>NC_140579.1:410360482-411560482 GCF_964204655.1 Triturus cristatus
GAAGAGTTATGGAAAAAGACAGCCAGACAGTCACAGAAAAATGCCATTGAATTATGGCGTAAAGAATTGCATAGACGCACAGAGAAAGCGCTCAGAGAAGAAGAGAAAAGTAGGGAGGATTCAGACAAAGCCCGAGAAAACGTATTAGTTGAGGAAGGTATCCGAGTAAAAGCAGAACAAGTAGACAGACAACGAAACACTCTTATGAAAGAGAAAATGTAGACCAGCTCGGAAGGATGCCATTGAGTTTTGGCGCAAGGAGTCACATAGGAGGACAGAGTAAGTGTTTCACGAAGCAGAGAGAAGTAGACTGGAGTCTGGAAAAGCCAAGGAAAAGATGTTACAGGAGGAAGTGGAGCAGGTAAAATGAGCGCAGGCTGACAGAGAAAGAAATACTGACGTTGCTGGTATTTATCCCGTCCTTTCAGAGGACCTAGCAAGAGTGGCCCCAGTAGAAGGTCCAGTTAGAGTGCCACCGCAAGTACCACGATACATATAATAATGATATAGTAGCCCAAAGGTTCTTGAGCCTCCCACCAAACGAACAGCGCATAGCTGGTGTTTTCATGGTCCAACATTTGATTACGTTGTTAAAAGGGACTTGAGAGGGGTGTAGCTAGGGTAATAGCAACACCTGTGATTTGATGACACCCCTAATGTACAAAGTGTTAACGAAAAAATAATTAGTGAAAAGTTTAGCTTGAAAAAAAGAATTGTGGGTATTTCGAATTTGCAAATTGTTCAAGAATACAGGTTTGTGTTCTTGGTGGTCCAGTGAGCCAATGTGCTGGGTCAAGACGGTAAGATTATGACCCCCTGAGAGCAAATTGTATATAAAAATAATTTTTCAATTGGGCGAATTATTGCAGTTTTTATGGAATTGAGTAGTCTTTTTGTCTTTGACAGCTTCAGAGTGAGGAGAAGGTGGGGGCTGTGTAGAGCAGAATGTGATACAGAAATCGGAGACAGATTCTGACCTTGTAGCCAGTGTAGGTGGGGGCCGGTGAGAGGAGCAGAACAGAGGCACTGCTTAGAAAGCTTCTCTGACATCGCATCTGTGTAATGCCTGCAGCCGGAGAGCCTTGGGGGCCAGGAGTAGGAAAAACAAAAAAGTTGGCTGGCAGCCCAGGCTCAGGCCGCGCTGAGGGGCTATTTTTAGCTTCTCTGATAAGACAGGGCAGCTGAGAAATGTAAGTCGAGAAAGATTCCCTTGGTCTATTCTGTGCTAAACCAGTGCCCCGAGGAAATGTCTATGGAGAAGATTTGTTTTATTTTTTAGCAATTGTTATATTGCTTCTGGCCAGAAAGTAAAATGTTGCTCTTGCTTGGAATTTTAAGGGCTATATGCCTATATAAAAACGATTTTCGAATTCGGACATTTTTAAATTGTGGCCACATGCTGCCACCAGTTGAATTGAATGACTGATCCGGTGGTTAAAAGTCTGTGAGGAGAGATGAGAGGTGCGTCTTCGTCTGGGACATTAGGGTACATTGTGTTGACGAAGATGCATAGCTCATTTTTATGAAAAAAAAAACAAACAGGTTCGTGTGTTCTTCGTTTTTGATTATTCTTGCTGATTCTGTGTGTCAGACTTGACACGGTGATTTCAGATGGGGGTGTATAGGGCAGGTAAATAAGTTATTGATTATAAGCCTGACAAATTAAGCGGGCCAGAATGTTCGCCTCTGAGCTGTAGGTACAGAAATTGGGCGTCACTGCCCATTTATATATGTTAACGCAATTTGTTTATGCTTTCTGTGCTTGGTATACTGATGGCTTGGCATATGTATTTTGTATATGTTTTGTTTTTGTGTTGTATTGACCAGTCTGTTTAGCGTTTTAATACAAAGTTCTCCTGTGCAGTACAGAGATAGTCGTGACGACGGCGATCTTTGCACAGCGCTTGGCTGGAACTTGTTCACAATTACTAAATTTCACAGACATGATATTACCTTTATCATGCTGTCAAAATAGCAGACAACACGTTATCAGTGTATGTCTAATTGGTGTTGGAGATGAATGAAATAAAAGAAAAAGTTATGCAAGACTAAAATATTTTTCACATGACTGCCTTTCTCTTATAGACAGGCAGCCTTGGTCATATGTTTCCAGATTGGACATTGAGGAACCATTATGATCTGTGCACTCGAATCTTAACTCTTGTAAGGCCTGTTTTAAATAAGGACTGCCACCCCAGAGTGACAAATGAGGCTCGGTATTTAGGGTAATGAGAAAATATCTGACAGGATTTCCTTTTTAAAGTTTGCTTTAGTAAGCTCATTCTTGTAAGTGGTGGCCCCAAAAGTTGACTTGTTTTTAAATTAGGCTATTTATTGTATAGGTGGAAATTATTGCAAAATGACTGATTTCTTTAGCAGATAAATTATTAATTATCAACATTAACAACTGTTCTTAAACTTGGTTTTCCGAATATTTAGGTAATTTAGCATTCCTATTAGGGCCTCCTAGCATTAATATTGACTTCAGGTTGGTGTAGGTTCATGTAATAGGGACATTTGCATATGAGATGTCATTTGGCCAGCTTATGAGCTAACACAATGAGGTTTGTACATTAATTTGAAGGATTTCTCGCCGTTTCAAATACGCTGTGTATCTCCTATAATTTTGCTTACGCCCAGTAGCTACACACAGGGATTAATAGTGTTGACAAGACACAGGGTTTGATAGTGTTTGACAGCAGTGAAATCTGTTTCAGATTTCCTCCTGTCAAAAAGGGAGGGGAGGAGGAGAATATTGGCTTTCTGCTGGCCCCTGAGGAGGTTCGCTTCCCGCTAGCCCCTTAAGAAATTAAGCCCCTAAGAAATTAGCCCCCTTAGAAATTAAGCCGAGGAAATAGGTATGGTGCTTTCCCCTTTTTCTCATGTTTTATTGTGATCTTTCAGGGGAATTAGTCCAAGCCCCTAATACAGCTTCTACTAAAGTCCTCCCTTGGACACAAGAACACACTGTGGCATTTGAAGAATTAAAGAGAGCTTTATGTCAAGCACCAGTTTTAGCAAACCCTGATTACAACAAATCGTTTATGCTTTTTGTGACAGAGCGGGATGGAACAGCACTATCTGTCCTAACACAAGATCATGCAGGAAAACACGAGCCCTGTGCTTATTTTTCTAGTACATTAGACCCAGTAGCACAGGCTTTGCCTGCGTGCCTAAAATCAGTTGCAGCAACGGCCTTAGCCATAAGACAAAGTGACTTGATAGTGCTGGGCCACCCTCTGACAGTACAAGTACCACACGCAGTAGAGGTTCTCTTGAACCGGACACAAACACAACACCTGACTGTAGCTAGACTGACAGGCTATGAGCCAACGTTATTTCAACCACACATAGAGATCAGACGATGCAACATACTAAATCCTGCTACCCTTTTGCCCTCCAGTACAGAAAGCGTTTCACCACACGACTGTGTTGAAGTAATACATACCGTGACTAAACCAAGACAAGACTTGACAGACGTTGCACTCCCAGACCCCGACCTAACACTATAAGTTGACGGCTCATGCACGAGGACAGGGGCGGGAGAATTAGTGGCAGCATATGCAGTGACTACTGATACTGTAATAATAGAGACTAAAAGAATAGACATATTGTCAGCACAAGCAGCAGAGCTCATCGCCCTGACACAAGCGTGCATAAGAGCTAAGCACCTGAGAGTAAACATTTACACCGATTCTGTGGCGAGAAAGAGGTTTCTTGACCTCTCATGGGGCCAAGATACAGCATGGCCCCCTTATTCAAGCCCTACTGGAAGCAATACATTTACCAACAGCCATAGCTATCCTAAAATGTAAAGCACATACTAGAGCCACAGATACCATTTCCCAAGGCAATGATCTGGCAGACCGAACAGCTAAACAGACAGCTCAGACCCCACTAGACATGACAAAATCACAGATACTATCACTGTCCAAAGCCATGACAGTTAGGGATCCTTCCAGGGATGTACAAGACATTCAGACACATGCTACTATGGACGAATTAAAGAAATGGTCGGAACAAGGAGGGGTACTGACTGATCAGGGTTGGATGAATAAGGGCAAATACACATGGTTTCTTCCTGATTCGATGGTACAAGTGATTATAAATACCGCACATAGTCCTGCACACTTAGGAGAGAAAGCAATGATAGATAGCTTACAGAATATATGGTTCAACAAGCACCTGCGTGCAGCAGCGAAACAAAAGGTCAGAACATGTATGATCTGTTGCCAATTCAATCCAGGTAAAGGCATTCCGATGGAACAAGGTGGATTCCATCCACCTGACCACCCTTTTGAAGTGCTCCAAATGGATTATATCCAAATAAACAGATGTAGAGGTTACAAATATGTCCTGGTACTAATGAAGCAGGTGTCCCTTCTGTTAGGGTATACCTGGAAATTCCATTGTGTGCGACATCCTGAAGCAGCAGGCCTTGTAGAAAGACATAATCGGACATTAAAAATTTGCGCAGACAAAGGTGTAGATTGGATGGTAGCCCTGCCGGTTGCCCTCTTTTACATGCGAATGGTAGCCCATTCTAGAACAGGCTTATCTCCCTATGAAGTGGTCTTTGGTAGACTACCAAATATGTGGGGCACTCCAATGCCTAAAAGATTACTGATGTTGATAGTAACATGCTGACAGATTACCTGGCTTCCTTGATGTCTGCACTACTCTCTTGTTGTTCGCAGGTTGCTGCCGCCTTCCCTGACAACACCCAGGTCAAAGAATACTCCATCGCTCCTGGATGGAAGGCGCCAAAGTCAGTGCTCTGGACCACGGGGACGGCCGTTAAAGTCAAAGGGCGGAAAGGATGGTTGCACCTTCACCACTCTTTTACAAAGGAAAGACTTTGAACACCATTTTCTAGAGGAGACTCCCCAGAAGTTTCCACAAAGCTAAACTTTGATCTAAAAAGTCAGAACCCGTTTGATCAATTAAGTCCACTAGGTGGTGAAGCGGTTGAACATGTATTCTGGCTCGCACAAGATCTTGGACAATAACATAAAGCAAAAATAAGAGAGCAAGATAAAAGGCAAATACTGTAAAATATTACGTGGTAGATGTATAGTGACTGTAATTTTTCTATCTCTTCTGTGCATCACGATAATATGTATCAGCTTAATACTACATGCTATTTTTCCTCCTATTGCCTCACTTTTACACTCCTCCACTAATGATGCCACAAAACACACGTTTAGTGATCTGCCATCCCATGAGTTATCATATCGACTTGCCTTACGCAACAATACCTTTATTCAGATACTGCACCATTCACATCAGACTAGCAATGCTACAGACTGCTGGGTCTGTGGCCGATTTCCCCCCGTATCAGAAGGTAAAGGGAGTGTTGCTTCTTTTTCCTTTTCCGTTCTCCCATGATGGTTCTTGCGGAGCATGGTTTGCCTTAATGACATCCATCAACGGTGATGCCAAAGAATACAAAGCAATAACAAGGCTCCACAAGATTGCCCAAAACATACATCAAGACCCAGGCACGTGGACATGGTCCGGTTGGCTCTGGGGATTAATATCGGCTTGGGGATGGAAAGTGTTGACCGTCTGTGGGTTGATACTATTAATGATATTCAGTTGTTGCCTATGTCTGCAGTGTGGCCCGGCCATTTGTGGCCTGTGTGCTACTGCATGTGTTCCACATCCCTATTTACAAAGCATTGAAAATGGAAAAATAATGCTGCAAGGACAGATCGACTGTCTCATGAAAATAGACGTTACATAGGGGGTTCACTAGGGTACAAGGAGGGAATGAGGAAAATAAAAATCTATGAGGCCTATGTGTCCCCATGTGCCCCCCCAAACGCTTATATGCACATACATGTAAACTATGTATTTCCCCTCCATGGCCTTTCTATCATGATGCTTATGCTATAACGTGGCCTGCCATCATCCAGTCTCCCATGAGAGAAACGACAAATCTGTATTGAGGCCTACACGTTTTTCATCATGTTTTCCTGCATTTTCATGAAGCCCATGTTTATGGCTCAGCCAGAGCCGAAAAGAGGTTTCATGCCTCAGAACGCTCTGAAAGCTACAGCTACGTATCCTTGGCCTTGCACACTTGGGCCTCAGCCAAAGGGGCCCCGACCGAGGTGCCGAGACAGTATTGAGCACGGTTATCTGCTTACTCTTACTGAAACCACATTCTTGCCTGGTGAAGGAGGAATGAACGCGACCCATCTGCAAGGAGGGAGCCCAGCCCTACTGTCTCTCTTTGTGAGATTGCAAAGCTCACGTCAGTAAAAAGCCCATAGCCCCCATGTAAGGCCTCTGCAGTAAATGAAGTAAATGAAGAAATAGATGCCACATCGGCTCTTGGTGATGAGCAACCTATGTCACAAATCAGTCCCTGCTCCAGACATCGGATATCAGATAATACAAGATGCGCTGGTCGTCCTGACACTGAAGGCCTCACTCACTGAAGGCCTCACTTCCAGACTTGTCCGGTTGCATAGCAACCCTCCCCACGTCAGTTACACGTCATGCTCGAGTTGAGCACAAGTAAGGCAAAGTTCCAGTACAATTCCAGCAGATCACGCAACCCCCTCCAGGTATCCACCCACACATGACAAATTACCCATTATCATCAAGTGGACGCCCACATGGACGCCCACCTTCACGCCTACTTACACGCCCACATGCTCTTATCTCATTCTCTCTTGCTCTTTTGCTTACGTACAATTGAGAAATGTATATATACTGTACTCTGTGAATAATGTTTTGAGAATATTGAGAATACTTTTGAGTCCCTTTCCAGATCCTTTTTGGTGATGGTAATATTCTCCCTTTGACTCGAGTTATTGGAATAAAGCCCTTTATGAACCTGATACCACAGACTCAGCCTCTTGCTTTATGCATGATCTTATTTATATTTTAAAAATTCTGAGAGCGTAATATTTTATTTACCACAGTGGCAGAGGACCTAGTGGATCCTACACAGATCATCCTGGGGGAAATGTACCAGGTAACCAATGCTAGCAACACCAGGACCAACCATAGCCTGGCAGTTGTTAATTTCTCCTGGGGAGGTGTAACTGGCCTTAAAAAGGTTGTAGTCAGTGCGAACCTCCCTGTCGAATGTCTGTTGGGCAATGATCTGGAGACTTCAGCCTGGTCTGAAGTAGAATTATGGACTCATGCTGAGATGTTGGGCATACCTGCAGAGGTATTTGCTGTGACCAGGTCACAAGCCAAAATGCATAAAGCTGAACCAGCTCTGGATCCTGAAACTATGGACCAGGTGCTACCCAAGAGGAGGAGCAGTAGGGTTAAGGCTGGGCCTTCCCCTCTGTCTCAGATCACAGATTCCCCTCCAGAGGGAGGAGAAGCAGAGCCTGAAGAAGGAATGGACTTGAGCCTGGACAGGTTGAGTTCTTGGGGGCAGGGGGCCCTTCCAGGGAAGATCTGAGCAAAGAGCAACAGTGCTGCCCCACTCTTGAACCCCTCAGACAGCAAGCTGCTGCTGAGGCTGCTGGGAGTGCTAGTGGGTCCCATAAGATTTATTGGGATGAGGGGCTCCTTTATTCTGAGGCTAGGGAACCAACTCCTGGCGCCACCAGGAGGCTGGTGATTCCTCAGAAGTTTAGGGGATTCCTCTTGACCCTAGCACATGATATCCCATTGGCAGGTCACTTGGGCCAAAACAAGACCTGGGACAGGCTTGTTCCACATTTTCATTGGCCACACATGTCTGAAGACACAAAGGAGTTTTGTCGCTCCTGTGTCACTTGTCAAGCCAGTGGCAAGACAGGTGGCACTACAAAGGCCCCCCTGATACCACTACCTGTGGTGGGGGTCCCCTTTGAAAGGGTAGGGATTGATATAGTCGGTCCCCTTGACCCTCCAACAGCATCTGGGCACAGATTCATACTGGTGATAGTGGACCATGCCACCAGGTGTCCAGAAGCTATTCCCCTCAGGACTACTACAGCCCCTGTGGTAGCCAGAGCCCTCATTGGAGTATTCTCCAGAGTGGGCTTTCCTAAGGAGGTTATCTCTGACAGAGGATCCAACTTTATGTCAGGATATTTGACTGTAATGTGGAAGGAATGTGGTGTAAACTACAAATTCACCACTCCCTATCACCCACAATGCAATGGGTTAGTTGAGAGATTCAACAAAACCCTGAAAGGAATGATTAAGGGCCTCCCAGAAAAGCTTAGGCGAAAATGGGACCTTTTACTTCCTTGCCTTCTATTTGCATACAGGGAGGTTCCTCAGAAGGGGGTTGGCTACAGCCCCTTTGAACTTCTGTTTGGGCACCCTGTGAGAGGACCATTATGTCTAGTGAAGGAGGGATGGGAGTTACCTCTCAAACCTCCCAAACAGGATGTAGTGGACTATGTACTTGGTCTCCGCTCCAGGATGGCTGAGTACATGAAAAAGGCCACAAAAAACCTTGAGGCAAGCCAAGAACTACAAAAAGCTTGGCATGACCAAAAGGCTGTACTGACTGTTTACCAGCCAGGCCAGAAAGTGTGGGTGTTGGAGCCAGTGGCCCCAGCAGCTCTCCAGGACAAATGGAGTGGCCCCCATACAATTGTTGAAAAGAAGGGAGAGGTCACCTACCTGGTAGACCTTGGTACTCCCAGGAGCCCTCTTAGAGTGCTCCATGTCAACAGACTTAAAGCATATGTGGACAGGGCTGACATGAGCTTGCTCATGGCAACTGATGAGGACCAGGAGGAGGAGAGTGACCCTCTCCCTGACCTCCTCTCTCAGAACCCTGATGATGGATCAGTGGATGGCGTTGCTTTGGCAGGCAGCCTCACTGAACATCAACAAACTGAATGTAGACAAGTGCTACAGCAGTTTAGACATATGTTCAGTCCGACCCCAAGTCAGACTTCCTGGTGCACCCATGAGGTGGACACTGGAGACAGTCTGCCTGTAAAGAGTAAAATCTACAGGCAACCTGACCATGTCAGGGACTGTATCAGGACTGAAGTCCAGAAAATGTTGGAGCTAGGTGTTATTGAGCCCTCAGATAGCCCTTGGGCTAGCCCAGTAGTCCTTGTCCCAAAACCTCACACCCAGGGCGGTAAGAAAGAGATGAGGTTTTGTGTTGACTACAGAGGCCTCAATGCAGTCACAAGGACTGATGCCTACCCAATACCAAGGGCAGATGAACTAATAGATACTTTGGCCTCAGCCAAATATCTAAGTACATTTGACCTTACAGCAGGCTATTGGCAGATCAAGTTAGCTGATGAAGCCAAGGCCAAAACTGCATTTTCGACCCCTGGTGGGCACTATCACTTTGTGGTAATGCCCTTTGGTTTGAAGAATGCACCTGCCACATTCCAGAGGTTGGTGAATAAAGTTCTGACTGGTATGGAAACTTACTGCTCAGCCTATCTAGATGATATTGCTGTCTTTAGTTCTACCTGGCAGGATCACCTGGTCCACCTCAAGAATGTACTGGAGGCCCTGCAGAAAGCAGGCCTCACTATCAAGGCCACTAAGTGCCAGATAGGGCAGAGTCAGGTTGTGTACCTGGGCCACCTTGTAGGTGGGGGCCAGGTTCAACCATTGCAGAGCAAGATCCAGACCATAAAGGATTGGGTAGCTCCAACCACCCAGACACAGGTGAGAGCCTTCTTGGGCCTGACTGGGTACTATAGGAGGTTTGTTAAGGGATATGGATCTATAGTGACCCCCTTAAATGACCTAACCTCCAAGAAAATGCCAAAAAAGGTTCAGTGGACAGCTAGCTGTCAAAAGGCATTTGATGACCTCAAGCAGGCAATGTGCACTGCCCCCATCTTACAGAGTCCAGATTACAAAAAGAAGTTCATTGTTCAAACAGATGCTTCAGAGCTGGGTGTGGGAGCTGTACTGTCTCAACTTAATGATGAAGGTCAAGACCAGCCAGTAGCTTTCATAAGCAGAAGGCTGACCCCTAGAGAGAAACGTTGGTCAGCTATTGAGAGGGAGGCCTTTGCTGTGGTTTGGGCCCTGAAGAAGTTGAGGCCATACTTGTTTGGCACTCACTTCATTGTTCAGACTGACCATAAGCCCCTCCTATGGCTCAAACAGATGAAAGGTGAAAATCCTAAACTGCTCAGGTGGTCCATTTCCCTACAGGGGATGGACTATACAGTGGAACATAGACCTGGGACCCAACATGCCAATGCAGATGGACTCTCGAGGTATTTCCACTTAGAACATGAAGACTCAACTGGTCAAGGTTAGTTTAATGTCCCTGCGTTTGGGGGGGGGGTTGTGTAGGAGAGTAGGATCTGCACTTGTGTTGCCCCCACTTTTTTTCTGATGTATACACTGGTTTCTGGCTATAGTCTGGCTGGGTTCCTGCTAATCAGGGCCCCAGTCTACCTGATCTCTCTAAACAACTTGATGTGCATACTAGATGCACTAGTGATTGGATACTGTGGTACCTCGTGAGCCCCTAGTATATGGTACCTTAGGTACCTAGGGCATTGGTACTTCACAGGCCTACCAGGGGCTGCAGCATGTATTATGCCACCCCTGGGAAGCATTCTCAATCTGACACCACAGGCCTGCTACTGCAGCCTGTGTGAGGTAGTGTTAGCACTCCTCACTGAGGTATAGGTTTCTATATCTCACCATACACACACATATGAACCTATCAGTCACCCCTATGGTAGGCCCTATCAATCCCAAGGGCAGGGTGCGTGGTTTACTATGTGAGGGGGTGCTTCTGCCTGAGCAGGACCCCTCTGCAGCTGGCAGAGTCTATTCTCTGCTGCTGTTTGTGGATGCGGTTAAACCATATACTCTTAAGTGCATTATAACCTCCCGGTTAATGCTAACTTTGGAATGACTGCATCAAAACATGTCGTGTTTGGTGTCAAACGTTTTGGAATCATACCCCCACACCAGTAACTGGTGTGGGAGTATGATCCCACCCTACTAGAGGGGACGACATGTACCCACTGTACCAAACGGTAGAAATCTTCTAAAGCCCTGGCATCACAAAATGGATGCCACCAGCACAGACACCGGGCTGCCCTCCTGCTGCTGACCGAAACTCGCAGTGGAGGGAGCTCAACAAACTGTTTCCTGTCACAGGGAGGTGTCACAACCTTCCAGACAGGATTTAGTGTATTGGAGCTGGGTGGGTGCACTCTTAGAGTGCCTTTGAAGTCCTGCACTGGGGGAGCAGTAGGCTCCTCTGTGCATATGCCAGCTCAAACCGGTTCAGGGGCCTCTGCCCCTGTCCTGGCGCGAAACTGGACAAAGGGAAGTGGGTGTAACCACCCCTACCCTGGCCCTCCTAGAGGAGTGGCCATAGAGCTAGTCCCTCCCATCTTTAGAGTATAAGATACCAAATATTGCCAATGCAATTCAGATTACACCTGGACGACGCTCTACGAAGAAGAATCCGGTCCCTTCAACGTTCTACTACCTTTAGAAGACCGAAGGATCTCCCTTGGAGCCAAGGAGTGGCTCCCCTGCTTTGCAGGCACCTTAAGGACTGAAAAACGGTTGCAAACTTTACCTCTCCCGCCGGAGCCCGAAGTCCCTGCGTCCCCTGAAGTTGATTTTCTGACTTCTCTATGGCCATTTTGAGTCCCCAGCGAAGCTGTGGCGTCTGGACCCCACGAGTGACGAGGAACGACAATACCAGGGAACCGTGCACTGATTTCGAGTGCAAGCCCTGAACGACGAACTACAAACCTGTGATTTGGACCACTTAATGTCCAAGTCCCGAGCAGGTACTGAACCAAAGATCAGCGGCCTACCCCGTCCCGAGTGACCGTGGGCTGTTGCTGAAGTTTTCCTACAAAGGCGTCTTTGCGGTTGCTTGCCCGTTGGCTAGTAGCCCTCCTGAAGACATCCTCAACTATTCCAAGGACTGGCCTGGTTGCTCTGGGCCTACCCTCACTTACCCTTGCTGGGTAAGTCCCTCGGACCTTGCTGGTCTGAGCCATCCACCATCTTCATTCCACCCGAGACTTGCGGTTGCCAAGGTTTGTTGGCTCCAATCCGAGTGCCGACACCGCCAACAGCTGCAGACATCGTGGGACCCTCCAACTCCAGCTGCTGATCATCATCGATCTCTCCTGGACGACGTGGGCGAAGAGACAAAACACCATCAGCGACGAAAGCGACGCGACAGTTGTGGTCATCTATCCTGAAGGCCACCGGTCACTGGCAAGTGACTCTGAACTCTGTCCCCTCAATTTCCAGGTCGCCTGCAACTCTAATCCATCGTTGAAACCGAACGGACACCTCTCTCGACGACACAAGCAGCAAGAACACCTCGATTCCCATTGAAATCAGCATCGCGACCCGACACCAAAGGACACCTGTGCACCCGGACTCCCTGGGTGAGGTAAATCTGGCATTACGGTGCCCACGTGTGCATTGGCTATCGAAATACTTACCCTGTAAGTTGTGTGCTTGTTGTCCACTCAGAAGTGCCCTAGAACTTTAAAATACAAATCGCGACATTTTTGCATTGAAGTCCATGAGAAACTCGCGTGCGTGTTTAGACACTGCACGCGCCTCCTGTGGGCTGATTACTTACCTGAAAACCCTACAGTAGTGAAGCCCCAGCGATTCCCAAGGCCCTAGGCCTCTTCATTTTGCTTGTCGAATTTGTTATACCATTTACTTAGTATATGGTCTGGTACGTTCTAGGGCTACAGTGATTTATGTGCTTAATTTATTGAGAAATGTTGATCTTTTGAATGTCTACCTGGGACTAATCTCATAAAGAGATTAGTAGAGTATATTTAGTAATAAATACATATATATTTCATATATATACCTGTGTGGTGTCTTTTCATTTGGTAATTCAAGAGATTATAAGGTAAAACAAGCTGCTTTACATTCCTCAGAGACTTAGCCTGAAGGCTGCTCTCCACAGCTACCACTAGGATAGCTTTCTTTTAAAAGGTTGTCTTTAAACCTATCTACCAAGAGTCGAATTGGACTGGTGCAAGGTGGCCACTAGAACTAGTGACCAGCATATGCCAGGCCAACTTCTCACATAGAGCAGCTCTGCTGACCTGGTTCTCTGGCTCTAGAGCAGCTCTGCTGACATGGTTCTTAGACTCTAGGGCAGCTCTGCTGACCTGGTTCTCTGGCTCTACAATGGCTCTGCTGACCTGGTTCTCTGGCTCTAAAGCAGCTCTGCTGACCTGATTCTCTGGCTCTAAAACACCTCTGCTGACCTAGTTCTCTGGCTCTACAGCAACTCTGCTGACATGTTTCTCTGGCTCTACAACAGCTCTGCTGACCTGGTTCTTGGGCTCTAGAGTGGCACTGCTGACCTGGTTCTCTGGCTCTAAATCGGCTCTGCTGACCTGGTTCTCTGGCTCTAAAGCGGCTCTGCTGACCTGATTCTCTGGCTCTAAAGCGGCTCTGCTTACGTGGTTCTCTGGCTCTAAAGCAGCTCTGCTGACCTGATTCTCTGGCTCTAGAGCAGCTCTGCTGACCTGGTTCTCTGTCTCTACAATGGCTCTGCTGACCTGGTTCTCTGGCTCTAAAGCACCCCCGCTGCCCTGGTTCTCTGGCTCCGCAGCAGCTCTGCTGACCTGGTTCTCTGGCTCTAGAGCAGCTCTGCTGACATGGTTCTTAGACTCTAGGGCAGCTCTGCTGACCTGGTTCTCTGGCTCTACAATGGCTCTGCTGACCTGGTTCTCTGGCTCTAAAGCAGCTCTGCTGACCTGATTCTCTGGCTCTAAAACACCTCTGCTGACCTAGTTCTCTGGCTCTACAGCAACTCTGCTGACATGTTTCTCTGGCTCTACAACAGCTCTGCTGACCTGGTTCTTGGGCTCTAGAGTGGCACTGCAGACCTGGTTCTCTGGCTCTAAATCGGCTCTGCTGACCTGGTTCTCTGGCTCTAAAGCGGCTCTGCTGACCTGGTTCTCTGGCTCTAAAGCGGCTCTGCTTACGTGGTTCTCTGGCTCTAAAGCAGCTCTGCTGACCTGATTCTCTGGCTCTAGAGCAGCTCTGCTGACCTGGTTCTCTGTCTCTACAATGGCTCTGCTGACCTGGTTCTCGGGCTCTAAAGCACCCCCGCTGCCCTGGTTCTCTGGCTCTGCAGCAGCTCTGCTGAACTGGTTCTCTGGCTCTAGAGCAGCTCTGCTGCCCTGGTTCCTAGGCTCTAGAGCAGCTGTGCTGACCTGGTTCTCTGGCTATAAAGCAACTCTGCTGACATGGTTCTTAGGCTCTAGAGCAGCTCTGCTGACCTGGTTCTCTGGCTCTAAAGCAGCTCTGCAGACCTGGTTCTCTGGCCCTAGAGTGGCTCTGCTGACGTTGTTCTCTGGCTCTAGAGCGTATCTGCTGACCTGGTTCCTGGCTCTAGCGCAGCTCTGCTAACCTGGTTCTTAGGCTCTAGAGCAGCTCTGCTGACCTGGTTCTCTGGTTCTACAACGGCCCTGCTGACCTGGTTTTCTGGCTCTAAAGCAGCTCTGCTGACCTGGTTCTCTGGCTCTAAAGCGGCTCTGCTTACGTGGTTCTCTGGCTCTAAAGCAGCTCTGCTGACCTGATTCTCTGGCTCTAGAGCAGCTCTGCTGACCTGGTTCTCTGTCTCTACAATGGCTCTGCTGACCTGGTTCTCTGGCTCTAAAGCACCTCCGCTGCCCTGGTTCTCTGGCTCTGCAGCAGCTCTGCTGAACTGGTTTTCTGGCTCTAGAGCAGCTCTGCTGCCCTGGTTCCTAGGCTCTAGAGCAGCTGTGCTGACCTGGTTCTCTGGCTATAAAGCAGCTCTGCTGACCTGGTTCTTAGGCTCTAGAGCAGCTCTGCTGACCTGGTTCTCTGGCTCTACAATGGCTCTGCTGACCTGGTTCTCTGGCTCTAAAGCACCTCCGCTGCCCTGGTTCTCTGGCTCTGCAGCAGCTCTGCTGAACTGGTTCTCTGGCTCTAGAGCAGCTCTGCTGCCCTGGTTCCTAGGCTCTAGAGTAGCTGTGCTGACCTGGTTCTCTGGCTATAAAGCAGCTCTGCTGACCTGGTTCTTAGGCTCTAGAGCAGCTCTGCTGACCTGGTTCTCTGGCTCTAAAGCAGCTCTGCAGACCTGGTTCTCTGGCCCTAGAGTGGCTCTGCTGACGTTGTTCTCTGGCTCTAGAGCGGATCTGCTGACCTGGTTCCTGGCTCTAGAGCAGCTCTGCTAACCTGGTTCTTAGGCTCTAGAGCAGCTCTGCTGACCTGGTTCTCTGGTTCTACAACGGCCCTGCTGACCTGGTTTTCTGGCTCTAAATCAGCTCTGCTGACCTGGTTCTGTGGCTCTAAAGCGGCTCTGCTTACGTGGTTCTCTGGCTCTGCAGCAGCTCTGCTGACCTGGTTCTCTGGCTCTAGAGCAGCTCTGCTGCCCTGGTTCCTAGGCTCTAGAGCAGCTGTGCTGACCTGGTTCTATGGCTCTAAAGCAGCTCTGCTGACCTGGTTCTTAGGCTCTAGAGCAGCTCTGCTGACCTGGTTCTCTGGCTCTAAAGCGGCTCTGCTGACCTGGTTCTCTGGCCCTAGAGTGACTCTACTGACGTTGTTCTCTGGCTCTAGAGCAGATCTGCTGACCTGGTTCCTGGCTCTAGAGCAGCTCTGAGGACCTGGTTCCTGGTTCTAGAGCAGCTCTGCTGACCTGGTTCTCTGGCTCTAAAGCATCTCTGCTGACCTAGTTCTCTGGCTCTGCAGCAGCTCTGCTGACCTGGTTCTCTGGCCCTAGAGTGGCTCTGCTGACATTGTTCTCTGGCTCTAGAGCGGATCTGCTGACCTGGTTCCTGGCTCTAGAGCAGCTCTGCGAACCTGGTTCCTGGTTCTATAGCAGCTTTGCTGAACTGGTTCTCTGGATCTAAAGCATCTCTGCTGACCTGGTTCTTAGGCTCTAGAGCAGCTCTGCTGACCTGGTTCTCTGGCTCTAAAGCGGCTCTGCTGACCTGGTTCTCTGGCCCTAGAGTGGCTCTGCTGACATTGTTCTCTGGCTCTAAAGCGGATCTGCTGACCTGGTTCCTGGCTCTAGAGCAGCTCTGCGAACCTGGTTCCTGGTTCTATAGCAGCTTTGCTGAACTGGTTCTCTGGATCTAAATCATCTCTGCTGACATGGTTCTTAGGCTCTAGAGCAGCTCTGCTGACCTGGTTCTCTGGTTCTACAACGGCCCTGCTGACCTTGTTTTCTGTCTCTAAAGCAGCTCTGCTGACCTGGTTCTGTGGCTCTAAAGCGGCTCTGCTTACGTGGTTCTCTGGCTCTCAAGCAGCTCTGCTGACCTGGTTCTCTGGCTCTAAAGCGGCTCAGCTGACCTGGTTCTCTGTCTCTACAATGGCTCTGCTGACCTGGTTCTCTGGCTCGAAAGCACCTCCGCTGCCCTGGTTCTCTGGCTCTGCAGCAGCTCTGCTGACCTGGTTCTCTGGCTCTAAAGCGGCTCTGCTGACCTGGTTCTCTGGCCCTAGAGTGGCTCTGCTGATGTTGTTCTCTGGCTCTAGAGCAGATCTGCTGACCTGGTTCCTGGCTCTAGAGCAGCTCTGGGGACCTGGTTCCTGGTTCTAGAGCAGCTCTGCTGACCTGGTTCTCTGGCTCTAAAGCATCTCTGCTGACCTAGTTCTCTGGCTCTGCAGCAGCTCTGCTGACCTGGTTCTCTGGCTCTAGAGCAGCTCTGCTGTTCTGGTTCCTAGGCTCTAGAGCAGCTGTGCTGACCTGGTTCTCTGGCTCTAAAGCAGCTCTGCTGAACTGGTTCTTAGGCTCTAGAGCAGCTCTGCTGACCTGGTTCTCTGGCTCTAAAGCGGCTCTGCTGACCTGGTTCTCTGGCCCTAGAGTGGCTCTGCTGACATTGTTCTCTGGCGCGGATCTGCTGACCTGGTTCCTGGCTCTAAAGCAGTTCTGCGAACCTGGTTCCTGGTTCTAGAGCAGCTCTGCTGAACTGGTTCTCTGGCTCTAAAGCATCTCTCCTGACATGGTTCTTAGGCTCTAGAGAAGCTCTGCTGACCTGTGTGAGAAGTTGGCCTGGCATATGCTGGTCACTAGTTATAGTGGCCACCTTGCACCAGTCCAATTCGACTCTTGGTAGATAGGTTTAAAGACAACCTTTTAAAGAAAGCTATCCTAGTGGTAGCTGTGGAGAGCAGCCTTCAGGCTAAGTCTCTGAGGAATGTAAAGCAGCTTGTTTTACCTTATAATCTCTTGAATTACCAAATGAAAAGACACCAGACAGGTATATATATCAAATATATATGTATTTATTTCTAAATATACTCTACTAATCTCTTTATGAGATTAGAGCCAGGTAAACATTCAAAAGATCAACAGTTCTCAATAAATTAAGCACAAATATGGCTGTAGCCCTAGGGGCGTACCAGACCATATACTAAAATCGTGGTTTAACAAACTCGACTTGCAATATGAAGAGGCCTAGGGCCTTGGGAATCGCTGGGGCTTCACTTCTGCAGTGTTAGCAGGTAAGTAATCAGCCCACAGGAGACGCGTGCAGTGTCTAAACACACAAGCGGGTTTCAATGCGTTTCGATGGCAAATGTCGCGGTTTGTATTTTACAGTTCTAGGGCACTTCGGAGTGGACAACAAGCAAACAACTTACAGGGTAAGTACTTCGAGAGCCAATGCACACTTGGGCACCGTAATGCAAGAGTTACCTCACCCATGGAAGCCGGGTGCATACGTGTCCTTTGGTGTCGGGTCGCGATGCTGTTTTCAATGGAGATCACTGAAGACTTGCTGCTTGTGTCGTCGAGAGAAGTGTCCGCTGGAATCCGAAGATGGATTGGAGTTGCAGAAGACCTAGAAATTGAGGGGACAGAGTTCAAAGTCACTTGCCAGTGACCGGTGGCCAGCAAGATTGATGACCACAGCTGTCGCGTCTCTTCAGGTTGCTGATGTCATTTTGTCTCTTCGCTCACGAGGACCAGGAGGGATCGAGGAAGACCAGCAGCTGGATTCGGAGGGTTCCACAATGTCTGCAGCTGTTGTGGGTGTTGGCACTCAGTTTGGAGCCAACAAGCCTTGGCAACTGCATGTCTCGTGTGGATGGACGATTGTCGATGGAGCAGACCAGCAAGGTCTGATGGACTTACCCAGCAAAGGTAAGTGAGAGCAGGCCCAGAGCAAGCAGGCGAGCCCTTGAAGGTGATGTGGAAGTCTTCTGGAGAGTCACTAGCCAATGGGCAAGCAACCGTGAAGACGCCTTTGCAGGAAAAGTTCACCAACAGCCCACGGTCACTCAGGACGAGGTAGGCTGCTGATCTTTGGTACTAGACCTGCTCGGGACATGGACAACAAGTGGTCCAAAGCACAACTTTGTTGGACGTAGTTTAGGGCTTGCACTCGAAATCAGTGCACGGTTCCCTGGTATTGCTGTTCCTCGTCACTCGTGGGGTCCAGATGCCACTGCTTCGCTGGGGACTCAAAATGGCCGTCGAGAGGTCAGGAAATCCACTTCAGGGGACGCAGGGACTTCGAGCTCCGGCGGGAGCTGTAAAGTTTGCAACCGTAGTTCAGTAGTTTTGGTGCCTGCCAAGCAGGGGAGTCACTCCTTGACACCAAGGGAGATCCTTCGGTCTTCTAGAGATAGTAGAAAGTTGAAGGGCCAGGATTCTTCTTCGTAGAGCGTCGTCCAGGTGTAATCTAAGTTGCATTGGCAAGCTTTGGTATCTTATAGTGAAAAGATGGGAGGGACTAGCTCTATGACCACTCCTCTAGGAGGGTCAGGGTAGTGGATGGTTACACCCACTTCCCTTTGTCCAGTTTCGCGCCAGAGCAGGGGCAGGTAGCCCCTAAACCGGTTTGAGCTGGCATATGCACAGAGGAGCCTACTGCTCCCCAGTGCAGGACTTCAAAGCACTCTAAGGGCCATATGTAGGTAGCCGAATACCGGTCGGTAACGGCCGATTTTCAGTAAAAATCCTGTTACCGACCGGTATTCAGGCTTTTGGTATGTAGGGGGGACATTTCAGGATTCGGTAATTTACCGAATCGGTAATTTTACCGATTCGGTAAATACCGAATCCTGAAATGAGATGTAGGGGGAGTGTGTGGGTGTTGTGTGGATTCGTTATTTACCACCAACTAAAAGTTGGTGGTAATTGACGAATGGCGTAGAAAAAGCAGTTTTTTGGCACTTAGAATTGTGCAATGTGGCAGACATACATGCCCTTAGGGCATGTATGTGTGCCACATGTGCACACATGCAGGAATCAGGGGTGCAACAGGGTGTCACTGTGACACCCTGCCACCCTTGAGTGTGCTCCCCCCATTACCGAATCGGTATTTACCAATTCGGTAATGGTAACTGGCTTCCCATTGATTCCTATGGGCCTCCTGGCCCATAGGAATCAATGGGAAGCCAGTTACCATTACCGAATCGGTAAATACCGATTCTAAATTACCGACAAAATTCCGAATCGGTAATTTTTACCGACTGATTACCTACATAGCATTTACCACTTCATAAATACCGAATCGGTAAAATTCGGTATTTATGAAGTGGTAAATGTTAGGCTATCTACATATGGCCCTAAGAGTGCACCCACCCAGCTCCAATACACTAAATCCTGTCTGGGAGGTGGTGACACCTCCCTGTGACAGGAAACCCTTTGTTGGGCTCCCTCCACTGCGAGTTTCGGTCAGCAGCAAGAGGGCAGCCCGGTGTCTGTGCTGGTGGCATCCATTTTGTGATGCCAGGGCTCTAGATGATTTCTACCGTGTAGTACAGTGTGTACATGTCGTCCCCTCTAGAAGGGTGGGATCCTACTCCCACACCAGTTACTGGTGTGGGGGTAGGATTCCAAGTTGTTTGACACCAAACACGACATGTTTTGATGCAGTCATTCCAAAGTTAGCATTTACCGCGAGGTTATAATGCACTTAAGAGTATATGGTTTAACCGCATCCACAAACAGCAGCAGAGAATAGACTCTGCCAGCTGCAGAGGGGTCCTGCTCAGGCAGAAGCACTCCCTCACATAGTATACCATGCACCCTGCCCTTGGGATTGATAGGGCCTACCATAGGGGTGACTGATAGGTTTATATGTGTGTGTATGGTGAGATATAGGAACCTATACCTCAGTGAGGAGTGCTAACACTACCTCACACAGGCTGCAGTAGCAGGCCTGTGGTGTCAGATTGTGAGTGCTTCCCAGGGGTGGCATAATACATGCTGCAGCCCCTGGTAGGCCTGTGAAGTACCAATGCCCTAGGTACCTAAGGTACCATATACAAGGGGCTCATAAGGTACCACAGTATCCAATCACTAGTGCATCTAATATGCACACGGAGTTGTTTAGAGAGATCAGTTAGACTGGGGCCCTGATTAGCAGGGACCCAGCCAGACTATAGCCAGAAACCAGTGTATACATCAGAAAAAAAGTGGGGACAACACAAGTGCAGATCCTACTCTCCTACACAACCCCCCCCCCCACAACTATGCCAACACTCTATCTTCTACCTAAAATTCATAAAAATAAGACCAATCCACCAGGTAGACCAATAATTGCTGGTATTAATTCCATATGTTCTAAGCTGGGTGAATATGTTGACCACCAACTGCAACCTCTAATGAAAGACCTCCCATCATACATTCGGGATACAAAGGATATTCTCTTGAAATTGAACAATATTCCATGGAATGAGGACTGTCTCCTGGCCACGATTGATGTAGTAAGTCTTTACACCTCAATTCGTCATCATGATGGAATGGAAGCAGTACAAAAAGCATTATCGACCAAATCAGTTCACTTTTTAGAATCTAACCAATGACCCTTGAAATGCTTCACTTCTGCCTGAAAAACAATGTTTTCACATTCAACTCGAAATACTACCTACAAATCCAAGGCAGTGCGATGGGAGCCAAATTTGCCCCACCATATGCATGCATCCTTATGGAACTTGTAGAAAAATTCTGGCTATGGGATGACACTTTTGCGGAATATACCGCTCACATAACTTACTGGGGACGATATATTGATGACATCTTGTGCATCTGGCAGGGATCCGAGCACTTACTTAAAGAATTCTTACATAAGATCAACACAAACAGATGGAATATTTAAACCACGCATAACGTCTCACCAAACCAAATAGACTTCCTTGACATAACCATATATGTAGAGGATAATAAACTGCAAACCCAAACCTTCCGTAAACCTACCTCGGTTAATTCAATACTCCGAGCAGACAGTTGTCACCCCAACAAAACAATTGATCACATCCCAGAAGGGGAATACCAACGCATGAGAAGGAATTGCAGTAAGTTGGATACCTTCAAAGAAAGTTCGAATCTCCTAACTCAGAGGCTTCTGAATCGGGGATACCCCAAGAAACTCCTTGACAGTACGTACAAGCACTGTGAAAAGCTGTCCAGGGATGACCTTCTCAAACCCAAAGATATTACTAGCGATGAGAGAGGGAACACAATTAGGTTCCTAACAGACTATCACAATGGACATCAACACATAAGGAAAGCCTTAAAAAGACACTGGTATCTTCTGACCTCCAATTCCTCACTAACCAACCAGATGGAAGAATATCCCCAAATGGGTTTCAGAAAAGCCAAAAACCTCAAACAAATCCTATGTAAGTCTGAATTCAAGGACAAAAGGATCAAACCCAAGACGAATTTCCTGACAAAACCTCCTGGATTCTACACCTGCCATGATTGCAATGCGTGCAAACTGGGAGTCAATAAACAAACTGAATACAAACACGACCCCATTACCACCATTCGAATCAAAGATTGGATAACATGTACATCAACACATGTAATCTATATCATAATCTGTCCTTGCAACAAATTCTACATAGGGAGCACGATCAGGCCGCTCAAAATCAGAATCTTGGAACACTATCGCAATATCAACAAAGAAGAGGTAGGACCACCTTTAACTGAACATTTTCAAGAGTGTCACCCACACCACAAGACTTTCAAATTCTTTGGATTGGAAATTATCAAACCAGCGTCACAAGGAGGGAATCGTGAACTTATAATGAGACGCAGAGAGAGTGAACACATCATGCGCCTCAATGCGACAACCTTGGGTCTCAACAAAGATGCAGAAATGCATTATTGGCTGTATTAAATCTCGTTGTTTTTCGTGAACCAATACATAATAGCACTGACTCTAAAACAACTACTAACCTCCTTGCATGTTAGTCGCTCCTAGTTTTCTTGTTTGGCTATACCTCTTTACACTATGCTGCCTCTTTTCCTTTGCTTAATTCATTCACAGATTTCGTGATGTACCATGTAAACCAGTTGAAAACGCAATACGCTAAGTATGTATCATATTACCTATTATACAATTAATAATGTTTTGCATGAACCATTCACAACCTTTCTCCCTTATTTGGAGACTATACCAATTATTCTCATCTGCCATGCCCAACTCTGATGTGTTTCTGTGTTTTCTTCTGCTACACAGTTTGGTTATCCTTTCGGACCTTCCATACATATTTTAACATTAATTACTGACCCATGAGAGACTCATACTGAAGCTTCAAAATACTGCCTCTCTTTTTTTCAGACCTTCCTTACATATTTTAACATTAATTACTGACCCATGAGAGACTCAAACTGAAGCTTCAAAATACTGCCCCTCCTTTTTACACCAGAAAACAGAGAAGCCGTTTTTGTTCCACTTTTATTTTATTTCATTTTCTTTTCGCCTATTTTACGTTAAGATCTTTCTTTTTCTATTATTAGCATTTAATAATGGTTCTTAACAGCCTAACTTCTGTTAAATAATCCCCATAACCTTACAGACAATATTATTAGTTACTAGTAACATAGTAACTCTTCAGTGGCCTCACTCGCACGTCAGCATTCCTTATTTTGCTGACGTCAATGCAATCTGAGCCTGAACCCTTCTGACAGCTTTTTTCTCCGAGACCGCAGAGACTCAGTCACTTCATCAGCAGGTGAGAGAGGCCCGCTCCGTTTCCCCCTCTGGGACATGCAACTAGAATTATGTTTATGTTAACAGAAGAAGTCACTCTGAACTAGTAACCCCTTAATGTGGTCCATGTGCCATTGTTCATAACGCTCTGAATTAATCTCACGTTCAGCACTTCAGTTTCGTTCATTACTGTACGGGCTAATAATATTTTGCCCAGCCTTTAATTACTGTGTCTTATTTAATTGTCACTGACCTTGGATCTAGTAACGCCGTACTAAGCACGCATTACTTAAATGCCACTGACTTTAAACTAGTAACGCCCCATATAGCACATTTTGTCATTTACATCTCTCGTGTAGATTGTTTTACTGGCAAAGCACCTTATATTTTCTTACGCTCACATCCCTTTTGGCTAGCGCGCTGTTCTGGCATTACAGCGTCCTTGTTCCCTTAAATATAAACGCAGGGACATTAAACTAACCTTGACCAGTTGAGTCTTCATGTTCTAAGTGGAAATACCTCAAGAGTCCATCTGCATTGGCATGTTGGGTCCCAGGTCTATGTCCCACTGTATAGTCCATCCCCTGTAGGGAAATGGACCACCTGAGCAGTTTAGGATTTTCACCTTTCATCTGTTTGAGCCATAGGAGGGGCTTATGGTCAGTCTGAACTATGAAGTGAGTGCCAAACAAGTATGGCCTCAGCTTCTTCAGGGCCCAAACCACAGCAAAGGCCTCCCTCACAATAGCTGACCAACGTTTCTCTCTAGGGGTCAGCCTTCTGCTTATAAAAGCTACTGGCTGGTCTTGACCTTCATTATTAAGTTGAGACAGTACAGCTCCCACACCCAGCTCTGAAGCATCTGTTTGGACAATGAACTTCTTTTTGTAATCTGGACTCTGTAAGATGGGGGCAGTGCACATTGCCTGCTTGAGGTCATCAAATTCCTTTTGACAGCTAGCTGTCCACTGAACCTTTTTTGGCATCTTCTTGGAGGTAAGATCATTTAAGGGGGTCACTATAGATCCATATCCCTTAACAAACCTCCTGTAATACCCAGTCAGGCCCAAGAAGGCTCTCACCTGTGTCTGGGTGGTTGGAGCTACCCAGTCCATTATGGTCTGGATCTTCCTCTGCAATGGTTGAACCTGGCCTCCACCTACAAGGTGGCCCAGGTACACAACCTGACTCTGCCCTATCTGGCACTTAGTGGCCTTGATAGTGAGGCCTGCTTTCTGCAGGGCCTCCAGTACATTCCTGAGGTGGACCAGGTGATCCTGCCAGGTGGAACTATAGACAGCAATATCATCAAGATATGCTGAGCAATATGTTTCCATACCAGTCAGAACTTTATTCACCAACCTCTGAAATGTGGCAGGTGCATTCTTCATACCAAAGGGCATTACCACAAAGTGATAGTGCCCACCAGGGGTCGAAAATGCTGTTTTAGCCTTGGCATCATCAGCTAACTTGATTTGCCAATAGCCTGCTGTAAGGTCAAATGTACTGAGATACTTGGCTGAGGCCAAAGTGTCTATTAGTTCATCTGCCCTTGGGAGTGGGTAGGCATCAGTCCTGGTGACTGCATTGAGGCCCCTGTAGCCAACACAAAACCTCATCTCTTTCTTACCGCCCTGGGTGTGAGGTTTTGGGACAAGTACTACTGGGCTAGCCCAAGGGCTATCTGAGGGCTCAATAACACCTAGCTCCAACATTTTCTGGACTTCAGTCCTGATACAGTCCCTGACGTGGTCAGGTTGCCTGTAGATTTTACTCTTTACAGGCAGACTGTCTCCAGTGTCCACCTCATGGGTGCACCAGGAAGTCTGACTTGGTGTCAGGCTAAACATATGTCTAAACTGCTGTAGCACTTGTCTACATTCAGTTTGTTGATGTTCAGTGAGGCTGCTTGCCAAAGCAACACCATCAACTGACCCATCTTCAGGGTTCTGTGAGAGCAGGTCAGGGAGAGGGTCACTCTCCTCCTCCTGGTCCTCATCAGTTGCCATGAGCAAGCTCATGTCAGCCCTGTCCACATATGATTTAAGTCTGTTGACATGGAGCACCCTAAGGGGGCTCCTGGGAGTGCCAAGATCTACCAAGTAGGTGACCTCTCCCTTCTTTTCAACAATTGTATGGGGGCCACTCCATTTGTCCTGGAGAGCTGCTGGGGCCACAGGCTCCAACACCCACACTTTCTGGCCTGGCTGGTAAACAGTCAAGACAGCCTTTTGGTCATGCCAAGGTTTTTGGAGTTCTTGGCTTGCCTCACGGTTTTTACTGGCCTTCTTCATGTACTCAGCCATCCTGGAGCGTAGACCAAGTACACAGTCCACTACATCTTGTTTGGGAGGTTTGAGAGGTAACTCCCATCCCTCTTTCACCAGACATAATGGGCCTCTAACAGGGTGCCCAAACAGAAGTTCAAAAGGGCTGTAGCCAACCCCCTTCTGAGGAACCTCCCTGTATGCAAACAGAAGGCAGGGAAGTAAAAGGTCCCATTTTCGCCTAAGCTTCTCTGGGAGTCCTTTAATCATTCCCTTTAGGGTTTTGTTGAATCTCTCAACTAACCCATTGCATTGTGGGTGATAGGGAGTAGTGAATTTGTAGTTTACACCACACTCCTTCCACATTGCAGTTAGATATCCTGATATAAAGTTAGAACCTCTGTCAGAGATGACCTCCTTTGGAAAACCCACCCTGGAGAAGACTCCAATGAGGGCTCTTGCTACCACAGGAGCTGTGGTAGTCCTTAGGGGTATAGCTTCTGGATACCTGGTGGCATGATCCACTACCACCAGTATAAATCTGTGCCCAGATGCTGTTCGTGGGTCAAGGGGACCAACAATGTCAACCCCTACCCTTTCAAAGGGAACCCCCACCACAGGTAGTGGTATCAGGGGGCCTTTGTGGTGCCACCTGTCTTGCCACTGGCTTGACAAGTGACACAGGAGCGACAAAACTCCTTTGTGTCTTCAGACATGTGTGGCCAATGAAAATGTGGTTCAAGCCTGTCCCAGGTCTTGTTTTGGCCCAAGTGACCTGCCAATGGGATATCATGTGCTAGGGTCAAGAGGAACTCCCTAAACTTCTGAGGAATTACCAGCCTCCTGGTGGCTCCAGGGGTAGGATCTCTAGCCTCAGAATATAGGAGCCCCTCATCCCAATAAAGCTTATGGGACCCACTAGCACTCCCAGCAGCCTCAGCAGCAGCCAGCTGTCTGAGGGGTTCAAGAGTGGAGCAGCACTGTTGCTCTTTGCTCAGATCTTACCTGGAAGGGCCCCCTGCCCCCAAGAACTCAACCTGACCAGGCTCAAGATCCTCTGGGGCAGTTCCTTCTACAGGCTCTGCTTCTCCTCCCTCAGGAGGGGAATCTGAGATCTGAGACAGAGGGGAAGGCCCAGCCTTAACCCTACTGCTCTTCCTCTTGGGTAGCACCTGGTCCATAGTTTCAGGATCCAGAGCTGGTTCAGCTTTATGCATTTTGGCTTGTGACCTGGTCACAGCAAATACCTCTGCAGGTATGCCCAACATCTCAGCATGAGTCCATAATTCTACTTCTGACCAGGCTGAAGTCTCTAGATCATTGCCCAACAAACATTCAACAGGGAGGTCTGCACTGACTACTACCTTTTTGAGGCCAGTTACCCCTCCCCAGGAGAAATTCACAACAGCCAGGCTATGGTTGGTCCTGGTGTTGCTTGCGTTGGGTACCTGGTACATTTCACCCAGGATGATCTGTGTAGGGTCCACTAGGTCCTCTGCCACCATGGTGACACTAGCACCTGTGTCCCTAAATGCCAAAGCCTGTTTGCCATTTATGATAGGCTGCTGTTTGTATTTGCCCAGATTACTGGGGCTCACTAGGAAGGACATATCAAGGTCTCCCTCACAAACTAGCATTGCCTGTGTTGGTACTCTGACTAGGCCAGAGTCCACATCAGAACCCAGGGTCAACCCTACTACACCCTTATTCTGAGTATTACCTCCACCACTTGCTGCACTAGGGGGAACAATTGCCTTAGGGGCTGGAAAGGTGGTGGTCTGGTCTTTGGGCTTTGTACAGTCAGAAGTCCAGTGCCCTTTCTGTTTACAGAATTTGCACCAGGGCTTCTTTTGGCCTTTTCCCTTTGCAGATTGTGACTCCCCACCAGATGCAGATTTTTGGGGCCCTTGTGAAGACTTCTGATCTTTAGATTTATCCCCACCCTTATCTGAGCGTTTAGGATCTTGCTTCTTAGTGTCACCACCTTGGTTCTGGTTTTTCTGCCTCACCCTGGTTCTGACCCATTGGTCTGCCTTCTTTCCCAATTCTTGGGGAGAGGTCAGATCAGAGTCCACCAGGTACTGATGCAACAACTGGTTCTGGCAATTATTAAGGATATGTTCTCTCATTATAAGATTATACAATCCCTTAAAATCAGTTACTCTACTACCCACCAGCCAACCTTCTAGAGCCTTGGTTGCACAATCAACAAAGTCAGTCCAATCCTGAGTCTGTGCTTTCTGGGTGTCTCTGAACTTCAACCTGTACTGTTCAGTGGTTAAGCCAAACCCATCTATCAAAGCACTCTTCAGGGCTTCATAATCATTAGCATCCTCTTCTCTAACAGTGAGGAGCTTGTCTCTCCCTTTGTCTGAAAAGGAGAGCCACAAGATTGCTGCCCACTGTTTCTGGGGGACCCGTTGAACTTTACAGGCCCTCTCCATAGCAGTTATCCATTTTTGGATATCATCCCCACTCTGGTAGGGAGGAACAACCTTGGACAGGTTCCTATGATCTGGCATGTAATCTCTGCCTCTGGGACACTGTTGCTGCTACCAGGGGCATCTAACCCCTCCTTCTTTGAAGCTCTTTGGAGCTCGAAGGCTTCCCTATCTAAGGCCAATTGCTTGGTTCTGAGGGCAAGCCTAGCTTCCTCATACTGGAGCATCTTGAACCTTCTTTCAGAGGAGGTCTCCCTGGGAAAGTTGGAGTTCCTCTGTGGAATAGATTCTCTTCCAGAGTGATATGACCTGTCAGAGTCCCTTGAGAGGGACCTAGACCTGTCTCCCACTCTTTCAGCTCTTAGGGAGATTTCCTCTATTCTCTTCAGACCCTTCTGGGCCTGGCCCTTCACCCACAGAGTCCAGGTCATCTTGATTGTCATCATCAGACCCAGCGACTATGTGTGACCCACCCCCTGATGCAGACCCACTAGCTCCTAGAGCTTGTCTCAGGTCATCTGCTACTAACAGATCTATCAGGTGTTGTGATGAGGGACTCCCGCCCACCCTCAGATTTCTCTCAAAGCATAAAGCCTTCAGTTCAGTGTAGGCTATATCTTTGTACTGAGATGGGGTGGACCCACTGGCTCCACCCTGGTGAGACATACTAGTGTTGTGCAGTGTTGTACTACCTACACTAGTTGAGGCCTACTGGACCTAGCTTGAGCTGTAGCAAGGGTGTGCTTGTCCCTTCACAAACAGCTCTAAGTTCAGTAGAACTTATTGATACTAGCTTGACTTTATATGTACCTTGAGTACCTTAAGTGGTTTTCAGTTAGTAATTCAAATAGAGATTTTCTGGTAAAACAATGGCAAGCTGGAATCCCACACGCTGCCCACCAATGTGAGAAGTTGGCCTGGCATATGCTGGTCACGAGTTATAGTGGCCACCTTGCACCAGTCCAATTCGACTCTTGGTAGATAGGTTTAAAGACAACATTTTAAAGAAAGCTATCCTAGTGGTAGCTGTGGAGAGCAGTCTTCAGGCTAAGTCTCTGAGGAATGTAAAGCAGCTTGTTTTACCTTATAATCTCTTGAATTACCAAATGAAAAGACACCACTCAGGTATATATATCAAATATATATGTATTTATTTCTAAATATACTCTACTAATCTCTTTATGAGATTAGAGCCAGGTAAACATTCAAAAGATCAACAGTTCTCAATAAATTAAGCACAAATATGGCTGTAGCCCTAGGGGCGTACCAGACCATATACTAAAATAGTGGTTTAACAAACTCGACTTGCAATATGAAGAGGCCTAGGGCCTTGGGAATCGCTGGGGCTTCACTTCTGCAGTGTTAGCAGGTAAGTAATCAGCCCACAGGAGACGCGTGCAGTGTCTAAACACACGCGGGTTTCAATTCATTTCAATGGCAAATGTCGCGGTTTGTATTTTACATGTTCTAGGGCACTTTGGAGTGGACAACAAGCAAACAACTTACAGGGTAAGTACTTTGAGAGCCAATGCACACTTGGGCACTGTAATGCAAGAGTTACCTCACCCAGGGAAGCCGGGTGCATACGTGTCCTTTGGTGTCGGGTCGCGATGCTGTTTTCAATGGAGATCACTGAAGACTTGCTGCTTGTGTCGTCGAGAGAAGTGTCCGCTGGAATCCGAAGATGGATTGGAGTTGCAGAAGACCTAGAAATTGAGGGGACAGAGTTCAAAGTCACTTGCCAGTGACCGGTGGCCAGCAAGATGGATGACCACAGCTGTCGCATCTCTTCAGGTCGCTGATGTTGTTTTGTCTCTTCGCTCACGAGGACCAGGAGGGATCGAGGAAGACCAGCAGCTGGATTCGGAGGGTCCCACAAAGTCTGCAGCTGTTGACAGTGTTGGCACTCGGTTTTGGAGCCAACAAGCCTTAGCAGCTGCAAGTCTTGTGTGGATGGAAGATTGTCGATGGAGCAGACCAGCAAGGTCTGATGGACTTACCCAGCAAGGGTAAGTGAGGACAGGCCCAGGGCAACCAGTCGAGCCCTTGAAGTTGATGTGGAAGTCTTCTGGAGAGTCACTAGCCAACGGGCAAGCAACCGCGAAGACGCCTTTGCAGGAAAAGTTCACCAACAGCCCACAGTCACTCGGGACAAGGTAGGCCGCTGATCTTCTTTACTAGACCTGCTCGGGACTTGGACAACAAGTGGTCCAAAGCACAACTTCGTTGGACGTAGTTTAGGGTTAAGGGAGATCCTTCCGTCTTCTAGAGATAGTAGAAAGTTGAAGGGCCAGGATTCTTCTTCGTAGAGCGTCGTCCAGGTGTAATCTAAGTTGCATTGGCAAGCTTTGGTATCTTAGAGTGAAAAGATGGGAGGGACTAGCTCTATGACCACTCCTCTAGGAGGGTCAGGGTAGTGGGTGGTTACACCCACTTCCCTTTGTCCAGTTTCATGCCAGAGCAGGGGCAGGTAGCCCCTGAACCGGATTGAGCTGGCATATGCACAGAGGAGCCTACTGCTCCCCCAGTGCAGGACTTCAAAGCACTCTAAGAGTGCACCCACCCAGCTCCAATACACTAAATCCTGTCTGGGAGGTGGTGACACCTCCCTGTGACAGGAAACCCTTTGTTGGGCTCCCTCCACTGCGAGTTTCGGTCAGCAGCAGGAGGGCAGCCCGGTGTCTGTGCTGGTGGCATCCATTTTGTGATGCCAGGGCTCTAGATGATTTCTACCGTGTAGTACAGTGTGTACACGTCGTCCCCTCTAGAAGGGTGGGATCCTACTCCCACACCAGTTACTGGTGTGGGGGTAGGATTCCAAGTTGTTTGACACCAAACACGACATGTTTTGATGCAGTCATTCCAAAGTTAACATTTGCCGCGAGGTTATAATGCACTTAAGAGTATATGGTTTAACCGCATCCACAAACAGCAGCAGAGAATAGACTCTGCCAGCTGCAGAGGGGTCCTGCTCAGGCAGAAGCACCCCCTCACATAGTAAACCATGCACCCTGCCCTTGGGATTGCTAGGGCCTACCATAGGGGTGACTGATAGGTTTATATGAGTGTGTATGGTGAGATATAGGAACCTATACCTCAGTGAGGAGTGCTAACACTACCTCACACAGGCTGCAGTAGCAGGCCTGTGGTGTCAGATTGTGAGTGCTTCCCAGGGGTGGCATAATACATGCTGCAGCCCCTGCTAGGCCTGTGAAGTACCAATGCCCTAGGTACCTAAGGTACCATATACTAGGGGCTCATAAGGTACCACAGTATCCAATCACTAGTGCATCTAATATGCACACCAAGTTGTTTAGAGAGATCAGTTAGACTGGGGCCCTGATTAGCAGGGACCCAGCCAGACTATAGCCAGAAACCAGTGTATACATCAGAAAAAAAGTGGGGGCAACACAAGTGCAGATCCTACTCTCCTACAACCTGGTTCTCTGGTTCTAAAACACCTCTGCTGACCTAGTTCTCTGGCTCTACAACACCTCAGCTGACATGTTTCTCTGGCTCTACAACAGCTTGCTGACCTGGTTCTCTGCCTCTAGAGCAGCTCTGCTGACCTGGTTCTTAAGCTCTAGAGCAGCTCTGCTGACCTGGTTCTCTGGCTCTAAAGTGGCTCTGCGTACGTGGTTCTCTGGCTCTAAAGCAGCTCTGCTGACCTGGTTCTCTGGCTCTAGAGCAGCTCTGCTGACCTGGTTCTCTGTCTCTACAATGGCTCTGCTGACCTGGTTCTCTGGCTCTAAAGCACCTCTGCTGACCTGGTTCTCTGCCTCTGCAGCAGCTCTGCTGACCTGTTTCTCTGGCTCTAGAGCAGCTCTGCTGACCTGGTTCCTAGGCTCTAGATCAGCTGTGCTGACCTGGTTCTCTGGCTCTAAAGCAGCTATGCTGACCTGGTTTTCTGGCTCTAAAGCACCTCTGCTGACCTGGTTCTCTGGCTCTGCAGCAGCTCTGCTGACCTGTTTCTCTGGCTCTCGAGCAGCTTTGCTGACCTGGTTCCTAGGCTCTAGATCAGCTATGCTGACCTGGTTCTCTGGCTCTAAAGCAGCTCTGCTGACCTGGTTCTCTGGCTCTAAAGCAGCTCTGCTGACCTGGTTTCTCTGGCTCTACAGCACCTCTGCTGACCTGGTTCTCTGTCTCTACAATGGCTTCCTTTGACCTGGTTCTCTGGCTCTAAAGCACCTCTGCTGACCTGGTTCTCTGGCTCTGCAGCAGCTCTGCTGACCTGTTTCTCTGGCTCTAGAGCAGCTTTGCTGACCTGGTTCCTAGGCTCTAGATCAGCTGTGCTGACCTGGTTCTCTGGCTCTAAAGCAGCTCTGCTGACCTGGTTCTTAGGCTCTAGAGCAGCTCTGCTGACCTGGTTCTCTGGCTCTAAAGCAGCTCTGCTGACCTGGTTATCTGGCTCTAAAGCACCTCTGCTGATCTGGTTCTCTGGCTCTAGAGCAGCTCTGCTGACCTGGTTCTCTGGCTCTAAAGCAGCTCTGCTGACCTGGTTTCTCTGGCTCTACAGCAGCTCTGCTGACCTGGTTCTTTGGCTCTAGAGCAGCTCTGCTGACCTGGTTCTTAGGATCTAGAGTAGCTCTGCTGACCTGGTTCTTAGGCTCTAAAGCAGCTCTGCTGACCTGGTTCTCTGGCTCTAGAGCACGCCTGCTGACCTGGTTCTTAGGGTCTAGAGCAGCTCTGCTGACCTGGTTCTCTGGCTCTAGAGCAGCTCTGATGACCTGGTTCTCTCCCTCTAGAGCAGCTCTGCTGACCTGCTTCTCTGGCTCTACAACGGCTCTGCTGACCTGGTTCTCTGGCTCTAAAGCAGCTCTGCTGACCTGGTTCTCTGGCTCTTAAGCAGCTCTGCTGACCTGGTTCTTAGGCTCTAGAGCGGCTCTGCAGACCTGGTTCTCTGGCTCTAAATCGGCTCTGCTGACCTGGTTCTCTGGCTCTAAAGCAGCTCTGCTGACCTGGTTCTCTTGCTCTAAAGCGGCTCGGCTGACCTGGTTCTCTGTCTCTACAATGGCTCTGCTGACCTGGTTCTCTGGCTCGAAAGCACCTCCGCTGCCCTGGTTCTCTGGCTCTGCAGCAGCTCTGCTGACCTGGTTCTCTGGCTCTAGAGCAGCTCTGCTGCCCTGGTTCCTAGGCTCTAGAGCAGCTGTGCTGACCTGGTTCTATGGCTCTAAAGCAGCTCTGCTGACCTGGTTCTTAGGCTCTAGAGCAGCTCTGCTGACCTGCTTCTCTCGCTCTAAAGCGGCTCTTCTGACCTGGTTCTCTGGCCCTAGAGTGGCTCTGCTGACGTTGTTCTCTGGCTCTAGAGCGGATCTGCTGACCTGGTTCCTGGCTCTAGAGCAGCTCTGTGGACCTGGTTCCTGGTTCAGGAGCAGCTCAGCTGACCTGGTTCTCTGGCTCTAAAGCATCTCTGCTGACCTAGTTCTCTGGCTCTAGAGCAGCTCTGCTGACCTGGTTCTCTGGCTCTAGAGCAGCTCTGCTGCCCTGGTTCCTAGGCTCTAGAGCAGCTGTGCTGGCCGGGTTCTCTGGCTCTAAAGCAGCTCTGCTGACCTGGTTCTCTGGCTCTAAAGCGGCTCTGCTAACCTGGTTCTCTGGCCCTAGAGTGGCTCTGCTGACATTGTTCTCTGGCTCTAGAGCTGATCTGCTGACCTTGTTCCTGGCTCTAGAGCAGCTCTGTGAACCTGGTTCTTGGTTCTAGAGCAGCTCTGCTGAACTGGTTCTCTGGCTCTGCAGCAGCTCTGCTGACCTGGTTCTCTGGCTCTAGAGCAGCTCTGCTGCCCTGGTTCCTAGGCTCTAGAGCAGCTGTGCTGACCTGGTTCTATGGCTCTAAAGCAGCTCTGCTGACCTGGTTCTTAGGCTCTAGAGCAGCTCTGCTGACCTGCTTCTCTGGCTCTAAAGCGGCTCTTCTGACCTGGTTCTCTGGCCCTAGAGTGGCTCTGCTGACGTTGTTCTCTGGCTCTAGAGCGGATCTGCTGACCTGGTTCCTGGCTCTAGAGCAGCTCTGTGTACCTGGTTCCTGGTTCAGGAGCAGCTCAGCTGACCTGGTTCTCTGGCTCAAAAGCATCTCTGCTGACCTAGTTCTCTGGCTCTAGAGCAGCTCTGCTGACCTGGTTCTCTGGCTCTAGAGCAGCTCTGCTGCCCTGGTTCCTAGGCTCTAGAGCAGCTGTGCTGACCTGGTTCTCTGGCTCTAAAGCAGCTCTGCTGACCTGGTTCTCTGGCTCTAAAGCGGCTCTGCTAACCTGGTTCTCTGGCCCTAGAGTGGCTCTGCTGACATTGTTCTCTGGCTCTAGAGCTGATCTGCTGACCTTGTTCCTGGCTCTAGAGCAGCTCTGTGAACCTGGTTCCTGGTTCTAGAGCAGCTCTGCTGAACTGGTTCTCTGGCTCTAAAGCATCTCTGCTGACATGGTTCTTAGGCTCTAGAGCAGCTCTGCTGACCTGGTTCTCTGGCTCTAAAGCAGCTCTGCTGACCTGGTTCTCTGGCTCTACAATGGCTCTGCTGACCTGGTTCTCTGGCTCTAAAGCGGCTCTGCTAACCTGGTTCTCTGGCCCTAGAGTGGCTCTGCTGACATTGTTCTCTGGCTCTAGAGCTGATCTGCTGACCTTGTTCCTGGCTCTAGAGCAGCTCTGTGAACCTGGTTCCTGGTTCTAGAGCAGCTCTGCTGAACTGGTTCTCTGGCTCTAAAGCATCTCTGCTGACATGGTTCTTAGGCTCTAGAGCAGCTCTGCTGACCTGGTTCTCTGGCTCTAAAGCAGCTCTGCTGACCTGGTTCTCTGGCTCTACAATGGCTCTGCTGACCTGGTTCACTGGCTCTACAGCAGCTCTGTTGACCTGGTTCTCTGGCACTAAAACACCTCTGCTGACATGTTTCTCTGGCTCTACAACAGCTTGCTGACCTGGTTTTCTGCCTCTAGAGCAGCTCTGCTGACCTGGTTCTTAAGCTCTAGAGCGGCTCTGATGACCTGGTTCTCTGGCTCTAAAGCGGCTCTGCTGACCTGGTTCTCTGGCTCTAAAGTGGCTCTGCGTACGTGGTTCTCTGGCTCTAAAGCAGCTCTGCTGACCTGGTTCTCTGGCTCTAGAGCAGCTCTGCTGACCTGGTTCTCTGTCTCTACAATGGCTCTGCTGACCTGGTTCTCTGGCTCTAAAGCACCTCTGCTGACCTGGTTCTCTGGCTCTGCAGCAGCTCTGCTGACCTGTTTCTCTGGCTCTAGAGCAGCTCTGCTGACCTGGTTCCTAGGCTCTAGATCAGCTGTGCTGACCTGGTTCTCTGGCTCTAAAGCAGCTCTGCTGACCTGGTTCTTAGGCTCTAGAGCAGCTCTGCTGACCTGGTTCTCTGGCTCTAAAGCAGCTCTGCTGAACTGGTTCTCTGGCTCTGCAGCAGCTCTGCTGACCTGTTTCTCTGGCTCTAGAGCAGCTTTGCTGACCTGGTTCCTAGGCTCTAGATCAGCTGTGCTGACCTGGTTCTCTGGCTCTAAAGCAGCTCTGCTGACCTGGTTCTCTGGCTCTAAAGCAGCTCTGCTGACCTGGTTCTCTGGCTCTACAGCACCTCTGCTGACCTGGTTCTCTGTCTCTACAATGGCTCTGCTGACCTGGTTCTCTGGCTCTAAAGCACCTCTGCTGACCTTGTTCTCTGGCTCTGCAGCAGCTCTGCTGACCTGTTTCTCTGGCTCTATAGCAGCTCTGCTGACCTGGTTCCTAGGCTCTAGATCAGCTGTGCTGACCTGGTTCTCTGGCTCTAAAGCAGCTCTGCTGACCTGGTTCTTAGGCTCTAGAGCAGCTCTGCTGACCTGGTTCTCTGGCTCTAAAGCAGCTCTGCTGACCTGGTTCTCTGGCTCTAAAGCACCTCTGCTGACCTGGTTCTTTGGCTCTAGAGCAGCTCTGCTGACCTGGTTCTTAGGCTCTAGAGTAGCTCTGCTGACCTTGTTCTTAGGCTCTAAATCAGCTCTGCTGACCTGGTTCTCTGGCTCTGGAGCACGCCTGTTGACCTGGTTCTTAGGGTCTAGAGCAGCTCTGCTGACCTGGTTCTCTGGCTCTAGAGCAGCTCTGATGACCTGGTTCTCTCCCTCTACAGCAGCTCTGCTGACCTGCTTCTCTGGCTCTACAACGGCTCTGCTGACCTGGTTCTCTGGCTCTAAAGCAGCTCTGCTGACCTGTTTCTCTGGCTCTAGAGCAGCTCTGCTGACCTGGTTCCTAGCCTCTAGATCAGCTGTGCTGACCTGGTTCTCTGGCTCTAAAGCAGCTCTGCTGACCTGGTTCTTAGGCTCTAGAGCGGCTCTGCTGACCTGGTTCTCTGGCTCTAAATCGGCTCTGCTGACCTGGTTCTCTGGCTCTAAAGCAGCTCTGCTGACCTGGTTCTCTGGCTATAAAGCGGCTCGGCTGACCTGGTTCTCTGTCTCTACAATGGCTCTGCTGACCTGGTTCTCTGCCTCTAGAGCAGCTCTGCTGACCTGGTTCTTAAGCTCTAGAGCAGCTCTGCTGACCTGGTTCTTAAGCTCTAGAGCAGCTCTGCTGACCTGGTTCTCTGGCTCTAAAGTGGCTCTGCGTACGTGGTTCTCTGGCTCTAAAGCAGCTCTGCTGACCTGGTTCTCTGGCTCTAGAGCAGCTCTGCTGACCTGGTTCTCTGTCTCTACAATGGCTCTGCTGACCTGGTTCTCTGGCTCTAAAGCACCTCTGCTGACCTGGTTCTCTGCCTCTGCAGCAGCTCTGCTGACCTGTTTCTCTGGCTCTAGAGCAGCTCTGCTGACCTGGTTCCTAGGCTCTAGATCAGCTGTGCTGACCTGGTTCTCTGGCTCTAAAGCAGCTCTGCTGACCTGGTTCTTAGGCTCTAGAGCAGCTCTGCTGACCTGGTTCTCTGGCTCTAAAGCAGCTCTGCTGACCTGGTTCTCTGGCTCTAAAGCACCTCTGCTGACCTGGTTCTCTGGCTCTGCAGCAGCTCTGCTGACCTGTTTCTCTGGCTCTCGAGCAGCTTTGCTGACCTGGTTCCTAGGCTCTAGATCAGCTATGCTGACCTGGTTCTCTGGCTCTAAAGGAGCTCTGCTGACCTGGTTCTCTGGCTCTAAAGCAGCTCTGCTGACCTGGTTTCTCTTGCTCTACAGCACCTCTGCTGACCTGGTTCTCTGTCTCTAAAATGGCTTCCTTTGACCTGGTTCTCTGGCTCTAAAGCACCTCTGCTGACCTGGTTCTCTGGCTCTGCAGCAGCTCTGCTGACCTGTTTCTCTGGCTCTAGAGCAGCTCTGCTGACCTAGTTCCTAGGCTCTAGATCAGCTGTGCTGACCTGGTTCTCTGGCTCTAAAGCAGCTCTGCTGACCTGGTTCTTAGGCTCTAGAGCAGCTCTGCTGACCTGGTTCTCTGGCTCTAAAGCAGCTCTGCTGACCTGTTTATCTGGCTCTAAAGCACCTCTGCTGATCTGGTTCTCTGGCTCTGCAGCAGCTCTGCTGACCTGTTTCTCTGGCTCTAGAGCAGCTTTGCTGACCTGGTTCCTAGGCTCTAGATCAGCTGTGCTGACCTGGTTCTCTGGCTCTAAAGCAGCTCTGCTGACCTGGTTCTTAGGCTCTAGAGCAGCTCTGCTGACCTGGTTCTCTGGCTCTAAAGCAGCTCTGCTGACCTGGTTATCTGGCTCTAAAGCACCTCTGCTGATCTGGTTCTCTGGCTCTAGAGCAGCTCTGCTGACCTAGTTCTCTGGCTCTAAAGCAGCTCTGCTGACCTGGTTTCTCTGGCTCTACAGCAGCTCTGCTGACCTGGTTCTTTGGCTCTAGAGCAGCTCTGCTGACCTGGTTCTTAGGATCTAGAGTAGATCTGCTGACCTGGTTCTTAGGCTCTAAAGCAGCTCTGCAGACCTGGTTCTCTGGCTCTAGAGCACGCCTGCTGACCTGGTTCTTAGGGTCTAGAGCAGCTCTGCTGACCTGGTTCTCTGGCTCTAGAGCAGCTCTGCTGACCTGCTTCTCTGGCTCTACAACGGCTCTGCTGACCTGGTTCTCTGGCTCTAAAGCAGCTCTGCTGACCTGTTTCTTTGGCTCTAGAGCAGCTCTGCTGACCTGGTTCCTAGCCTCTAGATCAGCTGTGCTGACCTGGTTCTCTGGCTCTTAAGCAGCTCTGTTGACCTGGTTCTTAGGCTCTAGAGCAGCTCTGCAGACCTGGTTCTCTGGCTCTAAATCGGCTCTGCTGACCTGGTTCTCTGGCTCTAAAGCAGCTCTGCTGACCTGGTTCTCTGGCTCTAAAGCGGCTCGGCTGACCTGGTTCTCTGTCTCTACAATGGCTCTGCTGACCTGGTTCTCTGGCTCGAAAGCAACTCCGCTGCCCTGGTTCTCTGGCTCTGCAGCAGCTCTGCTGACCTGGTTCTCTGGCTCTAGAGCAGCTCTGCTGCCCTGGTTCCTAGGCTCTAGAGCAGCTGTGCTGACCTGGTTCTATGGCTCTAAAGCAGCTCTGCTGACCTGGTTCTTAGGCTCTAGAGCAGCTCTGCTGACCTGCTTCTCTGGCTCTAAAGCGGCTCTTCTGACCTGGTTCTTTGGCCCTAGAGTGGCTCTGCTGACGTTGTTCTCTGGCTCTAGAGCGGATCTGCTGACCTGGTTCCTGGCTCTAGAGCAGCTCTGTGGACCTGGTTCCTGGTTCAGGAGCAGCTCAGCTGACCTGGTCCTCTGGCTCTAAAGCATCTCTGCTGACCTAGTTCTCTGGCTCTAGAGCAGCTCTGCTGACCTGGTTCTCTGGCTCTAGAGCAGCTCTGCTGCCCTGGTTCCTAGGCTCTAGAGCAGCTGTGCTGACCTGGTTCTCTGGCTCTAAAGCAGCTCTGCTGACCTGGTTCTCTGGCTCTAAAGCGGCTCTGCTAACCTGGTTCTCTGGCCCTAGAGTGGCTCTGCTGACATTGTTCTCTGGCTCTAGAGCTGATCTGCTGACCTTGTTCCTGGCTCTAGAGCAGCTCTGTGAACCTGGTTCTTGGTTCTAGAGCAGCTCTGCTGAACTGGTTCTCTGGCTCTGCAGCAGCTCTGCTGACCTGGTTCTCTGGCTCTAGAGCAGCTCTGCTGCCCTGGTTCCTAGGCTCTAGAGCAGCTGTGCTGACCTGGTTCTATGGCTCTAAAGCAGCTCTGCTGACCTGGTTCTTAGGCTCTAGAGCAGCTCTGCTGACCTGCTTCTCTGGCTGTAAAGCGGCTCTTCTGACCTGGTTCTCTGGCTCTAGAGCAGCTCTGTGGACCTGGTTCCTGGTTCAGGAGCAGCTCAGCTGACCTGATTCTCTGGCTCTAAAGCATCTCTGCTGACCTAGTTCTCTGGCTCTAGAGCAGCTCTGCTGACCTGGTTCTCTGGCTCTAGAGCAGCTCTGCTGCCCTGGTTCCTAGGCTCTAGAGCAGCTGTGCTGACCTGGTTCTCTGGCTCTAAAGCAGCTCTGCTGACCTGGTTCTCTGGCTCTAGAGCGGATCTGCTGACCTGGTTCCTGGCTCTAGAGCAGCTCTGTGGACCTGGTTCCTGGTTCAGGAGCAGCTCAGCTGACCTGATTCTCTGGCTCTAAAGCATCTCTGCTGACCTAGTTCTCTGGCTCTAGAGCAGCTCTGCTGACCTGGTTCTCTGGCTTTAGAGCAGCTCTGCTGCCCTGGTTCCTAGGCTCTAGAGCAGCTGTGCTGACCTGGTTCTCTGGCTCTAGAGCAGCTCTGCTGACCTGGTTCTCTGGCTCTAAAGCGGCTCTGCTAACCTGGTTCTCTGGCTCTAGAGCTGATCCGCTGACCTTGTTCCTGGCTCTAGAGCAGCTCTGTGAACCTGGTTCCTGGTTCTAGAGCAGCTCTGCTGAACTGGTTCTCTGGCTCTAAAGCATCTCTGCTGACATGGTTCTTAGGCTCTAGAGCAGCTCTGCTGACCTGGTTCTCTGGCTCTAAAGCAGCTCTGCTGACCTGGTTCTCTGGCTCTACAATGGCTCTGCTGACCTGGTTCTCTGGCTCTACAGCAGCTCTGTTGACCTGGTTCTCTGGCACTAAAACACCTCTGCTGACCTAGTTCTCTGGCTCTACAACACCTCAGCTGACATGTTTCTCTGGCTCTACAACAGCTTGCTGACCTGGTTCTCTGCCTCTAGAGCAGCTCTGCTGACCTGGTTCTTAAGCTCTAGAGTGGCTCTGATGACCTGGTTCTCTGGCTCTAAAGCGGCTCTGCTGACCTGGTTCTCTGGCTCTAAAGTGGCTCTGCGTACGTGGTTCTCTGGCTCTAAAGCAGCTCTGCTGACCTGGTTCTCTGGCTCTAGAGCAGCTCTGCTGACCTGGTTCTCTGTCTCTACAATGGCTCTGCTGACCTGGTTCTCTGGCTCTAAAGCACCTCTGCTGACCTGGTTCTCTGGCTCTGCAGCAGCTCTGCTGACCTGTTTCTCTGGCTCTAGAGCAGCTCTGCTGACCTGGTTCCTAGGCTCTAGATCAGCTGTGCTGACCTGGTTCTCTGGCTCTAAAGCAGCTCTGCTGACCTGGTTCTTAGGCTCTAGAGCAGCTCTGCTGACCTGGTTCTCTGGCTCTAAAGCAGCTCTGCTGAACTGGTTCTCTGGCTCTATAGCACCTCTGCTAACCTGGTTCTCTGGCCCTAGAGTGGCTCTGCTGACATTGTTCTCTGGCTCTAGAGCTGATCTGCTGACCTTGTTCCTGGCTCTAGAGCAGCTCTGTGAACCTGGTTCTTGGTTCTAGAGCAGCTCTGCTGAACTGGTTCTCTGGCTCTGCAGCAGCTCTGCTGACCTGGTTCTCTGGCTCTAGAGCAGCTCTGCTGCCCTGGTTCCTAGGCTCTAGAGCAGCTGTGCTGACCTGGTTCTATGGCTCTAAAGCAGCTCTGCTGACCTGGTTCTTAGGCTCTAGAGCAGCTCTGCTGACCTGCTTCTCTGGCTGTAAAGCGGCTCTTCTGACCTGGTTCTCTGGCCCTAGAGTGGCTCTGCTGACGTTGTTCTCTGGCTCTAGAGCGGATCTGCTGACCTGGTTCCTGGCTCTAGAGCAGCTCTGTGGACCTGGTTCCTGGTTCAGGAGCAGCTCAGCTGACCTGATTCTCTGGCTCTAAAGCATCTCTGCTGACCTAGTTCTCTGGCTCTAGAGCAGCTCTGCTGACCTGGTTCTCTGGCTCTAGAGCAGCTCTGCTGCCCTGGTTCCTAGGCTCTAGAGCAGCTGTGCTGACCTGGTTCTCTGGCTCTAAAGCAGCTCTGCTGACCTGGTTCTCTGGCTCTAAAGCGGCTCTGCTAACCTGGTTCTCTGGCTCTAGAGCTGATCCGCTGACCTTGTTCCTGGCTCTAGAGCAGCTCTGTGAACCTGGTTCCTGGTTCTAGAGCAGCTCTGCTGAACTGGTTCTCTGGCTCTAAAGCATCTCTGCTGACATGGTTCTTAGGCTCTAGAGCAGCTCTGCTGACCTGGTTCTCTGCTTCTAAAGCAGCTCTGCTGACCTGGTTCTCTGGCTCTACAATGGCTCTGCTGACCTGGTTCTCTGGCTCTACAGCAGCTCTGTTGACCTGGTTCTCTGGCACTAAAACACCTCTGCTGACCTAGTTCTCTGGCTCTACAACACCTAAGCTGACATGTTTCTCTGGCTCTACAACAGCTTGCTGACCTGGTTCTCTGCCTCTAGAGCAGCTCTGCTGACCTGGTTCTTAAGCTCTAAAGTGGCTCTGATGACCTGGTTCTCTGGCTCTAAAGCGGCTCTGCTGACCTGGTTCTCTGGCTCTAAAGTGGCTCTGCGTACGTGGTTCTCTGGCTCTAAAGCAGCTCTGCTGACCTGGTTCTCTGGCTCTAGAGCAGCTCTGCTGACCTGGTTCTCTGTCTCTACAATGGCTCTGCTGACCTGGTTCTCTGGCTCTAAAGCACCTCTGCTGACCTGGTTCTCTGGCTCTGCAGCAGCTCTGCTGACCTGTTTCTCTGGCTCTAGAGCAGCTCTGCTGACCTGGTTCCTAGGCTCTAGATCAGCTGTGCTGACCTGGTTCTCTGGCTCTAAAGCACCTCTGCTGACCTGGTTCTTAGGCTCTAGAGCAGCTCTGCTGACCTGGTTCTCTGGCTCTAAAGCAGCTCTGCTGAACTGGTTCTCTGGCTCTGCAGCAGCTCTGCTGACCTGTTTCTCTGGCTCTAGAGCAGCTTTGCTGACCTGGTTCCTAGGCTCTAGATCAGCTGTGCTGACCTGGTTCTCTGGCTCTAAAGCAGCTCTGCTGACCTGGTTCTCTGGCTCTAAAGCAGCTCTGCTGACCTGGTTTCTCTGGCTCTACAGCACCTCTGCTGACCTGGTTCTCTGTCTCTACAATGGCTCTGCTGACCTGGTTCTCTGGCTCTATAGCACCTCTGCTGACCTGGTTCTCTGGCTCTGCAGCAGCTCTGCTGACCTGTTTCTCTGGCTCTAGAGCAGCTCTGCTGACCTGGTTCCTAAGCTCTAGATCAGCTGTGCTGACCTGGTTCTCTGGCTCTAAAGCAGCTCTGCTGACCTGGTTCTTAGGCTCTAGAGCAGCTCTGCTGACCTGGTTCTCTGGCTCTAAAGCAGCTCTGCTGACCTGGTTCTCTGGCTCTAAAGCACCTCTGCTGACCTGGTTCTTTGGCTCTAGAGCAGCTCTGCTGACCTGGTTCTTAGGCTCTAGAGTAGCTCTGCTGACCTGGTTCTTAGGCTCTAAAGCAGCTCTGCTGACCTGGTGCTCTGGCTCTAGAGCACGCCTGCTGACCTGGTTCTTAGGGTCTAGAGCAGCTCTGCTGACCTGGTTCTCTGGCTCTAGAGCAGCTCTGATGACCTGGTTCTCTCCCTCTACAGCAGCTCTGCTGACCTGCTTCTCTGGCTCTACAACAGCTCTGCTGACCTGGTTCTCTGGCTCTAAAGCAGCTCTGCTGACCTGTTTCTCTGGCTCTAGAGCAGCTCTGCTGACCTGGTTCCTAGCCTCTAGATCAGCTGTGCTGACCTGGTTCTCTGGCTCTAAAGCAGCTCTGCTGACCTGGTTCTTAGGCTCTAGAGCGGCTCTGCTGACCTGGTTCTCTGGCTCTAAATCGGCTCTGCTGACCTGGTTCTCTGGCTCTAAAGCAGCTCTGCTGACCTGGTTCTCTGGCTATAAAGCGGCTCGGCTGACCTGGTTCTCTGTCTCTACAATGGCTCTGCTGACCTGGTTCTCTGGCTCGAAAGCACCTCCGCTGCCCTGGTTCTCTGGCTCTCCAGCAGCTCTGCTGACCTGGTTCTCTGGCTCTAGAGCAGCTCTGCTGCCCTGGTTCCTAGGCTCTAGAGCAGCTGTGCTGACCTGGTTCTATGGCTCTAAAGCAGCTCTGCTGACCTGGTTCTTACGCTCTAGAGCAGCTCTGCTGACCTGGTTCTCTGGCTCTAAAGCGGCTCTGCTGACCTGGTTCTCTGGCCCTAGAGTGGCTCTGCTGACGTTGTTCTCTGGCTCTAGAGCAGATCTGCTGACCTGGTTCCTGGCTCTAGAGCAGCTCTGTGGAACTGGTTCCTGGTTCAGGAGCAGCTCAGCTGACCTGGTTCTCTGGCTCTAAAGCATCTCTGCTGACCTAGTTCTCTGGCTCTAGAGCAGCTCTGCTGACCTGGTTCTCTGGCTTTAGAGCAGCTCTGCTGCCCTGGTTCCTAGGCTCTAGAGCAGCTGTGCTGACCTGGTTCTCTGGCTCTAAAGCAGCTCTGCTGACCTGGTTCTCTGGCTTTAAAGCGGCTCTGCTAACCTGGTTCTCTGGCCCTAGAGTGGCTCTGCTGACATTGTTCTCTGGCTCTAGAGCTGATCTGCTGACCTAGTTTGTGGCTCTAGAGCAGCTCTGTGAACCTGGTTCCTGGTTCTAGAGCAGCTCTGCTGAACTGGTTCTCTGGCTCTAAAGCATCTCTGCTGACATGGTTCTTAGGCTCTAGAGCAGCTCTACTGACCTGGTTCTCTGGTTCTACAACAGCCCTGCTGACCTGGTTCTCTGGCTCTAAAGCAGCTCTGCTGACCTGGTTCTCTGGCTCTACAATGGCTCTGCTGACCTGGTTCTCTGGCTCTACAGCAGCTCTGTTGACCTGGTTCTCTGGCTCTAAAACACCTCTGCTGACCTAGTTCTCTGGCTCTACAGCACCTCTGTTGACATGTTTCTCTGGCTCTACAACAGCTTGCTGACCTGGTTCTCTGCCTCTAGAGCAGCTCTGCTGACCTGGTTCTTAAGCTCTAGAGCGGCTCTGCTGACCTGGTTCTCTGGCTCTAAAGCGGCTCTGCTGACCTGGTTCTCTGGCTCTAAAGTGGCTCTGCTAAAGTGGTTCTCTGGCTCTAAAGCAGCTCTGCTGACCTGGTTCTCTGTCTCTGCAATGGCTCTGCTGACCTGGTTCTCTGGCTCTAAAGCACCTCTGCTGACCTGGTTCTTAGGCTCTAGAGCAGCTCTGCTGACCTGGTTCTCTGGCTCTAAAGCAGCTCTGCTGAACTGGTTCTCTGGCTCTGCAGCAGCTCTGCTGACCTGTTTCTCTGGCTCTAGAGCAGCTTTGCTGACCTGGTTCCTAGGCTCTAGATCAGCTGTGCTGACCTGGTTCTCTGGCTCTAAAGCAGCTCTGCTGACCTGGTTCTCTGGCTCTAAAGCAGCTCTGCTGACCTGGTTTCTCTGGCTCTACAGCACCTCTGCTGACCTGGTTCTCTGTCTCTACAATGGCTCTGCTGACCTGGTTCTCTGGCTCTATAGCACCTCTGCTGACCTGGTTCTCTGGCTCTGCAGCAGCTCTGCTGACCTGTTTCTCTGGCTCTAGAGCAGCTCTGCTGACCTGGTTCCTAAGCTCTAGATCAGCTGTGCTGACCTGGTTCTCTGGCTCTAAAGCAGCTCTGCTGACCTGGTTCTTAGGCTCTAGAGCAGCTCTGCTGACCTGGTTCTCTGGCTCTAAAGCAGCTCTGCTGACCTGGTTCTCTGGCTCTAAAGCACCTCTGCTGACCTGGTTCTTTGGCTCTAGAGCAGCTCTGCTGACCTGGTTCTTAGGCTCTAGAGTAGCTCTGCTGACCTGGTTCTTAGGCTCTAAAGCAGCTCTGCTGACCTGGTGCTCTGGCTCTAGAGCACGCCTGCTGACCTGGTTCTTAGGGTCTAGAGCAGCTCTGCTGACCTGGTTCTCTGGCTCTAGAGCAGCTCTGATGACCTGGTTCTCTCCCTCTACAGCAGCTCTGCTGACCTGCTTCTCTGGCTCTACAACAGCTCTGCTGACCTGGTTCTCTGGCTCTAAAGCAGCTCTGCTGACCTGTTTCTCTGGCTCTAGAGCAGCTCTGCTGACCTGGTTCCTAGCCTCTAGATCAGCTGTGCTGACCTGGTTCTCTGGCTCTAAAGCAGCTCTGCTAACCTGGTTCTTAGGCTCTAGAGCGGCTCTGCTGACCTGGTTCTCTGGCTCTAAATCGGCTCTGCTGACCTGGTTCTCTGGCTCTAAAGCAGCTCTGCTGACCTGGTTCTCTGGCTATAAAGCGGCTCGGCTGACCTGGTTCTCTGTCTCTACAATGGCTCTGCTGACCTGGTTCTCTGGCTCGAAAGCACCTCCGCTGCCCTGGTTCTCTGGCTCTCCAGCAGCTCTGCTGACCTGGTTCTCTGGCTCTAGAGCAGCTCTGCTGCCCTGGTTCCTAGGCTCTAGAGCAGCTGTGCTGACCTGGTTCTATGGCTCTAAAGCAGCTCTGCTGACCTGGTTCTTACGCTCTAGAGCAGCTCTGCTGACCTGGTTCTCTGGCTCTAAAGCGGCTCTGCTGACCTGGTTCTCTGGCCCTAGAGTGGCTCTGCTGACGTTGTTCTCTGGCTCTAGAGCAGATCTGCTGACCTGGTTCCTGGCTCTAGAGCAGCTCTGTGGAACTGGTTCCTGGTTCAGGAGCAGCTCAGCTGACCTGGTTCTCTGGCTCTAAAGCATCTCTGCTGACCTAGTTCTCTGGCTCTAGAGCAGCTCTGCTGACCTGGTTCTCTGGCTTTAGAGCAGCTCTGCTGCCCTGGTTCCTAGGCTCTAGAGCAGCTGTGCTGACCTGGTTCTCTGGCTCTAAAGCAGCTCTGCTGACCTGGTTCTCTGGCTTTAAAGCGGCTCTGCTAACCTGGTTCTCTGGCCCTAGAGTGGCTCTGCTGACATTGTTCTCTGGCTCTAGAGCTGATCTGCTGACCTAGTTTGTGGCTCTAGAGCAGCTCTGTGAACCTGGTTCCTGGTTCTAGAGCAGCTCTGCTGAACTGGTTCTCTGGCTCTAAAGCATCTCTGCTGACATGGTTCTTAGGCTCTAGAGCAGCTCTACTGACCTGGTTCTCTGGTTCTACAACAGCCCTGCTGACCTGGTTCTCTGGCTCTAAAGCAGCTCTGCTGACCTGGTTCTCTGGCTCTACAATGGCTCTGCTGACCTGGTTCTCTGGCTCTACAGCAGCTCTGTTGACCTGGTTCTCTGGCTCTAAAACACCTCTGCTGACCTAGTTCTCTGGCTCTACAGCACCTCTGTTGACATGTTTCTCTGGCTCTACAACAGCTTGCTGACCTGGTTCTCTGCCTCTAGAGCAGCTCTGCTGACCTGGTTCTTAAGCTCTAGAGCGGCTCTGCTGACCTGGTTCTCTGGCTCTAAAGCGGCTCTGCTGACCTGGTTCTCTGGCTCTAAAGTGGCTCTGCTAAAGTGGTTCTCTGGCTCTAAAGCAGCTCTGCTGACCTGGTTCTCTGTCTCTGCAATGGCTCTGCTGACCTGGTTCTCTGGCTCTAAAGCACCTCTGCTGGCCTGGTTATCTGGCTCTGCAGCAGCTCTGCTGACCTGTTTCTCTGGCTCTAGAGCAGCTCTGCTGGCCTGGTTCTCTGGCTTTAAAGCATCTCTGCTGACCTGGTTTCTCTGGCTCTACAGCAGCTCTGCTGACCTCGTTCTCTGGCTCTAAAGCAGCTCTGCTGACCTGGTTCTTAGGCTCTAGAGCAGCTCTGTTGACCTGGTTCTCTGGCTTTAAAGCATCTCTGCTGACCTGGTTTCTCTGGCTCTACATCAGCTCTGCTGACCTCGTTCTTTGGCTCTAGAGCAGCTCTGCTGACCTGGTTCTTAGGCTCTAGAGCAGCTCTGCTGACCTGGTTCTCTGGCTCTAGAGCAGCTCTGCTGACCTGGTTCTCTCCCTCTAGAGCAGCTCTGCTGACCTGCTTCTCTGGCTCTACAACAGCTCTGCTGACCTGTTTCTCTGGCTCTAGAGCAGCTCTGCTGACCTGGTTCTCTGTCTCTACAATGGCTCTTCTGACCTGTTTCTCTGGCTCTAGAGCAGCTCTGCTGACCTGGTTCCTAGGCTGTAGATCGGCTGTGCTGACCTGGTCCTCTGGCTCTAAAGCAGCTCTGCTGACCTGGTTCTTAGGCTCTAGAGCAGCTCTGCTGACCTGGTTCTCTGGCTCTGCAGCAGCTCTGCTGACCTGGTTCTCTGGCTCTAAAGCACCTCTGCTGACCTGGTTATCTGGCTCTGCAGCAGCTCTGCTGACCTGTTTCTCTGGCTCTAGAGCAGCTTTGCTGACCTGGTTCTCTGTCTCTACAATGGCTCTTCTGACCTGTTTCTCTGGCTCTAGAGCAGCTCTGCTGACCTGGTTCCTAGGCTGTAGATCGGCTGTGCTGACCTGGTTCTCTGGCTCTAAAGCAGCTCTGCTGACCTGGTTCTTAGGCTCTAGAGCAGCTCTGTTGACCTGGTTCTCTGGCTTTAAAGCATCTCTGCTGACCTGGTTTCTCTGGCTCTACATCAGCTCTGCTGACCTCGTTCTTTGGCTCTAGAGCAGCTCTGCTGACCTGGTTCTTAGGCTCTAGAGCAGCTCTGCTGACCTGGTTCTCTGGCTCTAGAGCAGCTCTGCTGACCTGGTTCTCTCCCTCTAGAGCAGCTCTGCTGACCTGCTTCTCTGGCTCTACAACAGCTCTGCTGACCTGTTTCTCTGGCTCTAGAGCAGCTCTGCTGACCTGGTTCTCTGTCTCTACAATGGCTCTTCTGACCTGTTTCTCTGGCTCTAGAGCAGCTCTGCTGACCTGGTTCCTAGGCTGTAGATCGGCTGTGCTGACCTGGTTCTCTGGCTCTAAAGCAGCTCTGCTGACCTGGTTCTTAGGCTCTAGAGCAGCTCTGCTGACCTGGTTCTCTGGCTCTGCAGCAGCTCTGCTGACCTGGTTCTCTGGCTCTAAAGCACCTCTGCTGACCTGGTTATCTGGCTCTGCAGCAGCTCTGCTGACCTGTTTCTCTGGCTCTAGAGCAGCTTTGCTGACCTGGTTCCTAGGCTCTAGATAAGCTGTGCTGACCTGGTTCTCTGGCTCTAAAGCAGCTCTGCTGACCTGGTTATTAGGCTCTACAGCAGCTCTGCTGACCTGGTTCTCTGGCTCTAAAGCAGCTCTGCTGACCTGGTTCTTAGGCTCTAAAGCAGCTCTGCTGACCTGGTTCTCTGGCCGTAGAGCACGCCTGCTGACCGGGTTCTTACGGTCTAGAGCAGCTCTGCTGACCTGCTTCTCTGGCTCTACAACGGCTCTGCTGACCTGGTTCTCTGGCTGTAAAGCAGCTCTGCTGATCTGTTTCTCTGGATCTAGAGCAGCTCTGCTGAACTGGTTCCTAGCCTCTAGATCAGCTGTGCTGACCTGGTTCTCTGGCTCTAAAGCAGCTCTGCTGACCTGGTTCTTAGGCTCTAGAGCAGCTGTGCTGACCTGGTTCTCTGGCTCTAAAGCAGCTCTGCTGACCTGGTTCTTAGGCTCTAGAGCAGCTTTGCTGACCTGGTTCTCTGGCTCTACAGCAGCTCTGCTGACCTGGTTGTTTGGCTATAAAGCGGCTCTGCTGACCTGGTTCTCTGATTATAAAGAGCCTCTGCTGACCTGGTTCTCTGGCTGTAAAGCGGCTCTGCTGACCTGGTTCTCTCCCTCTAAAGTAGCTCTGCTGACCTGGTTCTCTGTCTCTACAGCAGCTCTGCTGACCTGCTTCTCTGGCTCTAAAGCAGCTCTGCTGACCTGATTATCTGGCTCTAAAACACCTCTGCTGACCTAGTTCTCTGGCTCTCCAACAACTCTACTGACATGTTTCTCTGGCTCTACCACAGCTCTGATGACCTGGTTCTTAGGGTCTAGAGCGGCTCTGCTGACCTGGTTCTCTGTCTCTAAAGCGGCTCTGCTTACGTGGTTCTCTGGCTCTAAAGCAGCTCTGCTGACCTGGTTCTCTGGCTCTAGAGCAGCTCTGCTCACCTGGTTCTCTGTCTCTACAATGGCTCTGCTGACCTGGTTCTCTGGCTCTAAAGCACCTCAGCTGCCCTGGTTCTCTGGCTCTGCAGCAGCTCTGCTGACCTGATTCTCTGGCTCTAGAGCAGCTCTGCTGCCATGGTTTCTAGGCTCTAGAGCAGCTGTGCTGACTTGGTTCTCTGGCTCTAAAGCAGCTCTGCTGACCTGGTTTTTAGGCTCTAGAGCAGCTCTGCTGACCTGGTTCTCTGGCTCTGAAGCGGCTCTGCTGACCTGGTTCTCTGGCCCTAGAGTGTTCTGCTGATGTTGTTCTCTGGCTCTAGAGCAGATCTGCTGACCTGGTTCCTGGCTCTAGAGCAGCTCTGCTAACCTGGTTCCTGGCTCTAGAACAGCTCTGCTGACATGGTTCTCTGGCTCTGCAGCAGCTCTGCTGACCTGTTTCTCTGGCTCTAGAGCAGCTCTGCTGACCTGGTTCCAAGGCTCTAGAGCAGCTCTGCTGACCTGGTTCTCTGGCTTTAAAGCATCTCTGCTGACCTGGTTTCTCTGGCTCTACAGCAGCTCTGCTGACCTCGTTCTTTGGCTCTAGAGCAGCTCTGCTGACCTGGTTCTTAGGCTCTAGAGCAGCTCTGCTGACCTGGTTCTTAGGCTCTAAAGCAGCTCTGCTGACCTGGTTCTCTGGCTCTAGAGCACGCCTGCTGACCTTGTTCTTAGGGTCTAGAGCAGCTCTGCTGACCTAGTTCTCTGGCTCTAGAGCAGCTCTGCTGACCTGGTTCTCTCCCTCTAGAGCAGCTCTGCTGACCTGCTTCTCTGGCTCTACAACAGCTCTGCTGACCTGTTTCTCTGGCTCTAGAGCAGCTCTGCTGACCTGGTTCCTAGCCTCTAGATCAGCTGTGCTGACCTGGTTCTCTGGCTCTAGAGCGACTCTGCTGACCTGGTTCCCTGGCTCTAAAGCAGCTCTGCTGACCTGGTACTCTGGCTCAAAAGTGGCTCTGCTTACGTGGTTCTTTGGCTCTAAAGCAGGTCTGCTGACCTAGTTCTATGGCTCTAGAGCAGCTCTGCTGACCTGGTTCTCTGTCTCTACAATGGCTCTGCTGACCTGGTTCTCTGGTTTTAAAGCACCTCTGCTGACCTGGTTCTCTGGCTCTGCATCAGCTCTGCTGACCTGTTTCTCTGGCTCTAGAGCAGCTCTGCTGACCTGGTTCCTAGGCTCTAGATCAGCTGTGCTGACTTGGTTCTCTGGCTCTAAAGCAGCTCTGATGACCTGGTTCTTAGGCTCTAGAGCAGCTCTGCTGACCTGGTTCTCTGGCTCTGCAGCAGCTCTGCTGACCTGGATCTCTGGCTCTAAAGCACCTCTGCTGACCTGGTTATTTGGCTCTGCAGCAGCTCTGCTGACCTGTTTCTCTGGCTCTAGAGCAGCTTTGCTGACCTGGTTCCTAGGCTCTAGTTCAGCTGTGCTGTCCTGGTTCTCTGGCTCTAAAGCAGCTCTGATGACCTGGTTCTTAGGCTCTAGAGCAGCTCTGCTGACCTGGTTCTCTGGCTCTAAAGCAGCTCTGCTGACCTGGTTTCTCTGGCTCTACAGCAGCTCTGCTGACCTGGTTCTTTGGCTCTAGAGCAGCTCTGCTGACCTGGTTCTTGGGCTCTAGAGCAGCTCTGCTGACCTGGTTCTTAGGCTCTAAAGCAGCTCTGCTGACCTGGTTCTCTGGCACTAGAGCACGCCTGCTGACCTGGTTCTTAGGGTCTAGAGCAGCTCTGCTGACCTGGTTCTCTGGCTCTAGAGCAGCTCTGCTGACCTGGTTCTATGGCTCTAAAGCAGCTCTGCTGACCTGGTTCTTAGGCTCTAGAGCAGCTCTGCTGACCTGGTTCTTAAGCTCTAGAGCGGCTCTGCTGACCTGGTTCTCTGGCTCTAAAGCGGCTCTGCTGACCTGGTTCTCTGGCTCTAAAGTGGCTCTGCTAAAGTGGTTCTCTGGCTCTAAAGCAGCTCTGCTGACCTGGTTCTCTGTCTCTGCAATGGCTCTGCTGACCTGGTTCTCTGGCTCTAAAGCACCTCTGCTGGCCTGGTTATCTGGCTCTGCAGCAGCTCTGCTGACCTGTTTCTCTGGCTCTAGAGCAGCTCTGCTGGCCTGGTTCCTAGGCTCTAGTTTAGCTGTGCTGACCTGGTTCTCTGGCTCTAAAGCAGCTCTGCTGACCTGGTTCTTAGGCTCTAGAGCAGCTCTGTTGACCTGGTTCTCTGGCTTTAAAGCATCTCTGCTGACCTGGTTTCTCTGGCTCTACAGCAGCTCTGCTGACCTCGTTATTTGGCTCTAGAGCAGCTCTGCTGACCTGGTTCTTAGGCTCTAGAGCAGCTCTGCTGACCTGGTTCTCTGGCTCTAGAGCAGCTCTGCTGACCTGGTTCTCTCCCTCTAGAGCAGCTCTGCTGACCTGCTTCTCTGGCTCTACAACAGCTCTGCTGACCTGTTTCTCTGGCTCTAGAGCAGCTCTGCTGACCTGGTTCTCTGTCTCTACAATGGCTCTTCTGACCTGTTTCTCTGGCTCTAGAGCAGCTCTGCTGACCTGGTTCCTAGGCTGTAGATCGGCTGTGCTGACCTGGTTCTCTGGCTCTAAAGCAGCTCTGCTGACCTGGTTCTTAGGCTCTAGAGCAGCTCTGCTGACCTGGTTCTCTGGCTCTGCAGCAGCTCTGCTGACCTGGTTCTCTGGCTCTAAAGCACCTCTGCTGACCTGGTTATCTGGCTCTGCAGCAGCTCTGCTGACCTGTTTCTCTGGCTCTAGAGCAGCTTTGCTGACCTGGTTCCTAGGCTCTAGATCAGCTGTGCTGACCTGGTTCTCTGGCTCTAAAGCAGCTCTGCTGACCTGGTTATTAGGCTCTACAGCAGCTCTGCTGACCTGGTTCTCTGGCTCTAAAGCAGCTCTGCTGACCTGGTTGTTAGGCTCTAAAGCAGCTCTGCTGACCTGGTTCTCTGGCCGTAGAGCACGCCTGCTGACCGGGTTCTTACGGTCTAGAGCAGCTCTGCTGACCTGCTTCTCTGGCTCTACAACGGCTCTGCTGACCTGGTTCTCTGGCTGTAAAGCAGCTCTGCTGATCTGTTTCTCTGGATCTAGAGCAGCTCTGCTGAACTGGTTCCTAGCCTCTAGATCAGCTGTGCTGACCTGGTTCTCTGGCTCTAAAGCAGCTCTGCTGACCTGGTTCTTAGGCTCTAGAGCAGCTGTGCTGACCTGGTTCTCTGGCTCTAAAGCAGCTCTGCTGACCTGGTTCTTAGGCTCTAGAGCAGCTTTGCTGACCTGGTTCTCTGGCTCTACAGCAGCTCTGCTGACCTGGTTGTTTGGCTATAAAGCGGCTCTGCTGACTTGGTTCTCTGATTATAAAGAGCCTCTGCTGACCTGGTTCTCTGGCTGTAAAGCGGCTCTGCTGACCTGGTTCTCTCCCTCTAAAGTAGCTCTGCTGACCTGGTTCTCTGTCTCTACAGCAGCTCTGCTGACCTGCTTCTCTGGCTCTAAAGCAGCTCTGCTGACCTGATTATCTGGCTCTAAAACACCTCTGCTGACCTAGTTCTCTGGCTCTCCAACAACTCTACTGACATGTTTCTCTGGCTCTACCACAGCTCTGCTGACCTGGTTCTTAGGGTCTAGAGCGGCTCTGCTGACCTGGTTCTCTGTCTCTAAAGCGGCTCTGCTTACGTGGTTCTCTGGCTCTAAAGCAGCTCTGCTGACCTGGTTCTCTGGCTCTAGAGCAGCTCTGCTCACCTGGTTCTCTGTCTCTACAATGGCTCTGCTGACCTGGTTCTCTGGCTCTAAAGCACCTCAGCTGCCCTGGTTCTCTGGCTCTGCAGCAGCTCTGCTGACCTGATTCTCTGGCTCTAGAGCAGCTCTGCTGCCATGGTTCCTAGGCTCTAGAGCAGCTGTGCTGACTTGGTTCTCTGGCTCTAAAGCAGCTCTGCTGACCTGGTTTTTAGGCTCTAGAGCAGCTCTGCTGACCTGGTTCTCTGGCTCTGAAGCGGCTCTGCTGACCTGGTTCTCTGGCCCTAGAGTGTCTCTGCTGATGTTGTTCTCTGGCTCTAGAGCAGATCTGCTGACCTGGTTCCTGGCTCTAGAGCAGCTCTGCTAACCTGGTTCCTGGCTCTAGAACAGCTCTGCTGACATGGTTCTCTGGCTCTGCAGCAGCTCTGCTGACCTGTTTCTCTGGCTCTAGAGCAGCTCTGCTGACCTGGTTCCAAGGCTCTAGAGCAGCTCTGCTGACCTGGTTCTCTGGCTTTAAAGCATCTCTGCTGACCTGGTTTCTCTGGCTCTACAGCAGCTCTGCTGACCTCGTTCTTTGGCTCTAGAGCAGCTCTGCTGACCTGGTTCTTAGGCTCTAGAGCAGCTCTGCTGACCTGGTTCTTAGGCTCTAAAGCAGCTCTGCTGACCTGGTTCTCTGGCTCTAGAGCACGCCTGCTGACCTTGTTCTTAGGGTCTAGAGCAGCTCTGCTGACCTAGTTCTCTGGCTCTAGAGCAGCTCTGCTGACCTGGTTCTCTCCCTCTAGAGCAGCTCTGCTGACCTGCTTCTCTGGCTCTACAACAGCTCTGCTGACCTGTTTCTCTGGCTCTAGAGCAGCTCTGCTGACCTGGTTCCTAGCCTCTAGATCAGCTGTGCTGACCTGGTTCTCTGGCTCTAGAGCGACTCTGCTGACCTGGTTCCCTGGCTCTAAAGCAGCTCTGCTGACCTGGTACTCTGGCTCAAAAGTGGCTCTGCTTACGTGGTTCTTTGGCTCTAAAGCAGGTCTGCTGACCTAGTTCTATGGCTCTAGAGCAGCTCTGCTGACCTGGTTCTCTGTCTCTACAATGGCTCTGCTGACCTGGTTCTCTGGTTTTAAAGCACCTCTGCTGACCTGGTTCTCTGGCTCTGCATCAGCTCTGCTGACCTGTTTCTCTGGCTCTAGAGCAGCTCTGCTGACCTGGTTCCTAGGCTCTAGATCAGCTGTGCTGACTTGGTTCTCTGGCTCTAAAGCAGCTCTGATGACCTGGTTCTTAGGCTCTAGAGCAGCTCTGCTGACCTGGTTCTCTGGCTCTGCAGCAGCTCTGCTGACCTGGTTCTCTGGCTCTAAAGCACCTCTGCTGACCTGGTTATCTGGCTCTGCAGCAGCTCTGCTGACCTGTTTCTCTGGCTCTAGAGCAGCTTTGCTGACCTGGTTCCTAGGCTCTAGTTCAGCTGTGCTGTCCTGGTTCTCTGGCTCTAAAGCAGCTCTGATGACCTGGTTCTTAGGCTCTAGAGCAGCTCTGCTGACCTGGTTCTCTGGCTCTAAAGCAGCTCTGCTGACCTGGTTTCTCTGGCTCTACAGCAGCTCTGCTGACCTGGTTCTTTGGCTCTAGAGCAGCTCTGCTGACCTGGTTCTTGGGCTCTAGAGCAGCTCTGCTGACCTGGTTCTTAGGCTCTAAAGCAGCTCTGCTGACCTGGTTCTCTGGCACTAGAGCACGCCTGCTGACCTGGTTCTCAGGGTCTAGAGCAGCTTTGCTGACCTGGTTCTCTGGCTCTAGAGCAGCTCTGCTGACCTGGTTCTATGGCTCTAAAGCAGCTCTGCTGACCTGGTTCTTAGGCTCTAGAGCAGCTCTGCTGACCTGCTTCTCTGGCTCTAAAGCGGCTCTTCTGACCTGGTTCTCTGGCCCTAGAGTGGCTCTGCTGACGTTGTTCTCTGGCTCTAGAGCGGATCTGCTGACCTTGTTCCTGGCTCTAGAGCAGCTCTGTGAACCTGGTTCTTGGTTCTAGAGCAGCTCTGCTGAACTGGTTCTCTGGCTCTGCAGCAGCTCTGCTGACCTGGTTCTCTGGCTCTAGAGCAGCTCTGCTGCCCTGGTTCCTAGGCTCTAGAGCAGCTGTGCTGACCTGGTTCTATGGCTCTAAAGCAGCTCTGCTGACCTGGTTCTTAGGCTCTAGAGCAGCTCTGCTGACCTGCTTCTCTGGCTCTAAAGCGGCTCTTCAGACCTGGTTCTCTGGCCCTAGAGTGGCTCTGCTGACGTTGTTCTCTGGCTCTAGAGCGGATCTGCTGACCTGGTTCCTGGCTCTAGAGCAGCTCTGTGGACCTGGTTCCTGGTTCAGGAGCAGCTCAGCTGACCTGGTTCTCTGGCTCAAAAGCATCTCTGCTGACCTAGTTCTCTGGCTCTAGAGCAGCTCTGCTGACCTGGTTCTCTGGCTCTAGAGCAGCTCTGCTGCCCTGGTTCCTAGGCTCTAGAGCAGCTGTGCTGACCTGGTTCTCTGGCTCTAAAGCAGCTCTGCTGACCTGGTTCTCTGGCTCTAAAGCGGCTCTGCTAACCTGGTTCTCTGGCCCTAGAGTGACTCTGCTGACATTGTTCTCTGGCTCTAGAGCTGATCTGCTGACCTTGTTCCTGGTTCCTGGTTCTAGAGCAGCTCTGCTGAACTGGTTCTCTGGCTCTAAAGCATCTCTGCTGACATGGTTCTTAGGCTCTAGAGCAGCTCTGCTGACCTGGTTCTCTGGCTCTAAAGCAGCTCTGCTGACCTGGTTCTCTGGCTCTACAATGGCTCTGCTGACCTGGTTCTCTGGCTCTACAGCAGCTCTGTTGACCTGGTTCTCTGGCACTAAAACACCTCTGCTGACATGTTTCTCTGGCTCTACAACAGCTTGCTGACCTGGTTCTCTGCCTCTAGAGCAGCTCTGCTGACCTGGTTCTTAAGCTCTAGAGCGGCTCTGATGACCTGGTTCTCTGGCTCTAAAGCGGCTCTGCTGACCTGGTTCTCTGGCTCTAAAGTGGCTCTGCGTACGTGGTTCTCTGGCTCTAAAGCAGCTCTGCTGACCTGGTTCTCTGGCTCTAGAGCAGCTCTGCTGACCTGGTTCTCTGTCTCTACAATGGCTCTGCTGACCTGGTTCTCTGGCTCTAAAGCACCTCTGCTGACCTGGTTCTCTGGCTCTGCAGCAGCTCTGCTGACCTGTTTCTCTGGCTCTAGAGCAGCTCTGCTGACCTGGTTCCTAGGCTCTAGATCAGCTGTGCTGACCTGGTTCTCTGGCTCTAAAGCAGCTCTGCTGACCTGGTTCTTAGGCTCTAGAGCAGCTCTGCTGACCTGGTTCTCTGGCTCTGCAGCAGCTCTGCTGACCTGGTTCTCTGGCTCTAAAGCACCTCTGCTGACCTGGTTATCTGGCTCTGCAGCAGCTCTGCTGACCTGTTTCTCTGGCTCTAGAGCAGCTTTGCTGACCTGGTTCCTAGGCTCTAGTTCAGCTGTGCTGACCTGGTTCTCTGGCTCTAAAGCAGCTCTGCTGACCTGGTTCTTAGGCTCTAGAGCAGCTCTGCTGACCTGGTTCTCTGGCTCTGCAGCAGCTCTGCTGACCTGGTTCTCTGGCTCTAAAGCACCTCTGCTGACCTGGTTATTAGGCTCTACAGCAGCTCTGCTGACCTGGTTCTCTGGCTCTAAAGCAGCTCTGCTGACCTGGTTCTTAGGCTCTAAAGCAGCTCTGCTGACCTGGTTCTCTGGCCGTAGAGCACGCCTGCTGACCGGGTTCTTACGGTCTAGAGCAGCTCTGCTGACCTGCTTCTCTGGCTCTACAACGGCTCTGCTGACCTGGTTCTCTGGCTGTAAAGCAGCTCTGCTGATCTGTTTCTCTGGATCTAGAGCAGCTCTGCTGAACTGGTTCCTAGCCTCTAGATCAGCTGTGCTGACCTGGTTCTCTGGCTCTAAAGCAGCTCTGCTGACCTGGTTCTTAGGCTCTAGAGCAGCTGTGCTGACCTGGTTCTCTGGCTCTAAAGCAGCTCTGCTGACCTGGTTCTTAGGCTCTAGAGCAGCTTTGCTGACCTGGTTCTCTGGCTCTACAGCAGCTCTGCTGACCTGGTTGTTTGGCTATAAAGCGGCTCTGCTGACCTGGTTCTCTGATTATAAAGAGCCTCTGCTGACCTGGTTCTCTGTCTCTAAAGCGGCTCTGCTTACGTGGTTCTCTGGCTCTAAAGCAGCTCTGCTGACCTGGTTCTCTGGCTCTAGAGCAGCTCTGCTGACCTGGTTCTCTGTCTCTACAATGGCTCTGCTGACCTGGTTCTCTGGCTCTAAAGCACCTCAGCTGCCCTGGTTCTCTGGCTCTGCAGCAGCTCTGCTGACCTGATTCTCTGGCTCTAGAGCAGCTCTGCTGCCCTGGTTCCTAGGCTCTAGAGCAGCTGTGCTGACTTGGTTCTCTGGCTCTTAAGCAGCTCTGCTGACCTGGTTTTTAGGCTCTAGAGCAGCTCTGCTGACCTGGTTCTCTGGCTCTGAAGCGGCTCTGCTGACCTGGTTCTCTGGCCCTAGAGTGTCTCTGCTGATGTTGTTCTCTGGCTCTAGAGCAGATCTGCTGACCTGGTTCCTGGCTCTAGAGCAGCTCTGCTAACCTGGTTCCTGGCTCTAGAACAGCTCTGCTGACATGGTTCTCTGGCTCTGCAGCAGCTCTGCTGACCTGTTTCTCTGGCTCTAGAGCAGCTCTGCTGACCTGGTTCCAAGGCTCTAGAGCAGCTCTGCTGACCTGGTTCTCTGGCTTTAAAGCATCTCTGCTGACCTGGTTTCTCTGGCTCTACAGCAGCTCTGCTGACCTCGTTCTTTGGCTCTAGAGCAGCTCTGCTGACCTGGTTCTTAGGCTCTAGAGCAGCTCTGCTGACCTGGTTCTTAGGCTCTAAAGCAGCTCTGCTGACCTGGTTCTCTGGCTCTAGAGCACGCCTGCTGACCTTGTTCTTAGGGTCTAGAGCAGCTCTGCTGACCTAGTTCTCTGGCTCTAGAGCAGCTCTGCTGACCTGGTTCTCTCCCTCTAGAGCAGCTCTGCTGACCTGCTTCTCTGGCTCTACAACAGCTCTGCTGACCTGTTTCTCTGGCTCTAGAGCAGCTCTGCTGACCTGGTTCCTAGCCTCTAGATCAGCTGTGCTGACCTGGTTCTCTGGCTCTAGAGCGACTCTGCTGACCTGGTTCCCTGGCTCTAAAGCAGCTCTGCTGACCTGGTACTCTGGCTCAAAAGTGGCTCTGCTTACGTGGTTCTTTGGCTCTAAAGCAGGTCTGCTGACCTAGTTCTATGGCTCTAGAGCAGCTCTGCTGACCTGGTTCTCTGTCTCTACAATGGCTCTGCTGACCTGGTTCTCTGGTTTTAAAGCACCTCTGCTGACCTGGTTCTCTGGCTCTGCATCAGCTCTGCTGACCTGTTTCTCTGGCTCCAGAGCAGCTCTGCTGACCTGGTTCCTAGGCTCTAGATCAGCTGTGCTGACTTGGTTCTCTGGCTCTAAAGCAGCTCTGATGACCTGGTTCTTAGGCTCTAGAGCAGCTCTGCTGACCTGGTTCTCTGGCTCTGCAGCAGCTCTGCTGACCTGGTTCTCTGGCTCTAAAGCACCTCTGCTGACCTGGTTATCTGGCTCTGCAGCAGCTCTGCTGACCTGTTTCTCTGGCTCTAGAGCAGCTTTGCTGACCTGGTTCCTAGGCTCTAGTTCAGCTGTGCTGACCTGGTTCTCTGGCTCTAAAGCAGCCCTGATGACCTGGTTCTTAGGCTCTAGAGCAGCTCTGCTTACCTAGTTCTCTGGCTCTAAAGCAGCTCTGCTGACCTGGTTTCTCTGGCTCTACAGCAGCTCTGCTGACCTGGTTCTTTGGCTCTAGAGCAGCTCTGCTGACCTGGTTCTTGGGCTCTAGAGCAGCTCTGCTGACCTGGTTCTTAGGCTCTAAAGCAGCTCTGCTGACCTGGTTCTCTGGCACTAGAGCACGCCTGCTGACCTGGTTCTTAGGGTCTAGAGCAGCTCTGCTGACCTGGTTCTCTGGCTCTAGAGCAGCTCTGCTGACCTGGTTCTCACCCTCTAGAGCAGCTCTGCTGACCTGCTTCTCTGGCTCTAAAGCGGCTCTGCTGACCTGGTTCTCTGGCCCTAGAGTGGCTCTGCTGACGTTGTTCTCTAGCTATAGAGCAGATCTGCTGACCTGGTTCCTGGCTCTAGAGCAGCTCTGTGGACCTGGTTCCTGGTTCTAGAGCAGTTCTGCTGACCTGGTTCTCTGGCTCTAAAGCATCTCTGCTGACCCAGTTCTCTGGCTCTGCAGCAGCTCTGCTGACCTGGTTCTCTGGCTCTAGAGCAGCTCTGCTGCCCTGGTTCCTAGGCTCTAGAGCAGCTGTGCTGACCTGGTTCTCTGGCTCTAAAGCAGCTCTGCTGACCTGGTTCTCTGGCTCTAAAGCGGCTCTGCTAACCTGGTTCTCTGGCCCTAGAGTGGCTCTGCTGACATTGTTCTCTGGCTCTAGAGTGGATCTGCTGACCTGGTTCCTGGCTCTAGAGCAGCTCTGTGAACCTGGTTCCTGGTTCTAGAGCAACTCTGCTGAACTTGTTCTCTGGCTCTAAAGCATCTCTGCTGACATGGTTCTTAGGCTCTAGAGCAGCTCTGCTGACCTGGTTCTCTGGTTCTACAACAGCCCTGCTGACCTGGTTTTCTGGCTCTAAAGCAGCTTTGCTGACCTGGTTCTCTGGCTCTACAATGGCTCTGCTGACCTGGTTCTCTGGCTCTACAGCAGCTCTGTTGACCTGGTTCTCTGGCACTAAAACACCTCTGCTGACCTAGTTCTCTGGCTCTACAGCACCTCTGCTGACATGTTTCTTTGGCTCTACAACAGCTTGCTGACCTGGTTCTCTGCCTCTAGAGCAGCTTTGCTGACCTGGTTCTTCAGCTCTAGAGCGGCTCTGCTGACCTGGTTCTCTGGCTCTAAAGTGGCTCTGCTGACCTGGTTCTCTGGCTCTAAAGTGGCTCTGCTTATGTGGTTCTCTGGCTCTGAAGCAGCTCTGCTGACCTGGTTCTCTGGCTCTGCAGCAGCTCTGCTGACCTGTTTCTCTGGCTCTAGAGCAGCTCTGCTGACCTGGTTCCTAGGCTCTAGATCAGCTGTGCTGACCTGGTTCTCTGGCTCTAAAGCAGCTCTGCTGACCTGGTTCTTAGGCTCTAGAGCAGCTCTGCTGACCTGGTTCTCTGGCTCTAAAGCTTCTCTGCTGACCTGGTTTCTCTGGCTCTGCAGCAGCTCTGCTGACCTGGTTCTTTGGCTCTAGAGCAGCTCTGCTGACCTGGTTCTTAGGCTCTAGAGCAGCTCTGCTGACCTGGTTCTTAGGCTCTAAAGCAGCTCTGCTGACCTGGTTCTCTGGCTCTAAAGCAGCTCTGCTGACCTGGTACTCTGGCTCTAAAGTGGCTCTGCTTACGTGGTTCTCTGGCTCTAAAGCAGCTCTACTGACCTGGTTCTCTGGCTCTAGAGCAGCTCTGCTTACCTGGTTCTCTGGCTCTAGAGAAGCTCTGCTGACCTGGTTCGTAGGCTCTAGATCAGCTGTGCTGACCTGGTTCTCTGGCTCTAAAGCAGCTCTGTGAACCTGGTTCCTGGTTCTAGAGCGGCTCTGCTAACCTGGTTCTCTGGCCCTAGAGTGGCTCTGCTGACATTGTTCTCTGGCTCTAGAGCTGATCTGCTGACCTGGTTCGTGGCTCTAGAGCAGCTCTGTGAACCTGGTTCCTGGTTCTAGAGCAGCTCTGCTGAACTGGTTCTCTGGCTCTAAAGCATCTCTGCTGACATGGTTCTTAGGCTCTAGAGCAGCTCTGCTGACCTGGTTCTCTGGTTCTACAACAGCCCTGCTGACCTGGTTCTCTGGCTCTAAAGCAGCTCTGCTGACCTGGTTCTCTGGCTCTACAATGGCTCTGCTGACCTGGTTCTCTGGCTCTACAGAAGCTCTGTTGACCTGGTTCTCTGGCTCTAAAATACCTCTGCTGACCTAGTTCTCTGGCTCTACAGCACCTCTGCTGACATGTTTCTCTGGCTCTACAACAGCTTGCTGACCTGGTTCTCTGCCTCTAGAGCAGCTCTGCTGACCTGGTTCTTAAGCTCTAGAGCGGCTCTGCTGACCTGGTTCTCTGGTTCTAAAGCGGCTGTGCTGACCTGGTTCTCTGGCTCTGCATCAGCTCTGCTGACCTGTTTCTCTGGCTCTAGAGCAGCTCTGCTGACCTGGTTCCTAGGCTCTAGATCAGCTGTGCTGACTTGGTTCTCTGGCTCTAAAGCAGCTCTGATGACCTGGTTCTTAGGCTCTAGAGCAGCTCTGCTGACCTGGTTCTCTGGCTCTGCAGCAGCTCTGCTGACCTGGTTCTCTGGCTCTAAAGCACCTCTGCTGACCTGGTTATCTGGCTCTGCAGCAGCTCTGCTGACCTGTTTCTCTGGCTCTAGAGCAGCTTTGCTGACCTGGTTCCTAGGCTCTAGTTCAGCTGTGCTGACTTGGTTCTCTGGCTCTAAAGCAGCTCTGATGACCTGGTTCTTAGGCTCTAGAGCAGCTCTGCTGACCTGGTTCTCTGGCTCTGCAGCAGCTGTGCTGACCTGGTTCTCTGGCTCTAAAGCACCTCTGCTGACCTGGTTATCTGGCTCTGCAGCAGCTCTGCTGACCTGTTTCTCTGGCTCTAGAGCAGCTTTGCTGACCTGGTTCCTAGGCTCTAGTTCAGCTGTGCTGACCTGGTTCTCTGGCTCTAAAGCAGCTCTGATGACCTGTTTCTCTGGCTCTAGAGCAGCTCTGCTGACCTGGTTCCTAGGCTCTAGATCAGCTGTGCTGACTTGGTTCTCTGGCTCTAAAGCAGCTCTGATGACCTGGTTCTTAGGCTCTAGAGCAGCTCTGCTGACCTGGTTCTCTGTCTCTACAATGGCTCTGCTGACCTGGTTCTCTGGTTTTAAAGCACCTCTGCTGACCTGGTTCTCTGGCTCTGCATCAGCTCTGCTGACCTGTTTCTCTGGCTCTAGAGCAGCTCTGCTGACCTGGTTCCTAGGCTCTAGATCAGCTGTGCTGACTTGGTTCTCTGGCTCTAAAGCAGCTCTGATGACCTGGTTCTTAGGCTCTAGAGCAGCTCTGCTGACCTGGTTCTCTGGCTCTGCAGCAGCTCTGCTGACCTGGTTCTCTGGCTCTAAAGCACCTCTGCTGACCTGGTTATCTGGCTCTGCAGCAGCTCTGCTGACCTGTTTCTCTGGCTCTAGAGCAGCTTTGCTGACCTGGTTCCTAGGCTCTAGTTCAGCTGTGCTGACCTGGTTCTCTGGCTCTAAAGCAGCTCTGATGACCTGGTTCTTAGGCTCTAGAGCAGCTCTGCTGACCTGGTTCTCTGGCTCTAAAGCAGCTCTGCTGACCTGGTTTCTCTGGCTCTACAGCAGCTCTGCTGACCTGGTTCTTTGGCTCTAGAGCAGCTCTGCTGACCTGGTTCTTGGGCTCTAGAGCAGCTCTGCTGACCTGGTTCTTAGGCTCTAAAGCAGCTCTGCTGACCTGGTTCTCTGGCACTAGAGCACGCCTGCTGACCTGGTTCTTAGGGTCTAGAGCAGCTCTGCTGACCTGGTTCTCTGGCTCTAGAGCAGCTCTGCTGACCTGGTTCTATGGCTCTAAAGCAGCTCTGCTGACCTGGTTCTTAGGCTCTAGAGCAGCTCTGCTGACCTGCTTCTCTGGCTCTAAAGCGGCTCTTCTGACCTGGTTCTCTGGCCCTAGAGTGGCTCTGCTGACGTTGTTCTCTGGCTCTAGAGCGGATCTGCTGACCTGGTTCCTGGCTCTAGAGCAGCTCTGTGGATCTGGTTCCTGGTTCAGGAGCAGCTCAGCTGACCTGGTTCTCTGGCTCTAAAGCATCTCTGCTGACCTAGTTCTCTGGCTCTAGAGCAGCTCTGCTGACCTGGTTCTCTGGCTCTAGAGCAGCTCTGCTGCCCTGGTTCCTAGGCTCTAGAGCAGCTGTGCTGACCGGGTTCTCTGGCTCTAAAGCAGCTCTGCTGACCTGGTTCTCTGGCTCTAAAGCGGCTCTGCTAACCTGGTTCTCTGGCCCTAGAGTGGCTCTGCTGACATTGTTCTCTGGCTCTAGAGCTGATCTGCTGACCTTGTTCCTGGCTCTAGAGCAGCTCTGTGAACCTGGTTCTTGGTTCTAGAGCAGCTCTGCTGAACTGGTTCTCTGGCTCTGCAGCAGCTCTGCTGACCTGGTTCTCTGGCTCTAGAGCAGCTCTGCTGCCCTGGTTCCTAGGCTCTAGAGCAGCTGTGCTGACCTGGTTCTATGGCTCTAAAGCAGCTCTGCTGACCTGGTTCTTAGGCTCTAGAGCAGCTCTGCTGACCTGCTTCTCTGGCTCTAAAGCGGCTCTTCTGACCTGGTTCTCTGGCCCTAGAGTGGCTCTGCTGACGTTGTTCTCTGGCTCTAGAGCGGATCTGCTGACCTGGTTCCTGGCTCTAGAGCAGCTCTGTGGACCTGGTTCCTGGTTCAGGAGCAGCTCAGCTGACCTGGTTCTCTGGCTCAAAAGCATCTCTGCTGACCTAGTTCTCTGGCTCTAGAGCAGCTCTGCTGACCTGGTTCTCTGGCTCTAGAGCAGCTCTGCTGCCCTGGTTCCTAGGCTCTAGAGCAGCTGTGCTGACCTGGTTCTCTGGCTCTAAAGCAGCTCTGCTGACCTAGTTCTCTGGCTCTAAAGCGGCTCTGCTAACCTGGTTCTCTGGCCCTAGAGTGGCTCTGCTGACATTGTTCTCTGGCTCTAGAGCTGATCTGCTGACCTTGTTCCTGGCTCTAGAGCAGCTCTGTGAACCTGGTTCCTGGTTCTAGAGCAGCTCTGCTGAACTGGTTCTCTGGCTCTAAAGCATCTCTGCTGACATGGTTCTTAGGCTCTAGAGCAGCTCTGCTGACCTGGTTCTCTGGCTCTAAAGCAGCTCTGCTGACCTGGTTCTCTGGCTCTACAATGGCTCTGCTGACCTGGTTCTCTGGCTCTACAGCAGCTCTGTTGACCTGGTTCTCTGGCACTAAAACACCTCTGCTGACATGTTTCTCTGGCTCTACAACAGCTTGCTGACCTGGTTCTCTGCCTCTAGAGCAGCTCTGCTGACCTGGTTCTTAAGCTCTAAAGCGGCTCTGCTGACCTGGTTCTCTGGCTCTAAAGTGGCTCTGCGTACGTGGTTCTCTGGCTCTAAAGCAGCTCTGCTGACCTGGTTCTCTGGCTCTAGAGCAGCTCTGCTGACCTGGTTCTCTGTCTCTACAATGGCTCTGCTGACCTGGTTCTCTGGCTCTAAAGCACCTCTGCTGACCTGGTTCTCTGGCTCTGCAGCAGCTCTGCTGACCTGTTTCTCTGGCTCTAGAGCAGCTCTGCTGACCTGGTTCCTAGGCTCTAAATCAGCTGTGCTGACCTGGTTCTCTGGCTCTAAAGCAGCTCTGCTGACCTGGTTCTTAGGCTCTAGAGCAGCTCTGCTGACCTGGTTCTCTGGCTCTGCAGCAGCTCTGCTGGCCTGGTTCTCTGGCTCTAAAGCACCTCTGCTGACCTGGTTATCTGGCTCTGCAGCAGCTCTGCTGACCTGTTTCTCTGGCTCTAGAGCAGCTTTGCTGACCTGGTTCCTAGGCTCTAGTTCAGCTGTGCTGACCTGGTTCTCTGGCTCTAAAGCAGCTCTGCTGACCTGGTTCTTAGGCTCTAGAGCAGCTCTGCTGACCTGGTTCTCTGGCTCTGCAGCAGCTCTGCTGACCTGGTTCTCTGGCTCTAAAGCACCTCTGCTGACCTGGTTATTAGGCTCTACAGCAGCTCTGCTGACCTGGTTCTCTGGCTCTAAAGCAGCTCTGCTGACCTGGTTCTTAGGCTCTAAAGCAGCTCTGCTGACCTGGTTCTCTGGCCGTAGAGCACGCCTGCTGACCGGGTTCTTACGGTCTAGAGCAGCTCTGCTGACCTGCTTCTCTGGCTCTACAACGGCTCTGCTGACCTGGTTCTCTGGCTGTAAAGCAGCTCTGCTGATCTGTTTCTCTGGATCTAGAGCAGCTCTGCTGAACTGGTTCCTAGCCTCTAGATCAGCTGTGCTGACCTGGTTCTCTGGCTCTAAAGCAGCTCTGCTGACCTGGTTCTTAGGCTCTAGAGCAGCTGTGCTGACCTGGTTCTCTGGCTCTAAAGCAGCTCTGCTGACCTGGTTCTCTGGCTCTACAGCAGCTCTGCTGACCTGGTTGTTTGGCTATAAAGCGGCTCTGCTGACCTGGTTCTCTGATTATAAAGAGCCTCTGCTGACCTGGTTCTCTGGCTGTAAAGCGGCTCTGCTGACCTGGTTCTCTCCCTCTAAAGTAGCTCTGCTGACCTGGTTCTCTGTCTCTACAGCAGCTCTGCTGACCTGCTTCTCTGGCTCTAAAGCAGCTCTGCTGACCTGATTATCTGGCTCTAAAACACCTCTGCTGACCTAGTTCTCTGGCTCTCCAACAACTCTACTGACATGTTTCTCTGGCTCTACCACAGCTCTGCTGACCTGGTTCTTAGGGTCTAGAGCGGCTCTGCTGACCTGGTTCTCTGTCTCTAAAGCGGCTCTGCTTACGTGGTTCTCTGGCTCTAAAGCAGCTCTGCTGACCTGGTTCTCTGGCTCTAGAGCAGCTCTGCTGACCTGGTTCTCTGTCTCTACAATGGCTCTGCTGACCTGGTTCTCTGGCTCTAAAGCACCTCAGCTGCCCTGGTTCTCTGGCTCTGCAGCAGCTCTGCTGACCTGATTCTCTGGCTCTAGAGCAGCTCTGCTGCCCTGGTTCCTAGGCTCTAGAGCAGCTGTGCTGACCTGGTTCCTGGCTCTAGAGCAGCTCTGCTAACCTGGTTCCTGGCTCTAGAACAGCTCTGCTGACATGGTTCTCTGGCTCTGCAGCAGCTCTGCTGACCTGTTTCTCTGGCTCTAGAGCAGCTCTGCTGACCTGGTTCCAAGGCTCTAGAGCAGCTCTGCTGACCTGGTTCTCTGGCTTTAAAGCATCTCTGCTGACCTGGTTTCTCTGGCTCTACAGCAGCTCTGCTGACCTCGTTCTTTGGCTCAAGAGCAGCTCTGCTGACCTGGTTCTTAGGCTCTAGAGCAGCTCTGCTGACCTGGTTCTTAGGCTCTAAAGCAGCTCTGCTGACCTGGTTCTCTGGCTCTAGAGCACGCCTGCTGACCTTGTTCTTAGGGTCTAGAGCAGCTCTGCTGACCTAGTTCTCTGGCTCTAGAGCAGCTCTGCTGACCTACTTCTCTGGCTCTACAACAGCTCTGCTGACCTGTTTCTCTGGCTCTAGAGCAGCTCTGCTGACCTGGTTCCTAGCCTCTAGATCAGCTCTGCTGACCTGGTTCTCTGGCTCTAGAGCGACTCTGCTGACCTGGTTCCCTGGCTCTAAAGCAGCTCTGCTGACCTGGTACTCTGGCTCAAAAGTGGCTCTGCTTACGTGGTTCTTTGGCTCTAAAGCAGGTCTGCTGACCTAGTTCTATGGCTCTAGAGCAGCTCTGCTGACCTGGTTCTCTGTCTCTACAATGGCTCTGCTGACCTGGTTCTCTGGTTTTAAAGCACCTCTGCTGACCTGGTTCTCTGGCTCTGCATCAGCTCTGCTGACCTGTTTCTCTGGCTCTAGAGCAGCTCTGCTGACCTGGTTCCTAGGCTCTAGATCAGCTGTGCTGACTTGGTTCTCTGGCTCTAAAGCAGCTCTGATGACCTGGTTCTTAGGCTCTAGAGCAGCTCTGCTGACCTGGTTCTCTGGCTCTGCAGCAGCTCTGCTGACCTGGTTCTCTGGCTCTAAAGCACCTCTGCTGACCTGGTTATCTGGCTCTGCAGCAGCTCTGCTGACCTGTTTCTCTGGCTCTAGAGCAGCTTTGCTGACCTGGTTCCTAGGCTCTAGTTCAGCTGTGCTGACCTGGTTCTCTGGCTCTAAAGCAGCCCTGATGACCTGGTTCTTAGGCTCTAGAGCAGCTCTGCTGACCTGGTTCTCTGGCTCTAAAGCAGCTCTGCTGACCTGGTTTCTCTGGCTCTACAGCAGCTCTGCTGACCTGGTTCTTTGGCTCTAGAGCAGCTCTGCTGACCTGGTTCTTGGGCTCTAGAGCAGCTCTGCTGACCTGGTTCTTAGGCTCTAAAGCAGCTCTGCTGACCTGGTTCTCTGGCACTAGAGCACGCCTGCTGACCTGGTTCTTAGGGTCTAGAGCAGCTCTGCTGACCTGGTTCTCTGGCTCTAGAGCAGCTCTGCTGACCTGGTTCTCACCCTCTAGAGCAGCTCTGCTGACCTGCTTCTCTGGCTCTAAAGCGGCTCTGCTGACCTGGTTCTCTGGCCCTAGAGTGGCTCTGCTGACGTTGTTCTCTAGCTATAGAGCAGATCTGCTGACCTGGTTCCTGGCTCTAGAGCAGCTCTGTGGACCTGGTTCCTGGTTCTAGAGCAGTTCTGCTGACCTGGTTCTCTGGCTCTAAAGCATCTCTGCTGACCCAGTTCTCTGGCTCTGCAGCAGCTCTGCTGACCTGGTTCTCTGGCTCTAGAGCAGCTCTGCTGCCCTGGTTCCTAGGCTCTAGAGCAGCTGTGCTGACCTGGTTCTCTGGCTCTAAAGCAGCTCTGCTGACCTGGTTCTCTGGCTCTAAAGCGGCTCTGCTAACCTGGTTCTCTGGCCCTAGAGTGGCTCTGCTGACATTGTTCTCTGGCTCTAGAGTGGATCTGCTGACCTGGTTCCTGGCTCTAGAGCAGCTCTGTGAACCTGGTTCCTGGTTCTAGAGCAACTCTGCTGAACTTGTTCTCTGGCTCTAAAGCATCTCTGCTGACATGGTTCTTAGGCTCTAGAGCAGCTCTGCTGACCTGGTTCTCTGGTTCTACAACAGCCCTGCTGACCTGGTTTTCTGGCTCTAAAGCAGCTTTGCTGACCTGGTTCTCTGGCTCTACAATGGCTCTGCTGACCTGGTTCTCTGGCTCTACAGCAGCTCTGTTGACCTGGTTCTCTGGCACTAAAACACCTCTGCTGACCTAGTTCTCTGGCTCTACAGCACCTCTGCTGCCATGTTTCTTTGGCTCTACAACAGCTTGCTGACCTGGTTCTCTGCCTCTAGAGCAGCTCTGCTGACCTGGTTCTTCAGCTCTAGAGCGGCTCTGCTGACCTGGTTCTCTGGCTCTAAAGTGGCTCTGCTGACCTGGTTCTCTGGCTCTAAAGTGTCTCTGCTTATGTGGTTCTCTGGCTCTGAAGCAGCTCTGCTGACCTGGTTCTCTGGCTTTGCAGCAGCTCTGCTGACCTGTTTCTCTGGCTCTAGAGCAGCTCTGCTGACCTGGTTCCTAGGCTCTAGATCAGCTGTGCTGACCTGGTTCTCTGGCTCTAAAGCAGCTCTGCTGACCTGGTTCTTAGGCTCTAGAGCAGCTCTGCTGACCTGGTTCTCTGGCTCTAAAGCATCTCTGCTGACCTGGTTTCTCTGGCTCTGCAGCAGCTCTGCTGACCTGGTTCTTTGGCTCTAGAGCAGCTCTGCTGACCTGGTTCTTAGGCTCTAGAGCAGCTCTGCTGACCTGGTTCTTAGGCTCTAAAGCAGCTCTGCTGACCTGGTTCTCTGGCTCTAGAGCACGCCTGCTGACCTGGTTCTTAGGGTCTAGAGCAGCTCTGCTGACCTGGTTCTCTGGCTCTAGAGCAGCTCTGCTGACCTGGTTCTCTCCCTCTAGCGCAGCTCTGCTGACCTGCTTCTCTGGCTCTACAACGGCTCTGCTGACCTGGTTCTCTGGCTCTAAAGCAGCTCTGCTGACCTGTTTCTCTGGCTCTAGAGCAGCTAGGCTGACCTGGTTCCTAACCTCTAGATCAGCTGTGCTGACCTGGTTCTCTGGCTCTAAAGCAGCTCTGCTGACCTGGTACTCTGGCTCTAAAGTGGCTCTGCTTACGTGGTTCTCTGGCTCTAAAGCAGCTCTACTGACCTGGTTCTCTGGCTCTAGAGCAGCTCTGCTTACCTGGTTCTCTGGCTCTAGAGAAGCTCTGCTGACCTGGTTCGTAGGCTCTAGATCAGCTGTGCTGACCTGGTTCTCTGGCTCTAAAGCAGCTCTGTGAACCTGGTTCCTGGTTCTAGAGCGGCTCTGCTAACCTGGTTCTCTGGCCCTAGAGTGGCTCTGCTGACATTGTTCTCTGGCTCTAGAGCTGATCTGCTGACCTGGTTCGTGGCTCTAGAGCAGCTCTGTGAACCTGGTTCCTGGTTCTAGAGCAGCTCTGCTGAACTGGTTCTCTGGCTCTAAAGCATCTCTGCTGACATGGTTCTTAGGCTCTAGAGCAGCTCTGCTGACCTGGTTCTCTGGTTCTACAACAGCCCTGCTGACCTGGTTCTCTGGCTCTACAGCAGCTCTGTTGACCTGGTTCTCTGGCTCTAAAATACCTCTGCTGACCTAGTTCTCTGGCTCTACAGCACCTCTGCTGACATGTTTCTCTGGCTCTACAACAGCTTGCTGACCTGGTTCTCTGCCTCTAGAGCAGCTCTGCTGACCTGGTTCTTAAGCTCTAGAGCGGCTCTGCTGACCTGGTTCTCTGGTTCTAAAGCGGCTGTGCTGACCTGGTTCTCTGGCTCTAAAGTGGCTCTGCTTATGTGGTTCTCTGGCTCTAAAGCAGCTCTGCTGACCTGGTTCTCTGGCTCTAGAGCAGCTCTGCTGACCTGGTTCTCTGTCTCTACAATGGCTCTGCTGACTTGGTTCTCTGGCTCTAAATCACCTCTGCTGACCTGGTTCTCTGGCTCTGCAGCAGCTCTGCTGACCTGTTTCTCTGGCTCTAGAGCAGCTCTGCTGACCTGGTTCCTAGGCTCTAGATCAGCTGTGCTGACCTGGTTCTCTGGCTCTAAAGCAGCTCTGCTGACCTGGTTCTTAGGCTCTAGAGCAGCTCTGCTGACCTGGTTCTCTGGCTTTAAAGCATCTCTGCTGACCTGGTTTCTCTGGCTCTACAGCAGCTCTGCTGACCTCGTTCTTTGGCTCTAGAGCAGCTCTGCTGACCTGGTTCTTAGGCTCTAGAGCAGCTCTGCTGACCTGGTTCTTAGGCTCTAAAGCAGCTCTGCTGACCTGGTTCTCTGGCTCTAGAGCACGCCTGCTGACCTGGTTCTTAGGGTCTAGAGCAGCTCTGCTGACCTGGTTCTCTTGCTCTAGAGCAGCTCTGCTGACCTGGTTCTCTCCCTCTAGAGCAGCTTTGCTGACCTGCTTCTCTGGCTCTACAACAGATCTGCTGACCTGTTTCTCTGGCTCTAGAGCAGCTCTGCTGACCTGGTTCCTAGCCTCTAGATCAGCTGTGCTGACCTGTTTCTCTGGCTCTAGAGCGGCTCTGCTGACCTGGTTCTCTGGCTCTAAAGCAGCTCTGCTGACCTGGTACTCTGGCTCTAAAGTGGCTCTGCTTACGTGGTTCTCTGGCTCTAAAGCAGCTCTGCTGACCTGGTTCTCTGGCTCTAGAGCAGCTCTGCTGACCTGGTTCTCTGTCTCTACAATGGCTCTGCTGACCTGGTTCTCTGGTTTTAAAGCACCTCTGCTGACCTGGTTCTCTGGCTCTGCATCAGCTCTGCTGACCTGTTTCTCTGGCTCTAGAGCAGCTCTGCTGACCTGGTTCCTAGGCTCTAGATCAGCTGTGCTGACTTGGTTCTCTGGCTCTAAAGCAGCTCTGCTGACCTGGTTCTTAGGCTCTAGAGCAGCTCTGCTGACCTGGTTCTCTGGCTCTGCAGCAGCTCTGCTGACCTGGTTCTCTGGCTCTAAAGCACATCTGCTGACCTGGTTATCTGGCTCTGCAGCAGCTCTGCTGACCTGTTTCTCTGGCTCTAGAGCAGCTTTGCTGACCTGGTTCCTAGGATCTAGTTCAGCTGTGCTGACCTGGTTCTTTGGCTCTAGAGCAGCTCTGCTGACCTGGTTCTTAGGCTCTAGAGCAGCTCTGCTGACCTGGTTCTTAGGCTCTAAAGCAGCTCTGCTGACCTGGTTCTCTGGCACTAGAGCACGCCTGCTGACCTGGTTCTTAGGGTCTAGAGCAGCTCTGCTGACCTGGTTCTCTGGCTCTAGAGCAGCTCTGCTGACCTGGTTCTCTCCCTCTAGAGCAGCTCTGCTGACCTGCTTCTCTGGCTCTAAAGCTGCTCTGCTGACCTGGTTCTCTGGCCCTAGAGTGGCTCTGCTGACGTTCTCTAGCTCTAGAGCAGATCTGCTGACCTGGTTCCTGGCTCTAGAGCAGCTCTGTGGACCTCGTTCCTGGTTCTAGAGCAGCTCTGCTGACCTGGTTCTCTGGCTCTAAAGCATCTCTGCTGACCCAGTTTTCTGGCTCTGCAGCAGCTCTACTGACCTGGTTCTCTGGCTCTAGAGCAGCTCTGCTGCCCTGGTTCCTAGGCTCTACAGCAGCTGTGCTGACCTGGTTCTCTGGCTCTAAAGCAGCTCTGCTGACCTGGTTCTCTGGCTCTAAAGCGGCTCTGCTAACCTGGTTCTCTGGCCCTAGAGTGGCTCTGCTGACATTGCTCTCTGGCTCTAGAGCGGATCTGCTGACCTGGTTCCTGGCTCTAGAGCAGCTCTGTGAACCTGGTTCCTGGTTCTAGAGCAACTCTGCTGAACTGGTTCTCTGGCTCTAAAGCATCTCTGCTGACATGGTTCTTACGCTCTAGAGCAGCTCTGTTGACCTGGTTCTCTGGCACTAAAACACTTCTGCTGACCTAGTTCTCTGGCTCTACAGCACCTCTGCTGACATGTTTCTTTGGCTCTACAACAGCTTGCTGACCTGGTTCTCTGCCTCTAGAGCAGCTCTGCTGACCTGATTCTTAAGCTCTAGAGCGGCTCTGCTGACCTGGTTCTCTGGCTCTAAAGTGGCTCTGCTGACCTGGTTCTCTTGCTCTAAAGTGGCTCTGCTTATGTGGTTCTCTGGCTCTGAAGCAGCTCTGCTGACCTGGTTCTCTGGCTCTGCAGCAGCTCTGCTGACCTGTTTCTCTGGCTCTAGAGCAGCTCTGCTGACCTGGTTCCTCGGCTCTAGATCAGCTGTGCTGACCTGGTTCTCTGGCTCTAAAGCAGCTCTGCTGACCTGGTTCTTAGGCTCTAGAGCAGCTCTGCTGACCTGGTTCTCTGGCTCTAAAGCATCTCTGCTGACCTGGTTTCTCTGGCTCTACAACAGATCTGCTGACCTGGTTCTTTGGCTCTAGCGCAGCGCTGCTGACCTGGTTCTTAGGCTCTAGAGCAGCTCTGCTGACCTGGTTCTTAGGCTCTAAAGCAGCTCTGCTGACCTGGTTCTCTGGCTCTAGAGCATGCCTGCTGACCTGGTTCTTAGGGTCTAGAGCAGCTCTGCTGACCTGGTTCTCTGGCTCTAGAGCAGCTCTGCTGACATGGTTCTCTCCCTCTAGCGCAGCTCTGCTGACCTGCTTCTCTGGCTCTACAACAGCTCTGCTGACCTGGTTCTCTGGCTCTAAAGCAGCTCTGCTGACCTGTTTCTCTGGCTCTAGAGCAGCTAGGCTGACCTGGTTCCTAGCCTCTAGATCAGCTGTGCTGACCTGGTTCTCTGGCTCTAGAGCGGCTTTGCTGATCTGGTTCTCTGGCTCTAAAGCAGCTCTGCTGACCTGGTACTCTGGCTCTAAAGTGGCTCTGCTTACGTGGTTCTCTGGCTCTAAAGCAGCTCTGCTGACCTGGTTCTCTGGCTCTAGAGCAGCTCTGCTGACCTGGTTCTCTGTCTCCACAATGGCTCTGCTGACCTGGTTCTCTGGCTCTAAAGCACCTCTGCTGACATGGTTCTCTGGCTCTGCATCAGCTCTGCTGACCTGTTTCTCTGGCTCTAGAGCAGCTCTGCTGACCTGGTTCCTAGGCTGTAGATCAGCTGTGCTGACCTGGTTCTCTGGCTCTAAAGCAGCTCTGATGACCTGGTTCTTAGGCTCTAGAGCAGCTCTGCTGACCTGGTTCTCTGGCTCTAAAGCAGCTCTGCTGACCTGGTTTCTCTGGCTCTACAGCAGCTCTGCTGACCTGGTTCTTTGGCTCTAGAGCAGCTCTGCTGACCTGGTTCTTGGGCTCTAGAGCAGCTCTGCTGACCTGCTTCTCTGGCTCTAAAGCGGCTCTGCTGACCTGGTTCTCTGGCCCTAGAGTGGCTCTGCTGACGTTGTTTTCTAGCTATAGAGCAGATCTGCTGACCTGGTTCCTGGCTCTAGAGCAGCTCTGTGGACCTGGTTCCTGGTTCTAGAGCAGCTCTGCTGACCTGGTTCTCTGGCTCTAAAGCATCTCTGCTGACCCAGTTCTCTGGCTCTGCAGCAGCTCTGCTGACCTGGTTCTCTGGCTCTAGAGCAGCTCTGCTGCCCTGGTTCCTAGGCTCTAGAGCAGCTGTGCTGACCTGGTTCTCTGGCTCTAAAGCAGCTCTGCTGACCTGGTTCTCTGGCTCTAAAGCGGCTCTGCTAACCTGGTTCTCTGGCCCTAGAGTGGCTCTGCTGACATTGTTCTCTGGCTCTAGAGCGGATCTGCTGACCTGGTTCCTGGCTCTAGAGCAGCTCTGTGAACCTGGTTCCTGGTTCTAGAGCAACTCTGCTGAACTTGTTCTCTGGCTCTAAAGCATCTCTGCTGACATGGTTCTTAGGCTCTAGAGCAGCTCTGCTGACCTGGTTCTCTGGTTCTACAACAGCCCTGCTGACCTGGTTTTCTGGCTCTAAAGCAGCTTTGCTGACCTGGTTCTCTGGCTCTACAATGGCTCTGCTGACCTGGTTCTCTGGCTCTACAGCAGCTCTGTTGACCTGGTTCTCTGGCACTAAAACACCTCTGCTGACCTAGTTCTCTGGATCTACAGCACCTCTGCTGCCATGTTTCTTTGGCTCTACAACAGCTTGCTGACCTGGTTCTCTGCCTCTAGAGCAGCTCTGCTGACCTGGTTCTTCAGCTCTAGAGCGGCTCTGCTGATCTGGTTCTCTGGCTCTAAAGTGGCTCTGCTGACCTGGTTCTCTGGCTCTGAAGTGGCTCTGCTTATGTGGTTCTCTGGCTCTGAAGCAGCTCTGCTGACCTGGTTCTCTGGCTCTGCAGCAGCTCTGCTGACCTGTTTCTCTGGCTCTAGAGCAGCTCTGCTGACCTGGTTCCTAGGCTCTAGATCAGCTGTGCTGACCTGGTTCTCTGGCTCTAAAGCAGCTCTGCTGACCTGGTTCTTAGGCTCTAGAGCAGCTCTGCTGACCTGGTTCTCTGGCTCTAAAGCATCTCTGCTGACCTGGTTTCTCTGGCTCTGCAGCAGCTCTGCTGACCTGGTTCTTTGGCTCTAGAGCAGCTCTGCTGACCTGGTTCTTAGGCTCTAGAGCAGCTCTGCTGACCTGGTTCTTAGGCTCTAAAGCAGCTCTGCTGACCTGGTTCTCTGGCTCTAGAGCACGCCTGCTGACCTGGTTCTTAGGGTCTAGAGCAGCTCTGCTGACCTGGTTCTCTGGCTCTAGAGCAGCTCTGCTGACCTGGTTCTCTCCCTCTAGCGCAGCTCTGCTGACCTGCTTCTCTGGCTCTACAACGGCTCTGCTGACCTGGTTCTCTGGCTCTAAAGCAGCTCTGCTGACCTGTTTCTCTGGCTCTAGAGCAGCTAGGCTGACCTGGTTCCTAACCTCTAGATCAGCTGTGCTGACCTGGTTCTCTGGCTCTAAAGCAGCTCTGCTGACCTGGTACTCTGGCTCTAAAGTGGCTCTGCTTACGTGGTTCTCTGGCTCTAAAGCAGCTCTACTGACCTGGTTCTCTGGCTCTAGAGCAGCTCTGCTTACCTGGTTCTCTGGCTCTAGAGAAGCTCTGCTGACCTGGTTCGTAGGCTCTAGATCAGCTGTGCTGACCTGGTTCTCTGGCTCTAAAGCAGCTCTGTGAACCTGGTTCCTGGTTCTAGAGCGGCTCTGCTAACCTGGTTCTCTGGCCCTAGAGTGGCTCTGCTGACATTGTTCTCTGGCTCTAGAGCTGATCTGCTGACCTGGTTCGTGGCTCTAGAGCAGCTCTGTGAACCTGGTTCCTGGTTCTAGAGCAGCTCTGCTGAACTGGTTCTCTGGCTCTAAAGCATCTCTGCTGACATGGTTCTTAGGCTCTAGAGCAGCTCTGCTGACCTGGTTCTCTGGTTCTACAACAGCCCTGCTGACCTGGTTCTCTGGCTCTAAAGCAGCTCTGCTGACCTGGTTCTCTGGCTCTACAATGGCTCTGCTGACCTGGTTCTCTGGCTCTACAGCAGCTCTGTTGACCTGGTTCTCTGGCTCTAAAATACCTCTGCTGACCTAGTTCTCTGGCTCTACAGCACCTCTGCTGACATGTTTCTCTGGCTCTACAACAGCTTGCTGACCTGGTTCTCTGCCTCTAGAGCAGCTCTGCTGACCTGGTTCTTAAGCTCTAGAGCGGCTCTGCTGACCTGGTTCTCTGGTTCTAAAGCGGCTGTGCTGACCTGGTTCTCTGGCTCTAAAGTGGCTCTGCTTATGTGGTTCTCTGGCTCTAAAGCAGCTCTGCTGACCTGGTTCTCTGGCTCTAGAGCAGCTCTGCTGACCTGGTTCTCTGTCTCTACAATGGCTCTGCTGACTTGGTTCTCTGGCTCTAAATCACCTCTGCTGACCTGGTTCTCTGGCTCTGCAGCAGCTCTGCTGACCTGTTTCTCTGGCTCTAGAGCAGCTCTGCTGACCTGGTTCCTAGGCTCTAGATCAGCTGTGCTGACCTGGTTCTCTGGCTCTAAAGCAGCTCTGCTGACCTGGTTCTTAGGCTCTAGAGCAGCTCTGCTGACCTGGTTCTCTGGCTTTAAAGCATCTCTGCTGACCTGGTTTCTCTGGCTCTACAGCAGCTCTGCTGACCTCGTTCTTTGGCTCTAGAGCAGCTCTGCTGACCTGGTTCTTAGGCTCTAGAGCAGCTCTGCTGACCTGGTTCTTAGGCTCTAAAGCAGCTCTGCTGACCTGGTTCTCTGGCTCTAGAGCACGTCTGCCGACCTGGTTCTTAGGGTCTAGAGCAGCTCTGCTGACCTGGTTCTCTGGCTCTAGAGCAGCTCTGCTGACCTGGTTCTCTCCCTCTAGAGCAGCTCTGCTGACCTGCTTCTCTGGCTCTACAACAGCTCTGCTGACCTGTTTCTCTGGCTCTAGAGCAGCTCTGCTGACCTGGTTCCTAGCCTCTAGATCAGCTGTGCTGACCTGTTTCTCTGGCTCTAGAGCGGCTCTGCTGACCTGGTTCTCTGGCTCTAAAGCAGCTCTGCTGACCTGGTACTCTGGCTCTAAAGTGGCTCTGCTTACGTGGTTCTCTGGCTCTAAAGCAGCTCTGCTGACCTGGTTCTCTGGCTCTAGAGCAGCTCTGCTGACCTGGTTCTCTGTCTCTACAATGGCTCTGCTGACCTGGTTCTCTGGTTTTAAAGCACCTCTGCTGACCTGGTTCTCTGGCTCTGCATCAGCTCTGCTGACCTGTTTCTCTGGCTCTAGAGCAGCTCTGCTGACCTGGTTCCTAGGCTCTAGATCAGCTGTGCTGACTTGGTTCTCTGGCTCTAAAGCAGCTCTGCTGACCTGGTTCTTAGGCTCTAGAGCAGCTCTGCTGACCTGGTTCTCTGGCTCTGCAGCAGCTCTGCTGACCTGGTTCTCTGGCTCTAAAGCACATCTGCTGACCTGGTTATCTGGCTCTGCAGCAGCTCTGCTGACCTGTTTCTCTGGCTCTAGAGCAGCTTTGCTGACCTGGTTCCTAGGCTCTAGTTCAGCTGTGCTGACCTGGTTCTTTGGCTCTAGAGCAGCTCTGCTGACCTGGTTCTTAGGCTCTAGAGCAGCTCTGCTGACCTGGTTCTTAGGCTCTAAAGCAGCTCTGCTGACCTGGTTCTCTGGCACTAGAGCACGCCTGCTGACCTGGTTCTTAGGGTCTAGAGCAGCTCTGCTGACCTGGTTCTCTGGCTCTAGAGCAGCTCTGCTGACCTGGTTCTCTCCCTCTAGAGCAGCTCTGCTGACCTGCTTCTCTGGCTCTAAAGCGGCTCTGCTGACCTGGTTCTCTGGCCCTAGAGTGGCTCTGCTGACGTTCTCTAGCTCTAGAGCAGATCTGCTGACCTGGTTCCTGGCTCTAGAGCAGCTCTGTGGACCTCGTTCCTGGTTCTAGAGCAGCTCTGCTGACCTGGTTCTCTGGCTCTAAAGCATCTCTGCTGACCCAGTTTTCTGGCTCTGCAGCAGCTCTACTGACCTGGTTCTCTGGCTCTAGAGCAGCTCTGCTGCCCTGGTTCCTAGGCTCTACAGCAGCTGTGCTGACCTGGTTCTCTGGCTCTAAAGCAGCTCTGCTGACCTGGTTCTCTGGCTCTAAAGCGGCTCTGCTAACCTGGTTCTCTGGCCCTAGAGTGGCTCTGCTGACATTGCTCTCTGGCTCTAGAGCGGATCTGCTGACCTGGTTCCTGGCTCTAGAGCAGCTCTGTGAACCTGGTTCCTGGTTCTAGAGCAACTCTGCTGAACTGTTTCTCTGGCTCTAAAGCATCTCTGCTGACATGGTTCTTACGCTCTAGAGCAGCTCTGCTGACCTGGTTCTCTGGTTCTACAACAGCCCTGCTGACCTGGTTTTCTGGCTCTAAAGCAGTTCTGCTGACCTGGTTCTCTGGCTCTACAATGGCTCTGCTGACCTGGTTCTCTGGCTCTACAGCAGCTCTGTTGACCTGGTTCTCTGGCACTAAAACACTTCTGCTGACCTAGTTCTCTGGCTCTACAGCACCTCTGCTGACATGTTTCTTTGGCTCTACAACAGCTTGCTGACCTGGTTCTCTGCCTCTAGAGCAGCTCTGCTGACCTGATTCTTAAGCTCTAGAGCGGCTCTGCTGACCTGGTTCTCTGGCTCTAAAGTGGCTCTGCTGACCTGGTTCTCTTGCTCTAAAGTGGCTCTGCTTATGTGGTTCTCTGGCTCTGAAGCAGCTCTGCTGACCTGGTTTTCTGGCTCTGCAGCAGCTCTGCTGACCTGTTTCTCTGGCTCTAGAGCAGCTCTGCTGACCTGGTTCATCGGCTCTAGATCAGCTGTGCTGACCTGGTTCTCTGGCTCTAAAGCAGCTCTGCTGACCTGGTTCTTAGGCTCTAGAGCAGCTCTGCTGACCTGGTTCTCTGGCTCTAAAGCATCTCTGCTGACCTGGTTTCTCTGGCTCTACAACAGATCTGCTGACCTGGTTCTTTGGCTCTAGAGCAGCTCTGCTGACCTGGTTCTTAGGCTCTAGAGCAGCTCTGCTGACCTGGTTCTTAGGCTCTAATGCAGCTCTGCTGACCTGGTTCTCTGGCTCTAGAGCATGCCTGCTGACCTGGTTCTTAGGGTCTAGAGCAGCTCTGCTGACCTGGTTCTCTGGCTCTAGAGCAGCTCTGCTGACATGGTTCTCTCCCTCTAGCGCAGCTCTGCTGACCTGCTTCTCTGGCTCTACAACAGCTCTGCTGACCTGGTTCTCTGGCTCTAAAGCAGCTCTGCTGACCTGTTTCTCTGGCTCTAGAGCAGCTAGGCTGACCTGGTTCCTAGCCTCTAGATCAGCTGTGCTGACCTGGTTCTCTGGCTCTAGAGCGGCTTTGCTGATCTGGTTCTCTGGCTCTAAAGCAGCTCTGCTGACCTGGTACTCTGGCTCTAAAGTGTCTCTGCTTACGTGGTTCTCTGGCTCTAAAGCAGCTCTGCTGACCTGGTTCTCTGGCTCTAGAGCAGCTCTGCTGACCTGGTTCTCTGTCTCCACAATGGCTCTGCTGACCTGGTTCTCTGGCTCTAAAGCACCTCTGCTGACATGGTTCTCTGGCTCTGCATCAGCTCTGCTGACCTGTTTCTCTGGCTCTAGAGCAGCTCTGCTGACCTGGTTCCTAGGCTGTAGATCAGCTGTGCTGACCTTGTTCTCTGGCTCTAAAGCAGCTCTGATGACCTGGTTCTTAGGCTCTAGAGCAGCTCTGCTGACCTGGTTCTCTGGCTCTAAAGCAGCTCTGCTGACCTGGTTTCTCTGGCTCTACAGCAGCTCTGCTGACCTGGTTCTTTGGCTCTAGAGCAGCTCTGCTGACCTGGTTCTTGGGCTCTAGAGCAGCTCTGCTGACCTGCTTCTCTGGCTCTAAAGCGGCTCTGCTGACCTGGTTCTCTGGCCCTAGAGTGGCTCTGCTGACGTTGTTCTCTAGCTATAGAGCAGATCTGCTGACCTGGTTCCTGGCTCTAGAGCAGCTCTGTGGACCTGGTTCCTGGTTCTAGAGCAGCTCTGCTGACCTGGTTCTCTGGCTCTAAAGCATCTCTGCTGACCCAGTTCTCTGGCTCTGCAGCAGCTCTGCTGACCTGGTTCTCTGGCTCTAGAGCAGCTCTGCTGCCCTGGTTCCTAGGCTCTAGAGCAGCTGTGCTGACCTGGTTCTCTGGCTCTAAAGCAGCTCTGCTGACCTGGTTCTCTGGCTCTAAAGCGGCTCTGCTAACCTGGTTCTCTGGCCCTAGAGTGGCTCTGCTGACATTGTTCTCTGGCTCTAGAGCGGATCTGCTGACCTGGTTCCTGGCTCTAGAGCAGCTCTGTGAACCTGGTTCCTGGTTCTTGAGCAACTCTGCTGAACTTGTTCTCTGGCTCTAAAGCATCTCTGCTGACATGGTTCTTAGGCTCTAGAGCAGCTCTGCTGACCTGGTTCTCTGGTTCTACAACAGCCCTGCTGACCTGGTTTTCTGGCTCTAAAGCAGCTTTGCTGACCTGGTTCTCTGGCTCTACAATGGCTCTGCTGACCTGGTTCTCTGGCTCTACAGCAGCTCTGTTGACCTGGTTCTCTGGCACTAAAACACCTCTGCTGACCTAGTTCTCTGGCTCTACAGCACCTCTGCTGCCATGTTTCTTTGGCTCTACAACAGCTTGCTGACCTGGTTCTCTGCCTCTAGAGCAGCTCTGCTGACCTGGTTCTTCAGCTCTAGAGCGGCTCTGCTGATCTGGTTCTCTGGCTCTAAAGTGGCTCTGCTGACCTGGTTCTCTGGCTCTAAAGTGGCTCTGCTTATGTGGTTCTCTGGCTCTGAAGCAGCTCTGCTGACCTGGTTCTCTGGCTCTGCAGCAGCTCTGCTGACCTGTTTCTCTGGCTCTAGAGCAGCTCTGCTGACCTGGTTCCTAGGCTCTAGATCAGCTGTGCTGACCTGGTTCTCTGGCTCTAAAGCAGCTCTGCTGACCTGGTTCTTAGGCTCTAGAGCAGCTCTGCTGACCTGGTTCTCTGGCTCTAAAGCATCTCTGCTGACCTGGTTTCTCTGGCTCTGCAGCAGCTCTGCTGACCTGGTTCTTTGGCTCTAGAGCAGCTCTGCTGACCTGGTTCTTAGGCTCTAGAGCAGCTCTGCTGACCTGGTTCTTAGGCTCTAAAGCAGCTCTGCTGACCATGTTCTCTGGCTCTAGAGCAGCTCTGCTGACCTGGTTCTCTCCCTCTAGCGCAGCTATGCTGACCTGCTTCTCTGGCTCTACAACGGCTCTGCTGACCTGGTTCTCTGGCTCTAAAGCAGCTCTGCTGACCTGTTTCTCTGGCTCTAGAGCAGCTAGGCTGACCTGGTTCCTAGCCTCTAGATCAGCTGTGCTGACCTGGTTCTCTGGCTCTAAAGCAGCTCTGCTGACCTGGTACTCTGGCTCTAAAGTGGCTCTGCTTACGTGGTTCTCTGGCTCTAAAGCAGCTCTGCTGACCTGGTTCTCTGGCTCTAGAGCAGCTCTGCTTACCTGGTTCTCTGGCTCTAGAGCAGCTCTGCTGACCTGGTTCGTAGGCTCTAGATCAGCTGTGCTGACCTGGTTCTCTGGCTCTAAAGCAGCTCTGTGAACCTGGTTCCTGGTTCTAGAGCGGCTCTGCTAACCTGGTTCTCTGGCCCTAGAGTGGCTCTGCTGACATTGTTCTCTGGCTCTAGAGCTGATCTGCTGACCTGGTTCGTGGCTCTAGAGCAGCTCTGTGAACCTGGTTCCTGGTTCTAGAGCAGCTCTGCTGAACTGGTTCTCTGGCTCTAAAGCATCTCTGCTGACATGGTTCTTAGGCTCTAGAGCAGCTCTGCTGACCTGGTTCTCTGGTTCTACAACAGCCCTGCTGACCTGGTTCTCTGGCTCTAAAGCAGCTCTGCTGACCTGGTTCTCTGGCTCTACAATGGCTCTGCTGACCTGGTTCTCTGGCTCTACAGCAGCTCTGTTGACCTGGTTCTCTGGCTCTAAAATACCTCTGCTGACCTAGTTCTCTGGCTCTACAGCACCTCTGCTGACATGTTTCTCTGGCTCTACAACAGCTTGCTGACCTGGTTCTCTGCCTCTAGAGCAGCTCTGCTGACCTGGTTCTTAAGCTCTAGAGCGGCTCTGCTGACCTGGTTCTCTGGTTCTAAAGCGGCTCTGCTGACCTGGTTCTCTGGCTCTAAAGTGGCTCTGCTTATGTGGTTCTCTGGCTCTAAAGCAGCTCTGCTGACCTGGTTCTCTGGCTCTAGAGCAGCTCTGCTGACCTGGTTCTCTGTCTCTACAATGGCTCTGCTGACTTGGTTCTCTGGCTCTAAAGCACCTCTGCTGACCTGGTTCTCTGGCTCTGCAGCAGCTCTGCTGACCTGTGTCTCTGGCTCTAGAGCAGCTCTGCTGACCTGGTTCCTAGGCTCTAGATCAGCTGTGCTGACCTGGTTCTCTGGCTCTAAAGCAGCTCTGCTGACCTGGTTCTTAGGCTCTAGAGCAGCTCTGCTGACCTGGTTCTCTGGCTTTAAAGCATCTCTGCTGACCTGGTTTCTCTGGCTCTACAGCAGCTCTGCTGACCTCGTTCTTTGGCTCTAGAGCAGCTCTGCTGACCTGGTTCTTAGGCTCTAGAGCAGCTCTGCTGACCTGGTTCTCTGGCTTTAAAGCATCTCTGCTGACCTGGTTTCTCTGGCTCTACAGCAGCTCTGCTGACCTCGTTCTTTGGCTCTAGAGCAGCTCTGCTGACCTGGTTCTTAGGCTCTAGAGCAGCTCTGCTGACCTGGTTCTTAGGCTCTAAAGCAGCTCTGCTGACCTGGTTCTCTGGCTCTAGAGCACGCCTGCTGACCTGGTTCTTAGGGTCTAGAGCAGCTCTGCTGACCTGGTTCTCTGGCTCTAGAGCAGCTCTGCTGACCTGGTTCTCTCCCTCTAGATCAGCTCTGCTGACCTGCTTCTCTGGCTCTACAACAGCTCTGCTGACCTGTTTCTCTGGCTCTAGAGCAGCTCTGCTGACCTGGTTCCTAGCCTCTGGATCAGCTGTGCTGACCTGGTTCTCTGGCTCTAGAGAGGCTCTGCTGACCTGGTTCTCTGGCTCTAAAGCAGCTCTGCTGACCTGGTACTCTGGCTCTAATGCGGCTCTGCTTACTTGGCTCTCTGGCTCTAAAGCAGCTCTGCTGACCTGGTTCTCTGGCTCTAGAGCAGCTCTGCTGACCTGGTTCTCTGGCTCTACAATGGCTCTGCTGACCTGGATCTCTGGCTCTACAGCAGCTCTGTTGACCTGGTTCTCTGGCACTAAAACACCTCTGCTGACCTAGTTCTCTGGCTCTACAGCACCTCTGCTGCCATGTTTATTTGGCTCTACAACAGCTTGCTGACCTGGTTCTCTGCCTCTAGAGCAGCTCTGCTGACCTGGTTCTTCAGCTCTAGAGCGGCTCTGCTGATCTGGTTCTCTGGCTCTAAAGTGGCTCTGCTGACCTGGTTCTCTGGCTCTAAAGTGGCTCTGCTTATGTGGTTCTCTGGCTCTGAAGCAGCTCTGCTGACCTGGTTCTCTGGCTCTGCAGCAGCTCTGCTGACCTGTTTCTCTGGCTCTAGAGCAGCTCTGCTGACCTGGTTCCTAGGCTCTAGATCAGCTGTGCTGACCTGGTTCTCTGGCTCTAAAGCAGCTCTGCTGACCTGGTTCTTAGGCTCTAGAGCAGCTCTGCTGACCTGGTTCTCTGGCTCTAAAGCATCTCTGCTGACCTGGTTTCTCTGGCTCTGCAGCAGCTCTGCTGACCTGGTTCTTTGGCTCTAGAGCAGCTCTGCTGACCTGGTTCTTAGGCTCTAGAGCAGCTCTGCTGACCTGGTTCTTAGGCTCTAAAGCAGCTCTGCTGACCTGGTTCTCTGGCTCTAGAGCACGCCTGCTGACCTGGTTCTTAGGGTCTAGAGCAGCTCTGCTGACCTGGTTCTCTGGCTCTAGAGCAGCTCTGCTGACCTGGTTCTCTCCCTCTAGCGCAGCTATGCTGACCTGCTTCTCTGGCTCTACAACGGCTCTGCTGACCTGGTTCTCTGGCTCTAAAGCAGCTCTGCTGACCTGTTTCTCTGGCTCTAGAGCAGCTAGGCTGACCTGGTTCCTAGCCTCTAGATCAGCTGTGCTGACCTGGTTCTCTGGCTCTAAAGCAGCTCTGCTGACCTGGTACTCTGGCTCTAAAGTGGCTCTGCTTACGTGGTTCTCTGGCTCTAAAGCAGCTCTGCTGACCTGGTTCTCTGGCTCTAGAGCAGCTCTGCTTACCTGGTTCTCTGGCTCTAGAGCAGCTCTGCTGACCTGGTTCGTAGGCTCTAGATCAGCTGTGCTGACCTGGTTCTCTGGCTCTAAAGCAGCTCTGTGAACCTGGTTCCTGGTTCTAGAGCGGCTCTGCTAACCTGGTTCTCTGGCCCTAGAGTGGCTCTGCTGACATTGTTCTCTGGCTCTAGAGCTGATCTGTTGACCTGGTTCGTGGCTCTAGAGCAGCTCTGTGAACCTGGTTCCTGGTTCTAGAGCAGCTCTGCTGAACTGGTTCTCTGGCTCTAAAGCATCTCTGCTGACATGGTTCTTAGGCTCTAGAGCAGCTCTGCTGACCTGGTTCTCTGGTTCTACAACAGCCCTGCTGACCTGGTTCTCTGGCTCTAAAGCAGCTCTGCTGACCTGGTTCTCTGGCTCTACAATGGCTCTGCTGACCTGGTTCTCTGGCTCTACAGCAGCTCTGTTGACCTGGTTCTCTGGCTCTAAAATACCTCTGCTGACCTAGTTCTCTGGCTCTACAGCACCTCTGCTGACATGTTTCTCTGGCTCTACAACAGCTTGCTGACCTGGTTCTCTGCCTCTAGAGCAGCTCTGCTGACCTGGTTCTTAAGCTCTAGAGCGGCTCTGCTGACCTGGTTCTCTGGTTCTAAAGCGGCTCTGCTGACCTGGTTCTCTGGCTCTAAAGTGGCTCTGCTTATGTGGTTCTCTGGCTCTAAAGCAGCTCTGCTGACCTGGTTCTCTGGCTCTAGAGCAGCTCTGCTGACCTGGTTCTCTGTCTCTACAATGGCTCTGCTGACTTGGTTCTCTGGCTCTAAAGCACCTCTGCTGACCTGGTTCTCTGGCTCTGCAGCAGCTCTGCTGACCTGTTTCTCTGACTCTAGAGCAGCTCTGCTGACCTGGTTCCTAGGCTCTAGATCAGCTGTGCTGACCTGGTTCTCTGGCTCTAAAGCAGCTCTGCTGACCTGGTTTCTCTGGCTCTACAGCAGCTCTGCTGACCTCGTTCTTTGGCTCTAGAGCAGCTCTGCTGACCTGGTTCTTAGGCTCTAGAGCAGCTCTGCTGACCTGGTTCTCTGGCTTTAAAGCATCTCTGCTGACCTGGTTTCTCTGGCTCTACAGCAGCTCTGCTGACCTCGTTCTTTGGCTCTAGAGCAGCTCTGCTGACCTGGTTCTTAGGCTCTAGAGCAGCTCTGCTGACCTGGTTCTTAGGCTCTAAAGCAGCTCTGCTGACCTGGTTCTCTGGCTCTAGAGCACGCCTGCTGACCTGGTTCTTAGGGTCTAGAGCAGCTCTGCTGACCTGGTTCTCTGGCTCTAGAGCAGCTCTGCTGACCTGGTTCTCTCCCTCTAGAGCAGCTCTGCTGACCTGCTTCTCTGGCTCTACAACAGCTCTGCTGACCTGTTTCTCTGGCTCTAGAGCAGCTCTGCTGACCTGGTTCCTAGCCTCTAGATCAGCTGTGCTGACCTGTTTCTCTGGCTCTAGAGCGGCTCTGCTGACCTGGTTCTCTGGCTCTAAAGCAGCTCTGCTGACCTGGTACTCTGGCTCTAAAGTGGCTCTGCTTACGTGGTTCTCTGGCTCTAAAGCAGCTCTGCTGACCTGGTTCTCTGGCTGTAGAGCAGCTCTGCTGACCTGGTTCTCTGTGTCTACAATGGCTCTGCTGACCTGGTTCTCTGGTTTTAAAGCACCTCTGCTGACCTGGTTCTCTGGCTCTGCATCAGCTCTGCTGACCTGTTTCTCTGGCTCTAGAGCAGCTCTGCTGACCTGGTTCCTAGGCTCTAGATCAGCTGTGCTGACTTGGTTCTCTGGCTCTAAAGCAGCTCTGCTGACCTGGTTCTTAGGCTCTAGAGCAGCTCTGCTGACCTTGTTCTTAGGCTCTAGAGCAGCTCTGCTGACCTGGTTCTCTGGCTCTAAAGCAGCTCTGCTGACCTGGTTTCTCTGGCTCCACAGCAGCTCTGCTGACCTGGTTCTTTGGCTCTAGAGCAGCTCTGCTGACCTGGTTCTTAGGCTCTAGAGCAGCTCTGCTGACCTGGTTCTTAGGCTCTAAAGCAGCTCTGCTGACCTGGTTCTCTGGCACTAGAGCACGCCTGCTGACCTGGTTCTTAGGGTCTAGAGCAGCTCTGCTGACCTGGTTCTCTGGCTCTAGAGCAGCTCTGCTGACCTGGTTCTCTCCCTCTAGAGCAGCTCTGCTGACCTGCTTCTCTGGCTCTAAAGCGGCTCTGCTGACCTGGTTCTCTGGCCCTAGAGTGGCTCTGCTGACGTTGTTCTCTAGCTCTAGAGCAGATCTGCTGACCTGGTTCCTGGCTCTAGAGCAGCACTGTGGACCTCGTTCCTGGTTCTAGAGCAGCTCTGCTGACCTGGTTCTCTGGCTCTAAAGCATCTCTGCTGACCCAGTTTTCTGGCTCTGCAGCAGCTCTACTGACCTGGTTCTCTGGCTCTAGAGCAGCTCTGCTGCCCTGGTTCCTAGGCTCTACAGCAGCTCTGCTGACCTGGTTCTCTGGCTCTAAAGCAGCTCTGCTGACCTGGTTCTCTGGCTCTAAAGCGGCTCTGCTAACCTGGTTCTCTGGCCCTAGAGTGGCTCTGCTGACATTGCTCTCTGGCTCTAGAGCGGATCTGCTGACCTGGTTCCTGGCTCTAGAGCAGCTCTGTGAACCTGGTTCCTGGTTCTAGAGCAACTCTGCTGAACTGGTTCTCTGGCTCTAAAGCATCTCTGCTGACATGGTTCTTACGCTCTAGAGCAGCTCTGCTGACCTGGTTCTCTGGTTCTACAACAGCCCTGCTGACCTGGTTTTCTGGCTCTAAAGCAGTTCTGCTGACCTGGTTCTCTGGCTCTACAATGGCTCTGCTGACCTGGTTCTCTGGCTCTACAGCAGCTCTGTTGACCTGGTTCTCTGGCACTAAAACACCTCTGCTGACCTAGTTCTCTGGCTCTACAGCACCTCTGCTGACATGTTTCTTTGGCTCTACAACAGCTTGCTGACCTGGTTCTCTGCCTCTAGAGCAGCTCTGCTGACCTGGTTCTTAAGCTCTAGAGCGGCTCTGCTGACCTGGTTCTCTGGCTCTAAAGTGGCTCTGCTGACCTGGTTCTCTTGCTCTAAAGTTGCTCTGCTTATGTGGTTCTCTGGCTCTACAATGGCTCTGCTGACCTGGTTCTCTGGCTCTACAGCAGCTCTGTTTGACCTGGTTCTCTGGCTCTAAAATACCTCTGCTGACCTAGTTCTCTGGCTCTACAGCACCTCTGCTGACATGTTTCTCTGGCTCTACAACAGCTTGCTGACCTGGTTCTCTGCCTCTAGAGCAGCTCTGCTGACCTGGTTCTTAAGCTCTAGAGCGGCTCTGCTGACCTGGTTCTCTGGTTCTAAAGCGGCTCTGCTGACCTGGTTCTCTGGCTCTAAAGTGGCTCTGCTTATGTGGTTCTCTGGCTCTAAAGCAGCTCTGCTGACCTGGTTCTCTGGCTCTAGAGCAGCTCTGCTGACCTGGTTCTCTGTCTCTACAATGGCTCTGCTGACTTGGTTCTCTGGCTCTAAAGCACCTCTGCTGACCTGGTTCTCTGGCTCTGCAGCAGCTCTGCTGACCTGTTTCTCTGGCTCTAGAGCAGCTCTGCTGACCTGGTTCCTAGGCTCTAGATCAGCTGTGCTGACCTGGTTCTCTGGCTCTAAAGCAGCTCTGCTGACCTGGTTCTTAGGCTCTAGAGCAGCTCTGCTGACCTGGTTTTCTGGCTTTAAAGCATCTCTGCTGACCTGGTTTCTCTGGCTCTACAGCAGCTCTGCTGACCTCGTTCTTTGGCTCTAGAGCAGCTCTGCTGACCTGGTTCTTAGGCTCTAGAGCAGCTCTAATGACCTGGTTCTCTGGCTTTAAAGCATCTCTGCTGACCTGGTTTCTCTGGCTCTACAGCAGCTCTGCTGACCTCGTTCTTTGGCTCTAGAGCAGCTCTGCTGACCTGGTTCTTAGGCTCTAGAGCAGCTCTGCTGACCTGGTTCTTAGGCTCTAAAGCAGCTCTGCTGACCTGGTTCGCTGGCTCTAGAGCACGCCTGCTGACCTGGTTCTTAGGGTCTAGAGCAGCTCTGCTGACCTGGTTCTCTGGCTCTAGAGCAGCTCTGCTGACCTGGTTCTCTCCCTCTAGAGCAGCTCTGCTGACCTGCTTCTCTGGCTCTACAACAGCTCTGCTGACCTGTTTCTCTGGCTCTAGAGCAGCTCTGCTGACCTGGTTCCTAGCCTCTAGATCAGCTGTGCTGACCTGTTTCTCTGGCTCTAGAGCGGCTCTGCTGACCTGGTTCTCTGGCTCTAAAGCAGCTCTGCTGACCTGGTACTCTGGCTCTAAAGTGGCTCTGCTTACGTGGTTCTCTGGCTCTAAAGCAGCTCTGCTGACCTGGTTCTCTGGCTGTAGAGCAGCTCTGCTGACCTGGTTCTCTGTCTCTACAATGGCTCTGCTGACCTGGTTCTCTGGTTTTAAAGCACCTCTGCTGACCTGGTTCTCTGGCTCTGCATCAGCTCTGCTGACCTGTTTCTCTGGCTCTAGAGCAGCTCTGCTGACCTGGTTCCTAGGCTCTAGATCAGCTGTGCTGACTTGGTTCTCTGGCTCTAAAGCAGCTCTGCTGACCTGGTTCTTAGGCTCTAGAGCAGCTCTGCTGACCTGGTTCTCTGGCTCTGCAGCAGCTCTGCTGACCTGGTTCTCTGGCTCTAAAGCACCTCTGCTGACCTGGTTATCTGGCTCTGCAGCAGCTCTGCTGACCTGTTTCTCTGGCTCTAGAGCAGCTTTGCTGACCTGGTTCCTAGGCTCTAGTTCAGCTGTGCTGACCTGGTTCTCTGGCTCTAAAGCAGCTCTGATGACCTTGTTCTTAGGCTCTAGAGCAGCTCTGCTGACCTGGTTCTCTGGCTCTAAAGCAGCTCTGCTGACCTGGTTTCTCTGGCTCCACAGCAGCTCTGCTGACCTGGTTCTTTGGCTCTAGAGCAGCTCTGCTGACCTGGTTCTTAGGCTCTAGAGCAGCTCTGCTGACCTGGTTCTTAGGCTCTAAAGCAGCTCTGCTGGCCTGGTTCTCTGGCACTAGAGCACGCCTGCTGACCTGGTTCTTAGGGTCTAGAGCAGCTCTGCTGACCTGGTTCTCTGGCTCTAGAGCAGCTCTGCTGACCTGGTTCTCTCCCTCTAGAGCAGCTCTGCTGACCTGCTTCTCTGGCTCTAAAGCGGCTCTGCTGACCTGGTTCTCTGGCCCTAGAGTGGCTCTGCTGACGTTGTTCTCTAGCTCTAGAGCAGATCTGCTGACCTGGTTCCTGGCTCTAGAGCAGCTCTGTGGACATCGTTCCTGGTTCTAGAGCAGCTCTGCTGACCTGGTTCTCTGGCTCTAAAGCATCTCTGCTGACCCAGTTTTCTGGCTCTGCAGCAGCTCTACTGACCTGGTTCTCTGGCTCTAGAGCAGCTCTGCTGCCCTGGTTCCTAGGCTCTACAGCAGCTGTGCTGACCTGGTTCTCTGGCTCTAAAGCAGCTCTGCTGACCTGGTTCTCTGGCTCTAAAGCGGCTCTGCTAACCTGGTTCTCTGGCCCTAGAGTGGCTCTGCTGACATTGCTCTCTGGCTCTAGAGCGGATCTGCTGACCTGGTTCCTGGCTCTAGAGCAGCTCTGTGAACCTGGTTCCTGGTTCTAGAGCAACTCTGCTGAACTGGTTCTCTGGCTCTAAAGCATCTCTGCTGACATGGTTCTTACGCTCTAGAGCAGCTCTGCTGACCTGGTTCTCTGGTTCTACAACAGCCCTGCTGACCTGGTTTTCTGACTCTAAAGCAGTTCTGCTGACCTGGTTCTCTGGCTCTACAATGGCTCTGCTGACCTGGTTCTCTGGCTCTACAGCAGCTCTGTTGACCTGGTTCTCTGGCACTAAAACACCTCTGCTGACCTAGTTCTCTGGCTCTACAGCACCTCTGCTGACATGTTTCTTTGGCTCTACAACAGCTTGCTGACCTGGTTCTCTGCCTCTAGAGCAGCTCTGCTGACCTGGTTCTTAAGCTCTAGAGCGGCTCTGCTGACCTGGTTCTCTGGCTCTAAAGTGGCTCTGCTGACCTGGTTCTCTTTCTCTAAAGTTGCTCTGCTTATGTGGTTCTCTGGCTCTGAAGCAGCTCTGCTGACCTGGTTCTCTGGCTCTGCAGCAGCTCTGCTGACCTGTTTCTCTGGCTCTAGAGCAGCTCTGCTGACCTGGTTCCTCGGCTCTAGATCAGCTGTGCTGACCTGGTTCTTAGGCTCTAGAGCAGCTCTGCTGACCTGGTTCTCTGGCTCTAAAGCATCTCTGCTGACCTGGTTCTTTGGCTCTAGAGCAGCTCTGCTGACCTGGTTCTTAGGCTCTAGAGCAGCTCTACTGACCTGGTTCTTAGGCTCTAAAGCAGCTCTGCTGACCTGGTTCTCTGGCTCTAGAGCATGCCTGCTGACCTGGTTCTTAGGGTCTAGAGCAGCTCTGCTGACCTGGTTCTCTGGCTCTAGAGCAGCTCTGCTGACATGGTTCTCTCCCTCTAGCGCAGCTCTGCTGACCTGCTTCTCTGGCTCTACAACAGCTCTGCTGACCTGGTTCTCTGGCTCTAAAGCAGCTCTGCTGACCTGTTTCTCTGGCTCTAGAGCAGCTATGCTGACCTGGTTCCTAGCCTCTAGATCAGCTGTGCTGACCTGGTTCTCTGGCTCTAGAGCGGCTCTGCTGACCTGGTTCTCTGGCTCTAAAGCAGCTCTGCTGACCTGGTACTCTGGCTCTAAAGTGGCTCTGCTTACGTGGTTCTCTGGCTCTAAAGCAGCTCTGCTGACCTGGTTCTCTGGCTCTAGAGCAGCTCTGCTGACCTGGTTCTCTGTCTCCACAATGGCTCTGCTGACCTGGTTCTCTGGCTCTAAAGCACCTCTGCTGACCTGGTTCTCTGGCTCTGCATCAGCTCTGCTGACCTGTTTCTCTGGCTCTAGAGCAGCTCTGCTGACCTGGTTCCTAGGCTGTAGATCAGCTGTGCTGACCTGGTTCTCTGGCTCTAAAGCAGCTCTGCTGACCTGGTTCTTAGGCTCTAGAGCAGCTCTGCTGACCTGGTTCTCTGGCTCTGCAGCAGCTCTGCTGACCTGGTTCTCTGGCTCTAAAGCACCTCTGCTGACCTGGTTATCTGGCTCTGCAGCAGCTCTGCTGACCTGTTTGTCTGGCTCTAGAGCAGCTTTGCTGACCTGGTTCCTAGGCTCTAGATCAGCTGTGCTGACCTGGTTCTCTGGCTCTAAAGCAGCTCTGCTGACCTGGTTCTTAGGCTCTAGAGCAGCTCTGCTGACCTGGTTATCTGGCTCTAAAGCAGCTCTGCTGACCTGGTTTCTCTGGCTCTACAGCAGCTCTGCTGACCTGGTTCTTTGGCTCTAGAGCAGCTCTGCTGACCTGGTTCTTAGGCTCTAAAGCAGCTCTGCTGACCTGCTTCTCTGGCCCTAGAGCACGCCTGCTGACCTGGTTCTTACGGTCTAGAGCAGCTCTGCTGACCTGCTTCTCTGGCTCTACAACGGCTCTGCTGACCGGGTTCTCTGGCTGTAAAGCAGCTCTGCTGATCTGTTTCTCTGGATCTAGAGCAGCTCTGCTGAACTGGTTCCTAGCCTCTAGATCAGCTGTGCTGACCTGGTTCTCCGGCTCTAAAGCAGCTCTGCTGACCTGGTTCTTAGGCTCTAGAGCAGCTGTGCTGACCTGGTTCTCTGGCTCTAAAGCAGCTCTGCTGACCTGGTTCTTAGGCTCTAGAGCAACTTTGCTGACCTGGTTCTCTGGCTCTACAGCAGCTCTGCTGACCTGGTTGTTTGGCTATAAAGCGGCTCTGCTGACCTGGTTCTCTGATTATAAAGAGCCTCTGCTGACCTGTTTCTCTGGCTGTAAAGCGGCTCTGCTGACCTGGTTCTCTCCCTCTAAAGTAGCTCTGCTGACCTGGTTCTCTGTCTCTACAGCAGCTCTGCTGACCTGGTTCTCTGGCTCTAAAGCAGCTCTGCTGACCTGATTATCTGGCTCTAAAACACCTCTGCTGACCTAGTTCTCTGGCTCTCCAACAACTCTACTGACATGTTTCTCTGGCTCTACCACAGCTCTGCTGACCTGGTTCTTAGGGTCTAGAGCGGCTCTGCTGACCTGGTTCTCTGGCTCTAAAGCGGCTCTGCTTACGTGGTTCCTTGGCTCTAAAGCAGCTCTGCTGACCTGGTTCTCTGGCTCTAGAGCAGCTCTGCTGACCTGGTTCTCTGTCTCTACAATGGCTCTGCTGACCTGGTTCTCTGGCTCTAAAGCACCTCAGCTGCCCTGGTTCTCTGGCTCTGCAGCAGCTCTGCTGATCTGATTCTCTGGCTCTAGAGCAGCTCTGCTGCCCTGGTTCCTAGGCTCTAGAGCAGCTGTGCTGACTTGGTTCTCTGGCTCTAAAGCAGCTCTGCTGACCTGGTTCTTAGGCTCTAGAGCAGCTCTGCTGACCTGGTTCTCTGGCTCTGAAGCGGCTCTGCTGACCTGGTTCTCTGGCCCTAGAGTGGCTCTGCTGATGTTGTTCTCTGGCTCTAGAGAAGATCTGCTGACCTGGTTCCTGGCTCTAGAGCAGCTCTGCTAACCTGTTTTTTTGGCTCCAGAACAGCTCTGCCGACCTGGTTCTCTGGCTCTGCAGCAGCTCTGCTGACCTGTTTATCTGGCTCTAGAGCAGCTCTGCTGACCTGGTTCCAAGGCTCTAGATCAGCTGTGCTGACCTGGTTCTCTGGCTCTAAAGCAGCTCTGCTGACCTGGTTCTTAGGCTCTAGAGCAGCTCTGCTGACCTGGTTCTCTGGCTTTAAAGCATCTCTGCTGACCTGGTTTCTCTGGCTCTACAGCAGCTCTGCTGACCTCGTTCTTTGGCTCTAGAGCAGCTCTGCTGACCTGGTTCTTAGGCTCTAGAGCAGCTCTGCTGACCTGGTTCTTAGGCTCTAAAGCAGCTCTGCTGACCTGGTTCTCTGGCTCTAGAGCACGCCTGCTGACCTGGTTCTTAGGGTCTAGAGCAGCTCTGCTGACCTGCTTCTCTGGCTCTAGAGCAGCTCTGCTGACCTGGTTCTCTCCCTCTAGAGCAGCTCTGCTGACCTGCTTCTCTGGCTCTACAACAGCTCTGCTGACCTGTTTCTCTGGCTCTAGAGCAGCTCTGCTGACCTGGTTCCTAGCCTCTAGATCAGCTGTGCTGACCTGGGTCTCTGGCTCTAGAGCGACTCTGCTGACCTGGTTCCCTGGCTCTAAAGCAGCTCTGCTGACCTGGTACTCTGGCTCAAAAGTGGCTCTGCTTACGTGGTACTTTGGCTCTAAAGCAGCTCTGCTGACCTAGTTCTATGGCTCTAGAGCAGCTCTGCTGACCTGGTTCTCTGTCTCTACAATGGCTCTGCTGACCTGGTTGTCTGGTTTTAAAGCACCTCTGCTGACCTGGTTCTCTGGCTCTGCATCAGCTCTGCTGACCTGTTTCTCTGGCTCTAGAGCAGCTCTGCTGACCTGGTTCCTAGGCTCTAGATCAGCTGTGCTGTCTTGGTTCTCTGGCTCTAAAGCAGCTCTGATGACCTGGTTCTTAGGCTCTAGAGCAGCTCTGCTGACCTGGTTCTCTGGCTCTGCAGCAGCTCTGCTAACCTGGTTCTCTGGCTCTAAAGCACCTCTGCTGACCTGGTTATCTGGCTCTGCAGCAGCTCTGCTGACCTGTTTCTCTCGCTCTAGAGCAGCTTTGCTGACCTGGTTCCTAGGCTCTAGTTCAGCTGTGCTGACCTGGTTCTCTGGCTCTAAAGCAGCTCTGATGACCTGGTTCTTAGGCTCTAGAGCAGCTCTGCTGACCTAGTTCTCTGGCTCTAAAGCAGCTCTGCTGACCTGGTTTCTCTGGCTCTACAGCAGCTCTGCTGACCTGGTTCTTTGGCTCTAGAGCAGCTCTGCTGACCTGGTTCTTAGGCTCTAGAGCAGCTCTGCTGACCTGGTTCTTAGGCTCTAAAGCAGCTCTGCTGACCTGGTTCTCTGGCACTAGAGCACGCCTGCTGACCTGGTTCTTAGGGTCTAGAGCAGCTCTGCTGACCTGGTTCTCTGGCTCTAGAGCAGCTCTGCTGACCTGGTTCTCTCCCTCTAGAGCAGCTCTGCTGACCTGCTTCTCTGCCTCTAAAGCGGCTCTGCTGACCTGGTTCTCTGGCCCTAGAGTGGCTCTGCTGACGTTGTTCTCTAGCTCTAGAGCAGATCTGCTGACCTGGTTCCTGGCTCTAGAGCAGCTCTGTGGACCTGGTTCCTGGTTCTAGAGCAGCTCTGCTGACCTGGTTCTCTGGCTCTAAAGCATCTCGGCTGACCCAGTTCTCTGGCTCTGCAGCAGCTCTGCTGACCTGGTTTTCTGGCTCTAGAGCAGCTCTGCTGCCCTGGTTCCTAGGCTCTAGAGCAGCTGTGCTGACCTGGTTCTCTGGCTCTAAAGCAGCTCTGCTGACCTGGTTCTCTGGCTCTAAAGCGGCTCTGCTAACCTGGTTCTCTGGCCCTAGAGTGGCTCTGCTGACATTGTTCTCTGGCTCTAGAGCGGATCTGCTCACCTGGTTCCTGGCTCTAGAGCAGCTCTGTGAACCTGGTTCCTGGTTCTAGAGCAACTCTGCTGAACTGGTTCTCTGGCTCTAAAGCATCTCTGCTGACATGGTTATTAGGCTATAGAGCAGCTCTGCTGACCTGGTTCTCTGGTTCTACAACAGCCCTGCTGACCTGGTTTTCTGGCTCTAAAGCAGCTTTGCTGACCTGGTTCTCTGGCTCTACAATGGCTCTGCTGACCTGGTTCTCTGGCTCTACAGCAGCTCTGTTGACCTGGTTCTCTGGCACTAAAACACCTCTGCTGACCTAGTTCTCTGGCTCTACAGCACCTCTACTGACATGTTTCTTTGGCTCTACAACAGCTTGCTGACCTGGTTCTCTGCCTCTAGAGCAGCTCTGCTGACCTGGTTCATTAGCTCTAGAGCGGCTCTGCTGACCTGGTTCTCTGGCCCTAAAGTGGCTCTGCTGACCTGGTTCTCTGGCTCTAAAGTGGCTCTGCTTATGTGGTTCTCTGGCTCTGAAGCAGCTCTGCTGACCTGGTTCTCTGGCTCTGCAGCAGCTCTGCTGACCTGTTTCTCTGGCTCTAGAGCAGCTCTGCTGACCTGGTTCCTAGGCTCTAGATCAGCTGTGCTGACCTGGTTCTCTGGCTCTAAAGCAGCTCTGCTGACCTGGTTCTTAGGCTCTAGAGCAGCTCTGCTGACCTGGTTCTCTGGCTCTAAAGCAGCTCTGCTGACCTGGTTTCTCTGGCTCTACAGCAGCTCTGCTGACCTGGTTCTTTGGCTCTAGAGCAGCTTTGCTGACCTGGTTCTTAGGCTCTAGAGCAGCTCTGCTGACCTGGTTCTTAGGCTCTAAAGCAGCTCTGCTGACCTGGTTCTCTGGCACTAGAGCACGCCTGCTGACCTGGTTCTTAGGGTCTAGAGCAGCTCTGCTGACCTGGTTCTCTGGCTCTAGAGCAGCTCTGCTGACCTGGTTCTCTCCCTCTAGAGCAGCTCTGCTGACCTGCTTCTCTGGCTCTAAAGCGGCTCTGCTGACCTGGTTCTCTGGCCCTAGAGTGGCTCTGCTGACGTTGTTCTCTAGCTCTGGAGCAGATCTGCTGACCTGGTTCCTGGCTCTAGAGCAGCTCTGTGGACCTCGTTCCTGGTTCTAGAGCAGCTCTGCTGACCTGGTTCTCTGGCTCTAAAGCATCTCTGCTGACCCAGTTTTCTGGCTCTGCAGCAGCTCTACTGACCTGGTTCTCTGGCTCTAGAGCAGCTCTGCTGCCCTGGTTCCTAGGCTCTACAGCAGCTGTGCTGACCTGGTTCTCTGGCTCTAAAGCAGCTCTGCTGACCTGGTTCTCTGGCTCTAAAGCGGCTCTGCTAACCTGGTTCTCTGGCCCTAGAGTGGCTCTGCTGACATTGTTCTCTGGCTCTAGAGCGGATCTGCTGACCTGGTTCCTGGCTCTAGAGCAGCTCTGTGAACCTGGTTCCTGGTTCTAGAACAGCTCTGCTGACCCAGTTCTCTGGCTCTAAAGCATCTCTGCTGACATGGTTCTTAGGCTCTAAAGCACCTCTGCTGAACTGGTTCTCTGGCTCTAAAGCATCTCTGCTGACATGGTTCTTACGCTCTAGAGCAGCTCTGCTGACCTGGTTCTCTGGTTCTACAACAGCCCTGCTGACCTGGTTTTCTGGCTCTAAAGCAGTTCTGCTGACCTGGTTCTCTGGCTCTACAATGGCTCTGCTGACCTGGTTCTCTGGCTCTACAGCAGCTCTGTTGACCTGGTTCTCTGGCACTAAAACACCTCTGCTGACCTAGTTCTCTGGCTCTACAGCACCTCTGCTGACATGTTTCTTTGGCTCTACAACAGCTTGCTGACCTGGTTCTCTGCCTCTAGAGCAGCTCTGCTGACCTGGTTCTTAAGCTCTAGAGCGGCTCTGCTGACCTGGTTCTCTGGCTCTAAAGTGGCTCTGCTGACCTGGTTCTCTTGCTCTAAAGTGGCTCTGCTTATGTGGTTCTCTGGCTCTGAAGCAGCTCTGCTGACCTGGTTCTCTGGCTCTGCAGCAGCTCTGCTGACCTGTTTCTCTGGCTCTAGAGCAGCTCTGCTGACCTGGTTCCTCGGCTCTAGATCAGCTGTGCTGACCTGGTTCTCTGGCTCTAAAGCAGCTCTGCTGACCTGGTTCTTAGGCTCTAGAGCAGCTCTGCTGACCTGGTTCTCTGGCTCTAAAGCATCTCTGCTGACCTGGTTTCTCTGGCTCTACAGCAGCTCTGCTGACCTGGTTCTTTGGCTCTAGAGCAGCTCTGCTGACCTGGTTCTTAGGCTCTAGAGCAGCTCTGCTGACCTGGTTCTTAGGCTCTAAAGCAGCTCTGCTGACCTGGTTCTCTGGCTCTAGAGCATGCCTGCTGACCTGGTTCTTAGGGTCTAGAGCAGCTCTGCTGACCTGGTTCTCTGGCTCTAGAGCAGCTCTGCTGACATGGTTCTCTCCCTCTATCGCAGCTCTGCTGACCTGCTTCTCTGGCTCTACAACAGCTCTGCTGACCTGGTTCTCTGGCTCTAAAGCAGCTCTGCTGACCTGTTTCTCTGGCTCTAGAGCAGCTAGGCTGACCTGGTTCCTAGCCTCTAGATCAGCTGTGCTGACCTGGTTCTCTGGCTCTAGAGCGGCTCTGCTGACCTGGTCCTCTGGCTCTAAAGCAGCTCTGCTGACCTGGTACTCTGGCTCTAAAGTGGCTCTGCTGACCTGGTTCTCTGGCTCTAAAGCACCTCTGCTGACCTGGTTCTCTGGCTCTGCATCAGCTCTGCTGACCTGTTTCTCTGGCTCTAGAGCAGCTCTGCTGACCTGGTTCCTAGGCTGTAAATCAGCTGTGCTGACCTGGTTCTCTGGCTCTAAAGCAGCTCTGCTGACCTGGTTCTTAGGCTCTAGAGCAGCTCTGCTGACCTGGTTCTCTGGCTCTGCAGCAGCTCTGCTGACCTGGTTCTCTGGCTCCAAAGCACCTCTGCTGATCTGGTTATCTGGCTCTGCAGCAGCTCTGCTGACCTGTTTGTCTGGCTCTAGAGCAGCTTTGCTGACCTGGTTCCTAGGCTCTAGATCAGCTGTGCTGACCTGGTTCTCTGGCTCTAAAGCAGCTCTGCTGACCTAGTTCTTAGGCTCTAGAGCAGCTCTGCTGACCTGGTTCTCTGGCTCTAAAGCAGCTCTGCTGACCTGGTTTCTCTGGCTCTACAGCAGCTCTGCTGACCTGGTTCTTTGGCTCTAGAGCAGCTCTGCTGACCTGGTTCTTAGGCTCTAAAGCAGCTCTGCTGACCTGGTTCTCTGGCCCTAGAGCACGCCTGCTGACCTGGTTCTAACGGTCTAGAGCAGCTCTGCTGACCTGCTTCTCTGGCTCTACAACGGCTCTGCTGACCTGGTTCTCTGGCTGTAAAGCAGCTCTGCTGATCTGTTTCTCTGGATCTAGAGCAGCTCTGCTGAACTGGTTCCTAGCCTCTAGATCAGCTGTGCTGACCTGGTTCTCTGGCTCTAAAGCAGCTCTGCTGACCTGGTTCTTAGGCTCTAGAGCAGCTGTGCTGACCTGGTTCTCTGGCTCTAAAGCAGCTCTGCTGACCTGGTTCTTAGGCTCTAGAGCAGCTTTGCTGACCAGGTTCTCTGGCTCTACAGCAGCACTGCTGACCTGGTTGTTTGGCTATAAAGCGGCTCTGCTGACCTGGTTCTCTGATTATAAAGCGCCTCTGCTGACCTGGTTCTCTGGCTGTAAAGCGGCTCTGCTAACCTGGTTCTCTCCCTCTAAAGTAGCTCTGCTGACCTGGTTCTCTGGCTCTAAAGCAGCTCTGCTGACCTGATTATCTGGCTCTAAAACACCTCTGCTTACCTAGTTCTCTGGCTCTCCAACAACTCTACTGACATGTTTCTCTGGCTCTACCACAGCTCTGCTGACCTGGTTCTTAGGGTCTAGAGCGGCTCTGCTGACCTGGTTCTCTGGCTCTAAAGCGGCTCTGCTTACGTGGTTCTCTGGCTCTAAAGCAGCTCTGCTGACCTGGTTCTCTGGCTCTAGAGCAGCTCTGCTGACCTGGTTCTCTGTCTCTACAATGGCTCTGCTGACCTGGTTCTCTGGCTCTAAAGCACCTCAGCTGCCCTGGTTCTCTGGCTCTGCAGCAGCTCTGCTGACCTGATTCTCTGGCTCTAGAGCAGCTCTGCTGCCCTGGTTCCTAGGCTCTAGAGCAGCTGTGCTGACTTGGTTCTCTGGCTCTAAAGCAGCTCTGCTGACCTGGTTCTTAGGCTCTAGAGCAGCTCTGCTAACCTGGTTCCTGGCTCTAGAACAGCTCTGCTGACCTGGTTCTCTGGCTCTGCAGCAGCTCTGCTGACCTGTTTCTCTGGCTCTAGAGCAGCTCTGCTGACCTGGTTCCAAGGCTCTAGATCAGCTGTGCTGACCTGGTTCTCTGGCTCTAAAGCAGCTCTGCTGACCTGGTTCTTAGGCTCTAGAGCAGCTCTGCTGACCTGGTTCTCTGGCTTTAAAGCATCTCTGCTGACCTGGTTTCTCTGGCTCTACAGCAGCTCTGCTGACCTCGTTCTTTGGCTCTAGAGCAGCTCTGCTGACCTGGTTCTTAGGCTCTAGAGCAGCTCTGCTGACCTGGTTCTTAGGCTCTAAAGCAGCTCTGCTGACCTGGTTCTCTGGCTCTAGAGCACGCCTGCTGACCTGGTTCTCTCCCTCTAGAGCAGATCTGCTGACCTGCTTCTCTGGCTCTACAACAGCTCTGCTGACCTGTTTCTCTGGCTCTAGAGCAGCTCTGCTGACCTGGTTCCTAGCCTCTAGATCAGCTGTGCTGACCTGGTTCTCTGGCTCTAGAGCGACTCTGCTGACCTGGTTCCCTGGCTCTAAAGCAGCTCTGCTGACCTGGTACTCTGGCTCAAAAGTGGCTCTGCTTACGTGGTTCTTTGGCTCTAAAGCAGCTCTGCTGACCTAGTTCTATGGCTCTAGAGCAGCTCTGCTGACCTGGTTCTCTGTCTCTACAATGGCTCTGCTGACCTGGTTGTCTGGTTTTAAAGCACCTCTGCTGACCTGGTTCTCTGGCTCTGCATCAGCTCTGCTGACCTGTTTCTCTGGCTCTAGAGCAGCTCTGCTGACCTGGTTCCTAGGCTCTAGATCAGCTGTGCTGTCTTGGTTCTCTGGCTCTAAAGCAGCTCTGATGACCTGGTTCTTAGGCTCTAGAGCAGCTCTGCTGACCTGGTTCTCTGGCTCTGCAGCAGCTCTGCTAACCTGGTTCTCTGGCTCTAAAGCACCTCTGCTGACCTGGTTATCTGGCTCTGCAGCAGCTCTGCTGACCTGTTTCTCTGGCTCTAGAGCAGCTTTGCTGACCTGGTTCCTAGGCTCTAGTTCAGCTGTGCTGACCTGGTTCTCTGGCTCTAAAGCAGCTCTGATGACCTGGTTCTTAGGCTCTAGAGCAGCTCTGCTGACCTAGTTCTCTGGCTCTAAAGCAGCTCTGCTGACCTGGTTTCTCTGGCTCTACAGCAGCTCTGCTGACCTGGTTCTTTGGCTCTAGAGCAGCTCTGCTGACCTGGTTCTTAGGCTCTAGAGCAGCTCTGCTGACCTGGTTCTTAGGCTCTAAAGCAGCTCTGCTGACCTGGTTCTCTGGCACTAGAGCACGCCTGCTGACCTGGTTCTTAGGGTCTAGAGCAGCTCTGCTGACCTGGTTCTCTGGCTCTAGAGCAGCTCTGCTGACCTGGTTCTCTCCCTCTAGAGCAGCTCTGCTGACCTGCTTCTCTGGCTCTAAAGCGGCTCTGCTGACCTGGTTCTCTGGCCCTAGAGTGGCTCTGCTGACGTTGTTATCTAGCTTTAGAGAAGATCTGCTGACCTGGTTCCTGGCTCTAGAGCAGCTCTGTGGACCTGGTTCCTGGTTCTAGAGCAGCTCTGCTGACCTGGTTCTCTGGCTCTAAAGCATCTCTGCTGACCCAGTTCTCTGGCTCTGCAGCAGCTCTGCTGACCTGGTTCTCTGGCTCTAGAGCAGCTCTGCTGACCTGGTTCCTAGGCTCTAGAGCAGCTGTGCTGACCTGGTTCTCTGGCTCTAAAGCAGCTCTGCTGACCTGGTTCTCTGGCTCTAAAGCGGCTCTGCTAACCTGGTTCTCTGGCCCTAGAGTGGCTCTGCTGACATTGTTCTCTGGCTCTAGAGCGGATCTGCTGACCTGGTTCCTGGCTCTAGAGCAGCTCTGTGAACCTGGTTCCTGGTTCTAGAGCAACTCTGCTGAACTGGTTCTCTGGCTCTAAAGCATCTCTGCTGACATGGTTCTTAGGCTCTAGAGCAGCTCTGCTGACCTGGTTCTCTGGTTCTACAACAGCCCTGCTGACCTGGTTTTCTGGCTCTAAAGCAGCTTTGCTGACCTGGTTCTCTGGCTCTACAATGGCTCTGCTGACCTGGTTCTCTGGCTCTACAGCAGCTCTGTTGACCTGGTTCTCTGGCACTAAAACACCTCTGCTGACCTAGTTCTCTGGCTCTACAGCACCTCTGCTGACATGTTTCTTTGGCTCTACAACAGCTTGCTGACCTGGTTCTCTGCCTCTAGAGCAGCTCTGCTGACCTGGTTCTTAAGCTCTAGAGCGGCTCTGCTGACCTGGTTCTCTGGCTCTAAAGTGGCTCTGCTGACCTGGTTCTCTTGCTCTAAAGTCGCTCTGCTTATGTGGTTCTCTGGCTCTGAAGCAGCTCTGCTGACCTGGTTCTCTGGCTCTGCAGCAGCTCTGCTGACCTGTTTCTCTGGCTCTAGAGCAGCTCTGCTGACCTGGTTCCTTGGCTCTAGATCAGCTGTGCTGACCTGGTTCTCTGGCTCTAAAGCAGCTCTGCTGTCCTGGTTCTTAGGCTCTAGAGCAGCTCTGCTGACCTGGTTCTCTGGCTCTAAAGCATCTCTGCTGACCTGGTTTCTCTGGCTCTACAGCAGCTCTGCTGACCTGGTTCTTTGGCTCTAGAGCAGCTCTGCTCACCTGGTTCTTAGACTCTAAAGCAGCTCTGCTGACCTGGTTCTCTGGCTCTAGAGCATGCCTGCTGACCTGGTTCTTAGGGTCTAGAGCAGCTCTGCTGACCTGGTTCTCTGGCTATAGAGCAGCTCTGCTGACATGGTTCTCTCCCTCTAGCGCAGCTCTGCTGACCTGCTTCTCTGGCTCTACAACAGCTCTGCTGACCTGGTTCTCTGGCTCTAAAGCAGCTCTGCTGACCTGTTTCTCTGGCTCTAGAGCAGCTAGGCTGACCTGGTTCCTAGCCTCTAGATCAGCTGTGCTGACCTGGTTCTCTGGCTCTAGAGCGGCTCTGCTGACCTGGTTCTCTGGCTCTAAAGCAGCTCTGCTGACCTGGTACTCTGGCTCTAAAGTGGCTCTGCTTACGTGGTTCTCTGGCTCTAAAGCAGCTCTGCTGACCTGGTTCTCTGGCTCTAGAGCAGCTCTGCTGACCTGGTTCTCTGTCTCTACAATGGCTTTGCTGACCTGGTTCTCTGGCTCTAAAGCACCTCTGCTGACCTGGTTCTCTGGCTCTGCATCAGCTCTGCTGACCTGTTTCTCTGGCTCTAGAGCAGCTCTGCTGACCTGCTTCCTAGGCTGTAGATCAGCGGTGCTGACCTGGTTCTCTGGCTCTAAAGCAGCTCTGCTGACCTGGTTCTTAGGCTCTAGAGCAGCTCTGCTGACCTGGTTCTCTGGCTCTGCAGCAGCTCTGCTGACCTGGTTCTCTGGCTCTAAAGCACCTCTGCTGACCTGGTTATCTGGCTCTGCAGCAGCTCTGCTGACCTGTTTGTCTGGCTCTAGAGCAGCTTTGCTGACATGGTTCCTAGGCTCTAGATCAGCTGTGCTGACCTGGTTCTCTGGCTCTAAAGCAGCTCTGCTGACCTGGTTCTTAGGCTCTAGAGCAGCTCTGCTGACCTGGTTCTCTGGCTCTAAAGCAGCTCTGCTGACCTGGTTTCTCTGGCTCTACAGCAGCTCTGCTGACCTGGTTCTTTGGCTCTAGAGCAGCTCTGCTGACCTGGTTCTTAGTCTCTAAAGCAGCTCTGCTGACCTCGTTCTCTGGCCCTAGAGCACGCCTGCTGATCTGGTTCTTACGGTCTAGAGCAGCTCTGCTGACCTGCTTCTCTGGCTCTACAACGGCTCTGCTGACCTGGTTCTCTGGCTCTAAAGCAGCTCTGCTGACCTGGTTCTTAGGCTCTAGAGCAGCTGTGCTGACCTGGTTCTCTGGCTCTAAAGCAGCTCTGCTGACCTGGTTCTTAGGCTCTAGAGCAGCTTTGCTGACCTGGTTCTCTGGCTCTACAGCAGCTCTGCTGACCTGGTTGTTTGGCTATAAAGCGGCTCTGCTGACCTGGTTCTCTGATTATAAAGAGCCTCTGCTGACCTGGTTCTCTTGCTGTAAAGCGGCTCTGCTGACCTGGTTCTCTCCCTCTAAAGTAGCTCTGCTGACCTGGTTCTCTGTCTCTACAGCAGCTCTGCTGACCTGGTTCTCTGGCTCTAAACAGCTCTGCTGACCTGATTATCTGGCTCTAAAACACCTCTGCTGACCTAGTTCTCTGGCTCTCCAACAACTCTACTGACATGTTTCTCTGGCTCTACCACAGCTCTGCTGACCTGGTTCTTAGGGTCTAGAGCGGCTCTGCTGACCTGGTTCTCTGGCTCTAAAGCGGCTCTGCTTACGTGGTTCTCTGGCTCTAAAGCAGCTCTGCTGACCTGGTTCTCTGGCTCTAGAGCAGCTCTGCTGACCTGGTTCTCTGTCTCTACAATGGCTCTGCTGACCTGGTTCTCTGGCTCTAAAGCACCTCAGCTGCCCTGGTTCTCTGGCTCTGCAGCAGCTCTGCTGACCTGATTCTCTGGCTCTAGAGCAGCTCAGCTGTGCTGACTTGGTTCTCTGGCTCTAAAGCAGCTCTGCTGACCTGGTTCTTAGGCTCTAGAGCAGCTCTGCTGACCTGGTTCTCTGGCTCTGAAGCGGCTCTGCTGACCTGGTTCTCTGGCCCTAGAGTGGCTCTGCTGACGTTGTTCTCTGGCTCTAGAGCAGATCTGCTGACCTGGTTCCTGGCTCTAGAGCAGCTCTGCTAACCTGGTTCCTGGCTCTAGAACAGCTCTGCTGACCTGGTTCTCTGGCTCTGCAGCAGCTCTGCTGACCTGTTTCTCTGGCTCTAGAGCAGCTCTGCTGACCTGGTTCCAAGGCTCTAGATCAGCTGTGCTGACCTGTTTCTCTGGCTCTAAAGCAGCTCTGCTGACCTGGTTCTTAGGCTCTAGAGCAGCTCTGCTGACCTGGTTCTTAGGCTCTAAAGCAGCTCTGCTGACCTGGTTCTCTGGCTCTAGAGCACGCCTGCTGACCTGGTTCTTAGGGTCTAGAGCAGCTCTGCTGACCGGGTTCTCTGGCTCTAGAGCAGCTCTGCTGACCTGGTTCTCTCCCTCTAGAGCAGCTCTGCTGACCTGCTTCTCTGGCTCTACAACAGCTCTGCTGACCTGTTTCTCTGGCTCTAGAGCAGCTCTGCTGACCTGGTTCCTAGCCTCTAGATCAGTTGTGCTGACCTGGTTCTCTGGCTCTAGAGCGACTCTGCTGACCTGGTTCCCTGGCTCTAAAGCAGCTCTGCTGACCTGGTACTCTGGCTCAAAAGTGGCTCTGCTTACGTGGTTCTTTGGCTCTAAAGCAGCTCTGCTGACCTAGTTCTATGGCTCTAGAGAAGGTCTGCTGACCTGGTTCTCTGTCTCTACAATGGCTCTGCTGACCTGGTTGTCTGGTTTTAAAGCACCTCTGCTGACCTGGTTCTCTGGCTCTGCATCAGCTCTGCTGACCTGTTTCTCTGGCTCTAGAGCAGCTCTGCTGACCTGGTTCCTAGGCTCTAGATCAGCTGTGCTGACTTGGTTCTCTGGCTCTAAAGCAGCTCTGATGACCTGGTTCTTAGGCTCTAGAGCAGCTCTGCTGACCTGGTTCTCTGGCTCTGCAGCAGCTCTGCTGACCTGGTTCTCTGGCTCTAAAGCACCTCTGCTGACCTGGTTATCTGGCTCTGCAGCAGCTCTGCTGACCTGTTTCTCTGGCTCTAGAGCAGCTTTGCTGACCTGGTTCCTAGGCTCTAGTTCAGCTGTGTTGACCTGGTTCTCTGGCTCTAAAGCAGCTCTGATGACCTGGTTCTTAGGCTCTAGAGCAGCTCTGCTGACCTGGTTCTCTGGCTCTAAAGCAGCTCTGCTGACCTGGTTTCTCTGGCTCTACAGCAGCTCTGCTGACCTGGTTCTTTGGCACTAGAGCACGCCTGCTGACCTGGTTCTTAGGGTCTAGAGCAGCTCTGCTGACCTGGTTCTCTGGCTCTAGAGCAGCTCTGCTGACCTGGTTCTCTCCCTCTAGAGCAGCTCTGCTGACCTGCTTCTCTGGCTCTAAAGTGGCTCTGCTGACCTGGTTCTCTGGCCCTAGAGTGGCTCTGCTGACGTTGTTCTCTAGCTCTAGAGCAGATCTGCTGACCTGGTTCCTGGCTCTAGAGCAGCTCTGCTGACCTGGTTCCTGGTTCTAGAGCAGCTCTGCTGACCTGGTTCTCTGGCTCTAAAGCATCTCTGCTGACCCAGTTCTCTGGCTCTGCAGCAGCTATGCTGACCTGGTTCTCTGGCTCTAGAGCAGCTCTGCTGCCCTGGTTCCTAGGCTCTAGAGCAGCTGTGCTGACCTGGTTCTCTGGCTCTAAAGCAGCTCTGCTGACCTGGTTCTCTGGCTCTAAAGCGGCTCTGCTAACCTGGTTCTCTGGCCCTAGAGTGGCTCTGCTGACATTGTTCTCTGGCTCTAGAGCGGATCTGCTGACCTGGTTCCTGGCTCTAGAGCAGCTCTGTGAACCTGGTTCCTGGTTCTAGAGCAACTCTGCTGAACTGGTTCTCTGGCTCTAAAGCATCTCTGCTGACATGGTTCTTAGGCTCTAGAGCAGCTCTGCTGACCTGGTTCTCTGGTTCTACAACAGCCCTGCTGACCTGGTTTTCTGGCTCTAAAGCAGCTTTGCTGACCTGGTTCTCTGGCTCTACAATGGCTCTGCTGACCTGGTTCTCTGGCTCTACAGCAGCTCTGTTGACCTGGTTCTCTGGCACTAAAACACCTCTGCTGACCTAGTTCTCTGGCTCTACAGCACCTCTGCTGACATGTTTCTTTGGCTCTACAAAAGCTTGCTGACCTGGTTCTCTGCCTCTAGAGCAGCTCTGCTGACCTGGTTCTTCAGCTCTAGAGTGGCTCCTCTGACCTGGTTCTCTGGCTCTAAAGTGGCTCTGCTGACCTGGTTCTCTGGCTCTAAAGTGGCTCTGCTTATGTGGTTCTCTGGCTCTGAAGCAGCTCTGCTGACCTGGTTCTCTGGCTCTGCAGCAGCTCTGCTGACCTGTTTCTCTGGCTCTAGAGCAGCTCTGCTGACCTGGTTCCTAGGCTCTAGATCAGCTGTGCTGACCTGGTTCTCTGGCTCTAAAGCAGCTCTGCTGACCTGGTTCTTAGGCTCTAGAGCAGCTCTGCTGACCTGGTTCTCTGGCTCTAAAGCATCTCTGCTGACCTGGTTTCTCTGGCTCTGCAGCAGCTCTGCTGACCTGGTTCTTTGGCTCTAGAGCAGCTCTGCTGACCTGGTTCTTAGGCTCTAGAGCAGCTCTGCTGACCTGGTTCTTAGGCTCTAAAGCAGCTCTGCTGACCTGGTTCTCTGGCTCTAGAGCACGCCTACTGACCTGGTTCTTAGGGTCTAGAGCAGCTCTGCTGACCTGGTTCTCTGGCTCTAGAGCAGCTCTGCTGACCTGGTTCTCTCCCTCTAGCGCAGCTCTGCTGACCTGCTTCTCTGGCTCTACAACGGCTCTGCTGACCTGGTTCTCTGGCTCTAAAGCAGCTCTGCTGACCTGTTTCTCTGGCTCTAGAGCAGCTAGGCTGACCTGGTTCCTAGCCTCTAGATCAGCTGTGCTGACCTGGATCTCTGGCTCTAAAGCAGCTCTGCTGACCTGGTACTCTGGCTCTAAAGTGGCTCTGCTTACGTGGTTCTCTGGCTCTAAAGCAGCTCTGCTGACCTGGTTCTCTGGCTCTAGAGCAGCTCTGCTTACCTGGTTCTCTGGCTCAAGAGCAGCTCTGCTGACCTGGTTCCTAGGCTCTAGATCAGCTGTGCTGACCTGGTTCTCTGGCTCTAAAGCAGCTCTGTGAACCTGGTTCCTGGTTCTAGAGCAACTCTGCTGAACTGGTTCTCTGGCTCTAAAGCATCTCTGCTGACATGGTTCTTAGGCTCTAGAGCAGCTCTGCTGACCTGGTTCTCTGGTTCTACAACAGCCCTGCTGACCTGGTTTTCTGGCTCTAAAGCAGCTTTGCTGACCTGGTTCTCTGGCTCTACAATGGCTCTGCTGACCTGGTTCTCTGGCTCTACAGCAGCTCTGTTGACCTGGTTCTCTGGCACTAAAACACCTCTGCTGACCTAGTTCTCTGGCTCTACAGCACCTCTGCTGACATGTTTCTTTGGCTCTACAACAGCTTGCTGACCTGGTTCTCTGCCTCTAGAGCAGCTCTGCTGACCTGGTTCTTCAGCTCTAGAGCGGCTCTGCTGACCTGGTTCTCTGGCTCTAAAGTGGCTCTGCTGACCTGGTTTTCTGGCTCTAAAGTGGCTCTGTTTTTTGTGGTTCTCTGGCTCTGAAGCAGCTCTGCTGACCTGGTTCTCTGGCTCTGCAGCAGCTCTGCTGACCTGTTTCTCTGGCTCTAGAGAAGCTCTGCTGACCTGGTTCCTAGGCTCTAGATCAGCTGTGCTGACCTGGTTCTCTTGTGGTAAATAATTTAATTACCGGGACTTAATTTGATGCGGAAAATCTATAACAATAGCTCAGTAAAATAAGAGGCAGAATCCGTGGTATTAGAGGTTCGGAACGGGCTTTATTCCAGAATCAATTTAAATTGAGGAGCTCCATATTCCATCACCACGAAGGTTCAGGAAGTGAAGAACGTTACTTTATTGACAAGTAATCATTTTTATACAATAGGCATTACAGTGAAGCAAATGCAGGAGGCGTAACAATTGATAGTAAAGATAAAACATACATGCGTAGCTAGAGTGGGTGTAACTGGGCGTAACTAAAGAACGTCATCAGGTATGATGTCATAATAGGGTGGTTCCATGAAAGAATTTCGCAATGTCAGCAGAAATACTTGGCAGAAATGCGCGCGCAGCAGCATGACGTGTGATTGACGTGCAACTAGGGGGTGAAGGGGACTTGACATTTAGCTCTACATGTGGCGACAGAAGTCTGGAGGGTCAAGTCAACCTAATCCCAAATCATATCTAACATCCTATGTTTAGAGAACTATGTTATCCAAAAGAGAGGTCTCTTAGAGTAGAATCTTATTCTATACTGACTATACTGACTGTTAGTGCGTGTACAAGCGTCTAAGTGTCTACACTAGATGCGAGGGCCGAAATCTTCCATAGTAACAGGGCTATGAATTACTTACATAAAGACAGAGAAGCCGGGCCTTTTGCTCGGTAGCTGGAAGAATGTTTACTTAAACTACTAGACAGGAATGCATTGGGTAGGGAGCGGAGCAGATAATTTCGAAGGTGAAATACAGTTTTTGGCAGGCAACAGGCTGATGTCAGGCACCGTTAGCTGCGCAGAGAATGAGGACAAAGTTCATGGATACAGATGCGAGCTCAGACCGGAGCTTTCAGAGGCAGAAGGCAGGAAAAGCTTGATGACAGAATCAGGGCCTACTTGCCTGGACTGTAAAATGGCATAAGTGAACCATATAAAGCCGGTGGCCTTTCATACTTAGGAATGGAATATCCAGCCCATTCATGGCGAGTCTGAAAGAGGACATGTTGGCGGTGGACGCACATGTGTTTGCGTCTTCATAACTGGAACTGGAGGGAACATACATGTACTTGTGATTTATACATGAAACCGTTGGGGTCCAAGATAGGGGACATAACTGATCAGAAAAATCCATATTTCCACATTCCCTCCTTGTCCCCTACTTGCCCGTCAAGAGATATCAATCTTCATTAATCCATCGATCTGTTCATATAGCATCATTTGTTCTTCTTTCTTCTTCCGTGATGAATGAAATCTTGGTGGTGGAATACACGATGTGGCACACAGACCACAGATCGCTGGTCCACATTGTAGACATAGACAGCAACTGAATAATATGAGGAAGCCAATACCTAGGAAGGATAGGACCTTCCATCCAAAGGTAGATAATACACTCCAAAACCAACCGGACCAAGTCCAGGTGCCTGGATTCTGGTGTATCTGGCTTACAATCTTATGAAGGCGAGTTATGGCTTTATATACAGATGGCGAATTTTCTGGTATGAAAATGCAACAACTTGATCCGATGACCCTACAAGCTCCGCCCCTATCGGCCAGGATGACGTCAAGGACAAGACGATTTTGGAGCACAACAATCCGCATAGCAGACTGCTCTTCTGTTAAATTGCCTAAGGCGGAAATAGTTTCGTTCACTACTGCTTCAAGGGTTCTGGTTAATCTACGTATCAGCTTACTATTGGTAACTGTACCTATATAGGGAAAGAGACCCTTATTGAAATCTGTGTATTTTTCCCATGCTGTTTCAGTATAATCGACTATTGGGAGATCTCTCCTTTCTCTATTGTGTACTAAATGAGTATTTCTGTGATAATCAGGAGGAGCTAGGAAAACAGGTGGCAGAAGGAATCCGATGTAGCAGGTACCATCCCAATCTAGTGGCAAACGTATGTATGCCGTCTGACCACATATGAAGTAGGAATGGCGGGAAGCTCTAAATGTAGACTTGCCTTGATCACTAAATTCTATTACGGTGGTGCATCTACTATGGCCCATATGTATGGAACCATTCTTTCTTACACATAATTCACCTTTAACTGGAAATACTGACATGGCGGGCAAAATTGGAGTAGCTTCGGATTCGACATTCAAGATCATGAGATTGAGCGTAAAATTACCTAATCCATATACTTCATTTTCTAGATCAGTTCCTGTTCTTTTGGGAAGTCCCTCCTTGTTGGGGTGGCAGACTTTGAGTAAAACTAAGTTCAGATTTCCCCATACCCAGTTATTCTGGTAAACTGCAGAATTCGAATCTAGGGAATTAATTAAACTAAACCATGCTCCACAGGAGCCGTTGTGTGTGAACGGGTATGGAAAGAGAGGTAGAATTCCTTTATAGTTCTGATAGGGAGGGAGTCGACCACATATCCAACAATTTGTAGCATTGCTAACCTGATGGGAATGATGTAACATACTAATAAAAGTGTTATTGCGCAGCGCAAATCTATAGGACAATTCATGCGGAGGTAATTCACTAAAAGAATGTTCAGCAGTAATATTGTAAACATGTCTAAAAATAGGATAATATATGTGCAACAATATACTTGCAGTAATTATTAAAAGACTTAAGAAAAACAAAATTAATAACGTCACTGTGCAATGACTACGCAGTGATTTACAGTACGCATGTCGTTTCAACTTTATCCTTCTGTTTCTTTCTCTATACAGGTCTAAGGGATACATGTCAGAGACAAATTCGACCGATTCACCTTGGAGAGGACTTAAACAATCAAATTGCCTGACTTGTTAGACCTAAGTTTTAGTTTGTATTGTTCATGGTTATTCAATTCAACCAAAGGAAGTTTTGAGTCACTCGGGGAAGACACGCAAGGTGTGTCGTTTACGTCTGACGGTAGTCCATGAAATTTCTTGATATGACTTGAATGTATCCAGCCTTTTCGTCCTTCGATCTTTACGGCTGTCCTCGTCGTTAGCAATACGAGTTGAGGCGACTTCCACCTAGGATCCAGCTGAGACTTCCGGTCAAAGTTCCTTACTAAAACCAAATCTCCTGGAATTACGTCATGGGGTTTCACCTCGGTGTTGTCGGGAAAGGCTGCAGCTACCTGTGAACGACAAGATTGTAGTGCAGACATCAAGGAAGCCAAGTAATCTGTCAGCATATTACAGTCAATATCAGTTATTTTGCGTGGTATAGGCGTCCCCCACATATTTGGTGGTCTACCGAAGATCACTTCATAAGGGGATAGCCCTGTTCGAGAGTGTGCTACCATTCTCATGTAAAAAAGTGCAACGGGTAAGGCTACTACCCAGTCGACACCTTTCTCTCTGCATATTTTGGACAATCTAATTTTCAGGGTCTGGTTATGTCTTTCCACGAGACCTGCTGCCTCGGGGTGTCGGACACAGTGAAATTTCCACTGATAGCCTAACAAAAGTGAAACGTGTTTCATTAATTCGGATGCGAACGGCTGGCCGTTATCTGAGTAGACAACACGTGGTAAACCGTACCGTGGGAAGAATTCTCGAACTAACTGTTTGGCAGTAGTCGGGGCAGTGTAATCTGAAACCGGGTATGCCTCTGTCCAACGGGAAAGAGCACAGACAACTACGAGAACATATTTGAATCCTCGACATCGTTCCATCTGGATATAATCCATCTGGAGGACTTCAAAAGGGTGATCAGGAGGCTGAAATCCACCCTGTTCTACGGGAATGCTTTTACCTGGGTTAAACTGACAACAGATCATACAGGTACGGACTTTTTGTTTAGCTGCTGCTCGTAAATGTTTGTTGAACCAAATGTGTTGGATGCTGTCTAGCATAGCTTTTTCTCCTAGATGTGCTGGACTATGTACAGTGTTAATAACGACTTGGACCATTGAATCAGGAAGGAACCACACAGATTTTTCCTTCGTCATCCATCCTTGATCCGTTTGGATCCCTCCTAATAAAGTCCATTTCTTTATTTCGTCTGGTGTAGCATGTGTCTGTATGTCGATTACGTCAAGAGCGGGATCCTTAACCATCATGCAATGTGTTGGTGTCGGGACTATTGTCTTTGTCATGTCGGATGTTTGAGTTTGAGCAGTCTGTTTAGCTGTTCTGTCAGCTAGATCATTGCCTTGAGAAATGATATCAGTAACTTTCGTATGAGCTTTACATTTCATAATTGATATTGCAGTGGGTAGATGTATTGCATCTAATAAGGCATGAATAAGGGGTCCGTGCTGAATGTGGGCACCGTGAGAAGTTAAATAACCTCTCTCTCGCCACAGCACGCCGAAATCATGTACAACTCCGAATGCATAACGTGAATCAGTGTATATGTTGACTTTTTTATTTGTGGCTTGAATACAGGCTTGTGTCAGAGCGATGAGCTCTGCTGCTTGAGCGGACAAGGTATTTATGCAATTTGTTTCAATGATTTCAGTGTCTGTTGTGACTGCGTAAGCGGCCACTAGCTCTCCTGTACCTGTCCTCATACATGAACCATCTACATACAACGTCAGGTCTGGGTCTGACAATGGGACGTCTGTCAAATCTTGTCTGGGTTTCGTCGTGATAGTGATAACTTCAATACAATCATGTGCAAGTGGGTCTGTTCCATTTATAGGTAACAGTGTGGCAGGATTCAATGTACTACAACGTCTGATTTCTATATGTGGCTGAAACAATGTTAATTCGTAACCAGTAAGTCGTGCTATAGTCAAGTGTTGTGTTTGTGTGCGGTTCAAGAGAACCTCTACTGCATGTGGTACTTGTACTGTCAATGGATGTCCTAATACTATGGCATCGCTTTGTCTGATTGCTAAAGCTGTTGCTGCCACTGATTTCAGGCACGCAGGCAAAGCCTGAGCTACGGGATCTAATGTACTAGAAAAATAAGCACATGGTTTGTGTGATCCTGCTTGTTCCTGTGTGAGTACTGACAAGGCAGTACCTTCGCGTTCTGTAACGAAGAGTGTAAACTGTTTATTGTAACATGGTGTTGCTAAAACAGGTGCTTGGCATAAGGCTTTCTTTAGGCTTTCAAAAGCTTGTGTATGTTCCTGAGTCCAAGGGAGAACAGTCGATGTGGCTGCCTCCTGTGTTGTCAAGTGAATGAGGGGTTTTGCTAGAAATGCATACTGAGGGATCCACTGCCTACAATATGAAGTGAGGCCTATGAAAGCCCGCACCTCCTTTTGTGTCTTGGGTATCGGCATATTTGCAATAAGCTGGATGCGATCTGGTGTAAGCTGCCTTCCCTCCTTGGACAGCGAGTGACCAAGGTAAACAACTCGCTGGACACAGAATTGCAGCTTAGAAGGGGACACCTTGTGCCCCTTTTCGGCCAAACATTGTAATACCGTCAGTGAGGCTTTCTCACATTCAGGTTCGCTTCTAGCGGTGATCAGCAGATCATCGACATATTGAAGCAGGGCAGTGTTGACTGGCATGTGGATACTGTCGAGTTCTCGTTTCAGTGCTTGGCTATAAATGCTGGGGCTTTCTGTAAATCCTTGAGGTGCGCGTGTGAATTTAAAGCTTCGTCCATTTAAACTAAATCCGAACAAGTATTGGCTTTCCGGATCTATTGGGACGCTGAAGAAGGCATTCTTGAGATCAATTACAGTAAAGAATGTTGCTTCGGAATCAATGGCTGTCAGTAATGAAGAAATGTCTGGGACTACGGGGTATTGTGGTACTATGCATTTATTTAATTCGCGCAGATCAATAACCAATCGATATACTGGCGGGGCTGTTGGATCGGTTCGTTTAAGAATCGGAATTATCGGGGAATTACATACATTGGAGTCAGTTTCCACAACCACTCCTTGGGTAATAAGCTCGTCAATGATTTGTAGTAAAGCCACTACAGCATCTGCGGGTAACTTGTATTGTCGCATTCGTGGAAGTACCACTCCTGCCTTTAGTGTGACTCGATATGGTGTAATGTTCATGCAATACAATCAGAGTAGGGAAAGAGAAGCTGTGATCCGACCGGCTTCTGGCTAGTCATAGATAATCAAAGGAGGAGGGATCACTAGTTACTGGCACCAGGGTTCAGGTGGTTGTCTCTGATATAGGTAAAAAACCCTCAATCACGTCAAGAATATGTTGGGGCGGTATATCTTGGTTCTCCGCCTTTAGATACGTGATAGCATCATCATTGGGTTGATTCCATGCATCCTCCACCCGGAGGGAACCACTGAGTTTTCCAGCAGTGATCAGGGAAAAAAATGATAAAATAAAAAAGTGAGGAGTGCTCAAGTGAGTGATAAAAAGGAGTTGTTCCTCATGCTACCTATAAAAAGACTTTATTCTGATAGGTGCTGGGGAGACGTTAAAAAAGGTCAAGTTGCAGGTTGGATGAGTAATGGACCCTCTGCGACTTTAAACGTGGTGATTGGTCGACATGTTTCAGCTCATGTAAAGCCCAAAGGTCAGGGAGCTTTCTTCAGGACCACAGGTGAATAATGTGAATTGAGGAAATACATCAATTAGAAGTTCCAAGGTTGATTCAGATGGACTTCAACAGGACTAATACCTATATACAGAGAAAAACCTTAATGATTCAAAGGGGTAGAAGGGTAGATAAGGTGCCAAAGGAGTTTAAAAAAAGGGAAGAATATAAAAGCAAATATAAATGGCAAGTCTTTATATACTTATTGGTATACATTTTGATCTGCAAGTGAAGTTGCGAACCATCGCTCTTACTTAGGAGAGCAAAAAGCAATGTCCCTAGGAGACAACGACTGGTGAAAGATAATTCAAACATACATCAGAAATTCAGACATACATGTAGAATAAATATATATGCAGCGAAGGTGGTGAAGACTGCTCGTAATGTACGCGTGTTCAATCCGCAAGGAAACTGTTTAGCCATACCTATTGGGAGTTAGGGAAAAGAGTGGTTCCTTAGGTCTAACGTTTGTGGTTGTAAACATGGGAAAGAATTAATAATGAAGTAGGGCGCGCTATTTGAAGAAATGTTTCAATTGTGCCTCTAGTATGGAAATAGCGTGCAATATTAACTGAAAAATACCTGAATGTTTCAATGTACGAACTCCGTACGAAGATACAGGCTGCGTTAATACTAAACAATGAAAAAGGAAAAGAAAAACACACATTACAAGGGGGGTTCCCCAGGTTAACGTTACGTGTCTTCCAAAGGCTGTAGAGGTGGAGGTCTCCGTACCGCATGGTCCGCTACGACTTGTGCTGACTCTAGTTTCCTGTATGCACACGTAGGCTAGGGGTGTGTCTTAAATAGTTAGTAACATAGAAACAGTGAAGGGACTGGAGCGGGCCGTCTTGTAGCCTGGAAAACTTTATTGGATTGTTGTCTACGATTGCCACGAACAGAGTGCAAGCACTAATTAGCGCATTAGCTTCATTTCGTCTGTTGCGGGGTTTGGGGCGAGGTGTCTTGACCGATAAGGAGGGCACAGTTGTTTGAATGCCAAAGTGGTGGTTGCTAAGAGCTGATGTGCCCTAAATAGTTAGTAACATAGAAACAGTGAAGGGACTGGAGCGGGCCGTCTTGTAGCCTGGAAAACTTTATTGGATTGTTGTCTACGATTGCCATGAACAGAGTGCAAGCACTAATTAGCGCATTAGCTTCATTCGTGGTTTGGGGCGAGGTGTCTTGACAGATAAGGAGGGCACAGTTGTTTGAATGCCAAAGTGGTGGTTGCTAAGAGCTGATGTGCCAATAAGGCAGATGTGAAAATTGTACACGGAGCTCTATGGTGTCACATGGAGGAGACAATTATGACTGGTGGAGACTTCTATTTACACGCTCAACCATGGGACATCATCATTCAGTCCCATGGTGTTGGTCTGGAGGCGATGGACCCATCGCTGTTCTTTCTGGAAGAGTAATTTTTCTGCATTTGATGTTTTGAATACCAGTGTTTCAAGGACTATCCAACTAAGCTCATTGACAGTGTGTGGATGTTCAATGTAGTGTGAGCTCAATTTGGTCGTTCCTCTACCACATTTGACGTTGCTGCGATGTTCGCATATTCTTTGCTTAATCTTCCGGCAGGTCATTCCAATATACCGAAGATGACATGGGCAGGTAATCATGTAGATTACATGTGTCGTGTTGCAGTTGGTATGTTGTCTCATCGTCCAGGTCAGTTTTGGTAATAGGATCACACTCTTAGTGATTTCAGTCAGGGAACACACAGAGCAATTGCCACATGGGAAGTGGCCAGTTACTGGGGGTAGGGACCACAGGGTGCTCTGACTTGGGTTCGGTTTTACGTCAGGTGGACGTGTGTGTACCAGGATGTCTTTGTAGTTTCGAGTTCGTCTATTGGCAAACATGGGTTTTGGCCAAGTGAGATTTCCAGACGTAATGATGCGCCAGTTTTTATTGATAATTTTCTTTACAGAGTTTGTAACAGGACTGTAGGTGGTGACACACGTCAGTTTTTCTGTAGATTTGATTTGTGGTGTTAGTTCTAAGAGGCTTTCTCTAGGCTGGTTCCGGGCTCGTTTCTGACATTTTTTGATAATTTTTTCTGGATAGTTCCTTTTCTTGAGTTTGTTTGAAAGGTCTTGAGCTTGTTGTTTATACTCACTTAGTTCACTACAATTCCTTTTGAGACGAAGGAATTGGCTGTAGGGCAAATTTTCTCGTAGTGGACGCGGGTGGAAGCTATTGAAAGAAAGCAGGCTATTCTTAGCTGTTGTCTTGAAGAAAGTCTTAGTTTTAATGGTGTCATTTTCAACGTAGATGGTAAGGTCTAGGAAGTCCAAATGATCATTATGTGCCTCAAAGGTAAACCTAAGACAAGGGTCTTGGATGTTCATCCAGTCATGAAATGTTTTTAAATTGGTTTTGGTACCTTCCCAGAGCATGATGACATCATCTATATACCTTTTCCAGAAAAGGATTCTTGGAAGGAAGGGATTAGTATCATTAAGGATGTATGTACTCTCAAAGTTGCTCACGTAGAGCCCTGCCACACTGGGAGCAAAGGTACTTCCCATGGAAGTACCGTGGCGTTGCTGGTATAGAGTGTCCTCGTATTCAAAAAAGTTTTCAGTTAGGGCCAGTCTGCAGCATTCTAGGACGAAGTGTCTAGGCGTATGGTATGGCCATTCGTCTTGGAACAGTAGATCTTCAAGAGTGTCTAAGGTGGCTTGTTGTGGTAGGCTCGTATAAAGACTTTCAATATCGAGTCCTACCAACAGCATAGTTTCACTGGAGAAACTTTTGTCCGTGAGATAATTCAGAAGATCGCGTGTATCTTTAAGGTAGGTGGGTGTCTTTTGAACCATAGGTTTGAGAAATTGGTCAGCAAACTGGGAGAGGGGTTCCAGAACTGAGCCGATCCCAGACACTATGGGGCGGCCAGGTGGAGGTTTTCTTGCCTTGTGCACTTTTGGCAGCGAATAAAAGTATGGTATACGTGGAGAAGTGGTACGTAAAAAGGAAGCCTCGTTCTTAGAGATCCACCTATTTGTCTCTGCTTCCTCAACCATTAGATTGATGGTTCACTGTAATCTGGGTGTGGGATCTTCTGTTATTATCTTGTAGAATTTCTCGTCGGATAGAAGCTCTTGACATTGTGTATGGTAACCTTCTTTATTGAGGATGACAATGCCTCCGCCTTTATCGGCGGGTTTGATAATGATGTCAGGGTGCGCTTTCAGTTCTTCCAAAGCCTTCTTCTCTTTGTTTGTAGTATTCATGAATGGTTTTATAGCTGTCTCGCCAAGTTGATTGATTTCCTTCCTGACTGCTTGCTCGAAGGTTTGAATCTCAACTGGGACTTGATGTTGTGCTGGACAGAATGTTGACTTGGGTCTCAAAGAGGTGTCTCCTTTGGTAGTGTTATCTTCCTTACCCTGAAAGAAAGCTTTAAGTTTTAATGTTCTGCAAAAATGGGCCACTTCACTCTGTAGTTTAAAAATGTCCAGTGGTGGAGTGGGGACGAAGCCAAGGCCTTTGTTTAGTACCGATTCTTGCTCATCTGTTAGTGGAATGCCAGAAATGTTGAAGATTAGTGAGTCGTGCTCGTGCTGGGTTTGTCTTTGTTCAATTGGACATACTCCTTGTTAGTATTTGCCTTTCTTGGTCTAACCATGTCACACCTCTCCTCCTCCCTCTCTGGTTGGACCGGCCTCTCCCTAAAAAAGGCGGTGGTTGTTGGGGGAAGGGGCCCATATAGGGACCTAATGGAGGTGGTATTGTTTGATACGGATTCATCCATCCTTGGTAGTTTTGAGCAAATGGATGGAAAAGAGGTGGTGGATGTTCCCCAAATGTTGGGTTACGCCAGGTGTTCGGTCTTCGTCTTTGTTGACGTCTGTTGGAGCCTCTAAAGTTACGTTGTTGAGTGGTATCTTCTCCACTGTAATCTGAGTTGTTGGAAGAGTTGGCACTGGAGTCGTTGTCGGATTGGTAGTTGGGTGCTACAAAATCGTCTCTACTGTATGGATGCATTTTCTCTGTGGAAAAGCGTTTCAGATCTTTACTCAGTTTTTGAATTTTGTTTTGTGTCAGATATTCCTTCGTCTCGTTCATGTCCCGGTTGATCTCTTCTAGTTTCTTCTTGTACACTGTGATGTGTACCATATTTTTGAGTTTTGCCTCTGTCAGTTGAATCTTGATCGTGAGGGCCTCAGTTAGTCTTGTCGCGGTTTTGATTATGAGGACGAGGTAATCCCTGGTGCACTTCCATGAGATGGCCGACCAGTCTTTTCTAAAGGCCAAATCTTGTAGAAAAATTCTTGGAGCATTGTGAACCCAGAGGCCTCTGGGTGCAGCGTTTGCGCGCAGGTACTCTGTCATGATGACACCATGGATAGCAGTTTTTACCTGTTCTTTCTTATCTTCTGATAAAGTTTCCCAGTCGTTGTTCTGAGCTAGGGTTTGCGTTAGGTCTCCATCTTGTAAGAAAGATGAGGGGGCAGCAAGGATGGCGTTGATTTCGTCTAAAGAGTAACTTAAGCCTAAGTTCTCTGCCATCTTCGGTAAAAGGGAGGGGTTCAATAAGATCGAGGTATTTGATAACCGAGATCTGGTTATTCCTAGTTAATACAGGAATAAAGGAAAAAATTCCCACAGCTGTGCGCTGCTACATACGATACAATCAGAGTAGGGAAAGAGAAGCTGTGATCCGACCGGCTTCCGGCTAGTCATAGATAATCAAAGGAGGAGGGATCACTAGTTACTGGCACCAGGGTTCAGGTGGTTGTCTCTGATATAGGTAAAAAACCCTCAATCACGTCAAGAATATGTTGGGGCGGTATATCTTGGTTCTCCGCCTTTAGATACGTGATAGCATCATCATTGGGTTGATTCCATGCATCCTCCACCCGGAGGGAACCACTGAGTTTTCCAGCAGTGATCAGGGAAAAAAATGATAAAATAAAAAAGTGAGGAGTGCTCAAGTGAGTGATAAAAAGGAGTTGTTCCTCATGCTACCTATAAAAAGACTTTATTCTGATAGGTGCTGGGGAGACGTTAAAAAAGGTCAAGTTGCAGGTTGGATGAGTAATGGACCCTCTGCGACTTTAAACGTGGTGATTGGTCGACATGTTTCAGCTCATGTAAAGCCCAAAGGTCAGGGAGCTTTCTTCAGGACCACAGGTGAATAATGTGAATTGAGGAAATACATCAATTAGAAGTTCCAAGGTTGATTCAGATGGACTTCAACAGGACTAATACCTATATACAGAGAAAAACCTTAATGATTCAAAGGGGTAGAAGGGTAGATAAGGTGCCAAAGGAGTTTAAAAAAAGGGAAGAATATAAAAGCAAATATAAATGGCAAGTCTTTATATACTTATTGGTATACATTTTGATCTGCAAGTGAAGTTGCGAACCATCGCTCTTACTTAGGAGAGCAAAAAGCAATGTCCCTAGGAGACAACGACTGGTGAAAGATAATTCAAACATACATCAGAAATTCAGACATACATGTAGAATAAATATATATGCAGCGAAGGTGGTGAAGACTGCTCGTAATGTACGCGTGTTCAATCCGCAAGGAAACTGTTTAGCCATACCTATTGGGAGTTAGGGAAAAGAGTGGTTCCTTAGGTCTAACGTTTGTGGTTGTAAACATGGGAAAGAATTAATAATGAAGTAGGGCGCGCTATTTGAAGAAGATTTGCTCAAAACTACCAAGGATGGATGAATCCGTATCAAACAATACCACCTCCATTAGGTCCCTATATGGGCCCCTTCCCCCAACAACCACCGCCTTTTTTAGGGAGAGGCCGGTCCAACCAGAGAGGGAGGAGGAGAGGTGTGACATGGTTAGACCAAGAAAGGCAAATACTAACAAGGAGTATGTCCAACTTGAACAAAGACAAACCCAGCACGAGCACGACTCACTAATCTTCAACATTTCTGGCATTCCACTAACAGATGAGCAAGAATCGGTACTAAACAAAGGCCTTGGCTTCGTCCCCACTCCACCACTGGACATTTTTAAACTACAGAGTGAAGTGGCCCATTTTTGCAGAACATTAAAACTTAAAGCTTTCTTTCAGGGTAAGGAAGATAACACTACCAAAGGAGACACCTCTTTGAGACCCAAGTCAACATTCTGTCCAGCACAACATCAAGTCCCAGTTGAGATTCAAACCTTCGAGCAAGCAGTCAGGAAGGAAATCAATCAACTTGGCGAGACAGCTATAAAACCATTCATGAATACTACAAACAAAGAGAAGAAGGCTTTGGAAGAACTGAAAGCGCACCCTGACATCATTATCAAACCCGCCGATAAAGGCGGAGGCATTGTCATCCTCAATAAAGAAGGTTACCATACACAATGTCAAGAGCTTCTATCCGACGAGAAATTCTACAAGATAATAACAGAAGATCCCACACCCAGATTACAGCGAACCATCAATCTAATGGTTGAGGAAGCAGAGACAAATAGGTGGATCTCTAAGAACGAGGCTTCCTTTTTACGTACCACTTCTCCACGTACACCATACTTTTATTCGCTGCCAAAAGTGCACAAGGCAAGAAAACCTCCACCTGGCCGCCCCATAGTGTCTGGGATCGGCTCAGTTCTGGAACCCCTCTCCCAGTTTGCTGACCAATTTCTCAAACCTATGGTTCAAAAGACACCCACCTACCTTAAAGATACACGCGATCTTCTGAATTATCTCACGGACAAAAGTTTCTCCAGTGAAACTATGCTGTTGGTAGGACTCGATATTGAAAGTCTTTATACGAGCCTACCACAACAAGCCACCTTAGACACTCTTGAAGATCTACTGTTCCAAGACGAATGGCCATACCATACGCCTAGACACTTCGTCCTAGAATGCTGCAGACTGGCCCTAACTGAAAACTTTTTTGAATACGAGGACACTCTATACCAGCAACGCCACGGTACTTCCATGGGAAGTACCTTTGCTCTCAGTGTGGCAGGGCTCTACGTGAGCAACTTTGAGAGTACATACATCCTTAATGATACTAATCCCTTCCTTCCAAGAATCCTTTTCTGGAAAAGGTATATAGATGATGTCATCATGCTCTGGGAAGGTACCAAAACCAATTTAAAAACATTTCATGACTGGATGAACATCCAAGACCCTTGTCTTAGGTTTACCTTTGAGGCACATAATGATCATTTGGACTTCCTAGACCTTACCATCTACGTTGAAAATGACACCATTAAAACTAAGACTTTCTTCAAGACAACAGCTAAGAATAGCCTGCTTTCTTTCAATAGCTTCCACCCGCGTCCACTACGAGAAAATTTGCCCTACAGCCAATTCCTTCGTCTCAAAAGGAATTGTAGTGAACTAAGTGAGTATAAACAACAAGCTCAAGACCTTTCAAACAAACTCAAGAAAAGGAACTATCCAGAAAAAATTATCAAAAAATGTCAGAAACGAGCCCGGAACCAGCCTAGAGAAAGCCTCTTAGAACTAACACCACAAATCAAATCTACAGAAAAACTGACGTGTGTCACCACCTACAGTCCTGTTACAAACTCTGTAAAGAAAATTATCAATAAAAACTGGCGCATCATTACGTCTGGAAATCTCACTTGGCCAAAACCCATGTTTGCCAATAGACGAACTCGAAACTACAAAGACATCCTGGTACACACACGTCCACCTGACGTAAAACCGAACCCAAGTCAGAGCACCCTGTGGTCCCTACCCCCAGTAACTGGCCACTTCCCATGTGGCAATTGCTCTGTGTGTTCCCTGACTGAAATCACTAAGAGTGTGATCCTATTACCAAAACTGACCTGGACGATGAGACAACATACCAACTGCAACACGACACATGTAATCTACATGATTACCTGCCCATGTCATCTTCGGTATATTGGAATGACCTGCCGGAAGATTAAGCAAAGAATATGCGAACATCGCAGCAACGTCAAATGTGGTAGAGGAACGACCAAATTGAGCTCACACTACATTGAACATCCACACACTGTCAATGAGCTTAGTTGGATAGTCCTTGAAACACTGGTATTCAAAACATCAAATGCAGAAAAATTACTCTTCCAGAAAGAACAGCGATGGGTCCATCGCCTCCAGACCAACACCATGGGACTGAATGATGATGTCCCATGGTTGAGCGTGTAAATAGAAGTCTCCACCAGTCATAATTGTCTCCTCCATGTGACACCATAGAGCTCCGTGTACAATTTTCACATCTGCCTTATTGGCACATCAGCTCTTAGCAACCACCACTTTGGCATTCAAACAACTGTGCCCTCCTTATCTGTCAAGACACCTCGCCCCAAACCACGAATGAAGCTAATGCGCTAATTAGTGCTTGCACTCTGTTCATGGCAATCGTAGACAACAATCCAATAAAGTTTTCCAGGCTACAAGACGGCCCGCTCCAGTCCCTTCACTGTTTCTATGTTACTAACTATTTAGGGCACATCAGCTCTTAGCAACCACCACTTTGGCATTCAAACAACTGTGCCCTCCTTATCGGTCAAGACACCTCGCCCCAAACCCCGCAACAGACGAAATGAAGCTAATGCGCTAATTAGTGCTTGCACTCTGTTCGTGGCAATCGTAGACAACAATCCAATAAAGTTTTCCAGGCTACAAGACGGCCCGCTCCAGTCCCTTCACTGTTTCTATGTTACTAACTATTTAAGACACACCCCTAGCCTACGTGTGCATACAGGAAACTAGAGTCAGCACAAGTCGTAGCGGACCATGCGGTACGGAGACCTCCACCTCTACAGCCTTTGGAAGACACGTAACGTTAACCTGGGGAACCCCCCTTGTAATGTGTGTTTTTCTTTTCCTTTTTCATTGTTTAGTATTAACGCAGCCTGTATCTTCGTACGGAGTTCGTACATTGAAACATTCAGGTATTTTTCAGTTAATATTGCACGCTATTTCCATACTAGAGGCACAATTGAAACATTTCTTCAAATAGCGCGCCCTACTTCATTATTAATTCTTTCCCATGTTTACAACCACAAACGTTAGACCTAAGGAACCACTCTTTTCCCTAACTCCCAATAGGTATGGCTAAACAGTTTCCTTGCGGATTGAACACGCGTACATTACGAGCAGTCTTCACCACCTTCGCTGCATATATATTTATTCTACATGTATGTCTGAATTTCTGATGTATGTTTGAATTATCTTTCACCAGTCGTTGTCTCCTAGGGACATTGCTTTTTGCTCTCCTAAGTAAGAGCGATGGTTCGCAACTTCACTTGCAGATCAAAATGTATACCAATAAGTATATAAAGACTTGCCATTTATATTTGCTTTTATATTCTTCCCTTTTTTTAAACTCCTCTGGCACCTTATCTACCCTTCTACCCCTTTGAATCATTAAGGTTTTTCTCTGTATATAGGTATTAGTCCTGTTGAAGTCCATCTGAATCAACCTTGGAACTTCTAATTGATGTATTTCCTCAATTCACATTATTCACCTGTGGTCCTGAAGAAAGCTCCCTGACCTTTGGGCTTTACATGAGCTGAAACATGTCGACCAATCACCACGTTTAAAGTCGCAGAGGGTCCATTACTCATCCAACCTGCAACTTGACCTTTTTTAACGTCTCCCCAGCACCTATCAGAATAAAGTCTTTTTATAGGTAGCATGAGGAACAACTCCTTTTTATCACTCACTTGAGCACTCCTCACTTTTTTATTTTATCATTTTTTTCCCTGATCACTGCTGGAAAACTCAGTGGTTCCCTCCGGGTGGAGGATGCATGGAATCAACCCAATGATGATGCTATCACGTATCTAAAGGCGGAGAACCAAGATATACCGCCCCAACATATTCTTGACGTGATTGAGGGTTTTTTACCTATATCAGAGACAACCACCTGAACCCTGGTGCCAGTAACTAGTGATCCCTCCTCCTTTGATTATCTGTAATGTTCATGCAACCAACATCTGTAGGGCCTTGTGCCCATAAATGTGTCGGTAAAGTCTGTAGTCGGTGATCCATGTCTCGGGACACGTAGTGCCCTTTGAAATCACGTAAAAATAATCTTACTCCTTCTGGAGAACAACATATAATAGCTCCTAGAGCTTTCAAAGTTTTTATGCCTAACAAGTTTTCTGGACATGATTTAGTAAGTAATAAATCTGTAGTTCGTGTCAAGGGACCGATCGTAAGTGGAAGAGGCTGTGTTACTTCGTTAATGATAGGTTTTCCTGAAAAGCCAAGGGAAATATTCTGTGTGCCTGATAGGGGTGCCCCTGGAACTTCACTACGTTTTATTGTTGTTCGGCTTGCCCCTGTATCAAGTAAGAATTTTCTATCTTGACCTAATAGTTCACTGTGTACATAAGGTCCTTCTTGATCTACAGGGACCTCAATAAGGGGTAAGCCAACTTCCCTCTCTAGGCTGTTTCATGAGTATCGTTGATAATCAGGATAGTCATACTGTGCGGTCTGATACATCTGTCGGGTCGTTGTTTGTGTGGCAGCAATAGGCTGCGGTGGTGGAGCTGGCATAGACTGTTGCGGAGCTGGCATGGACTGTGCATGCTGCGGAGTTCCTTGTTCATTCTGATCCTGTCTAAGTGGCCGTGGTCTTTCTTTTGTGTTACCTATGGCGATATTATGTTTTAAAACGGGACAATCGTGTACATAATGACCTGGCTGTTTACAATAGTTGCACGTCCCTTTAACAGGACCTGTTGAAACACTGGACTGTGTTATACCCTTCTTATGACCGTCAACTGGCACTGTCTGGGAAACTAGCATTTTCATTTTCGTGTCTTTCATGCGTCTATGTTCATGTTCTTGTTCTTCTCTAATTCTATTGTGATGGTACTGTAGCATTTGTAACATTTGTGACGGAGTGTTACCTTGCCAGGTACTCTCGAACTTCAATACTCTATTCTTAACTTGGGGCAAGGCATTTTCAACCAATTTTGTCACAAACAGATGTGGATACGACTCGCTACTTGCTTTTATTCCACTATTGATACCAAAACATTTCTCAAATCGGGAATAGAAATCACTAGTGTCTTCATCTGATTTTTGTTTACAGGCTGAGATTGCACCCCAGTCTTCCTTTTTCGTAGTTAATAAACGTGGCAGTACCTGTACTAGTAGACCTGGTAGTGCTTTGATCTTGTCCCCGAGCCCTGAACCTGGACCTCGAGCTTTTTCTTCGTTTTCTAATGCTGTCCAATCTATCTTCTGGTCTCCCACCTCCCAATCCTTTTCCTTGAGTTTTTCGTAAATGCCCGCAGGCATTAATACCTTCAATATTGTCATAATGTCGGGGTAGGTATATTCTCCCATGAGTAACATATCTTTAATTTCACGATGGAAACCTGCTGGGTCTTTATCATGACTGGGTACCACTTTCTTCATTTCTAATAGTTCTATTTTAGATATGGGTGTGTATACAAACACACGTTTAAACTCATTGTCATCACCCTTTATCGGGTGCACTTCGCGTAAGGGATTCTGTCTATCCATGTAATGCGTCGTTCTTTCCTTGATGGGCAGTGAGACATGTTCAGGACATACAAAAAGGATGTACTGCTTTCTGGATTCTAGTATTTCTTTAATTAACTTAGTACCGGAACCTCTCCATTTATTCGTGAGTAATTCAGTCAATATATCAGGTAAGGGACCAGGATCGGAGTGTTGGCTTTTATATAATATAAGGAGTTGTTGAATCATATAGATACCAGCTAAACGCTGTTCATCTGGGGCGAGGTTTAAAAACGTATGTACTAGTGTATCATCACCATATTTTCCAGGACTATCAACCCAGTGAACGGCTGACCTGGCTAATTCTTGTTCGTCCATAGAATCGAGTATATGATAACCCCTTCGTTCTCGGAGTAATTTGTCAGCGGCTTGGAATGAATGTTCGGGGGACCTTAGATTTATTATAGGAGTTTGGAATTTTCTGTTATTATCTGGACGTATCGGACATATCGGATCAGTAAAGCATCTAGTATTATTGCAAGATCTTCCTCTACCTACATAGGCCATTGTTTCTAACTGTCCTGTGGGCAGTTCTAATTCTTCCTCGTCCTCAGTTTGTTCAGGTTCGTCTACTGCTAATCTTTCTTCGTGTATTCGTTCTATTTCTTTGCGGATCTTTCGGCTCATAGCTACTATACATGATCGTTTATCGTGTCTCCCCTCTGGTATATTCTTACCCCATGTGGTGAGAATCTGCATTTCTTCCGGATTTACCCCTGGTTGATCTTGATTTCTGATCACACAGTTTATGAGGAAACGTAACAGTTCCCCCTGTATTTCCACCTTTTGGTACTCCATGGCTCTGTTAATACTCTCAGGATCTCGCCCTGATTGAACAAAGTGATATATATTTTCTAAATGTGCAGTCATTCCTGGTAGCTTCCCTAAGTATATTGCAGCTCGTCGGATACGTAATGATGCCAGCATCATTTCGTCCCCTTTTCCGGGCACAGGGTCATATCTACAGTCTATTAGAAGTTCCTTGAGCGTGTTGGGAGTTACTAGTTTGGGTGTACGTTGGTGGACTAATTCTTGAAAGGAAAGTTTATTTGTTCTCGGTGGCGTAGAAAAAATGCTTGATGTACCTCCGGTAGCACCACCTGGGGTGCTGGATGTGAAAGGATTCGTTGAACGGGATATAGCAACCATAGGTGTGGATGCGGATGTAGAAACAGATGTGCTTGCCGGAACTTGTGTCGGAGTTTGCTGTTGCAGAGGTACAGACGAAGGAGGGTCTTGGCGTTGAACCCCCTCGGCAGGCGGTCTATGTGGCGCAGCATTAGCATATGCGGGAGCTGCGTCGTCTAAATAAGAGGAAAGAAAAACATCTTCTGCGGTTCTAGGATGCCCTTTGGGATGTGCTTTTATCGGAAACAATGGGGGTGGCAAGTCTCTTGGTATCTCCGGAGTAGCCTTAGGTAGTCCTTCGGCCAGAAGAGGATACATACCATTCACAAGGGCATTTCTTTGTCTGTCTGTTTGTTCTGACTTTACTCGAGTACCTTCTTCAATTAATACACTTTCTCGAACTTTATTTGAATTCTTACTTTTCTCTTCCTGTCTGAGCGCTTTTTCTGTACGTCTATATGATTCTTTACGCCATAATTCAATGGCATCTTTCTGTGACTGTCTAGCTTTCTTTTTCCACAATTCTTCTTCTACTTTCATAATGCAATCTGCATCCCAGGTCCCAGCTGCGGGCCACCTCTGACTTTCTGGTAATTCCTTGGTGTAGTCTACCCATAGATCAAGAAATAATATGGCGTCTAGGCCATGTTTATGATACATGAAGTACCCTGGAGTGTCCCTAGGAGGAATGGGAACAGCTTCTTCGAGTACCCCTTTTCTGGTTTTGATCTGTCTTAATTTCGAAAAGAGCGGCATATTGAGAACTGATCTGATACCTAATTTTGAACACGTTTAATACCATAAAACACAATAATGAACAGTCATTCACACCACAATATACAGAACGTATTTAAAACATTTTAACATTTAACATTTAATGAATAAACAATGATGGTCATTTAGGGAACTAGTCACTAAGCATAATATTCGATACTAACTAGGTAAATCTGAATTATATACTAGACATACTTGATATACTGCTAAACAGTACAGATACACTGCTGAAACAGTGCAGACCGGATTTGTGTACCCAAACCCGTCTTGACCGGCACAACCTATGTGCACGTCAGAACGCCTCCCCGATAATGGTACTCACCGGGTAGCTCGGAACGGAAGGCCTCGGAACTGAACTGAACTTGAACCAGACTGGACTCGACTCGGAACTTCGGAAACTTCGGAAAACTGGTGGGCCTCTGTATACCTCGGATCTTGCTCTCTCAGCTAGGCTCTGGTCGGGATACTTCGCACTTCTCACCGCCTCGTCTGGGTGTTGATCGCAGCCTCAGTTACCCCCGCTCGGCAGGAGGGAGATACAGGAAATCCTGTGGGTACGCGTTGTTGTCCGTCCAGCTGTGACAGGAGACCGGGCCTGCAACGCACCGCCGGCGCGTGAGATGAGAAAGTGTCCCTGTTCGGGCGCCATTTATGTGGTAAATAATTTAATTACCGGGACTTAATTTGATGCGGAAAATCTATAACAATAGCTCAGTAAAATAAGAGGCAGAATCCGTGGTATTAGAGGTTCGGAACGGGCTTTATTCCAGAATCAATTTAAATTGAGGAGCTCCATATTACATCACCACGAAGGTTCAGGAAGTGAAGAACGTTACTTTATTGACAAGTAATCATTTTTATACAATAGGCATTACAGTGAAGCAAATGCAGGAGGCGTAACAATTGATAGTAAAGATAAAACATACATGCGTAGCTAGAGTGGGTGTAACTGGGCGTAACTAAAGAACGTCATCAGGTATGATGTCATAATAGGGTGGTTCCATGAAAGAATTTCGCAATGTCAGCAGAAATACTTGGCAGAAATGCGCGCGCAGCAGCATGACGTGTGATTGACGTGCAACTAGGGGGTGAAGGGGACTTGACATTTAGCTCTACATGTGGCGACAGAAGTCTGGAGGGTCAAGTCAACCTAATCCCAAATCATATCTAACATCCTATGTTTAGAGAACTATGTTATCCAAAAGAGAGGTCTCTTAGAGTAGAATCTTATTCTATACTGACTATACTGACTGTTAGTGCGTGTACAAGCGTCTAAGTGTCTACACTAGATGCGAGGGCCGAAATCTTCCATAGTAACAGGGCTATGAATTACTTACATAAAGACAGAGAAGCCGGGCCTTTTGCTCGGTAGCTGGAAGAATGTTTACTTAAACTACTAGACAGGAATGCATTGGGTAGGGAGCGGAGCAGATAATTTCGAAGGTGAAATACAGTTTTTGGCAGGCAACAGGCTGATGTCAGGCACCGTTAGCTGCGCAGAGAATGAGGACAAAGTTCATGGATACAGATGCGAGCTCAGACCGGAGCTTTCAGAGGCAGAAGGCAGGAAAAGCTTGATGACAGAATCAGGGCCTACTTGCCTGGACTGTAAAATGGCATAAGTGAACCATATAAAGCCGGTGGCCTTTCATACTTAGGAATGGAATATCCAGCCCATTCATGGCGAGTCTGAAAGAGGACATGTTGGCGGTGGACGCACATGTGTTTGCGTCTTCATAACTGGAACTGGAGGGAACATACATGTACTTGTGATTTATACATGAAACCGTTGGGGTCCAAGATAGGGGACATAACTGATCAGAAAAATCCATATTTCTACACTCTGGCTCTAAAGCAGCTCTGCTGACCTGGTTCTTAGGCTCTAGAGCAGCTCTGCTGACCTGGTTCTCTGGCTCTAAAGCATCTCTGCTGACCTGGTTTCTCTGGCTCTGCAGCAGCTCTGCTGACCTGGTTCTTTGGCTCTAGAGCAGCTCTGCTGACCTGTTCTTAGGCTCTAGAGCAGCTCTGCTGACCTGGTTCTTAGGCTCTAAAGCAGCTCTGCTGACCTGATACTCTGGCTCTAAAGTGGCTCTGCTTACGTGGTTCTCTGGCTCTAAAGCAGCTCTGCTGACCTGGTTCTCTGGCTCTAGAGCAGCTCTGCTTACCTGGTTCTCTGTCTCTACAATGGCTCTGCTGACCTGGTTCTCTGGCTCTAAAGCACCTCTGCTGACCTGGTTCTCTGGCTCTGCATCAGCTCTGCTGACCTGTTTCTCTGGCTCTAGAGCAGCTCTGCTGACCTGGTTCCTAGGCTCTAGATCAGCTGTGCTGACCTGGTTCTCTGGCTCTAAAGCAGCTCTGCTGACCTGGTTCTTAGGCTCTAGAGCAGCTCTGCTGACCTGGTTCTCTGGCTCTAAAGCAGCTCTGCTGACCTGGTTCTTTGGCTCTAGAGCAGCTCTGCTGACCTGGTTCTTAGGCTCTAAAGCAGCTCTGCTGACCTGGTTCTCTGGCCCTAGAGCACGCCTGCTGACCTGGTTCTTACGGTCTAGAGCAGCTCTGCTGACCTGGTTCTCTGGCTCTACAGCAGCTCTGCTGACCTGGTTCTTTGGCTCTAGAGCAGCTCTGCTGACCTGGTTCTTAGGCTCTAAAGCAGCTCTGCTGACCTGGTTCTCTGGCCCTAGAGCACGCCTGCTGACCTGGTTCTTACGGTCTAGAGCAGCTCTGCTGACCTGCTTCTCTGGCTCTACAACGGCTCTGCTGACCTGGTTCTCTGGCTGTAAAGCAGCTCTGCTGATCTGTTTCTCTGGCTCTAGAGCAGCTCTGCTGAACTGGTTCCTAGCCTCTAGATCAGCTGTGCTGACCTGGTTCTCTGGCTCTAAAGCAGCTCTGCTGACCTGGTTCTTAGGCTCTAGAGCAGCTTTGCTGACCTGGTTCTCTGGCTCTACAGCAGCTCTGCTGACCTGGTTGTTTGGCTGTAAAGCGGCTCTGCTGACCTGGTTCTCTGATTATAAAGCGCCTCTGCTGACCTGGTTCTCTGGCTGTAAAGCGGTTCTGCTGACCTGGTTCTCTCCCTCTAAAGTAGCTCTGCTGACCTGGTTCTCTGTCTCTACAGCAGCTCTGCTGACCTGGTTCTCTGGCTCTAATGCAGCTCTGCTGACCTGATTATCTGGCTCTAAAACACCTCTGCTGACCTAGTTCTCTGGCTCTCCAACAACTCTACTGACATGTTTTTCTGGCTCTGCTGACCTGGTTCTTAGGGTCTAGAGCGGCTCTGCTGACCTGGTTCTCTGGCTCTAAATCGGCTCTGCTGACCTGGTTATCTGGCTCTGCAGCAGCTCTGCTGGCCTGTTTCTCTGGCTCTAGAGCAGCTTTGCTGACCTGGTTCCTAGGCTCTAGATCAGCTGTGCTGACCTGGTTCTCTGGCTCTAAAGCAGCTCTGCTGACCTGGTTCTTAGGCTCTAGAGCAGCTCTGCTGACCTGGTTCTCTGGCTCTAAAGCAGCTCTGCTGACCTGGTTTCTCTGGCTCTACAGCAGCTCTGCTGACCTGGTTCTTGGGCTCTAGAGCAGCTCTGCTGACCTGGTTCTTAGGCTCTAAAGCAGCTCTGCTGACCTGGTTCTCTGGCCCTAGAGCACGCCTGCTGACCTGGTTCTTACGGTCTAGAGCAGCTCTGCTGACCTGCTTCTCTGGCTCTACAACGGCTCTGCTGACCTGGTTCTCTGGCTGTAAAGCAGCTCTGCTGATCTGTTTCTCTGGCTCTAGAGCAGCTCTGCTGAACTGGTTCCTAGCCTCTAGATCAGCTGTGCTGACCTGGTTCTCTGGCTCTAAAGCAGCTCTGCTGACCTGGTTCTTAGGCTCTAGAGCAGCTGTGCTGACCTGGTTCTCTGGCTCTAAAGCAGCTCTGCTGACCTGGTTCTTAGGCTCTAGAGCAGCTTTGCTGACCTGGTTCTCTGGCTCTACAGCAGCTCTGCTGACCTGATACTCTGGCTCTAAAGTGGCTCTGCTTACGTGGTTCTCTGGCTCTAAAGCAGCTCTGCTGACCTGGTTCTCTGGCTCTAGAGCAGCTCTGCTTACCTGGTTCTCTGTCTCTACAATGGCTCTGCTGACCTGGTTCTCTGGCTCTAAAGCACCTCTGCTGACCTGGTTCTCTGGCTCTGCATCAGCTCTGCTGACCTGTTTCTCTGGCTCTAGAGCAGCTCTGCTGACCTGGTTCCTAGGCTCTAGATCAGCTGTGCTGACCTGGTTCTCTGGCTCTAAAGCAGCTCTGCTGACCTGGTTCTTAGGCTCTAGAGCAGCTCTGCTGACCTGGTTCTCTGGCTCTGCAGCAGCTCTGCTGACCTGGTTCTCTGGCTCTAAAGCACCTCTGCTGACCTGGTTTCTCTGGCTCTACAGCAGCTCTGCTGACCTGGTTCTTTGGCTCTAGAGCAGCTCTGCTGACCTGGTTCTTAGGCTCTAAAGCACCTCTGCTGACCTGGTTATCTGGCTCTGCAGCAGCTCTGCTGGCCTTTTTCTCTGGCTCTAGAGCAGCTTTGCTGACCTGGTTCCTAGGCTCTAGATCAGCTGTGCTGACCTGGTTCTCTGGCTCTAAAGCAGCTCTGCTGACCTGGTTCTTAGGCTCTAGAGCAGCTCTGCTGACCTGGTTCTCTGGCTCTAAAGCAGCTCTGCTGACCTGGTTTCTCTGGCTCTACAGCAGCTCTGCTGACCTGGTTCTTTGGCTCTAGAGCAGCTCTGCTGACCTGGTTCTTAGGCTCTAAAGCAGCTCTGCTGACCTGGTTCTCTGGCCCTAGAGCACGCCTGCTGACCTGGTTCTTCCGGTCTAGAGCAGCTCTGCTGACCTGCTTCTCTGGCTCTACAACGGCTCTGCTGACCTTGTTCTCTGGCTGTAAAGCAGCTCTGCTGATCTGTTTCTCTGGCTCTAGAGCAGCTCTGCTGAACTGGTTCCTAGCCTCTAGATCAGCTGTGCTGACCTGGTTCTCTGGCTCTAAAGCAGCTCTGCTGACCTGGTTCTTAGGCTCTAGAGCAGCTGTGCTGACCTGGTTCTCTGGCTCTAAAGCAGCTCTGCTGACCTGGTTCTTAGGCTCTAGAGCAGCTTTGCTGACCTGGTTCTCTGGCTCTACAGCAGCTCTGCTGACCTGGTTGTTTGGCTATAAAGCGGCTCTGCTGACCTGGTTCTCTGATTATAAAGCGCCTCTGCTGACCTGGTTCTCTGGCTGTAAAGCGGTTCTGCTGACCTGGTTCTCTCCCTCTAAAGTAGCTCTGCTGACCTGGTTCTCTGTCTCTACAGCAGCTCTGCTGACCTGGTTCTCTGGCTCTAATGCAGCTCTGCTGACCTGATTATCTGGCTCTAAAACACCTCTGCTGACCTAGTTCTCTGGCTCTCCAACAACTCTACTGACATGTTTTTCTGGCTCTGCTGACCTGGTTCTTAGGGTCTAGAGCGGCTCTGCTGACCTGGTTCTCTGGCTCTAAAGCAGCTCTGCTGACCTGGTTCTTAGGCTCTAGAGCAGCTGTGCTGACCTGGTTCTCTGGCTCTAAAGCAGCTCTGCTGACCTGGTTCTTAGGCTCTAGAGCAGCTTTGCTGACCTGGTTCTCTGGCTCTACAGCAGCTCTGCTGACCTGGTTGTTTGGCTATAAAGCGGCTCTGCTGACCTGGTTCACTGATTATAAAGCGCCTCTGCTGACCTGGTTCTCTGGCTGTAAAGCGGCTCTGCTGACCTGGTTCTCTTTCTCTACAGCAGCTCTGCTGACCTGGTTCTCTGGCTCTAATGCAGCTCTGCTGACCTGATTATCTGGCTCTAAAACACCTCTGCTGACCTAGTTCTCTGGCTCTCCAACAACTCTACTGACATGTTTCTCTGGCTCTACAACAGCTCTGCTGACCTGGTTCTTAGGGTCTAGAGCGGCTCTGCTGACCTGGTTCTCTGGCTCTAAATCAGCTCTGCTGACCTGATTCTCTGGCTCTAAAGCGGCTCTGCTGACCTGGTTCTCTGGCTCTAAAGCGGCTCTGCTTACGTGGTTCTCTGGCTCTAAAGCAGCTCTGCTGACCTGGTTCTCTGGCTCTAGAGCAGCTCTGCTGACCTGGTTCTCTGTCTCTACAATGGCTCTGCTGACCTGGTTCTCTGGCTCTAAAGCACCTCAGCTGCCCTGGTTCTCTGGCTCTGCAGCAGCTCTGCTGACCTGGTTCTCTGGCTCTAGAGCAGCTCTGCTGCCCTGGTTCCTAGGCTCTAGAGTAGCTGTGCTGACTTGGTTCTCTGGCTCTAAAGCAGCTCTGCTGACCTGGTTCTTAGGCTCTAGAGCAGCTCTGCTGACCTGGTTCTCTGGCTCTGAAGCGGCTCTGCTGACCTGGTTCTCTGGCCCTAGAGTGGCTCTGCTGACGTTGTTCTCTGGCTCTAGAGCAGATCTGCTGACCTGGTTCCTGGCTCTAGAGCAGCTCTGCTAACCTGGTTCCTGGCTCTAGAACAGCTCTGCTGACCTGGTTCTCTGGCTCTGCAGCAGCTCTGCTGACCTGTTTCTCTGGCTCTAGAGCAGCTCTGCTGACCTTCTTCTCTGGCTCTAAAGCGGCTCTGGTGACCTGGTTCTCTGGCCCTAGAGTGGCTCTGCTGACGTTGTTCTCTAGCTCTAGAGCAGATCTGCTGACCTGGTTCCTGGCTCTAGAGCAGCTCTGTGGACCTGGTTCCTGGTTCTAGAGCAGCTCTGCTGACCTGGTTCTCTGGCTCTAAAGCATCTCTGCTGACCCAGTTCTCTGGCTCTGCAGCAGCTCTGCTGACCTGGTTCTCTGGCTCTAGAGCAGCTCTGCTGCCCTGGTTCCTAGGCTCTAGAGCAGCTGTGCTGACCTGGTTCTCTGGCTCTAAAGCAGCTCTGCTGACCTGGTTCTCTGGCTCTAAAGCGGCTCTGCTAACCTGGTTCTCTGGCCCTAGAGTGGCTCTGCTGACATTGTTCTCTGGCTCTAGAGCGGATCTGCAGACCTGGTTCCTGGCTCTAGAGCAGCTCTGTGAACCTGGTTCCTGGTTCTAGAGCAACTCTGCTGAACTGGTTCTATGGCTCTAAAGCATCTCTGCTGACATGGTTCTTAGGCTCTAGAGCAGCTCTGCTGACCTGGTTCTCTGGTTCTACAACAGCCCTGCTGACCTGGTTTTCTGGCTCTAAAGCAGTTTTGCTGACCTGGTTCCTAGGCTCTAGAGCAGCTGTGCTGACCTGGTCTCTGGCTCTACAGCAGCTCTGTTGACCTGGTTTTCTGGCACTAAAACACCTCTGCTGACCTAGTTCTCTGGCTCTACAGCACCTCTGCTGACATGTTTCTTTGGCTCTACAACAGCTTGCTGACCTGGTTCTCTGCCTCTAGAGCAGCTCTGCGGACCTGGTTCTTAAGCTCTAGAGCGGCTCTGCTGACCTGGTTCTCTGGCTCTAAAGTGGCTCTGCTTATGAGGTTCTCTGGCTCTAAAGTGGCTCTGCTTATGTGGTTCTCTGGCTCTGAAGCAGCTCTGCTGACCTGGTTCTCTGGCTCTGCAACAGCTCTGCTGACCTGTTTCTCTGGCTCTAGAGCAGCTCTGCTGACCTGGTTCCTAGGCTCTAGATCAGATGTGCTGACCTGGTTCTCTGGCTCTAAAGCAGCTCTGCTGACCTGGTTCTTAGGCTCTAGAGCAGCTCTGCTGACCTGGTTCCTAGGCTCTAGATCAGCTGTGCTGACCTGGTTCTCTGGCTCTAAAGCAGCTCTGCTGACCTGGTTCTTAGGCTCTAGAGCAGCTCTGCTGACCTGGTTCTCTGGCTCTAAAGCATCTCTGCTGACCTGGTTTTTCTGGCTCTTCAGCAGCTCTGCTGACCTGGTTCTTTGGCTCTAGAGCAGCTCTACTGACCTGGTTCTTAGGCTCTAGAGCAGCTCTGCTGACCTGGTTCTTAGGCTCTAAAGCAGCTCTGCTGACCTGGTTTTCTGGCTCTTGAGCACGCCTGCTGACCTGGTTCTTAGGGTCTAGAGCAGCTCTGCTGACCTGGTTCTCTGGCTCTAGAGCAGCTCTGCTGACCTGGTTCTCTCTCTCTAGCGCAGCTCTGCTGACCTGCTTCTCTGGCTCTACAACGGCTCTGCTGACCTGGTTCTCTGGCTCTAAAGCAGCTCTGCTGACCTGTTTCTCTGGCTCTAGAGCAGCTAGGCTGACCTGGTTCCTAGCCTCTAGATCAGCTGTGCTGACCTGGTTCTCTGGCTCTAGAGCGGCTCTGCTGACCTGGTTCTCTGGCTCTAAATCAGCTCTGCTGACCTGGTACTCTGGCTCTAAAGTGGCTCTGCTTATGAGGTTCTCTGGCTCTAAAGCAGCTCTGCTGACCTGGTTCTCTGGCTCTAGAGCAGCTCTGCTGACCTGGTTCTCTGTCTCTACAATGGCTCTGCTGACCTGTTACTCTGGCTCTAGAGCAGCTCTGCTGACCTGGTTCCTAGGCTCTAGATCAGCTGTGCTGACCTGGTTCTCTGGCTCTAAAGCAGCTCTGCTGACCTGGTTCTTAGGCTCTAGAGCATCTCTGCTGACCTGGTTCTCTGGCTCTGCAGCAGCTCTGCTGACCTGGTTCTCTGGCTCTAAAGCACCTCTGCTGACCTGGTTATCTGGCTCTGTTGCAGCTCTGCTGACCTGTTTCTCTGGCTCTAGAGCAGCTTTGCTGACCTGGTTCCTAGGCTCTAGATCAGCTGTACTGACCTGGTTCTCTGGCTCTAAAGCAGCTCTGCTGACCTGGTTCTTAGGCTCTAGGGCAGCTCTGCTGACCTGGTTCTCTGGCTCTAAAGCAGCTCTGCTGACCTGGTTTCTCTGGCTCTACAGCAGCTCTGCTGACCTGGTTCTTTGGCTCTAGAGCAGCTCTGCTGACCTGGTTCTTAGGCTCTAAAGCAGCTCTGCTGACCTGGTTCTCTGGCCCTAGAGCACGCCTGCTGACCTGGTTCTTACGGTCTAGGGCAGCTATGCTGACCTGCTTCTCTGGCTCTACAACGGCTCTGCTGACCTGGTTCTCTGGCTGTAAAGCAGCTCAGCTGATCTGTTTCTCTGGCTCTAAAGCAGCTCTGCTGACCTGGTTCTCTGGCTCTAAAACTGCTCTGCTGACCTGGTTCTCTGCCTCTAGAGCAGCTCTGCTGACTTTGTTCTTAGGCTCTAGAGCAGTTCTGCTGATCTGGTTCTCTAGCTCTAAAGCAGCTCTGCTGACCTGGTTTCTCTGGCTCTACAGCAGCCCTGCTGACCTGGTTCTTAGGCTCTAGAGCAGATCTGCTGACCTTGTTCTTAGGATCTAGAGCAGTACTGCTGACCTGGTTCTCTGGCTCTAGAGCAGCTCTGCTGACCTGGTTCTCTGTCTCTACAATGGCTCTGCTGACCTGGTTCTCTGGCTCTAAAGCACCTCAGCTGCCCTGGTTCTCTGGCTCTGCAGCAGCTCTGCTGACCTGGTTCTCTGGCTCTAGAGCAGCTCTGCTGCCCTGGTTCCTAGGCTCTAGAGCAGCTGTGCTGACTTGATTCTCTGGCTCTAAAGCAGCTCTGCTGACCTGGTTCTTAGGCTCTAGAGCAGCTCTGCTGACCTGGTTCTCTGGCTCTGAAGCGGCTCTGCTGACCTGGTTCTCTGGCCCTAAAGTGGCTCTGTTGACGTTGTTCTCTGGCTCTAGAGCATATCTGCTGACTTGGTTCCTGGCTCTAGAGCAGCTCTGCTAACCTGGTTCCTGGCTCTACAACAGCTCTGCTGACCTGGTTCTCTGGCTCTGCAGCAGCTCTGCTGACCTGTTTCTCTGGCTCTAGAGCAGCTCTGCTGACCTCGTTCCAAGGCTCTAGATCAGCTGTGCTGACCTGGTTCTCTGGCTCTAAAGCAGCTCTGCTGACCTGGTTCTTAGGCTCTAGAGCAGCTCTGCTGACCTGGTTCTCTGGCTTTAAAGCATCTCTGCTGACCTGGTTTCTCTGGCTCTACAGCAGCTCTGCTGACCTCGTTCTTTGGCTCTAGAGCAGCTCTGCTGACCTGGTTCTTAGGCTCTAGAGCAGCTCTGCTGACCTGGTTCTTAGGCTCTAAAGCAGCTCTGCTTACCTGGTTCTCTGGCTCTAGAGCACGCCTGCTGACCTGGTTCTTAGGGTCTAGAGCAGCTCTGCTGACCTGGTTCTCTGGCTCTAGAGCAGCTCTGCTGACCTGGTTCTCTCCCTCTAGATCTGCTCTGCTGACCTGCTTCTCTGGCTCTACAACAGCTCTGCTGACCTGTTTCTCTGGCTCTAGAGCAGCTCTGCTGACCTGGTTCCTAGCCTCTGGATCAGCTGTGCTGACCTGGTTCTCTGGCTCTAGAGAGGCTCTGCTGACCTGGTTCTCTGGCTCTAAAACAGCTCTGCTGACCTGGTACTCTGGCTCTAAAGTGGCTCTCCTTACGTGGTTCTCTGGCTCTAAAGCAGCTCTGGTGACCTGGTTCTCTGGCTCTAGAGCAGCTCTGCTGACCTGGTTCTCTGTCTCTACAATGGCTCTGCTGACCTGGTTCTCTGGTTTTAAAGCACCTCTGCTGACCTGGTTCTCTGGCTCTGCATCAGCTCTGCTGACCTGTTTCTCTGGCTCTAGAGCAGCTCTGCTGACCTAGTTCCTAGGCTCTAGATCAGCTGTGCTGACTTGGTTCTCTCGCTCTAAAGCAGCTCTGCTGACCAGGTTCTTAGGCTCTAGAGCAGCTCTGCTGACCTGGTTCTCTGGCTCTGCAGCAGCTCTGCTGACCTGGTTCTCTGGCTCTATAGCACCTCTGCTGACCTGGTTATCTGGCTCTGCAGCAGCTCTGCTGACCTGTTTCTCTGGCTCTAGAGCAGCTTTGCTGACCTGGTTCCTAGGCTCTAGTTCAGCTGTGCTGACCTGGTTCTCTGGCTCTAAAGCAGCTCTGATGACCTGGTTCTTAGGCTCTAGAGCAGCTCTGCTGACCTGCTTCTCTGGCTCTAAAGCGGCTCTGCTGACCTGGTTCTCTGGCCCTAGAGTGGCTCTGCTGACGTTGTTCTCTAGCTCTAGAGCAGATCTGCTGACCTGGTTCCTGGCTCTAGAGCAGCTCTGTGGACCTGGTTCCTGGTTCTAGAGCAGCTCTGCTGACCTGGTTCTCTGGCTCTAAAGCATCTCTGCTGACCCAGTTCTCTGGCTCTGCAGCAGCTCTGCTGACCTGGTTCTCTGGCTCTAGAGCAGCTCTGCTGCCCTGGTTCCTAGGCTCTAGAGCAGCTGTGCTGACCTGGTTCTCTGGCTCTAAAGCAGCTCTGCTGACCTGGTTCTCTGGCTCTAAAGCGGCTCTGCTAACCTGGTTCTCTGGCCCTAGAGTGGCTCTGCTGACATTGTTCTCTGGCTCTAGAGCGGATCTGCTGACCTGGTTCCTGGCTCTAGAGCAGCTCTGTGAACCTGGTTCCTGGTTCTAGAGCAACTCTGCTGAACTGGTTCTCTGGCTCTAAAGCATCTCTGCTGACATGGTTCTTAGGCTCTAGAGCAGCTCTGCTGACCTGGTTCTCTGGTTCTACAACAGCCCTGCTGACCTGGTTTTCTGGCTCTAAAGCAGCTTTGCTGACCTGGTTCTCTGGCTCTACAATGGCTCTGCTGACCTGGCTCTCTGGCTCTACAGCAGCTCTGTTGACCTAGTTCTCTGGCTCTACAGCACCTCTGCTGACATGTTTCTTTGGCTCTACAACAGCTTGCTGACCTGGTTCTCTGCCTCTAGAGCGGCTCTGCTGACCTGGTTCTTAAGCTCTAGAGCGGCTCTGCTGACCTGGTTCTCTGGCTCTAAAGTGGATCTGCTGACCTGGTTCTCTTGCTCTAAAGTGGCTCTGCTTATGTGGTTCTCTGGCTCTGAAGCAGCTCTGCTGACCTGGTTCTCTGGCTCTGCAGCAGCTCTGCTGACCTGTTTCTCTGGCTCTAGAGCAGCTCTGCTGACCTGGTTCCTCGGCTCTAGATCAGCTGTGCTGACCTGGTTCTCTGGCTCTAAAGCAGCTCTGCTGACCTGGTTCTTAGGCTCTAGAGCAGCTCTGCTGACCTGGTTCTCTGGCTCTAAAGCATCTCTGCTGACCTGGTTTCTCTGGCTGTACAGCAGCTCTGCTGACCTGGTTCTTTGGCTCTGCAGCAGCTCTGCTGACCTGTTTCTCTGGCTCTAGAGCAGCTTTGCTGACCTGGTTCCTAGGCTCTAGTTCAGCTGTGCTGACCTGGTTCTCTGGCTCTAAAGCAGCTCTGATGACCTGGTTCTTAGGCTCTAGAGCAGCTCTGCTGACCTGCTTCTCTGGCTCTAAAGCGGCTCTGCTGACCTGGTTCTCTGGCCCTAGAGTGGCTCTGCTGACGTTGTTCTCTAGCTCTAGAGCAGATCTGCTGACCTGGTTCCTGGCTCTAGAGCAGCTCTGTGGACCTGGTTCCTGGTTCTAGAGCAGCTCTGCTGACCTGGTTCTCTGGCTCTAAAGCATCTCTGCTGACCCAGTTCTCTGGCTCTGCAGCAGCTCTGCTGACCTGGTTCTCTGGCTCTAGAGCAGCTCTGCTGCCCTGGTTCCTAGGCTCTAGAGCAGCTGTGCTGACCTGGTTCTCTGGCTCTAAAGCAGCTCTGCTGACCTGGTTCTCTGGCTCTAAAGCGGCTCTGCTAACCTGGTTCTCTGGCCCTAGAGTGGCTCTGCTGACATTGTTCTCTGGCTCTAGAGCGGATCTGCTGACCTGGTTCCTGGCTCTAGAGCAGCTCTGTGAACCTGGTTCCTGGTTCTAGAGCAACTCTGCTGAACTGGTTCTCTGGCTCTAAAGCATCTCTGCTGACATGGTTCTTAGGCTCTAGAGCAGCTCTGCTGACCTGGTTCTCTGGTTCTACAACAGCCCTGCTGACCTGGTTTTCTGGCTCTAAAGCAGCTTTGCTGACCTGGTTCTCTGGCTCTACAATGGCTCTGCTGACCTGGCTCTCTGGCTCTACAGCAGCTCTGTTGACCTGGTACTCTGGCACTAAAACACCTCTGCTGACCTAGTTCTCTGGCTCTACAGCACCTCTGCTGACATGTTTCTTTGGCTCTACAACAGCTTGCTGACCTGGTTCTCTGCCTCTAGAGCGGCTCTGCTGACCTGGTTCTTAAGCTCTAGAGCGGCTCTGCTGACCTGGTTCTCTGGCTCTAAAGTGGCTCTGCTGACCTGGTTCTCTTGCTCTAAAGTGGCTCTGCTTATGTGGTTCTCTGGCTCTGAAGCAGCTCTGCTGACCTGGTTCTCTGGCTCTGCAGCAGCTCTGCTGACCTGTTTCTCTGGCTCTAGAGCAGCTCTGCTGACCTGGTTCCTCGGCTCTAGATCAGCTATGCTGACCTGGTTCTCTGGCTCTAAAGCAGCTCTGCTGACCTGGTTCTTAGGCTCTAGAGCAGCTCTGCTGACCTGGTTCTCTGGCTCTAAAGCATCTCTGCTGACCTGGTTTCTCTGGCTGTACAGCAGCTCTGCTGACCTGGTTCTTTGGCTCTAGAGCAGCTCTGCTGACCTGGTTCTTAGGTTCTAGAGCAGCTCTGCTGACCTGGTTCTTAGGCTTTAAAGCAGCTCTGCTGACCTGGTTCTCTGGCTCTAGAGCATGCCTGCTGACCTGGTTCTTAGGGTCTAGAGCAGCTCTGCTGACCTGGTTCTCTGGCTATAGAGCAGCTCTGCTGACATGGTTCTCTCCCTCTAGCGCAGCTCTGCTGACCTGCTTCTCTGGCTCTACAACAGCTCTGCTGACCTGGTTCTCTGGCTCTAAAGCAGCTCTGCTGACCTGTTTCTCTGGCTCTAGAGCAGCTAGGCTGACCTGGTTCCTAGCCTCTAGATCAGCTGTGCTGACCTGGTTCTCTGGCTCTAGAGCGGCTCTGCTGACCTGGTTCTCTGGCTCTAAAGCAGCTCTGCTGACCTGGTACTCTGGCTCTAAAGTGGCTCTGCTTACGTGGTTCTCTGGCTCTAAAGCAGCTCTGCTGACCTGGTTCTCTGGCTCTAGAGCAGCTCTGCTGACCTGGTTCTCTGTCTCTACAATGGCTCTGCTGACCTGGTTCTCTGGCTCTAAAGCACCTCTGCTGACCTGGTTCTCTGGCTCTGCATCAGCTCTGCTGACCTGTTTCTCTGGCTCTAGAGCAGCTCTGCTGACCTGGTTCCTAGGCTGTAGATCAGCTGTGCTGACCTGGTTATCTGGCTCTAAAGCAGCTCTGCTGACCTGGTTCTTAGGCTCTAGAGCAGCTCTGCTGACCTGGTTCTCTGGCTCTGCAGCAGCTCTGCTGACCTGGTTCTCTGGCTCTAAAGCACCTCTGCTGACCTGGTTATCTGGCTCTGCAGCAGCTCTGCTGACCTGTTTGTCTGGCTCTAGAGCAGCTTTGCTGACCTGGTTCCTAGGCTCTAGATCAGCTGTGCTGACCTGGTTCTCTGGCTCTAAAGCAGCTCTGCTGACCTGGTTCTTAGGCTCTAGAGCAGCTCTGCTGACCTGGTTCTCTGGCTCTAAAGCAGCTCTGCTGACCTGGTTTCTCTGGCTCTACAGCAGCTCTGCTGACCTGATTCTTTGGCTCTAGAGCAGCTCTGCTGACCTGGTTCTCTGGCTCTAAAGCAGCTCTGCTGACCTGGTTCTTAGCCTCTAGAGCAGCTTTGCTGACCTGGTTCTCTGGCTCTACAGCAGCTCTGCTGACCTGGTTGTTTGGCTATAAAGCGGCTCTGCTGACCTGGTTCTCTGATTATAAAGAGCCTCTGCTGACCTGGTTCTCTGGCTGTAAAGCGGCTCTGCTGACCTGGTTCTCTCCCTCTAAAGTAGCTCTGCTGACCTGGTTCTCTGTCTCTACAGCAGCTCTGCTGACCTGGTTCTCTGGCTCTAAAGCAGCTCTGCTGACCTGATTATCTGGCTCTAAAACACCTCTGCTGACCTAGTCCTCTGGCTCTCCAACAACTCTACTGACATGTTTCTCTGGCTCTACCACAGCTCTGCTGACCTGGTTCTTAGGGTCTAGAGCAGCTCTGCTGACCTGGTTCTCTGGCTCTAAAGCGGCTCTGCTTACGTGGTTCTCTGGCTCTAAAGCAGCTCTGCTGACCTGGTTCTCTGGCTCTAGAGCAGCTCTGCTGACCTGGTTCTCTGTCTCTACAATGGCTCTGCTGACCTGGTTCTCTGGCTCTAAAGCACCTCAGCTGCCCTGGTTCTCTGGCTCTGCAGCAGCTCTGCTGACCTGATTCTCTGGCTCTAGAGCAGCTCTGCTGCCCTGGTTCCTAGGCTCTAGAGCAGCTGTGCTGACTTGGTTCTCTGGCTCTAAAGCAGCTCTGCTGACCTGGTTCTTAGGCTCTAGAGCAGCTCTGCTGACCTGGTTCTCTGGCTCCGAAGCGGCTCTGCTGACCTGGTTCTCTGGCCCTAGAGTGGCTCTGCTGACGTTGTTCTCTGGCTCTAGCGCAGATCTGCTGACCTGGTTCCTGGCTCTAGAGCAGCTCTGCTAACCTGGTTCCTGGCTCTAGAACAGCTCTGCTGACCTGGTTCTCTAGCTCTGCAGCAGCTCTGCTGACCTGTTTCTCTGGCTCTAGAGCAGCTCTGCTGACCTGGTTCCAAGGCTCTAGATCAGCTGTGCGGACCTGGTTCTCTGGCTCTACAGCAGCTCTGCTTACCTCGTTCTTTGGCTCTAGAGCAGCTCTGCTGACCTGGTTCTTCGGCTCTAGAGCAGCTCTGCTGACCTGGTTCTTAGGCTCTAAAGCAGCTCTGCTGACCTGGTTCTCTGGCTCTAGAGCACGCCTGCTGACCTGGTTCTTAGGGTCTAGAGCAGCTCTGCTGACCTGGTTCTCTGGCTCTAGAGCAGCTCTGCTGACCTGGTTCTCTCCCTCTAGAGCAGCTCTGCTGACCTGCTTCTCTGGCTCTACAACAGCTCTGCTGACCTGTTTCTCTGGCTCTAGAGCAGCTCTGCTGACCTGGTTCCTAGCCTCTGGATCAGCTGTGCTGACCTGGTTCTCTGGCTCTAGAGCGACTCTGCTGACCTGGTTCCCTGGCTCTAAAGCAGCTCTGCTGACCTGGTACTCTGGCTCAAAAGTGGCTCTGCTTACGTGGTTCTTTGGCTCTAAAGCAGCTCTGCTGACCTAGTTCTATGGCTCTAGAGCAGCTCTGCTGACCTGGTTCTCTGTCTCTACAATGGCTCTGCTGACCTGGTTGCCTGGTTTTAAAGCACCTCTGCTGACCTGGTTCTCTGGCTCTGCATCAGCTCTGCTGACCTGTTTCTCTGGCTCTAGAGCAGCTCTGCTGACCTGGTTCCTAGGCTCTAGATCAGCTGTGCTGACTTGGTTCTCTGGCTCTAAAGCAGCTCTGATGACCTGGTTCTTAGGCTCTAGAGCAGCTCTGCTGACCTGGTTCTCTGGCTCTAAAGCAGCTCTGCTGACCTGGTTTCTCTGGCTCTACAGCAGCTCTGCTGACCTGGTTCTTTGGCTCTAGAGCAGCTCTGCTGACCTGGTTCTTAGGCTCTAAAGCAGCTCTGCCTACCTGGTTCTCTGGCCCTAGAGCACGCCTGGTGACCTGGTTCTTAGGGTCTAGAGCAGCTCTGCTGACCTGGTTCTCTGGCTCTAGAGCAGCTCTGCTGACCTGGTTCTCTCCCTCTAGAGCAGCTCTGCTGACCTGCTTCTCTGGCTCTAAAGCGGCTCTGCTGACCTGGTTCTCTGGCCCTAGAGTGGCTCTGCTGACGTTGTTCTCTAGCTCTAGAGCAGATCTGCTGACCTGGTTCCTGGCTCTAGAGCAGCTCTGTGGACCTGGTTCCTGGTTCTAGAGCAGCTCTGCTGACCTTGTTCTCTGGCTCTAAAGCATCTCTGCTGACCCAGTTCTCTGGCTCTGCAGCAGCTCTGCTGACCTGGTTCTCTGGCTCTAGAGCAGCTCTGCTGCCCTGGTTCCTAGGCTCTAGAGCAGCTGTGCTGACCTGGTTCTCTGGCTCTAAAGCAGCTCTGCTGACCTGGTTCTCTGGCTCTAAAGCGGCTCTGCTGGGTTCTCTGGCCCTAGAGTGGCTCTGCTGACATTGTTCTCTGGCTCTAGAGCGGATCTGCTGACCTGGATCCTGGCTCTAGAGCAGCTCTGTGAACCTGGTTCCTGGTTCTAGAGCAACTCTGCTGAACTGGTTCTCTGGCTCTAAAGCATCTCTGCTGACATGGTTCTTAGGCTCTAGAGCAGCTCTGCTGACCTGGTTCTCTGGTTCTACAACAGCCCTGCTGACCTGGTTTTCTGGCTCTAAAGCAGCTTTGCTGACCTGGTTCTCTGGCTCTACAATGGCTCTGCTGACCTGGTTCTCTGGCTCTACAGCAGCTCTGTTGACCTGGTTCTCTGGCACTAAAAACACCTCTGCTGACCTAGTTCTCTGGCTCTACAGCACCTCTGCTGACATGTTTTCTTTGGCTCTACAACAGCTTGCTGACCTGGTTCTCTGCCTCTAGAGCAGCTCTGCTGACCTGGTTCTCAGCTCTAGAGCGGCTCTGCTGACCTGGTTCTTTGGCTCTAAAGTGGCTCTGCTGACCTGGTTCTCTGGCTCTAAAGTGGCTCTGCTTATGTGGTTCTCTGGCTCTGAAGCAGCTCTGCTGACCTGGTTCTCTGGCTCTGCAGCAGCTCTGCTGACCTGTTTCTCTGGCTCTAGAGCAGCTCTGCTGACCTGGTTCCTAGGCCTCTAGATCAGCTGTGCTGACCTGGTTCTCTGGCTCTAAAGCAGCTCTGCTGACCTGGTTCTTAGGCTCTAGAGCAGCTCTGCTGACCTGGTTCTCTGGCTCTAAAGCATCTCTGCTGACCTGGTTTCTCTGGCTCTGCAGCAGCTCTGCTGACCTGGTTTCTTTGGCTCTAGAGCAGCTCTGCTGACCTGGTTCTCTGGCTCTAGAGCACGCCTGCTGAACTGGTTCTTAGGGTCTAGAGCAGCGTTGCTGACCTGGTTCTCTGGCTCTAGAGCAGCTCTGCTGACCTGGTTCTCTCCCTCTAGCGCAGCTCTGCTGACCTGCTTCTCTGGCTCTACAACGGCTCTGCTGACCTGGTTCTCTGGCTCTAAAGCAGCTCTGCTGACCTGTTTTCTCTGGCTCTAGAGCAGCTAGGCTGACCTGGTTCCTAGCCTCTAGATCAGCTGTGCTGACCTGGTTCTCTGGCTCTAAAGCAGCTCTGCTGACCTGATACTCTGGCTCTAAAGTGGCTCTGCTTACGTGGTTCTCTGGCTCTAAAGCAGCTCTGCTGACCTGGTTCTCTGGCTCTAGAGCAGCTCTGCTCACCTGGTTCTCTGTCTCTACAATGGCTCTGCTGACCTGGTTCTCTGGCTCTAAAGCACCTCTGCTGACCTGGTTCTCTGGCTCTGCATCAGCTCTGCTGACCTGTTTCTCTGGCTCTAGAGCAGCTCTGCTGACCTGGTTCCTAGGCTCTAGATCAGCTGTGCTGACCTGGTTCTCTGGCTCTAAAGCAGCTCTGCTGACCTGGTTCTTAGGCTCTAGAGCAGCTCTGCTGACCTGGTTCTCTGGCTCTGCAGCAGCTCTGCTGACCTGGTTCTCTGGCTCTAAAGCACCTCTGCTGACCTGGTTATCTGGCTCTGCAGCAGCTCTGCTGGCCTGTTTCTCTGGCTCTAGAGCAGCTTTGCTGACCTGGTTCCTAGGCTCTAGATCAGCTGTGCTGACCTGGTTCTCTGGCTCTAAAGCAGCTCTGCTGACCTGGTTCTTAGGCTCTAGAGCAGCTCTGCTGACCTGGTTCTCTGGCTCTAAAGCAGCTCTGCTGACCTGGTTTCTCTGGCTCTACAGCAGCTCTGCTGACCTGGTTCTTAGCCTCTAGAGCAGCTTTGCTGACCTGGTTCTCTGGCTCTACAGCAGCTCTGCTGACCTGGTTGTTTGGCTATAAAGCGGCTCTGCTGACCTGGTTCTCTGATTATAAAGAGCCTCTGCTGACCTGGTTCTCTGGCTGTAAAGCGGCTCTGCTGACCTGGTTCTCTCCCTCTAAAGTAGCTCTGCTGACCTGGTTCTCTGTCTCTACAGCAGCTCTGCTGACCTGGTTCTCTGGCTCTAAAGCAGCTCTGCTGACCTGATTATCTGGCTCTAAAACACCTCTGCTGACCTAGTTCTCTGGCTCTCCAACAACTCTACTGACATGTTTCTCTGGCTCTACCACAGCTCTGCTGACCTGGTTCTTAGGGTCTAGAGCAGCTCTGCTGACCTGGTTCTCTGGCTCTAAAGCGGCTCTGCTTACGTGGTTCTCTGGCTCTAAAGCAGCTCTGCTGACCTGGTTCTCTGGCTCTAGAGCAGCTCTGCTGACCTGGTTCTCTGTCTCTACAATGGCTCTGCTGACCTGGTTCTCTGGCTCTAAAGCACCTCAGCTGCCCTGGTTCTCTGGCTCTGCAGCAGCTCTGCTGACCTGATTCTCTGGCTCTAGAGCAGCTCTGCTGCCCTGGTTCCTAGGCTCTAGAGCAGCTGTGCTGACTTGGTTCTCTGGCTCTAAAGCAGCTCTGCTGACCTGGTTCTTAGGCTCTAGAGCAGCTCTGCTGACCTGGTTCTCTGGCTCTGAAGCGGCTCTGCTGACCTGGTTCTCTGGCCCTAGAGTGGCTCTGCTGACGTTGTTCTCTGGCTCTAGCGCAGATCTGCTGACCTGGTTCCTGGCTCTAGAGCAGCTCTGCTAACCTGGTTCCTGGCTCTAGAACAGCTCTGCTGACCTGGTTCTCTAGCTCTGCAGCAGCTCTGCTGACCTGTTTCTCTGGCTCTAGAGCAGCTCTGCTGACCTGGTTCCAAGGCTCTAGATCAGCTGTGCGGACCTGGTTCTCTGGCTCTAAAGCAGCTCTGCTGACCTGGTTCTTAGGCTCTAGAGCAGCTCTGCTGACCTGGTTCTCTGGCTTTAAAGCATCTCTGCTGACCTGGTTTCTCTGGCTCTACAGCAGCTCTGCTTACCTCGTTCTTTGGCTCTAGAGCAGCTCTGCTGACCTGGTTCTTCGGCTCTAGAGCAGCTCTGCTGACCTGGTTCTTAGGCTCTAAAGCAGCTCTGCTGACCTGGTTCTCTGGCTCTAGAGCACGCCTGCTGACCTGGTTCTTAGGGTCTAGAGCAGCTCTGCTGACCTGGTTCTCTGGCTCTAGAGCAGCTCTGCTGACCTGGTTCTCTGGCTCTAGAGCGACTCTGCTGACCTGGTTCCCTGGCTCTAAAGCAGCTCTGCTGACCTGGTACTCTGGCTCAAAAGTGGCTCTGCTTACGTGGTTCTTTGGCTCTAAAGCAGCTCTGCTGACCTAGTTCTATGGCTCTAGAGCAGCTCTGCTGACCTGGTTCTCTGTCTCTACAATGGCTCTGCTGACCTGGTTGCCTGGTTTTAAAGCACCTCTGCTGACCTGGTTCTCTGGCTCTGCATCAGCTCTGCTGACCTGTTTCTCTGGCTCTAGAGCAGCTCTGCTGACCTGGTTCCTAGGCTCTAGATCAGCTGTGCTGACTTGGTTCTCTGGCTCTAAAGCAGCTCTGATGACCTGGTTCTTAGGCTCTAGAGCAGCTCTGCTGACCTGGTTCTCTGGCTCTAAAGCAGCTCTGCTGACCTGGTTTCTCTGGCTCTACAGCAGCTCTGCTGACCTGGTTCTTTGGCTCTAGAGCAGCTCTGCTGACCTGGTTCTTAGGCTCTAAAGCAGCTCTGCCTACCTGGTTCTCTGGCCCTAGAGCACGCCTGGTGACCTGGTTCTTAGGGTCTAGAGCAGCTCTGCTGACCTGGTTCTCTGGCTCTAGAGCAGCTCTGCTGACCTGGTTCTCTCCCTCTAGAGCAGCTCTGCTGACCTGCTTCTCTGGCTCTAAAGCGGCTCTGCTGACCTGGTTCTCTGGCCCTAGAGTGGCTCTGCTGACGTTGTTCTCTAGCTCTAGAGCAGATCTGCTGACCTGGTTCCTGGCTCTAGAGCAGCTCTGTGGACCTGGTTCCTGGTTCTAGAGCAGCTCTGCTGACCTTGTTCTCTGGCTCTAAAGCATCTCTGCTGACCCAGTTCTCTGGCTCTGCAGCAGCTCTGCTGACCTGGTTCTCTGGCTCTAGAGCAGCTCTGCTGCCCTGGTTCCTAGGCTCTAGAGCAGCTGTGCTGACCTGGTTCTCTGGCTCTAAAGCAGCTCTGCTGACCTGGTTCTCTGGCTCTAAAGCGGCTCTGCTAACCTGGTTCTCTGGCCCTAGAGTGGCTCTGCTGACATTGTTCTCTGGCTCTAGAGCGGATCTGCTGACCTGGATCCTGGCTCTAGAGCAGCTCTGTGAACCTGGTTCCTGGTTCTAGAGCAACTCTGCTGAACTGGTTCTCTGGCTCTAAAGCATCTCTGCTGACATGGTTCTTAGGCTCTAGAGCAGCTCTGCTGACCTGGTTCTCTGGTTCTACAACAGCCCTGCTGACCTGGTTTTCTGGCTCTAAAGCAGCTTTGCTGACCTGGTTCTCTGGCTCTACAATGGCTCTGCTGACCTGGTTCTCTGGCTCTACAGCAGCTCAGTTGACCTGGTTCTCTGGCACTAAAACACCTCTGCTGACCTAGTTCTCTGGCTCTACAGCACCTCTGCTGACATGTTTCTTTGGCTCTACAACAGCTTGCTGACCTGGTTCTCTGCCTCTAGAGCAGCTCTGCTGACCTGGTTCTTCAGCTCTAGAGCGGCTCTGCTGACCTGGTTCTTTGGCTCTAAAGTGGCTCTGCTGACCTGGTTCTCTGGCTCTAAAGTGGCTCTGCTTATGTGGTTCTCTGGCTCTGAAGCAGCTCTGCTGACCTGGTTCTCTGGCTCTGCAGCAGCTCTGCTGACCTGTTTCTCTGGCTCTAGAGCAGCTCTGCTGACCTGGTTCCTAGGCTCTAGATCAGCTGTGCTGACCTGGTTCTCTGGCTCTAAAGCAGCTCTGCTGACCTGGTTCTTAGGCTCTAGAGCAGCTCTGCTGACCTGGTTCTCTGGCTCTAAAGCATCTCTGCTGACCTGGTTTCTCTGGCTCTGCAGCAGCTCTGCTGACCTGGTTCTTTGGCTCTAGAGCAGCTCTGCTGACCTGGTTCTTAGGCTCTAGAGCAGCTCTGCTGACCTGGTTCTTAGGCTCTAAAGCAGCTCTGCTGACCTGGTTCTCTGGCTCTAGAGCACGCCTGCTGAACTGGTTCTTAGGGTCTAGAGCAGCGTTGCTGACCTGGTTCTCTGGCTCTAGAGCAGCTCTGCTGACCTGGTTCTCTCCCTCTAGCGCAGCTCTGCTGACCTGCTTCTCTGGCTCTACAACGACTCTGCTGACCTGGTTCTCTGGCTCTAAAGCAGCTCTGCTGACCTGTTTCTCTGGCTCTAGAGCAGCTAGGCTGACGTTGTTCCTAGCCTCTAGATCAGCTGTGCTGACCTGGTTCTCTGGCTCTAAAGCAGCTCTGCTGACCTGATACTCTGGCTCTAAAGTGGCTCTGCTTACGTGGTTCTCTGGCTCTAAAGCAGCTCTGCTGACCTGGTTCTCTGGCTCTAGAGCAGCTCTGCTCACCTGGTTCTCTGTCTCTACAATGGCTCTGCTGACCTGGTTCTCTGGCTCTAAAGCACCTCTGCTGACCTGGTTCTCTGGCTCTGCATCAGCTCTGCTGACCTGTTTCTCTGGCTCTAGAGCAGCTCTGCTGACCTGGTTCCTAGGCTCTAGATCAGCTGTGCTGACCTGGTTCTCTGGCTCTAAAGCAGCTCTGCTGACCTGGTTCTTAGGCTCTAGAGCAGCTCTGCTGACCTGGTTCTCTGGCTCTGCAGCAGCTCTGCTGACCTGGTTCTCTGGCTCTAAAGCACCTCTGCTGACCTGGTTATCTGGCTCTGCAGCAGCTCTGCTGGCCTGTTTCTCTGGCTCTAGAGCAGCTTTGCTGACCTGGTTCCTAGGCTCTAGATCAGCTGTGCTGACCTGGTTCTCTGGCTCTAAAGCAGCTCTGCTGACCTGGTTCTTAGGCTCTAGAGCAGCTCTGCTGACCTGGTTCTCTGGCTCTAAAGCAGCTCTGCTGACCTGGTTTCTCTGGCTCTACAGCAGCTCTGCTGACCTGGTTCTTTGGCTCTAGATCAGCTGTGCTGACCTGGTTCTCTGGCTCTAAATCAGCTCTGCTGACCTGGTTCTTAGGCTCTAGAGCAGCTGTGCTGACCTGGTTCTCTGGCTCTAAATCAGCTCTGCTGACCTGGTTCTTAGGCTCTAGAGCAGCTTTGCTGACCTGGTTCTCTGGCTCTACAGCAGCTCTGCTGACCTGGTTGTTTGGCTATAAAGCGGGTCTGCTGACCTGGTTCTCTGATTATAAAGCGCCTCTGCTGACCTGGTTCTCTGGCTGTAAAGCGGCTCTGCTGACCTGGTTCTCTCCCTCTAAAGTAGCTCTGCTGACCTGGTTCTCTGTCTCTACAGCAGCTCTGCTGACCTGGTTCTCTGGCTCTAATGCAGCTCTGCTGACCTGATTATCTGGCTCTAAAACACCTCTGCTGACCTAGTTCTCTGGCTCTCCAACAACTCTACTGACATGTTTCTCTGGCTCTACAACAGCTCTGCTGACCTGGTTCTTAGGGTCTAGAGCGGCTCTGCTGACCTGATTCTCTGGCTCTAAAGCGGCTCTGCTGACCTGGTTCTCTGGCTCTAAAGCGGCTCTGCTTACGTGGTTCTCTGGCTCTAAAGCAGCTCTGCTGACCTGGTTCTCTGGCTCTAGAGCAGCTCTGCTGACCTGGTTCTCTGTCTCTACAATGGCTCTGCTGACCTGGTTCTCTGGCTCTAAAGCACCTCAGCTGCCCTGGTTCTCTGGCTCTGCAGCAGCTCTGCTGACCTGGTTCTCTGGCTCTAGAGCAGCTCTGCTGCCCTGGTTCCTAGGCTCTAGAGTAGCTGTGCTGACTTGGTTCTCTGGCTCTAAAGCAGCTCTGCTGACCTGGTTCTTAGGCTCTAGAGCAGCTCTGCTGACCTGGTTCTCTGGCTCTGAAGCGGCTCTGCTGACCTGGTTCTCTGGCCCTAGAGTGGTTCTGCTGACGTTGTTCTCTGGCTCTAGAGCAGATCTGCTGACCTGGTTCCTGGCTCTAGAGCAGCTCTGCTAACCTGGTTCCTGGCTCTAGAACAGCTCTGCTGACCTGGTTCTCTGGCTCTGCAGCAGCTCTGCTGACCTGTTTCTCTGGCTCTAGAGCAGCTCTGCTGACCTGCTTCTCTGGCTCTAAAGCGGCTCTGGTGACCTGGTTCTCTGGCCCTAGAGTGGCTCTGCTGACGTTGTTCTCTAGCTCTAGAGCAGATCTGCTGACCTGGTTCCTGGCTCTAGAGCAGCTCTGTGGACCTGGTTCCTGGTTCTAGAGCAGCTCTGCTGACCTGGTTCTCTGGCTCTAAAGCATCTCTGCTGACCCAGTTCTCTGGCTCTGCATCAGCTCTGCCGACCTGGTTCTCTGGCTCTAGAGCAGCTCTGCTGCCCTGGTTCCTAGGCTCTAGAGCAGCTGTGCTGACCTGGTTCTCTGGCTCTAAAGCAGCTCTGCTGACCTGGTTCTCTGGCTCCAAAGCGGCTCTGCTAACCTGGTTCTCTGGCCCTAGAGTGGCTCTGCTGACATTGTTCTCTGGCTCTAGAGCGGATCTGCTGACCTGGTTCCTGGCTCTAGAGCAGCTCTGTGAACCTGGTTCCTGGTTCTAGAGCAACTCTGCTGAACTGGTTCTCTGGCTCTAAAGCATCTCTGCTGACATGGTTCTTAGGCTCTAGAGCAGCTCTGCTGACCTGGTTCTCTGGTTCTACAACAGCCCTGCTGACCTGGTTTTCTGGCTCTAAAGCAGTTTTGCTGACCTGGTTCCTAGGCTCTAGAGCAGCTCTGCTGACCTGGTCTCTGGCTCTACAGCAGCTCTGTTGACCTGGTTTTCTGGCACTAAAACACCTCTGCTGACATAGTTCTCTGGCTCTACAGCACCTCTGCTGACATGTTTCTTTGGCTCTACAACAGCTTGCTGACCTGGTTCTCTGCCTCTAGAGCAGCTCTGCTGACCTGGTTCTTAAGCTCTAGAGCGGCTCTGCTGACCTGGTTCTCTGGCTCTAAAGTGGCTCTGCTTACCTGGTTCTCTGGCTCTAAAGTGGCTCTGCTTATGTGGTTCTCTGGCTCTGAAGCAGCTCTGCTGACCTGGTTCTCTGGCTCTGCAACAGCTCTGCGGACCTGTTTCTCTGGCTCTAGAGCAGCTCTGCTGACCTGGTTCCTAGGCTCTAGATCAGATGTGCTGACCTGGTTCTCTGGCTCTAAAGCAGCTCTGCTGACCTGGTTCTCCGGTTCTACAACAGCCCTGCTGACCTGGTTTTCTGGCTCTAAAGCAGCTTTGCTGACCTGGTTCTTAGGCTCTAGAGCAGCTCTGCTGACCTGGTTCTCTGGCTCTAAAGCGGTTCTGCTGACCTGGTTCTCTGGCTCTAAAGCAGCTCTGCTGACCTGGTTCTCTGGCTCTACAGCAGCTCTGCTGACCTGGTTCTCTGGCTCTACAGCAGCTCTGCTGACCTAGTTCTTAGGCTCTAGAGTGGCTCTGCTGACCTGGTTCTCTGGCTCTAAAGCAGCTCTGCTGACCTGGTTCTCTGGCTCTATAGCACGTTTGCTGACCTGGTTCTTAGGGTCTAGAGCAGCTCTGCTGACCTGGTTCTCTGGCTCTAAAGCGCCTCTGTTTACGTGGTTCTCTGGCTCTAAAGCAGCTCTTCTGACCTGGTTCTCTGGCTCTAGAGCAGCTCTGCTGACTTGGTTCTCTGTCTCTACAATGGCTCTGCTGACCTGGTTCTCTAGCTCTAAAGCACCTCTGCTGACCTGGTTCTCTGGCTCTGCAGCAGCTCTGCTGACCTGGTTCTCTGGCTCTAGAGCAGCTCTGCTGACCTGGTTCCTAGGCTCTAGAGCAGCTGTGATGACCTGGTTCTCTGGCTCTAAAACAGCTCTGCTGACCTGGTTCTTAGGCTGTAGAGCAGCTCTGCTGACCTGGTTCTCTGGCTCTAAAGCGGTTCTGCTGACCTGGTTCTCTGGCCCTAGAGTGGCTCTGCTGACCTTGTTCTCTGGCTCTAGAGCGGATCTTCTGACCTGGTTCCTGGCTCTAGAGCAGCTCTGCTGACCTGGTTCTCTGGCACTAAAACACCTCTGCTGACCTAGTTCTCTGGCTCTACAGCACCTCTGCTGACATGTTTCTTTGGCTCTACAACAGCTTGCTGACCTGGTTCTCTGCCTCTAGAGCAGCTCTGCTGACCTAGTTCTTCAGCTCTAGAGCGGCTCTGCTGACCTGGTTCTTTGGCTCTAAAGTGGCTCTTCTGACCTGGTTCTCTGGCTCTAAAGTGGCTCTGCTTATGTGGTTCTCTGGCTCTGAAGCAGCTCTGCTGACCTGGTTCTCTGGCTCTGCAGCAGCTCTGCTGACCTGTTTCTCTGGCTCTAGAGCAGCTCTGCTGACCTGGTTCCTAGGCTCTAGATCAGCTGTGCTGACCTGGTTCTCTGGCTCTAAAGCAGCTCTGCTGACCTGGTTCTTAGGCTCTAGAGCAGCTCTGCTGACCTGGTTCTCTGGCTCTAAAGCATCTCTGCTGACCTGGTTTCTCTGGCTCTGCAGCAGCTCTGCTGACCTGGTTCTTTGGCTCTAGAGCAGCTCTGCTGACCTGGTTCTTAGGCTCTAGAGCAGCTCTGCTGACCTGGTTCTTAGGTTCTAAAGCAGCTCTGCTGACCTGGTTCTCTGGCTCTAGAGCACGCCTGCTGAACTGGTTCTTAGGGTCTAGAGCAGCTCTGCTGACCTGGTTCTCTGGCTCTAGAGCAGCTCTGCTGACCTGGTTCTCTCCCTCTAGCGCAGCTCTGCTGACCTGCTTCTCTGGCTCTACAACGGCTCTGCTGACCTGGTTCTCTGGCTCTAAAGCAGCTCTGCTGACCTGTTTCTCTGGCTCTAGAGCAGCTAGGCTGACCTGGTTCCTAGCCTCTAGATCAGCTGTGCTGACCTGGTTCTCTGGCTCTAAAGCAGCTCTGCTGACCTGATACTCTGGCTCTAAAGTGGCTCTGCTTACGTGGTTCTCTGGCTCTAAAGCAGCTCTGCTGACCTGGTTCTCTGGCTCTAGAGCAGCTCTGCTTACCTGGTTCTCTGTCTCTACAATGGCTCTGCTGACCTGGTTCTCTGGCTCTAAAGCACCTCTGCCGACCTGGTTCTCTGGCTCTGCATCAGCTCTGCTGACCTGTTTCTCTGGCTCTAGAGCAGCTCTGCTGACCTGGTTCCTAGGCTCTAGATCAGCTGTGCTGACCTGGTTCTCTGGCTCTAAAGCAGCTCTGCTGACCTGGTTCTTAGGCTCTAGAGCAGCTCTGCTGACCTGGTTCTCTGGCTCTGCAGCAGCTCTGCTGACCTGGTTCTCTGGCTCTAAAGCACCTCTGCTGACCTGGTTATCTGGCTCTGCAGCAGCTCTGCTGGCCTGTTTCTCTCGCTCTAGAGCAGCTTTGCTGACCTGGTTCCTAGGCTCTAGATCAGCTGTGCTGACCTGGTTCTCTGGCTCTAAAGCAGCTCTGCTGACCTGGTTCTTAGGCTCTAGAGCAGCTCTGCTGACCTGGTTCTCTGGCTCTAAAGCAGCTCTGCTGACCTGGTTTCTCTGGCTCTACAGCAGCTCTGCTGACCTGGTTCTTTGGCTCTAGAGCAGCTCTGCTGACCTGGTTCTTAGGCTCTAAAGCAGCTCTGCTGACCTGGTTCTCTGGCCCTAGAGCACGCCTGCTGACCTGGTTCTTACGGTCTAGAGCAGCTCTGCTGACCTGCTTCTCTGGCTCTACAACGGCTCTGCTGACCTGGTTCTCTGGCTGTAAAGCAGCTCTGCTGATCTGTTTCTCTGGCTCTAGAGCAGCTCTGCTGAACTGGTTCCTAGCCTCTAGATCAGCTGTGCTGACCTGGTTCTCTGGCTCTAAAGCAGCTCTGCTGACCTGGTTCTTAGGCTCTAGAGCAGCAGTGCTGACCTGGTTCTCTGGCTCTAAAGCAGCTCTGCTGACCTGGTTCTTAGGCTCTAGAGCAGCTTTGCTGACCTGGTTCTCTGGCTCTACAGCAGCTCTGCTGACCTGGTTGTTTGGCTATAAAGCGGGTCTGCTGACCTGGTTCTCTGATTATAAAGCGCCTCTGCTGACCTGGTTCTCTGGCTGTAAAGCGGCTCTGCTGACCTGGTTCTCTCCCTCTAAAGTAGCTCTGCTGACCTGGTTCTCTGTCTCTACAGCAGCTCTGCTGACCTGGTTCTCTGGCTCTAATGCAGCTCTGCTGACCTGATTATCTGGCTCTAAAACACCTCTGCTGACCTAGTTCTCTGGCTCTCCAACAACTCTACTGACATGTTTCTCTGGCTCTACAACAGCTCTGCTGACCTGGTTCTTAGGGTCTAGAGCGGCTCTGCTGACCTGATTCTCTGGCTCTAAAGCGGCTCTGCTGACCTGGTTCTCTGGCTCTAAAGCGGCTCTGCTTACGTGGTTCTCTGGCTCTAAAGCAGCTCTGCTGACCTGGTTCTCTGGCTCTAGAGAAGCTCTGCTGACCTGGTTCTCTGTCTCTAGAATGGCTCTGCTGACCTGGTTCTCTGGCTCTAAAGCACCTCAGCTGCCCTGGTTCTCTGGCTCTGCAGCAGCTCTGCTGACCTGGTTCTCTGGCTCTAGAGCAGCTCTGCTGCCCTGGTTCCTAGGCTCTAGAGTAGCTGTGCTGACTTGGTTCTCTGGCTCTAAAGCAGCTCTGCTGACCTGGTTCTTAGGCTCTAGAGCAGCTCTGCTGACCTGGTTCTCTGGCTCTGAAGCGGCTCTGCTGACCTGGTTCTCTGGCCCTAGAGTGGTTCTGCTGACGTTGTTCTCTGGCTCTAGAGCAGATCTGCTGACCTGGTTCCTGGCTCTAGAGCAGCTCTGCTAACCTGGTTCCTGGCTCTAGAACAGCTCTGCTGACCTGGTTCTCTGGCTCTGCAGCAGCTCTGCTGACCTGTTTCTCTGGCTCTAGAGCAGCTCTGCTGACCTGCTTCTCTGGCTCTAAAGCGGCTCTGGTGACCTGGTTCTCTGGCCCTAGAGTGGCTCTGCTGACGTTGTTCTCTAGCTCTAGAGCAGATCTGCTGACCTGGTTCCTGGCTCTAGAGCAGCTCTGTGGACCTGGTTCCTGGTTCTAGAGCAGCTCTGCTGACCTGGTTCTCTGGCTCTAAAGCATCTCTGCTGACCCAGTTCTCTGGCTCTGCAGCAGCTCTGCTGACCTGGTTCTCTGGCTCTAGAGCAGCTCTGCTGCCCTGGTTCCTAGGCTCTAGAGCAGCTGTGCTGACCTGGTTCTCTGGCTCTAAAGCAGCTCTGCTGACCTGGTTCTCTGGCTCTAAAGCGGCTCTGCTAACCTGGTTCTCTGGCTCTAAAGCATCTCTGCTGACATGGTTCTTAGGCTCTAGAGCAGCTCTGCTGACCTGGTTCTCTGGTTCTACAACAGCCCTGCTGACCTGGTTTTCTGGCTCTAAAGCAGTTTTGCTGACCTGGTTGCTAGGCTCTAGAGCAGCTCTGCTGACCTGGTCTCTGGCTCTACAGCAGCTCTGTTGACCTGGTTCTCTGGCACTAAAACACCTCTGCTGACCTAGTTCTCTGGCTCTACAGCACCTCTGCTGACATGTTTCTTTGGCTCTACAACAGCTTGCTGGCCTGGTTCTCTGCCTCTAGAGCAGCTCTGCTGACCTGGTTCTTAAGCTCTAGAGCGGCTCTGCTGACCTGGTTCTCTGGCTCTAAAGTGGCTCTGCTGACCTGGTTCTCTGGCTCTAAAGTGGCTCTGCTTATGTGGTTCTCTGGCTCTGAAGCAGCTCTGCTGACCTGGTTCTCTGGCTCTGCAGCAGCTCTGCTGACCTGTTTCTCTGGCTCTAGAGCAGCTCTGCTGACCTGGTTCCTAGGCTCTAGATCAGATGTGCTGACCTGGTTCTCTGGCTCTAAAGCAGCTCTGCTGACCTGGTTCTTAGGCTCTAGAGCAGCTCTGCTGACCTGGTTCCTAGGCTCTAGATCAGCTGTGCTGACCTGGTTCTCTGGCTCTAAAGCAGCTCTGCTGACCTGGTTCTTAGGCTCTAGAGCGGCTCTGCTGACCTGGTTCTCTGGCTCTAAAGCATCTCTGCTGACCTGGTTTCTCTGGCTCTTCAGCTGCTCTGATGACCTGGTTCTTTGGCTCTAGAGCAGCTCTACTGACCTGGTTCTTAGGCTCTAGAGCAGCTCTGCTGACTTGGTTCTTAGGCTCTAAAGCAGCTCTGCTGACCTGGTTCTCTGGCTCTTGAGCACGCCTGCTGACGTGGTTCTTAGGGTCTAGAGCAGCTCTGCTGACCTGGTTCTCTGGCTCTAGAGCAGCTCTGCTGACCTGGTTCTCTCTTTCTAGCGCAGCTCTGCTGACCTGCTTCTCTGGCTATACAACGGCTCTGCTGACCTGGTTCTCTGGCTCTAAAGCAGCTCTGCTGACCTGTTTCTCTGGCTCTAGAGCAGCTAGGCTGACCTGGTTCCTAGCCTCTAGATCAGCTGTGCTGACCTGGTTCTCTGGCTCTAGAGCGGCTCTGCTGACCTGGTTCTCTGGCTCTAAATCAGCTCTGCTGACCTGGTACTCTGGCTCTAAAGTGGCTCTGCTTACGAGGTTCTCTGGCTCTAAAGCAGCTCTGCTGACCTGGTTCTCTGGCTCTAGAGCAGCTCTGCTGACCTGGTTCTCTGTCTCTACAATGGCTCTGCTGACCTGTTACTCTGGCTCTAGAGCAGCTCTGCTGACCTGGTTCCTAGGCTCTAGATCAGCTGTGCTGACCTGGTTCTCTGGCTCTAAAGCAGCTCTGCTGACCTAGTTCTTAGGCTCTAGAGCATCTCTGCTGACCTGGTTCTCTGGCTCTGCAGCAGCTCTGCTGACCTGGTTCTCTGGCTCTAAAGCACCTCTGCTGACCTGGTTATCTGGCTCTGTAGCAGCTCTGCTGACCTGTTTCTCTGGCTCTAGAGCAGCTTTGCTGACCTGGTTCCTAGGCTCTAGATCGGCTGTACTGACCTGGTTCTCTGGCTCTAAAGCAGCTCTGCTGACCTGGTTTCTCTGGCTCTACAGCAGCTCTGCTGACCTGGTTCTTTGGCTCTAGAGCAGCTCTGCTGACCTGGTTCTTAGGCTCTAAAGCAGCTCTGCTGACCTGGTTCTCTGGCCCTAGAGCACGCCTGCTGACCTGGTTCTTACGGTCTAGAGCAGCTCTGCTGACCTGCTTCTCTGGCTCTACAACGGCTCTGCTGACCTGGTTGTTTGGCTATAAAGCGGCTCTGCTGACCTGGTTCTCTGATTATAAAGCGCCTCTGCTGACCTGGTTCTCTGGCTGTAAAGCGGCTCTGCTGACCTGGTTCTCTGGCTCTAGAGCAGCTCTGCTGAACTGGTTCCTAGCCTCTAGATCAGCTGTGCTGACCTGGTTCTCTGGCTCTAAAGCAGCTCTGCTGACCTGGTTGTTAGGATCTAGAGCAGCTGTGCTGACCTGGTTCTCTGGCTCTAAAGCAGCTCTGCTGACCTGGTTCTTAGGCTCTAGAGCAGCTTTGCTGACCTGGTTCTCTGGCTCTACAGCAGCTCTGCTGACCTGGTTGTTTGGCTATAAAGCGGCTCTGCTGACCTGGTTCTCTGATTATAAAGCGCCTCTGCTGACCTGGTTCTCTGGCTGTAAAGCGGCTCTGCTGACCTGGTTCTCTCCCTCTAAAGTAGCTCTGCTGACCTGGTTCTCTGTCTCTACAGCAGCTCTGCTGACCTGGTTCTCTGGCTCTAATGCAGGTCTGCTGACCTGATTATCTGGCTCTAAAACACCTCTGCTGCCCTAGTTCTCTGGCTCTCCAACAACTCTACTGACATGTTTCTCTGGCTCTACAACAGCTCTGCTGACCTGGTTCTTAGGGTCTTGAGCGGATCTGCTGACCTGGTTCTCTGGCTCTAAATCGGCTCTGCTGACCTGATTCTCTGGCTCTAAAGCGGCTCGGCTGACCTGGTTCTCTGGCTCTAAAGCGGCTCTGCTTACGTGGTTCTCTGGCTCTAAAGCAGCTCTGCTGACCTGGTTCTCTGGCTCTAGAGCAGCTCTGCTGACCTGGTTCTCTGTCTCTACAATGGCTCTGCTGACCTGGTTTTCTGGCTCTAAAGCACCTCAGCTGCCCTGGTTCTCTGGCTCTGCAGCAGCTCTGCTGACCTGGTTCTCTGGCTCTAGAGCAGCTCTGCTGCCCTGGTTCCTAGGCTCTAGAGCAGCTGTGCTGACTTGGTTCTCTGGCTCTAAAGCAGCTCTGCTGACCTGGTTCTTAGGCTCTAGAGCAGCTCTGCTGACCTGGCTCTGAAGCGGCTCTGCTGCCCTGGATCTCTGGCCCTAAAGTGGCTCTGTTGACGTTGTTCTCTGGCTCTAGAGCAGATCTGCTGACCTGGTTCCTGGCTCTAGAGCAGCTATGCTAACCTGGTTCCTGGCTCTAGAACAGCTCTGCTGACCTGGTTCTCTGGCTCTGCAGCAGCTCTGCTGACCTGTTTCTCTGGCTCTAGAGCAGCTCTGCTGACCTCGTTCCAAGGCTCTAGATCAGCTGTGCTGACCTGGTTCTCTGGCTCTAAAGCAGCTCTGCTGACCTGGTTCTTAGGCTCTAGTGCAGCTCTGCTGACCTGGTTCTCTGGCTTTAAATCATCTCTGCTGACCTGGTTTCTCTGGCTCTACAGCAGCTCTGCTGACCTCGTTCTTTGGCTCTAGAGCAGCTCTGCTGACCTGGTTCTTAGGCTCTAGAGCAGCTCTGCTGACCTGGTTCTTAGGCTCTAAAGCAGCTCTGCTGACCTGGTTCTCTGGCTCTACAACAGCTCTGCTGACCTGTTTCTCTGGCTCTAGAGCAGCTCTGCTGACCTGGTTCTCTGGCTCTAGAGCAGCTCTGCTGACCTGGTTCTCTCCCTCTAGATCAGCTCTGCTGACCTGCTTCTCTGGCTCTACAACAGCTCTGCTGACCTGTTTCTCTGGCTCTAGAGCAGCTCTGCTGACCTGGTTCCTAGCCTCTGGATCAGCTGTGCTGACCTGGTTCTCTGGCTCTAGAGAGGCTCTGCTGACCTGGTTCTCTGGCTCTAGAGCAGCTCTGCTGACCTGGTACTCTGGCTCTAAAGTGGCTCTGCTTACGTGGTTCTCTGGCTCTAAAGCAGCTCTGGTGACCTGGTTCTCTGGCTCTAGAGCAGCTCTGCTGACCTGGTTCTCTGTCTCTACAATGGCTCTGCTGACCTGGTTCTATGGTTTTAAAGCACCTCTGCTGACCTGGTTCTCTGGCTCTGCATCAGCTCTGCTGACCTGTTTCTCTGGCTCTAGAGCATCTCTGCTGACCTGGTTCCTAGGCTCTAGATCAGCTGTGCTGACTTGGTTCTCTCGCTCTAAAGCAGCTCTGCTGACCTGGTTCTTAGGCTCTAGAGCAGCTCTGCTGACCTGGTTCTCTGGCTCTGCAGCAGCTCTGCTGACCTGGTTCTCTGGCTCTAAAGCACCTCTGCTGACCTGGTTATCTGGCTCTGCAGCAGCTCTGCTGACCTGTTTCTCTGGCTCTAGAGCAGCTTTGCTGACCTGGTTCCTAGGCTCTAGTTCAGCTGTGCTGACCTGGTTCTCTGGCTCTAAAGCAGCTCTGCTGACCTGGTTCTCTGGCTCTAAAGCAGCTCTGCTGACCTGGTTTCTCTGGCTCTACAGCAGCTCTGCTGACCTGGTTCTTTGGCTCTAGAGCAGCTCTGCTGACCTGGTTCTTAGGCTCTAGAGCAGCTCTGCTGACCTGGTTCTTAGGCTCTAAAGCAGCTCTACTGACCTGGTTCTCTGGCACTAGAGCAGACCTGCTGACCTGGTTCTTAGGGTCTAGAGCAGCTGTGCTGACCTGGTTCTCTGGCTCTAGAGCAGCTCTGCTGACCTGGTTCTCTCCCTCTAGAGCAGCCCTGCTGACCTGCTTCTCTGGCTCTAAAGCGGCTCTGCTGACCTGGTTCTCTGGCCCTAGAGTGGCTCTGCTGACGTTGTTCTCTAGCTCTGGAGCAGATCTGCTGACCTGGTTCCTGGCTCTAGAGCAGCTCTGTGGACCTGGTTCCTGGTTCTAGAGCAGCTCTGCTGACCTGGTTCTCTGGCTCTAAAGCATCTCTGCTGACCCAGTTCTCTGGCTCTGCAGCAGCTCTGCTGACCTGGTTCTCTGGCTCTAGAGCAGCTCTGCTGCCCTGGTTCCTAGGCTCTAGAGCAGCTGTGCTGACCTGGTTCTCTGGCTCTAAAGCAGCTCTGCTGACCTGGTTCTCTGGCTCTAAAGCGGCTCTGCTAACCTGGTTCTCTGGCCCTAGAGTGGCTCTGCTGACATTGTTCTCTGGCTCTAGAGCGGATCTGCTGACCTGGTTCCTGGCTCTAGAGCAGCTCTGTGAACCTGGTTCCTGGTTCTAGAGCAAGTCTGCTGAACTGGTTCTCTGGCTCTAAAGCATCTCTGCTGACATGGTTCTTAGGCTCTAGAGCAGCTCTGCTGACCTGGTTCTCCGGTTCTACAACAGCCCTGCTGACCTGGTTTTCTGGCTCTAAAGCAGCTCTGCTGACCTGGTTCTCTGGCACTACAATGGCTCTGCTGACCTGGTTCTCTGGCTCTACAGCAGCTCTGTTGACCTGGTTCTCTGGCACTAAAACACCTCTGCTGACCTAGTTCTCTGGCTCTACAGCACCTCTGCTGACATGTTTCTTTGGCTCTACAACAGCTTGCTGGCCTGGTTCTCTGCCTCTAGAGCAGCTCTGCTGACCTGGTTCTTAAGCTCTAGAGCGGCTCTGCTGACCTGGTTCTCTGGCTCTAAAGTGGCTCTGCTGACCTGGTTCTCTGGCTCTAAAGTGGCTCTGCTTATGTGGTTCTCTGGCTCTGAAGCAGCTCTGCTGACCTGGTTCTCTGGCTCTGCAGCAGCTCTGCTGACCTGTTTCTCTGGCTGTATAGCAGCTCTGCTGACCTGGTTCCTAGGCTCTAGATCAGCTGTGCTGACCTGGTTCTCTGGCTCTAAAGAAGCTCTGCTGACCTGGTTCTTAGGCTCTAGAGCAGCTCTGCTGACCTGGTTCTCTGGCTCTAAAGCATCTCTGCTGACCTGGTTTCTCTGGCTCTACAGCAGCTCTGCTGACCTGGTTCTTTGGCTCTAGAGCAGCTCTGCTGACCTGGTTCTCTGGCTCTAAAGCATCTCTGCTGACCCAGTTCTCTGGCTCTGCAGCAGCTCTGCTGACCTGGTTCTCTGGCTCTAGAGCAGCTCTGCTGCCCTGGTTCCTAGGCTCTAGAGCAGCTGTGCTGACCTGGTTCTCTGGCTCTAAAGCACCTCTGCTGACCTGGTTCTCTGGCTCTAAAGCGGCTCTGCTAACCTGGTTCTCTGGCCCTAGAGTGGCTCTGCTGACATTGTTCTCTGGCTCTAGAGCGGATCTGCTGACCTGGTTCCTGGCTCTAGAGCAGCTCTGTGAACCTGGTTCCTGGTTCTAGAGCAAGTCTGCTGAACTGGTTCTCTGGCTCTAAAGCATCTCTGCTGACATGGTTCTTAGGCTCTAGAGCAGCTCTGCTGACCTGGTTCTCTGGTTCTACAACAGCCCTGCTGACCTGGTTTTCTGGCTCTAAAGCAGCTCTGCTGACCTGGTTCTCTGGCTCTACAATGGCTCTGCTGACCTGGTTCTCTGGCTCTACAGCAGCTCTGTTGACCTGGTTCTCTGGCACTAAGTGGCTCTGCTTATGTGGTTCTCTGGCTCTGAAGCAGCTCTGCTGACCTGGTTCTCTGGCTCTGCAACAGCTCTGCTGACCTGTTTCTCTGGCTCTAGAGCAGCTCTGCTGACCTGGTTCTCTGGCTCTAAAGTGGCTCTGCTTACCTGGTTCTCTGGCTCTAAGTGGCTCTGCTTATGTGGTTCTCTGGCTCTGAAGCAGCTCTGCTGACCTGGTTCTCTGGCTCTGCAACAGCTCTGCTGACCTGGTTCTCTGGCTCTACAGCAGCTCTGCTGACCTGGTTGTTTGGCTATAAAGCGGCTCTGCTGACCTGGTTCTCTGATTATAAAGCGCCTCTGCTGACCTGGTTCTCTGGCTGTAAAGCGGCTCTGCTGACCTGGTTCTCTCCCTCTAAAGTAGCTCTGCTGACCTGGTTCTCTGTCTCTACAGCAGCTCTGCTGACCTGGTTCTCTGGCTCTAATGCAGGTCTGCTGACCTGATTATCTGGCTCTAAAACACCTCTGCTGCCCTAGTTCTCTGGCTCTCCAACAACTCTACTGACATGTTTCTCTGGCTCTACAACAGCTCTGCTGACCTGGTTCTTAGGGTCTTGAGCGGATCTGCTGACCTGGTTCTCTGGCTCTAAATCGGCTCTGCTGACCTGATTCTCTGGCTCTAAAGCGGCTCGGCTGACCTGGTTCTCTGGCTCTAAAGCGGCTCTGCTTACGTGGTTCTCTGGCTCTAAAGCAGCTCTGCTGACCTGGTTCTCTGGCTCTAGAGCAGCTCTGCTGACCTGGTTCTCTGTCTCTACAATGGCTCTGCTGACCTAGTTTTCTGGCTCTAAAGCACCTCAGCTGCCCTGGTTCTCTGGCTCTGCAGCAGCTCTGCTGACCTGGTTCTCTGGCTCTAGAGCAGCTCTGCTGCCCTGGTTCCTAGGCTCTAGAGCAGCTGTGCTGACTTGGTTCTCTGGCTCTAAAGCAGCTCTGCTGACCTGGTTCTTAGGCTCTAGAGCAGCTCTGCTGACCTGGTTCTCTGGCTCTGAAGCGGCTCTGCTGCCCTGGATCTCTGGCCCTAAAGTGGCTCTGTTGACGTTGTTCTCTGGCTCTAGAGCAGATCTGCTGACCTGGTTCCTGGCTCTAGAGCAGCTCTGCTAACCTGGTTCCTGGCTCTAGAACAGCTCTGCTGACCTGGTTCTCTGGCTCTGCAGCAGCTCTGCTGACCTGTTTCTCTGGCTCTAGAGCAGCTCTGCTGACCTCGTTCCAAGGCTCTAGATCAGCTGTGCTGACCTGGTTCTCTGGCTCTAAAGCAGCTCTGCTGACCTGGTTCTTAGGCTCTAGTGCAGCTCTGCTGACCTGGTTCTCTGGCTTTAAATCATCTCTGCTGACCTGGTTTCTCTGGCTCTACAGCAGCTCTGCTGACCTCGTTCTTTGGCTCTAGAGCAGCTCTGCTGACCTGGTTCTTAGGCTCTAGAGCAGCTCTGCTGACCTGGTTCTTAGGCTCTAAAGCAGCTCTGCTGACCTGGTTCTCTGGCTCTACAACAGCTCTGCTGACCTGTTTCTCTGGCTCTAGAGCAGCTCTGCTGACCTGGTTCTCTGGCTCTAGAGCAGCTCTGCTGACCTGGTTCTCTCCCTCTAGATCAGCTCTGCTGACCTGCTTCTCTGGCTCTACAACAGCTCTGCTGACCTGTTTCTCTGGCTCTAGAGCAGCTCTGCTGACCTGGTTCCTAGCCTCTGGATCAGCTGTGCTGACCTGGTTCTCTGGCTCTAGAGAGGCTCTGCTGACCTGGTTCTCTGGCTCTAAAGCAGCTCTGCTGACCTGGTACTCTGGCTCTAAAGTGGCTCTGCTTACGTGGTTCTCTGGCTCTAAAGCAGCTCTGGTGACCTGGTTCTCTGGCTCTAGAGCAGCTCTGCTGACCTGGTTCTCTGTCTCTACAATGGCTCTGCTGACCTGGTTCTATGGTTTTAAAGCACCTCTGCTGACCTGGTTCTCTGGCTCTGCATCAGCTCTGCTGACCTGTTTCTCTGGCTCTAGAGCATCTCTGCTGACCTGGTTCCTAGGCTCTAGATCAGCTGTGCTGACTTGGTTCTCTCGCTCTAAAGCAGCTCTGCTGACCTGGTTCTTAGGCTCTAGAGCAGCTCTGCTGACCTGGTTCTCTGGCTCTGCAGCAGCTCTGCTGACCTGGTTCTCTGGCTCTAAAGCACCTCTGCTGACCTGGTTATCTGGCTCTGCAGCAGCTCTGCTGACCTGTTTCTCTGGCTCTAGAGCAGCTTTGCTGACCTGGTTCCTAGGCTCTAGTTCAGCTGTGCTGACCTGGTTCTCTGGCTCTAAAGCAGCTCTGCTGACCTGGTTCTCTGGCTCTAAAGCAGCTCTGCTGACCTGGTTTCTCTGGCTCTACAGCAGCTCTGCTGACCTGGTTCTTTGGCTCTAGAGCAGCTCTGCTGACCTGGTTCTTAGGCTCTAGAGCAGCTCTGCTGACCTGGTTCTTAGGCTCTAAAGCAGCTCTACTGACCTGGTTCTCTGGCACTAGAGCAGACCTGCTGACCTGGTTCTTAGGGTCTAGAGCAGCTGTGCTGACCTGGTTCTCTGGCTCTAGAGCAGCTCTGCTGACCTGGTTCTCTCCCTCTAGAGCAGCCCTGCTGACCTGCTTCTCTGGCTCTAAAGCGGCTCTGCTGACCTGGTTCTCTGGCCCTAGAGTGGCTCTGCTGACGTTGTTCTCTAGCTCTGGAGCAGATCTGCTGACCTGGTTCCTGGCTCTAGAGCAGCTCTGTGGACCTGGTTCCTGGTTCTAGAGCAGCTCTGCTGACCTGGTTCTCTGGCTCTAAAGCATCTCTGCTGACCCAGTTCTCTGGCTCTGCAGCAGCTCTGCTGACCTGGTTCTCTGGCTCTAGAGCAGCTCTGCTGCCCTGGTTCCTAGGCTCTAGAGCAGCTGTGCTGACCTGGTTCTCTGGCTCTAAAGCAGCTCTGCTGACCTGGTTCTCTGGCTCTAAAGCGGCTCTGCTAACCTGGTTCTCTGGCCCTAGAGTGGCTCTGCTGACATTGTTCTCTGGCTCTAGAGCGGATCTGCTGACCTGGTTCCTGGCTCTAGAGCAGCTCTGTGAACCTGGTTCCTGGTTCTAGAGCAAGTCTGCTGAACTGGTTCTCTGGCTCTAAAGCATCTCTGCTGACATGGTTCTTAGGCTCTAGAGCAGCTCTGCTGACCTGGTTCTCTGGTTCTACAACAGCCCTGCTGACCTGGTTTTCTGGCTCTAAAGCAGCTCTGCTGACCTGGTTCTCTGGCACTACAATGGCTCTGCTGACCTGGTTCTCTGGCTCTACAGCAGCTCTGTTGACCTGGTTCTCTGGCACTAAAACACCTCTGCTGACCTAGTTCTCTGGCTCTACAGCACCTCTGCTGACATGTTTCTTTGGCTCTACAACAGCTTGCTGGCCTGGTTCTCTGCCTCTAGAGCAGCTCTGCTGACCTGGTTCTTAAGCTCTAGAGCGGCTCTGCTGACCTGGTTCTCTGGCTCTAAAGTGGCTCTGCTGACCTGGTTCTCTGGCTCTAAAGTGGCTCTGCTTATGTGGTTCTCTGGCTCTGAAGCAGCTCTGCTGACCTGGTTCTCTGGCTCTGCAGCAGCTCTGCTGACCTGTTTCTCTGGCTGTATAGCAGCTCTGCTGACCTGGTTCCTAGGCTCTAGATCAGCTGTGCTGACCTGGTTCTCTGGCTCTAAAGAAGCTCTGCTGACCTGGTTCTTAGGCTCTAGAGCAGCTCTGCTGACCTGGTTCTCTGGCTCTAAAGCATCTCTGCTGACCTGGTTTCTCTGGCTCTACAGCAGCTCTGCTGACCTGGTTCTTTGGCTCTAGAGCAGCTCTGCTGACCTGGTTCTCTGGCTCTAAAGCATCTCTGCTGACCCAGTTCTCTGGCTCTGCAGCAGCTCTGCTGACCTGGTTCTCTGGCTCTAGAGCAGCTCTGCTGCCCTGGTTCCTAGGCTCTAGAGCAGCTGTGCTGACCTGGTTCTCTGGCTCTAAAGCACCTCTGCTGACCTGGTTCTCTGGCTCTAAAGCGGCTCTGCTAACCTGGTTCTCTGGCCCTAGAGTGGCTCTGCTGACATTGTTCTCTGGCTCTAGAGCGGATCTGCTGACCTGGTTCCTGGCTCTAGAGCAGCTCTGTGAACCTGGTTCCTGGTTCTAGAGCAAGTCTGCTGAACTGGTTCTCTGGCTCTAAAGCATCTCTGCTGACATGGTTCTTAGGCTCTAGAGCAGCTCTGCTGACCTGGTTCTCTGGTTCTACAACAGCCCTGCTGACCTGGTTTTCTGGCTCTAAAGCAGCTCTGCTGACCTGGTTCTCTGGCTCTACAATGGCTCTGCTGACCTGGTTCTCTGGCTCTACAGCAGCTCTGTTGACCTGGTTCTCTGGCACTAAAACACCTCTGCTGACCTAGTTCTCTGGCTCTACAGCACCTCTGCTGACATGTTTCTTTGGCTCTACAACAGCTTGCTGGCCTGGTTCTCTGCCTCTAGAGCAGCTCTGCTGACCTGGTTCTTAAGCTCTAGAGCGGCTCTGCTGACCTGGTTCTCTGGCTCTAAAGTGGCTCTGCTGACCTGGTTCTCTGGCTCTAAAGTGGCTCTGCTTATGTGGTTCTCTGGCTCTGAAGCAGCTCTGCTGACCTGGTTCTCTGGCTCTGCAGCAGCTCTGCTGACCTGTTTCTCTGGCTGTATAGCAGCTCTGCTGACCTGGTTCCTAGGCTCTAGATCAGCTGTGCTGACCTGGTTCTCTGGCTCTAAAGAAGCTCTGCTGACCTGGTTCTTAGGCTCTAGAGTAGCTCTGCTGACCTGGTTCTCTGGCTCTAAAGCATCTCTGCTGACCTGGTTTCTCTGGCTCTACAGCAGCTCTGCTGACCTGGTTCTTTGGCTCTAGAGCAGCTCTGCTGACCTGGTTCTTAGGCTCTAGAGCAGCTCTGCTGACCTGGTTCTCTGGCTCTAGAGCACGCCTGCTGACCTGTTTCTTACGGTCTAGAGCAGCTCTGCTGACCTGGTTCTCTGGCTCTAGAGCAGCTCTGCTGACCTGGTTCTCTCCCTCTAGCGCAGCTCTGCTGACCTGCTTCTCTGGCTCTACAACGGCTCTGCTGACCGGGTTCTCTGGCTCTAAAGCTGCTCTGCTGACCTGTTTCTCTGGCTCTAGAGCAGCTAGGTTGACCTGGTTCCTAGCCTCTAGATCAGCTCTGCTGACCTGGTTCTCTGGCTCTAAAGCAGCTCTGCTGACCTGGTACTCTGGCTCTAAAGTGGCTCTGCTTACGAGGTTCTCTGGCTCTAAAGCAGCTCTGCTGAACTGGTTCTCTGGCTCTAGAGCAACTCTGCTGACCTGGTTCTCTGTCTCTACAATGGCTCTGCTGACCTGTTTCTCTGGCTCTAAAGCACCTCTGCTGACCTGGTTCTCTGGCTCTGCATCAGCTCTGCTGACCTCTTTCTCTGGCTCTAGAGCAGCTCTGCTGACCTGGTTCCTAGGCTCTAGATCAGCTGTGCTGACCTGGTTCTCTGGCTCTAAAGCAGCTCTGCTGACAGGGTTCTTAGGCTCTAGAGCAGCTCTGCTGACCTGGTTCTCTGGCTCTGCAGCAGCTCTGCTGACCTGGTTCTCTTGCTCTAAAGCACCTCTGCTGACCTGGTTATCTGGCTCTGCAGCAGCTCTGCTGACCTGTTTCTCTGGCTCTAGAGCAGCTTTGCTGACCTGGTTCCTAGGCTCTAGATCAGCTGTGCTGACCTGGTTCTCTGGCTCTAAAGCAGCTCTGCTGACCTGGTTCTTAGGCTCTAGAGCAGCTCTGCTGACCTGGTTCTCTGGCTCTAAAGCAGCTCTGCTGACCTGGTTTCTCTGGCTCTACAGCAGCTCTGCTGACCTGGTTCTTTGGCTCTAGAGCAGCTCTGCTGACCTGGTTCTTAGGCTCTAAAGCAGCTCTGCTGACCTGGTTCTCTGGCCCTAGAGCACGCCTGCTGACCTGGTTCTTATGGTCTAGAGCAGCTCTGCTGCCCTGCTTCTCTGGCTCTACAACGGCTCTGCTGACCTGGTTCTCTGGCTGTAAAGCAGCTCTGCTGATCTGTTTCTCTGGCTCTAGAGCAGCTCTGCTGAACTGGTTCCTAGCCTCTAGATCAGCTGTGCTGACCTGGTTCTCTGGCTCTAAAGCAGCTCTGCTGACCTGGTTCTTAGGCTCTAGAGCAGCTGTGCTGACCTGGTTCTCTGGCTCTAAAGCAGCTCTGCTGACCTCGTTCTTAGGCTCTAGAGCAGCTTTGCTGACCTGGTTCTCTGGCTCTACAGCAGCTCTGCTGACCTGGTTGTTTGGCTATAAAGCGGCTCTGCTGACCTGGTTCTCTGATTATAAAGCGCCTCTGCTGACCTGGTTCTCTGGCTGTAAAGCGGCTCTGCTGACCTGGTTCTCTCCCTCTAAAGTAGCTCTGCTGACCTGGTTCTCTGTCTCTACAGCAGCTCTGCTGACCTGGCTCTCTGGCTCTAATGCAGCTCTGCTGACCTGATTATCTGGCTCTAAAACACCTCTGCTGACCTAGTTCTCTGGCTCTCCAACAACTCTACTGACATGTTTCTCTGGCTCTACAACAGCTCTGCTGACCTGGTTTTTAGGGTCTAGAGCGGCTCTGCTGACCTGGTTCTCTGGCTCTAAATCGGCTCTGCTGACCTGATTCTCTGGCTCTAAAGCGGCTCTGCTGACCTGGTTCTCTGGCTCTAAAGCGGCTCTGCTTACGTGGTTCTCTGGCTCTAAAGCAGCTCTGCTGACCTAGTTCTTAGGCTCTAGAGCAGCTTTGCTGACCTGGTTCTCTGGCTCTACAGCAGCTCTGCTGACCTGGTTGTTTGGCTATAAAGCGGCTCTGCTGACCTGGTTCTCTGATTATAAAGCGCCTCTGCTGACCTGGTTCTCTGGCTGTAAAGCGGCTCTGCTGACCTTGTGGTTCTCTCCCTCTAAAGTAGCTCTGCTGACCTGGTTCTCTGTCTCTACAGCAGCTCTGCTGACCTGGTTCTCTGGCTCTAATGCAGGTCTGCTGACCTGATTATCTGGCTCTCCAACAACTCTACTGACATGTTTCTCTGGCTCTACAACAGCTCTGCTGACCTGGTTCTTAGGGTCTAGAGCGGATCTGCTGACCTGGTTCTCTGGCTCTAAATCGGCTCTGCTGACCTGATTCTCTGGCTCTAAAGCGGCTCGGCTGACCTGGTTCTCTGGCTCTAAAGCGGCTCTGCTTACCTGGTTCTCTGGCTCTAAAGCAGCTCTGCTGACCTGGTTCTCTGGCTCTAGAGCAGCTCTGCTGACCTGGTTCTCTGTCTCTACAATGGCTCTGCTGACCTGGTTCTCTGGCTCTAAAGCACCTCAGCTGCCCTGGTTCTCTGGCTCTGCAGCAGCTCTGCTGACCTGGTTCTCTGGCTCTAGAGCAGCTCTGCTGCCCTGGTTCCTAGGCTCTAGAGCAGCTGTGCTGACTTGGTTCTCTGGCTCTAAAGCAGCTCTGCTGACCTGGTTCTTAGGCTCTAGAGCAGCTCTGCTGACCTGGTTCTCTGGCTCTGAAGCGGCTCTGCTGACCTGGTTCTCTGGCCCTAAAGTGGCTCTGTTGACGTTGTTCTCTGGCTCTAGAGCAGATCTGCTGACCTGGTTCCTGGCTCTAGAGCAGCTCTGCTAACCTGGTTCCTGGCTCTAGAACAGCTCTGCTGACCTGGTTCTCTGGCTCTGCAGCAGCTCTGCTGACCTGTTTCTCTGGCTCTAGAGCAGCTCTGCTGACATCGTTCCAAGGCTCTAGATCAGCTGTGCTGACCTGGTTCTCTGGCTCTAAAGCAGCTCTGCTGACCTGGTTCTTAGGCTCTAGTGCAGCTCTACTGACCTGGTTCTCTGGCTTTAAATCATCTCTGCTGACCTGGTTTCTCTGGCTCTACAGCAGCTCTGCTGACCTCGTTCTTTGGCTCTAGAGCAGCTCTGCTGACCTGGTTCTTAGGCTCTAGAGCAGCTCTGCTGACCTGGTTCTTAGGCTCTAAAGCAGCTCTGCTGACCTGGTTCTCTGGCTCTAGAGCACGCCTGCTGACCTGGTTCTTAGGGTCTAGAGCAGCTCTGCTGACCTGGTTCTCTGGCTCTAGAGCAGCTCTGCTGACCTGGTTCTCTCCCTCTAGATCAGCTCTGCTGACCTGCTTCTCTGGCTCTACAACAGCTCTGCTGACCTGTTTCTCTGCCTCTAGAGCAGCTCTGCTGACCTGGTTCCTAGCCTCTGGATCAGCTGTGCTGACCTGGTTCTCTGGCTCTAGAGAGGCTCTGCTGACCTGGTTCTCTGGCTTTAAAGCAGCTCTGCTGACCTGGTACTCTGGCTCTAAAGTGGCTCTGCTTACGTGGTTCTCTGGCTCTAAAGCAGCTCTGGTGACCTGGTTCTCTGGCTCTAGAGCAGCTCTGCTGACCTGGTTCTCTGTCTCTACAATGGCTCTGCTGACCTGGTTCTCTGGTTTTAAAGCACCTCTGCTGACCTGGTTCTCTGGCTCTGCATCAGCTCTGCTGACCTGTTTCTCTGGCTCTGAAGCGGCTCTGCTGCCCTGGATCTCTGGCCCTAAAGTGGCTCTGTTGACGTTGTTCTCTGGCTCTAGAGCAGATCTGCTGACCTGGTTCCTGGCTCTAGAGCAGCTCTGCTAACCTGGTTCCTGGCTCTAGAACAGCTCTGCTGACCTGGTTCTCTGGCTCTGCAGCAGCTCTGCTGACCTGTTTCTCTGGCTCTAGAGCAGCTCTGCTGACCTCGTTCCAAGGCTCTAGATCAGCTGTGCTGACCTGGTTCTCTGGCTCTAAAGCAGCTCTGCTGACCTGGTTCTTAGGCTCTAGTGCAGCTCTGCTGACCTGGTTCTCTGGCTTTAAATCATCTCTGCTGACCTGGTTTCTCTGGCTCTACAGCAGCTCTGCTGACCTCGTTCTTTGGCTCTAGAGCAGCTCTGCTGACCTGGTTCTTAGGCTCTAGAGCAGCTCTGCTGACCTGGTTCTTAGGCTCTAAAGCAGCTCTGCTGACCTGGTTCTCTGGCTCTACAACAGCTCTGCTGACCTGTTTCTCTGGCTCTAGAGCAGCTCTGCTGACCTGGTTCTCTGGCTCTAGAGCAGCTCTGCTGACCTGGTTCTCTCCCTCTAGATCAGCTCTGCTGACCTGCTTCTCTGGCTCTACAACAGCTCTGCTGACCTGTTTCTCTGGCTCTAGAGCAGCTCTGCTGACCTGGTTCCTAGCCTCTGGATCAGCTGTGCTGACCTGGTTCTCTGGCTCTAGAGAGGCTCTGCTGACCTGGTTCTCTGGCTCTAAAGCAGCTCTGCTGACCTGGTACTCTGGCTCTAAAGTGGCTCTGCTTACGTGGTTCTCTGGCTCTAAAGCAGCTCTGGTGACCTGGTTCTCTGGCTCTAGAGCAGCTCTGCTGACCTGGTTCTCTGTCTCTACAATGGCTCTGCTGACCTGGTTCTATGGTTTTAAAGCACCTCTGCTGACCTGGTTCTCTGGCTCAGCATCAGCTCTGCTGACCTGTTTCTCTGGCTCTAGAGCATCTCTGCTGACCTGGTTCCTAGGCTCTAGATCAGCTGTGCTGACTTGGTTCTCTCGCTCTAAAGCAGCTCTGCTGACCTGGTTCTTAGGCTCTAGAGCAGCTCTGCTGACCTGGTTCTCTGGCTCTGCAGCAGCTCTGCTGACCTGGTTCTCTGGCTCTAAAGCACCTCTGCTGACCTGGTTATCTGGCTCTGCAGCAGCTCTGCTGACCTGTTTCTCTGGCTCTACAGCAGCTCTGCTGACCTGGTTCTTTGGCCCTAGAGCAGCTCTGCTGACCTGGTTCTTAGGCTCTAGAGCAGCTCTGCTGACCTGGTTCTTAGGCTCTAAAGCAGCTCTACTGACCTGGTTCTCTGGCACTAGAGCAGACCTGCTGACCTGGTTCTTAGGGTCTAGAGCAGCTGTGCTGACCTGGTTCTCTGGCTCTAGAGCAGCTCTGCTGACCTGGTTCTCTCCCTCTAGAGCAGCCCTGCTGACCTGCTTCTCTGGCTCTAAAGCGGCTCTGCTGACCTGGTTCTCTGGCCCTAGAGTGGCTCTGCTGACGTTGTTCTCTAGCTCTAGAGCAGATCTGCTGACCTGGTTCCTGGCTCTAGAGCAGCTCTGTGGACCTGGTTCCTGGTTCTAGAGCAGCTCTGCTGACCTGGTTCTCTGGCTCTAAAGCATCTCTGCTGACCCAGTTCTCTGGCTCTGCAGCAGCTCTGCTGACCTGGTTCTCTGGCTCTAGAGCAGCTCTGCTGCCCTGGTTCCTAGGCTCTAGAGCAGCTGTGCTGACCTGGTTCTCTGGCTCTAAAGCAGCTCTGCTGACCTGGTTCTCTGGCTCTAAAGCGGCTCTGCTAACCTGGTTCTCTGGCCCTATAGTGGCTCTGCTGACATTGTTCTCTGGCTCTAGAGCGGATCTGCTGACCTGGTTCCTGGCTCTAGAGCAGCTCTGTGAACCTGGTTCCTGGTTCTAGAGCAAGTCTGCTGAACTGGTTCTCTGGCTCTAAAGCATCTCTGCTGACATGGTTCTTAGGCTCTAGAGCAGCTCTGCTGACCTGGTTCTCTGGTTCTACAACAGCCCTGCTGACCTGGTTTTCTGGCTCTAAAGCAGCTCTGCTGACCTGGTTCTCTGGCTCTACAATGGCTCTGCTGACCTGGTTCTCTGGCTCTACAGCAGCTCTGTTGACCTGGTTCTCTGGCACTAAAACACCTCTGCTGACCTAGTTCTCTGGCTCTACAGCACCTCTGCTGACATGTTTCTTTGGCTCTACAACAGCTTGCTGGCCTGGTTCTCTGCCTCTAGAGCAGCTCTGCTGACCTGGTTCTTAAGCTCTAGAGCGGCTCTGCTGACCTGGTTCTCTGGCTCTAAAGTGGCTCTGCTGACCTGGTTCTCTGGCTCTAAAGTGGCTCTGCTTATGTGGTTCTCTGGCTCTGAAGCAGCTCTGCTGACCTGGTTCTCTGGCTCTGCAGCAGCTCTGCTGACCTGTTTCTCTGGCTGTATAGCAGCTCTGCTGACCTGGTTCCTAGGCTCTAGATCAGCTGTGCTGACCTGGTTCTCTGGCTCTAAAGAAGCTCTGCTGACCTGGTTCTTAGGCTCTAGAGCAGCTCTGCTGACCTGGTTCTCTGGCTCTAAAGCATCTCTGCTGACCTGGTTTCTCTGGCTCTACAGCAGCTCTGCTGACCTGGTTCTTTGGCTCTAGAGCAGCTCTGCTGACCTGGTTCTCTGGCTCTAAAGCATCTCTGCTGACCCAGTTCTCTGGCTCTGCAGCAGCTCTGCTGACCTGGTTCTCTGGCTCTAGAGCAGCTCTGCTGCCCTGGTTCCTAGGCTCTAGAGCAGCTGTGCTGACCTGGTTCTCTGGCTCTAAAGCAGCTCTGCTGACCTGGTTCTCTGGCTCTAAAGCGGCTCTGCTAACCTGGTTCTCTGGCCCTAGAGTGGCTCTGCTGACATTGTTCTCTGGCTCTAGAGCGGATCTGCTGACCTGGTTCCTGGCTCTAGAGCAGCTCTGTGAACCTGGTTCCTGGTTCTAGAGCAAGTCTGCTGAACTGGTTCTCTGGCTCTAAAGCATCTCTGCTGACATGGTTCTTAGGCTCTAGAGCAGCTCTGCTGACCTGGTTCTCTGGTTCTACAACAGCCCTGCTGACCTGGTTTTCTGGCTCTAAAGCAGCTCTGCTGACCTGGTTCTCTGGCTCTACAATGGCTCTGCTGACCTGGTTCTCTGGCTCTACAGCAGCTCTGTTGACCTGGTTCTCTGGCACTAAAACACCTCTGCTGACCTAGTTCTCTGGCTCTACAGCACCTCTGCTGACATGTTTCTTTGGCTCTACAACAGCTTGCTGGCCTGGTTCTCTGCCTCTAGAGCAGCTCTGCTGACCTGGTTCTTAAGCTCTAGAGCGGCTCTGCTGACCTGGTTCTCTGGCTCTAAAGTGGCTCTGCTGACCTGGTTCTCTGGCTCTAAAGTGGCTCTGCTTATGTGGTTCTCTGGCGCTGAAGCAGCTCTGCTGACCTGGTTCTCTGGCTCTGCAGCAGCTCTGCTGACCTGTTTCTCTGGCTGTATAGCAGCTCTGCTGACCTGGTTCCTAGGCTCTAGATCAGCTGTGCTGACCTGGTTCTCTGGCTCTAAAGAAGCTCTGCTGACCTGGTTCTTAGGCTCTAGAGCAGCTCTGCTGACCTGGTTCTCTGGCTCTAAAGCATCTCTGCTGACCTGGTTTCTCTGGCTCTACAGCAGCTCTGCTGACCTGTTTCTTTGGCTCTAGAGCAGCTCTGCTGACCTGGTTCTTAGGCTCTAGAGCAGCTCTGCTGACCTGGTTCTCTGGCTCTAGAGCACGCCTGCTGACCTGTTTCTTACGGTCTAGAGCAGCTCTGCTGACCTGGTTCTCTGGCTCTAGAGCAGCTCTGCTGACCTGGTTCTCTCCCTCTAGCGCAGCTCTGCTGACCTGCTTCTCTGGCTCTACAACGGCTCTGCTGACCGGGTTCTCTGGCTCTAAAGCTGCTCTGCTGACCTGTTTCTCTGGCTCTAGAGCATCTAGGTTGACCTGGTTCCTAGCCTCTAGATCAGCTCTGCTGACCTGGTTCTCTGGCTCTAAAGCAGCTCTGCTGACCTGGTACTCTGGCTCTAAAGTGGCTCTGCTTACGAGGTTCTCTGGCTCTAAAGCAGCTCTGCTGAACTGGTTCTCTGGCTCTAGAGCAACTCTGCTGACCTGGTTCTCTGTCTCTACAATGGCTCTGCTGACCTGTTTCTCTGGCTCTAAAGCACCTCTGCTGACCTGGTTCTCTGGCTCTGCATCAGCTCTGCTGACCTCTTTCTCTGGCTCTAGAGCAGCTCTGCTGACCTGGTTCCTAGGCTCTAGATCAGCTGTGCTGACCTGGTTCTCTGGCTCTAAAGCATCTCTGCTGACCCAGTTCTCTGGCTCTGCAGCAGCTCTGCTGACCTGGTTCTCTGGCTCTAGAGCAGCTCTGCTGCCCTGGTTCCTAGGCTCTAGAGCAGCTGTGCTGACCTGGTTCTCTGGCTCTAAAGCAGCTCTGCTGACCTGGTTCTCTGGCTCTAAAGCGGCTCTGCTAACCTGGTTCTCTGGCCCTAGAGTGGCTCTGCTGACATTGTTCTCTGGCTCTAGAGCGGATCTGCTGACCTGGTTCCTGGCTCTAGAGCAGCTCTGTGAACCTGGTTCCTGGTTCTAGAGCAAGTCTGCTGAACTGGTTCTCTGGCTCTAAAGCATCTCTGCTGACATGGTTCTTAGGCTCTAGAGCAGCTCTGCTGACCTGGTTCTCTGGTTCTACAACAGCCCTGCTGACCTGGTTTTCTGGCTCTAAAGCAGCTCTGCTGACCTGGTTCTCTGGCTCTACAATGGCTCTGCTGACCTGGTTCTCTGGCTCTACAGCAGCTCTGTTGACCTGGTTCTCTGGCACTAAAACACCTCTGCTGACCTAGTTCTCTGGCTCTACAGCACCTCTGCTGACATGTTTCTTTGGCTCTACAACAGCTTGCTGGCCTGGTTCTCTGCCTCTAGAGCAGCTCTGCTGACCTGGTTCTTAAGCTCTAGAGCGGCTCTGCTGACCTGGTTCTCTGGCTCTAAAGTGGCTCTGCTGACCTGGTTCTCTGGCTCTAAAGTGGCTCTGCTTATGTGGTTCTCTGGCGCTGAAGCAGCTCTGCTGACCTGGTTCTCTGGCTCTGCAGCAGCTCTGCTGACCTGTTTCTCTGGCTGTATAGCAGCTCTGCTGACCTGGTTCCTAGGCTCTAGATCAGCTGTGCTGACCTGGTTCTCTGGCTCTAAAGAAGCTCTGCTGACCTGGTTCTTAGGCTCTAGAGCAGCTCTGCTGACCTGGTTCTCTGGCTCTAAAGCATCTCTGCTGACCTGGTTTCTCTGGCTCTACAGCAGCTCTGCTGACCTGTTTCTTTGGCTCTAGAGCAGCTCTGCTGACCTGGTTCTTAGGCTCTAGAGCAGCTCTGCTGACCTGGTTCTCTGGCTCTAGAGCACGCCTGCTGACCTGTTTCTTACGGTCTAGAGCAGCTCTGCTGACCTGGTTCTCTGGCTCTAGAGCAGCTCTGCTGACCTGGTTCTCTCCCTCTAGCGCAGCTCTGCTGACCTGCTTCTCTGGCTCTACAACGGCTCTGCTGACCGGGTTCTCTGGCTCTAAAGCTGCTCTGCTGACCTGTTTCTCTGGCTCTAGAGCAGCTAGGTTGACCTGGTTCCTAGCCTCTAGATCAGCTCTGCTGACCTGGTTCTCTGGCTCTAAAGCAGCTCTGCTGACCTGGTACTCTGGCTCTAAAGTGGCTCTGCTTACGAGGTTCTCTGGCTCTAAAGCAGCTCTGCTGAACTGGTTCTCTGGCTCTAGAGCAACTCTGCTGACCTGGTTCTCTGTCTCTACAATGGCTCTGCTGACCTGTTTCTCTGGCTCTAAAGCACCTCTGCTGACCTGGTTCTCTGGCTCTGCATCAGCTCTGCTGACCTCTTTCTCTGGCTCTAGAGCAGCTCTGCTGACCTGGTTCCTAGGCTCTAGATCAGCTGTGCTGACCTGGTTCTCTGGCTCTAAAGCAGCTCTGCTGACAGGGTTCTTAGGCTCTAGAGCAGCTCTGCTGACCTGGTTCTCTGGCTCTGCAGCAGCTCTGCTGACCTGGTTCTCTTGCTCTAAAGCACCTCTGCTGACCTGGTTATCTGGCTCTGCAGCAGCTCTGCTGACCTGTTTCTCTGGCTCTAGAGCAGCTTTGCTGACCTGGTTCCTAGGCTCTAGATCAGCTGTGCTGACCTGGTTCTCTGGCTCTAAAGCAGCTCTGCTGACCTGGTTCTTAGGCTCTAGAGCAGCTCTGCTGACCTGGTTCTCTGGCTCTAAAGCAGCTCTGCTGACCTGGTTTCTCTGGCTCTACAGCAGCTCTGCTGACCTGGTTCTTTGGCTCTAGAGCAGCTCTGCTGACCTGGTTCTTAGGCTCTAAAGCAGCTCTGCTGACCTGGTTCTCTGGCCCTAGAGCACGCCTGCTGACCTGGTTCTTATGGTCTAGAGCAGCTCTGCTGCCCTGCTTCTCTGGCTCTACAACGGCTCTGCTGACCTGGTTCTCTGGCTGTAAAGCAGCTCTGCTGATCTGTTTCTCTGGCTCTAGAGCAGCTCTGCTGAACTGGTTCCTAGCCTCTAGATCAGCTGTGCTGACCTGGTTCTCTGGCTCTAAAGCAGCTCTGCTGACCTGGTTCTTAGGCTCTAGAGCAGCTGTGCTGACCTGGTTCTCTGGCTCTAAAACAGCTCTGCTGACCTCGTTCTTAGGCTCTAGAGCAGCTTTGCTGACCTGGTTCTCTGGCTCTACAGCAGCTCTGCTGACCTGGTTGTTTGGCTATAAAGCGGCTCTGCTGACCTGGTTCTCTGATTATAAAGCGCCTCTGCTGACCTGGTTCTCTGGCTGTAAAGCGGCTCTGCTGACCTGGTTCTCTCCCTCTAAAGTAGCTCTGCTGACCTGGTTCTCTGTCTCTACAGCAGCTCTGCTGACCTGGCTCTCTGGCTCTAATGCAGCTCTGCTGACCTGATTATCTGGCTCTAAAACACCTCTGCTGACCTAGTTCTCTGGCTCTCCAACAACTCTACTGACATGTTTCTCTGGCTCTACAACAGCTCTGCTGACCTGGTTTTTAGGGTCTAGAGCGGCTCTGCTGACCTGGTTCTCTGGCTCTAAATCGGCTCTGCTGACCTGATTCTCTGGCTCTAAAGCGGCTCTGCTGACCTGGTTCTCTGGCTCTAAAGCGGCTCTGCTTACGTGGTTCTCTGGCTCTAAAGCAGCTCTGCTGACCTAGTTCTTAGGCTCTAGAGCAGCTTTGCTGACCTGGTTCTCTGGCTCTACAGCAGCTCTGCTGACCTGGTTGTTTGGCTATAAAGCGGCTCTGCTGACCTGGTTCTCTGATTATAAAGCGCCTCTGCTGACCTGGTTCTCTGGCTGTAAAGCGGCTCTGCTGACCTGGTTCTCTCCCTCTAAAGTAGCTCTGCTGACCTGGTTCTCTGTCTCTACAGCAGCTCTGCTGACCTGGTTCTCTGGCTCTAATGCAGGTCTGCTGACCTGATTATCTGGCTCTCCAACAACTCTACTGACATGTTTCTCTGGCTCTACAACAGCTCTGCTGACCTGGTTCTTAGGGTCTAGAGCGGATCTGCTGACCTGGTTCTCTGGCTCTAAATCGGCTCTGCTGACCTGATTCTCTGGCTCTAAAGCGGCTCGGCTGACCTGGTTCTCTGGCTCTAAAGCGGCTCTGCTTACGTGGTTCTCTGGCTCTAAAGCAGCTCTGCTGACCTGGTTCTCTGGCTCTAGAGCAGCTCTGCTGACCTGGTTCTCTGTCTCTACAATGGCTCTGCTGACCTGGTTCTCTGGCTCTAAAGCACCTCAGCTGCCCTGGTTCTCTGGCTCTGCAGCAGCTCTGCTGACCTGGTTCTCTGGCTCTAGAGCAGCTCTGCTGCCCTGGTTCCTAGGCTCTAGAGCAGCCGTGCTGACTTGGTTCTCTGGCTCTAAAGCAGCTCTGCTGACCTGGTTCTTAGGCTCTAGAGCAGCTCTGCTGACCTGGTTCTCTGGCTCTGAAGCGGCTCTGCTGACCTGGTTCTCTGGCCCTAAAGTGGCTCTGTTGACGTTGTTCTCTGGCTCTAGAGCAGATCTGCTAACCTGGTTCCTGGCTCTAGAACAGCTCTGCTGACCTGGTTCTCTGGCTCTGCAGCAGCTCTGCTGACCTGTTTCTCTGGCTCTAGAGCAGCTCTGCTGACATCGTTCCAAGGCTCTAGATCAGCTGTGCTGACCTGGTTCTCTGGCTCTAAAGCAGCTCTTCTGACCTGGTTCTTAGGCTCTAGTGCAGCTCTACTGACCTGGTTCTCTGGCTTTAAATCATCTCTGCTGACCTGGTTTCTCTGGCTCTACAGCAGCTCTGCTGACCTCGTTCTTTGGCTCTAGAGCAGCTCTGCTGACCTGGTTCTTAGGCTCTAGAGCAGCTCTGCTGACCTGGTTCTTAGGCTCTAAAGCAGCTCTGCTGACCTGGTTCTCTGGCTCTAGAGCACGCCTGCTGACCTGGTTCTTAGGGTCTAGAGCAGCTCTGCTGACCTGGTTCTCTGGCTCTAGAGCAGCTCTGCTGACCTGGTTCTCTCCCTCTAGATCAGCTCTGCTGACCTGCTTCTCTGGCTCTACAACAGCTCTGCTGACCTGTTTCTCTGCCTCTAGAGCAGCTCTGCTGACCTGGTTCCTAGCCTCTGGATCAGCTGTGCTGACCTGGTTCTCTGGCTCTAGAGAGGCTCTGCTGACCTGGTTCTCTGGCTTTAAAGCAGCTCTGCTGACCTGGTACTCTGGCTCTAAAGTGGCTCTGCTCACGTGGTTCTCTGGCTCTAAAGCAGCTCTGGTGACCTGGTTCTCTGGCTCTAGAGCAGCTCTGCTGACCTGGTTCTCTGTCTCTACAATGGCTCTGCTGACCTGGTTCTCTGGTTTTAAAGCACCTCTGCTGACCTGGTTCTCTGGCTCTGCATCAGCTCTGCTGACCTGTTTCTCTGGCTCTAGAGCAGCTCTGCTGACCTGGTTCGTAGGCTCTAGATCAGCTGTGCTGACTTGGTTCTCTCGCTCTAAAGCAGCTCTGCTGACCTGGTTCTTAGGCTCTAGAGCAGCTCTGCTGACCTGGTTCTCTGGCTCTGCAGCAGCTCTGCTGACCTGGTTCTCTGGCTCTAAAGCACCTCTGCTGACCTGGTTCTCTGGCTCTAGAGCAGCTCTGCTGACCTGGTTCTCTGTCTCTACAATGGCTCTGCTGACCTGGTTCTCTGGCTCTAAAGCACCTCCGCTGCCCTGGTTCTCTGGCTCTGCAGCAGCTCTGCTGACCTGGTTCTCTGGCTCTAGAGCAGCTCTGCTGCCCTGGTTCCTAGGCTCTAGAGCAGCTGTGCTGACCTGGTTCTCTGGCTCTAAAGCAGCTCTGCTGATCTGGTTCTCTGGCTCTAAAGCGGCTCTGCTGACCTGGTTCTCTGGCCCTAGAGTGGCTCTGCTGATGTTGTTCTCTGGCTCTAGAGCAGATCTGCTGACCTGGTTCCTGGCTCTAGAGCAGCTCTGCTAACCTGGTACCTGGCTCTAGAGCAGCTCTGCTGACCTGGTTCTCTGGCTCTAAAGCGGCTCTGCTGACCTGGTTCTCTGTCTCTACAATAGCTCTGCTGACCTCGTTCTCTGGCTCGAAAGTACCTCCACTGCCCTGGTTCTCTGGCTCTGCAACAGCTCTGCTGACCTGGTTCTCTGGCTCTAGAGCAGCTCTGCTGCCCTGGTTCCTAGCCTCCAGAGCCGCTGTGCTGACCTGGTTCTCTGGCTCTAAAGCAGCTCTGCTGACCTGGTTCTTAGGCTCTAGAGCAGCTCTGCTAACCTGGTTCTGTGGCTCTAAAGCACCTCTGCTGACCTGGTTCTTAGGCTCTAGAGCAGCTCTGCTGACCTGGTTCTTAAGTTCTAGAGCAGCTCTGCTGACCTGGTTCTCTGGCTCTAAAGCGGCTCTGCTGACCTGGTTCTCCGGCTCTAAAGCAGCTCTGCTGACCTAGTTCTCTGGCTCTAAAGCACCTCTGCTGACCTGGTTCTCTGGCTCTACAGCAGCTCTGCTGTGCTGGTTCTCTGGCTCTACAGCAGCTCTGCTGACCTGGTTCTTAGGCTCTAGAGCGGCTCTGCTGACCTGGTTCTCTGTCTCTAAATCGGCTCTGCTGACCTGGTTCTCTGGCTCTAAAGCGGATCTGCTGACCTGGTTATCTGGCTCTAAAGCAACTTTGCTGACCTGGTTCTTAGGCTCTAGAGCAGCTCTGCTGATCTGCTTCTCTGGCTCTAAAGCAGCTCTGCTGACCTGGTTCTCTGGCTCAAAAGCAGCTCTGCTGACCTGGTTTCTCTTGCTCTACAGCAGCTCTGCTGACCGGGTTCTCTGCTTCTAGGGCAGCTTGCTGACTTGGTTCTTAGGTTCTAGAGCAGCTCTGCTGATCTGGTTCTCTGGCTCTGAAGCAGCTCTGCTGACCTGGTTCTCTGGCTCTAAAACAGCTCTGCTGACCTGGTTCTCTCCCTCTAAAGCAGCTCTGCTGACCTGGTTTCTCTGGCTCTACAGCAGCACTGCTGACCTGGTTCTCTGGCTATAGAGCAGCTCTGCTGACCTGGTTCTTAGGCTCTAGAGCAGCTCTGCTGACCTGGTTCTTAGACTCTAAAGCAGCTCTGCTGACCTGGTTCTCTGGCTCTAAAGCAGCTCTGCTGACCTGGTTCTTAGGCTCTAGAGCAGCTTTGCTGACCTGGTTCTCTGGCTCTACAGCAGCTCTGCTGACCTGGTTGTTTGGCTATAAAGCGGCTCTGCTGACCTGGTTCTCTGATTGTAAAGCGCCTCTGCTGACCTGGTTCTCTGGCTGTAAAGCGGCTCTGCTGACCTGGGTCTCTCCCTCTAAAGTAGCTCTGCTGACCTGGTTCTCTGGCTCTAGAGCAGCTCTGCTAACCTGATTATCTGGCTCTAAAACACCTCTGCTGACCTAGTTCTCTGGCTCTACAGCAACTCTGCTGACATGTTTCTCTGGCTCTACAACAGCTCTGCTGACCTGGTTCTTAGGCTCTAGAGCGGCTCTGCTGACCTGGTTCACTGGCTCTAAATCGGCTCTGCTGACCTGGTTCTCTGGCTCTAAAGCGGCTCTGCTTACGTGGCTCTCTGGCTCTAAAGTAGCTCTGCTGACCTGGTTCTCTGGCTCTAGAGCAGCTCTGCTGACCTGGTTCTCTGTCTCTACAATGGCTCTGCTGACCTGGTTCTCAGGCTCTAAAGCACCTCCGCTGCCCTGGTTCTCTGGCTTTGCAGCAGCTCTGCTGACCTGGTTCTCTGGCTCTAGAGCAGCTCTGCTGCCCTGGTTCCTAGGCTCTAAAGCGGCTCTGCTGACCTGGTTCTCTGGCCCTAGAGCAACTCTGCTGATGTTGTTCTCTGGCTCTAAAGCAGGTCTGCTGACCTGGTTCCTGGCTCTAGAGCAGCTCTGCTAACCTGGTACCTGGCTCTAGAGCAGCTCTGCTGACCTGGTTCTCTGGTTCTACAACGGCCCTGGTGACCTGGTTTTCTGGCTCTAAAGCAGCTCTGCTGACCTGGTTCTGTGGCTCTAAAGCGGCTCTGCTTACGTGGTTCTCTGGCTCTAAAGCAGCTCTGCTGACCTGGTTCTCTGGCTCTAAAGCGGCTCTGCTGACCTGGTTCTCTGTCTCTACAATGGCTCTGCTGACCTCGTTCTCTGGCTCGAAAGTACCTCCGCTGCCCTGGTTCTCTGGCTCTGCAACAGCTCTGCTGACCTGGTTCTCTGGCTCTAGAGCAGCTCTGCTGCCCTGGTTCCTAGCCTCTAGAGCAGCTGTGCTGACCTGGTTCTCTGGCTCTAAAGCAGCTCTGCTGACCTGGTTCTTAGGCTCTAGAGCAGCTCTGCTAACCTGGTTCTCTGGCTCTAAAGCACCTCTGCTGACCTGGTTCTTAGGCTCTAGAGCAGCTCTGCTGACCTGGTTCTTAGGCTCTAGAGCAGCTCTGCTGACCTGGTTGTCTGGCTCTAAAGCGGCTCTGCTGACCTGGTTCTCTGGCTCTAAAGCAGCTCTGATGACCTGGTTCTCTGGCTCTAAAGCACCTCTGCTGACCTGATTCTCTGGCTCAACAGCAGCTCTGCTGTGTGGGTTCTCTGGCTCTACAGCAGCTCTGCTGACCTGGTTCTTAGGCTCTAGAGCGGCTCTGCTGACCTGGTTCTCTGTCTCTAAATCGGCTCTGCTGACCTGGTTCTCTGGCTCTAAAGCGGCTCTGCTGACCTGGTTATCTGGCTCTAAAGCAACTTTGCTGATCTGGTTCTTAGGCTCTAGAGTAGCTCTGCTGATCTGGTTCTCTGGCTCTAAAGCAGCTCTGCTGACCTGGTTCTCTGGCTCAAAAGCAGCTCTGCTGACCTGGTTTCTCTGGCTCTACAGCAGCTCTGCTGACCAGGTTCTCTGCCTCTAGGGCAGCTTGCTGACTTGGTTCTTAGGCTCTAGAGCAGCTCTGCTGATCTGGTTCTCTGGCTCTAAAGCAGCTCTGCTGACCTGGTTCTCTGGCTCTAAAACAGCTCTGCTGACCTGGTTCTCTCCCTCTAAAGTAGCTCTGCTGACCTGGTTCCCTGGCTCTAGAGCAGCTCTGCTAACCTGATTATCTGGCTCTAAAACACCTCTGCTGACCTAGTTCTCTGGCTCTACAGCAACTCTGCTGACATGTTTCTCTGGCTCTACAACAGCTCTGCTGACCTGGTTCTTAGGCTCTAGAGCGGCTCTGCTGACCTGGTTCACTGGCTCTAAATCGGCTCTGCTGACCTGGTTCTCTGGCTCTAAAGCGGCTCTGCTTACGTGGCTCTCTGGCTCTAAAGTAGCTCTCCTGACCTGGTTCTCTGGCTCTAGAGCAGCTCTGCTGACCTGGTTCTCTGTCTCTACAATGGCTCTACTGACCTGGTTCTCTGGCTCTAAAGCACCTCCGCTGCCCTGATTCTCTGGCTCTGCAGCAGCTCTGCTGACCTGGTTCTCTGGCTCTAGAGCAGCTCTGCTGCCCTGGTTCCTAGGCTCTAGAGCAGCTGTGCTGACCTGGTTCTCTGGCTCTAAAGCAGCTCTGCTGACCTGGTTCTTAGGCTCCAGAGCAGCTCTGCTGACCTGGTTCTCTGGCTCTAAAGCAGCTCTGCTGACCTGGTTCTCTGGCCCTAGAGTGGCTCTGCTGACGTTGTTCTCTGGCTCTAGAGCAGATCTGCTGACCTGGTTCTTGGCTCTAGAGCAGCTCTGCTGACCTGGTTCTCTGGTTCTACAACGGCCCTGCTGACCTGGTTGTCTGGCTCTAAAGCAGCTCTGCTGACCTGGTTCTGTGGCTCTAAAGCGGCTCTGCTTACGTGGTTCTCTGGCTCTAAAGCAGCTCTGCTGACCTGGTTCTCTGGCTCTAAAGCGGCTCTGCTGACCTGGTTCTCTGTCTCTACAATGGCTCTGCTGACCTCGTTCTCTGGCTCGAAAGTACCTCCGCTGCCCTGGTTCTCTGGCTCTGCAACACCTCTGCTGACCTGGTTCTCTGGCTCTAAAGCGGCTCTGCTGACCTGGTTCTCTGGCCCTAGAGTGGCTCTGCTGACGTTGTTCCCTGGCTCTAGAGCAGATCTGCTGACCTGGTTCCTGGCTCTAGAGCAGCTCTGCTAACCTGGTACCTGGCTCTAGAGCAGCTCTGCTGACCTGGTTCTCTGGTTCTACAACAGCCCTGCTGACCTGGTTTTCTGGCTCTAAAGCAGCTCTGCTGACCTGGTTCTGTGGCTCTAAAGCGGCTCTGCTTACGTGGTTCTCTGGCTGTAAAGCAGCTCTGCTGACCTGGTTCTCTGGCTCTAAAGCGGCTCTGCTGACCTGGTTCTCTGTCTCTACAATGGCTCTGCTGACCTCGTTCTCTGGCTCGAAAGTACCTCCACTGCCCTGGTTCTCTGGCTCTGCAACAGCTCTGCTGACCTGGTTCTCTGGCTCTAGAGCAGCTCTGCTTCCCTGGTTCCTAGCCTCTAGAGCAGCTGTGCTGACCTGGTTCTCTGGCTCTAAAGCAGCTCTGCTGACCTGGTTCTTAGGCTCTAGAGCAGCTCTGCAATCCTGGTTCTCTGGCTCTAAAGCACCTCTGCTGACCTGGTTCTTAGGCTCTAGAGCAGCTCTGCTGACCTGGTTCTTAGGCTCTAGAGCAGCTCTGCTGACCTGGTTCTCTGGCTCTAAAGCGGCTCTGCTGACCTGGTTCTCTGGCTCTAAAGCAGCTCTGCTGACCTGGTTCTCTGGCTCTAAAGCACCTCTGCTGACCTGATTCTCTGGCTCAACAGCAGCTCTGCTGTGTGGGTTCTCTGGCTCTACAGCAGCTCTGCTGACCTGGTTCTTAGGCTCTAGAGCGGCTCTGCTGACCTGGTTCTCTGTCTCTAAATTGGCTCTGCTGACCTGGTTCTCTGGCTCTAAAGCGGCTCTGCTGACCTGGTAATCTGGCTCTAAAGCAACTTTGCTGATCTGGTTCTTAGGCTCTAGAGCATCTCTGCTGATCTGGTTCTCTGGCTCTAAAGCAGCTCTGCTGACCTGGTTCTCTGGCTCAAAAGCAGCTCTGCTGACCTGGTTTCTCTGGCTCTACAGCAGCTCTGCTGACCAGGTTCTCTGCCTCTAGGGCAGCTTGCTGACTTGGTTCTAAGGCTCTAGAGCAGCTCTGCTGATCTGGTTCTCTGGCTCTAAAGCAGCTCTGCTGACCTGGTTCTCTCCCTCTAAAGTAGCTCTGCTGACCTGGTTCTCTGGCTCTAGAGCAGCTCTGCTAACCTGATTATCTGGCTCTAAAACACCTCTGCTGACCTAGTTCTCTGGCTCTACAGCAACTCTGCTGACATGTTTCTCTGGCTCTACAACAGCTCTGCTGACCTGGTTCTTAGGCTCTAGAGCGGCTCTGCTGACCTGGTTCACTGGCTCTAAATCGGCTCTGCTGACCTGGTTCTCTGGCTCTAAAGCGGCTCTGCTTACGTGGCTCTCTGGCTCTAAAGTAGCTCTGCTGACCTGGTTCTCTGTCTCTACAATGGCTCTGCTGACCTGGTTCTCTGGCTCTAAAGCACCTCCGCTGCCCTGGTTCTCTGGCTCTGCAGCAGCTCTGCTGACCTGGTTCTCTGGCTCTAGAGCAGCTCTGCTGCCCTGGTTCCTAGGCTCTAGAGCAGCTGTGCTGACCTGGTTCTCTGGCTCTAAAGCAGCTCTGCTGACCTGGTTCTTAGGCTCCAGAGTAGCTCTGCTGACCTGGTTCTCTGGCTCTAAAGCGGCTCTGCTGACCTGGTTCTCTGGCCCTGGAGTGGCTCTGCTGACGTTGTTCTCTGGCTCTAGAGCAGATCTGCTGACCTGGTTCCTGGCTCTAGAGCAGCTCTGCTAACCTGGTACCTGGCTCTAGAGCAGCTCTGCTGACCTGGTTCTCTGGTTCTACAACGGCCCTGCTGACCTGGTTGTCTGGCTCTAAAGCAGCTCTGCTGACCTGGTTCTGTGGCTCTAAAGCGGCTCTGCTTACGTGGTTCTCTGGCTCTAAAGCAGCTCTGCTGACCTGGTTCTCTGGCTCTAAAGCGGCTCTGCTGACCTGGTTCTCTGTCTCTACAATGGCTCTGCTGACCTCATTCTCTGGCTTGAAAGTACCTCCGCTGCCCTGGTTCTCTGGCTCTGCAACAGCTCTGCTGACCTGGTTCTCTGGCTCTAGAGCAGCTCTGCTGCCCTTGTTCCTAGCCTCTAGAGCAGCTGTGCTGACCTGGTTCTCTGGCTCTAAAGCAGCTCTGCTGACCTGGTTCTTAGGCTCTAGAGCAGCTCTGCTAACCTGGTTCTCTGGCTCTAAAGCACCTCTGCTGACCTGGTTCTTAGGCTCTAGAGCAGCTCTGCTGACCTGGTTCTTAGGCTCTAGAGCAGCTCTGCTGACCTGGTTCTCTGGCTCTAAAGCGGCTCTGCTGACCTGGTTCTCTGGCTCTAAAGCAGCTCTGCTGACCTGGTTCTCTGGCTCTAAAGCACCTCTGCTGACCTGATTCTCTGGCTCAACAGCAGCTATGCTGTGTGGGTTCTCTGGCTCTACAGCAGCTCTGCTGACCTGGTTCTTAGGCTCTAGAGCGGCTCTGCTGACCTGGTTCTCTGTCTCTAAATCGGCTCTGCTGACCTGTTTCTCTGGCTCTAAAGCGGCTCTGCTGACCTGGTTATCTGGCTCTAAAGCAACTTTGCTGATCTGGTTCTCAGGCTCTAGAGCAGCTCTGCTGATCTGGTTCTCTGGCTCTAAAGCAGCTCTGCTGACCTGGTTCTCTGGCTCAAAAGCAGCTCTGCTGACCTGGTTTCTCTGGCTCTACAGCAGCTCTGCTGACCAGGTTCTCTGCCTCTATGGCAGCTTGCTGACTTGGTTCTTAGGCTCTAGAGCAGCTCTGCTGATCTGGTTCTCTGGCTCTAAAGCAGCTCTGCTGACCTGGTTCTCTGGCTCTAAAACAGCTCTGCTGACCTGGTTCTCTCCCTCTAAAGCAGCTCTGCTGACCTGGTTTCTCTGGCTCTACAGCAGCTCTGCTGACCTGGTTCTCTGGCTATAGAGCAGCTCTGCTGACGTGGTTCTTAGGCTCTAGAGCAGCTCTGCTGACCTGGTTCTTAGGCTCTAAAGCAGCTCTGCTGACCTGGTTCTCTGGCTCTAAAGCAGCTCTGCTGACCTGGTTCTTAGGCTTTAGAGCAGCTTTGCTGACCTGGTTCTCTGGCTCTACAGCAGCTCTGCTGACCTGGTTGTTTGGCTATAAAGCGGCTCTGCTGACCTGGTTCTCTGATTATAAAGCGCCTCTGCTGACCTGGTTCTCTGGTTGTAAAGCGGCTCTGCTGACCTGGTTCTCTCCCTCTAAAGTAGCTCTGCTGACCTGGTTCTCTGGCTCTAGAGCAGCTCTGCTGACCTGGTTCTCTGGCTCTAAAGCAGCTCTGCTAACCTGATTATCTGGCTCTAAACACCTCTGCTGACCTAGTTCTCTGGCTCTACAGCAACACTGCTGACATGTTTCTCTGGCTCTACAACAGCTCTGCTGACCTGGTTCTTAGGCTCTAGAGCGGCTCTGCTGACCTGGTTCTCTGGCTCTAAATCGGCTCTGCTGACCTGGTTCTCTGGCTGTAAAGCGGCACTGCTGACCTGGTTCTCTGGCTCTAAAGCAGCTCTGCTTACGTGGTTCTCTGGCTCTAGAGCAGCTCTGCTGACCTGGTTCTCTGGCTCTAGAGCAGCTCTCCTGCCCTGGTTCCTAGGCTCTAGAGCAGCTGTGCTGATCTGGTTCTCTGGCTCTAAAGCAGCTCTGCTGACCTGGTTCTTAGGCTCTAGAGCAGCTCTGCTGACCTGGTTCTCTGGCCCTAGAGTGGCTCTGCTGATGTTGTTCTCTGGCTCTAGAGCAGATCTGCTGACCTGGTTCCTGGCTCTAGAGCAGCTCTGCTAACCTGGTTCCTGGCTCTATAGCAGCTCTGCTGACCTGGTTCTCTGGCTCTAAAGCATCTCTGCTGACATGGTTCTTAGGCTCTAGAGCAGCTCTGCTAACCTGGTTCTCTGGTTCTACAACGGCCCCGCTGACCTGGTTGTCCGGCTCTAAAGCAGCTCTGCTGACCTGGTTATGTGGCTCTAAAGCGGCTCTGCTTACGTGGTTCTCTGGCTCTAAAGCAGCTCTGCTGACCTGGTTCTCTGGCTCTAAAGCGGCTCTGCTGACCTGGTTCTCTGTCTCTACAATGGCTCTGCTGACCTGGTTCTCTGGCTCTAAAGCGGCTCTGCTGACCTGGTTATCTGGCTCTAAAGCAACTTTGCTGATCTGGTTCTTAGGCTCTAGAGCAGCTCTGCTGATCTGGTTCTCTGGCTCTAAAGCAGCTCTGCTGACCTGGTTCACTGGCTCTAAATCGGCTCTGCTGACCTGGTTCTCTGGCTCTAAAGCGGCTCTGCTTACGTGGCTCTCTGGCTCTAAAGTAGCTCTGCTGACCTGGTTCTCTGTCTCTACAATGGCTCTGCTGACCTGGTTCTCTGGCTCTAAAGCACCTCCGCTGCCCTGGTTCTCTGGCTCTGCAGCAGCTCTGCTGACCTGGTTCTCTGGCTCTAGAGCAGCTCTGCTGCCCTGGTTCCTAGGCTCTAGAGCAGCTGTGCTGACCTGGTTCTCTGGCTCTAAAGCAGCTCTGCTGACCTGGTTCTTAGGCTCCAGAGTAGCTCTGCTGACCTGGTTCTCTGGCTCTAAAGCGGCTCTGCTGACCTGGTTCTCTGGCCCTGGAGTGGCTCTGCTGACGTTGTTCTCTGGCTCTAGAGCAGATCTGCTGACCTGGTTCCTGGCTCTAGAGCAGCTCTGCTAACCTGGTACCTGGCTCTAGAGCAGCTCTGCTGACCTGGTTCTCTGGTTCTACAACGGCCCTGCTGACCTGGTTGTCTGGCTCTAAAGCAGCTCTGCTGACCTGGTTCTGTGGCTCTAAAGCAGCTCTGCTTACGTGGTTCTCTGGCTCTAAAGCAGCTCTGCTGACCTGGTTCTCTGGCTCTAAAGCGGCTCTGCTGACCTGGTTCTCTGTCTCTACAATGGCTCTGCTGACCTCATTCTCTGGCTCGAAAGTACCTCCGCTGCCCTGGTTCTCTGGCTCTGCAACAGCTCTGCTGACCTGGTTCTCTGGCTCTAGAGCAGCTCTGCTGCCCTTGTTCCTAGCCTCTAGAGCAGCTGTGCTGACCTGGTTCTCTGGCTCTAAAGCAGCTCTGCTGACCTGGTTCTTAGGCTCTAGAGCAGCTCTGCTAACCTGGTTCTCTGGCTCTAAAGCACCTCTGCTGACCTGGTTCTTAGGCTCTAGAGCAGCTCTGCTGACCTGGTTCTTAGGCTCTAGAGCAGCTCTGCTGACCTGGTTCTCTGGCTCTAAAGCGGCTCTGCTGACCTGGTTCTCTGGCTCTAAAGCAGCTCTGCTGACCTGGTTCTCTGGCTCTAAAGCACCTCTGCTGACCTGATTCTCTGGCTCAACAGCAGCTATGCTGTGTGGGTTCTCTGGCTCTACAGCAGCTCTGCTGACCTGGTTCTTAGGCTCTAGAGCGGCTCTGCTGACCTGGTTCTCTGTCTCTAAATCGGCTCTGCTGACCTGGTTCTCTGGCTCTAAAGCGGCTCTGCTGACCTGGTTATCTGGCTCTAAAGCAACTTTGCTGATCTGGTTCTCAGGCTCTAGAGCAGCTCTGCTGATCTGGTTCTCTGGCTCTAAAGCAGCTCTGCTGACCTGGTTCTCTGGCTCAAAAGCAGCTCTGCTGACCTGGTTTCTCTGGCTCTACAGCAGCTCTGCTGACCAGGTTCTCTGCCTCTATGGCAGCTTGCTGACTTGGTTCTTAGGCTCTAGAGCAGCTCTGCTGATCTGGTTCTCTGGCTCTAAAGCAGCTCTGCTGACCTGGTTCTCTGGCTCTAAAACAGCTCTGCTGACCTGGTTCTCTCCCTCTAAAGCAGCTCTGCTGACCTGGTTTCTCTGGCTCTACAGCAGCTCTGCTGACCTGGTTCTCTGGCTATAGAGCAGCTCTGCTGACGTGGTTCTTAGGCTCTAGAGCAGCTCTGCTGACCTGGTTCTTAGGCTCTACAGCAGCTCTGCTGACCTGGTTCTCTGGCTCTAAAGCAGCTCTGCTGACCTGGTTCTTAGGCTTTAGAGCAGCTTTGCTGACCTGGTTCTCTGGCTCTACAGCAGCTCTGCTGACCTGGTTGTTTGGCTATAAAGCGGCTCTGCTGACCTGGTTCTCTGATTATAAAGCGCCTCTGCTGACCTGGTTCTCTGGTTGTAAAGCGGCTCTGCTGACCTGGTTCTCTCCCTCTAAAGTAGCTCTGCTGACCTGGTTCTCTGGCTCTAGAGCAGCTCTGCTGACCTGGTTCTCTGGCTCTAAAGCAGCTCTGCTAACCTGATTATCTGGCTCTAAACACCTCTGCTGACCTAGTTCTCTGGCTCTACAGCAACACTGCTGACATGTTTCTCTGGCTCTACAACAGCTCTGCTGACCTGGTTCTTAGGCTCTAGAGCGGCTCTGCTGACCTGGTTCTCTGGCTCTAAATCGGCTCTGCTGACCTGGTTCTCTGGCTGTAAAGCGGCACTGCTGACCTGGTTCTCTGGCTCTAAAGCAGCTCTGCTTACGTGGTTCTCTGGCTCTAGAGCAGCTCTGCTGACCTGGTTCTCTGGCTCTAGAGCAGCTCTCCTGCCCTGGTTCCTAGGCTCTAGAGCAGCTGTGCTGATCTGGTTCTCTGGCTCTAAAGCAGCTCTGCTGACCTGGTTCTTAGGCTCTAGAGCAGCTCTGCTGACCTGGTTCTCTGGCCCTAGAGTGGCTCTGCTGATGTTGTTCTCTGGCTCTAGAGCAGATCTGCTGACCTGGTTCCTGGCTCTAGAGCAGCTCTGCTAACCTGGTTCCTGGCTCTATAGCAGCTCTGCTGACCTGGTTCTCTGGCTCTAAAGCATCTCTGCTGACATGGTTCTTAGGCTCTAGAGCAGCTCTGCTAACCTGGTTCTCTGGTTCTACAACGGCCCCGCTGACCTGGTTGTCCGGCTCTAAAGCAGCTCTGCTGACCTGGTTATGTGGCTCTAAAGCGGCTCTGCTTACGTGGTTCTCTGGCTCTAAAGCAGCTCTGCTGACCTGGTTCTCTGGCTCTAAAGCGGCTCTGCTGACCTGGTTCTCTGTCTCTACAATGGCTCTGCTGACCTGGTTCTCTGGCTCTAAAGCGGCTCTGCTGACCTGGTTATCTGGCTCTAAAGCAACTTTGCTGATCTGGTTCTTAGGCTCTAGAGCAGCTCTGCTGATCTGGTTCTCTGGCTCAAAAGCAGCTCTGCTGACCTGGTTTCTCTGGCTCTACAGCAGCTCTGCTGACCAGGTTCTCTGCCTCTATGGCAGCTTGCTGACTTGGTTCTTAGGCTCTAGAGCAGCTCTGCTGATCTGGTTCTCTGGCTCTAAAGCAGCTCTGCTGACCTGGTTCTCTGGCTCTAAAACAGCTCTGCTGACCTGGTTCTCTCCCTCTAAAGCAGCTCTGCTGACCTGGTTTCTGTGGCTCTACAGCAGCTCTGCTGACCTGGTTCTCTGGCTCGAAAGCACCTCCGCTGCCCTGGTTCTCTGGCTCTGCAGCAGCTCTGCTGACCTGGTTCTCTGGCTATAAAGCAGCTCTGCTGCCCTGGTTCCTAGGCTCTAGAGAAGCTGTGCTGACCTGGTTCTCTGGCTCTAAAGCGGCTCTGCTGACCTGGTTCTCTGGCCCTAGAGTGGCTCTGCTGATGTTGTTCTCTGGCTCTAGAGCGGATCTGCTGACCTGGTTCCTGGCTCTACAGCAGCTCTGCGTACCTGGTTCCTGGTTCTAAAGCATCTCTGCTGACATGGTTCTTTGGCTCTAGAGCAACTCTGCTGACCTGGTTCTCTGGTTCTACAACAGCCCTGCTGACCTGGTTTTCTGGCTCTAAAGGAGCTCTGCTGACCTGGTTCTCTGGTTCTCTGGCTCTAAAGCACCTCTGCTGACCTGGTTCTGTGGCTCTACAGCAGCTCTGCTGAGCTGGTTCTCTGGCTCTACAGCAGCCCTGCTGACCTGGTTCTTAGGCTCTAGAGCGGCTCTGCTGACCTGGTTCTCTGTCTCTAAATCGGCTCTGCTGACCTGGTTCTCTGGCTCTAAAGCGGCTCTGCTGACCTGGTTATCTGGCTCTAAAGCAACTTTGCTGACCTGGTTCTCTGGCTCTAGAGCAGCTCTGCTGACTTGGTTCGTAGGATCAAGAGCAGCTCTGCTGATCTGGTTCTCTGGCTCTAAAGCAGCTCTGCTGACCTGGTTCTCTGGCTCAAAAGCAGCTCTGCTGACCTGGTTTCTCTGGCTCTACAGCAGCTCTGCTGACCGGGTTCTCTGCCTCTAGGGCAGCTTGCTGACTTGGTTCTTAGGCTCTAGAGCAGCTCTGCTGATCTGGTTCTCTGGCTCTAAAGCAGCTCTGCTGACCTGGTTCTCTGGCTCTAAAACAGCTCTGCTGACCTGGTTCTCTCCCTCTAAAGCAGCTCTGCTGACCTGGTTTCTCTGGCTCTACAGCAGCTCTGCTGACCTGGTTCTCTGGCTATAGAGCAGCTCTGCTGACCTGGTTCTTAGGCTCTAGAGCAGCTCTGCTGACCTGGTTCTTAGGCTCTAAAGCAGCTCTGCTGACCTGGTTCTCTGGCTCTAGAGCACGTCTGCTGACCTGGTTCTTAGGGTCTAGAGCAGCTCTGCTGACCTGGTTCTCTGGCTCTAGAGCAGCTCTGCTGTCCCGGTTCTCTCCCTCTAAAGCAGTTCTGCTGACCTGGTTCTCTGGCTCTAAAGCAGCTCTGCTGACCTGGTTCTATGGCTCTAAAGCAGCTCTGCTGACTTGGTTCTCTGGCTCTAAAGCAGCTCTGCTGACCTGGTTCTCTGGCTCTAAAACACCTCTGCTGACCTAGTTCTCTGGCTCTACAGCAACTCTGCTGACATGTTTCTCTGGCTCTACAACAGCTCTGCTGACCTGGTTCTTAGGCTTTAGAGCGGCTCTGCTGACCTGGTTCGCTGGCTCTTAATTGGCTCTGCTGACCTGGTTCTCTGGCTATAAAGCGGCTCTGCTGACCTGGTTCTCTGGCTCTAATGCGGCTCTGCTTACTTGGCTCTCTGGCTCTAAAGCAGCTCTGCTGAACTGGTTCTCTGGCTCTAGAGCAGCTCTGCTGACCTGGTTCTCTGTCTCTACAATGGCTCTGCTGACCTGGTTCTCTGGCTCTAAAGCACCTCCGCTGCCCTGGTTCTCTGGCTCTGCAGCAGCTCTGCTGACCTGGTTCTCTGGCTCTAGAGCAGCTCTGCTGCCCTGGTTCCTAGGCTCTAGAGCAGCTGTGCTGACCTGGTTCTCTGGCTCTAAAGCAGCTCTGCTGACCTGGTTCTTAGGCTCTAGAGCAGCTCTGCTGACCTGGTTCTCTGGCTCTAAAGCGGCTCTGCTGACCTGGTTCTCTGGCCCTAGAGTGGCTCTGCTGACGTTGTTCTCTGGCTCTAGAGCAGATCTGCTGACCTGGTTCCTGGCTCTAGAGCAGCTCTGCTAACCTGGTACCTGGCTCTAGAGCAGCTCTGCTGACCTGGTTCTCTGGTTCTACAACGGCCCTGCTGACCTGGTTGTCTGGCTCTAAAGCAGCTCTGCTGACCTGGTTCTGTGGCTCTAAAGCGGCTCTGCTTACGTGGTTCTCTGGCTCTAAAGCAGCTCTGCTGACCTGGTTCTCTGGCTCTAAAGCGGCTCTGCTGACCTGGTTCTCTGTCTCTACAATGGCTCTGCTGACCTCATTCTCTGGCTCGAAAGTACCTCCGCTGCCCTGGTTCTCTGGCTCTGCAACAGCTCTGCTGACCTGGTTCTCTGGCTCTAGAGCAGCTCTGCTGCCCTTGTTCCTAGCCTCTAGAGCAGCTGTGCTGACCTGGTTCTCTGGCTCTAAAGCAGCTCTGCTGACCTGGTTCTTAGGCTCTAGAGCAGCTCTGCTAACCTGGTTCTCTGGCTCTAAAGCACCTCTGCTGACCTGGTTCTTAGGCTCTAGAGCAGCTCTGCTGACCTGGTTCTTAGGCTCTAGAGCAGCTCTGCTGACCTGGTTCTCTGGCTCTAAAGCGGCTCTGCTGACCTGGTTCTCTGGCTCTAAAGCAGCTCTGCTGACCTGGTTCTCTGGCTCTAAAGCACCTCTGCTGACCTGATTCTCTGGCTCAACAGCAGCTATGCTGTGTGGGTTCTCTGGCTCTACAGCAGCTCTGCTGACCTGGTTCTTAGGCTCTAGAGCGGCTCTGCTGACCTGGTTCTCTGTCTCTAAATCGGCTCTGCTGACCTGGTTCTCTGGCTCTAAAGCGGCTCTGCTGACCTGGTTATCTGGCTCTAAAGCAACTTTGCTGATCTGGTTCTCAGGCTCTAGAGCAGCTCTGCTGATCTGGTTCTCTGGCTCTAAAGCAGCTCTGCTGACCTGGTTCTCTGGCTCAAAAGCAGCTCTGCTGACCTGGTTTCTCTGGCTCTACAGCAGCTCTGCTGACCAGGTTCTCTGCCTCTATGGCAGCTTGCTGACTTGGTTCTTAGGCTCTAGAGCAGCTCTGCTGATCTGGTTCTCTGGCTCTAAAGCAGCTCTGCTGACCTGGTTCTCTGGCTCTAAAACAGCTCTGCTGACCTGGTTCTCTCCCTCTAAAGCAGCTCTGCTGACCTGGTTTCTCTGGCTCTACAGCAGCTCTGCTGACCTGGTTCTCTGGCTATAGAGCAGCTCTGCTGACGTGGTTCTTAGGCTCTAGAGCAGCTCTGCTGACCTGGTTCTTAGGCTCTAAAGCAGCTCTGCTGACCTGGTTCTCTGGCTCTAAAGCAGCTCTGCTGACCTGGTTCTTAGGCTTTAGAGCAGCTTTGCTGACCTGGTTCTCTGGCTCTACAGCAGCTCTGCTGACCTGGTTGTTTGGCTATAAAGCGGCTCTGCTGACCTGGTTCTCTGATTATAAAGCGCCTCTGCTGACCTGGTTCTCTGGTTGTAAAGCGGCTCTGCTGACCTGGTTCTCTCCCTCTAAAGTAGCTCTGCTGACCTGGTTCTCTGGCTCTAGAGCAGCTCTGCTGACCTGGTTCTCTGGCTCTAAAGCAGCTCTGCTAACCTGATTATCTGGCTCTAAACACCTCTGCTGACCTAGTTCTCTGGCTCTACAGCAACACTGCTGACATGTTTCTCTGGCTCTACAACAGCTCTGCTGACCTGGTTCTTAGGCTCTAGAGCGGCTCTGCTGACCTGGTTCTCTGGCTCTAAATCGGCTCTGCTGACCTGGTTCTCTGGCTGTAAAGCGGCACTGCTGACCTGGTTCTCTGGCTCTAAAGCAGCTCTGCTTACGTGGTTCTCTGGCTCTAGAGCAGCTCTGCTGACCTGGTTCTCTGGCTCTAGAGCAGCTCTCCTGCCCTGGTTCCTAGGCTCTAGAGCAGCTGTGCTGATCTGGTTCTCTGGCTCTAAAGCAGCTCTGCTGACCTGGTTCTTAGGCTCTAGAGCAGCTCTGCTGACCTGGTTCTCTGGCCCTAGAGTGGCTCTGCTGATGTTGTTCTCTGGCTCTAGAGCAGATCTGCTGACCTGGTTCCTGGCTCTAGAGCAGCTCTGCTAACCTGGTTCCTGGCTCTATAGCAGCTCTGCTGACCTGGTTCTCTGGCTCTAAAGCATCTCTGCTGACATGGTTCTTAGGCTCTAGAGCAGCTCTGCTAACCTGGTTCTCTGGTTCTACAACGGCACCGCTGACCTGGTTGTCCGGCTCTAAAGCAGCTCTGCTGACCTGGTTATGTGGCTCTAAAGAGGCTCTGCTTACGTGGTTCTCTGGCTCTAAAGCAGCTCTGCTGACCTGGTTCTCTGGCTCTAAAGCGGCTCTGCTGACCTGGTTCTCTGTCTCTACAATGGCTCTGCTGACCTGGTTCTCTGGCTCGAAAGCACCTCCGCTGCCCTGGTTCTCTGGCTCTGCAGCAGCTCTGCTGACCTGGTTCTCTGGCTATAAAGCAGCTCTGCTGCCCTGGTTCCTAGGCTCTAGAGAAGCTGTGCTGACCTGGTTCTCTGGCTCTAAAGCGGCTCTGCTGACCTGGTTCTCTGGCCCTAGAGTGGCTCTGCTGATGTTGTTCTCTGGCTCTAGAGCGGATCTGCTGACCTGGTTCCTGGCTCTACAGCAGCTCTGCGGACCTGCTTCCTGGTTCTAAAGCATCTCTGCTGACATGGTTCTTTGGCTCTAGAGCAACTCTGCTGACCTGGTTCTCTGGTTCTACAACAGCCCTGCTGACCTGGTTTTCTGGCTCTAAAGGAGCTCTGCTGACCTGGTTCTCTGGTTCTCTGGCTCTAAAGCACCTCTGCTGACCTGGTTCTGTGGCTCTACAGCAGCTCTGCTGAGCTGGTTCTCTGGCTCTACAGCAGCCCTGCTGACCTGGTTCTTAGGCTCTAGAGCGGCTCTGCTGACCTGGTTCTCTGTCTCTAAATCGGCTCTGCTGACCTGGTTCTCTGGCTCTAAAGCGGCTCTGCTGACCTGGTTATCTGGCTCTAAAGCAACTTTGCTGACCTGGTTCTCTGGCTCTAGAGCAGCTCTGCTGACTTGGTTCGTAGGATCAAGAGCAGCTCTGCTGATCTGGTTCTCTGGCTCTAAAGCAGCTCTGCTGACCTGGTTCTCTGGCTCAAAAGCAGCTCTGCTGACCTGGTTTCTCTGGCTCTACAGCAGCTCTGCTGACCGGGTTCTCTGCCTCTAGGGCAGCTTGCTGACTTGGTTCTTAGGCTCTAGAGCAGCTCTGCTGATCTGGTTCTCTGGCTCTAAAGCAGCTCTGCTGACCTGGTTCTCTGGCTCTAAAACAGCTCTGCTGACCTGGTTCTCTCCCTCTAAAGCAGCTCTGCTGACCTGGTTTCTCTGGCTCTACAGCAGCTCTGCTGACCTGGTTCTCTGGCTATAGAGCAGCTCTGCTGACCTGGTTCTTAGGCTCTAGAGCAGCTCTGCTGACCTGGTTCTTAGGCTCTAAAGCAGCTCTGCTGACCTGGTTCTCTGGCTCTAGAGCACGTCTGCTGACCTGGTTCTTAGGGTCTAGAGCAGCTCTGCTGACCTGGTTCTCTGGCTCTAGAGCAGCTCTGCTGTCCCGGTTCTCTCCCTCTAAAGCAGTTCTGCTGACCTGGTTCTCTGGCTCTAAAGCAGCTCTGCTGACCTGGTTCTATGGCTCTAAAGCAGCTCTGCTGACTTGGTTCTCTGGCTCTAAAGCAGCTCTGCTGACCTGGTTCTCTGGCTCTAAAACACCTCTGCTGACCTAGTTCTCTGGCTCTACAGCAACTCTGCTGACATGTTTCTCTGGCTCTACAACAGCTCTGCTGACCTGGTTCTTAGGCTTTAGAGCGGCTCTGCTGACCTGGTTCGCTGGCTCTTAATTGGCTCTGCTGACCTGGTTCTCTGGCTATAAAGCGGCTCTGCTGACCTGGTTCTCTGGCTCTAATGCGGCTCTGCTTACTTGGCTCTCTGGCTCTAAAGCAGCTCTGCTGACCTGGTTCTCTGGCTCTAGAGCAGCTCTGCTGACCTGGTTCTCTGTCTCTACAATGGCTCTGCTGACCTGGTTCTCTGGCTCTAAAGCACCTCCGCTGCCCTGGTTCTCTGGCTCTGCAGCAGCTCTGCTGACCTGGTTCTCTGGCTCTAGAGCAGCTCTGCTGCCCTGGTTCCTAGGCTCTAGAGCAGCTGTGCTGACCTGGTTCTCTGGCTCTAAAGCAGCTCTGCTGACCTGGTTCTTAGGCTCTAGAGCAGCTCTGCTGACCTGGTTCTCTGGCTCTAAAGCGGCTCTGCTGACCTGGTTCTCTGGCCCTAGAGTGGCTCTGCTGACGTTGTTCTCTGGCTCTAGAGCAGATCTGCTGACCTGGTTCCTGGCTCTAGAGCAGCTCTGCTAACCTGGTACCTGGCTCTAGAGCAGCTCTGCTGACCTGGTTCTCTGGCTCTAAAGCGGCTCTGCTGACCTGGTTCTCTGTCTCTACAATAGCTCTGCTGACCTCGATCTCTGGCTCGAAAGAACCTCCGCTGCCCTGGTTCTCTGGCTCTGCAACGGCTCTGCTGACCTGGTTCTCTGGCTCTAGAGCAGCTCTGCTGCCCTGGTTCCTAGCCTCCAGAACCGCTGTGCTGACCTGGTTCTCTGGCTCTAAAGCAGCTCTGCTGACCTGGTTCTTAGGCTCTAGAGCAGCTCTGCTAACCTGGTTCTGTGGCTCTAAAGCACCTCTGCTGACCTGGTTCTTAGGCTCTAGAGCAGCTCTGCTGACCTGGTTCTTAAGTTCTAGAGCAGCTCTGCTGACCTGGTTCTCTGGCTCTAAAGCGGCTCTGCTGACCTGGTTCTCCGGCTCTAAAGCAGCTCTGCTGACCTGGTTCTCTGGCTCTAAAGCACCTCTGCTGACCTGGTTCTCTGGCTCTACAGCAGCTCTGCTGTGCTGGTTCTCTGGCTCTACAGCAGCTCTGCTGACCTGGTTCTTAGGCTCTAGAGCGGCTCTGCTGACCTGGTTCTCTGTCTCTAAATCGGCTCTGCTGACCTGGTTCTCTGGCTTTAAAGCGGATCTGCTGACCTGGTTATCTGGCTCTAAAGCAACTTTGCTGACCTGGTTCTTAGGCTCTAGAGCAGCTCTGCTGATCTGCTTCTCTGGCTCTAAAGCAGCTCTGCTGACCTGGTTCTCTGGCTCAAAAGCAGCTCTGCTGACCTGGTTTCTCTTGCTCTACAGCAGCTCTGCTGACCGGGTTCTCTGCTTCTAGGGCAGCTTGCTGACTTGGTTCTTAGGTTCTAGAGCAGCTCTGCTGATCTGGTTCTCTGGCTCTAAAGCAGCTCTGCTGACCTGGTTCTCTGGCTCTAAAACAGCTCTGCTGACCTGGTTCTCTCCCTCTAAAGCAGCTCTGCTGACCTGGTTTCTCTGGCTCTACAGCAGCTCTGCTGACCTGGTTCTCTGGCTATAGAGCAGCTCTGCTGACCTGGTTCTTAGGCTCTAGAGCAGCTCTGCTGACCTGGTTCTTAGACTCTAAAGCAGCTCTGCTGACCTGGTTCTCTGGCTCTAAAGCAGCTCTGCTGACCTGGTTCTTAGGCTCTAGAGCAGCTTTGCTGACCTGGTTCTCTGGCTCTACAGCAGCTCTGCTGACCTGGTTGTTTGGCTATAAAGCGGCTCTGCTGACCTGGTTCTCTGGCTGTAAAGCGGCTCTGCTGACCTGGGTCTCTCCCTCTAAAGTAGCTCTGCTGACCTGGTTCTCTGGCTCTAGAGCAGCTCTGCTAACCTGATTATCTGGCTCTAAAACACCTCTGCTGACCTAGTTCTCTGTCTCTACAGCAACTCTGCTGACATGTTTCTCTGGCTCTACAATAGCTCTGCTGACCTGGTTCTTAGGCTCTAGAGCGGCTCTGCTGACCTGGTTCACTGGCTCTAAATCGGCTCTGCTGACCTGGTTCTCTGGCTCTAAAGCGGCTCTGCTTACGTGGCTCTCTGGCTCTAAAGTAGCTCTGCTGACCTGGTTCTCTGGCTCTAGAGCAGCTCTGCTGACCTGGTTCTCTGTCTCTACAATGGCTCTGCTGACCTGGTTCTCAGGCTCTAAAGCACCTCCGCTGCCCTGGTTCTCTGGCTCTGCAGCAGCTCTGCTGACCTGGTTCTCTGGCTCTAGAGCAGCTCTGCTGCCCTGGTTCCTAGGCTCTAGAGCAGCTGTGCTGACCTGGTTTTCTGGCTCTAAAGCAGCTCTGCTGACCTGGTTCTTAGGCTCCAGAGCAGCTCTGCTGACCTGGTTCTCTGGCTCTAAAGCGGCTCTGCTGACCTGGTTCTCTGGCCCTAGAGCAACTCTGCTGACGTTGTTCTCTGGCTCTAGAGCAGGTCTGCTGACCTGGTTCCTGGCTCTAGAGCAGCTCTGCTAACCTGGTACCTGGCTCTAGAGCAGCTCTGCTGACCTGGTTCTCTGGTTCTACAACGGCCCTGCTGACCTGGTTTTCTGGCTCTAAAGCAGCTCTGCTGACCTGGTTCTCTGGCTCTAAAGCGGCTCTGCTTACGTGGTTCTCTGGCTCTAAAGCAGCTCTGCTGACCTGATTCTCTGGCTCTAAAGCGGCTCTGCTGACCTGGTTCTCTGTCTCTACAATGGCTCTGCTGACCTCGTTCTCTGGCTCGAAAGTACCTCCGCTGCCCTGGTTCTCTGGCTCTGCAACAGCTCTGCTGACCTGGTTCTCTGGCTCTAGAGCAGCTCTGCTGCCCTGGTTCCTAGCCTCTAGAGCAGCTGTGCTGACCTGGTTCTCTGGCTCTAAAGCAGCTCTGCTGACCTGGTTCTTAGGCTCTAGAGCAGCTCTGCTAACCTGGTTCTCTGGCTCTAAAGCACCTCTGCTGACCTGGTTCTTAGGCTCTAGAGCAGCTCTGCTGACCTGGTTCTTAGGCTCTAGAGCAGCTCTGCTGACCTGGTTGTCTGGCTCTAAAGCGGCTCTGCTGACCTGGTTCTCTGGCTCTAAAGCAGCTCTGATGACCTGGTTCTCTGGCTCTAAAGCACCTCTGCTGACCTGATTCTCTGGCTCAACAGCAGCTCTGCTGTGTGGGTTCTCTGGCTCTACAGCAGCTCTGCTGACCTGGTTCTTAGGCTCTAGAGCGGCTCTGCTGACCTGGTTCTCTGTCTCTAAATCGGCTCTGCTGACCTGGTTCTCTGGCTCAAAAGCAGCTCTGCTGACCTGGTTTCTCTGGCTCTACAGCAGCTCTGCTGACCAGGTTCTCTGCCTCTAGGGCAGCTTGCTGACTTGGTTCTTAGGCTCTAGAGCAGCTCTGCTGATCTGGTTCTCTGGCTCTACAGCAGCTCTGCTGACCAGGTTCTCTGCCTCTAGGGCAGCTTGCTGACTTGGTTCTTCGGCTCTAGAGCAGCTCTGCTGACCTGGTTCTCTCCCTCTTAAGTAGCTCTGCTGACCTGGTTCTCTGGCTCTAGAGCAGCTCTGCTAACCTGATTATCTGGCTCTAAAACACCTCTGCTGACCTAGTTCTCTGGCTCTACAGCAACTCTGCTGACATGTTTCTCTGGCTCTACAACAGCTCTGCTGACCTGGTTCTTAGGCTCTAGAGCGGCTCTGCTGACCTGGTTCACTGGCTCTAAATCGGCTCTGCTGACCTGGTTCTCTGGCTCTAAAGCGGCTCTGCTTACGTGGCTCTCTGGCTCTAAAGTAGCTCTCCTGACCTGGTTCTCTGGCTCTAGAGCAGCTCTGCTGACCTGGTTCTCTGTCTCTACAATGGCTCTACTGACCTGGTTCTCTGGCTCTAAAGCACCTCCGCTGCCCTGGTTCTCTGGCTCTGCAGCAGCTCTGCTGACCTGGTTCTCTGGCTCTAGAGCAGCTCTGCTGCCCTGGTTCCTAGGCTCTAGAGCAGCTGTGCTGACCTGGTTCTCTGGCTCTAAAGCAGCTCTGCTGACCTGTTTCTTAGGCTCCAGAGCAGCTCTGCTGACCTGGTTCTCTGGCTCTAAAGCGGCTCTGCTGACCTGGTTCTCTGGCCCTAGAGTGGCTCTGCTGACGTTGTTCTCTGGCTCTAGAGCAGATCTGCTGACCTGGTTCCTGGCTCTAGAGCAGCTCTGCTGACCTGGTTCTCTGGTTCTACAACGGCCCTGCTGACCTGGTTGTCTGGCTCTAAAGCAGCTCTGCTGACCTGGTTCTGTGGCTCTAAAGCGGCTCTGCTTACGTGGTTCTCTGGCTCTAAAGCAGCTCTGCTGACCTGGTTCTCTGGCTCTAAAGCGGCTCTGCTGACCTGGTTCTCTGTCTCTACAATGGCTCTGCTGACCTCGTTCTCTGGCTCGAAAGTACCTCCGCTGCCCTGGTTCTCTGGCTCTGGAACACCTCTGCTGACCTGGTTCTCTGACTCTAAAGCGGCTCTGCTGACCTGGTTCTCTGGCCCTAGAGTGGCTCTGCTGACGTTGTTCCCTGGCTCTAGAGCAGATCTGCTGACCTGGTTCCTGGCTCTAGAGCAGCTCTGCTAACCTGGTACCTGGCTCTAGAGCAGCTCTGCTGACCTGGTTCTCTGGTTCTACAACGGCCCTGCTGACCTGGTTTTCTGGATCTAAAGCAGCTCTGCTGACCTGGTTCTGTGGCTCTAAAGCGGCTATGCTTACGTGGTTCTCTGGCTCTACAGCAGCTCTGCTGACCTGGTTCTCTGGCTCTAAAGCGGCTCTGCTGACCTGGTTCTCTGGCTCTAAAGCGGCTCTGCTGACCTGGTTCTCTGGCTCTAAAGCGGCTCTGCTTACGTGGTTCTCTGGCTCTAAAGCAGCTCTGCTGACCTGGTTCTCTGGCTCTAGAGCAGCTCTGCTGACCTGGTTCTCTGTCTCTACAATGGCTCTGCTGACCTGGTTCTCTGGCTCTAAAGCACCTCCGCTGCCCTGGTTCTCTGGCTCTGCAGCAGCTCTGCTGAACTGGTTCTTTGGCTCTAGAGCAGCTCTGCTGCCCTGGTTCCTAGGCTCTAGAGCAGCTGTGCTGACCTGGTTCTCTGGCTATAAAGCAGCTCTGCTGACCTGGTTCTTAGGTTCTAGAGCAGCTCTGCTGACCTGGTTCTCTGGCTCTACAGCAGCTCTGCTGACCTGGTTGTTTGGCTATAAAGCGGCTCTGCTGACCTGGTTCTCTGATTATAAAGCGCCTCTGCTGACCTGGTCCTCTGGCTCTGCAGCAGCTCTGCTGAACTGGTTCTCTGGCTCTAGAGCAGCTCTGCTGCCCTGGTTCCTAGGCTCTAGAGCAGCTGTGCTGACCTGGTTCTCTGGCTTTAAAGCAGCTCTGCTGACCTGGTTCTTAGGTTCTAGAGCAGCTCTGCTGACCTGGTTCTCTGGCTCTAAAGCAGCTCTGCTGACCTGGTTCTCTGGCCCTAGAGTGGCTCTTCTGATGTTGTTCTCTGGCTCTAGAGCGGATCTGCTGACCTGGTTCCTGGCTCTAGAGCAGCTCTGCTAACCTGGTTCCTGGCTCTAGAGCAGCTCTGCTGACCTGGTTCTCTGGCTCTAAAGCATCTCTGCTGACATGGTTCTGTGGCTCTAAAGCGGCTCTGCTTACATGGTTCTCTGGCTCTAAAGCAGCTCTGCTGACCTGGTTCTCTGGCTCTAAAGCGGCTCGGCTGACCTGGTTCTCTGTCTCTACAATGGCTCTGCTGACCTGGTTCTCTGGCTCGAAAGCACCTCCGCTGTCCTGGTTCTCTGGCTCTGCAGCAGCTCTGCTGACCTGGTTCTCTGGCTCTAGAGCAGCTCTGCTGCCCTGGTTCCTAGGCTATAGAGCAGCTGTGCTGACCTGGTTCTATGGCTCTAAAGCAGCTCTGCTGACCTGGTTCTTAGGCTCTAGAGCAGCTCTGCTGACCTGGTTCTCTGGCTCTAAAGCGGCTCTGCTGACCTGGTTCCCTGGCCCTAGAGTGGCTCTGCTGACGTTGTTCTATGGCTCTAGAGCAGATCTGCTGACCTGGTTCCTGGCTCTAGAGCAGCTCTGTGGACCTGGTTCCTGGTTCTAGAGCAGCTCTGCTGACCTGGTTCTCTGGCTCCAAAGCATCTCTGCTGACCTAGTTCTCTGGCTCTGCAGCAGCTCTGCTGACCTGGTTCTCTGGCTCTAGAGCAGCTCTGCTGTCCTGGTTCCTAGGCTCTAGAGCAGCTGTGCTGACCTGGTTCTCTGGCTCTAAAGCAGCTCTGCTGACCTGGTTCTTAGGCTATAGAGCAGATGTGCTGACCTGGTTCTATGGCTCTAAAGCAGATCTGCTGACCTGGTTCTTAGGCTCTACAACAGCTCTGCTGACCTGGTTCTTGGGCTCTAGATCGGCTCTGCTGACCTGGTTCTCTGGCTCTAAATCGGCTCTGCTGACCTGGTTCTCTGGCTCTAAAGCGGCTCTGCTGACCTGGTTCTCTGGCTCTAAAGCGGCTCTGCTTACGTGGTTCTCTGGCTCTAAAGCAGCTCTGCTGACCTGGTTCTCTGGCTCTAGAGCAGCTCTGCTGACCTGGTTCTCTGTCTCTACAATGGCTCTGCTGACCTGGTTCTCTGGCTCTAAAGCACCACCGCTGCCCTGGTTCTCTGGCTCTGCAGCAGCTCTGCTGAACTGGTTCTCTGGCTCTAGAGCAGCTCTGCTGCCCTGGTTCCTAGGCTCTAGAGAAGCTGTGCTGACCTGGTTCTCTGGCTATAAAGCAGCTCTGCTGATCTGGTTCTTAGGCTCTAGAGCAGCTCTGCTGACATGGTTCTCTGGCTCTAAAGCAGCTCTGCTGACCTGGTTCTCTGGCCCTAGAATGGCTCTGCTGACATTGTTCTCTGGCTCTAGAGCGGATCTGCTGACCTGGTTCCCAGCTCTGCTAACCTGGTTCCTGGCTCTAGAGCAGCTCTGCTGACCTGGTTCTCTGGCTCTAAAGCATCCTTGCTGACATGGTTCTTAGGCTCTAGAGCAGCTCTGCTGACCTGGTTCTCTGGTTCTACAACGGCCCTGCTGACCTGGTTTTCTGGCTCTAAAGCAGCTCTGCTGACCTGGTTCTGTGGCTCTAAAGTGGATCTGCTTATGTGGTTCTCTGGCTTGAAAGCACCTCCGCTGTCCTGGTTCTCTGGCTCTGCAGCAGCTCTGCTGACCTCGTTCTCTGGCTCTAGAGCAGCTCTGCTGCCCTGGTTCCTAGGCTATAGAGCACCTGTGCTGACCTGGTTCTATGGCTTTAAAGCAGCTGTGCTGACCTGGTTCTATGGCTCTAAAGCAGCTCTGCTGACCTGGTTGTTTGGCTATAAAGCGGCTCTGCTGACCTGGTTCTCTGATTATAAAGCGCCTCTGCTGACCTGGTTCTCTGGCTCTAGAGCAGCTTGGCAGGCCTGGTTCCTAGGCACTAGATCAGCTGTGCTGACCTGGTTCTCTGGCTCTAAAGCACCTCTGCTGACCTGGTTCTCTGGCTCTGCAGCAGCTCTGCTGACCTGGTTCTCTGGCTCTAGAGCAGCTCTGCTGACCTGGTTCCTAGGCTCTAGATCAGCTGTGCTGACTTGGTTCTCTGGCTCTAAAGCAGCTCTGATGACCTGGTTCTCTGGCTCTAAAGCACCTCTGCTGACCTGGTTATCTGGCTCTGCAGCAGCTCTGCTGGCCTGTTTCTCTGGCTCTAGAGCAGCTTTGCTGACCTGGTTCCTAGGCTCTAGATCAGCTGTGCTGACCTGGTTCTCTGGCTCTAAAGCAGCTCTGCTGACCTCGTTCTTAGGCTCTAGAGCAGCTGTGCTGACCTGGTTATCTGGCTCTAAAGCAGCTGTGCTGACCTGGTTCTATGGCTCTAAAGCAGATCTGCTGACCTGGTTCTTAGGCTCTACAACAGCTCTGCTGACCTGGTTCTTGGGCTCTAGAGCGGCTCTGCTGACCTGGTTCTCTGGCTCTAAATCGGCTCTGCTGACCTGGTTCTCTGGCTCTAAAGCGGCTCTGCTTACGTGGTTCTCTGGCTCTAAAGCAGCTCTGCTGACCTGGTTCTCTGGCTCTAGAGCAGCTCTGCTGACCTGGTTCTCTGTCTCTACAATGGCTCTGCTGACCTGGTTCTCTGGCTCTAAAGCACCTCCGCTGCCCTGGTTATCTGGCTCTGCAGCAGCTCTGCTGAACTGGTTCTCTGGCTCTAGAGCAGCTCTGCTGCCCTGGTTCCTAGGCTCTAGAGCAGCTGTGCTGACCTGGTTCTCTGGCTATAAAGCAGCTCTGCTGACCTGGTTCTTAGGCTCTAGAGCAGCTCTGCTGACATGGTTCTCTGGCTCTAAAGCAGCTCTGCTGACCTGGTTCTCTGGCCCTAGAATGGCTCTGCTGACATTGTTCTCTGGCTCTAGAGCGGATCTGCTGACCTGGTTCCTGGCTCTAGAGCAGCTCTGCTAACCTGGTTCCTGGCTCTAGAGCAGTTCTGCTGCCCTGGTTCCTAGGCTCTAGAGCAGCTGTGCTGACCTGGTTCTCTGGCTATAAAGCAGCTCTGCTGACCTGGTTCTTAGGTTCTAGAGCAGCTCTGCTGACCTGGTTCTCTGGCTCTAAAGGAGCTCTGCTGATCTGGTTCTCTGGCCCTAGAGTGGCTCTGCTGACGTTGTTCTCTGGCTCTAGAGCGGATCTGCTGACCTGGTTCCTGGCTCTAGAGCAGCTCTGCTAACCTGGTTCCTGGCTCTAGAGCAGCTCTGCTGACCTGGTTCTCTGGCTCTAAAGCATCTCTGCTGACATGGTTCTTAGGCTCTAGAGCAGCTCTGCTGACCTGGTTCTCTGGTTCTACAAAGGCCCTGCTGACCTGGTTTTCTGGCTCTAAAGCAGCTCTGCTGACCTGGTTCTGTGGCTCTAAAGCAGCTCTGCTGACCTGGTTCTTAGGCTCTAGGTCAGCTCTGCTGACCTGTTTCTCTGGCTCTAAAGCGGCTCTGCTGACCTGGTTCTCTGGCTCTAAAGCGGCTCGGCTGACCTGGTTCTCTGTCTCTATAATGGCTCTGCTGACCTGGTTCTCTGGCTCGAAAGCACCTCTGCTGTCCTGGTTCTCTTGCTCTGCAGCAGCTCTGCTGACCTGGTTCTCTGGCTCTAGAGCAGCTCTGCTGCCCTGGTTCCTTGGCTATAGAGCAGCTGTGCTGACCTGGTTCTATGGCTCTAAAGCAGCACTGCTGACCTGGTTCTTAGGCTCTAGGTCAGCTCTGCTGACCTGTTTCTCTGGCTCTAAAGCGGCTCTGCTGACCTGGTTCTCTGGCCCTAGAGTGGCTCTGCTGATGTTGTTCTATGGCTCTAGAGCAGATCTGCTGACCTGGTTCCTGGCTCTAGAGCAGCTCTGCGGACCTGGTTCCTGGTTCTAGAGCAGGTCTGCTGACCTGGTTCTCTGGCTCTAAAGCATCTCTGCTGACCTAGTTCTCTGGCTCTGCAGCAGCTCTGCTGACCTGGTTCTCTGGCTCTAGAGCAGCTCTGCTGTCCTGGTTCCTAGGCTCTAGAGCAGCTGTGCTGACCTGGTTCTCTGGCTCTAAAGCAGCTGTGCTGACCTGGTTCTATGGCTCTAAAGCAGATCTGCTGACCTGGTTCTTAGGCTCTACAACAGCTCTGCTGACCTGGTTCTTGGGCTCTAGAGCAGCTCTGCTGACATGGTTCTCTGGCTCTAGAGCAGCTCTGCTGACATGGTTCTTAGAGTCTAGGGCAGCTCTGCTGACCTGGTTTTCTGGTACAAAAGCAGATCTGCTGACCTGGTTCTCTGGCTCTAAACCACCTCTGCTGACCTGGTTCTCTGGCTCTGCAGCAGCTCTGCTAAGCTGTTTCTCTGGCTCTAGAGCAGCTCTGCTGACCTGGTTCCTAGGCTCTAGATCAGCTGTGCTGACCTAGTTCTCTGGCTCTAAAGCAGCTCTGCTGACCTGGTTCTTTGGCTCTAGAGCAGCTCCGCTGACCTGGTTCTCTGGTACTAAAGCAGATCTGCTGACCTGGTTCTCTGGCTCTAAAGCACCTCTGCTGACCTGGTTCTCTGGCTCTGCAGCAGCTCTGCTGACCTGTTTCTCTGGCTCTAGAGCAGCTCTGCTGGCATGGTTCCTAGGCTCTAGATCAGCTGTGCTGACCTGGTTCTCTGGCTCTAAAGCAGCTCTGCTGACCTGGTTTTTAGGCTTTAGAGCAGCTCTGCTGACCTGGTTCTCTGGCTCTAAAGCAGGTCTGCTGACCTGGTTTCTCTGGCTCTACAGCAGCTCTGCTGACCTGGTTCTCTGGCTCTAGAGCAGCACTGCTGACCTGGTTCTTAGGCTCTAGAGCAGCTATGCTGACCTGGTTCCTAGGCTCTAAAGCAGCTCTGCTGACCTGGTTCTCTGGCTCTAGAGCACGTCTGCTGACCTGGTTCTTAGGGTCTAGAGCAGCTTTGCTGACCTGGTTCTCTGGCTCTAGAGCAGCTCTGCTGACCTGGTACTCTCCCTCTAGAGCAGCTCTGCTGACCTGCTTCTCTGGCTCTACAACGGCTCTGCTGACCTGGTTCTCTGGCTCTAAAGCAGCTCTGCTGACCTGGTTCTTAGGCTCTAAAGCAGCTCTGCTGACCTGGTTCTCTGGCTCTAGAGCACGTCTGCTGACCTGGTTCTTGGGGTCTAGAGCAGCTTTGCTGACCTGGTTCTCTGGCTCTAGAGCAGCTCTGCTGACCTGATTCTCTCCCTCTAGAGCAGCTCTGCTGACCTGCTTCTCTGGCTCTACAACGGCTCTGCTGACCTGGTTCTCTGGCTCTAAAGCAGCTCTGCTGACCTGTTTCTCTGGCTCTAGAGCAGCTCTGCTGACCTGGTTCCAAGCCTCTAGCTCAGCTGCGCTGACCTGGTTCTCTGGCTCTAAGCAGCTCTGCTGACCTGGTTCTTAGGCTCTAGAGCAGCTGTGCTGACCTGTTTCTCTGGCTCTAAAGCAGCTCTGCTGACCTGGTTCTTAGGATCTAGAGCAGCTCTGCTGGCCTGGTTCCTAGGCTCTAGATCAGCTGTGCTGACCTGGTTCTCTGGCTCTAAAGCAGCTCTGCTGACCTGGTTTTTAGGCTCTAGAGCAGCTCTGCTGACCTGGTTCTCTGGCTCTAAAGCAGGTCTGCTGACCTGGTTTCTCTGGCTCTACAGCAGCTCTGCTGACCTGGTTCTCTGGCTCTAGAGCAGCACTGCTGACCTGGTTCTTAGGCTCTAGAGCAGCTCTGCTGACCTGGTTCCTAGGCTCTAAAGCAGCTCTGCTGACCTGGTTCTCTGGCTCTAGAGCACGTCTGCTGACCTGCTTCTTAGGGTCTAGAGCAGCTTTGCTGACCTGGTTCTCTGGCTCTAGAGCAGCTCTGCTGACCTGGTACTCTCCCTCTAGAGCAGCTCTGCTGACCTGCTTCTCTGGCTCTACAACGGCTCTGCTGACCTGGTTCTCTGGCTCTAAAGCAGCTCTGCTGACCTGGTTCTTAGGCTCTAAAGCAGCTCTGCTGACCTGGTTCTCTGGCTCTAGAGCACGTCTGCTGACCTGGTTCTTGGGGTCTAGAGCAGCTTTGCTGACCTGGTTCTCTGGCTCTAGAGCAGCTCTGCTGACCTGATTCTCTCCCTCTAGAGCAGCTCTGCTGACCTGCTTCTCTGGCTCTACAACGGCTCTGCTGACCTGGTTCTCTGGCTCTAAAGCAGCTCTGCTGACCTGTTTCTCTGGCTCTAGAGCAGCTCTGCTGACCTGGTTCCAAGCCTCTAGCTCAGCTGCGCTGACCTGGTTCTCTGGCTCTAAGCAGCTCTGCTGACCTGGTTCTTAGGCTCTAAAGCAGCTCTGCTGACCTGGTTCTTAGGATCTAGAGCAGCTCTGCTGACCTGGTTCACTGGCTCTACAGCAGCTCTGCTGACCTGGTTGTTTGGCTATAAAGCGGCTCTGCTGACCTGGTTCTCTGATTATAAAGCGCCTCTGCTGACCTGGTTCTCTGGCTGTAAAGCGGCTCTGCTGACCTGGTTCTCTCCCTCTAAAGCAGCTCTGCTGACCTGGTTCTCTGGCTCTAGAGCAGCTGTGCTGACCTGGTTCTCTGGCTCTACAATGGCTCTGCTGACCTGGTTCTCTGGCTCTACAGCAACTCTGCTGACATGTTTCTCTGGCTCTACAACAGCTCTGCTGACCTGGTTCTTGGGCTCTAGAGTGGCGCTGCTGACCTGGTTCTCTGGCTCTAAATCGGCTCTGCTGACCTGGTTCTCTGGCTCTAAAGCGGCTCTGCTGACCTGGTTCTCTGGCTCTAAAGCGGCTCTGCTTACGTGGTTCTCTGGCTCTAAAGCAGCTCTGCTGACCTGATTCTCTGGCTCTAGAGCAGCTCTGCTGACCTGGTTCTCTGTCTCCACAATGGCTCTGCTGACCTGGTTCTCTGGCTCTAAAGCACCTCCGCTGCCCTGGTTTTCTGGCTCTGCAGCAGCTCTGCTGAACTGGTTCTCTGGCTCTAGAGCAGCTCTGCTGCCCTGGTTCCTAGGCTCTAGAGCAGCTGTGCTGACCTGGTTCTCTGGCTATAAAGCAGCTCTGCTGACCTGGTTCTTAGGCTCTAGAGCAGCTCTGCTGACCTGGTTCTCTGGCTCTAAAGCAGCTCTGCAGACCTGGTTCTCTGGCCCTAGAGTGGCTCTGCTGACGTTGTTCTCTGGCTCTAGAGCGGATCTGGTGACCTGGTTCCTGGCTCTAGCGCAGCTCTGCTAACCTGGTTCTTAGGCTCTAGAGCAGCTCTGCTGACCTGGTTCTCTGGTTCTACAACGGCCCTGCTGACCTGCTTCTCTAGCTCTAAAGCGGCTCTGCTGACCTGGTTATCTGGCTCTAAAGCAGCTCCGCTGACCTGGTTTCTCTGGCTCTACAGCAGCTCTGCTGACCGGGTTCTCTGCCTCTAGGGCAGCTTGCTGACTTGGTTCTTAGGCTCTAGAGCAGCTCTGCTGATCTGGTTCTCTGGCTCTAAAGCAGCTCTGCTGACCTGGTTCTCTGGCTCTAAAGCAGCTCTGCTGACCTGGTTCTCTGGCTCTAAAACAGCTCTGCTGACCTGGTTCTCTCCCTCTAAAGCAGCTCTTCTGACCTGGTTTCTCTGGCTCTACAGCAGCTCTTCCGACCTGGTTCTCTGGCTATAGAGCAGCTCTGCTGACCTGGTTCTTAGGCTCTAGAGCAGCTCTGCTGACCTGGTTCTTAGGCTCTAAAGCAGCTCTGCTGACCTGGTTTCTCTGGCTCTACAGCAGCTCTGCTGACCTGGTTCTCTGGCTCTAAAGCAGATCTGCTGACCTGGTTCTATGGCTCAATAGCAGCTCTGCTGACCTGGTTCTCTGGCTCTAAAGCAGCTCTGCTGACCTGGTTCTCTGGCTCTAGAGCAGCTCTGCTGACCTGCTTCTCTGGCTCTACAACAGCTCTTCTAACCTGCTTCTCTGGCTCTAAAGCAGCTCTGCCGACCTGGTTCTCTGGCTCTAGAGCAGCTCTGCTGACCTGGTTCTCTGGGTCTACAACAGCCCTGCTGACCTGGTTTTCTGGCTCTAAAGCAGCTCTGCTGACCTGGTTCTCTGGCTCTAAAGCACCTCTGCTGACCTGGTTCTCTGGCTCTACAGAAGCTCTGCTGAGCTGGTTTTCCGGCTCTACAGCAGCTCTGCTGACCTGGTTCTTAGACTCTAGGGCAGCTCTGCTGACCTGGTTCTCTGGCTCTACAATGGCTCTGCTGACCTGGTTCTCTGGCTCTAAAGCAGCTCTGCTGACCTGGTTCTCTCCCTCTAGAGCAGCTCTGCTGACCTGCTTCTCTTGCTCTACAACGACTCTGCTGACCTGGTTCTCTGGCTCTACAGCAACTCTGCTGGCATGTTTCTCAGGCTCTACAACATCTCTGCTGACCTGGTTCTTAGGCTCTAGAGCGGCTCTGCTGACCTGGTTCTCTGGCTCTAAATCGCCTCTGCTGACCTGTTTCTCTGGCTCTAAAGCGGCTCTGCTGACCTGGTTCTCTGGCTCTAAAGCGGCTCTGCTTATGTGGTTCTCTGGCTCTAAAGCAGCTCTGCTGACCTGGTTCTCTGGCTCTAGAGCAGCTCTGCTGACCTGGTTCTCTGTCTCTACAATGGCTCTGCTGACCTGGTTCTCTGGCTCTAAAGTACCTCCCCTGCCCTGGTTCTCTGGCTCTGAAGCGGCTCTGCTGACCTGGTTATCTGGCTCTAAAGCAACTTTGCTGACCTGGTTCTCTGGCTCTAGAGCAGCTCTGCTGACTTGGTTCTTAGGCTCTAGAGCAGCTCTGCTGACCTGGTTCTCTGGCTCTAGAGCACGTCTGCTGACCTGGTTCTTAGGGTCTAGAGCAGCTCTGCTGACCTGGTTCTCTGGCTCTAGAGCAGCTTTGCTGACCTGGTTCTCTCCCTCTAGAGCAGTTCTGCTGACCTGCTTCTCTGGCTCTACAACGGCTCTGCTGACCTGGTTCTCTGGCTCTAAAGCAGCTCTGCTGACCTGTTTCTCTGGCTCTAGAGCAGCTCTGCTGACCTGGTTCCTAGCCTCTCGATCAGCTGTGCTGAACTGGTTCTCTGGCTCTAAAGCAGCTCTGCTGACCTGGTTCTTAGGCTCTATAGCACCTGTGCTGACCTGGTTCTCTGTCTCTAAAGCAGCTCTGCTGACCTGTTTCTTAGGATCTAGAGCAGCTCTGCTGACCTGGTTATCTGGCTCTACAGCAGCTCTGCTGACCTGCTTGTTTGGCTATAAAGCGGCTCTGCAGACATGGTTCTCTGATTATAAAGCGCCTCTGCTGACCTGGTTCTCTGGCTGTAAAGCGGCTCTGCTGACCTTGTTCTCTCCCTCTAAAGCAGCTCTGCTGACTTGGTTCTTTGGCTCTAGAGCAGCTCTGCTGACCTGGTTCTCTGGCTCTAGAGCAGCTCTGCTGACATGGTTCTTAGACTCTAGGGCAGCTCTGCTGACCTGGTTCTCTGGCTCTACAATGGCTCTGCTGACCTGGTTCTCTGGCTCTAAAGCAGCTCTGCTGACCTAGTTCTCTCCCTCTAGAGCAGCTCTGCTGACCTGCTTCTCTGGCTCTACAACGGCTCTGCTGACCTAGTTCTCTGGCTCTAAAGCAGCTCTGCTGACCTGTTTCTCTGGCTCTAGAGCAGCTCTGCTGACCTGGTTCCTAGCCTCTAGATCAGCTGTGCTGACCTGGTTCTCTGGCTATTAATCGGCTCTGCTGACCTGGTTCTTAGGCTCTAGAGCAGCTGTGCTGACCTGGTTCTCTGGCTCTGAAGCAGCTCTGCTGACCTGGTTCTTAGGCTCTAGAGCAGCTTTGCTGACCTGGTTCTCTGGCTCTACAGCAGCTCTGCTGACCTGGTTGTTTGGCTCTAGAGCAGCTCTGCTCACCTGGTTCTCTGGCTCTAAATCGGCTCTGCTGACCTGGTTCTCTGGCTCTAAAGCGGCTCTGCTGACCTGGTTCTCTGGCTCTAAAGCGGCTCTGCTGACCTGGTTCTCTGGCTCTAAAGCGGCTCTGCTTACGTGGTTCTCTGGCTCTAAAGCAGCTCTGCTGACCTGGTTCTCTGGCTCTAGAGCAGCTCTGCTGACCTGGTTCTCCTTCTCTACAGTGGCTCTGCTGACCTGGTTCTCTGGCTATAAAGCACCTCCGCTGCCCTGGTTCTCTGGCTCTGCGGCAGCTCTGCTAACCTGGTTCTCTGGCTCTAGAGCAGCTCTGCTGCCCTGGTTCTTAGGCTCTAGAGCAGCTGTGCTGACCTGGTTCTCTGGCTCTAAAGCAGCTCTGCTGACCTGGTTCTTAGGTTCTCGAGCAGCTCTGCTGACCTGGTTCTCTGGCTCTAAAGCGGCTCTGCTGACCTGGTTCTCTGGCCCTAGAGTGGCTCTGCTGACGTTCTCTGGCTCTAGAGCGGATCTGCTGACCTGGTTCCTGGCTCTAGAGCAGCTCTACATACCTGGTTCCTGGCTCTAGAGCAGCTCTGCTGACCTGGTTCTCTTGCTCTAAAGCATCTCTGCTGACATGGTTCTTAGGCTCTAGAGCAGCTCTGATAACCTGGTTCTCTGGTTCTACAACGGCCCTGCTGACCTGGTTTTCTGGCTTTAAAGCAGCTCTGCTGACCTGGTTCTGTGGCTCTAAAGCGGCTCTGCTTACGTGGTTCTCTGGCTCTAAAGCAGCTCTGCTGATCTGGTTCTCTGGCTCTAAAGCGGCTCTGCTGACCTGGTTCTCTGTCTCTACAATGGCTCTGCTGACCTGGTTCTCTGGCTCGAAAGCACCTCCGCTGCCCTGGTTTTCTGGCTCTGCAGCAGCTCTGCTGACCTGGTTCTCTGGCTCTAGAGCAGCTCTGCTGCCCTGGTTCCTAGGCTCTAGAGCAGCTCTGTTGACCAGGTTCACTGGCTCTAAAGCAGCTCTGCTGACCTGGTTCTTAGGCTCTAGAGCAGCTCTGCTGACCTAATTCTCTGGCTCTAAAGAGGCTCTGCTGACCTGGTTCTCTGGCCCTTGAGTGGCTCTGCTGATGTTGTTCTCTGGCTCTAGAGCGGATCTGCTGACCTGGTTCCTGGCTCTACAGCAGCTCGGCGGATCTGGTTCCTGGTTCTAGAGCAGCTCTGCTGACCTGGTTCTCTAGCTCTAAAGCATTTCAGCTGACATGGTTCTTAGGCTCTAAAGCCCCTCTGCTGACCTGGTTCTCTGGCTCTACAGCAGCTCTGCTGAGCTTGTTCTCCGGCTCTACAGCAGCTCTGCTGACCTGGTTCTTAGGCTCTAGAGCGGCTCTGCTGACCTGGTTCTCTCCCTCTAAAGCAGCTCTGCTGACCTGGTTCTCTGGCTCTAGAGCAGCTCTGCTGACCTGGTTCTCTGGCTCTAGAGCAGCTCTGCTGACATGGTTCTTAGACTCTAGGGCAGCTCTGCTGACCTGGTTCTCTGGCTCTAAAACACCTCTGCTGACCTTGTTCTCTGGCTCTACAGCAGCTCTGCTGACATGTTTCTCTGGCTCTACAACAGCTCTGCTGACCTGGTTCTCTGTCTCTAGAGCAGCTCTGCTGACCTGGTTCTTAAGCTCTGGAGCGGCTCTGCTGACCTGGTTCTCTGTCTCTAAAGCCGCTCTGCTGACCTGGTTCTCTGGCTCTAAAGCGGCACTGCTTACGTGGTTCTCTGGCTCTAAAGCAGCTCTGCTGACCTGGTTCTCTGGCTCTAGAGCAGCTCTGCTGACCTGGTTCTCTGTCTCTACAATGGCTCTGTTGACCTGGTTCTCTGGCTTTAAAGCACCTTGGCTGACCTGGTTCTCTGGTTCTGCAGCATCTCTGCTGACCTGGTTCTCTGGCTCTAGAGCAGCTCTGCTGACCTGGTTCCTAGGCTCTAGGGCAGATGTGCTGACCTGGTTCTCTTGCTCTAAAGCAGCTCTGTTGACCTGGTTCTTAGGCTCTAGAGCAGCTCTGCTGACCTAATTCTCTGGCTCTAAAGAGGCTCTGCTGACCTGGTTCTCTGGCCCTAGAGTGGCTCTGCTGATGTTGTTCTCTGGCTCTAGAGCGGATCTGCTGACCTGGTTCCTGGCTCTACAGCAGCTCTGCGGATCTGGTTCCTGGTTCTAGAGCAGCTCTGCTGACCTTGTTCTCTAGCTCTAAAGCATTTCAGCTGACATGGTTCTTAGGCTCTAGAGCAGCTCTGCTGACCTGGTTCTCTGGTTCTACAACAGCCCTGCTGACCTGGTTTTCTGGCTCTAAAGCAGCTCTGCTGACCTGGTTCTCTAGCTCTAAAGCACCTCTGCTGACCTGGTTCTCTGGCTCTACAGCAGCTCTGCTGAGCTGGTTCTCCGGCTCTACAGCAGCTCTGCTGACCTGGTTCTTAGGCTCTAGAGCGTGTCTGCTGACCTGGTTCTCTGTCTCTAAATCGGCTCTGCTGACCTGCTTCTCTAGCTCTAAAGCGGCTCTGCTGACCTGGTTATCTGGCTCTAAAGCAGCTCTGCTGACCTGGTTTCTCTGGCTCTACAGCAGCTCTGCTGACCGGGTTCTCTGCCTCTAGGGCAGCTTGCTGATTTGGTTCTTAGGCTCTAGAGCAGCTCTGCTGACCTGGTTCTTAGGCTCTAAAGCAGCTCTGCTGACCTGGTTTCTCTGGTTCTACAACAGCCCTGCTGACCTGGTTTTCTGGCTCTAAAGCAGCTCTGCTGACCTGGTTCTCTAGCTCTAAAGCACCTCTGCTGACCTGGTTCTCTGGCTCTACAGCAGCTCTGCTGAGCTGGTTCTCCGGCTCTACAGCAGCTCTGCTGACCTGGTTCTTAGGCTCTAGAGCGGCTCTGCTGACCTGGTTCTCTCCCTCTAAAGCAGCTCTGCTGACCTGGTTCTCTGGCTCTAGAGCAGCTCTGCTGACCTGGTTCTCTGGCTCTAGAGCAGCTCTGCTGACATGGTTCTTAGACTCTAGGGCAGCTCTGCTGACCTGGTTCTCTGGCTCTAAAACACCTCTGCTGACCTTGTTCTCTGGCTCTACAGCAGCTCTGCTGACATGTTTCTCTGGCTCTACAACAGCTCTGCTGACCTGGTTCTCTGTCTCTAGAGCAGCTCTGCTGACCTGGTTCTTAAGCTCTGGAGCGGCTCTGCTGACCTGGTTCTCTGGTTCTACAACAGCCCTGCTGACCTGGTTTTCTGGCTCTAAAGCAGCTCTGCTGACCTGGTTCTCTAGCTCTAAAGCACCTCTGCTGACCTGGTTCTCTGGCTCTACAGCAGCTCTGCTGAGCTGGTTCTCCGGCTCTACAGCAGCTCTGCTGACCTGGTTCTTAGGCTTTAGAGCGGGTCTGCTGACCTGGTTCTCTGTCTCTAAATCGGCTCTGCTGACCTGCTTCTCTAGCTCTAAAGCGGCTCTGCTGACCTGGTTATCTGGCTCTAAAGCAGCTCTGCTGACCTGGTTTCTCTGGCTCTACAGCAGCTCTGCTGACCGGGTTCTCTGCTTCTAGGGCAGCTTGCTGATTTGGTTCTTAGGCTCTAGAGCAGCTCTGCTGACCTGGTTCTTAGACTCTAAAGCAGCTCTGCTGACCTGGTTTCTCTGGTTCTACAACAGCCCTGCTGACCTGGTTTTCTGGCTCTAAAGCAGCTCTGCTGACCTGGTTCTCTAGCTCTAAAGCACCTCTGCTGACCTGGTTCTCTGGCTCTACAGCAGCTCTGCTGAGCTGGTTCTCCGGCTCTACAGCAGCTCTGCTGACCTGGTTCTTAGGCTCTAGAGCGGCTCTGCTGACCTGGTTCTCTCCCTCTAAAGCAGCTCTGCTGACCTGGTTCTCTGGCTCTAGAGGAGCTCTGCTGACCTGGTTCTCTGGCTCTAGAGCAGCTCTGCTGACATGGTGCTTAGACTCTAGGGCAGCTCTGCTGACCTGGTTCTCTGGCTCTAAAACACCTCTGCTGACCTTGTTCTCTGGCTCTACAGCAGCTCTGCTGACATGTTTCTCTGGCTCTACAACAGCTCTGCTGACCTGGTTCTCTGTCTCTAGAGCAGCTCTGCTGACCTGGTTCTTAAGCTCTGGAGCGGCTCTGCTCACCTGGTTCTCTGTCTCTAAAGCCGCTCTGCTGACCTGGTTCTCTGGCTCTAAAGCGGCACTGCTTACGTGGTTCTCTGGCTCTAAAGCAGCTCTGCTGACCTGGTTCTCTGGCTCTAGAGCAGCTCTGCTGACCTGGTTCTCTGTCTCTACAATGGCTCTGTTGACCTGGTTCTCTGGCTTTAAAGCACCTTGGCTGACCTGGTTCTCTGGCTCTGCAGCATCTCTGCTGACCTGGTTCTCTGGCTCTAGAGCAGCTCTGCTGACCTGGTTCCTAGGCTCTAGGGCAGCTGTGCTGACCTGGTTCTCTGGCTCTAAAGCAGCTCTGCTGGCCTGGTTCTTAGGCTCTAGAGCAGCTCTGCTGACCTGGTTCTCTGGCTCTAAAGTGGCTCTGCTGACCTGGTTCTCTGGCTCTACAGCAGCTCTGTTGACCTGGTTCTCTGGCTCTAAAACACCTCTGCAGACCTAGTTCTCTGGCTCTACAGCACCTCTGCTGACATGTTTCTCTGGCTTTACAACAGCTTGCTGACCTGGTTCTATGCCTCTAGAGCAGCTCTGCTGACCTGGTTCTTAAGCTCTAGAGCGGCTCTGCTGACCTGGTTCTCTGGCTCTAAAGCAGCTCTGCTGACCTGGTTCCTAGGCTCTAGATCAGCTGTGCTGACCTGGTTCTCTGGCTCTAAAGCAGCTCTGCTGACCTGGTTCTTAGGCTCTAGAGCAGCTCTGCTGACCTGGTTCTCTGGTACTAAAGCAGCTCTGCTGACCTGGTTCTTTGGCTCTAAAGCACCTCTGCTGACCTGGTTCTCTGGCTCTGCAGCAGCTCTGCTGACCTGTTTCTCTGGCTCTAGAGCAGCTCTGCTGGCCTGGTTCCTAGGCTCTAGATCAGCTGTGCTGACCTCGTTCTCTGGCTCTAAAGCAGCTCTGCTGACCTGGTTTCTCTGGCTCTACAGCAGCTCTGCTGACCTGGTTCTTAGGCTCTAAAGCAGCTCTGCTGACCTGGTTCTCTGGCTCTAGAGCAAGTCTGCTGACCTGGTTCTTAGGGTCTAGAGCAGCTTTGCTGACCTGGTTCTCTGGCTCTAGAGCAGCTCTGCTGACCTGGTTCTCTCCCTCTAGAGCAGCTCTGCTGACCTGCTTCTCTGGCTCTACAACGGCTCTGCTGGCCTGGTTTTCTGGCTCTAAAGCAGCTCTGCTGACCTGTTTCTCTGGCACTAGAGCAGCTCTACTGACCTGGTTCCTATCCTCTAGAGCAGCTCTACATACCTGGTTCCTGGCTCTAGAGCAGCTCTGCTGACCTGGTTCTCTGGCTCTAAAGCATCTCTGCTGACATGGTTCTTAGGCTCTAGAGCAGCTCTAATAACCTGGTTCTCTGGTTCTACAACGGCCCTGCTGACCTGGTTGTCTGGCTTTAAAGCAGCTCTGCTGACCTGGTTCTGTGGCTCTAAAGCGGCTCTGCTTACGTGGTTCTCTGGCTCTAAAGCAGCTCTGCTGATCTGGTTCTCTGGCTCTAAAGCGGCTCTGCTGACCTGGTTCTCTGTCTCTACAATGGCTCTGCTGACCTGGTTCTCTGGCTCGAAAGCACCTCCGCTGCCCTGGTTCTCTGGCTCTGCAGCAGCTCTGCTGACCTGGTTCTCTGGCTCTAGAGCAGCTCTGCTGCCCTGGTTCCTAGGCTCTAGAGCAGCTCTGTTGACCAGGTTCACTGGCTCTAAAGCAGCTCTGCTGACCTGGTTCTTAGGCTCTAGAGCAGCTCTGCTGACCTAATTCTCTGGCTCTAAAGAGGCTCTGCTGACCTGGTTCTCTGGCCCTAGAGTGGCTCTGCTGATGTTGTTCTCTGGCTCTAGAGCGGATCTGCTGACCTGGTTCCTGGCTCTACAGCAGCTCTGCGGATCTGGTTCCTGGTTCTAGAGCAGCTCTGCTGACCTGGTTCTCTAGCTCTAAAGCATTTCAGCTGACATGGTTCTTAGGCTCTAGAGCAGCTCTGCTGACCTGGTTCTCTGGTTCTACAACAGCCCTGCTGACCTGGTTTTCTGGCTCTAAAGCAGCTCTACTGACCTGGTTCTCTAGCTCTAAAGCACCTCTGCTGACCTGGTTCTCTGGCTCTACAGCAGCTCTGTTGAGCTGGTTCTCCGGCTCTACAGCAGCTCTGCTGACCTGGTTCTTAGGCTCTAGAGCGGGTCTGCTGACCTGGTTCTCTGTCTCTAAATCGGCTCTGCTGACCTGCTTCTCTAGCTCTAAAGCGGCTCTGCTGACCTGGTTATCTGGCTCTAAAGCAGCTCTGCTGACCTGGTTTCTCTGGCTCTACAGCAGCTCTGCTGACCGGGTTCTCTGCCTCTAGGGCAGCTTGCTGATTTGGTTCTTAGGCTCTAGAGCAGCTCTGCTGACCTGGTTCTTAGGCTCTAAAGCAGCTCTGCTGACCTGGTTTCTCTGGTTCTACAACAGCCCTGCTGACCTGGTTTTCTGGCTCTAAAGCAGCTCTGCTGACCTGGTTCTCTAGCTCTAAAGCACCTCTGCTGACCTGGTTCTCTGGCTCTACAGCAGCTCTGCTGAGCTGGTTCTCCGGCTCTACAGCAGCTCTGCTGGCCTGGTTCTTAGGCTCTAGAGCGGCTCTGCTGACCTGGTTCTCTCCCTCTAAAGCAGCTCTGCTGACCTGGTTCTCTGGCTCTAGAGCAGCTCTGCTGACCTGGTTCTCTGGCTCTAGAGCAGCTCTGCTGACATGGTTCTTAGACTCTAGGGCAGCTCTGCTGACCTGGTTCTCTGGCTCTAAAACACCTCTGCTGACCTTGTTCTCTGGCTCTACAGCAGCTCTGCTGACATGTTTCTCTGGCTCTACAACAGCTCTGCTGACCTGGTTCTCTGTCTCTAGAGCAGCTCTGCTGACCTGGTTCTTAAGCTCTGGAGCGGCTCTGCTGACCTGGTTCTCTGTCTCTAAAGCCGCTCTGCTGACCTGGTTCTCTGGCTCTAAAGCGGCACTGCTTACGTGGTTCTCTGGCTCTAAAGCAGCTCTGCTGACCTGGTTCTCTGGCTCTAGAGCAGCTCTGCTGACCTGGTTCTCTGTCTCTACAATGGCTCTGTTGACCTGGTTCTCTGGCTTTAAAGCACCTTGGCTGACCTGGTTCTCTGGCTCTGCAGCATCTCTGCTGACCTGGTTCTCTGGCTCTAGAGCAGCTCTGCTGACCTGGTTCTCTGTCTCTACAATGGCTCTGTTGACCTGGTTCTCTGGCTTTAAAGCACCTTGGCTGACCTGGTTCTCTGGCTCTGCAGCATCTCTGCTGACCTGGTTCTCTGGCTCTAGAGCAGCTCTGCTGACCTGGTTCCTAGGCTCTAGGGCAGCTGTGCTGACCTGGTTCTCTGGCTCTAAAGCAGCTCTGCTGGCCTGGTTCTTAGGCTCTAGAGCAGCTCTGCTGACCTGGTTCTCTGGCTCTAAAGTGGCTCTGCTGACCTGGTTCTCTGGCTCTACAGCAGCTCTGTTGACCTGGTTATCTGGCTCTAAAGCAGCTCTGCTGACCTGGTTCTTAGGCTCTAGAGCAGCTCTGCTGACCTGGTTCTCTGGTACTAAAGCAGCTCTGCTGACCTGGTTCTTTGGCTCTAAAGCACCTCTGCTGACCTGGTTCTCTGGCTCTGCAGCAGCTCTGCTGACCTGTTTCTCTGGCTCTAGAGCAGCTCTGCTGGCCTGGTTCCTAGGCTCTAGATCAGCTGTGCTGACCTGGTTCTCTGGCTCTAAAGCAGCTCTGCTGACCTGGTTTCTCTGGCTCTACAGCAGCTCTGCTGACCTGGTTCTTAGGCTCTAAAGCAGCTCTGCTGACCTGGTTCTCTGGCTCTAGAGCAAGTCTGCTGACCTGGTTCTTAGGGTCTAGAGCAGCTTTGCTGACCTGGTTCTCTGGCTCTAGAGCAGCTCTGCTGACCTGGTTCTCTCCCTCTAGAGCAGCTCTGATGACCTGCTTCTCTGGCTCTACAACGGCTCTGCTGACCTGGTTCTCTGGCTCTAAAGCAGCTCTGCTGACCTGTTTCTCTGGCACTAGAGCAGCTCTACTGACCTGGTTCCTATCCTCTAGATCAGCTGTGCTGACCTGGTTCTCTGGCTCTAAAGCAGCTCTGCTGACCTGGTTCTTAGGCTCTAGAGCAGCTGTGCTGACCTGGTTCTCTGGCTCTACAGCAGCACTGCTGACCTGGTTGTTTGGCTATAAAGCGGCTCTGCTGACCTGGTTCTCTGATTATAAAGCGCCTCTGCTGACCTGGTTCTCTGGCTGTAAAGCGGCTCTGCTGACCTGGTTCTCTCCCTCTAAAGCAGCTCTGCTGACCTGGTTCTCTGGCTCTAGAGCAGCTCTGCTGACCTGGTACTCTGGCTCTAAAACACCTCTGCTGACCTGGTTGTTTGGCTATAAAGCGGCTCTGCTGACCTGGTTCTCTGATTATAAAGCGCCTCTGCTGACCTGGTTCTCTGGCTATAAAGCGGCTCTGCTGACCTGGTTCTCTCCCTCTAAAGCAGCTCTGCTGACATGGTTCTTAGACTCTAGGGCAGCTCTGCTAACCTGGTTCTCTGGCTCTACAATAGCTCTGCTGACCTGGTTCTCTGGCTCTAAAGCAGCTCTGCTGACCTGATTCTCTGGCTCTAAAACACCTCTGCTGACCTAGTTCTCTGGCTCTACAGCAACTCTGCTGACATGTTTCTCTGGCTCTACAACAGCTCTGCTGACCTGGTTCTTGGGCTCTAGAGCGGCTCTGCTGACCTGGTTCTCTGGCTCTAAATCGGCTCTGCTGACCTGGTTCTCTGGCTCTAAAGCGGCTCTGCTGACCTGGTTCTCTGGCTCTAAAGCGGCTCTGCTTACGTGGTTCTCTGGCTCTAAAGCAGCTCTGCTGACCTGGTTCTCTGGCTCTAGAGCAGCTCTGCTGACCTGGTTCTCTGTCTCTACAATGGCTCTGCTGACCTGGTTCTCTGGCTCTAAAGCACCTCCGCTGCCCTGGTTCTCTGGCTCTGCAGCAGCTCTGCTGAACTGGTTCTCTGGCTCTAGAGCAGCTCTGCTGCCCTGGTTCCTAGGCTCTAGAGTAGCTGTGCTGACCTGGTTCTCTGGCTATAAAGCAGCTCTGCTGACCTGGTTCTTAGGTTATAGAGCAGCTCTGCTGACCTGGTTCTCTGGCTCTACAGCAGCTCTGCTGACCTGGTTGTTTGGCTATAAAGCGGCTCTGCTGACCTGGTTCTCTGATTATAAAGCGCCTCTGCTGACCTGGTTCTCTGGCTCTGCAGCAGCTCTGCTGAACTGGTTCTCTGGCTCTAGAGCAGCTCTGCTGCCCTGGTTCTCTCCCTCTAAAGCAGCTCTGCTGACCTGGTTCTCTGGCTCTAAAGCAGCTCTGATAACCTGGTTCTTAGGCTCTAGAGCGGCTCTGCTGACCTGGTTCTCTCCCTCTAAAGCAGCTCTGCTGACCTGGTTCTCTGGCTCTAGAGCAGCTCTGCTGACCTGGTTCTCTGGCTCTAGAGCAGCTCTGCTGACATGGTTCTTAGACTCTAGGGCAGCTCTGCTGACCTGGTTCTCTGGCTCTAAAACACCTCTGCTGACCTTGTTCTCTGGCTCTACAGCAGCTCTGCTGACATGTTTCTCTGGCTCTACAACAGCTCTGCTGACCTGGTTCTCTGTCTCTAGAGCAGCTCTGCTGACCTGGTTCTTAAGCTCTGGAGCGGCTCTGCTGACCTGGTTCTCTGTCTCTAAAGCCGCTCTGCTGACCTGGTTCTCTGGCTCTAAAGCGGCACTGCTTACGTGGTTCTCTGGCTCTAAAGCAGCTCTGCTGACCTGGTTCTCTGGCTCTAGAGCAGCTCTGCTGACCTGGTTCTCTGTCTCTACAATGGCTCTGTTGACCTGGTTCTCTGGCTTTAAAGCACCTTGGCTGACCTGGTTCTCTGGCTCTGCAGCATCTCTGCTGACCTGGTTCTCTGGCTCTAGAGCAGCTCTGCTGACCTGGTTCCTAGGCTCTAGGGCAGCTGTGCTGACCTGGTTCTCTGGCTCTAAAGCAGCTCTGCTGGCCTGGTTCTTAGGCTCTAGAGCAGCTCTGCTGACCTGGTTCTCTGGCTCTAAAGTGACTCTGCTGACCTGCCACCAATGTTAGAAATGGGATTTCTGGTTGGCTAAGGCTTGCGCCAAAGTCAGGCAGAAACCACCACTCTAGTCAGGGCAAGGAAGTTACACACCAAAGATAACCCCTGCTCACCCCCTTGGTAGCTTGGCACGAGCAGACAGGCTTATCCCTGAGGCGATGTGTAAAGCGTTTGCGCGCGCACCCAGCAACAACACCCAAGGCCCACCACAAAGGAAACTCCACACAAGGTATTCTATAAAAATAGCCTTTGTATTATACACAACACATTAGATAAAAACACACACTCTACAATGTGCCACCAGGCACGGGCAGAATTTACAAGGGATTATATATACAGGGGACAGGGCCACATGGACCACTGTCAGGAATTAGCACTTAGAACATAGGAATAATACTGTAGTACAAAATAACATATGTAGCACACAACCAGTAACTACTGGTAACCAGAAAGTACCACCTACGCAACCCTAACCACCTTAGGAAAATATTGCGCAGGGAATCAGGACCTCACTAGCACCACCTGTGTTAGGGAGAAAACAACCACCTAAGTATCACAATACCTGTAGGGGTCTAAGCACATAAACACATGATGCATAACATTCAGAGGTGTAAAGCAAAGCACATGACGCATAAACACATTCAGAGGTGCAGGTTAGGAACAATGGCGCAAAAACTCACATTAGCCACCACCTGTGGCAGTCCCAGGCCAACTGGCCGTGAAGGGGCAAGGGCGCCCTGTGTCCAAATGTTAGGGCAAGGCTGCGCAAGCTGCGCCAGCCAACACACAGAGGCCACAACCTAAACGTTGCAGCTGCCCACTAAGTGCTGGGCAGCTGTAGGACAAGGATGGGGCCAACACTGGAGCCTCCCAGGGCTCTGAAACAAATGAAATGCCCCCTAGAGCCTCGCAGGCTCTAAATAATACTGTGCGCCTTCGTTGGAGCCTCGTGGGCTCAATAAACAAATGTGCCCTGTTAGAGCCTCGTGGGCTCGAAATCAAGAATGCCCCTAGATAACGTAGGAGCGGCCCGCTGCCTTCCGGGGCCGCTCTGCTGATGAACAAGATGCCCCCCGTTAGGTTTAGAGCCTCCCTGGGCTCTTCAAAAACAATGTGGGCCGTTGGAGCGCACCAGCGCTCAAAGAAAATATTGCGGGCCTCGTGGTCGGAGTCCCTCGGGACTCTATGCAAATGTGCCCCGTCGTTGGAGTCCCTCTCAGGGACTCGAGAGACAAATGTCCCCAGACGTTGGAGCCTAACAGGCTCTAAATCAAACAATGCCCCCCGTTGGAGCGGTCCGCTGTGGAGCGGGCCGCTCTGCTTCTGCCTCTCCCCACCCGGACTCCCTTTTTCACTTACCGGCTAGGGGAGAGGTGGCGAAGGCAGGACTCGGTCTGCGGGGCTTGTTCCTCGCGGACTTGACTGGAAGGCGGAGCCTACGGGCTCCGAACGCGAAGGCCACACGTCCCAGTGCGGGGTGGGCTCCCGCCTGGGTGGGGGACACGGCGCTTCTCCTCCGGAGTGCCCCGGGGCGCAGGGTAGGCTCCTGCCTGCTCCGGGGCTCAAATTAGCCGCGAGTGTTCGTGGGAGGCGGGGTAGGCTCCCGCCCTCCTATTTCCGTTTCCGGTTGTCCCGGAGACCCGCCCCCGGCCCGCCTGACTTCCTGGTCGGGCGCCGGAGGGCGATTCGCGGACAAATGCCGGGTGGGCACCGGCGCTTTTTAAAATGCTATAAATCGAGGTGGGCACTCGATAGGGCGGCAATGTCCCGGGCAGGGTGGGCACCTGCCAGGGGACCTCAGGATCGGCCCAGAATGGGGCAAATGCCGGGCGGGCACCGGCTTGCAGCAACAAAGCGCTCCTGAGCGCTGAAGGGAGATAAAAGCGCTTCCAGGCGCTTATGGGCAAAATAAGGCGCTCCCAGCGCTTAAAGGACAAAAGGACCACAAAATCCAGCAAGAGTCTCCCCTGCACACAGCAAAGCAGGGGTGGGGGGCAAGGCTGGACCCAGAGCCAGCTCACTGGGCCTCCAGGCAGGGAGGTAGTCCAAGTGGCGGTCCTCTGGTCCAGCAGCAGCAGCAGCCCCCCTCAGGTAGGATCCTGGCAGAGAACAGTTTCTGTGGGGACACAGCCCCATTTTTATACAGGCAAACCCTTTGTTCTGGGTTCAGGGTGAGGGGGAAAACCAGTCGCAGCTGGTTGGGGAGCACCCTTGATGTGCTCAGCCCCTCACTCTATTCACTGGAAGGGCTAGGGTCGTCAGTCGCACCACAGGGGGAGGGGGCCAGCATTGTGTTTGGAAAACCCTGTCCTATTCAGGACCCAGGTGTACTCCTCCCACCCATCTAGCTGCTGATCTCCCCATTCACCACTGGGTGACTCATCCTGACTCTGGGGAATCCCTAGCCCGTCACATGACACGACCAGCCAATCACGCGACAGACACACTGCACACAGAAGTGCCCACTTCTAGAAGTGGCACTTCCACACTAGGTACATGCACGCCGCACACATCATCGCGCAGCATTCACTCCCACGAGTCCGCACATACCAAACTTGGGCCTGCACACCCCACGCATCAGGAACTACTAGGGACACATACACTCCCCATGCATTCCTATGGGAGGGCAGGCCTATCTCACCACATGCACTCAGAGCACGCACGCACTTTACCCTGGGACACAGGGAAAGTGCGCAGAAACCAAAAAAATTACCACACCAAGTCACCAATAAAAAGCCAAAAAGTCCAGGGGTGAACCTGCCAGAAGGGCCAAGTCCAACAACCTGGTTCTCTGGCTCTACAGCAGCTCTGTTGACCTGGTTCTCTGGCTCTAAAACACCTCTGCAGACCTAGTTCTCTGGCTCTACAGCACCTCTGCTGACATGTTTCTCTGGCTTTACAACAGCTTGCTGACCTGGTTCTCTGCCTCTAGAGCAGCTCTGCTGACCTGGTTCTTAAGCTCTAGAGCGGCTCTGCTGACCTGGTTCTCTGGCTCTAAAGCGGCTCTGCTGACCTGGTTCCTAGGCTCTAGATCAGCTGTGCTGACCTGGTTCTCTGGCTCTAAAGCAGCTCTGCTGACCTGGTTCTTAGGCTCTAGAGCAGCTCTGCTGACCTGGTTCTCTGGTACTAAAGCAGCTCTGCTGACCTGGTTCTTTGGCTCTAAAGCACCTCTGCTGACCTGGTTCTCTGGCTCTGCAGCAGCTCTGCTGACCTGTTTCTCTGGCTCTAGAGCAGCTCTGCTGGCCTGGTTCCTAGGCTCTAGATCAGCTGTGCTGACCTGGTTCTCTGGCTCTAAAGCAGCTCTGCTGACCTGGTTTCTCTGGTTCTACAGCAGCTCTGCTGACCTGGTTCTTAGGCTCTAAAGCAGCTCTGCTGACCTGGTTCTCTGGCTCTAGAGCAAGTCTGCTGACCTGGTTCTTAGGGTCTAGAGCAGCTTTGCTGACCTGGTTCTCTGGCTCTAGAGCAGCTCTGCTGACCTGGTTCTCTCCCTCTAGAGCAGCTCTGCTGACCTGCTTCTCTGGCTCTACAACGGCTCTGCTGACCTGGTTCTCTGGCTCTAAAGCAGCTCTGCTGACCTGTTTCTCTGGCACTAGAGCAGCTCTACTGACCTGGTTCCTATCCTCTAGATCAGCTGTCCTGACCTGGTTCTCTGGCTCTAAAGCAGCTCTGCTGACCTGGTTCTTAGGCTCTAGAGCAGCTGTGCTGACCTGGTTCTCTGGCTCTACAGCAGCACTGCTGACCTGGTTGTTTGGCTATAAAGCGGCTCTGCTGACCTGGTTCTCTGATTATAAAGCGCCTCTGCTCACCTGGTTCTCTGGCTGTAAAGCGGCTCTGCTGACCTGGTTCTCTCCCTCTAAAGCAGCTCTGCTGACCTGGTTCTCTGGCTCTAGAGCAGCTCTGCTGACCTGGTGCTCTGGCTCTAAAACACCTCTGCTGACCTGGTTGTTTGGCTATAAAGCGGCTCTGCTGACCTGGTTCTCTGGCTCTAAAGCGGCTCTGCTGACCTGGTTCTCTGGCTCTAAAGCGGCTCTGCTTACGTGGTTCTCTGGCTCTAAAGCAGCTCTGCTGACCTGGTTCTCTGGCTCTAGAGCAGCTCTGCTGACCTGGTTCTCTGTCTCCACAATGGCTCTGCTGACCTGGTTCTCTGGCTCTAAAGCACCTCCGCTGCCCTGGTTCTCTGGCTCTGCAGCAGCTCTGCTGAACTGGTTCTCTGGCTCTAGAGCAGCTCTGCTGCCCTGGTTCCTAGGCTCTAGAGCAGCTGTGCTGACCTGGTTCTCTGGCTATAAAGCAGCTCTGCTGACCTGGTTCTTAGGTTCTAGAGCAGCTCTGCTGACCTGGTTCTCTGGCTCTACAGCAGCTCTGCTGACCTGGTTGTTTGGCTATAAAGCGGCTCTGCTGACCTGGTTCTCTGATTATAAAGCGCCTCTGCTGACCTGGTTCTCTGGCACTGCAGCAGCTCTGCTGAACTGGTTCTCTGGCTCTAGAGCAGCTCTGCTGCCCTGGTTCCTAGGCTCTAGAGCAGATGTGCTGACCTGGTTCTCTGTCTATAAAGCAGCTCTGCTGACCTGGTTCTTAGGTTCTAGAGCAGCTCTGCTGACCTGGTTCTCTGGCTCTAAAGCAGCTCTGCTGACCTGGTTCTCTGGCCCTAGAGTGGCTCTGCTGATGTTGTTCTCTGGCTCTAGAGCGGATCTGCTGACCTGGTTCCTGGCTCTAGAGCAGCTCTGCTAACCTGGTTCCTGGCTCTAGAGCAGCTCTGCTGACCTGGTTCTCTGGCTCTAAAGCATCTCTGCTGACATGGTTCTTAGGCTCTAGAGCAGCTCTGCTGACCTGGTTCTCTGGTTCTACAACAGCCCTGCTGACCTGGTTTTCTGGCTCTAAAGCAGCTCTGCTGACCTGGTTCTGTGGCTCTAAAGCGGCTCTGCTTACGTGGTTCTCTGGCTCTAAAGCAGCTCTGCTGACATGGTTCTCTGGCTCTAAAGCGGCTCGGCTGACCTGGTTCTCTGTCTCTACAATGGCTCTGCTGACCTGGTTCTCTGGCTCAAAAGCACCTCCGCTGTCCTGGTTCTCTGGCTCTGCAGCAGCTCTGCTGACCTGGTTCTCTGGCTCTAGATCAGCTCTGCTGCCCTGGTTCCTAGGCTATAGAGCAGCTGTGCTGACCTGGTTCTATGGCTCTAAAGCAGCTCCGCTGACCTGGTTCTTAGGCTCTAGAGCAGCTCTGCTGACCTGGTTCTCTGGCTCTAAAGCGGCTCTGCTGACCTGGTTCCCTGGCCCTAGAGTGGCTCTGCTGACGTTGTTCTATGGCTCTAGAGCAGATCTGCTGACCTGGTTCCTGGCTCTAGAGCAGCTCTGTGGACCTGGTTCCTGGTTCTAGAGCAGCTCTGCTGACCTGGTTCTCTGGCTCTAAAGCATCTCTGCTGACCTAGTTCTCTGGCTCTGCAGCAGCTCTGCTGACCTGGTTCTCTGGCTCTAGAGCAGCTCTGCTGTCCTGGTTCCTAGGCTCTAGAGCAGCTGTGCTGACCTGGTTCTCTGGCTCTAAAGCAGCTCTGCTGACCTGGTTCTTAGGCTATAGAGCAGCTGTGCTGACCTGGTTCTATGGCTCTAAAGCAGATCTGCTGACCTGGTTCTTAGGCTCTACAACAGCTCTGCAGACCTGGTTCTTGGGCTCTAGAGCGGCTCTGCTGACCTGGTTCTCTGGCTCTAAATCGGCTCTGCTGACCTGGTTCTCTGGCTCTAGAGTAGCTGTGCTGACCTGGTTCTCTGGCTATAAAGCAGCTCTGCTGACCTGGTTCTTAGGTTCTAGAGCAGCTCTGCTGACCTGGTTCTCTGGCTCTACAGCAGCTCTGCTGACCTGGTTGTTTGGCTATAAAGCGGCTCTGCTGACCTGGTTCTCTGATTATAAAGCGCCTCTGCTGACCTGGTTCTCTGGCTCTGCAGCAGCTCTGCTGAACTGGTTCTCTGGCTCTAGAGCAGCTCTGCTGCCCTGGTTCTCTCCCTCTAAAGCAGCTCTGCTGACCTGGTTCTCTGGCTCTAAAGCAGCTCTGATAACCTGGTTCTTAGGCTCTAGAGCGGCTCTGCTGACCTGGTTCTCTCCCTCTAAAGCAGCTCTGCTGACCTGGTTCTCTGGCTCTAGAGCAGCTCTGCTGACCTGGTTCTCTGGCTCTAGAGCAGCTCTGCTGACATGGTTCTTAGACTCTAGGGCAGCTCTGCTGACCTGGTTCTCTGGCTCTAAAACACCTCTGCTGACCTTGTTCTCTGGCTCTACAGCAGCTCTGCTGACATGTTTCTCTGGCTCTACAACAGCTCTGCTGACCTGGTTCTCTGTCTCTAGAGCAGCTCTGCTGACCTGGTTCTTAAGCTCTGGAGCGGCTCTGCTGACCTGGTTCTCTGTCTCTAAAGCCGCTCTGCTGACCTGGTTCTCTGGCTCTAAAGCGGCACTGCTTACGTGGTTCTCTGGCTCTAAAGCAGCTCTGCTGACCTGGTTCTCTGGCTCTAGAGCAGCTCTGCTGACCTGGTTCTCTGTCTCCTCAATGGCTCTGTTGACCTGGTTCTATGGCTTTAAAGCACCTTGGCTGACCTGGTTCTCTGGCTCTGCAGCATCTCTGCTGACCTGGTTCTCTGGCTCTAGAGCAGCTCTGCTGACCTGGTTCCTAGGCTCTAGGGCAGCTGTGCTGACCTGGTTCTCTGGCTCTAAAGCAGCTCTGCTGGCCTGGTTCTTAGGCTCTAGAGCAGCTCTGCTGACCTGGTTCTCTGGCTCTAAAGTGACTCTGCTGACCTGGTTCTCTGGCTCTACAGCAGCTCTGTTGACCTGGTTCTCTGGCTCTAAAACACCTCTGCAGACCTAGTTCTCTGGCTCTACAGCACCTCTGCTGACATGTTTCTCTGGCTTTACAACAGCTTGCTGACCTGGTTCTCTGCCTCTAGAGCAGCTCTGCTGACCTGGTTCTTAAGCTCTAGAGCGGCTCTGCTGACCTGGTTCTCTGGCTCTAAAGCGGCTCTGCTGACCTGGTTCCTAGGCTCTAGATCAGCTGTGCTGACCTGGTTCTCTGGCTCTAAAGCAGCTCTGCTGACCTGGTTCTTAGGCTCTAGAGCAGCTCTGCTGACCTGGTTCTCTGGTACTAAAGCAGCTCTGCTGACCTGGTTCTTTGGCTCTAAAGCACCTCTGCTGACCTGGTTCTCTGGCTCTGCAGCAGCTCTGCTGACCTGTTTCTTTGGCTCTAGAGCAGCTCTGCTGGCCTGGTTCCTAGGCTCTAGATCAGCTGTGCTGACCTGGTTCTCTCGCTCTAAAGCAGCTCTGCTGACCTGGTTTCTCTGGTTCTACAGCAGCTCTGCTGACCTGGTTCTTAGGCTCTAAAGCAGCTCTGCTGACCAGGTTCTCTGGCTCTAGAGCAAGTCTGCTGACCTGGTTCTTAGGGTCTAGAGCAGCTTTGCTGACCTGGTTCTCTGGCTCTAGAGCAGCTCTGCTGACCTGGTTCTCTCCCTCTAGAGCAGCTCTGCTGACCTGCTTCTCTGGCTCTACAACGGCTCTGCTGACCTGGTTCTCTGGCTCTAAAGCAGCTCTGCTGACCTGTTTCTCTGGCACTAGAGCAGCTCTACTGACCTGGTTCCTATCCTCTAGATCAGCTGTGCTGACCTGGTTCTCTGGCTCTAAAGCAGCTCTGCTGACCTGGTTCTTAGGCTCTAGAGCAGCTGTGCTGACCTGGTTCTCTGGCTCTACAGCAGCACTGCTGACCTGGTTGTTTGGCTATAAAGCGGCTCTGCTGACCTGGTTCTCTGATTATAAAGCGCCTCTGCTCACCTGGTTCTCTGGCTGTAAAGCGGCTCTGCTGACCTGGTTCTCTCCCTCTAAAGCAGCTCTGCTGACCTGGTTCTCTGGCTCTAGAGCAGCTCTGCTGACCTGGTGCTCTGGCTCTAAAACACCTCTGCTGACCTGGTTGTTTGGCTATAAAGCGGCTCTGCTGACCTGGTTCTCTGGCTCTAAAGCGGCTCTGCTGACCTGGTTCTCTGGCTCTAAAGCGGCTCTGCTTACGTGGTTCTCTGGCTCTAAAGCAGCTCTGCTGACCTGGTTCTCTGGCTCTAGAGCAGCTCTGCTGACCTGGTTCTCTGTCTCCACAATGGCTCTGCTGACCTGGTTCTCTGGCTCTAAAGCATCTCCGCTGCCCTGGTTCTCTGGCTCTGCAGCAGCTCTGCTGAACTGGTTCTCTGGCTCTAGAGCAGCTCTGCTGCCCTGGTTCCTAGGCTCTAGAGCAGCTGTGCTGACCTGGTTCTCTGGCTATAAAGCAGCTCTGCTGACCTGGTTCTTAGGTTCTAGAGCAGCTCTGCTGACCTGGTTCTCTGGCTCTACAGCAGCTCTGCTGACCTGGTTGTTTGGCTATAAAGCGGCTCTGCTGACCTGGTTCTCTGATTATAAAGCGCCTCTGCTGACCTGGTTCTCTGGCTCTGCAGCAGCTCTGCTGAACTGGTTCTCTGGCTCTAGAGCAGCTCTGCTGCCCTGGTTCCTAGGCTCTAGAGCAGATGTGCTGACCTGGTTCTCTGGCTATAAAGCAGCTCTGCTGACCTGGTTCTTAGGTTCTAGAGCAGCTCTGCTGACCTGGTTCTCTGGCTCTAAAGCAGCTCTGCTGACCTGGTTCTCTGGCCCTAGAGTGGCTCTGCTGATGTTGTTCTCTGGCTCTAGAGTGGATCTGCTGACCTGGTTCCTGGCTCTAGAGCAGCTCTGCTAACCTGGTTCCTGGCTCTAGAGCAGCTCTGCTGACCTGGTTCTCTGGCTCTAAAGCATCTCTGCTGACATGGTTTTTAGGCTCTAGAGCAGCTCTGCTGACCTGGTTCTCTGGTTCTACAACAGCCCTGCTGACCTGGTTTTCTGGCTCTAAAGCAGCTCTGCTGACCTGGTTCTGTGGCTCTAAAGCGGCTCTGCTTACGTGGTTCTCTGGCTCTAAAGCAGCTCTGCTGACCTGATTCTCTGGCTCTAAAGCGGCTCGGCTGACCTGGTTCTCTGTCTCTACAATGGCTCTGCTGACCTGGTTCTCTGGCTCAAAAGCACCTCCGCTGTCCTGGTTCTCTGGCTCTGCAGCAGCTCTGCTGACCTGGTTCTCTGGCTCTAGATCAGCTCTGCTGCCCTGGTTCCTAGGCTATAGAGCAGCTGTGCTGACCTGGTTCTATGGCTCTAAAGCAGCTCCGCTGACCTGGTTCTTAGGCTCTAGAGCAGCTCTGCTGACCTGGTTCTCTGGCTCTAAAGCTGCTCTGCTGACCTGGTTCCCTGGCCCTAGAGTGGCTCTGCTGACGTTGTTCTATGGCTCTAGAGCAGATCTGCTGACCTGGTTCCTGGCTCTAGAGCAGCTCTGTGGACCTGGTTCCTGGTTCTAGAGCAGCTCTGCTGACCTGGTTCTCTGGCTCTAAAGCATCTCTGCTGACCTAGTTCTCTGGCTCTGCAGCAGCTCTGCTGACCTGGTTCTCTGGCTCTAGAGCAGCTCTGCTGTCCTGGTTCCTAGGCTCTAGAGCAGCTGTGCTGACCTGGTTCTCTGGCTCTAAAGCAGCTCTGCTGACCTGGTTCTTAGGCTATAGAGCAGCTGTGCTGACCTGGTTCTATGGCTCTAAAGCAGATCTGCTGACCTGGTTCTTAGGCTCTACAACAGCTCTGCAGACCTGGTTCTTGGGCTCTAGAGCGGCTCTGCTGACCTGGTTCTCTGGCTCTAAATCGGCTCTGCTGACCTGGTTCTCTGGCTCTAAAGCGGCTCTGCTGACCTGGTTCTCTGGCTCTAAAGCGGCTCTGCTTACGTGGTTCTCTGGCTCTAAAGCAGCTCTGCTGACCTGGTTCTCTGGCTCTAGAGCAGCTCTGCTGACCTGGTTCTCTGTCTCTACAATGGCTCTGCTGACCTGGTTCTCTGGCTCTAAAGCACCTCCGCTGCCCTGGTTCTCTGGCTCTGCAGCAGCTCTGCTGAACTGGTTCTCTGGCTCTAGAGCAGCTCTGCTGCCCTGGTTCCTAGGCACTAGAGCAGCTGTGCTGACCTGGTTCTCTGGCTATAAAGCAGCTCTGCTGATCTGGTTCTTAGGCTCTAGAGCAGCTCTGCTGACATGGTTCTCTGGCTCTAAAGCAGCTCTGCTGACCTGGTTCTCTGGCAGTAGAATGGCTCTGCTGACATTGTTCTCTGGCTCTAGAGCGGATCTGCTGACCTGGTTCCCAGCTCTGCTAACCTGGTTCCTGGCTCTAGAGCAGCTCTGCTGACCTGGTTCTCTGGCTCTCAAGCATCCTTGCTGACATGGTTCTTAGGCTCTAGAGCAGCTCTGCTGACCTGGTTCTCTGGTTCTACAACGGCCCTGCTGACCTGGTTTTCTGGCTCTAAAGCAGCTCTGCTGACCTGGTTCTCTCCCTTTAAAGCAGCTCTGCTGACATGGTTCTTAGACTCTAGGGCAGCTCTGCTGACCTGGTTCTCTGGCTCTACAATAGCTCTGCTGACCTGGTTCTCTGGCTCTAAAGCAGCTCTGCTGACCTGATTCTCTGGCTCTAAAACACCTCTGCTGACCTAGTTCTCTGGCTCTACAGCAACTCTGCTGACATGTTTCTCTGGCTCTACAACAGCTCTGCTGACCTGGTTCTTGGGCTCTAGAGCGTCTCTGCTGACCTGGTTCTCTGGCTCTAAATCGGCTCTGCTGACCTGGTTCTCTGGCTCTAAAGCGGCTCTGCTGACCTGGTTCTCTGGCTCTAAAGCGGCTCTGCTTACGTGGTTCTCTGGCTCTAAAGCAGCTCTGCTGACCTGGTTCTCTGGCTCTAGAGCAGCTCTGCTGACCTGGTTCTCTGTCTCTACAATGGCTCTGCTGACCTGGTTCTCTGGCTCTAAAGCACCTCCGCTACCCTGGTTCTCTGGCTCTGCAGCAGCTCTGCTGAACTGGTTCTCTGGCTCTAGAGCAGCTCTGCTGCCCTGGTTCCTAGGCTCTAGAGCAGCTGTGCTGACCTGGTTCTCTGGCTATAAAGCAGCTCTGCTGACCTGGTTCTTAGGTTCTAGAGCAGCTCTGCTGACCTGGTTCTCTGGCTCTACAGCAGCTCTGCTGACCTGGTTGTTTGGCTATAAAGCGGCTCTGCTGACCTGGTTCTCTGATTATAAAGCGCCTCTGCTGACCTGGTTCTCTGGCTCTGCAGCAGCTCTGCTGAACTGGTTCTCTGGCGCTAGAGCAGCTCTGCTGCCCTGGTTCCTAGGCTCTAGAGCAGCTGTGCTGACCTGGTTCTCTGGCTATAAAGCAGCTCTGCTGACCTGGTTCTTAGGTTCTAGAGCAGCTCTGCTGACCTGGTTCTCTGGCTCTAAAGCAGCTCTGCTGACCTGGTTCTCTGGCCCTAGAGTGGCTCTGCTGATGTTGTTCTCTGGCTCTAGAGCGGATCTGCTGACCTGGTTCCTGGCTCTAGAGCAGCTCTGCTAACCTGGTTCCTGGCTCTAGAGCAGCTCTGCTGACCTGGTTCTCTGGCTCTAAAGCATCTCTGCTGACATGGTTCTTAGGCTCTAGAGCAGCTCTGCTGACCTGGTTCTCTGGTTCTACAACGGCTCTGCTGACCTGGTTTTCTGGCTCTAAAGCAGCTCTGATGACCTGGTTCTGTGGCTCTAAAGAGGCTCTGCTTACGTGGTTCTCTGGCTCTAAAGCAGCTCTGCTGACCTGGTTCTCTGGCTCTAAAGCGGCTCGGCTGACCTGGTTCTCTGTCTCTACAATGGCTCTGCTGACCTGGTTCTCTGGCTCGAAAGCACCTCCGCTGTCCTGGTTCTCTGGCTCTGCAGCAGCTCTGCTGACCTGGTTCTCTGGCTCTAGAGCAGCTCTGCTGCCCTGGTTCCTAGGCTATAGAGCAGCTGTGCTGACCTGGTTCTATGGCTCTAAAGCGACTCTGCTGACCTGGTTCCCTGGCCCTAGAGTGGCTCTGCTGATGTTGTTCTATGGCTCTAGAGCAGATCTGCTGACCTGGTTCCTGGCTCTAGAGCAGCTCTGTGGACCTGGTTCCTGGTTCTAGAGCAGCTCTGCTGACCTGGTTCTCTGGCTCTAAAGCATCTCTGCTGACCTAGTTCTCTGGCTCTGCAGCAGCTCTGCTGACCTGGTTCTCTGGCTCTAGAGCAGCTCTGCTGTCCTGGTTCCTAGGCTCTAGAGCAGCTGTGCTGACCTGGTTCTCTGGCTCTAAAGCAGCTCTGCTGACCTGGTTCTTAGGCTCTAGAGCAGCTGTGCTGACCTGGTTCTATGGCTCTAAAGCAGATCTGCTGACCTGGTTCTTAGGCTCTACAACAGCTCTGCTGACCTGGTTCTTGGGCTCTAGAGCGGCTCTGCTGACCTGGTTCTCTGGCTCTAAATCGGCTCTGCTGACCTGGTTCTCTGGCTCTAAAGCGGCTCTGCTGACCTGGTTCTCTGGCTCTAAAGCGGCTCTGCTTACGTGGTTCTCTGGCTCTAAAGCAGCTCTGCTGACCTGGTTCTCTGGCTCTAGAGCAGCTCTGCTGACCTGGTTCTCTGTCTCTACAATGGCTCTGCTGACCTGGTTCTCTGGCTCTAAAGCACCTCCGCTGCCCTGGTTCTCTGGCTCTGCAGCAGCTCTGCTGAACTGGTTCTCTGGCTCTAGAGCAGCTCTGCTGCCCTGGTTCCTAGGCTCTAGAGCAGGTGTGCTGACCTGGTTCTCTGGCTATAAAGCAGCTCTGCTGATCTGGTTCTTAGGCTCTAGAGCAGCTCTGCTGACATGGTTCTCTGGCTCTAAAGCAGCTCTGCTGACCTGGTTCTCTGGCCCTAGAATGGCTCTGCTGACATTGTTCTCTGGCTCTAGAGCGGATCTGCTGACCTGGTTCCCAGCTCTGCTAACCTGGTTCCTGGCTCTAGAGCAGCTCTGCTGACCTGGTTCTCTGGCTCTAAAGCATCCTTGCTGACATGGTTCTTAGGCTCTAAAGCAGCTCTGCTGACCTGGTTCTGTCGCTCTAAAGTGGATCTGCTTATGTGGTTCTCTGGCTTGAAAGCACCTCCGCTGACCTGGTTCTCTCGCTCTGCAGCAGCTCTGCTGACCTCGTTCTCTGGCTCTAGAGCAACTCTGCTGCCCTGGTTCCTAGGCTATAGAGCACCTGTGCTGACCTGGTTCTATGGCTTTAAAGCAGCTCTGCTGACCTGGTTCTTAGGATCTAGAGCAGCTCTGCTGACCTGGTTCTCTGGCTCTAAAGCGGCTCTGCTGACCTGGTTCTCTGGCCCTAGAGTGGCTCTGCTGACGTTGTTCTATGGCTCTAGAGCAGATCTGCTGACCTGTTTCCTGGCTCTAGAGCAGCTCTGCGGACCTGGTTCCTGGTTCTAGAGCAGCTCTGCTGACCTAGTTCTCTGGCTCTGCAGCAGCTCTGCTGACCTGGTTCTCTGGCTCTAGAGCAGCTCTGCTGTCCTGGTTCCTAGGCTCTAGAGCACCTGTGCTGACCTGGTTCTCTGGCTTTAAAGCAGCTCTGCTGACCTGGTTCTTAGGCTCTAGAGCAGCTCTGCTGACCTGGTTCTCTGGCTCTAAAGCGGCTCTGCTGACCTAGTTCTCTGGATCTACAGCAGCTCTGCTGACCTGGTTGTTTGGCTATAAAGCGGCTCTGCTGACCTGGTTCTCTGATTATAAAGTGCCTCTGCTGACCTGGTTCTCTGGCTCTGCAGCAGCTCTGCTGAACTCTTTCTCAGGCTCTAGAGCAGCTCTGCTGCCCTGGTTCCTAGGCTCTAGAGCAGCTGTGCTGACCTGGTTCTCTGGCTATAAAGCAGCTCTGCTGACCTGGTTCTTAGGTTCTAGAGCAGCTCTGCTGACCTGGTTCTCTGGCTCTAAAGCAGCTCTGCTGATCTGGTTCTCTGGCCCTAGAGTGGCTCTGCTGACGTTGTTCTCTGGCTCTAGAGCGGATCTGCTGACCTGGTTCCTGGCTCTAGAGCAGCTCTGCTAACCTGGTTCCTGGCTCTAGAGCAGCTCTGCTGACCTGGTTCTCTGGCTCTAAAGCATCTCTGCTGACATGGTTCTTAGGCTCTAGAGCAGCTCTGCTGACCTGGTTCTCTGGTTCTACAACGGCCCTGCTGACCTGGTTTTCTGGCTCTAAAGCAGCTCTGCTGAACTGGTTCTGTGGCTCTAAAGCGGCTCTGCTTACGTGGTTCTCTGGCTCTAAAGCAGCTCTGCTGACCTGGTTTTCTGGCTCTAAAGCGGCTCGGCTGACCTGGTTCTCTGGCTCTGCAGCAGCTCTGCTGACCTGGTTCTCTGGCTCTAGAGCAGCTCTGCTGCCCTGGTTCCTAGGCTATAGAGCAGCTGTGCTGACCTGGTTCTATTGCTCTAAAGCAGCTCTGCTGACCTGGTTCTTAGGCTCTAGGTCAGCTCTGCTGACCTGTTTCTCTGGCTCTAAAGCGGCTCTGCTGACCTGGTTCTCTGGACCTAGAGTGGCTCTGCTGATGTTGTTCTATGGCTCTAGAGCAGATCTGCTGACCTGGTTCCTGGCTCTAGAGCAGCTCTGCGGACCTGGTTCCTGGTTCTAGAGCAGCTCTGCTGAACTGGTTCTCTGGCTCTAAAGCATCTCTGCTGACCTAGTTCTCTGGCTCTGCAGCAGCTACGTGGTTCTCTGGCTCTAAAGCAGCTCTGCTGACCTGGTTCTCTGGCTCTAAAGCGGCTCGGCTGACCTGGTTCTCTGTCTCTACAATGGCTCTGCTGACCTGGTTCTCTGGCTCGAAAGCACCTCCGCTGTCCTGGTTCTCTGGCTCTGCAGCAGCTCTGCTGACCTGGTTCTCTGGCTCTAGAGCAGCTCTTCTGCCCTGGTTCTGAGGAAATATGAATTTTGTGATCAGTTATGTCCCCTATCGTAGACCCCAACGGCTCCATGTGCATGCTATAAGTACATGTATGTTCCCTCCTATTCCACTTTTGAAGACGCAAATATATGTGTGTCCACCGTCAACATGTCCTCTTTCAGATCCGCCATGAATGGGTCAGATATTCCATTCCTAAGTATGAAAGGCCACCGACTTTATATGGTTCACTTTCCACATTTTACAGATTCAGGCGAGTAGGCCCGAATTCTGTCATTAAGTCTTTTCCTGCCTTCTGCCTCTGAAAGCTCCAGTCTGAGCCCGCATCTGTGACCATGAACTTTGTCTTACTCCCTGCGCGGCTAACGGTGCTTGATCCAGCCTGTCGCCTGCCAAAAACTGTATTTCACCTTCGAGATTATCTCCTTCGCTCCTCATCCGATGCATTCCTGTCTAGTAGTTTAGGTAAACATTCTTCCAGCTCCCGTGCAAAGGGCCAGGCCTCGCTGCCGTCATGAAAATAATTCATAGCCCCGTTACCATGGAATATTCCTACCCCCTTGCATCTAGTGTAGACACTTAGACGCTTGTACACGCACTAACAGTCAGTATAGTCAGTATAGAATAAGATTCTATCCTAAGAGACCTCTCCTTTTGGATAACACAGTTCTTTAAACATAGGATATTAGATATGATATGGGATTAGGTTGACATAACCCCAGACTTCTGTCTCCACATGTAGAGCTAAATGTCAAGTCCCTTTTACCCTCTAGTTGCACGTCAATCACACGTCATGCGGCTGCGCGCGCATCTCTGCCAACTATTTCTGCTGACATTGCAGGATTCTCTTATGGATCCACCCACTTATGACATCATGTATGATGACGTTTATTAAATTACGCCCTCTATTAGCTACGTATGCACCTTTTATCAGCTGTTACGCCTCTTGCATCTGCTTTACTGTAATGTATTTTCTATAAAACTGCCTATCTGTCAATAATACATGCTTCCTTCCTTCCTGAACTTTCGTGGTGATGGAACAGAAGGCCCACAATTCGAATTGTCTTCCTTTTTATAGGAATAAAGCATTTTTAAACCTCTAATACCACGGATTCTGCCTCTTATATTTACTGAGTTATTCATGATAGACTTTACCGCATAAAAAATAGTACCGGTAACGAAATATTTACCACATAAATTGGCGCCCGAACAGGGACACTTTCTCATCTCACGCGCCGGCGGTGCGTTGCAGGCCCGGTCTCCTGCCACAGCTGAACGGACAACAAAAACGCGTATCTACAGGATTTCCTGTGTCTCCTTCCGGCCAAGCGGGGACGACTGAGGCTGCGATCAACACCCAGACGAGGCGGTGAGAAGTGCGAAGTATCCCGACCAGAGCCTAGCTGAGAGAGCAAGATCCGAGGTATACAGAGACCCGCCAGGTTCCGAAGTTCCGAGTCCAGTCGAGTCGAATCCAGTCCGGTCCAGTTTCAAGTTCCGTTCCGAGGCCTTCCGTTCCGAGCTACCCGGTGAGTACCATTACCGGGGAGGCATTTAACGTGCACATAGTCTGTGCCGGTCAAGACGGGTTTGGGTACACAAATCCGGTCTGCACTGTTTTAGCAGTGTATCTGTACTGTTTAGCAGTATATATAGTATGTTGTGCATATAAATAAGTATTATCTAGTGTCAGTATAATGTCAGTAACCAGTTTCCTATTAGTTATCATTGTTCATAAAACTGTTAAGTGTTAAATGTTTTAAAATACGTTCTATATACTGTGGTGTGAATGACTGTTCATTATTGTGTTTTTTGTATAAAGTGTGTTCTAGTAATAAGGTCTAAAAATGCCGCTCTTTTCGAAACTAAGACAAATCAAAACTAGAAAAGGTGTACTCGAAGAAGCTGTTCCCATCCCACCTAGGGACACTCCAGGATACTTTATGTATCATAAACATGGTCTAGATGCCGTATTATTTCTTGATTTATGGGTGGACTACACCAAAGAATTACCAGAGAGTCAGAGATGGCCCGCAGCGGGGACCTGGGATGCAGATTGCATCATGAGAGTAGAAGAAGAATTATGGAAAAAGAAAGCCAGACAGTCACAGAAAGATGCCATTGAATTATGGCGTAAAGAATCATATAGACGTACAGAAAAAGCACTTAGACAGGAAGATAAGGGTAAGGAGAATTCAAATAAAGTCCGAGAAAATCTATTACTTAAGGAAGGTAACCGAGTAAAATCAGAACAAGTAGATAGACAAAGAAACGCCCTTAGGAATGGTATGTATCCACTTCTGGCCGAAGGGTTACCTAAGGCTACTCCGGAAATACCAAAAGACTTGCCACCTCCGTTGTTTCCGATAAAAGCACATCCCAAGGGGCATCCCAGAACCGCAGAAGATGTTTTCCTTTCCCGCTATTTAGATGACGCAGCTCCCGAGTATGCTAATACCGCACCACATAGACTGCTTGCCGATGATGCTCATCGCCAAGAGCATTTGTCTGTACCTCCGCAACAACACGCTTCGACACACATTCCGACAAGCACATCTGTTTCTACAGCTTTTCCCGCAACGACGGTTGCTGTCTCACCCTCAACAAATCCTTTCACGTCCAGCACCCCAGACGGTGCTACAGGAGGTACGACAGACATTTTTTCTACGCCACCCAGAGGAAATAAATTTTCCCTTAGATAATTAGCACACCAACGTACGCCCAAACTAGCCACTCCCGACATGCTTAAGGAACTTCTAGTAGATTGTAGATATGATCCTGTGCCCGGTAAACGGGACGAAATGCTGCTGTCATCATTACGTATTAGACGAGCTGCAATATATTTAACGAAGTTACCAGGAATGAATACACATTTAGAAAATATATATCACTTTGTCCAGTCAGGGCGAGGTCCTGAAAGTATCCAGAGACATGGATCACCGACTGCAGAATTTACCTACACATTTATGGGCACAAGGCCCCACTGATGTTGGTTGCATGAACATTACACCGTATCGAGTTACACTGAAAACAGGAATAGTACTACCACGAATACGACAATACAAGTTACCACCAGATGCTGTAGTGGCTTTGCTGCAAATCATTGACGAGCTCATTGCACAAGGAGTGGTTGTCGAAACCGACTCCAATGTATGTAATTCTCCGATAATTCCGATTCTTAAAAGAACGGATCCAAAAGCTCCACCAGTATATCGATTAGTTATTGATCTGCGCGAATTAAATAAATGCATTGTACCACAATACCCTGTGGTCCCAGATATCTCTTCATTACTCACAGCTATTGACTCAGAAGCAACGTTTTTCACTGTAATTGATCTCAAGAATGCTTTCTTTAGTGTCCCAATCGATCCGGAAAGTCAATATTTGTTTGGTTTTAGTTTAAATGGACGAAGTTTTAAATTCACACGCGCACCTCAAGGATTTACAGAAAGCCCCAGCATTTATAGCCAAGCACTGAAACGAGAACTTGACAGTATCCACATGCCAGTTAACACTGCCTTGCTTCAATATGTCGATGATCTACTGATCACCGCCCGAAGCGAACTTGAATGTGAAAAAGCGTCACTGACGGTTTTAAAATTTCTGGCTGACAAGGGGCACAAGGTGTCCCCTTCTAAGCTGCAATTCTGTGTCCAGCGAGTTGTTTACCTTGGGCACTCGCTGTCCAAGGAGGGAAGACAGCTTACATCCGACCGCATCCAGTTAATTGCTAACATGCCACCACCCAAGACACAAAAGGAGGTGCGGGCTTTTATAGGCCTCACTTCATACTGTAGGCAGTGGATCCCTCAATATACATTTCTAGCAAAACCACTCATCCAGTTGACAACACAGGAGGCAGCCACATCGACTGTCCTCCCTTGGACTCCAGAACATACACACGCCTTTGAAAGCTTAAAGAAAGCTTTATGCCAAGCACCTGTCCTAGCAACACCATGTTACGGTAAACAGTTTACACTCTTTGTTACAGAACGCGAAGGTACTGCTTTGTCGGTACTCACTCAGGAACAAGCAGGATCACACAAACCGTGTGCTTATTTCTCTAGTACATTAGATCCAGTAGCTCAGGCACTTCCAGCGTGCCTGAAATCAGTGGCAGCAACAGCTTTAGCAATCAGACAAAGCGATGCCATAGTGTTAGGACACCAACTGACAGTACAAGTACCACACGCAGTAGAGGTTCTCTTGAACCGCACACAAACACAACACTTGACTATAGCGAGAATCACCGGTTACGAACTGACATTATTTCAGCCACACATAGAAATCAGACGTTGCAATACGTTAAATCCTGCCACACTGTTACCAGTGAGCGGAACAGATCCATTGGCACATGATTGTGTCGAAGTCATTACTATCACGACGAAACCCAGACAAGACTTGACAGACATCCCTTTGTCAGATCCGGACTTGACATTGTATGTAGATGGGTCATGTATGAGAACAAGTACAGGAGAGTTAGTGGCCGCTTACGCAGTCACAACAGACACTGAAGTCATTGAAACAAATTGTATTAACACTTTGTCAGCTCAAGCAGCAGAGCTCACCGCTCTGACACAAGCCTGTATTCAAGCCACAAATAAAAAAGTCAACATATACACAGATTCACGTTATGCATTCGGAGTCGTTCATGACTTCGGCGTACTGTGGCAAGAGAGAGGTTATTTAACTTCTCACGGTGCCCACATCCAACACGGACCCCTCATTCAAGCTCTATTAGACGCGATTCATCTACCTACTGAAATATCGATTATGAAATGCAAAGCCCATACAAAAGTTACCGATATCATTTCCCAGGGTAATGACCTAGCTGACAGAACAGCTAAACAGACTGCTCAGAATCAGACTCACACAACTGACATGACAAAGACAATAGTTCCGACACCAACACATTGCATGACAGTTAAGGATCCCGCCCTTGATGTAATTGATATACAGACACATGCTACACCAGAAGAAATAAAGAAATGGACTGAATTAGGAGGGATCCAAACAGATCAGGGATGGATGACGAAGGAAAAATCTATATGGTTTCTTCCCGACTCTATGGTCCAAGTCATCATTAACACTATACATAGTCCAGCGCACCTAGGAGAAAAAGCTATGCTAGACAGCATTCAACACATTTGGTTCAACAAACATTTACTAGCCGCAGCTAAACAAAAAGTTCGTACCTGTATGATATGTTGTCAGTTTAATCCAGGTAAAAGCATCCCCGTAGAGCAGGGTGGATTTCAACCTCCTAATCATGCTTTTGAAGTCCTCCAGATGGATTATATCCAGATGGAACGATGTCGAGGATTCAAATATGTTCTCGTAGTTGTCTGTGCTCTTTCCCGTTGGACAGAAGCATACCCGGTTTCAGATTACACTGCCCCGACTACTGCCAAACAGTTAGTTCGAGAATTCTTCCCACGGTACGGTTTACCACGTGTTGTCTACTCAGATAACGGCCAGCCGTTCTCATCCGAACTAATGAAACACGTTTCCCTTCTATTAGGATATCAATGGAAATTTCACTGTGTCCGACATCCCGAGGCAGCAGGTCTCGTAGAACGCCATAATCAAACTTTGAAAATTAGATTGTCCAAAATATGTAGAGAAAAAGGAGTCGATTGGATAGTAGCCTTACCAGTTGCGCTCTTTTACATGAGAATGGTAGCACATTCTCGAACAGGGCTATCCCCGTATGAGGTGATCTTCGGTAGACCACCAAATATGTGGGGGACGCCTATACCTCGTAAAATCACTGACGTTGACTGTAATATGCTGACAGATTACCTGGCTTCCTTGATGTCTGCACTACAATCTTGTCGTTCACAGGTATCCGCAGCTTTTCCCGACAATACTGAGGGGAAGCCCCATGACGTGGTTCCTGGTGACTTGGTGTTGGTCAGGAACTTTGACCGGAAGACCCAACTGGATCCTAGGTGGAAGTCACCGAAGTTAGTTCTGCTCACCACAAGGACAGCCGTGAAAATCGAAGGAAGAAAAGGGTGGTTGCACTCGAGTCATATCAAGAAATTTTATGGACTACCACCCAGTTTAGAGACCCACCCCTGTATTCCCTCACAGACAGACTCAAAGCTCCCCTTGGTTGAGCAATCGAACTCAGAAATTTATAAACTAAAATTGAGGTCTAATAAGTCAGACAATTTGATTGTTTAAGTCCTCTCCAAGGTGAATCGGTTGAATTTGTCTCTGACATGTATCCTCTAGACCGGAATAGAGAAAGAAATAATCAAATGCTGCTCAAGAAGCAAGCGTATTGTAAATCATTTCGTAGTCATTGTACAGTAACATTATTAATTTTGTTTTTTCTAAGTCTTTTGATCATCATTGTCAGCATCCTATTGCACATGTATTACCCTATTCCTAAGCATGCTTATAATATAACTGCAGAACATTCTTTTAGTGAATTACCTCCACATGAATTGTCTTATAGATTTGCGCTGCGCAATAACACTTTCATTAGTATGTTACATCATTCCCATCAAACCAGCAATGCCACAAATTGTTGGATATGTGGCCGACTCCCTCCCTATCAAAACTATAAGGGAGTTTTGCCCCTCTTTCCCTATCCGTTTACACACAATGGCTCCTGTGGAGCATGGTTTAGTTTGATTAATTCCCTGGATTCAAATTCTGCGGTTTATCAAGACAACTGGGTATGGGGCAACCTGAATTTAGTTTTGCTTAAAGTCTGCTACCCTAACAAGGAGGGACTTCCCAAAAGAACAGGAACTGATCTAGAAAATGAAGTATATGGATTAGGTAACTTTACACTTAACCTCATGATCCTGAACGTTGAATCTGAAGCTACACCAATCTTGCCCGCCATGTCAGTATTCCCAGTAAAGGGGGAATTATGTATAAAAAAGAATGGCTCCATACACATGGGCCATAGTAAATGCACCACTGTAATAAAATTCAGTGATCAAGGCAAGTCTACATTTAGAGCTTCTCGTCATTCCTACTTTATATGTGGCCAGACCGCATATATACGTCTACCTTTAGATTGGGATGGTACCTGTTACATAGCATTCCTTCTACCACCTGTTTTCTTAGCTCCTCCTGATTATCATAGAAATACCCATTTAGTACACAATAGACAGCAGAGAGATCTCCCAATTGTCGATTACACTGAAACAGCATGGGAGAAATACACAGATTTCAATAAAGGTTTCTTTCCCTATATAGGTACAGTCACTAATAGTAAGCTGATACGTAGATTAACCAGAACCCTTGAAGCAGTAGTGAACGAAACTATTTCCGCCTTAAGCAATTTAACAGAAGAGCAGTCTGCTATGAGGATTGTTGTGCTTCAAAACCGTCTTGTCCTTGACGTCATCCTGGCCGATAGGGGCGGAGCTTGTAGGGTCATCGGATCAAGTTGCTGCATTTTCATCCCAGAAAATTCGCCATCAGTATATAAAGCCATAACTCGCCTTCATAAGATTGTAAGCCAGATACACCAGAGTCCAGGCACCTGGACTTGGTCCGGTTGGTTCTGGGGAGTGTTGTCAGCCTGGGGATGGAGAATCCTATCCTTCCTAGGTATTGGCTTTCTCATACTATTCAGTTGCTGCTTATGTCTACAATGTGGGCCAGCGATTTGTGGTCTGTGTGCCACCTCGTGTATCCCACATCCAAGTATTCGTTCGAGATCCCGGAAGAAGAAAGAAGAACAAATGATGCTATATGAACAGATCGATGGATTGATGAAGATCGATATCTCCTAAGGGTCCGAAGGGGACAAGGAGGGAATGAGGAAATATGAATTTTGTGATCAGTTATGTCCCCTATCGTAGACCCCAACGGCTCCATGTGCATGCTATAAGTACATGTATGTTCCCTCCTATTCCACTTTTGAAGACGCAAATATATGTGTGTCCACCGTCAACATGTCCTCTTTCAGATCCGCCATGAATGGGTCAGATATTCCATTCCTAAGTATGAAAGGCCACCGACTTTATATGGTTCACTTTCCACATTTTACAGATTCAGGCGAGTAGGCCCGAATTCTGTCATTAAGTCTTTTCCTGCCTTCTGCCTCTGAAAGCTCCAGTCTGAGCCCGCATCTGTGACCATGAACTTTGTCTTACTCCCTGCGCGGCTAACGGTGCCTGATCCAGCCTGTCGCCTGCCAAAAACTGTATTTCACCTTCGAGATTATCTCCTTCGCTCCTCATCCGATGCATTCCTGTCTAGTAGTTTAGGTAAACATTCTTCCAGCTCCCGTGCAAAGGGCCAGGCCTCGCTGCCCTCATGAAAATAATTCATAGCCCCGTTACCATGGAATATTCCTACCCCCTTGCATCTAGTGTAGACACTTAGACGCTTGTACACGCACTAACAGTCAGTATAGTCAGTATAGAATAAGATTCTATCCTAAGAGACCTCTCCTTTTGGATAACACAGTTCTTTAAACATAGGATATTAGATATGATATGGGATTAGGTTGACATAACCCCAGACTTCTGTCTCCACATGTAGAGCTAAATGTCAAGTCCCTTTTACCCTCTAGTTGCACGTCAATCACACGTCATGCGGCTGCGCGCGCATCTCTGCCAACTATTTCTGCTGACATTGCAGGATTCTCTTATGGATCCACCCACTTATGACATCATGTATGATGACGTTTATTAAATTACGCCCTCTATTGGCTATGTATGCACCTTTTATCAGCTGTTACGCCTCTTGCATCTGCTTTACTGTAATGTATTTTCTATAAAACTGCCTATCTGTCAATAATACATGCTTCCTTCCTTCCTGAACTTTCGTGGTGATGGAACAGAAGGCCCACAATTCGAATTGTCTTCCTTTTTATAGGAATAAAGCATTTTTAAACCTCTAATACCACGGATTCTGCCTCTTATATTTACTGAGTTATTCATGATAGACTTTACCGCATAAAAAATAGTACCGGTAACGAAATATTTACCACAGTTCCTAGGCTATAGAGCAGCTCTGCTGTCCTGGTTCCTAGGCTCTAGAGCAGCTGTGCTGACCTGGTTCTCTGGCTCTAAAGCAGCTGTGCTGACCTGGTTCTATGGCTCTAAAGCAGATCTGCTGACCTGGTTCTTAGGCTCTACAACAGCTCTGCTGACCTGGTTCTTGGGCTCTAGAGCGGCTCTGCTGACCTGGTTCTCTGGCTCTAAATCGGCTCTGCTGACCTGGTTCTCTGGCTCTAAAGCGGCTCTGCTGACCTGGTTCTCTGGCTCTAAAGCGGCTCTGCTTACGTGGTTCTCTGGCTCTAATGCAGCTCTGCTGACCTGGTTCTCTGGCTCTAGAGCAGCTCTGCTGACCTGGTTCTCTGTCTCTACAATGGCTCTGCTGACCTGGTTCTCTGGCTCTAAAGCACCTCCACTGCCCTGGTTCTCTGGCTCTGCAGCAGCTCTGCTGAACTGGTTCTCTGGCTCTAGAGCAGATCTGCTGCCCTGGTTCCTAGGCTCTAGAGCAGCTGTGCTGACCTGGTTCTCTGGCTATAAAGCAGCTCTGCTGACCTGGTTCTTAGGCTCTAGAGCAGCTCTGCTGACATGGTTCTCTGGCTCTAAAGCAGCTCTGCTGACCTGGTTCTCTGGCCCTAGAATGGCTCTGCTGACATTGTTCTCTGGCTCTAGAGCGGATCTGCTGACCTGGTTCCCAGCTCTGCTAACCTGGTTCCTGGCTCTAGAGCAGCTCTGCTGACCTGGTTCTCTGGCTCTAAAGCATCCTTGCTGACATGGTTCTTAGGCTCTAGAGCAGCTCTGCTGACCTGGTTCTCTGGTTCTACAACGGCCCTGCTGACCTGGTTTTCTGGCTCTAAAGCAGCTCTGCTGACCTGGTTCTCTCCCTCTAAAGCAGCTCTGCTGACATGGTTCTTAGACTCTAGGGCAGCTCTGCTGACCTGGTTCTCTGGCTCTACAATAGCTCTGCTGACCTGGTTCTCTAGCTCTAAAGCAGCTCTGCTGACCTGATTCTCTGGCTCTAAAACACCTCTGCTGACCTAGTTCTCTGGCTCTACAGCAACTCTGCTGACATGTTTCTCTGGCTCTACAACAGCTCTGCTGACCTGGTTCTTGGGCTCTAGAGCGGCTCTGCTGACCTGGTTCTCTGGCTCTAAATCGGCTCTGCTGACCTGGTTCTCTGGCTCTAAAGCGGCTCTGCTGACCTGGTTCTCTGGCTCTAAAGCGGCTCTGCTTACGTGGTTCTCTGGCTCTAAAGCAGCTCTGCTGACCTGGTTCTCTGGCTCTAGAGCAGCTCTGCTGACCTGGTTCTCTGTCTCTACAATGGCTCTGCTGACCTCGTTCTCTGGCTCTAAAGCACCTCCGCTGCCCTGGTTCTCTGGCTCTGCAGCAGCTCTGCTGAACTGGTTCTCTGGCTCTAGAGCAGCTCTGCTGCCCTGGTTCCTAGGCTCTAGAGCAGCTGTGCTGACCTGGTTCTCTGGCTATAAAGCAGCTCTGCTGACCTGGTTCTTAGGTTCTAGAGCAGCTCTGCTGACCTGGTTCTCTGGCTCTACAGCAGCTCTGCTGACCTGGTTGTTTGGCTATAAAGCGGCTCTGCTGACCTGGTTCTCTGATTATAAAGCGCCTCTGCTGACCTGGTTCTCTGGCTCTGCAGCAGCTCTGCTGAACTGGTTCTCTGGCGCTAGAGCAGCTCTGCTGCCCTGGTTCCTAGGCTCTAGAGCAGCTGTGCTGACCTGGTTCTCTGGCTATAAAGCAGCTCTGCTGACCTGGTTCTTAGGTTCTAGAGCAGCTCTGCTGACCTGGTTCTCTGGCTCTAAAGCAGCTCTGCTGACCTGGTTCTCTGGCCCTAGAGTGGCTCTGCTGATGTTGTTCTCTGGCTCTAGAGCGGATCTGCTGACCTGGTTCCTGGCTCTAGAGCAGCTCTGCTAACCTGGTTCCTGGCTCTAGAGCAGCTCTGCTGACCTGGTTCTCTGGCTCTAAAGCATCTCTGCTGACATGGTTCTTAGGCTCTAGAGCAGCTCTGCTGACCTGGTTCTCTGGTTCTACAACGGCCCTGCTGACCTGGTTTTCTGGCTCTAAAGCAGCTCTGATGACCTGGTTCTGTGGCTCTAAAGCGGCTCTGCTTACGTGGTTCTCTGGCTCTAAAGCAGCTCTGCTGACCTGGTTCTCTGGCTCTAAAGCGGCTCGGCTGACCTGGTTCTCTGTCTCTACAATGGCTCTGCTGACCTGGTTCTCTGGCTCGAAAGCACCTCCGCTGTCCTGGTTCTCTGGCTCTGCAGCAGCTCTGCTGACCTGGTTCTCTGGCTCTAGAGCAGCTCTGCTGCCCTGGTTCCTAGGCTATAGAGCAGCTGTGCTGACCTGGTTCTATGGCTCTAAAGCGGCTCTGCTGACCTGGTTCCCTGGCCCTAGAGTGGCTCTGCTGACGTTGTTCTATGGCTCTAGAGCAGATCTGCTGACCTGGTTCCTGGCTCTAGAGCAGCTCTGTGGACCTGGTTCCTGGTTCTAGAGCAGCTCTGCCGACCTGGTTCTCTGGCTCTAAAGCATCTCTGCTGACCTAGTTCTCTGGCTCTGCAGCAGCTCTGCTGACCTGGTTCTTTGGCTCTAGAGCAGCTCTGCTGTCCTGGTTCCTAGGCTCTAGAGCAGCTGTGCTGACCTGGTTCTCTGGCTCTAAAGCAGCTCTGCTGACCTGGTTCTTAGGCTCTAGAGCAGCTGTGCTGACCTGGTTCTATGGCTCTAAAGCAGATCTGCTGACCTGGTTCTTAGGCTCTACAACAGCTCTGCTGACCTGGTTCTTGGGCTCTAGAGTGGCTCTGCTGACCTGGTTCTCTGGCTCTAAATCGGCTCTGCTGACCTGGTTCTCTGGCTCTAAAGCGGCTCTGCTGACCTGGTTCTCTGGCTCTAAAGCGGCTCTGCTTACGTGGTTCTCTGGCTCTAAAGCAGCTCTGCTGACCTGGTTCTCTGGCTCTAGAGCAGCTCTGCTGACCTGGTTCTCTGGCTCGAAAGCACCTCCGCTGTCCTGGTTCTCTGGCTCTGCAGCAGCTCTGCTGACCTGGTTCTCTGGCTCTAGAGCAGCTCTGCTGCCCTGGTTCCTAGGCTATAGAGCAGCTGTGCTGACCTGGTTCTATGGCTCTAAAGCGGCTCTGCTGACCTGGTTCCCTGGCCCTAGAGTGGCTCTGCTGACGTTGTTCTATGGCTCTAGAGCAGATCTGCTGACCTGGTTCCTGGCTCTAGAGCAGCTCTGTTGACCTGGTTCCTGGTTCTAGAGCAGCTCTGCCGACCTGGTTCTCTGGCTCTAAAGCATCTCTGCTGACCTAGTTCTCTGGCTCTGCAGCAGCTCTGCTGACCTGGTTCTTTGGCTCTAGAGCAGCTCTGCTGTCCTGGTTCCTAGGCTCTAGAGCAGCTGTGCTGACCTGGTTCTCTGGCTCTAAAGCAGCTCTGCTGACCTGGTTCTTAGGCTCTAGAGCAGCTGTGCTGACCTGGTTCTATGGCTCTAAAGCAGATCTGCTGACCTGGTTCTTAGGCTCTACAACAGCTCTGCTGACCTGGTTCTTGGGCTCTAGAGCGGCTCTGCTGACCTGGTTCTTTGGCTCTAAATCGGCTCTGCTGACCTGGTTCTCTGGCTCTAAAGCGGCTCTGCTGACCTGGTTCTCTGGCTCTAAAGCGGCTCTGCTTACGTGGTTCTCTGGCTCTAAAGCAGCTCTGCTGACCTGGTTCTCTGGCTCTAGAGCAGCTCTGCTGACCTGGTTCTCTGTCTCTACAATGGCTCTGCTGACCTGGTTCTCTGGCTCTAAAGCACCTCCGCTGCCCTGGTTCTCTGGCTCTGCAGCAGCTCTGCTGAACTGGTTCTCTGGCTCTAGAGCAGCTCTGCTGCCCTGGTTCCTAGGCTCTAGAGCAGCTGTGCTGACCTGGTTCTCTGGCTATAAAGCAGCTCTGCTGATCTGGTTCTTAGGCTCTAGAGCAGCTCTGCTGACATGGTTCTCTGGCTCTAAAGCAGCTCTGCTGACCTGGTTCTCTGGCCCTAGAATGGCTCTGCTGACATTGTTCTCTGGCTCTAGAGCGGATCTGCTGACCTGGTTCCCAGCTCTGCTAACCTGGTTCCTGGCTCTAGAGCAGCTCTGCTGACCTGGTTCTCTGGCTCTAAAGCATCCTTGCTGACATGGTTCTTAGGCTCTAAAGCAGCTCTGCTGACCTGGTTCTGTGGCTCTAAAGTGGATCTGCTTATGTGGTTCTCTGGCTTGAAAGCACCTCCGCTGTCCTGGTTCTCTGGCTCTGTAGCAGCTCTGCTGACCTTGTTCTCTGGCTCTAGAGCAGCTCTGCTGCCCTGGTTCCTAGGCTATAGAGCACCTGTGCTGACCTGGTTCTCTGGCTTTAAAGCAGCTCTGCTGACCTGGTTCTTAGGCTCTAGAGCAGCTCTGCTGACCTGGTTCTCTGGCTCTAAAGCGGCTCTGCTGACCTAGTTCTCTGGATCTACAGCAGCTCTGCTGACCTGGTTGTTTGGCTATAAAGCGGCTCTGCTGACCTGGTTCTCTGATTATAAAGTGCCTCTGCTGACCTGGTTCTCTGGCTCTGCAGCAGCTCTGCTGAACTGGTTCTCTGGCTCTAGAGCAGCTCTGCTGCCCTGGTTCCTAGGCTCTAGAGCAGCTGTGCTGACCTGGTTCTCTGGCTATAAAGCAGCTCTGCTGACCTGGTTCTTAGGTTCTAGAGCAGCTCTGCTGACCTGGTTCTCTGGCTCTAAAGCAGCTCTGCTGATCTGGTTCTCTGGCCCTAGAGTGGCTCTGCTGACGTTGTTCTCTGGCTCTAGAGCGGATCTGCTGACCTGGTTCCTGGCTCTAGAGCAGCTCTGCTAACCTGGTTCCTGGCTCTAGAGCAGCTCTGCTGACCTGGTTCTCTGGCTCTAAAGCATCTCTGCTGACATGGATCTTAGGCTCTAGAGCAGCTCTGCTGACCTGGTTCTCTGGTTCTACAACGGCCCTGCTGACCTGGTTTTCTGGCTCTAAAGCAGCTCTGCTGACCTGGTTCTGTGGCTCTAAAGCGGCTCTGCTTACGTGGTTCTCTGGCTCTAAAGCAGCTCTGCTGACCTGGTTCTCTGGCTCTAAAGCGGCTCGGCTGACCTGGTTCTCTGTCTCTACAATGGCTCTGCTGACCTGGTTCTCTGGCTCGAAAGCACCTCCGCTGTCCTGGTTCTCTGGCTCTGCAGCAGCTCTGCTGACCTGGTTCTCTGGCTCTAGAGCAGCTCTGCTGCCCTGGTTCCTAGGCTATAGAGCAGCTGTGCTGACCTGGTTCTATTGCTCTAAAGCAGCTGTGCTGACCTGGTTCTTAGGCTCTAGGTCAGCTCTGCTGACCTGTTTCTCTGGCTCTAAAGCGGCTCTGCTGACCTGGTTCTCTGGCCCTAGAGTGGCTCTGCTGATGTTGTTCTATGGCTCTAGAGCAGATCTGCTGACCTGGTTCCTGGCTCTAGAGCAGCTCTGCGGACCTGGTTCCTGGTTCTAGAGCATCTCTGCTGACCTAGTTCTCTGGCTCTGCAGCAGCTCTGCTGACCTGGTTCTCTGGCTCTAGAGCAGCTCTGCTGTCCTGGTTCCTAGGCTCTAGAGCAGCTGTGCTGACCTGGTTCTCTGGCTCTAAAGCAGCTGTGCTGACCTGGTTCTATGGCTCTAAAGCAGATCTGCTGACCTGGTTCTTAGGCTCTACAACAGCTCTGCTGACCTGGTTCTTGGGCTCTAGAGCGGCTCTGCTGACCTGGTTCTCTGGCTCTAAATCGGCTCTGCTGACCTGGTTCTCTGGCTCTAAAGCGGCTCTGCTGACCTGGTTCTCTGGCTCTAAAGCGGCTCTGCTTACGTGGTTCTCTGGCTCTAATGCAGCTCTGCTGACCTGGTTCTCTGGCTCTAGAGCAGCTCTGCTGACCTGGTTCTCTGTCTCTACAATGGCTCTGCTGACTTGGTTCTCTGGCTCTAAAGCACCTCCGCTGCCCTGGTTCTCTGGCTCTGCAGCAGCTCTGCTGAGCTGGTTCTCTGGCTCTAGAGCAGCTCTGCTGCCCTGGTTCCTAGGCTCTAGAGCAGCTGTGCTGACCTGGTTCTCTGGCTATAAAGCAGCTCTGCTGACCTGGTTCTTAGGCTCTAGAGCAGCTCTGCTGACATGGTTCTCTGGCTCTAAAGCAGCTCTGCTGACCTGGTTCTCTGGCCCTAGAATGGCTCTGCTGACATTGTTCTCTGGCTCTAGAGCGGATCTGCTGAACTGGTTCCTGGCTCTAGAGCAGCTCTGCTAACCTGGTTCCTGGCTCTAGAGCAGCTCTGCTGACCTGGTTCTCTGGCTCTAAAGCATCTCTGCTGACATGGTTCTTAGGCTCTAGAGCAGCTCTGCTGACCTGGTTCTCTGGTTCTACAACGGCCCTGCTGACCTGGTTTTCTGGCTCTAAAGCAGATCTGCTGACCTGGTTCTGTGGCTCTAAAGCGGCTCTGCTTACGTGGTTCTCTGGCTCTAAAGCAGCTCTGCTGCCCTGGTTCTCTGGCTCTAAAGCGGTTTGGCTGACCTGGTTCTCTGTCTCTACAATGGCTCTGCTGACCTGGTTCTCTGGCTCGAAAGCACCTCCGCTGTCCTGGTTCTCTGGCTCTGCAGCAGCTCTGCTGACCTGGTTCTCTGGCTCTAGAGCAGCTCTGCTGCCCTGGTTCCTAGGCTATAGAGCAGCTGTGCTGACCTGGTTCTATTGCTCTTAAGCAGCTCTGCTGACCTGGTTCTTAGGCTCTAGGTCAGCTCTGCTGACCTGTTTCTCTGGCTCTAAAGCGACTCTGCTGACCTGGTTCTCTGGCCCTAGAGTGGCTCTGCTGATGTTGTTCTATGGCTCTAGAGCAGATCTGCTGACCTGGTTCCTGGCTCTAGAGCAGCTCTGCGGACCTGGTTCCTGGTTCTAGAGCAGCTCTGCTGACCTGGTTCTCTGGCTCTAAAGCATCTCTGCTGACCTAGTTCTCTGGCTCTGCAGCAGCTCTGCTGACCTGGTTCTCTGGCTCTAGAGCAGCTCTGCTGTCCTGGTTCCTAGGCTCTAGAGCAGCTGTGCTGACCTGGTTCTCTGGCTCTAAAGCAGCTGTGCTGATTCGGTTCTATGGCTCTAAAGCAGATCTGCTGACCTGGTTCTTAGGCTCTACAACAGCTCTGCTGACCTGGTTCTTGGGCTCTAGAGCGGCTCTGCTGACCTGGTTCTCTGGCTCTAAATCGGCTCTGCTGACCTGGTTCTCTGGCTCTAAAGCGGCTCTGCTGACCTGGTTCTCTGGCTCTAAAGCGGCTCTGCTTACGTGGTTCTCTGGCTCTAATGCAGCTCTGCTGACCTGGTTCTCTGGCTCTAGAGCAGCTCTGCTGACCTGGTTCTCTGTCTCTACAATGGCTCTGCTGACCTGGTTCTCTGGCTTTAAAGCACCTCCGCTGCCCTGGTTCTCTGGCTCTGCAGCAGCTCTGCTGAGCTGGTTCTCTGGCTCTAGAGCAGCTCTGCTGCCCTGGTTCCTAGGCTCTAGAGCAGCTGTGCTGACCTGGTTCTCTGGCTATAAAGCAGCTCTGCTGACCTGGTTCTTAGGCTCTAGAGCAGCTCTGCTGACATGGTTCTCTGGCTCTAAAGCAGCTCTGCTGACCTGGTTCTCTGGCCCTAGAATGGCTCTGCTGACATTGTTCTCTGGCTCTAGAGCAGATCTGCTGACCTGGTTCCTGGCTCTAGAGCAGCTCTGCTAACCTGGTTCCTGGCTCTAGAGCAGCTCTGCTGACCTGGTTCTCTGGCTCTAAAGCATCACTGCTGACATGGTTCTTAGGCTCTAGAGCAGCTCTGCTGACCTGGTTCTCTGGTTCTACAACGGCCCTGCTGACCTGGTTTTCTGGCTCTAAAGCAGATCTGCTGACCTGGTTCTGTGGCTCTAAAGTGGATCTGCTTACGTGGTTCTCTGGCATTAAAGCAGCTCTGCTGACCTGGTTCTCTGGCTCTAAAGCGGCTCGGCTGACCTGGTTCTCTGTCTCTACAATGGCTCTGCTGACCTGGTTCTCTGGCTCGAAAGCACCTCCGCTGTCCTGGTTCTCTAGCTCTGCAGCAGCTCTGCTGACCTCGTTCTCTGGTTTTGAGCAGCTCTGCTGCCCTGGTTCCTAGGCTATAGAGCACCTGTGCTGACCTGGTTCTATGGCTCTAAAGCAGCTCTGCTGACCTGGTTCTTAGGCTCTAGAGCAGCTCTGCTGCCTGGTTCTCTGGCTCTAAAGCGGCTCTGCTGACCTGGTTCTCTGGCCCTAGAGTGGCTCTGCTGACGTTGTTCTCTGGCTCTAGAGCAGATCTGCTGACCTGGTTCCTGGCTCTAGAGCAGCTCTGCGGACCTGGTTCCTGGTTCTAGAGCAGCTCTGCTGACCTAGTTCTCTGGCTCTGCAGCAGCTCTGCTGACCTGGTTCTCTGGCTCTAGAGCAGCTCTGCTGTCCTGGTTCCTAGGCTCTAGAGCAGCTGTGCTGACCTGGTTCTCTGGCTTTAAAGCAGCTCTGCTGACCTGGTTCTTAGGCTCTAGAGCAGCTCTGCTGACCTGGTTCTCTGGCTCTAAAGCGGCTCTGCTGACCTGGTTCTCTGGCCCTAGAGTGGCTCTGCTGACATTGTTCTCTGGCTCTAGAGCGGATCTGCTGACCTGGTTCCTGGCTCTAGAACAGCTCTGCGAGTCTGGTTCCTGGTTCTAGAGCAGCTCTGCTGAACTGGTTCTCTGGCTCTAAAGCATCTCTGCTGACATGGTTCTTAGGCTCTAGAGCAGCTCTGCTGACCTGGTTCTCTGGTTCTACAACAGCCCTGCTGACCTGGTTTTCTGGCTCTAAAGCAGCTCTGCTCACCTTGTTCCTGGCTCTAGAGCAGCTCTGCTGAACTGGTTCTCTGGCTCTAAAGCATCTCTGCTGACGTGGTTCTTAGGCTCTAGAGCAGCTCTGCTGACCTGGTTCTCTGGGTCTAAAACAGCCCTGCTGACCTGGTTTTCTGGCTCTAAAGCAGCTCTGCTGACCTGTATCTCTGGCTCTAAAGCACCTCTGCTGACCTGGTTCTCTGGCTCTACAGCAGCTCTGCTGAGCTGGTTTTCCGGCTCTACAGCAGCTCTGCTGACCTGTTTCTTAGGCTCTAGAGCGGCTCTGCTGACCTGGTTCTCTGTCTCTAAATCGGCTCTGCTGACCTGCTTCTCTAGCTCTAAAGCGGCTCTGCTGACCTGGTTATCTGGCTCTAAAGTAGCACTGCTGACCTGGTTTCTCTGGCTCTACAGCAGCTCTGCTGACCGGGTTCTCTGCCTCTAGGGCAGCTTGCTGACTTGGTTCTTAGGCTCTAGAGCAGCTCTGCTGATCTGGTTCTCTGGCTCTAAAGCAGCTCTGCTGACCTGGTTCTCTGGCTCTAAAACAGCTCTGCTGACCTGGTTCTCTCCCTCTAAAGCAGCTCTTCTGACCTGGTTTCTCTGGCTCTACAGCAGCTCTGCCGACCTGGTTCTCTGGCTATAGAGCAGCTCTGCTGACCTGGTTCTTAGGCTCTAGAGCAGCTCTGCTGACCTGGTTCTTTGGCTCTAAAGCAGCTCTGCTGACCTGGTTTCTCTGGCTCTACAGCAGCTCTGCTGACCTGGTTCTCTGGCTCTAAAGCAGCTCTGCTGACCTGGTTCTATGGCTTAAAAGCAGCTCTGCTGACCTGGTTCTCTGGCTCTAAAGCAGCTCTGCTGACCTGGTTCTCTGGCTCTAGAGCAGCTCTGCTGACCTGCTTCTCTGGCTCTACAACAGCTCTGCTGACCTGGTTCTCTCCCTCTAAAGCAGCTCTTCTGACCTGGTTTCTCTGGCTCTACAGCAGCTCTGCCGACCTGGTTCTCTGGCTATAGAGCAGCTCTGCTGACCTGGTTCTTAGGCTCTAGAGCAGCTCTGCTGACCTGGTTCTTTGGCTCTAAAGCAGCTCTGCTGACCTGGTTTCTCTGGCTCTACAGCAGCTCTGCTGACCTGGTTCTCTGGCTCTAAAGCAGCTCTGCTGACCTGGTTCTATGGCTTAAAAGCAGCTCTGCTGACCTGGTTCTCTGGCTCTAAAGCAGCTCTGCTGACCTGGTTCTCTGGCATTAGAGCACCTCTGCTGACCTGGTTCTTAGGGTCTAGAGCAGCTCTGCTGACCTGGTTCTATGGCTCTAATGCAGCTCTGCTGACCTGGTTCTCTGGCTCTAGAGCAGCTCTTCTGACCTGGATGTTAGGCTCTAGAGCAGCTCTGCTGACCTGGTTGTTTGGCTGTAAAGCGGCTCTGCTGACCTGGATCTCTGATTTTAAAGCGCCTCTGCTGACCTGGTTCTCTGGCTGTAAAGCGGCTCTGCTGACCTGGTTCTCTCCCTCTAAAGCAGCTCTGCTGACCTGGTTCTCTGGCTCTAGAGCAGCTCTGCTGACCTGGTTCTCTGGCTCTAGAGCAGCTCTGCTGACATGGTTCTTAGAGTCTAGGGCAGCTCTGCTGACCTGGTTCTCTGGCTCTACAATGGCTCTGCTGACCTGGTTCTCTGGCTCTAAACCACCTCTGCTGACCTGGTTCTCTGGCTCTGCAGCAGCTCTGCTAAGCTGTTTCTCTGGCTCTAGAGCAGCTCTGCTGACCTGGTTCCTAGGCTCTAGATCAGCTGTGCTGACCTAGTTCTCTGGCTCTAAAGCAGCTCTGCTGACCTGGTTCTTAGGCTCTAGAGCAGCTCCGCTGACCTGGTTCTCTGGTACTAAAGCAGATCTGCTGACCTGGTTCTCTGGCTCTAAAGCACCTCTGCTGACCTGGTTCTCAGGCTCTGCAGCAGCTCTGCTGACCAGTTTCTCTGGCTCTAGAGCAGCTCTGCTGGCCTGGTTCCTAGGCTCTAGATCAGCTGTGCTGACCTGGTTCTCTGGCTCTAAAGCAGCTCTGCTGACCTGGTTTTTAGGCTCTAGAGCAGCTCTGCTGACCTGGTTCTCTGGCTCTAAAGCAGGTCTGCTGACCTGGTTTCTCTGGCTCTACAGCAGCTCTGCTGACCTGGTTCTCTGGCTCTAGAGCAGCTCTGCTGACCTGGTTCTTAGGCTCTAGAGCAGCTAAGCTGAACTTGTTCCTTGGCTCTAAAGCAGCTCTGTTGTCCTGGTTCTCTGGCTCTAGAGCACGTCTGCTGACCTGGTTCTTAGGGTCTAGAGCAGCTTTGCTGACCTGGTTCTCTGGCTCTAGAGCAGCTCTGCTGACCTGGTTCTCTCCCTCTAGAGCAGCTCTGCTGACCTGCTTCTCTGGCTCTACAACGGCTCTGCTGACGTGGTTCTCTGGCTCTAAAGCAGCTCTGCTGACCTGGTTCTTAGGCTCTAAAGCAGCTCTGCTGACCTGGTTCTCTGGCTCTAGAGCACGTCTGCTGACCTGGTTCTTAGGGTCTAGAGCAGCTTTGCTGACCTGGTTCTCTGGCTCTAGAGCAGCTCTGCTGACCTGGTTCTCTGGCTCTAGAGCAGCTCTGCTGACCTGGTTCTCTCCCTCTAGAGCAGCTCTGCTGACCTGCTTCTCTGGCTCTACAACGGCTCTGCTGACCTGGTTCTCTGGCTCTAAAGCAGCTCTGCTGACCTGTTTCTCTGGCTCTAGAGCAGCTCTGCTGACCTGGTTCCAAGCCTCTAGATCAGCTGCGCTGACCTGGTTCTCTGGCTCTAAGCAGCTCTGCTGACCTGGTTCTTAGGCTCTAGAGCAGCTGTCCTGACCTGGTTCTCTGGCTCTAAAGCAGCTCTGCTGACCTAGTTCTTAGGATCTAGAGCAGCTCTGCTGACCTGGTTCACTGGCTCTACAGCAGCTCTGCTGACCTGGTTGTTTGGCTATAAAGTGGCTCTGCTGACCTGGTTCTCTGATTATAAAGCGCCTCTGCTGACCTGGTTCTCTCCCTCTAAAGCAGCTCGGCTGACCTGGTTCTCTGGCTCTAGAGCAGCTCTTCCGACCTGGTTCTCTGGCTATAGAGCAGCTCTGCTGACCTGGTTCTTAGGCTCTAAAGCAGCTCTGCTGACCTGGTTTCTCTGGCTCTACAGCAGCTCTGCTGACCTGGTTCTCTGGCTCTAAAGCAGCTCTGCTGACCTGGTTCTATGGCTCAATAGCAGCTCTGCTGACCTGGTTCTCTGGGTCTAAAGCAGCTCTGCTGACCTGGTTCTCTGGCTCTAGAGCAGCTCTGCTGACCTGATTCTCTGGCTCTACAATAGCTCTTCTAACCTGGTTCTCTGGCTCTAAAGCAGCTCTGCCGACCTGGTTCTCTGGCTCTAGAGCAGCTCTGCTGACCTGGTTCTCTGGGTCTACACCAGCCCTGCTGACCTGGTTTTCTGGCTCTAAAGCAGCTCTGCTGACCTGGTTCTCTGGCTCTAAAGCACCTCTGCTGACCTGGTTCTCTGGCTCTACAGCAGCTCTGCTGAGCTGGTTTTCCGGCTCTACAGCAGCTCTGCTGACCTGGTTCTTAGGCTCTAGAGCGGCTCTGCTGACCTGGTTCTCTGTCTCTAAATCGGCTCTGCTGACCTGCTTCTCTAGCTCTAAAGCGGCTCTGCTGACCTGGTTATCTGGCTCTAAAGCAGCTCCGCTGACCTGGTTTCTCTGGCTCTACAGCAGCTCTGCTGACCGGGTTCTCTGCCTCTAGGGCAGCTTGCTGACTTGGTTCTTAGGCTCTAGAGCAGCTCTGCTGATCTGGTTCTCTGGCTCTAAAGCAGCTCTGCTGACCTGGTTCTCTGGCTCTAAAGCAGCTCTGCTGACCTGGTTCTCTGGCTCTAAAACAGCTCTGCTGGCCTGGTTCTCTCCCTCTAAAGCAGCTCTTCTGACCTGGTTTCTCTGGCTCTACAGCAGCTCTTCCGACCTGGTTCTCTGGCTATAGAGCAGCTCTGCTGACCTGGTTCTTAGGCTCTAGAGCAGCTCTGCTGACCTGGTTCTTAGGCTCTAAAGCAGCTCTGCTGACCTGGTTTCTCTGGCTCTACAGCAGCTCTGCTGACCTGGTTCTCTGGCTCTAAAGCAGTTCTGCTGACCTGGTTCTATGGCTCAATAGCAGCTCTGCTGACCTGGTTCTCTGGCTCTAAAGCAGCTCTGCTGACCTGGTTCTCTGGCTCTAGAGCAGCTCTGATGACCTGCTTCTCTGGCTCTAAAACAGCTCTTCTAACCTGGTTCTCTGGCTCTAAAGCAGCTCTGCTGACCTGGTTCTCTGGCTCTAGAGCACCTCTGCTGACCTGGTTCTTAGGGTCTAGAGCAGCTCTGCTGACCTGGTTCTATGGCTCTAAAGCAGCTCTGCTGACCTGGTTCTCTGGCTCTAGAGCAGCTCTTCTGACCTGGATGTTAGGCTCTAGAACAGCTCTGCTGACCTGGTTGTTTGGCTGTAAAGCGGCTCTGCTGACCTGGATCTCTGATTTTAAAGCGCCTCTGCTGACCTGGTTCTCTGGCTGTAAAGCGGCTCTGCTGACCTGGTTTTCTCCCTCTAAAGCAGCTCTGCTGACCTGGTTCTCTGGCTCTAGAGAAGCTCTGCTGACCTGGTTCTCTGGCTCTAGAGCAGCTCTGGTGACATGGTTCTTAGAGTCTAGGGCAGCTCTGCTGACCTGGTTCTCTGGTACTAAAGCAGATTTGCTGACCTGGTTCTCTGGCTCTAAACCACCTCTGCTGACCTGGTTCTCTGGCTCTGCAGCAGCTCTGCTAAGCTGTTTCTCTGGCTCTAGAGCAGCTCTGCTGACCTGGTTCCTAGGCTCTAGATCAGCTGTGCTGACCTAGTTCTCTGGCTCTAAAGCAGCTCTGCTGACCTGGTTCTTAGGCTCTAGAGCAGCTCCGCTGACCTGGTTCTCTGGTACTAAAGCAGATCTGCTGACCTGGTTCTCTGGCTCTAAAGCACCTCTGCTGACCTGGTTCTCTGGCTCTGCAGCAGCTCTGCTGACCTGTTTCTCTGGCTCTAGAGCAGCTCTGCTGGCCTGGTTCCTAGGCTCTAGATCAGCTGTGCTGACCTGGTTCTCTGGCCCTAAAGCAGCTCTGCTGACCTGGTTCTAAGGCTCTAGAGCAGCTCTGCTGACCTGGTTCTCTGGCTCTAAAGCAGGTCTGCTGACCTGGTTTCTCTGGCTCTACAGCAGCTCTGCTAACCTGGTTCTCTGGCTCTAGAGCAGCACTGCTGACCTGGTTCTTAGGCTCTAGAGCAGCTCTGCAGACCTGGTTCCTAGGCTCTAAAGCAGCTCTGCTGACCTGGTTCTCTGGCTCTAGAGCACGTCTGCTGACCTGGTTCTTAGGGTCTAGAGCAGCTTTGCTGACCTGGTTCTCTGGCTCTAGAGCAGCTCTGCTGACCTGGTACTCTCCCTCTAGACCAGCTCTGCTGACCTGCTTCTCTGGCTCTACAACGGCTCTGCTGACCTGGTTCTCTGGCTCTAAAGCAGCTCTGCTGACCTGGTTCTTAGGCTCTAAAGCAGCTCTGCTGACCTGGTTCTCTGGCTCTAGAGCACGTCTGCTGACCTGGTTCTTGGGGTCTAGAGCAGCTTTGCTGACCTGGTTCTCTGGCTCTAGAGCAGCTATGCTGACCTGATTCTCTCCCTCTAGAGCAGCTCTGCTGACCTGGTTCTCTGGCTCTAAAGCAGCTCTGCTGACCTGTTTCTCTGGCTCTAGAGCAGCTCTGCTGACCTGGTTCCAAGCCTCTAGCTCAGCTGCGCTGACCTGGTTCTCTGGCTCTAAGCAGCTCTGCTGACCTGGTTCTTAGGCTCTAGAGCAGCTGTGCTGACCTGGTTCTCTGGCTCTAAAGCAGCTCTGCTGACCTGGTTCTTAGGATCTAGAGCAGCTCTGCTGGCCTGGTTCCTAGGCTCTAGATCAGCTGTGCTGACCTAGTTCTCTGGCTCTAAAGCAGCTCTGCTGACCTGGTTCTTAGGCTCTAGAGCAGCTCCGCTGACCTGGTTCTCTGGTACTAAAGCAGATCTGCTGACCTGGTTCTCTGGCTCTAAAGCACCTCTGCTGACCTGGTTCTCTGGCTCTGCAGCAGCTCTGCTGACCTGTTTCTCTGGCTCTAGAGCAGCTCTGCTGGCCTGGTTCCTAGGCTCTAGATCAGCTGTGCTGACCTGGTTCTCTGGCTCTAAAGCAGGTCTGCTGACCTGGTTTCTCTGGCTCTACAGCAGCTCTGCTGACCTGGTTCTCTGGCTCTAGAGCAGCACTGCTGACCTGGTTCTTAGGCTCTAGAGCAGCTCTGCTGACCTGGTTCCTAGGCTCTAAAGCAGCTCTGCTGACCTGGTGCTCTGGCTCTAGAGCACGTCTGCTGACCTGGTTCTTAGGGTCTAGAGCAGCTTTGCTGACCTGGTTCTCTGGCTCTAGAGCAGCTCTGCTGACCTGGTACTCTCCCTCTAGAGCAGCTCTGCTGACCTGCTTCTCTGGCTCTACAACGGCTCTGCTGACCTGGTTCTCTGGCTCTAAAGCAGCTCTGCTGACCTGGTTCTTAGGCTCTAAAGCAGCTCTGCTGACCTGGTTCTCTGGCTCTAGAGCACGTCTGTTGACCTGGTTCTTGGGGTCTAGAGCAGCTTTGCTGACCTGGTTCTCCAGCTCTAGAGCAGCTCTGCTGACCTGATTCTCTCCCTCTAGAGCAGCTCTGCTGACCTGCTTCTCTGGCTCTACAACGGCTCTGCTGACCTGGTTCTCTGGCTCTAAAGCAGCTCTGCTGACCTGTTTCTCTGGCTCTAGAGCAGCTCTGCTGACCTGGTTCCAAGCCTCTAGCTCAGCTGCGCTGACCTGGTTCTCTGGCTCTAAGCAGCTCTGCTGACCTGGTTCTTAGGCTCTAGAGCAGCTGTGCTGACCTGGTTCTCTGGCTCTAAAGCAGCTCTGCTGACCTGGTTCTTAGGATCTAGAGCAGCTCTGCTGGCCTGGTTCCTAGGCTCTAGATCAGCTGTGCTGACCTGGTTCTCTGGCTCTAAAGCAGCTCTGCTGACCTGGTTTTTAGGCTCTAGAGCAGCTCTGCTGACCTGGTTCTCTGGCTCTAAAGCAGGTCTGCTGACCTGGTTTCTCTGGCTCTACCGCAGCTCTGCTGACCTGGTTCTCTGGCTCTAGAGCAGCACTGCTGACCTGGTTCTTAGGCTCTAGAGCATCTCTGCTGACCTGGTTCCTAGGCTCTAAAGCAGCTCTGCTGACCTGGTTCTCTGGCTCTAGAGCACGTCTGCTGACCTGGTTCTTAGGGTCTAGAGCAGCTTTGCTGACCTGGTTCTCTGGCTCTAGAGCAGCTCTGCTGACCTGGTACTCTCCCTCTAGAGCAGCTCTGCTGACCTGCTTCTCTGGCTCTACAACGGCTCTGCTGACCTGCTTCTCTGGCTCTAAAGCAGCTCTGCTGACCTGGTTCTTAGGCTCTAAAGCAGCTCTGCTGACCTGGTTCTCTGGCTCTAGAGCACGTCTGCTGACCTGGTTCTTGGGGTCTAGAGCAGCTTTGCTGACCTGGTTCTCTGGCTCTAGAGCAGCTCTGCTGACCTGATTCTCTCCCTCTAGAGCAGCTCTGCTGACCTGCTTCTCTGGCTCTACAACGGCTCTGCTGACCTGGTTCTCTGGCTCTAAAGCAGCTCTGCTGACCTGTTTCTCTGGCTCTAGAGCAGCTCTGCTGACCTGGTTCCAAGCCTCTAGCTCAGCTGCGCCGACCTGGCTCTCTGGCTCTAAGCAGCTCTGCTGACCTGGTTCTTAGGATCTAGAGCAGCTCTGCTGACCTGGTTCACTGGCTCTACAGCAGCTCTGCTGACCTGGTTGTTTGGCTATAAAGCGGCTCTGCTGACCTGGTTCTCTGATTATAAAGCGCCTCTGCTGACCTGGTTCTCTGGCTGTAAAGCGGCTCTGCTGACCTGGTTCTCTCCCTCTAAAGCAGCTCTGCTGACCTGGTTCTCTGGCTCTAGAGCAGCTGTGCTGACCTGGTTCTCTGGCTCTAGAGCAGCTCTTCTGACATGGTTCTTAGACTCTAGGGCAGCTCTGCTGACCTGGTTCTCTGGCTCTACAATGGCTCTGCTGACCTGGTTCTCTGGCTCTACAGCAACTCTGCTGACATGTTTCTCTGGCTCTATAACAGCTCTGCTGACCTGGTTCTTGGGCTCTAGAGTGGCGCTGCTGACCTGGTTCTCTGGCTCTAAATCGGCTCTGCTGACCTGGTTCTCTGGCTCTAAAGCGGCTCTGCTGACCTGGTTCTCTGGCTCTAAAACGGCTCTGCTTATGTGGTTCTCTGGCTCTAAAGCAGCTCTGCTGACCTGATTCTCTGGCTCTAGAGCAGCTCTGCTGACCTGGTTCTCTGTCTCCACAATGGCTCTGCTGACCTGGTTCTCTGGCTCTAAAGCACCTCCGCTGCCCTGGTTCTCTGGCTCTGCAGCAGCTCTGCTGAACTGGTTCTCTGGCTCTAGAGCAGCTCTGCTGCCCTGGTTCCTAGGCTCTAGAGCAGCTATGCTGACCTGGTTCTCTGGCTATAAAGCAGCTCTGCTGACCTGGTTCTTAGGCTCTAGAGCAGCTCTGCTGACCTGGTTCTCTGGCTCTAAAGCAGCTCTGCAGACCTGGTTCTCTGGCCCTAGAGTGGCTCTGCTGACGTTGTTCTCTGGCTCTAGAGCGGATCTGCTGACCTGGTTCCTGGCTCTAGCGCAGCTCTGCTAACCTGGTTCTTAGGCTCTAGAGCAGCTCTGCTGACCTGGTTCTCTGGTTCTACAACGGCCCTGCTGACCTGGTTTTCTGGCTCTAAAGCAGCTCTGCTGACCTGGTTCTGTGACTCTAAAGCGGCTCTGCTTACGTGGTTCTCTGGCTCTGCAGCAGCTCTGCTGACCTGGTTCTCTGGCTCTAGAGCAGCTCTGCTGCCCTGGTTCCTAGGCTCTAGAGCAGCTCTGCTGACCTGGTTCTTAGGCTCTAGAGCGGCTCTGCTGACCTGGTTCTCTGTCTCTAAATCGGCTCTGCTGACCTGCTTCTCTAGCTCTAAAGCGGCTCTGCTGACCTGGTTATCTGGCTCTAAAGCAGCTCCGCTGACCTGGTTTCTCTGGCTCTACAGCAGCTCTGCTGACCGGGTTCTCTGCCTCTAGGGCAGCTTGCTGACTTGGTTCTTAAGCTCTAGAGCAGCTCTGCTGATCTGGTTCTCTGGCTCTAAAGCAGCTCTGCTGACCTGGTTCTCTGGCTCTAAAACAGCTCTGCTGACCTGGTTCGCTCCCTCTAAAGCAGCTCTTCTGACCTGGTTTCTCTGGCTCTACAGCAGCTCTTCCGACCTGGTTCTCTGGCTATAGAGCAGCTCTGCTGACCTGGTTCTTAGGCTCTAGAGCAGCTCTGCTGACCTGGTTCTTAGGCTCTAAAGCAGCTCTGCTGACCTGGTTTCTCTGGCTCTACAGCAGCTCTGCTGATCTGGTTCTCTGGCTCTAAAGCAGCTCTGCTGACCTGGTTTCTCTGGCTCTACAGCAGCTCTGCTGACCGGGTTCTCTGCCTCTAGGGCAGCTTGCTGACTTGGTTCTTAGGCTCTAGAGCAGCTCTGCTGATCTGGTTCTCTGGCTCTAAAGCAGCTCTGCTGACCTGGTTCTCTGGCTCTAAAACAGCTCTGCTGACCTGGTTCGCTCCCTCTAAAGCAGCTCTTCTGACCTGGTTTCTCTGGCTCTACAGCAGCTCTTCCGACCTGGTTCTCTGGCTATAGAGCAGCTCTGCTGACCTGGTTCTTAGGCTCTAGAGCAGCTCTGCTGACCTGGTTCTTAGGCTCTAAAGCAGCTCTGCTGACCTGGTTTCTCTGGCTCTACAGCAGCTCTGCTGACCTGGTTCTCTGGCTCTAAAGCAGCTCTGCTGACCTGGTTCTATGGCTCAATAGCAGCTCTGCTGACCTGGTTCTCTGGCTCTAAAGCAGCTCTGCTGACCTGGTTCTCTGGCTCTAGAGCAGCTCTGCTGACCTGCTTCTCTGGCTCTACAACAGCTCTTCTAACCTGGTTCTCTGGCTCTAAAGCAGCTCTGCCGACCTGGTTCTCTGGCTCTAGAGCAGCTCTGCTGACCTGGTTCTCTGGGTCTACAACAGCCCTGCTGACCTGGTTTTCTGGCTCTAAAGCAGCTCTGCTGACCTGGTTCTCTGGCTCTAAAGCACCTCTGCTGACCTGGTTCTCTGGCTCTACAGCAGCTCTGCTGAGCTGGTTTTCCGGCTCTACAGCAGCTCTGCTGACCTGGTTCTTAGGCTCTAGAGCGGCTCTGCTGACCTGGTTCTCTGTCTCTAAATCGGCTCTGCTGACCTGCTTCTCTAGCTCTAAAGCGGCTCTGCTGACCTGGTTATCTGGCTCTAAAGCAGCTCCGCTGACCTGGTTTCTCTGGCTCTACAGCAGCTCTGATGACCGGGTTCTCTGCCTCAAGGGCAGCTTGCTGACTTGGTTCTTAGGCTCTAGAGCAGCTCTGCTGGCCTGGTTCCTAGGCTCTAGATCAGCTGTGCTGACCTGGTTCTCTGGCTCTAAAGCAGCTCTGCTGGCCTGGTTTTTAGGCTCTAGAGCAGCTCTGCAGACCTGGTTCACTGGCTCTAAAGCAGGTCTGCTGACCAGGTTTCTCTGGCTCTACAGCAGCTCTGCTGACCTGGTTCTCTGGCTCTAGAGCAGCTCTGCTGACCTGGTTCTTAGGCTCTAGAGCAGCTCTGCTGACCTGGTTCCTAGGCTCTAAAGCAGCTCTGCTGACCTGGTTCTCTGGCTCTAGAGCACGTCTGCTGACCTGGTTCTTAGGGTCTAGAGCAGCTTTGCTGACCTGGTTCTCTGGCTCTAGAGCAGCTCTGCTGACCTGGTACTCTCCCTCTAGAGCAGCTCTGCTGACCTGCTTCTCTGGCTCTACAACGGCTCTGCTGACCTGGTTCTCTGGCTCTAAAGCAGCTCTGCTGACCTGGTTCTTAGGCTCTAAAGCAGCTCTGCTGACCTGGTTCTCTGGCTCTAGAGCACGTCTGCTGACCTGGTTCTTGGGGTCTAGAGCAGCATTGCTGACCTGGTTCTCTGGCTCTAGAACAGCTCTGCTGACCTGATTCTCTCCCTCTAGAGCAGCTCTGCTGACCTGCTTCTCTGGCTCTACAACGGCTCTGCTGACCTGGTTCTCTGGCTCTAAAGCAGCTCTGCTGACCTGCTTCTCTGGCTCTACAACGGCTCTGCTGACCTGGTTCTCTGGCTCTAAAGCAGCTCTGCTGACCTGGTTCTTAGGCTCTAAAGCAGCTCTGCTGACCTGGTTCTCTGGCTCTAGAGCACGTCTGCTGACCTGGTTCTTGGGGTCTAGAGCAGCATTGCTGACCTGGTTCTCTGGCTCTAGAGCAGCTCTGCTGACCTGATTCTCTCCCTCTAGAGCAGCTCTGCTGACCTGCTTCTCTGGCTCTACAACGGCTCTGCTGACCTGGTTCTCTGGCTCTAAAGCAGCTCTGCTGACCTGTTTCTCTGGCTCTAGAGCAGCTCTGCTGACCTGGTTCCAAGCCTCTAGATCAGCTGCGCTGACCTGGTTCTCTGGCTCTAAGCAGCTCTGCTGACCTGGTTCTTAGGCTCTAGAGCAGCTGTGCTGACCTGGATCTCTGGCTCTAAAGCAGCTCTGCTGACCTGGTTCTTAGGATCTAGAGCAGCTCTGCTGACCTGGTTCACTGGCTCTACAGCAGCTCTGCTGACCTGGTTGTTTGGCTATAAAGCAGCTCTGCTGACCTGGTTCTCTGATTATAAAGCGCCTCTGCTGACCTGGTTCTCTGGCTGTAAAGCGGCTCTGCTGACCTGGTTCTCTCCCTCTAAAGCAGCTCTGCTGACCTGGTTCTCTGGCTCTAGAGCAGCTCTACTGACCTGGTTCTCTGGCTCTAGAGCAGCTCTGCTGACATGGTTCTTAGACTCTAGGGCAGCTCTGCTGACCTGGTTCTCTGGCTCTACAATGGCTCTGCTGACCTGGTTCTCTGGCTCTACAGCAACTCTGCTGACATGTTTCTCTGGCTCTACAACAGCTCTGCTGACCTGGTTCTTGGGCTCTAGAGTGGCGCTGCTGACCTGGTTCTCTGGCTCTAAATCGGCTCTGCTGACCTGGTTCTCTGGCTCTAAAGCAGCTCTGCTGACCTGGTTCTCTGGCTCTAAAGCGGCTCTGCTTACGTGGGTCTCTGGCTCTAAAGCAGCTCTGCTGACCTGATTCTCTGGCTCTAGAGCAGCTCTGCTGACCTGGTTCTCTGTCTCCACAATGGCTCTGCTGACCTGGTTCTCTGGCTCTAAAGCACCTCCGCTGCCCTGGTTCTCTGGCTCTGCAGCAGCTCTGCTGAACTGGTTCTCTGGCTCTAGAGCAGCTCTGCTGCCCTGGTTCCTAGGCTCTAGAGCAGCTGTGCTGACATGGTTCTCTGGCTATAAAGCAGCTCTGCTGACCTGGTTCTTAGGCTCTAGAGCAGCTCTGCTGACCTGGTTCTCTGGCTCTAAAGCAGCTCTGCAGACCTGGTTCTCTGGCCCTAGAGTGGCTCTGCTGACGTTGTTCTCTGGCTCTAGAGCGGATCTGCTGACCTGGTTCCTGGCTCTAGGGCAGCTCTGCTAACCTGGTTCTTAGGCTCTAGAGCAGCTCTGCTGACCTGGTTCTCTGGTTCTACAACGGCCCTGCTGACCTGGTTTTCTGGCTCTAAAGCAGCTCTGCTGACCTGGTTCTGTGACTCTAAAGCGGCTCTGCTTACGTGGTTCTCTGGCTCTGCAGCAGCTCTGCTGACCTGGTTCTCTGGCTCTAGAGCAGCTCTGCTGCCCTGGTTCCTAGGCTCTAGAGCAGCTGTGCTGACCTGGTTCTATGGCTCTAAAGCAGCTCTGCTGACCTGGTTCTTAGGCTCTAGAGCAGCTCTGCTGACCTGGTTCTCTGGCTCTAAAGCGGCTCTGCTGACCTGGTTCTCTGGCCCTAGAGTGGCTCTGCTGACATTGTTCTCTGGCTCTAGAGCAGATCTGCTGACCTGGTTCCTGGCTCTAGAGCAGCTCTGCGGACCTGGTTCCTGGTTCTAGAGCAGCTCTGCTGACCTGGTTCTCTGGCTCTAAAGCATCTCTGCTGACCTAGTTCTCTGGCTCTGCAGCAGCTCTGCTGACCTGGTTCTCTGGCTCTAGAGCAGCTCTGCTGTCCTGGTTCCTAGGCTCTAGAGCAGCTGTGCTGACCGGGTTCTCTGGCTCTAAAGCAGCTCTGCTGACCTGGTTCTTAGGCTCTAGAGCAGCTCTGCTGACCTGGTTCTCTGGCTCTAAAGCGGCTCTGCTGACCTGGTTCTCTGGCCCTAGAGTGGCTCTGCTGACATTGTTCTCTGGCTCTAGAGCGGATCTGCTGACCTGTTTCCTGGCTCTAGAGCAGCTCTGCGAACCTGGTTCCTGGTTCTAGAGCAGCTTTGCTGAACTGGTTCTCTGGCTCTAAAGCATCTCTGCTGACATGGTTCTTAGACTCTAGAGCAGCTCTGCTGACCTGGTTCTCTGGTTCTACAACGGCCCTGCTGACCTGGTTTTCTGTCTCTAAAGCAGCTCTGCTGACCTGGTTCTGTGGCTCTAAAGTGGCTCTGCTTACGTGGTTCTCTGGCTCTAAAGCAGCTCTGCTGACCTGGTTCTCTGGCTCTAAAGCGGCTCGGCTGACCTGGTTCTCTGTCTCTACAATGGCTCTGCTGACCTGGTTCTCTGGCTCAAAAGCACCTCCCCTGCCCTGGTTCTCTGGCTCTGCAGCAGATCTGCTGACCTGGTTCTCTGGCTCTAGAGCAGCTCTGCTGACCTGGTTCTTAAGCTCTAGAGCGGCTCTGCTGACCTGGTTCTCTGGCTCTAAAGCGGCTCTGCCGACCTGGTTCTCTGGCCCTAGAGTGGTTCTGCTGACGTTGTTCTCTGGCTCTAGAGCAGATCTGCTGACCTGGTTCCTGGCTCTAGAGCAGCTCTGGGGACCTGGTTCCTGGTTCTAGAGCAGCTCTGCTGACCTGGTTCTCTGGCTCTAAAGCATCTCTGCTGACCTAGTTCTCTGGCTCTGCAGCAGCTCTGCTGACCTGGTTCTCTGGCTCTAGAGCAGCTCTGCTGTCCTGGTTCCTAGGCTCTAGAGCAGCTGTGCTGACCTGGTCCTCGGCTCTAAAGCAGCTCTGCTGACCTGGTTCTTAGGCTCTAGAGCAGCTCTGCTGACCTGGTTCTCTGGCTCTAAAGCGGCTCTGCTGACCTGGTTCTCTGGCCCTAGAGTGGCTCTGCTGACATTGTTCTCTTGCTCTGGAGTGGATCCGCTGACCTGGTTCCTGGCTCTAAAGCATCTCTGCGAACCTGGTTCCTGGTTCTAGAGCAGCTCTGCTGAACTGGTTCTCTGGCTCTAAAGCATCTCTGCTGACATGGTTCTTAGGCTCTAGAGCATCTCTGCTGACCTGTGTGAGAAGTTGGCCTGGCATATGCTGGTCACTAGTTATAGTGGCCACCTTGCACCAGTCCAATTCGACTCTTGGTAGATAGGTTTAAAGACAACCTTTTAAAGAAAGCTATCCTAGTGGTAGCTGTGGAGAGCAGCCTTCAGGCTAAGTCTCTGAGGAATGTAAAGCAGCTTGTTTTACCTTATAATCTCTTGAATTACCAAATGAAAAGACACCACACAGGTATATATATCAAATATATATGCATTTATTTCTAAATATACTCTACTAATCTCTTTATGAGATTAGAGCCAGGTAAACATTCAAAAGATCAACAGTTCTCAATAAATTAAGCACAAATATGGCTGTAGCCCTAGGGGCGTACCAGACCATATACTAAAATAGTGGTTTAACAAACTCGACTTGCAATATGAAGAGGCCTAGTGCCTTGGGAATCGCTGGGGCTTCACTTCTGCAGTGTTAGCAGGTAAGTAATCAGCCCACAGGAGACGCGTGCAGTTTCTAAACACACAAGCGGGTTTCAATGCGTTTCGATGGCAAATGTCGCGGTTTGTATTTTACAGTTCTAGGGCACTTCGGAGTGGACAACAAGCAAACAACTTACAGGGTAAGTACTTCGAGAGCCAATGCACACTTGGGCACCGTAATGCAAGAGTTACCTCACCCATGGAAGCCGGGTGCATACGTGTCCTTTGGTGTCATGTCGCGATGCTGTTTTCAATGGCGATCACTGAAGACTTGCTGCTTGTGTCGTCGAGAGAAGTGTCTGCTGGAATCCGAAGATGGATTGGAGTTGCAGAAGACCTAGAAATTGAGGGGACAGAGTTCAAAGTCACTTGCCAGTGACCGGTGGCCAGCAAGATGGATGACCACAGCTGTCGCGTCTCTTCAGGTCGCTGATGTCGTTTTGTCTCTTCGCTCACGAGGACCAGGAGGGATCGAGGAAGACCAGCAGCTGGATTCGGAGGGTCCCTCAATGTCTGCAGCTGTTGCGGGTGTCGGCACTCGATTTGGAGCCAACAAGCCTTGGCAACTGCATGTCTCGTGTGGATGGACGATTGTCGATGGAGCAGACCAGCAAGGTCTGAATGACTTACCCAGCAAGGGTAAGTGAGAGCAGGCCCAGAGCAAGCAGTCGAGTCCTTGAAGGTGATGTGGAAGTCTTCTGGAGAGTCACTAGCCAATGAGCAAGCAACCGCGAAGACGCCTTTGCAGGAAAATTTCACCAACAGCCCACGGTCACTCGGGACGAGGTAGGCTGCTGATCTTTGGTACTAGACCTGCTCGGGACATGGACAACAAGTGGTCCAAAGCACAACTTTGTTGGATGTAGTTTAGGGCTTGCACTCGAAATCAGTGCACGGTTCCCTGGTATTGCTGTTCCTCGTCACTCGTGGGGTCCAGATGCCACTGCTTCGCTGGGGACTCAAAATGGCCATCGAGAGGTCAGGAAATCCGCTTCAGGGGATGCAGGGACTTCGAGCTCCGGCGGGAGCTGTAAAGTTTGCAACCGTAGTTCAGTAGTTTTGGTGCCTGCCAAGCAGGGGAGTCACTCCTTGACTCCAAGGGAGATCCTTCGGTCTTTTAGAGATAGTAGAAAGTTGAAGAGCCAGGATTCTTCTTCGTAGAGCGTCGTCCAGGTGTAATCTAAGTTGCATTAGCAAGCTTTGGTATCTTATAGTGAAAAGATGGGAGGGACTAGCTCTATGACCACTCCTCTAGGAGGGTCAGGGTAGTGGATGGTTACACCCACTTCCCTTTGTCCAGTTTCGCGCCAGAGCAGGGGCAGGTAGCCCCTGAACCGGTTTGAGCTGGCATATGCACAGAGGAGCCTACTGCTCCCCAGTGCAGGACTTCAAAGCACTCTAAGGGCCATATGTAGGTAGCCGAATACCGGTCGGTAACGGCCGATTTTCGGTAAAAATCCCGTTACCGACCGGTATTCAGGCTTTTGGTATGTAGGGGGTACATTTCAGGATTCGGTAATTTACCGAATCGGTAAAATTACCGAATCGGTCATTTTACCGATTCGGTAAATACCGCATCCTGAAATGAGATGTAGGGGGAGTGTGTGGGTGTTGTGTGGATTTGTTATTTACCACCAACTAAAAGTTGGTGGTAAATGACGAATGGCGTAGAAAAAGCAGTTTTTTGGCACTTAGAAGTGTGCAATGTGGCAGACATACATGCCCTTAGGGCATGTATGTGTGCCACATGTGCACACATGCAGGAATCAGGGGTGCAACAGGGTGTCACTGTGACACCCTGCCACCCTTGAGTGTGCTCCCCCCATTACCGAATCGGTATTTACCGATTCGGTAATGGTAACTGGCTTCCCATTGATTCCTATGGGCCTCCTGGCCCATAGGAATCAATGGGAAGCCAGTTACCATTACCGAATCGGTAAATACCGATTCTAAATTACCGACCAATTCCGAATCGGTAATTTTTACCGACTGATTACCTACATAGCATTTACCACTTCATAAATACCGAATCGGTAAAATTCGGTATTTATGAAGTGGTAAATGTTAGGCTACCTACATAAGGCCCTAAGAGTGCACCCACCCAGCTCTATGAACTATGAAGTGAGTGCCAAACAAGTATGGCCTCAGCTTCTTCAGGGCCCAAACCACAGCAAAGGCCTCCCTCACAATAGCTGACCAACGTTTCTCTCTAGGGGTCAGCCTTCTGCTTATAAAAGCTACTGGCTGGTCTTGACCTTCATTATTAAGTTGAGACAGTACAGCTCCCACACCCAGCTCTGAAGCATCTGTTTGGACAATGAACTTCTTTTTGTAATCTGGACTCTGTAAGATGTGGGCAGTGCACATTGCCTGCTTGAGGTCATCAAATGCCTTTTGACAGCTAGCTGTCCACTGAACCTTTTTTGGCATCTTCTTGGAGGTAAGATCATTTAAGGGGGTCACTATAGATCCATATCCCTTAACAAACCTCCTGTAATACCCAGTCAGGCCCAAGAAGGCTCTCACCTGTGTCTGGGTGGTTTTAGCTACCCAGTCCATTATGGTCTGGATCTTCCTCTGCAATGGTTGAACCTGGCCTCCACCTACAAGGTGGCCAAGGTACACAACCTGACTCTGCCCTATCTGGCACTTAGTGGCCTTGATAGTGAGGCCTGCTTTCTGCAGGGCCTCCAGTACATTCTTGAGGTGGACCAGGTGATCCTGCCAGGTGGAACTATAGACAGCAATATCATCAAGATATGCTGAGCAATAGGTTTCCATACCAGTCAGAACTTTATTCACCAACCTCTGAAATGTGGAAGGTGCATTCTTCAAACCAAAGGGCATTACCACAAAGTGATAGTGCCCACCATTGGTCGAAAATGCTGTTTTAGCCTTGGCATCATCAGCTAACTTTATTTGCCAACAGCCTGCTGTAAGGTCAAATGTACTGAGATACTTGGCTGAGGCCAAAGTGTCTATTAGTTCATCTGCCCTTGGGAGTGGGTAGGCATCAGTCCTGGTGACTGCATTGAGGCCCCTGTAGCCAACACAAAACCTCATCTCTTTCTTACCGCCCTGGGTGTGAGGTTTTGGGACAAGTACTACTGGGCTAGCCCAAGGGCTATCTGAGGGCTCAATAACACCTAGCTCCAACATTTTCTGGACTTCAGTCCTGATACAGTCCCTGACGTGGTCAGGTTGCCTGTAGATTTTACTCTTTACAGGCAGACTGTCTCCAGTGTCCACCTCATGGGTGCACCAGGAAGTCTGACTTGGGGTCAGGCTAAACATATGTCTAAACTGCTGTAGCACTTTTCTACATTCAGTTTGTTGATGTTCAGTGAGGCTGCTTGCCAAAGCAACACCATCAACTGACCCATCTTCAGGGTTCTGTGAGAGCAGGTCAGGGAGAGGGTCACTCTCCTCCTCCTGGTCCTCATCAGTTGCCATGAGCAAGCTCATGTCAGCCCTGTCCACATATGCTTTAAGTCTGTTGACATGGAGCACCCTAAGGGGGCTCCTGGGAGTGCCAAGATCTACCAAGTAGGTGACCTCTCCCTTCTTTTCAACAATTGTATGGGGGCCACTCCATTTGTCCTGGAGAGCTGCTGGGGCCACAGGCTCAAACACCCACACTTTCTGGCCTGGCTGGTAAACAGTCAAGACAGCCTTTTGGTCATGCCAAGGTTTTTGGAGTTCTTGGCTTGCCTCAAGGTTTTTACTGGCCTTCTTCATGTACTCAGCCATCCTGGAGCGTAGACCAAGTACACAGTCCACTACATCTTGTTTGGGAGGTTTGAGAGGTAACTCCCATCCCTCTTTCACCAGATATAATGGGCCTCTAACAGGGTGCCCAAACAGAAGTTCAAAAGGGCTGTAGCCAACCCCCTTCTGAGGAACCTCCCTGTATGCAAACAGAAGGCAGGGAAGTAAAAGGTCCCATTTTCGCCTAAGCTTCTCTGGGAGTCCTTTAATCATTCCCTTTAGGGTTTTGTTGAATCTCTCAACTAACCCATTGCATTGTGGGTGATAGGGAGTAGTGAATTTGTAGTTTACACCACACTCCTTCCACATTGCAGTTAGATATCCTGATATAAAGTTAGAACCTCTGTCAGAGATGACCTCCTTTGGAAAACCCACCCTGGAGAAGACTCCAATGAGGGCTCTTGCTACCACAGGAGCTGTGGTAGTCCTTAGGGGTATAGCTTCTGGATACCTGGTGGCATGATCCACTACCACCAGTATAAATCTGTGCCCAGATGCTGTTCGTGGGTCAAGGGGACCAACAATGTCAATCCCTACCCTTTCAAAGGGAACCCCCACCACAGGTAGTGGTATCAGGGGGCCTTTGTGGTGCCACCTGTCTTGCCACTGGCTTGACAAGTGACACAGGAGCGACAAAACTTCTTTGTGTCTTCAGACATGTGTGGCCAATGAAAATGTGGTACAAGCCTGTCCCAGGTCTTGTTTTGGCCCAAGTGACCTGCCAATGGGATATCATGTGCTAGGGTCAAGAGGAACCCCCTAAACTTCTGAGGAATTACCAGCCTCCTGGTGGCTCCAGGGGTAGGATCTCTAGCCTCAGAATATAGAAGCCCCTCATCCCAATAAACCTTATGGGACCCACTAGCACTCCCAGCAGCCTCAGCAGCAGCCAGCTGTCTGAGGGGTTCAAGAGTGGAGCAGCACTGTTGCTCTTTGCTCAGATCTTACCTGGAAGGGCCCCCTGTCCCTAAGAACTCAACCTGACCAGGCTCAAGTTCCTCTGGGGCAGTTCCTTCTACAGGCTCTGCTTCTCCTCCCTCAGGAGGGGAATCTGAGATCTGAGACAGAGGGGAAGGCCCAGCCTTAACCCTACTGCTCTTCCTCTTGGGTAGCACCTGTCCATAGTTTCAGGATCCAGAGCTGGTTCAGCTTTATGCATTTTGGCTTGTGACCTGGTCACAGCAAATACCTCTGCAGGTATGCCCAACATCTCAGCATGAGTCCATAATTCTACTTCTGACCAGGCTGAAGTCTCTAGATCATTGCCCAACAAACATTCGACAGGGAGGTCTGCACTAACTACTACCTTTTTTAGGCCAGTTACCCCTCCCCAGGATAAATTCACAACAGCCAGGCTATGGTTGGTCCTGGTGTTGCTTGCATTGGGTACCTGGTACATTTCACCCAGGATGATCTGTGTAGGGTCCACTAGGTCCTCTGCCACCATGGTGACACTAGCACCTGTGTCCCTAAATGCCAAAGCCTGTTTGCCATTTATGATAGGCTGCTGTTTGTATTTGCCCAGATTACTGGGGCTCACTAGGAAGGACATATCAAGGTCTCCCTCACAATCTAGCATTGCCTGTGTTGGTACTCTGACTAGGCCAGAGTCCACATCAGAACCCAGGGTCAATCCTACTACACCCTTATTCTGAGTATTACCTCCACCACTTGCTGCACTAGGGGGAACAGTTGCCTTAGGGGCTGGAGTGGTGGTGGTCTGGTCTTTGGACTTTGTACAGTCAGAAGTCCAGTGCCCTTTCTGTTTACAGAATTTGCACCAGGGCTTCTTTTGGCCTTTTCCCTTTGCAGATTGTGACTCCCCACCAGATGCAGATTTTTGGGGCCCTTGTGAAGACTTCTGATCTTTAGATTTCTCGCCACCCTTATCTGAGCCTTTAGGATCTTGCTTCTTAGTGTCACCACCTTGGTTCTGGTTTTTCTGCCTCACCCTGGTTCTGACTCATTGGTCTGCCTTCTTTCCCAATTCTTGGGGAGAGGTCAGATCAGAGTCCACCAGGTACTGATGCAACAACTGGTTCTGGCAATTATTAAGGATCTGTTCTCTCATTATAAGATTATACAATCCCTTAAAATCAGTTACTCTACTACCCACCAGCCAACCTTCTAGAGCCTTGGTTGCACAATCAACAAAGTCAGTCCAATCCTGAGTCTGTGCTTTCTGGGTGTCTCTGAACTTCAACCTGTACTGTTCAGTGGTTAAGCCAAACCCATCTATCAAAGCACTCCTCAGGGCTTCATAATCATTAGCATCCTCTTCTCTAACAGTGAGGAGCTTGTCTCTCCCTTTGTCTGAAAAGGAGAGCCACAAGATTGCTGCCCACTGTTTCTGGGGGACCTGTTGAACTTTACAGGCCCTCTCCATAGCAGTTATCCATTTGTGGATATCATCCCCACTCTGGTAGGGAGGAACAACCTTGGACAGGTTCCTATGATCTGGCATGTAATCTCTGCCTCTAGGGACACTGTTGCTGCCAACAGGGGTATCTAACCCCTCCTTCTTAGAAGCTCTTTGGAGCTCGAAGGCTTCCCTATCTAAGGCCAATTGCTTGGTTCTGAGGGCAAGCCTAGCTTCCTCATACTGGAGCATCTTGAAACTTCTTTCAGAGGAGGTCTCCCTGGGAAAGTTGGAGTTCCTCTGTGGAATAGATTCTCTTCCAGAGTGATATGACCTGTCAGAGTCCCTTGAGAGGGACCTAGGCCTGTCTCCCACTCTTTCAGCTCTCTTAGGGAGATTTCCTCTATTCTCTTCAGACCCTTCTGGGTCTGGCCCTTCACCCACAGAGTCCAGGTCATCTTGATTGTCATCATCAGACCCAGAGACTATGTGTGACCCACCCCCTGATGCAGATCCACTAGCTCCTAGAGCTTGTCTCAGGTCATCTGCTACTAACAGATCTATCAGGTGTTGTGATGAGGGACTCCTGCCCACCCTCAGATTTATTTCAAAGCATAAAGCCTTCAGTTCCGTGTAGGCTATATCTTTGTACTGAGATGGGGTGGACCCACTGGCTCCACCCTGGTGAGACATACTAGTGTTGTGCAGTGTTGTACTACCTACACTAGTTGAGGCCTACTGGACCTAGCTTGAGCTGTAGCAAGGGTGTGCTTGTCCATTCACAAACAGCTCTAAGTTCAGTAGAACTTATTGACACTAGCTTGACTTTATATGTACCTTGAGTACCTTAAGTGGTTTTCAGTTAGTAATTCAAATAGAGATTTTCTGGTAAAACAATGGCAAGCTGGAAACCCACACGCTGCCCACCAATGTGAGAAGTTGGCCTGGCATATGCTGGTCACGAGTTATAGTGGCCACCTTGCACCAGTCCAAATCGACTCTTGGTAGATAGGTTTAAAGACAACCTTTTAAAGAAAGCTATCCTAGTGGTAGCTGTGGAGAGCAGTTTTCAGGCTAAGTCTCTGAGGAATGTAAAGCAGCTTGTTTTACCTTATAATCTCTTGAATTACCAAATGAAAAGACACCACTCAGGTATATATATCAAATATGTATGTATTTATTTCTAAATATACTCTACTAATCTCTTTATGAGATTAGAGCCAGGTAAACATTCAAAAGATCAACAGTTCTCAATAAATTAAGCACAAATATGGCTGTAGCCCTAGGGGCGTACCAGACCATATACTAAAATAGTGGTTTAACAAACTCGACTTGCAATATGAAGAGGCCTAGGGCCTTGGGAATCGCTGGGGCTTCACTTCTGCAGTGTTAGCAGGTAAGTAATCAGCCCACAGGAGACACGTGCAGTGTCTAAACACACGCGGGTTTCAATGCGTTTCAATGGCAAATGTCGCAGTTAGTATTTTACAGTTCTAGGGCACTTTGGAGTGGACAACAAGCAAACAACTTACAGGGTAAGTACTTTGAGAGCCAATGCACACTTGGGCACCGTAATGCAAGAGTTACCTCACCCAGGGAAGCCGGGTGCATACGTGTCGTTTGGTGTCGGGTCGCGATGCTGTTTTCAATGGAGATCACTGAAGACTTGCTGCTTGTGTCGTCGAGAGAAGTGTCCGCTGGAATCCGAAGATGGATTGGAGTTGCAGAAGACCTAGAAATTGAGGGGACAGAGTTCAAAGTCACTTGCCAGTGACCGGTGGCCAGCAAGATGGATGACCACAGCTGTCGCGTCTCTTCAGGTCGCTGATGTTGTTTTGTCTCTTCGCTCACGAGGACCAGGAGGGATCGAGGAAGACCAGCAGCTGGATTCGGAGGGTCCCACAAAGTCTGCAGCTGTTGGCGGTGTTGGCACTCAGTTTGGAGCCAACAAGCCTTAGCAGCTGCAAGTCTCGTGTGGATGGAAGATTGTCGATGGAGCAGACCAGCAAGGTCTGATGGACTTACCCAGCAAGGGTAAGTGAGGACAGGCCCAGGGCAACCAGTCGAGCCCTTGAAGGTGATGTGGAAGTCTTCTGGAGAGTCACTAGCCAACGGGCAAGCAACCGCGAAGACGCCTTTGCAGGAAAAGTTCACCAACAGCCCACAGTCACTCGGGACAAGGTAGGCCACTGATCTTCGTTACTAGACCTGTTCGGGACTTGGACAACAAGTGGTCCAAAGCAAAACTTCGTTGGACATAGTTTAGGGCTTGCACTCGAAATCAGTGCACGGTTCCCTGGTATTGCTGTTCCTCGTCACTCGTGGGGTCCAGATGCCACAGCTTCACTGGGGACTCAAAATGACCGTCGAGAGGTCAGGAAATCTGCTTCAGGGGACACACGGACTTCGAGCTCCGGCAGGAGCGGTAAAGTTTGCAACCGTAGTTCAGTAGTTTTGGTGCCTGCCAAGCAGGGGAGTCACTCCTTGACTCCAAGGGAGATCCTTCGGTCTTCTAGAGATAGTAGAAAGTTGAAGGGCCAGGATTCTTCTTCGTAGAGTGTCGTCCAGGTTTAATCTAAGTTGCATTGGCAAGCTTTGGTATCTTAGAGTGAAAAGATGGGAGGGACTAGCTCTATGACCACTCCTCTAGGAGGGTCAGGGTAGTGGGTGGTTACACCCACTTCCCTTTGTCCAGTTTCGTGCCAGAGCAGGGGCAGGTAGCCCCTGAACCGGTTTGAGCTGGCATATGAACAGAGGAGCCTACTGCTCCCCCAGTGCAGGACTTCAAATCACTCTAAGAGTGCACCCACCCAGCTCCAATACACTAAATCCTGTCTGGGAGGTGGTGACACCTCCCTGTGACAGGAAACCCTTTGTTGGGCTCCCTCCACTGCGAGTTTCGGTCAGCAGCAGGAGGGCAGCCCGGTGTCTGTGCTGGTGGCATCCATTTTGTGATGCCAGGGCTCTAGATGATTTCTACCGTGTAGTACAGTGTGTACATGTCATCCCCTCTAGAAGGGTGGGATCCTACTCCCACACCAGTTACTGGTGTGGGGGTAGGATTCCAAGTTGTTTGACACCAAACACGACATGTTTTGATGCAGTCATTCCAAAGTTTGCATTTGCCGCAAGGTTATAATGCACTTAAGAGTATATGGTTTAACCGCATCCACAAACAGCAGCAGAGAATTGACTCTGCCAGCTGCAGAGGGGTCCTGCTCAGGCAGAAGCACCCCCTCACATAGTAAACCATGCACCCTGCCCTTGGGATTGATAGGGCCTACCATAGGGGTGACTGATAGGTTTATATGAGTGTGTATGGTGAGATATAGGAACCTATACCTCAGTGAGGAGTGCTAACACTACCTCACACAGGCTGCAGTAGCAGGCCTGTGGTGTCAGATTGTGAGTGCTTCCCAGGGGTGGCATAATACATGCTGCAGCCCCTGCTAGGCCTGTGAAGTACCAATGCCCTAGGTACCTAAGGTACCATATACTAGGGGCTCATAAGGTACCACAGTATCCAATCACTAGTGCATCTAATATGCACACCAAGTTGTTTAGAGAGATCAGTTAGACTGGGGCCCTGATTAGCAGGGACCCAGCCAGACTATAGCCAGAAACCAGTGTATACATCAGAAAAAAAGTGGGGGCAACACAAGTGCAGATCCTACTCTCCTACAACCTGGGTATCTGGTTCTACAACAGCCCTGCTGACCTGGTTTTCTGGCTCTAAAGCAGCTCTGCTGACCTGGTTCTCTTGCTCTACAATGGCTCTGCTGACCTGGTTCTCTGGCTCTAAAGCAGCTGTGTTGACCTGGTTCTCTGGCTCTAAAACACCTCTGCTGACCTAGTTCTCTGGCTCTACAACACCTCAGCTGACATGTTTCTCTGGCTCTACAACAGCTTGCTGACCTGGTTCTCTGCCTCTAGAGCAGCTCTGCTGACCTGGTTCTTAAGCTCTAGAGCGGCTCTGCTGACCTGGTTCTCTGGCTCTAAAGCGGCTCTGCTGACCTGGTTCTCTGGCTCTAAAGTGGCTCTGTGTACGTGGTTCTCTGGCTCTAAAGCAGCTCTGCTGACCTGGTTCTCTGGCTCTAGAGCAGCTCTGCTGACCTGGTTCTCTGTCTCTACAATGGCTCTGCTGACCTGGTTCTCTGGCTCTAAAGCACCTCTGCTGACCTGGTTCTCTGGCTCTGCAGCAGCTCTACTGACCTGTTTCTCTGGCTCTAGAGCAGCTCTGCTGACCTGGTTCCTAGGCTCTAGATCAGCTGTGCTGACCTGGTTCTCTGGCTCTAAAGCAGCTCTGCTGACCTGGTTCTTAGGCTCTAGAGCAGCTCTGCTGACCTGGTTCTCTGGCTCTAAAGCAGCTCTGCTGACCTGGTTCTCTGGCTCTAAAGCACCTCTGCTGACCTGGTTCTCTGGCTCTGCAGCAGCTCTACTGACCTCTTTCTCTGGCTCTAGAGCAGCTTTGCTGACCTGGTTCCTAGGCTCTAGATCAGCTGTGCTGACCTGGTTCTCTGGCTCTAAAGCAGCTCTGCTGACCTGGTTCTCTGGCTCTAAAGCAGCTCTGCTGACCTGGTTTCTCTGGCTCTACAGCACCTCTGCTGACCTGGTTCTCTGTCTCTACAATGGCTCTGCTGACCTGGTTCTCTGGCTCTAAAGCACCTCTGCTGACCTGGTTCTCTGGCTCTGCAGCAGCTCTGCTGACCTGTTTCTCTGGCTCTAGAGCAGCTTTGCTGACCTGGTTCCTAGGCTCTAGATCAGATGTGCTGACCTGGTTCTCTGGCTCTAAAGCAGCTCTGCTGACCTGGTTCTTAGGCTCTAGAGCAGCTCTGCTGACCTGGTTCTCTGGCTCTAAAGCAGCTCTGCTGACCTGGTTTCTCTGGCTCTACAGCAGCTCTGCTGACCTGGTTCTTTGGCTCTAGAGCAGCTCTGCTGACCTGGTTCTTAGGATCTAGAGTAGCTCTGCTGACCTGGTTCTCTGGCTCTAGAGCACGCCTGCTGACCTGGTTCTTAGGGTCTAGAGCAGCTCTGCTGACCTGGTTCTCTGGCTCTAGAGCAACTCTGATGGCCTGGTTCTCTCCCTCTAGAGCAGCTCTGCTGACCTGCTTCTCTGGCTCTACAACGGCTCTGCTGACCTGGTTCTCTGGCTCTAAAGCACCTCTGCTGACCTGGTTCTCTGGCTCTGCAGCAGCTCTGCTGACCTGTTTCTCTGGCTCTAGAGCAGCTCTGCTGACCTGGTTCCTAGGCTCTAGATCAGCTGTGCTGACCTGGTTCTCTGGCTCTAAAGCAGCTCTGCTGACCTGGTTCTTAGGCTCTAGAGCAGCTCTGCTGACCTGGTTCTCTGGCTCTAAAGCAGCTCTGCTGAACTGGTTCTCTGGCTCTGCATCAGCTCTGCTGACCTGTTTCTCTGTCTCTAGAGCAGCTTTGCTGACCTGGTTCCTAGGCTCTAGATCAGCTGTGCTGACCTGGTTCTCTGGCACTAAAGCAGCTCTGCTGACCTGGTTTCTCTGGCTCTACAGCACCTCTGCTGACCTGGTTCTCTGTCTCTACAATGGCTCTGCTGACCTGGTTCTCTGGCTCTAAAGCACCTCTGCTGACCTGGTTCTCTGGCTCTGCAGCAGCTCTGCTGACCTGTTTCTCTGGCTCTAGAGCAGCTCTGCTGACCTGGTTCCTAGGCTCTAGATCAGCTGTGCTGACCTGGTTCTCTGGCTCTAAAGCAGCTGTGCTGACCTGGTTCTTAGGCTTTAGAGCAGCTCTGCTGACCTGGTTCTCTGGCTCTAAAGCAGCTCTGCTGACCTGGTTCTCTGGCTCTAAAGAACCTCTGCTGATCTGGTTCTCTGGCTCTGCAGCAGCTCTGCTGACCTGTTTCTCTGGCTCTAGATCAGCTTTGCTGACCTGGTTCCTAGGCTCTAGATCAGCTGTGCTGACCTGGTTCTGTGGCTCTAAAGCAGCTCTGCTGACCTGGATCTTAGGCTCTAGAGCAGCTTTGCTGACCTGGTTCTCTGGTTCTAAAGCAGCTCTGCTGACCTGGTTTATCTGGCTCTACAGCAGCTCTGCTGACCTGGTTCTTTGGCTCTAGAGCAGCTCTGCTGACCTGGTTCTTAGGCTCTAGAGTAGCTCTGCTGACCTGGTTCTTAGGCTCTAAAGCAGCTCTGCTGACCTGGTTCTCTGGCTCTAGGGCACGCCTGCTGACCTGGTTCTTAGGGTCTAGAGCAGCTCTGCTGACCTGGTTCTCTGGCTCTAGAGCAGCTCTGCTGACCTGGTTCTCTCCCTCTAGAGCAGCTCTGCTGACCTGCTTCTCTGGCTCTACAACGGCTCTGCTGACCTGGTTCTCTGGCTCTAAAGCAGCTCTGCTGACCTGTTTCTCTGGCTCTTTAGCAGCTCTGCTGACCTGGTTCCTAGCCTCTAGATCAGCTGTGCTGACCTGGTTCTCTGGCTCTAAAGCAGCTCTGCTGACCTGGTTCTTAGGCTCTAGAGCGGCTCTGCTGACTTGGTTCTCTGGCTCTAAATCGGCTCTGCTGACCTGGTTCTCTGGCTCTAAAGCAGCTCTGCTGACCTGGTTCTCTGGCTATAAAGCGGCTCGGCTGACCTGGTTCTCTGTCTCTACAATGGCTCTGCTGACCTGTTTCTCTGGCTCGAAAGCACCTCCGCTGCCCTGGTTCTCTGGCTCTGCAGCAGCTCTGCTGACCTAGTTCTGTGGCTCTAGAGCAGCTCTGCTGCCCTGGTTCCTAGGCTCTAGAGCAGCTGTGCTGACCTGGTTCTATGGCTCTAAAGCAGCTCTGCTGACCTGGTTCTTACGCTCTAGAGCAGCTCTGCTGACCTGGTTCTCTGGCTCTAAAGCGGCTCTGCTGACCTGGTTCTCTGGCCCTAGAGTGGCTCTGCTGACGTTGTTCTCTGGCTCTAGAGCGGATCTGCTAACCTGGTTCCTGGCTCTAGAGCAGCTCTGTGGACCTGGTTCCTGGTTCAGGAGCAGCTCAGCTGACCTGGTTCTTTGGCTCTAAAGCATCTCTGCTGACCTAGTTCTCTGGCTCTAGAGCAGCTCTGCTGACCTGGTTCTCTGGCTCTAAAGCAGCTCTGCTGCCCTGGTTCCTGGGCTCTAGAGCAGCTGTGCTGACCTGGTTCTCTGGCTCTAAAGCAGCTCTGCTGACCTGTTTCACTGGCTCTAAAGCGGCTATGCTAACCTGGTTCTCTGGCCCTAGAGTGGCTCTGCTGACATTGTTCTCTGGCTCTAGAGCTGATCTGCTGACCTGGTTCCTGGCTCTAGAGCAGCTCTGTGAACCTGGTTCCTGGTTCTAGAGCAGCTCTGCTTAACTGGTTCTCTGGCTCTAAAGCATCTCTGCTGACATGGTTCTTAGGCTCTAGAGCAGCTCTGCTGACCTGGTTCTCTGGTTCTACAACAGCCCTGCTGACCTGGTTTTCTGGCTCTAAAGCAGCTCTGCTGACCTGGTTCTCTGGCTCTACAATGGCTCTGCTTACGTGGTTCTCTGGCTCTACAGCAGCTCTGTTGACCTGGTCCTCTGGCTCTAAAACAACTCTGCTGACCTAGTTCTCTGGCTCTACAGCACCTCTGCTGACATGTTTCTCTGGCTCTACAACAGCTTGCTGACCTGGTTCTCTGCCTCTAGAGCAGCTCTGCTGACCTGGTTCTTAAGCTCTAGAGCGGATCTGCTGACCTGGTTCTCTGGCTCCAAAGTGGCTCTGCTGACCTGGTTCTCTGGCTCTAAAGTGGCTCTGCTCATGTGGTTCTCTGGCTCTAAAGCAGCTCTGCTGACCTGCTGACCTGGTTCTCTGGCTCTAGAGCTGCTCTGCTGACCTGGTTCTCTGGCTCTGCAGCAGCTCTGCTGACCTGGTTCTCTGGCTCTAAAGCACCTCTGCTGACCTGGTTATCTGGCTCTGCAGCAGCTCTGCTGACCTGTTTCTCTGGCTCTAGAGCAGCTTTGCTGACCTGGTTCCTAGGCTCTAGTTCAGCTGTGCTGACCTGGTTCTCTGGCTCTAAAGCAGCTCTGATAACCTGGTTCTTAGGCTCTAGAGCAGCTCTGCTGACCTGGTTCTTAGGCTCTAGAGCAGCTCTGCTGACCTGTTTCTTAGGCTCTAAAGCAGCTCTGCTGACCTGGTTCTCTGGCACTAGAGCACGTCTGCTGACCTGGTTCTTAGGGTCTAGAGCAGCTCTGCTGACCTGGTTCTCTGGCTCTAGAGCAGTTCTGCTGACCTGCTTCTCTGGCTCTAAAGCGGCTCTGCTGACCTGGTTCTCTGGCCCTAGAGTGGCTCTGCTGACGTTGTTCTCTAGCTCTAGAGCAGATCTGCTGACCTGGTTCCTGGCTCTAGAGCAGCTCTGTGGACCTGGTTCCTGGTTCTAGAGCAGCTCTGCTGACTTGGTTCTCTGGCTCTAAAGCATCTCTGCTGACCCAGTTCTCTGGCTCTGCAGCAGCTCTGCTGACCTGGTTCTCTGACTCTAGAGCAGCTCTGCTGCCCTGGTTCCTAGGCTCTAGAGCAGCTGTGCTGGCCTGGTTCTCTGGCTCTAAAGCAGCTCTGCTGACCTGGTTCTCTGGCTCTAAAGCGGCTCTGCTAACCTGGTTCTCTGGCCCTAGAGTGGCTCTGCTGACATTGTTCTCTGGCTCTTGAGTGGATCTGCTAACCTGGTTCCTGGCTCCAGAGCAGCTCTGTGAACCTGGTTCCTGGTTCTAGAGCAACTCTGCTAAACTGGTTCTCTGGCTCTAAAGCATCTCTGCTGACATGGTTCTTAGGCTCTAGAGCAGCTCTGCTGACCTGGTTCTCTGGTTCTACAACAGCCCTGCTGACCTGGTTTTCTGGCTCTAAAGCAGCTCTGCTGACCTGGTTCTCTGGCTCTACCATGGCTCTGCTGACCTGGTTCTCTGGCTCTACAGCAGCTCTGTTGACCTGGTTCTCTGGCACTAATACACCTCTGCTGACCTAGTTCTCTGGCTCTACAGCACCTCTGCTGACATGTTTCTTTGGCTCTACAACAGCTTGCTGACCTGGTTCTCTGCCTCTAGAGCAGCTCTGCTGACCTGGTTCTTAAGCTCTAGAGCGGCTCTGCTGACCTGGTTCTCTGGCTCTAAAGTGGCTCTGCTGACCTGGTTCTCTGGCTCTAAAGTGGCTCTGCTTATGTGGTTCTCTGGCTCTGAAGCAGCTCTGCTGACCTGGTTCTCTGGCTCTGCAGCAGCTCTGCTGGCCTGTTTCTCTGTTTCTAGAGCAGCTCTGCTGACCTGGTTCCTAGGCTCTAGATCAGCTGTGCTGACCTGGTTCTCTGGCTCTGCAGCAGCTCTGCTGGCCTGTTTCTCTGTTTCTAGAGCAGCTCTGCTGACCTGGTTCCTAGGCTCTAGATCAGCTGTGCTGAACTGGTTCTCTGGCTCTAAAGCAGCTCTGCTGACCTGGTTCTTAGGCTCTAGAGCAGCTCTGCTGACCTGGTTCTCTGGCTCTAAAGCAGCTCTGCTGACCTGGTTTCTCTGGCTCTACAGCAGCTCTGCTGACCTGGTTCTTTGGCTCTAGAGCAGCTCTGCTGACCTGGTTCTTAGGCTCTAGAGCAGCTCTGCTGACCTGTTTCTTAGGCTCTAAAGCAGCTCTGCTGACCTGGTTCTCTGGCACTAGAGCACGTCTGCTGACCTGGTTCTCAGGGTCTAGAGCAGCTCTGCTGACCTGGTTCTCTGGCTCTAGAGCAGCTCTGCTGACCTGGTTCTCTCTCTCTAGAGCAGCTCTGCTGACCTGCTTCTCTGGCTCTAAAGCGGCTCTGCTGACCTGGTTCTCTGGCCCTAGAGTGGCTCTGCTGACGTTGTTCTCTAGCTCTAGAGCAGATCTGCTGACCTGGTTCCTGGCTCTAGAGCAGCTCTGTGGACCTGGTTCCTGGTTCTAGAGCAGCTCTGCTGACTTGGTTCTCTGGCTCTAAAGCATCTCTGCTGACCCAGTTCTCTGGCTCTGCAGCAGCTCTGCTGACCTGGTTCTCTGACTCTAGAGCAGCTCTGCTGCCCTGGTTCCTAGGCTCTAGAGCAGCTGTGCTGGCCTGGTTCTCTGGCTCTAAAGCAGCTCTGCTGACCTGGTTCTCTGGCTCTAAAGCGGCTCTGCTAACCTGGTTCTCTGGCCCTAGAGTGGCTCTGCTGACATTGTTCTCTGGCTCTTGAGTGGATCTGCTGACCTGGTTCCTGGCTCTAGAGCAGCTCTGTGAACCTGGTTCCTGGTTCTAGAGCAACTCTGTTGAACTGGTTCTCTGGCTCTAAAGCATCTCTGCTGACATGGTTCTTAGGCTCTAGAGCAGCTCTGCTGACCTGGTTCTCTGGTTCTACAACAGCCCTGCTGACCTGGTTTTCTGGCTCTAAAGCAGCTCTGCTGACCTGGTTCTCTGGCTCTACCATGGCTCTGCTGACCTGGTTCTCTGGCTCTACAGCAGCTCTGTTGACCTGGTTCTCTGGCACTAAAACACCTCTGCTGACCTAGTTCTCTGGCTCTACAGCACCTCTGCTGACATGTTTCTTTGGCTCTACAACAGCTTGCTGACCTGGTTCTCTGCCTCTAGAGCAGCTCTGCTGACCTGGTTCTTAAGCTCTAGAGCGGCTCTGCTGACCTGGTTCTCTGGCTCTAAAGTGGCTCTGCTGACCTGGTTCTCTGGCTCTAAAGTGGCTCTGCTTATGTGGTTCTCTGAAGCAGCTCTGCTGACCTGGTTCTCTGGCTCTGCAGCAGCTCTGCTGGCCTGTTTCTCTGTTTCTAGAGCAGCTCTGCTGACCTGGTTCCTAGGCTCTAGATCAGCTGTGCTGAACTGGTTCTCTGGCTCTAAAGCAGCTCTGCTGACCTGGTTCTTAGGCTCTAGAGCAGCTCTGCTGACCTGGTTCTCTGGCTCTAAAGCATCTCTGCTGACCTGGTTTCTCTGGCTCTACAGCAGCTCTGCTAACCTGGTTCTTTGGCTCTAGAGCAGCTCTGCTGACCTGGTTCTTAGGCTCTAGAGCAGCTCTGCTGACCTGGTTCTTAGGCTCTAAAGCAGCTCTGCTGACTTGGTTCTCTGGCTCTAGAGCATGCCTGCTGACCTGGTTCTTAGGGTCTAGAGCAGCTCTGCTGACCTGGTTCTCTGGCTCTAGAGCAGCTCTGCTGACCTGGTTCTCTCCCTCTAGCGCAGCTCTGCTGACCTGCTTCTCTGGCTCTACAACGGCTCTGCTGACCTGGTTCTCTGGCTCTAAAGCAGCTCTGCTGACCTGTTTCTCTGGCTCTAGAGCAGCTAGGCTGACCTGGTTCCTAGCCTCTAGATCAGCTGTGCTGACCTGGTTCTCTGGCTCTAGAGCGGCTCTGCTGACCTGGTTCTCTGGCTCTAAAGCAGCGCTGCTGACCTGGTACTCTGGCTCTAAAGTCGCTCTGCTTACGTGGTTCTCTGGCTTTAAAGCAGCTCTGCTGACCTGGTTCTCTGGCTCTAGAGCAGCTCTGCTGACCTGGTTCTCTGTCTCTACAATGGCTCTGCTTACCTGGTTCTCTGGCTCTAAAGCACCTCTGCTGACCTGCTTCTCTGGCTCTGCATCAGCTCTGCTGACCTGTTTCTCTGGCTCTAGAGCAGCTCTGCTGACCTGGTTCCTAGGCTCTAGATCAGCCAGAGAACCACGTAAGCAGAGCCACTTTAGAGCCAGAGTACCAGGTCAGCAGAGCTGCTTTAGAGCCAGAGAACCAGGTCAGCAGAGCCGCTCTAGAGCCAGAGAACCAGGTCAGCACAGCTGATCTAGAGGCTAGGAACCAGGTCAGCCTAGCTGCTCTAGAGCCAGAGAAACAGTTCAGCAGAGCTGCTTTAGAGCCAGAGAACCAGGTCAGCAGAGCTGCTCTAGACCCTAAGAACCAGGTCAGCAGGCGTGCTCTAGAGCCAGAGAACCAGGTCAGCAGAGCTGCTTTAGAGCCTAAGAACCAGGTCAGCAGAGCTGCTCTAGAGCCTAAGAACCAGGTCAGCAGAGCTGCTCTAGAGCCAAAGAACCAGGTTAGCAGAGCTGCTGTAGAGCCAGAGAAACCAGGTCAGCAGAGATGCTTTAGAGCCAGAGAACCAGGTCAGCAGAGCTGCTCTAGAGCCTAAGAACCAGGTCAGCAGAGCTGCTTTAGAGCCAGAGAACCAGGTCAGCACAGCTGATCTAGAGCCTAGGAACCAGGTCAGCAGAGCTGCTCTAGAGCCAGAGAAACAGGCCAGCAGAGCTGCTGCAGAGCCAGAGAACCAGGTCAGCAGAGCTGCTTCAGAGCCAGAGAACCACATAAGCAGAGCCACTTTAGAGCCAGAGAACCAGGCCAGCAGAGCCACTTTAGAGCCAGAGAACCAGGTCAGCAGAGCCGCTCTAGAGCTTAAGAACCAGGTCAGCAGAGCTGCTCTAGAGGCAGAGAACCAGGTCAGCAAGCTGTTGTAGAGCCAAAGAAACATGTCAGCAGACATGCTGTAGAGCCAGAGAACTAGGTCAGCAGAGGTGTTTTAGTGCCAGAGAACCAGGTCAAGAACAGCTCTGCTGACCTGGTTCCTAGGCTCTAGATCAGCTGTGCTGACCAGGTTCTCTGGCTCTAAAGCAGCTCTGCTGACCTGGTTCTTAGGCTCTAGAGCAGCTCTGCTGACCTGGTTCTCTGGCTTTAAAGCATCTCTGCTGACCTGGTTTCTCTGGCTCTACAGCAGCTCTGCTGACCTCGTTCTTTGGCTCTAGAGGAGCTCTGCTGACCTGGTTCTTAGGCTCTAGAGCAGCTCTGCTGACCTGGTTCTTAGGCTCTAAAACAGCTCTGCTGACCTGGTTCTCTGGCTCTAGAGCACGCCTGCTGACCTGGTTCTTAGGGTCTAGAGCAGCACTGCTGACCTGGTTCTCTGGCCCTAGAGTGGCTCTGCTGACGTTGTTCTCTGGCTCTAGAGCAGATCTGCTGACCTGGTTCCTGGCTCTAGAGCAGCTCTGCTAACCTGGTTCCTGGCTCTAGAGCAGCTCTGCTGACCTGGTTCTCTGGCTCTAAAGCATCTCTGCTGACATGGTTCTTAGGCTCTAGAGCAGCTCTGCTAACCTGTGTTGGACCTGGCCCTTTTTGAAGGGTCATCCCTAAACTTTTTGCCTTCCTCCTGTATTTTTTCTGACCTGTTGTTGGCTGTTTTATGACTCTGGGCACCTTACCACTGCTGACCAGTGCTAAGGTGCATATGCTCTCCCCATGGTAAAATGTATACATTGATTGGTGTCCATGATTGGTTCATTTGGTTTACTGTCAGCCCCTAGTAAAGTGCACCAGGAGTGCCAGGGCTTGTAAATACAAATACCGCTGGTGGGCTTGCAGCACTGGTTGTGCCACCCACAGAAGCGGCCTAGTAAAATGTGTCTAAGGTCTGCCACTGCAGAACCTGCGCGCGGTCTGGTACCGTCGCGCTGACTGCGCAAGTGCATCCACTTGCCAGTCCCTAAACCTTCCCTTAACTACATATTAGTTACCCCTCTGGTAGGCCCAAGGGCAGGGTGCATTGTAGGCATAAGGTAGGACATGCCCTGATGTGTGTGGCATGTCCTAATAGTGAATTACAGCCATTTTCGTTTTTCACTATTGAAGGCTACCTGCTCTCCATAGGCCAGAATGGGCTGCTGGAATTACCACACCCTGTAATCCCAGTGGACTCATAGAGCATGGTAGAAACTCATGTTTAGTATGCCTGAACTCAGAATAATAAAATACTTCTTTTAGTAAAGTTTATTTTAATATCCTGTGTTTGTAAATACTACTTTTAGAAAGTTAGTATTTACTGATCTGGCAATTCAGTCCGCCTCTGCGCTGTGTGTGTGTGTTCTGCCTAGCAACAGTAAGGAGCAGGGTTGGGGAATCCCCAGAGACAGGCTGGCTGCCAGGTGGTGGGTAGAGAGATTACACCAGGATGGGTGGGAGGAGTACACCTTGACTCTTGAATCGACCTGTGCTCTGCCACCACAAAGCCGGCTCCGCCTCCTGTGGAGCGGCTGATGTCTCTGCCCTGCTGCTGAAAGGAAAGCGCAGAGTCACCATAACAAAGTGCTCCAGAACTGGACTGAGCCAGGCCCAGGCCCCCTGGCGCTAAAGAACAAAAGAATTGGTGTATAAAAGTAGGAGCCTGGCTCCTAAGAAATCAGATCCTGTTTACACAACGACAAACCTCTGCCCGAAGAGAAGGACCTGGGAAAGCTGAAGGAGGACTACTGTCTCTGACCTGGGAGACTGGCCTGCAGTGGGTACCTTGCTGCAAGGAGAGGAAAAGACTTGAAGAAAAGACTTTGCATCAACTTGTGCTGAACTATCTCCAAGGGCTTGCTGGTGAGCTTGCCTCCTGAACTGCGCCCCAGGAACAGTGGGCGCTACCCCCCCTTTGAGGGAGAAGAGACTGCCGTGGGTTATTCTGCACTGCTGACCCCGGAGAACCTTGTGCCTATCTCGCTGAGCAACGCGACTTCTGCCGCTGGTGCAGCTGTGAGCATCGTAAAGGCTCGCAAGCCTGAGCACCGCAAACAACTGCCCCCTCGAGCCGTAGCTCGCAACGTAAGGAGGAGATCCCGGTCCGAGCACCGAGCCCTGCAACCCCCCCAGGCCGCAGGAATCACCGTGAGGACCTGTGCGCGCTGGTTTGCCACATCCGGACGAAGCCGTCAGTGCACTGCGCTGAGATCTTGCCCCCAGGCTGCCCCTCCTGCCTCGGACCTCGCTGGTGTGCCCAGGAGTTGAGGAGTGCCCCCACGAAGCATCGAGGTCCACGGAGGAGCCGGGACCGAGACGCGACGTGGGACACTCGTGATCGACATCTGTGCCTGCCACGAACATTTGCCCCCAAGAAAAGAAGGTATTGTGACTTTGTGCGCTTTGGTACGGCCCGTACTAGCTTTTGTACGAGCCGTACCAGCTTTGCCGTCCAAGTGCGCGCGTTCCTGAACACAGTACGCACCGTACTGTATTGAGATCCATTGCCGGTGCTCACGCGGGAAGCGTGAGGGTTGGAAGGGGGCTGGTACGGAGCGTACCTACGTCAGTACGGTCCGTACGGCTCCCGTTTAAATGCGTGTGCTCACGCGAGAAGCGTGGGAAACGGCAAGCGTACTCGTGCTCACGCGAGAAGCGTGAGAAACGGCAAGGCCCTTTAAAAACTTTGTCTAAAGCATACCGGAGGTGCTACGAAGGGTACAATACCCCCAAAGAACTTGTTTTAAGTAGAACTGTGCCATTTTGAGACCTGTGGACTGCCCTTAAGCATTTGAAAGTAACTGGATTGAGATTCGCTAAGAGAACTGTATTTATGCAACCTGCCTGAAAGAAAACCTCTTATATAAAGAATTATATTTTTGGATAAATACAGCCTTGTGTCTTTTGTGTGGTGGGGTGGTGATTATTGTGTGGGACAACTTGAACGCTTAACCTTATGCCCTCTGGAAATCTAGCCTGACTGCTCGCGCCACGCTACCTAGAGGGTGAGCAGGGGTTATTTTTAAAGAGGTGATCCTTTGCCCTGACTTAGAGGAAAGGGTCCCTGCTTGTCGCAAGTGCATACCTGCGCCAACCGGAGACCCCGGATTCTAACAACCTGGTTCTCTGGTTCTACAACAGCCCTGCTGACCTGGTTGTCTGGTACTAAAGCAGCTCTGCTGACCTGGTTCTGTGGCTCTAAAGCGGCTCTACTTACGTGGTTCTCTGGCTCTAAAGCAGCTCTGCTGACCTGGTTCTCTGTCTCTAGAGCAGCTCTGCTGACCTGGTTCTCTGGCTCTAAAGAGGCTCTGCTGACCTGGTTCTCTGGCCCTAGAGTGGCTCTGCTGACGTTGTTCTCTGGCTCTAGAGCAGATCTTCTGACCTGGTTCCTGGCTCTACAGCAGCTCTGCGGACCTGGTTCTTAGGCTCTAGAGCAGCTCTGCTGACCTGGTTCTCTGGCTCTAAAGAGGCTCTGCTGACCTGGTTCTCTGGCCCTAGAGTGGCTCTGCTGACGTTGTTCTCTGGCTCTAGAGCAGATCTGCTGACCTGGTTCCTGGCTCTACAGCAGCTCTGCGGACCTGGTTCCTGGTTCTAGAGCAGCTCTGCTGACCTGATTCTCTGGCTCTAAAGCATCTCTGCTGACATCGTTCTTAGGCTCTAGAGCAGCTCTGCTGACCTGGCTCTCTGGTTCTACAACAGCCCTGCTGACCTGGTTTTCTGGCTCTAAAGGAGCTCTGCTGACCTGGTTCTCTGGCCCTAAAGCACCTCTGCTGACCTGGTTCTCTGGCTCTACAGCAGCCATGCTGACCTGGTTCTTAGGCTCTAGAGCGGCTCTGCTGGCCTGGTTCTCTGGCTCTAAAGCGGCTCTGCTGACCTGGTTATCTGGCTCTAAAGCAACTTTGCTGACCTGGTTCTCTGGCTCTAGAGCAGCTCTGCTGACTTGGTTCTTAGGCTCTAGAGCAACTCTGCTGATCTGGTTCTCTGGCTCTAAAGCAGCTCTGCTGACCTGGTTCTCTGGCTCAAAAGCAGCTCTGCTGAACTGGTTTCTCTGGCTCTACAGCAGCTCTGCTGACTGGGTACTCTGCCTCTAGGGCAGCTTGCTGACTTGGTTCTTAGGCTCTAGAGCAGCTCTGCTGATCTGGTTCTCTGGCTCTAAAGCAGCTCTGCTGACCTGGTTCTCTGGCTCTAAAACAGCTCTGCTGGCCTGGTTCTCTCCCTCTAAAGCAGCTCTGCTGACCTGGTTTCTCTGGCTCTAAAGCAGCTCTGCTGACCTGGTTCTCTGGCTCTAGAGCACGTCTGCTGACCTGGTTCTTAGGGTCTAGAGCAGCTCTGCTGACCTGGTTCTTAGCCTCTAGAGCGGCTCTGCTGACCTGGTTCTCTGACTCTAAAGCAGCTCTGCTGACCTGGTTCTATGGCTCTAAAGCAGCTCTGCTGACCTGGTTCTCTGGCTCTAAAGCAGCTCTGCTGACCTGGTTCTCTGGCTCTAGAGCAGCTCTGCTGACCTGCTTCTCTGGCTCTACGACAGCTCTGCTGACCTGGTTCTCTGGCTCTAAAGCAGCTCTGCTGACCTGGTTCTCTGGCTCTAGAGCACCTCTGCTGACCTGGTTCTTAGGGTCTAGAGCAGCTCTGCTGACCTGGTTCTATGGCTCTAAAGCAGCTCTGCTGACCTGGTTCTCTGGCTCTAGAGCAGCTCTTCTGACCTGGTTGTTAGGCTCTAGAGCAGCTCTGCTGACCTGGTTCTTAGGCTCTAAAGCAGCTCTGCTGACCTGGTTCTCTGGCTCTAGAGCACGTCTGCTAACCTGGTTCTTAGGGTCTAGAGCAGCTCTGCTGACCTGGTTCTCTGGCTCTAGAGCAGCTCTGCTGACCTGGTTCTTTCCCTCTAGAGCAGCTCTGCTGACCTACTTCTCTGGCTCTAAAACGGCTCTGCTGACCTGGTTCTCTGGCTCTAAAGCAGCTCTGCTGACCTGGTTCTCTGACTCTAGAGCACCTCTGCTGACCTGGTTCTTAGGCTCTAGAGCAGCTCTGCTGACCTGGATGTTTGGCTGTAAAGCGGCTCTGCTGACCTGGTTCTCTGATTTTAAAGCGCCTCTGCTGACCTGGTTCTCTGTCTGTAAAGCGACTCTGCTGACCTGGTTCTCTCCCTCTAAAGCAGCTCTGCTGACCTGGTTCTCTGACTCTAGAGCACCTCTGCTGACCTGGTTCTTAGGCTCTAGATCAGCTCTGCTGACCTGGTTTTTTGGCTGTAAAGCGGCTCTGCTGACCTGGTTCTCTGATTTTAAAGCGCCTCTGCTGACCTGGTTCTCTGGCTGTAAAGCGGCTCTGCTGACCTGGTTCTCTCCCTCTAAAGCAGCTCTGCTGACCTGGTTCTCTGGCTCTAGAGCAGCTCTGCTGACCTGGTTCTGTGGTAAATATTTCGTTACCGGTACTATTTTTTATGCGGTAAAGTCTATCATGAATAACTCAGTAAATATAAGAGGCAGAATCCGTGGTATTAGAGGTTTAAAATGCTTTATTCCTATACAAAGGAAGACAATTCGAATTGTGGGCCTTCTGTTCCATCACCACGAAAGTTCAGGAAGGAAGGAACATATATTATTGACAGATAGGCAGTTTTATAGAAAATACATTACAGTAAAACAGATGCAAGAGGCGTAACAGCTGATAAAAGGTGCATACGTAGCTAATAGAGGGCGTAATTTAATAAACGTCATCATACATGATGTCATAAGTGGGTGGATCCATAAGAGAATCCTGCAATGTCAGCAGAAATAGTTGGCAGAGATGCGCGCGCAGCCGCATGACGTGTGATTGACGTGCAACTAGAGGGTGAAGGGGACTTGACATTTAGTTCTACGTGTGGAGACAGAAGTCTGGGGTTATGTCAACCTAATTCCAAATCATATCTAATATCCTATGTTTAAAGAACTGTGTTATCCAAAAAGAAAGGTCTCTTAGGATAGAATCTTATTCTATACTGACTATACTGACTGTTAGTGCGTGTACAAGCGTCTAAGTGTCTACACTAGATGCGAGGGGGTAGGAATATTCCATGGTAACGGGGCTATGAATTATTTGCATGAGGGCAGCGAGGCCTGGCCCTTTGCACGGGAGCTGGAAGAATGTTTACCTAAACTACTAGACAGGAATGCATCGGATGAGGAGCGAAGGAGATAATCTCGAAGGTGAAATACAGTTTTTGGCAGGCGACAGGCTGGATCAGGCACCGTTAGCCGCGCAAGGAGTAAGACAAAGTTCATGGTCACAGATGCAGGCTCAGACTGGAGCTTTCAGAGGCAGAAGGCAGGAAAAGGCTTGATGACAGAATTCGGGCCTACTCGCCTGAATCTGTAAAATGTGGAAAGTGAACCATATAAAGTCGGTGGCCTTTCATACTTAGGAATGGAATATCTGACCCATTCATGGCGGATCTGAAAGAGGACATGTTGACTGTGGACACACATATATTTGCGTCTTCAAAAGTGGAATAGGAGGGAACATACATGTACTTATAGCATGCACATGGAGCCGTTGGGGTCTACGATAGGGGACATAACTGATCACAAAATTCATATTTCCTCATTCCCTCCTTGTCCCCTTCGGACCCTTAGGAGATATCGATCTTCATCAATCCATCGATCTGTTCATATAGCATCATTTGTTCTTCTTTCTTCTTCCGGGATCTCGAACGAATACTTGGATGTGGGATACACGAGGTGGCACACAGACCACAAATCGCTGGCCCACATTGTAGACATAAGCAGCAACTGAATAGTATGAGAAAGCCAATACCTAGGAAGGATAGGATTCTCCATCCCCAGGCTGACAACACGCCCCAGAACCAACCGGACCAAGTCCAGGTGCCTGGACTCTGGTGTATCTGGCTTACAATCTTATGAAGGCGGGTTATGGCTTTATATACAGACGGTGAATTTTCTGGTAGTTTCTGGTAGTTTCATTCACTACTGCTTCAAGGGTTCTGGTTAATCTACGTATCAGCTTACTATTAGTGACTGTACCTATATAGGGAAAGAAACCTTTATTGAAATCTGTGTATTTCTCCCATGCTGTTTCAGTGTAATCGACGATTGGGAGATCTCTCTGCTGTCTATTGTGTACTAAATGGGTATTTCTATGATAATCAGGAGGAGCTAGGAAAACAGGTGGTAGAAGGAATGCTATGTAACAGGTACCATCCCAATCTAAAGGTAGACGTATATATGCGGTCTGGCCACATATAAAGTAGGAATGACGAGAAGCTCTAAATGTAGATGTTGTAATCGCCTACTTGGTACGTTCCTTCCCCCCCCCTCCTTCCTCCTCCTTTGGTTCTTCCCTCTCCCTGTCACCAACATTCCATTGCACCCTTCCTCTGACTAGGCTGGATCCTGTGGTGGTGTTTGACCAATAAAGAAGAGTTCCTCCTTACCTGATTATTGGTCTTCATTATAACACTGGCGACGATTCGCTGTGTGGGGACAGCTCACCACCACCCCCATTTTCTTCTTCAAATCCAGCTTTCCTGTGGTAGGCGATTACGAGTACTTTGCTGTCCAGTACCGGTGGTGGCTCTGTGGTGGCAAATTCAAGTAAGACTGTGCCTGGTTGCTTTATTATGCTGCTGCCTGCCTGGGGCTGTTGAGAGGAGCGTTTTTCCACTTTCGTTTCTACTTACAGCGCTTCAAATGGACTAATGACATTCTGCCTGCATGTGGTCTCTCAGCGTTGCATCTGCCGAGGTAGCGGAGTATTCCGGTTCCTACCGCGGTTTCCATGCTCTGCCTGTGGTACGAGGGTGATTGATTTATTTATTCTCCGCCTCGTTTCATTGAAGTGCCTCAGTGTCCTTGGCATATTCCCTGCCTTTGCCCCTCAGCGCTGCCTCTGCGACGGATATCAGCCTTCTCTGTCTTAGCGCTGTGTTGGTTGGGTACTGCCGTCTGAGGTGCTGTTTCGTAGAAGCCTTCTTCTGTGGTGTCCCCAGGGTGGCGTGTGCAGTCCTTCTTGCTTGGGAGACAGCCGTCTGGGGCAGCCCCGGTAATAATTCCTCAAGTCTGCGGCCACTTCTTCAACACTGCTGACACGATCGTGGCGGGAGCCGGGCATTCCATCTCGCACGCTCGTAGCTGTTCAGTCAAAATTGACACTTCACAGCTGAGGCGAGGGAGTGCGCTTCTGATTTCATCCACCGGGTGGCAGTGTGTCTTCATATTACAGTCCGGTTGTGAGAGATTTAAGGAAAACAGCTATTCCTTCACCTCTGTAAATTGCCATACATCCTTGTGGAATAACTAGTTGTGATTTATTTTCTTCTATTTCGCTGATAGGCACAGCTTTGGGAGTTTTTCTGCCTGTCTTTTCACGCTGATGGGCACAGCTGCAAATAGTGGTGTCACTGATGGGCACAGTTATTAGCACAGTTATCGCGCTTGTCTGCTCACGCTGACAAGCACAGCTTCCTTTTGATTATCATTGCTCAGTCACACGTTCTAGTGAACTTTCATGCGTGGTGATCTTCGCCACAGTATTGATGTATATTGTAGGTGATATTCATTGTTTTATGACTGTCCGGAACCTTCGCTAATTTGCTGTACTGCTCCATCCCACAGTGAAATGTACATGGGGTTTTGCAATGGGTGGGGTGTAAAACAATTGTGATTATATTGTTTCTGTTCTCCTCATACATACCTAGTTTTCTTTGTCTTGCATTGCTGTATTTTCCTCCTTCCTTCCAGTCATTGTCAAACTATGGCAGCTGCTAATATGTCGCAGCCCCCACCGTTCCTTAACGAGGCAGGAGAACCGGTTCTACCTTGGAAACAATGGTTTGGGTTACTGGAGTCCTATCTGATTGCTATTGGGGGGGAGAAGTTTTCCCATTTACGCAAGTTACACACCCTGCTACACAATTTGGGCGTTGAGGGACGCAAGGTCTATGATGATATTTCGACTAATGCAGAAGGGGGAAGTGATAGTGATGATGATGAAAATGTGTATATAGTGGCAGTAAACAAACTAGAAAAGCATTTCAGTAAGAGGATAAACGTAGTGTTAGAGAGACATAAATTCTTCTCAAGAACACAGGGAAAAAATGAGAAGGTTAAACCATTTATTGCAGCCTTAAAGGGTCTAGCGAACACATGTGAGTTTGAGTCCCTTCAGGATTCCCTGATTAGAGACCAGTTGGTCAGGTGCACCAACAATCATAAGATTCAGGAGAGGCTTCTGGTGGCCAATCCAAACCTCAAGGAAGCCATAGATATAGCGGTAGGGATTGAGCACACGGCAGATTGTATGGTTGAAATGAAAGGTGAAGGGGGCAAAACCATGGAGGTCAATGCCATAAGCAAAGATCACAAATGTAAGATAGCTAACACCCCACTTCAGGGAAATAAATTCAAGTGTTATAGATGTGGGAGCCCTACACACTTAGCCAATAACCCGATTTGCCAAGCACGTTCTGTTGTCTGCCACAAATGTGGGAAAAAAGGACATTTGTCCAGGGTATGTCATGATCAGCGCTCTAAAGCGGTGTTGGAGATTGAGCCACAATTATTTCCTGATCCCAAGTTAATTTTTCAACTTAAAGACAAAAACAATACCGATAAATTCCCATCTTGCAACATTACCCTGGATAACAAAACCCTAACGGTCTTTGCTGATTCATGTTCCCCTTACACCTTGGTTGATGCCACCATGTTTTCTCAACTGTTTCCCTCATGGGAAGAAACGGTACAACCTCCGGACATACAACCAGGAGGCTACAATGGGGACCCCATACCCCTATTAGGCATGACCACTAAGGAAATAGGGTTCAAAGGAAGGAACACGGTGGGCAAGATATACATTACCCAGAAGGGGTCCAACTTGTTGGGATGGAAACACCAGAGGGAACTCGGGATTAAGTTAGACCCCAACAGTCCCGACCAAGTCCTCTTAGTGGATCCCTCGGTGGGAGGGATGGATGTTTGCAATGATTTCCCCAAAGTGTTTTCTGATGACCTAGGATTACTCAAGAATTATCAGCATTCCATCAAATTGAAATCCAATGCCAAACCGGTAGCACACAAAGCCAGACCCATACCACATTTAATGCACGTGCCTCTTCAAAATGAGCTAGACAGATTGCTGTCGTTGGGGGTGATCGAACCCATAGAGTGTTCACAGTGGTTGGCCCCCATTGTTCTTACCACCAAGGCTACCAGTAAGGACATCAGGCTCTGTGTGGACCTCAGGGACCTTAACCAAAATATATGGGTAGACAGGCACCCCCTTCCACGCATTCATGAGGTGCTTACCCTCATTAATGGTGCGAGTTGTTTCAGCGTTCTCGACTTATCCTCTGCCTATCACCAGGTGGAGCTTCATCCCGACTCACGACATCTCACCTCCTTTGTGACACCCCTAGGAGCCTTCCAATTCCGTCGCATGCCTTTTGGGTTGGCTTCTGCTGCGGCCGCCTTCCAGAGGATCATGCAGCATGTCTTGAAAGACCTTCCCAGAACACTCTGTTTTCAAGATGACATATTAATCTACGGGAAGGACTTAAACGAGCATAACGTCACCCTCAGGATGGTCTTGTCCAACTTGGAAAAATCAGGGCTCACTCTAAAAAAGGAGAAATGTCGTATAGGGGTGGGATCGGTTGAGTATCTAGGACACACCATCTCTCAAGATGGGATCAAACCCAAAATAGACCTAGTTAAGGCGATTAGGGACACTGAGGCCCCTAAAGGTGTTCAAGACCTTAAATCATTTTTGGGCCTTTCCGAATACTATTCAAAATTTGTGAGGAACTATTCCTCAATAGTGGAACCTTTACGTAACTTACTCAAATCCAGAACCTTGTATGTGTGGTCCGATGCCTGTCAGAAGGCCTTTGATCTTGTCAAAGAAAGCATAATTTCTGCACCATCCCTGGGTAGGTTTGACCCGAACAAAACCACAATCCTTTGCACTGATGCAAGCAATAAAGGGTTGGGGGCCAGTCTCACCCAAATGGGGGAAGGCAAGGAACACATTGTGGCCTTTGCATCTCGAGCTCTTAAGGGGGCAGAAATCAACTACTCAGTGGTGGAGAAAGAAGCACTAGCTTGTTTCTGGGCGATTAAACACTTCCGCTTCTTTCTGTGGGGTATCCCTTTTACTGTAAAGACGGACCACAAACCACTGATGTTTGCTTTCACCACCAAAGGGGCTAACAAAACCACTCCCAGAATTGCTAGATGGATTTTGGGACTGGAAGGATACAATTTTTGTGTGAGATATATGCCAGGTCATCAAAACACGGTTGCTGACTTTCTGTCACGGTCTCCCTCAGAGGGAGAAAGTACTCCTGTTAGCTGTGAATGTGATGATGTGATTTTGCAACTCACATGCCTAAAAAAAGAAGAATGGAATGACAGTATGCAAAATGATGCAGAGATGTGTTCAATTAAAGAGTTCATCAAGAATGGTTGGCCGGAAAACAAGAATGATATTCCTATCAGTTTAAGTAAATACTGGGATGTCAGAGTAGAACTCAATATACAAGGCAATGTGGTTTGCAGAGGGGAGAAAGTGATTCCACCGGAGAACCTGAGAGAAAAGATTGTGGGGCTTGCGCATGCAGGACACTTAGGGCGAAGCCTAACCAAGAATAAAATCAGACTGGAATATTGGTGGCCAGGTATGGACGCCATGACGGAACAGGTGGTGAGAAATTGTGTAGACTGTAGCCGGAGTGACAAAACTCACCAGACCCGCAAGCCCCCCCTGTCACCTGTCGAAGTGCCTAATCGACCATGGTCAAAGTTAGCCTTGGACATCATGGGTCCCCTCAACCTAAGAACATTAAAGGAACGGTTCATTCTGGTGCTAGTGGACTATCACTCAAGGTGGTTGGTCTACAAATGTGTCCAGCAGATAGACACAAGAGTCCTCATACAATTCTTAGAAAGTGTGTTCTTTGAGGAAGGGTTACCTGATACCCTTATAACAGACAATGGAGTACAGTTCACTTCGGACAAGATGAAAGAATTTCTGTATCACCGGGGCATCACTCACCTCAAATCTGCTTTGTACTGTCCCCGTGCTAACGGGTTAGTGGAAAGGATCAACCGGCTGTTCAAAGAGTGTTTGCAGAGAGCAGAAGTAATGGGGACACCAGCAAGTTCAGCGTTAGTGGAAACAGTATGGGCATATCGCACTTCTCCAAACAGTGTGACTGGGGTTTCTCCGTTCACCTCTCTCAAAGGAAGGATCCCGAAGACCAAATTAACTCCACCGGTAGGGCCAAGGAAGGCCGCCGGTGTAGTAAACAGAGGTGAAATCTCAAGGAAAGTGGAGGAACACCAAGCTAAATACAAAGTCAGGTATGACCAGACCAAACATGTAAAAACACAAAGGTTCAAAGAAGGTGATTGGGTCCGGGTGGACTTACCTAAAGCACGCAGGAAAGAAGCGTCAAGATTTTCGGATCCTTACAAAATAACTAGTGTGGGTAGGAATGTAGTCCATCTCGACAATGGCCAAACATGGAGCATGGACAGAATCATTCCTCATGGACAAGGGGGTGACTTGGACAATGGAAGTGACCCGGAGACAGAGTTGCAAACCCTCAGTCACAGAAGGTCTATGAGAGCAAGGAGCTCACCTGTATGGACCAGAGACTACTGTGTTAAATGAGAATCATTGTCAAATGTTCCTTGTGGTTCTTTACCTAGCTTTGTTGTTCTACTGCTTACATGTTCTGCAGTGACCTTTCGCTGCTTGTTATATCTGCTATGTCTCTCTTTGCCCTATGCAGGGAGGTGTGTTGTAATCGCCTACTTGGTACGTTCCTTCCCCCCCCCTCCTTCCTCCTCCTTTGGTTCTTCCCTCTCCCTGTCACCAACATTCCATTGCACCCTTCCTCTGACTAGGCTGGATCCTGTGGTGGTGTTTGACCAATAAAGAAGAGTTCCTCCTTACCTGATTATTGGTCTTCATTATAACAGTAGACTTGCCTTGATCACTGAATTTTATTACAGTGGTGCATTTACTATGGCCCATGTGTATGGAGCCATTCTTTCTTATACATAATTCCCCCTTTACTGGGAATACTGACATGGCGGGCAAGATTGGTGTAGCTTCAGATTCAACGTTCAGGATCATGAGGTTAAGTGTAAAATTACCTAATCCATATACTTCATTTTCCAGATCAGTTCCTGTTCTTTTGGGAAGTCCCTCCTTGTTAGGGTAGCAGACTTTAAGTAAAACTAGGTTCAGGTTTCCCCATACCCAGTTGTCTTGATAAACTGCGGAATTTGAATCTAGGGTATTAATCAAACTAAACCATGCTCCACAGGAGCCATTGTGTGTGAATGGATATGGAGAGAGGGGCAAAACTCCCTTATAGTTCTGATAGGGAGGGAGTCGGCCACATATCCAACAATTTGTGGCATTGCTGGTTTGATGGGAATGATGTAACATACTAATGAAAGTGTTATTGCGCAGCGCAAATCTATAAGACAATTCATGTGGAGGTAATTCACTAAAAGAATGTTCTGCAGTTATATTATAAGCATGCTTAGGAATAGGGTAATACATGTGCAATAGGATGCTGACAATGATGATCAAAAGACTTAGAAAAAACAAAATTAATAATGTTACTGTACAATGACTACAAAATGATTTACAATACGCTTGCTTCTTGAGCAGCATTTGATTATTTCTTTCTCTATTCCGGTCCAGAGGATACATGTCAGAGACAAATTCAACCGATTCACCTTGGAGAGGACTTAAACAATCAAATTGTCTGACTTACTGGACCTCAATTTTAGTTTATATAGTTCTGAGTTCGATTGCTCAACCAAGGGGAGCTTTGAGTCTGTCTGTGAGGGAATACAGGGGTGAGTCTCTATACTGGGTGGTAGTCCATAAAATTTCTTGATATGACTCGAGTGCAACCACCCTTTTCTTCCTTCGATTTTCACGGCTGTCCTTGTGGTGAGTAGAACTAACTTCGGTGACTTCCACCTAGGATCCAGTTGGGTCTTCCGGTCAAAGTTCCTGACCAAAACCAAGTCACCAGGAACCACGTCATGGGGCTTCACCTCAGTATTGTCGGGAAAAGCTGCGGATACCTGTGAACGACAAGATTGTAGTGCAGACATCAAGGAAGCCAGATAATCTGTCAGCATATTACAGTCAACGTCAGTGATTTTGCGAGGTATAGGCGTCCCCCACATATTTGGTGGTCTACCGAAGATCACCTCATACGGGGATAGCCCTGTTCGAGAATGTGCTACCATTCTCATGTAAAAGAGCGCAACTGGTAAGGCTACTATCCAATCGACTCCTTTTTCTCTACATATTTTGGACAATCTAATTTTCAAAGTTTGATTATGGCGTTCTACGAGACCTGCTGCCTCGGGATGTCGGACACAATGAAATTTCCATTGATAGCCTAATAGAAGAGAAACGTGTTTCATTAGTTCGGATGAGAACGGCTGGCCGTTATCTGAGTAGACAACACGTGGTAAACCGTACCGTGGGAAGAATTCTCGAACTAACTGTTTGGCAGTAGTCGGGGCAGTGTAATCTGAAACCGGGTATGCTTCTGTCCAACGGGAAAGAGCACAGACAACTACGAGAACATATTTGAATCCTCGACATCGTTCCATCTGGATATAATCCATCTGGAGGACTTCAAAAGCATGATCGGGAGTTTGGAATCCACCCTGTTCTACGGGGATACTTTTACCTGGATTAAACTGACAACATATCATACAGGTACGAACTTTTTGTTTAGCTGCGGCTCGTAAATGTTTGTTGAACTGTGGTAATATGGATTTTTCTGGTCAGTTATGTCCCCTATCTTGGACCCCAACGGTTCTATGTGCATGTCACAAGTACATGTATGTTCCCTCCAGTTCCAATTATGAAGACGCAAATATATGTGCGTCCACCGTCAACATGTCCTCTGTCAGATCCGCCATGAATAGGCCGGATATTCCATTCCTAAATATGAAAGGCCACCGGCTTTATATGGTTCACTTATGCCATTCTACAGTCCAGGCAAGTAGGCCCAGATTCTGTCATCAAACTCCTCTTGATTTCTGCCTCTGAAAACTCCAGTTCGAGCCTGCATCTGTGACCATGAACTTTGTCTCATTCTCTGCGCGGCTCACGAAGCCTGACATCAGCCTATTCTCTGCCAAGAACTGTATTTCGCCTTCGAGTTATCTGCTTCCCCCTCAGCCGATGCATTCCTGTCTAGTAGTTTAAGTAAACATTCTTCCAGCTACCGAGCAAAAGGCTCGACTTCTCTGTCCTCATGCAAGTAATTCATAGCCCTGTTACCATGGAATATTCCTACCCCCTCGCTTTCAGTGTAGACATTTAGACGCTTGTACACGCACGCACAGTCAGTATAGAATAGATTCTGTCCGAGAGTCCTTCTTTTGTGGATAACATAGTTCTTTAAACATAGGATGTTAGATATGATTTGGGATTAGGTTGACTTGACCCCCCAGACTTTTTGTCTCCACATGTAGAGCTAAATGTCAAGTCCCCTTCACCCCCTAGTTGCACGTCAATCACACGTCATACTGCTGCGCGCGCATCTATGCCAAGTATTATCTTATAGATCCGCCTATAGGTGACATCATAACCAATTACGTTCCTTTTTACTCCTTGTTCCACCCATTTTTGGTTACGCAGACAAACCGTCATTTTTCCTTATCAATTGTTACGCCTACTGTATTCGCTTCATTGTAATGTATGATCTATAAAAGTCATTTCATGTCAATAATGTATGTACTTCACTTCCTGAACCCCCGTGGTGATGGAACTTGGAGCAACCGATTATAATCGATCATTGGAATAAAGCCCATTCCGAACCTCTAATACCACGGATTCTGCCTCTCATTTTACTGAGCTATTTTATTATGTTTCTGTATCAAATTCAGTCCAGGTAAAGGAATTTTATTTACCACATGAATGGCGCCCGAATAGGGACACTTTCTCATCTCACGCGCCGGCGGTGAGTTGCAGGCCCGGTCTCCTGCCACAGCTGGACGGACAATAACGCGTACCAGCAGGATTTCCTGTATCTCCCTCCGGTCAAGCGGGGGCGACTGAGGCTGCGATCAACACCCAGACGAGGCGGTGAGAAGTGCGAAGTATCCCGACCAGAGCCTAGCTGAGAGAGCAAGATCCGAGGTATACAGAGACCCACCAGTTCGAAGTCAAGTCCAGTGTCCGACGAGTCGAGTCGGGTCCAGTCCGGTTCAAGTTCAAGTTACCGAGGCCTTCCGTTTCCGAAGCTACCCGGTGAGTACCATTGCTGGGGAGGCATTTCTGACGTGCACATAGGTTGTGCCGGTCAAGACGGGTTTGGGTACACAAATCCGGTCTGCACTGTTTTAGCAGTGTATCTGTACTGTTTAGCAGTATATCAAGTATTCCGAAGTATCTAGTTATTGTCAAGAATTAAGCTTGGTGATTAGTTATGCAGACGATCATCATTGTTGTTTCAGTTAAAGGTTTAATGTTTAATGTTTAATGTGTTTAAAAACGTCCTGCATATTGTGGTATGAATGACTGTTCATTATCGTGTTTATTGTATTAAGTCTGTTCAAAATCAAGTATCAGGTCAGTTGGTCAAAATCAAGTATAAGGACAGTTCTCAATATGCCGCTCTTTTCGAAATTAAGACAGATCACTACTAGAAAAGGGGTTCTCGAAGAAGCCGTTCCTATTCCTCCTAGGGACACTCCAGGGCACTTTATGTATCACAAACATGGCTTAGACGCTATATTATTTCTTGATTTATGGGTAGACTACACCAAGGGATTACCAGAAAGTCAGAGGTGGCCCACAGCGGGAACCTGGGATGCAGAGTGCATCATGAAAGTTGAGGAAGAGTTATGGAAAAGGAAGGTCAGACAGTCACAGAAAGACGCCGTTGAGTTATGGCGTAAAGAATCTCATAGACGCACAGAAAAAGCACGTAGGCAGGAAGAAAAGAATAAAGAGAGTTCAAATAAAGTTCGAGAAAATCTATTAATTGAGGAAGGCATCCGAGTGAAATCAGAACAAGTAGATAGGCAAAGAAATGCCCTTATGAATGGTATGTATCCCCTTCTGGCCGAAGGATTACCTAAGGCTACTCCAGAAATACCGAAAGACTTGCCACCCCCATTGTTCCCAATAAAGGTACATCCTAAGGGGCATCCTAGAACCGCAGAAGATGTTTTTCTTTCCTCATATTTAGATGACGCAGCTCCCGAATATGCAAATTCCGCCCCGCATAGACCGCATACCGGGGAGGTCCAACGCCAAGATCCAGCACCCGTGTCCTTACAGCAACAAATCGAGTCCCAAGTTCTGGCAAGCACATCTGTTTCTGCATCCGCTCCTACAGCTACTTCTATAGCTGTGTCCACACCTGTAGTTGCTGTGTCACGTTCGACGAATCCTTTCACACCCGACACCCCAGATGGGGCCACGGGAGGTGCTACCAATATCTTCTCTACGCCACCCAGAATAAATAAACTTACTTTTCAAGAGTCAGCACATTCACGTACACCCAAACTCATAAGTGCCCGTACGCTGAAGGAACTTCTTATAGATTGCAGATATGACCCTGTTCCCGGTAAAGAGGACGAAATGACCCTGGCATCATTGCGTATCAGACGAGCCGCAGTGTATTTAGGAAAGTTACCAGGAATGACTGCGCATCTAGATAATATATATCATTTTGTCCAAACAGGGCGAGATCCAGAATGTATTAACAGAGCTATGGAATACCAGAAAGTAGAGATACAGGGGGAACTGTTACGTTTCCTCATAAACTGTGTGATCAGAAATCAAGACCGACCGGGGGTAGACCCGGAAGCAATGCGAGTTCTTACAAGATGGAGCCAGAATATATCAGAAGGGAGACATGATAAACAAAATTGTATAATAGCCATGTGCCGAAAGATCCGTAAAGAAATAGAACGCCTACACGAAGAAAGATTAGAGGTAGACGAGTTCGAACAAAGCGAGGAAGAAGGGTCAGGACTGCCCACAGGACAGTCAGACACCATAGCCTATGTAGGTAGAGGAAGATCTTGTAATAATAATAGACGTCTTACTGACTCGATACGTCCGATATGTCCAGATAATAACAGGAATTTCCAAATACCTATAATTAATATAAGGTCTAACGAGCATTCGTTCCAAACCGCCGACAAACTACTCCGAGAACGAAGGGGTTATCATTTTCTCTATTCTATGGATGAACAAGATTTAGCCAGGGCAGCTGTCCATTGGGTGGACAGTCCCGGAAAATATAGTGATGATACAGTAGTACGCACATTTTTGAATCTCACCCCAGACGAACAGAGGTTAGCTGGGATTTATATGATTCAACAACTCATTATACTATATCGGAGTCAGCATTCGGACCCTGGTCCCTTACCTGATATATTGACCGAATTGCTTATGAATAAATGGAGAGGTGCAGGTACTAAATTAATTAAAGAAATTCTAGAATCAAGAAAGCAGTATATTCTTTTTGTATGCGCAGAGCATGTCTCATTGCCCGTCAAGGAAAGAACCACGTATCACATGGATAGACAGAATCCCTTACGAGAAGTGCACCCAATAAAAGGCGAGGACAACGAGTTCAAGCGCGTATTTGTATATACGCCCATATCGAAAATAGAATTGTTACAAATGAAGAAAGTGGTACCCAGTCATGACAAAGATCCAGCGGGTTTTCACCGAGAAATTAAGGACATGTTACTCATGGGAGAGTATACCTATCCCGACATTATGACAATATTAAAGGTATTGATGCCTGCTGGTATTTATGAGAAACTCAAGGAAAAAGAGTGGGAGGTAGGAGACCAAAAGATAGAATGGTCAGTGTTAGAAGCAGAAGAAAAGGCCCGAACTGCAGGAGCAGGACTTGGGGATAAAACTAAAGCACTGCCAGGTTTATTAGTACAGGTACTGCCACGTTTATTAACTACGAAAAAGGAAGATTGGGGTACAATTTCAGCCTGTAAACAGAAGCAAGATGAAGACACTAGTGATTACTATGCCCGATTTGAAAAATGTTTTGGTATAAATAGTGGCATAAAAGCAAGTAGCGAATCATACCCACATCTGTTTGTAACAAAATTAGTAGAAAATGCCCTGCCCCCAGTAAAGAATAGAGTATTAAAATTCGAGAGTACCTGGCAAGGTAACACTCCATCACAAATGTTACAAATGTTACAGTACCATCACAATAGAATTAGAGAGGAACAAGAACATGAACACAGACGCATGAAAGACACGAAAATGAAAATGCTAGTTTCCCAGACAGTTCCAGCTGAAGGACATAAAAAGGGTATGACACATTCCGATTCAGCAGGACCTGTAAAAGGGACATGCAATTATTGTAAAAAGCCAGGTCATTATGTACACGATTGTCCAGTTTTAAAACATAATATCGCCATAGGTAAAACACAAGAAAGACCACGGCCATTTAGACAAGAGCAGAATGAACAAAGAGCTCTGCAGCATGCCCAGGCCATGCCAGCCGCACAACAGCCAATACAGTTTGTGCCAGCTGCACCACCGTTGCCTGTTGCTGCCACACAGACAACAACACGACAAATGTATCAGAACGCACAGTATGAATATCCTGAGTATCAGCGTTACGCATGAACTAGCCTAGAGAGGGAAGTTGATTTACCTCTTATCGAGATTCCTGTAGATCAAGAAGGACCTTATTTACATAGTGAATTATTAGGCCAAGATAGGAAATTTCTACTCGATACAGGGGCAAGTCGAACGACCATAAAACGTAGTGAAGTTCCAGGGGCACCCCTCTCAGGCTCACAGAATATTTCCCTTGGTTTTTCAGGAAAACCTATTGTTAATGAAGTGTCACAACCTCTGCCACTTACGATAGGACCTCTGACCCGAACTACAGATTTATTGCTTACTAAATCATGTCCAGAAAACTTGCTGGGAATAAAAACATTGAAAGCTCTAGGAGCCATAATATGTTGTTCTCCGGAAGGAGTAAGGTTGTTTTTACGTGATTTTAAAGGTCACTATGTGTCTAGAGACATGGATTCCCGACTACAGACATTACCTACACATCTATGGGCACAAGGCCCTACTGATGTTGGACGCATGAATATTACACCATATCGAGTCACATTAAAGGCAGGAGTGGTGCTACCACGAATGCGACAATACAAGTTACCACCAGATGCTGTAGTGGCTTTACTACAAATCATTGACGAGCTCATTGCCCAAGGAGTAGTTGTGGAAACAGACTCCAATGTATGTAATTCACCGATAATTCCGATTCTTAAACGAACAGATCCAAAGGCCCCGCCAGTCTATCGATTGGTTATTGATCTGCGCGAGTTAAACAAATGCATTGTGCCACAATTCCCTGTGGTCCCGGATATCTCATCATTACTGACAGCCATTGATTCCGAAGCAACATTCTTTACTGTAATCGATCTCAAGAATGCCTTTTTCAGCGTCCCAATAGATCCGGAAAGCCAATATTTGTTCGGATTTAGTTTAAATGGACGTAGCTTTAAATTCTCACGCGCACCTCAAGGATTTACAGAAAGCCCCAGCATCTATAGCCAAGCACTGAAACGAGAACTAGATAGTATCCACATGCCAGTTAACACTGCTCTGCTCCAATACGTCGATGATTTGCTGATCACCGCAAGAAGCGAACCAGAATGTGAAAAAGCATCACTGACAGTTTTAAAATTTCTAGCCGAAAAGGGGCACAAGGTGTCCCCTTCTAAGCTGCAATTCTGTGTCCAGCGAGTTGTTTATCTTGGACACTCGCTGTCCAAGGAGGGAAGGCAGCTTACACCCGACCGCATTCAGTTAATAGCTAACATGCCAATGCCCAAGACACAAAAGGAAGTACGGGCTTTCATAGGCCTCACTTCATACTGTAGACAGTGGATCCCTCAGTATGCATTTCTAGCAAAACCACTCATTCAGTTGACAACACAGGAGGCAGCCACATCGACTGTTCTCCCTTGGACTCAAGAACATACACAAGCTTTTGAAAGCTTAAAGAAAGCTTTATGTCAAGCACCTGTTTTAGCAACACCATGTTACAGAAAACAGTTTACACTTTTTGTTACAGAACGCGAAGGTACTGCCTTGTCAGTACTCACACAGGAACAAGCAGGAGCACACAAACCATGTGCTTATTTTTCTAGTACATTAGATCCAGTAGCTCAGGCTTTGCCTGCATGCCTGAAATCAGTAGCAGCGACAGCTTTAGCAATCAGACAAAGCGATGCCATAGTGTTAGGACACCCATTGACAGTTCAAGTACCACACACAGTAGAGGTCCTTGTAAATAGAACGCAAACACAACACTTGACTATAGCGCGACTTACAGGGTATGAACTTACATTGTTTCAGCCACATATAGAAATCAGACGCTGTAACACATTGAATCCTGCCACACTTTTGCCAGTAACCGGAACAGACCCACTAGCTCATGACTGTATTGAAGTTATTACTATAACGACAAACCCCAGACAAGACTTAACCGATGTCCCATTGTCAGACCCAGACCTGACATTGTATGTAGATGGTTCATGTATGAGAACAAGTACAGGAGAGTTAGTGGCTGCTTACGCAGTCACCACAGATACTGAAGTCATTGAAACTAATCGTATAAATACTTTGTCAGCTCAAGCAGCAGAGCTCATCGCTCTGACACAAGCCTGTATTCAAGCCACAAATAAAAAAGTCAACATATACACTGATTCACGTTATGCATTCGGAGTTGTACATGACTTCGGCGTGCTGTGGCGAGAGAGAGGTTATTTAACTTCCCACGGTGCCCACATTCAGCACGGACCCCTCATTCATGCCTTATTAGATGCAATACATCTACCCACTGCAATATCAATTATGAAATGTAAGGCTCATACGAAGATTACTGATATCATTTCCCAAGGCAATGATCTAGCCGACAGAACAGCTAAACAGACTGCTCAAACTCAAACCCCCGACATGACAAAGACAATAGTCCCGACACCGACACATTGTATGACAGTTAAAGATCCTACCCTTGACGTAATTGACATACAGACACATGCTACACCAGACGAAATAAAGAAATGGACTGAATTAGGAGGGATCCAAACGGACCAAGGATGGATGATGAAGGAAAAGTCTGTATGGTTCCTCCCTGATTCAATGGTCCAAGTTATAATTAACACTATACATAGTCCAGCGCATCTAGGAGAAAAAGCTATGCTAGACAGCATTCAACACATTTGGTTCAATAAACATTTACGAGCAGCAGCCAAACAAAAGGTCCGTACCTGTATGATCTGTTGCCAGTTCAACCCAGGAAAAAGCGTTCCCGTAGAACAGGGTGGATTTCATCCTCCTGACCACCCTTTTGAAGTCCTCCAGATGGATTATATCCAGATGGAACGATGTCGAGGATTCAAATATGTTCTCGTAGTTGTCTGCGCTCTGTCCCGTTGGACGGAGGCATACCCGGTTTCAGATTACACTGCCCCGACTACTGCCAAACAGTTGGTTCGAGAATTCTTCCCACGATACGGTTTACCACGTGTTGTCTACTCAGATAACGGCCAGCCGTTCTCATCCGAATTAATGAAACATGTTTCACTTCTGCTAGGGTATCAGTGGAAATTCCACTGTGTTCGACACCCCGAGGCAGCAGGTCTCGTAGAAAGACATAATCAGATACTGAAAATCAGACTGTCCAAAATATGCAGAGAGAAAGGTGTCGACTGGATAGTAGCATTACCAGTTGCACTCTTTTACATGAGAATGGTAGCACACTCTCGAACAGGGCTATCCCCGTATGAGGTGATCTTCGGCAGACCACCAAATATGTGGGGGACGCCCATACCACGCAAAATAACTGATATTGACTGTAATATGCTGACAGATTACTTGGCTTCCTTGATGTCTGCACTACAATCTTGTCGTTCACAGGTTGCTGCAGCATTTCCCGACAACACTGAGGTGAAACCCCATGACGTAGTTCCGGGTGATTTCGTGTTTGTGAAAAATTTCGACCGAAAGACTCAGCTGGAGCCCAGGTGGAAGACACCCAAGTTGGTCCTGCTGACCACAAGAACAGCCGTGAAGATCGAGGGCCGCAAGGGCTGGATTCATTCAAGTCATATCAAGAAATTTCATGGACAATCCTCGGATATAGACATTGTGCCCTGCACTCCCTCACAGACTGATTCAAAACTTCCTTTGGTTGAAAAGACTGAAACTGAACTCTACAAAGTTAAATTGAGGCCTAGAACGTCAGACGATTTGATTGTTTAAGTCCTCTCCTAGGTGAAGCGGTTGAATCTGTCTCTGACATGTATCCTCTAGACCTGAATTATGGACAGTCGCGAAAAATGATGAAACGACAGGCGTATTGTAAATCACTGCGTAGCCATTGCATAGTGACATTAATAATCTTGTTTTTCTTGAGTCTTTTAATAATTACTGCAAGCATATTGTTGCACATATATTACCCTATTTCTAGACATGTTTATAATGTTATTGCTGAACATTCTTTTAGTGACTTACCTCCGCATGAATTGTCTTATAGACTTGCGCTGCGCAATAACACTTTCATTAGTATGTTACATCATTCCCATCAGACTAGTAATGCCACTAATTGTTGGGTGTGTGGCCGACTCCCTCCCTATCAGAATTATGAAGGAGTCCTGCCTTTCTTTCCACATCCGTTTACACATAATGGATCCTGTGGAGCATGGTTTAGTTTAATCAATTCCATAGACTCAGACACAGCAGTTTACCAAGATCATTGGGTATGGGGAAATCTGAACCTAGTTTTACTCAAAGTCTGCTACCCTGACAAGGAGGGTCGCCCCAAAAGAACAGGAACTGATCTAGAAAATGAAGTATATGGATTAGGTAATTTTACACCTAATCCCATGATTCTAAATGTCATATCCGAAGTTGAACTAGTCTTACCCACCATGTCAGTATTCCCAGCAAAAGGGGAATTATGTGTAAGAAAGGTTGGTTCCATACATATGGGCCATAGTAAATGCACTACTATAGTAGAATTCAGTGATCAAGGCAAATCTTCATTTAGAGCTTATCACCACTCCTACTTTATATGTGGTCAGACTGCATATATGCGTCTACCTCTAGATTGGGATGGTACCTGCTACATTGCATTTCTTTTGCCACCTGTTTTTCTAGCTCCTCCTGATTATTACAGAAATATTCATTTAGTACACAACAGAGAGCGGAGAGATCTCCCAATTGTCGATTACACTGAAACAGCATGGGAAAAATACACAGATTTCAATAAAGGCATTTTTCCCTATATAGGTACTGTTACTAATAGTAAACTGATACGTAGATTAACTAGAACCCTTGAAGCAGTAGTGAATGAGACTATTTCCGCCATAGGCAATTTAACGGAGGAGCAGTCTGCTATGCGGATTGTTGTGCTTCAAAATCGTCTTGTCCTTGACGTCATCCTGGCTGATAGGGGCGGAGCTTGTAGGGTCATCGGATCAAGCTGCTGCGTATTCATACCAGAAAATTCGCCATCTGTATATAAAGCCATCACTCGCCTTCATAAGATTGTAAACCAGATACACCAGAACCCAGGCACTTGGACTTGGTCCAGTTGGTTTTGGAGTGTGATATCAGCCTGGGGATGGAGAGTTCTATCCTTCCTAGGTATTGGCCTTCTCATACTATTCAGTTGCTGTCTATGTCTACAATGAGGACCAGCGATCTGTGGTCTGTGTGCCACATCGTGTATTCCACCCCCAAGATTTCATTCGTCACGGAAGAAGAAAGAAGAACAAATGATGTTATATGAACAGATCAATGGATTAATGAAGATTGATATCTCTTAACGGGCAAGTAGGGGACAAGGAGGGAATGTGGAAATATGGATTTTTCTGGTCAGTTATGTCCCCTATCTTGGACCCCAACGGTTCTATGTGCATGTCACAAGTACATGTATGTTCCCTCCAGTTCCAATTATGAAGACGCAAATATATGTGCGTCCACCGTCAACATGTCCTCTGTCAGATCCGCCATGAATAGGCCGGATATTCCATTCCTAAATATGAAAGGCCACCGGCTTTATATGGTTCACTTATGCCATTCTACAGTCCAGGCAAGTAGGCCCAGATTCTGTCATCAAACTCCTCTTGCTTTCTGCCTCTGAAAACTCCAGTTCGAGCCTGCATCTGTGACCATGAACTTTGTCTCATTCTCTGCGCGGCTCACGAAGCCTGACATCAGCCTATTCTCTGCCAAGAACTGTATTTCGCCTTCGAGTTATCTGCTTCCCCCTCAGCCGATGCATTCCTGTCTAGTAGTTTAAGTAAACATTCTTCCAGCTACCGAGCAAAAGGCTCGACTTCTCTGTCCTCATGCAAGTAATTCATAGCCCTGTTACCATGGAATATTCCTACCCCCTCGCTTTCAGTGTAGACATTTAGACGCTTGTACACGCACGCACAGTCAGTATAGAATAGATTCTGTCCGAGAGTCCTTCTTTTGTGGATAACATAGTTCTTTAAACATAGGATGTTAGATATGATTTGGGATTAGGTTGACTTGACCCCCCAGACTTTTTGTCTCCACATGTAGAGCTAAATGTCAAGTCCCCTTCACCCCCTAGTTGCACGTCAATCACACGTCATACTGCTGCGCGCGCATCTATGCCAAGTATTATCTTATAGATCCGCCTATAGGTGACATCATAACCAATTACGTTCCTTTTTACTCCTTGTTCCACCCATTTTTGGTTACGCAGACAAACCGTCATTTTTCCTTATCAATTGTTACGCCTACTGTATTCGCTTCATTGTAATGTATGATCTATAAAAGTCATTTCATGTCAATAATGTATGTACTTCACTTCCTGAACCCCCGTGGTGATGGAACTTGGAGCAACCGATTATAATCGATCATTGGAATAAAGCCCATTCCGAACCTCTAATACCACGGATTCTGCCTCTCATTTTACTGAGCTATTTTATTATGTTTCTGTATCAAATTCAGTCCAGGTAAAGGAATTTTATTTACCACAGAACCAAATGTGTTGAATGCTGTCTAGCATAGCTTTTTCTCCTAGGTGCGCTGGACTATGTATAGTGTTAATGATGACTTGGACCATTGAGTCGGGAAGAAACCATATAGATTTTTCCTTCGCCATCCATCCTTGATCTGTTTGGATCCCTCCTAATTCAGTCCATTTCTTTATTTCTTCTGGTGTAGCGTGTGTCTGTATATCAATTACATCAAGGGCGGGATCCTTAACTGTCATGCAATGTGTTGGTGTCGGAACTATTGTCTTTGTCATGTCAGTTGTGTGAGTCTGATTCTGAGCAGTCTGTTTAGCTGTTCTGTCAGCTAGGTCATTACCCTGAGAAATGATATCGGTAACTTTTGTATGGGCTTTGCATTTCATAATCGATATTTCAGTAGGTAGATGAATCGCATCTAATAGGGCTTGAATGAGGGGTCCGTGTTGGATGTGGGCACCGTGAGAAGTTAAATAACCTCTCTCTCGCCACAGTACGCCGAAGTCATGAACGACTCCGAATGCATAACGTGAATCTGTGTATATGTTGACTTTTTTATTTGTGGCTTGAATACAGGCTTGTGTCAGAGCGGTGAGCTCTGCTGCTTGAGCTGACAAAGTGTTAATACAATTTGTTTCAATGACTTCAGTGTCTGTTGTGACTGCGTAAGCGGCCACTAACTCTCCTGTACTTGTTCTCATACATGACCCATCTACATACAATGTCAAGTCCGGATCTGACAAAGGGATGTCTGTCAAGTCTTGTCTGGGTTTCGTCGTGATAGTAATGACTTCGACACAATCATGTGCCAATGGATCTGTTCCGCTCACTGGTAACAGTGTGGCAGGATTTAACGTATTGCAACGTCTGATTTCTATGTGTGGCTGAAATAATGTCAGTTCGTAACCGGTGAGTCTCGCTATAGTCAAGTGTTGTGTTTGTGTGCGGTTCAAGAGAACCTCTACTGCGTGTGGTACTTGTACTGTCAATTGATGTCCTAACACTATGGCATCGCTTTGTCTGATTGCTAAAGCTGTTGCTGCCACTGATTTCAGGCACGCTGGAAGTGCCTGAGCTACTGGATCTAATGTACTAGAGAAATAAGCACACGGTTTGTGTGATCCTGCTTGTTCCTGAGTGAGTACCGACAAAGCAGTACCTTCGCGTTCTGTAACAAAGAGTGTAAACTGTTTACCGTAACATGGTGTTGCTAGGACAGGTGCTTGGCATAAAGCTTTCTTTAAGCTTTCAAAGGCGTGTGTATGTTCTGGAGTCCAAGGGAGGACAGTCGATGTGGCTGCCTCCTGTGTTGTCAACTGGATGAGTGGTTTTGCTAGAAATGCATATTGAGGGATCCACTGCCTACAGTATGAAGTGAGGCCTATAAAAGCCCGCACCTCCTTTTGTGTCTTGGGTGGTGGCATGTTAGCAATTAACTGGATGCGGTCGGATGTAAGCTGCCTTCCCTCCTTGGACAGCGAGTGCCCAAGGTAAACAACTCGCTGGACACAGAATTGCAGCTTAGAAGGGGACACCTTGTGCCCCTTGTCAGCCAAAAATTTTAAAACCGTCAGTGACGCTTTTTCACATTCAAGTTCGCTTCGGGCGGTGATCAGCAGATCATCGACATATTGAAGCAAGGCAGTGTTAACTGGCATGTGGATACTGTCAAGTTCTCGTTTCAGTGCTTGGCTATAGATGCTGGGGCTTTCTGTAAATCCTTGAGGTGCGCGTGTGAATTTAAAACTTCGTCCATTTAAACTAAAACCGAACAAATATTGACTTTCCGGATCGATTGGGACACTAAAGAAAGCATTCTTGAGATCAATTACAGTGAAAAACGTTGCTTCTGAGTCAATAGCTGTGAGTAATGAAGAGATATCTGGGACCACAGGGTATTGTGGTACAATGCATTTATTTAATTCGCGCAGATCAATAACTAATCGATATACTGGTGGAGCTTTTGGATCCGTTCTTTTAAGAATCGGAATTATCGGAGAATTACATACATTGGAGTCTGTTTCGACAACCACTCCTTGTGCAATGAGCTCGTCAATGATTTGCAGTAAAGCCACTACAGCATCTGGTGGTAACTTGTATTGTCGTATTCGTGGTAGTACTATTCCTGTTTTCAGTGTAACTCGATATGGTGTAATGTTCATGCAACCAACATCAGTGGGGCCTTGTGCCCATAAATGTGTAGGTAAATTCTGCAGTCGGTGATCCATGTCTCTGGATACGTAGTGACCTTTAAAGTCACGTAGAAATAGTCGTACTCCTTCCGGGGAACAACATATTATAGCTCCTAGAGCTTTCAATGTCTTTATGCCTAACAAGTTTTCTGGACATGATTTAGTAAGCAATAAATCTGTAGTACGTGTCAATGGACCAATCGTAAGTGGAAGAGGTTGTGTTACATCATTAATTATAGGTTTTCCTGAGAATCCAAGGGAAATATTCTGTGAGCCTGAGAGGGGTGCCCCTGGAACTTCACTACGTCTTATAGTTGTTCTGCTTGCCCCTGTATCAAGTAAAAACTTTCTGTCTTCCCCTAATAGTTCACTATGTACATAAGGTCCCTCTTGGTCTACAGGAACCTCAATAAGGGGTAAGCCAACTTCCCTCTCTAGGCTATCTCATGAGTATCGCTGATAATCGGGATAATCTGTTTGTGCATACTGATACATTTGTTGTGTTGTTGCTTGAGTTGCAGCAGTAGGCTGCGCTTGTGGTGGTACTACGATCTGTTGTGGAGCTGCCTGTTGCGGAGCTAATTGTTGCGGAGCTAACCTAGGTTGTGCCTGCTGAGGCGTATGTTGTTCATTCTGATCCTGTCTGGGTGGACGTGGTCTCTCATGTGTTCTACCTGTGGCTATATTATGTTTTAGGACTGGACAATCGTGTATATAATGACCTGGTTGTTTACAATAGTTGCATGTCCCTTTCGCAGGGCTTGCGGAATCACCCTTTTGATGACTATCGGCTGGAACTGACTGTGCAACAAGCATTTTCATTTTCGTATCTTTCATACGCCTTTGTTCGTGTTCTTGTTCTTCTCTAATTCTATTGTGATGATATTGTAACATCTGTAGCATCTGTGATGGGGTATTACCTTGCCAGGTACTTTCGAATTTCAATACTCTATTCTTAACTTGTATCAGAGAATTTTCAACTAATTTTGTCACAAACAGATGTGGGTATGACTCACTACTGGCTTTTATACCACTATTTATACTAAAACATTTTTCAAATCGGGAATAGAAATCACTAGTGTCTTCATCTGGTTTTTGTTTACAGGCTGAGATTGCACCCCAGTCTTCCTTTTTCGTAGTTAATAAACGTGGCAGTACCTGTATTAGTAATCCTGCTAGTGCTGTAGTCTTTTCCCCAAGTCCTGCTCCTGCAGCTCGGGCCTTTTCTTCGTTTTCTAATGCTGTCCAATCTATCTTTTGGTCTCCCACCTCCCATTCTTTTTCTTTGAGTTTTTCATAAACACCGGCGGGTAATAGGACTTTTAATATTTTCATAATGTCGGGGTAGGTATACTCTCCCATGAGTAACATGTCTTTTATCTCACGGTGGAAACCTGCTGGGTCCTTGTCATGGCTGGGTACTACTTTCTTCATTTCTAATAATTCTAATTTAGTTATAGGTGTGTACACAAATACGCGTGTAAAATTATCACCGGCACCTCTGATCGGGTGCACTTCGCGTAACGGGTTCTGTCTATCTATGTGATACATTTTTCTTCCCATTATGGGAACTGGAACGTGTTCCGGGCATACGAAATTTAAATATTGGTTTCGGGATTCTAGTATTTCCTTAATCAAATCAGTACCTGACCCTCTCCATATGTTCGTGAGTAGTTCTGTCAATATGTCAGGTAAGGGTCCTGGATCAGAGTGTTGGCTTTTATATAATATAAGGAGGTGTTGAATCATGTATATACTAGCTAAACGTTGTTCATATGGATCTAGATTCAGAAACGTGTGTGCAAGTACATCGTCATTGTATTCGCTGGGACTGTCAGCCCATTGTACTGCTGACCTGGCTAATTCTTGTTCGTCCATAGAATCGAGCACGTGGTACCCCCTTCGATCTCGGAGTAATTTATCAGCGGCTTGGAATAAGTGTTCAGGGGATTTTGTATTTAGCATAGTGTTTGGAAGATGTCTATTATATTCTGGACGTATTGGACGTATTGGGTCGTTAAAACCTCTGGTATTATTATGGGGTCTTCCTTTACTTACATAAGCTATCGTGTCTACTTGCTCTGATTCTTGCTCCTCCTCCTCTCTGTTTAGATCAGCGGCGTCTACCTCTAATCTTTCTTCGTGTATTCGTTCTACCTCTTTGCGGATCTTTCGGTACATAGCTACTATACATAACTGTTTATCATGTCTTCCTTCTGATATATTCCGGCCCCAAGTGACAAGTGTTTGCATTTCTTCCGGATTTACCCCAGGCCGGTCTTGATTTCTAATTACACAGTTTATGAGGAAACGTAACAGTTGTCCCTGTACCTCCGCTTTCTGGTACTCCATGGCTCTGCTAATACTTTCAGGACCTCGCCCTGACTGGACAAAGTGATATATATTTTCTAAATGTGTATTCATTCCTGGTAACTTCGTTAAATATATTGCAGCTCGTCTAATACGTAATGATGACAGCAGCATTTCGTCCCGTTTACCGGGCACAGGATCATATCTACAATCTACTAGAAGTTCCTTAAGCATGTCGGGGGTGGCTAGTTTGGGCGTACGTTGGAGGGCTAAATCTCTAAGAGTCTGTTTATTTCGCGGCGGAGTGGCAAACATGTCTGTCATACCTCCTGTAGCACCGTCTGAGGTGCTAGGCACGAAAGGATTTGTTGAGGGTGAGACAGCAACCGTCGTTGCGGGAAAAGCTGTAGAAACAGATGTGCTTGTCGGAATGTGTGTCGAAGCGTGTTGTTGCGGAGGTACAGACGAATGCTCTTGGCGATGAGCATCATCGGCAAGCAGTCTATGTGGTGCGGTATTAGCATACTCGGGAGCTGCGTCATCTAAATAGCGGGAAAGGAAAACATCTTCTGCGGTTCTGGGATGCCCCTTGGGATGTGCTTTTATCGGAGACAATGGGGGTGGCAAGTCTTTTGGTATTTCCGGAGTAGCCTTAGGTAACCCTTCGGCCAGAAGTGGATACATACCATTCATAAGGGCGTTTCTTTGTCTATCTACTTGTTCTGATTTTACTCGGGTACCTTCCTCAAGTAATAGATTTTCTCGTGTTTTATTTGAATTCTCTCTACCTTTCTCTTCCTGTCTGTGTGCTTTTTCTGTACGTCTGTATGATTCTTTACGCCATAATTCAATGGCATCTTTCTGTGACTGTCTGGCTTTCTTTTTCCATAATTCTTCTTCTACTCTCATGATGCAATCTGCATCCCAGGTCCCCGCTGCGGGCCATCTCTGACTCTCTGGTAATTCTTTGGTGTAGTCCACCCATAAATCAAGAAATAATACGGCATCTAGACCATGCTTATGATACATAAAGTATCCTGGAGTATCCCTAGGTGGAATGGGAACAGCTTCTTCGAGTACACCTTTTCTAGTTTTGATCTGTCTTAGTTTCGAAAAGAGCGGCATTTTTAGATCTTGTTTCTAGAACACACTTTATACAAGAAAACACAATAATGAACAGTCATTCACACCACAATATATAGAACGTATTTAAAACATTTAACGCTTAACAGTTTTAACGAACAATGATAACTAATAGAAAACTAGTTATTGACATTATACTGACACTAGATAATACTTATTCATATTCAAGACATACTATATTACTATATATACTGCTAAACAGTACAGATACACTGCTGAAACAGTGCAGACCGGATTTGTGTACCCAAACCCGTCTTGACCGGCACAGACTATGTGCACGTAAAATGCCTCCCCGGTAATGGTACTCACCGGGTAGCTCGGAACGGAAGGCCTCGGAACGGAACTGAAACTGGACCGGACTGGACTCGACACGACTGGATTCGGAACTTCGGAACCTGGCGGGTCTCTGTATACCTCGGATCTTGCTCTCTCAGCTAGGCTCTGGTCGGGATACTTCGCACTTCTCACCGCCTCGTCTGGGTGTTGATCGCAGCCTCAGTCGTCCCCGCTTGGCCGGAAGGAGACACAGGAAATCCTGCAGATACGCGTTTTTGTTGTCCGTTCAGCTGTGGCAGGAGACCGGGCCTGCAACGCACCGCCGGCGCGTGAGATGAGAAAGTGTCCCTGTTCGGGCGCCAATTTATGTGGTAAATATTTTGTTACCGGTACTATTTTTTATGCGGTAAAGTCTATCATGAATAACTCAGTAAATATAAGAGGCAGAATCCGTGGTATTAGAGGTTTAAAATGCTTTATTCCTATACAAAGGAAGACAATTCGAATTGTGGGCCTTCTGTTCCATCACCACGAAAGTTCAGGAAGGAAGGAACATATATTATTGACAGATAGGCAGTTTTATAGAAAATACATTACAGTAAAACAGATGCAAGAGGCGTAACAGCTGATAAAAGGTGCATACGTAGCTAATAGAGGGCGTAATTTAATAAACGTCATCATACATGATGTCATAAGTGGGTGGATCCATAAGAGAATCCTGCAATGTCAGCAGAAATAGTTGGCAGAGATGCGCGCGCAGCCGCATGACGTGTGATTGACGTGAAACTAGAGGGTGAAGGGGACTTGACATTTAGTTCTACGTGTGGAGACAGAAGTCTGGGGTTATGTCAACCTAATTCCAAATCATATCTAATATCCTATGTTTAAAGAACTGTGTTATCCAAAAAGAAAGGTCTCTTAGGATAGAATCTTATTCTATACTGACTATACTGACTGTTAGTGCGTGTACAAGCGTCTAAGTGTCTACACTAGATGCGAGGGGGTAGGAATATTCCATGGTAACGGGGCTATGAATTATTTGCATGAGGGCAGCGAGGCCTGGCCCTTTGCACGGGAGCTGGAAGAATGTTTACCTAAACTACTAGACAGGAATGCATCGGATGAGGAGCGAAGGAGATAATCTCGAAGGTGAAATACAGTTTTTGGCAGGCGACAGGCTGGATCAGGCACCGTTAGCCGCGCAAGGAGTAAGACAAAGTTCATGGTCACAGATGCAGGCTCAGACTGGAGCTTTCAGAGGCAGAAGGCAGGAAAAGGCTTGATGACAGAATTCGGGCCTACTCGCCTGAATCTGTAAAATGTGGAAAGTGAACCATATAAAGTCGGTGGCCTTTCATACTTAGGAATGGAATATCTGACCCATTCATGGCGGATCTGAAAGAGGACATGTTGACGGTGGAGACACATATATTTGCGTCTTCAAAAGTGGAATAGGAGGGAACATACATGTACTTATAGCATGCACATGGAGCCGTTGGGGTCTACGATAGGGGACATAACTGATCACAAAATTCATATTTCCTCAGTTCTCTGGATCTAGAGTAGCTCTGCTGACATGGTTCTTAGACTCTAGGGCAGCTCTGCTGACCTAGTTCTCTGGCTCTACAATGGCTCTGCTGACCTGGTTCTCTGGCTCTAAAGCAGCTCTGTTGACCTGGTTCTCTGGCTCTAAAACACCTCTGCTGACCTAATTATCTGGCTCTACATCACCACTGCTGACATGTTTCTCTGGCTCTACAACAGCTTTTAAAGCGCCTCTGCTGACCTGGTTCTCTGGCTGTAAAGCGGCTCTGCTGACCTGGTTCTCTCCCTCTAAAGCAGCTCTGCTGACCTGGTTCTCTGGCTCTAGAGCAGCTCTGCTGCCCTGGTTCCTAGCCTCTAGAGCAGCTCTGCTGACCTGGTTCTCTGTCTCTACAATGGCTCTGCTGACCTGATTCTCTGGCTCTAAAGCACCTTTGCTGACCCGGTTCTCTGGCTCTGCAGCAGCTCTGCTGACCTGTTTCTCTGGCTCTAGAGCAGCTCTGCTGACCTGGTTCTCTCCCTCTAATGCAGCTCTGCTGACCTGGTTCTCTGGCTCTAAAGCGGCTCTGCTCACCTGGTTCTATGGCTCTAAAGCAGCTCTGCTGACCTGGTTTTCTGGCTCTAAAGCAGCTATGCTGACCTGGTTCTCTGGCTCTAGAGCAGCTCTGCTGACCTGCTTCTTTGGCTCTACAACGGCTCTGCTGACCTGGTTCTCTGGCTCTAAAGCCGCTCTGCTGACCTGGTTCTCTGGCTCTAGAGCACCTCTGCTGACCTGCTTCTTAGGGTCTAGAGCCGCTCTGCTGACTTGGTTCTCTGGGTCTAAAGCAGCTCCGCTGACCTGGTTCTATGGCTCTAGAGCAGCTCTGCTGACCTGGTTGTTTGGCTGTAAAGCGGCTCTGCTGACATGGTCCTCTGATTTTAAAGCGCCTCTGCTGACCTGGTTCTCTGGCTGTAAAGTGGCTCTGCTGACCTGGTTCTCTCGCTCTAAAGCAGCTCTGCTGACCTGGTTCTCTGGCTCTAAAGCAGCTCTGCTTACCTGTTTCTCTGGCTCTAGAGCAGCTCTGCTGACCTGGTTCTCTCGCTCTAAAGCAGCTCTACTGACCTGGTTCTCTGTCTCTAAAGCAGCTCTTATGATCTGGTTCTCTGGCTCCTCTGCTGACCTGGTTCTTAGGGTCTAGAGCAGCTCTCCTGCCCTGGTTCTCTGGCTCTAAAGCAGCTCTGCTGACCTGGTTCTATGGCTCTAAAGCAGCTCTGCTGACCTGGTTCTCTGGCTCTACAACAGCTCTGCTGACCCGGTTCTCTGGCTCTAAAGCACCTCTGCTGACCTGGTTCTCTGGCTCTGCAGCAGCTCTGCTGACCTAGTTCTATGGCTCTAGAGCAGCTCTGCTGACCTGGTTGTTAGGCTCTAGAGCAGGTCTGCTAACCTGGTTTTCTGGCTCTAAAGCAGCTCTGCTGACCTGGTTCTCTGGCTCTAGAGTGGCTCTGCTGACTTTGTTCTCTGGCTCTAGGGCGGATCTGCTGACCTGGTTCCTGGCTCTAGAGCAGCTCTGCTGACCTGGTTCCTGGCTCTAGAGCAGCTCTGCTGACCTGGTTCTCTGGCTCTACAAAGGTCCTCTGCTGACCTGGTTCTCTGGCTCTAAAGCAGCTCTGCTGACCTGGTTCTCTGGCTCTACAGCAGCTCTGCTGACCTGGTTCTCTGGATCTACAGCAGCTCTGCTGACCTAGTCCTTAGGCTCTAGAGCGGCTCTGCTGACCTGGTTCTCTGGCTCTAAAGCAGCCCTGCTGACCTGGTTCTCTGGCTCTAGAGCACTTCTGCTGACCTGGTTCTTAGGGTCTAGAGCAGCTCTGCTGACCTGGTTCTATGGCTCTAAAGCAGCTCTGCTGACCTGGTTCTCTGGCTCTAGAGCAGCTCTGCTGACCTGGTTCTTAGGCTCTAGAGCAGCTCTGCTGACCTGGTTCATAGGCTCTAAAGCAGCTCTGCTGACCTGGTTCTCTGGCTCTAGAGCACGTCTGCTGACCTGGTTCTTAGGGTCTAGAGCAGCTCTGCTGACCTGGTTCTCTGGCTCTAGAGCAGCTCTGCTGACCTGGTTCTCTCCCTCTAGAGCAGCTCTGCTAACCCGCTTCTCTGGCTCTACAACGGCTCTGCTGACCTGGTTCTCTGGCTCTAAAGCAGCTCTGCTGACCTGGTTCTTACGCTCTGGTTGTTTGGCTGTAAAGCGGCTCTGCTGACCTGGTTCTCTGATTTTAAAGCGCCTCTGCTGACCTGGTTCTCTGTCTGTAAAGCAGCTCTGCTGACCTGGTTCTCACCTACTTAAGCAGCTCTGCTGACCTGGTTCTCTTTTTCTAGAGCAGATCTGCTGACCTGGTTCTCTGGCTCTAGAGCAGCTCTGCAGACATGGTTCTTAGACTCTAGGGCAGCTCTGCTGACCTGGTTCTCTGGCTCTACAATGGCTCTGCTGACCTGGTTCTCTGGCTCCAAAGCAGCTCTGTTGACCTGGTTCTCTGGCTCTAAAACACCTCTGCTGACCTAGTTCTCTGGCTCTACAGCACCACTACTGACATGTTTCTCTGGCTCTACAACAGCTCTGCTGACCTGGTTCTCTGCCTCTAGAGCAGCTCTGCTGACCTGGTTCTTAAGCTCTAGAGGGGCTCTGCTGACCTGGTTCTCTGGCTCTAAAGAGGCTCTGCTGACCTGGTTCTTAGGCTCTAGAGCAGCTCTGCTGACCTGGTTCTCTGGCACTAAAGCGGCTCTGCTGACCTGGTTCTCTGGCCCTAGAGTGGCTCTGCTGATGTTGTTCTCTGGCTCTAGAGCAGATCTGCTGACCTGGTTCCTGGCTCTAGAGCAGCTCTGCTAACCTGGTTCCTGGCTCTAGAGCAGCTCTGCTGACCTGGTTCTCTGGCTCTAAAGCATCTTTGCTGACATGGTTCTTAGGCTCCAGAGCAGCTCTGCTAACCTGGTTCTCTGGTTCTACAACGGCCCTGCTGACCTGGTTGTCTGGCTCTAAAGCAGCTCTGCTGACCTGGTTCTGAGGTTCTAAAGCGGCTCTGCTTACGTGGTTCTCTGGCTCTAAAGCAGCTCTGCTAACCTGGTTCTCTGGCTCTAAAGCGGCTCTGCTGACCTGGTTCTCTGTCTCTACAATGGCTCTGCTGACCTCGTTCTCTGGCTCGAAAGCACCTCCGCTGCCTGGTTCTTAGGCTCTAGATCAGCTCTGCTGACCTGGTTTTTTGGCTGTAAAGCGGCTCTGCTGACCTGGTTCTCTGATTTTAAAGCGCCTCTGCTGACCTGGTTCTCTGGCTGTAAAGCGGCTCTGCTGACCTGGTTCTCTCCCTCTAAAGCAGCTCTGCTGACCTGGTTCTCTGGCTCTAGAGCAGCTCTGCTGACCTGGTTCTCTGGATCTAGAGTAGCTCTGCTGACATGGTTCTTAGACTCTAGGGCAGCTCTGCTGACCTAGTTCTCTGGCTCTACAATGGCTCTGCTGACCTGGTTCTCTGGCTCTAAAGCAGCTCTGTTGACCTGGTTCTCTGGCTCTAAAACACCTCTGCTGACCTAATTAGCTGGCTCTACAGCACCACTGCTGACATGTTTCTCTGGCTCTACAACAGCTTTTAAAGCGCCTCTGCTGACCTGGTTCTCTGGCTGTAAAGCGGCTCTGCTGACCTGGTTCTCTCCCTCTAAAGCAGCTAGGCTGACCTGGTTCTCTGGCTCTAGAGCAGCTCTGCTGCCCTGGTTCCTAGCCTCTAGAGCAGCTCTGCTGACCTGGTTCTCTGTCTCTACAATGGCTCTGCTGACCTGATTCTCTGGCTCTAAAGCACCTTTGCTGACCCGGTTCTCTGGCTCTGCAGCAGCTCTGCTGACCTGTTTCTCTGGCTCTAGAGCAGCTCTGCTGACCTGGTTCTCTCCCTCTAATGCAGCTCTGCTGACCTGGTTCTCTGGCTCTAAAGCGGCTCTGCTCACCTGGTTCAATGGCTCTAAAGCAGCTCTGCTGACCTGGTTTTCTGGCTCTAAAGCAGCTATGCTGACCTGGTTCTCTGGCTCTAGAGCAGCTCTGCTGACCTGCTTCTTTGGCTCTACAACGGCTCTGCTGACCTGGTTCTCTGGCTCTAAAGCCGCTCTGCTGACCTGGTTCTCTGGCTCTAGAGCACCTCTGCTGACCTGCTTCTTAGGGTCTAGAGCCGCTCTGCTGACTTGGTTCTCTGGGTCTAAAGCAGCTCCGCTGACCTGGTTCTATGGCTCTAGAGCAGCTCTGCTGACCTGGTTGTTTGGCTGTAAAGCGGCTCTGCTGACCTGGTCCTCTGATTTTAAAGCGCCTCTGCTGACCTGGTTCTCTGGCTGTAAAGTGGCTCTGCTGACCTGGTTCTCTCGCTCTAAAGCAGCTCTGCTGACCTGGTTCTCTGGCTCTAAAGCAGCTCTGCTTACCTGTTTCTCTGGCTCTAGAGCAGCTCTGCTGACCTGGTTCTCTCGCTCTAAAGCAGCTCTACTGACCTGGTTCTCTGTCTCTAAAGCAGCTCTTATGATCTGGTTCTCTGGCTCCTCTGCTGACCTGGTTCTTAGGGTCTAGAGCAGCTCTCCTGCCCTGGTTCTCTGGCTCTAAAGCAGCTCTGCTGACCTGGTTCTATGGCTCTAAAGCAGCTCTGCTGACCTGGTTCTCTGGCTCTACAACAGCTCTGCTGACCCGGTTCTCTGGCTCTAAAGCACCTCTGCTGACCTGGTTCTCTGGCTCTGCAGCAGCTCTGCTGACCTAGTTCTATGGCTCTAGAGCAGCTCTGCTGACCTGGTTGTTAGGCTCTAGAGCAGCTCTGCTAACCTGGTTTTCTGGCTCTAAAGCAGCTCTGCTGACCTGGTTCTCTGGCTCTAGAGTGGCTCTGCTGACTTTGTTCTCTGGCTCTAGAGCGGATCTGCTGACCTGGTTCCTGGCTCCAGAGCAGCTCTGCTGACCTGGTTCCTGGCTCTAGAGCAGCTCTGCTGACCTGGTTCTCTGGCTCTACAAAGGTCCTCTGCTGACCTGGTTCTCTGGCTCTAAAGCAGCTCTGCTGACCTGGTTCTCTCACTCTACAGCAGCTCTGCTGACCTGGTTCTCTGGATCTACAGCAGCTCTGCTGACCTAGTCCTTAGGCTCTAGAGCGGCTCTGCTGACCTGGTTCTCTGGCTCTAAAGCAGCCCTGCTGACCTGGTTCTCTGGCTCTAGAGCACTTCTGCTGACCTGGTTCTTAGGGTCTAGAGCAGCTCTGCTGACCTGGTTCTATGGCTCTAAAGCAGCTCTGCTGACCTGGTTCTCTGGCTCTAGAGCAGCTCTGCTGACCTGGTTCTTAGGCTCTAGAGCAGCTCTGCTGACCTGGTTCACAGGCTCTAAAGCAGCTCTGCTGACCTGGTTCTCTGGCTCTAGAGCACGTCTGCTGACCTGGTTCTTAGGGTCTAGAGCAGCTCTGCTGACCTGGTTCTCTGGCTCTAGAGCAGCTCTGCTGACCTGGTTCTCTCCCTCTAGAGCAGCTCTGCTAACCCGCTTCTCTGGCTCTACAACGGCTCTGCTGACCTGGTTCTCTGGCTCTAAAGCAGCTCTGCTGACCTGGTTCTTACGCTCTGGTTGTTTGGCTGTAAAGCGGCTCTGCTGACCTGGTTCTCTGATTTTAAAGCGCCTCTGCTGACCTGCTTCTCTGTCTGTAAAGCAGCTCTGCTGACCTGGTTCTCACCTACTTAAGCAGCTCTGCTGACCTGGTTCTCTTTTTCTAGAGCAGATCTGCTGACCTGGTTCTCTGGCTCTAGAGCAGCTCTGCAGACATGGTTCTTAGACTCTAGGGCAGCTCTGCTGACCTGGTTCTCTGGCTCTACAATGGCTCTGCTGACCTGGTTCTCTGGCTCCAAAGCAGCTCTGTTGACCTGGTTCTCTGGCTCTAAAACACCTCTGCTGACCTAGTTCTCTGGCTCTACAGCACCACTACTGACATGTTTCTCTGGCTCTACAACAGCTCTGCTGACCTGGTTCTCTGCCTCTAGAGCAGCTCTGCTGACCTGGTTCTTAAGCTCTAGAGGGGCTCTGCTGACCTGGTTCTTTGGCTCTAAAGAGGCTCTGCTGACCTGGTTCTTAGGCTCTAGAGCAGCTCTGCTGACCTGGTTCTCTGGCACTAAAGCGGCTCTGCTGACCTGGTTCTCTGGCCCTAGAGTGGCTCTGCTGATGTTGTTCTCTGGCTCTAGAGCAGATCTGCTGACCTGGTTCCTGGCTCTAGAGCAGCTCTGCTAACCTGGTTCCTGGCTCTAGAGCAGCTCTGCTGACCTGGTTCTCTGGCTCTAAAGCATCTCTGCTGACATGGTTCTTAGGCTCCAGAGCAGCTCTGCTAACCTGGTTCTCTGGTTCTACAACGGCCCTGCTGACCTGGTTGTCTGGCTCTAAAGCAGCTCTGCTGACCTGGTTCTGAGGTTCTAAAGCGGCTCTGCTTACGTGGTTCTAAAGCAGCTCTGCTGACCTGGTTCTCTGGCTCTAGAGTGGCTCTGCTGACTTTGTTCTCTGGCTCTAGAGCGGATCTGCTGACCTGGTTCCTGGCTCTAGAGCAGCTCTGCTGACCTGGTTCCTGGCTCTAGAGCAGCTCTGCTGACCTGGTTCTCTGGCTCTACAAAGGTCCTCTGCTGACCTGGTTCTCTGGCTCTAAAGCAGCTCTGCTGACCTGGTTCTCTGGCTCTACAGCAGCTCTGCTGACCTGGTTCTCTGGATCTACAGCAGCTCTGCTGACCTAGTCCTTAGGCTCTAGAGCGGCTCTGCTGACCTGGTTCTCTGGCTCTAAAGCAGCCCTGCTGACCTGGTTCTCTGGCTCTAGAGCACTTCTGCTGACCTGGTTCTTAGGGTCTAGAGCAGCTCTGCTGACCTGGTTCTATGGCTCTAAAGCAGCTCTGCTGACCTGGTTCTCTGGCTCTAGAGCAGCTCTGCTGACCTGGTTCTTAGGCTCTAGAGCAGCTCTGCTGACCTGGTTCACAGGCTCTAAAGCAGCTCTGCTGACCTGGTTCTCTGGCTCTAGAGCACGTCTGCTGACCTGGTTCTTAGGGTCTAGAGCAGCTCTGCTGACCTGGTTCTCTGGCTCTAGAGCAGCTCTGCTGACCTGGTTCTCTCCCTCTAGAGCAGCTCTGCTAACCCGCTTCTCTGGCTCTACAACGGCTCTGCTGACCTGGTTCTCTGGCTCTAAAGCAGCTCTGCTGACCTGGTTCTTACGCTCTGGTTGTTTGGCTGTAAAGCGGCTCTGCTGACCTGGTTCTCTGATTTTAAAGCGCCTCTGCTGACCTGCTTCTCTGTCTGTAAAGCAGCTCTGCTGACCTGGTTCTCACCTACTTAAGCAGCTCTGCTGACCTGGTTCTCTTTTTCTAGAGCAGATCTGCTGACCTGGTTCTCTGGCTCTAGAGCAGCTCTGCAGACATGGTTCTTAGACTCTAGGGCAGCTCTGCTGACCTGGTTCTCTGGCTCTACAATGGCTCTGCTGACCTGGTTCTCTGGCTCCAAAGCAGCTCTGTTGACCTGGTTCTCTGTCTCTAAAACACCTCTGCTGACCTAGTTCTCTGGCTCTACAGCACCACTACTGACATGTTTCTCTGGCTCTACAACAGCTCTGCTGACCTGGTTCTCTGCCTCTAGAGCAGCTCTGCTGACCTGGTTCTTAAGCTCTAGAGGGGCTCTGCTGACCTGGTTCTTTGGCTCTAAAGAGGCTCTGCTGACCTGGTTCTTAGGCTCTAGAGCAGCTCTGCTGACCTGGTTCTCTGGCACTAAAGCGGCTCTGCTGACCTGGTTCTCTGGCCCTAGAGTGGCTCTGCTGATGTTGTTCTCTGGCTCTAGAGCAGATCTGCTGACCTGGTTCCTGGCTCTAGAGCAGCTCTGCTAACCTGGTTCCTGGCTCTAGAGCAGCTCTGCTGACCTGGTTCTCTGGCTCTAAAGCATCTCTGCTGACATGGTTCTTAGGCTCCAGAGCAGCTCTGCTAACCTGGTTCTCTGGTTCTACAACGGCCCTGCTGACCTGGTTGTCTGGCTCTAAAGCAGCTCTGCTGACCTGGTTCTGAGGTTCTAAAGCGGCTCTGCTTACGTGGTTCTCTGGCTCTAAAGCAGCTCTGCTAACCTGGTTCTCTGGCTCTAAAGCGGCTCTGCTGACCTGGTTCTCTGTCTCTACAATGGCTCTGCTGACCTCGTTCTCTGGCTCGAAAGCACCTCCGCTGCCTTGGTTCTCTGGCTCTGCAACAGCTCTGCTGACCTGGTTCTCTGGCTCTAGAGCAGCTCTGCTGCCCTGGTTCCTAGCCTCTAGAGCAGCTGTGCTGACCTGGTTCTCTGGCTCTAAAGCAGCTCTGCTGACCTGGTTCTTAGGCTCTAGAGCAGCTCTGCTGACCTGGTTCTCTGGCTCTAATGCACATCTGCTGACCTGGTTCTTAGGCTCTAGAGCAGCTCTGCTGACCTGGTTCTTAGATTCTAGAGCAGCTCTGCTGACCTGGTTCTCTGGCTCTAAAGTGGCTCTGCTGACCTGGTTCTCTGGCTCTAAAGCAGCTCTGCTGACCTGGTTCTCTGGCTCTAAAGCACCTCTGCTGACCTGGTTCTCTGGCTCTACAGCAGCTCTGCTGTGCTGGTTCTGTGGCTCTACATCAGCTCTGCTGACCTGGTTCTTAGGCTCTAAAGCGGCTCTGCTGACCTGGTTCTCTGTCTCTAAATCGGCTCTGCTGACCTGGTTCTCTGGCTCTAAAGCGGCTCTGCTGACCTGGTTATCTGGCTCTAAAGCAACTTTGCTGACCTGGTTCTTAGGCTCTAGAGCAGCTCTGCTGATCTGGTTCTCTGGCTCTAAAGCAGCTCTGCTGACCTGGTTCTCTGGCTCAAAAGCAGCTCTGCTGACCTGGTTTCTCTTGCTCTACAGCAGCTCTGCTGACCGGGTTCTCTGCCTCTAGGGCTGCTTGCTGACTTGGTTCTTAGGTTCTAGAGCAGCTCTGCTGATCTGGTTCTCTGGCTCTAAAGCAGCTCTGCTGACCTGGTTCTCTGGCTCTAAAACAGCTCTGCTGACCTGGTTCTCTCCCTCTAAAGCAGCTCTGCTGACCTGGTTTCTCTGGTTCTACAGCAGCTTTGCTGACCTGATTCTCTGGCTATATGGCAGCTCTCCTGGCCTGGTTCTTAGGCTCTAGAGCAGCTCTGCTGACCTGGTTCTTAGACTCTAAAGCAGCTCTGCTGACCTGGTTCTCTGGCTCTAAAGCAGCTCTGCTGACCTGGTTCTTAGGCTCTAGAGCAGCTTTGCTGACCTGGTTCTCTGGCTCTACAGCAGCTCTGCTGACCTGGTTGTTTGGCTATAAAGCGGCTCTGCTGACCTGGTTCTCTGATTATAAAGCGCCTCTGCTGACCTGGTTCTCTGGCTGTAAAGTGGCTCTGCTGACCTGGTTCTCTCGCTCTAAAGCAGCTCTGCTGACCTGGTTCTCTGGCTCTAAAGCAGCTCTGCTTACCTGTTTCTCTGGCTCTAGAGCAGCTCTGCTGACCTGGTTCTCTCGCTCTAAAGCAGCTCTACTGACCTGGTTCTCTGTCTCTAAAGCAGCTCTTATGATCTGGTTCTCTGGCTCCTCTGCTGACCTGGTTCTTAGGGTCTAGAGCAGCTCTCCTGCCCTGGTTCTCTGGCTCTAAAGCAGCTCTGCTGACCTGGTTCTATGGCTCTAAAGCAGCTCTGCTGACCTGGTTCTCTGGCTCTACAACAGCTCTGCTGACCCGGTTCTCTGGCTCTAAAGCACCTCTGCTGACCTGGTTCTCTGGCTCTGCAGCAGCTCTGCTGACCTAGTTCTATGGCTCTAGAGCAGCTCTGCTGACCTGGTTGTTAGGCTCTAGAGCAGCTCTGCTAACCTGGTTTTCTGGCTCTAAAGCAGCTCTGCTGACCTGGTTCTCTGGCTCTAGAGTGGCTCTGCTGACTTTGTTCTCTGGCTCTAGAGCGGATCTGCTGACCTGGTTCCTGGCTCTAGAGCAGCTCTGCTGACGTGGTTCCTGGCTCTAGAGCAGCTCTGCTGACCTGGTTCTCTGGCTCTACAAAGGTCCTCTGCTGACCTGGTTCTCTGGCTCTAAAGCAGCTCTGCTGACCTGGTTCTCTGGCTCTACAGCAGCTCTGCTGACCTGGTTCTCTGGATCTACAGCAGCTCTGCTGACCTAGTCCTTAGGCTCTAGAGCGGCTCTGCTGACCTGGTTCTCTGGCTCTAAAGCAGCCCTGCTGACCTGGTTCTCTGGCTCTAGAGCACTTCTGCTGACCTGGTTCTTAGGGTCTAGAGCAGCTCTGCTGACCTGGTTCTATGGCTCTAAAGCAGCTCTGCTGACCTGGTTCTCTGGCTCTAGAGCAGCTCTGCTGACCTGGTTCTTAGGCTCTAGAGCAGCTCTGCTGACCTGGTTCACAGGCTCTAAAGCAGCTCTGCTGACCTGGCTCTCTGGCTCTAGAGCACGTCTGCTGACCTGGTTCTTAGGGTCTAGAGCAGCACTGCTGACCTGGTTCTCTGGCTCTAGAGCAGCTCTGCTGACCTGGTTCTCTCCCTCTAGAGCAGCTCTGCTAACCCGCTTCTCTGGCTCTACAACGGCTCTGCTGACCTGGTTCTCTGGCTCTAAAGCAGCTCTGCTGACCTGGTTCTTACGCTCTGGTTGTTTGGCTGTAAAGCGGCTCTGCTGACCTGGTTCTCTGATTTTAAAGCGCCTCTGCTGACCTGCTTCTCTGTCTGTAAAGCAGCTCTGCTGACCTGGTTCTCACCTACTTAAGCAGCTCTGCTGACCTGGTTCTCTTTTTCTAGAGCAGATCTGCTGACCTGGTTCTCTGGCTCTAGAGCAGCTCTGCAGACATGGTTCTTAGACTCTAGGGCAGCTCTGCTGACCTGGTTCTCTGGCTCTACAATGGCTCTGCTGACCTGGTTCTCTGGCTCCAAAGCAGCTCTGTTGACCTGGTTCTCTGGCTCTAAAACACCTCTGCTGACCTAGTTCTCTGGCTCTACAGCACCACTACTGACATGTTTCTCTGGCTCTACAACAGCTCTGCTGACCTGGTTCTCTGCCTCTAGAGCAGCTCTGCTGACCTGGTTCTTAAGCTCTAGAGGGGCTCTGCTGACCTGGTTCTTTGGCTCTAAAGAGGCTCTGCTGACCTGGTTCTTAGGCTCTAGAGCAGCTCTGCTGACCTGGTTCTCTGGCACTAAAGCGGCTCTGCTGACCTGGTTCTCTGGCCCTAGAGTGGCTCTGCTGATGTTGTTCTCTGGCTCTAGAGCAGATCTGCTGACCTGGTTCCTGGCTCTAGAGCAGCTCTGCTAACCTGGTTCCTGGCTCTAGAGCAGCTCTGCTGACCTGGTTCTCTGGCTCTAAAGCATCTCTGCTGACATGGTTCTTAGGCTCCAGAGCAGCTCTGCTAACCTGGTTCTCTGGTTCTACAACGGCCCTGCTGACCTGGTTGTCTGGCACTAAAGCAGCTCTGCTGACCTGGTTCTGAGGTTCTAAAGCGGCTCTGCTTACGTGGTTCTCTGGCTCTAAAGCAGCTCTGCTAACCTGGTTCTCTGGCTCTAAAGCGGCTCTGCTGACCTGGTTCTCTGTCTCTACAATGGCTCTGCTGACCTCGTTCTCTGGCTCGAAAGCACCTCCGCTGCCTTGGTTCTCTGGCTCTGCAACAGCTCTGCTGACCTGGTTCTCTGGCTCTAGAGCAGCTCTGCTGCCCTGGTTCCTAGCCTCTAGAGCAGCTGTGCTGACCTGGTTCTCTGGCTCTAAAGCAGCTCTGCTGACCTGGTTCTTAGGCTCTAGAGCAGCTCTGCTGACCTGGTTCTCTGGCTCTAATGCACCTCTGCTGACCTGGTTCTTAGGCTCTAGAGCAGCTCTGCTGACCTGGTTCTTAGATTCTAGAGCAGCTCTGCTGACCTGGTTCTCTGGCTCTAAAGCGGCTCTGCTGACCTGCTTCTCTGGCTCTAAAGCAGCTCTGCTGACCTGGTTCTCTGGCTCTAAAGCACCTCTGCTGACCTGGTTCTCTGGCTCTACAGCAGCTCTGCTGTGCTGGTTCTCTGGCTCTACATCAGCTCTGCTGACCTGGTTCTTAGGCTCTAAAGCGGCTCTGCTGACCTGGTTCTCTGTCTCTAAATCGGCTCTGCTGACCTGGTTCTCTGGCTCTAAAGCGGCTCTGCTGACCTGGTTATCTGGCTCTAAAGCAACTTTGCTGACCTGGTTCTTAGGCTCTAGAGCAGCTCTGCTGATCTGGTTCTCTGGCTCTAAAGCAGCTCTGCTGACCTGGTTCTCTGGCTCAAAAGCAGCTCTGCTGACCTGGTTTCTCTTGCTCTACAGCAGCTCTGCTGACCGGGTTCTCTGCCTCTAGGGCAGCTTGCTGACTTGGTTCTTAGGTTCTAGAGCAGCTCTGCTGATCTGGTTCTCTGGCTCTAAAGCAGCTCTGCTGACCTGGTTCTCTGGCTCTAAAACAGCTCTGCTGACCTGGTTCTCTCCCTCTAAAGCAGCTCTGCTGACCTGGTTTCTCTGGTTCTACAGCAGCTTTGCTGACCTGATTCTCTGGCTATATGGCAGCTCTCCTGGCCTGGTTCTTAGGCTCTAGAGCAGCTCTGCTGACCTGGTTCTTAGACTCTAAAGCAGCTCTGCTGACCTGGTTCTCTGGCTCTAAAGCAGCTCTGCTGACCTGGTTCTTAGGCTCTAGAGCAGCTTTGCTGACCTGGTTCTCTGGCTCTACAGCAGCTCTGCTGACCTGGTTGTTTGGCTATAAAGCGGCTCTGCTGACCTGGTTCTCTGATTATAAAGCGCCTCTGCTGACCTGGTTCTCTGGCTGTAAAGCAGCTCTGCTGACCTGGTTCTCTCCCTCTAAAGTAGCTCTGCTGACATGTTTCTCTGGCTCTAGAGCAGCTCTGCTAACCTGATTATCTGGCTCTAAAACACCTCTGCTGACCTAGTTCTCTGGCTCTACAGCAACTCTGCAGACATGTTTCTCTGGCTCTACAACAGCTCTGCTGACCTGGTTCTTAGGCTCTAGAGCGGCTCTGCTGACCTGGTTCTCTGGCTCTAAATCAGCTCTGCTGACCTGGTTCTCTGGCTCTAAAGCGGCTCTGCTGACCTGGTATCTCTGGCTCTAAAGTGGCTCTGCTGACCTGGTTCTCTGGCTCTAAAGCGGCTCTGCTTACGTGGTTCTCTGGCTCTAAAGCAGCTCTGCTGATCTGGTTCTCTGGCTCTAAAGCAGCTCTGCTGACCTGGTTCTCTGTCTCTACAATGGCTCTGCTGACCTGGTTCTCTGGCTCTAAAGCACCTCCACTGCCCTGGTTCTCTGGCTCTGCAGCAGCTCTGCTGATCTGGTTCTCTGGCTCTAGAGAAGCTCTGCTGCCCTGGTTCCTAGGCTCTAGAGCAGCTGTGCTGACCTGGTTCTCTGGCTCTAAAGCAGCTCTGCTGACCTGGTTCTTAGGCTCTAGAGCAGCTCTGCTGACCTGGCTCTCTGGTTCTACAACAGCCCTGCTGGCCTGGTTTTCTGGCTCTAAAGGAGCTCTGCTGACCTGGTTCTCTGGCCCTAAAGCACCTCTGCTGACCTGGTTCTCTGGCTCTACAGCAGCTCTGCTCTGCTGGTTCTCTGGCTCTACAGCAGCCATGCTGACCTGGTTCTTAGGCTCTAGAGCGGCTCTGCTGGCCTGGTTCTCTGGCTCAAAAGCGGCTCTGCTGACCTGGTTATCTGGCTCTAAAGCAACTTTGCTGACCTGGTTCTCTGGCTCTAGAGCAGCTCTGCTGACTTGGTTCTTAGGCTCTAGAGCAACTCTGCTGATCTGGTTCTCTGGCTCTAAAGCAGCTCTGCTGACCTGGTTCTCTGGCTCAAAAGCAGCTCTGCTGAACTGGTTTCTCTGGCTCTACAGCAGCTCTGCTGACCGGGTACTCTGCCTCTAGGGCAGCTTGCTGACTTGGTTCTTAGGCTCTAGAGCAGCTCTGCTGATCTGGTTCTCTGGCTCTAAAGCAGCTCTGCTGACCTGGTTCTCTGGCTCTAAAACAGCTCTGCTGGCCTGGTTCTCTCCCTCTAAAGCAGCTCTGCTGACCTGGTTTCTCTGGCTCTAAAGCAGCTCTGCTGACCTGGTTCTCTGGCTCTAGAGCACGTCTGCTGACCTGGTTCTTAGGGTCTAGAGCAGCTCTGCTGACCTGGTTCTTAGCCTCTAGAGCGGCTCTGCTGACCTGGTTCTCTGGCTCTAAAGCAGCTCTGCTGACCTGGTTCTATGGCTCTAAAGCAGCTCTGCTGACCTGGTTCTCTGGCTCTAAAGCAGCTCTGCTGACCTGGTTCTCTGGCTCTAGAGCAGCTCTGCTGACCTGCTTCTCTGGCTCTACGACAGCTCTGCTGACCTCGTTCTCTGGCTCTAAAGCAGCTCTGCTGACCTGGTTCTCTGGCTCTAGAGCACCTCTGCTGACCTGGTTCTTAGGGTCTAGAGCAGCTCTGCTGACCTGGTTCTATGGCTCTAAAGCAGCTCTGCTGACCTGGTTCTCTGGCTCTAGAGCAGCTCTTCTGACCTGGTTGTTGGGCTCTAGAGCAGCTCTGCTGACCTGGTTCTTAGGCTCTAAAGCAGCTCTGCTGACCTGGTTCTCTGGCTCTAGAGCACGTCTGCTGACCTGGTTCTTAGGGTCTAGAGCAGCTCTGCTGACCTGGTTCTCTGGCTCTAGAGCAGCTCTGCTGACCTGGTTCTTTCCCTCTAGAGCAGCTCTGCTGACCTACTTCTCTGGCTCTAAAACGGCTCTGCTGACCTGGTTCTCTGGCTCTAAAGCAGCTCTGCTGACCTGGTTCTCTGACTCTAGAGCACCTCTGCTGACCTGGTTCTTAGGCTCTAGAGCAGCTCTGCTGACCTGGATGTTTGGCTGTAAAGCGGCTCTGCTGACCTGGTTCTCTGATTTTAAAGCGCCTCTGCTGACCTGGTTCTCTGTCTGTAAAGCGGCTCTGCTGACCTGGTTCTCTCCCTCTAAAGCAGCTCTGCTGACCTGGTTCTCTGACTCTAGAGCACCTCTGCTGACCTGGTTCTTAGGCTCTAGATCAACTCTGCTGACCTGGTTTTTTGGCTGTAAAGCGGCTCTGCTGACCTGGTTCTCTGATTTTAAAGCGCCTCTGCTGACCTGGTTCTCTGGCTGTAAAGCGGCTCTGCTGACCTGGTTCTCTCCCTCTAAAGCAGCTCTGCTGACCTGCTTCTCTGGCTCTACGACAGCTCTGCTGACCTGGTTCTCTGGCTCTAAAGCAGCTCTGCTGACCTGGTTCTCTGGCTCTAGAGCACCTCTGCTGACCTGGTTCTTAGGGTCTAGAGCAGCTCTGCTGACCTGGTTCTATGGCTCTAAAGCAGCTCTGCTGACCTGGTTCTCTGGCTCTAGAGCAGCTCTTCTGACCTGGTTGTTGGACTCTAGAGCAGCTCTGCTGACCTGGTTCTTAGGCTCTAAAGCAGCTCTGCTGACCTGGTTCTCTGGCTCTAGAGCACGTCTGCTGACCTGGTTCTTAGGGTCTAGAGCAGCTCTGCTGACCTGGTTCTCTGGCTCTAGAGCAGCTCTGCTGACCTGGTTCTTTCCCTCTAGAGCAGCTCTGCTGACCTACTTCTCTGGCTCTAAAACGGCTCTGCTGACCTGGTTCTCTGGCTCTAAAGCAGCTCTGCTGACCTGGTTCTCTGACTCTAGAGCACCTCTGCTGACCTGGTTCTTAGGCTCTAGAGCAGCTCTGCTGACCTGGATGTTTGGCTGTAAAGCGGCTCTGCTGACCTGGTTCTCTGATTTTAAAGCGCCTCTGCTGACCTGGTTCTCTGTCTGTAAAGCGGCTCTGCTGACCTGGTTCTCTCCCTCTAAAGCAGCTCTGCTGACCTGGTTCTCTGACTCTAGAGCACCTCTGCTGACCTGGTTCTTAGGCTCTAGATCAGCTCTGCTGACCTGGTTTTTTGGCTGTAAAGCGGCTCTGCTGACCTGGTTCTCTGATTTTAAAGCACCTCTGCTGACCTGGTTCTCTGGCTGTAAAGCGGCTCTGCTGACCTGGTTCTCTCCCTCTAAAGCAGCTCTGCTGACCTGGTTCTCTGGCTCTAGAGCAGCTCTGCTGACCTGGTTCTCTGGATCTAGAGTAGCTCTGCTGACATGGTTCTTAGACTCTAGGGCAGCTCTGCTGACCTAGTTCTCTGGCTCTACAATGGCTCTGCTGACCTGGTTCTCTGGCTCTAAAGCAGCTCTGTTGACCTGGTTCTCTGGCTCTAAAACACCTCTGCTGACCTAATTCTCTGGCTCTACAGCACCACTGCTGACATGTTTCTCTGGCTCTACAACAGCTTTTAAAGCGCCTCTGCTGACCTGGTTCTCTGGCTGTAAAGCGGCTCTGCTGACCTGGTTCTCTCCCTCTAAAGCAGCTCTGCTGACCTGGTTCTCTGGCTCTAGAGCAGCTCTGCTGACCTGGTTCTCTGGATCTAGAGTAGCTCTGCTGCCCTGGTTCCTAGCCTCTAGAGCAGCTCTGCTGACCTGGTTCTCTGTCTCTACAATGGCTCTGCTGACCTGATTCTCTGGCTCTAAAGCACCTTTGCTGACCCGGTTCTCTGGCTCTGCAGCAGCTCTGCTGACCTGTTTCTCTGGCTCTAGAGCGCTCTGCTGACCTGGTTCTCTCCCTCTAATGCAGCTCTGCTGACCTGGTTCTCTGGCTCTAAAGCGGCTCTGCTCACCTGGTTCTATGGCTCTAAAGCAGCTCTGCTGACCTGGTTTTCTGGCTCTAAAGCAGCTATGCTGACCTGGTTCTCTGGCTCTAGAACAGCTCTGCTGACCTGCTTCTTTGGCTCTACAACGGCTCTGCTGACCTGGTTCTCTGGCTCTAAAGCCGCTCTGCTGACCTGGTTCTCTGGCTCTAGAGCACCTCTGCTGACCTGCTTCTTAGGGTCTAGAGCAGCTCTGCTGACTTGGTTCTCTTGGTCTAAAGTAGCTCCGCTGACCTGGTTCTATGGCTCTAGAGCAGCTCTGCTGACCTGGTTGTTTGGCTGTAAAGCGGCTCTGCTGACCTGGTTCTCTGATTTTAAAGCGCCTCTGCTGACCTGGTTCTCTGGCTGTAAAGTGGCTCTGCTGACCTGGTTCTCTCGCTCTAAAGCAGCTCTGCTGACCTGGTTCTCTGGCTCTAAAGCAGCTCTGCTTACCTGTTTCTCTGGCTCTAGAGCAGCTCTGCTGACCTGGTTCTCTCGCTCTAAAGCAGCTCTGCTGACCTGGTTCTCTGTCTCTAAAGCAGCTCTTATGATCTGGTTCTCTGGCTCCTCTGCTGACCTGGTTCTTAGGGTCTAGAGCAGCTCTCCTGCCCTGGTTCTCTGGCTCTGAAGCAGCTCTGCCGACCTGGTTCTATGGCTCTAAAGCAGCTCTGCTGACCTGGTTCTCTGGCTCTACAACAGCTCTGCTGACCCGGTTCTAAGGCTCTAAAGCACCTCTGCTGACCTGGTTCTCTGGCTCTGCAGCAGCTCTGCTTACCTAGTTCTATGGCTCTAGAGCAGCTCTGCTGACCTGGTTGTTAGGCTCTAGAGCAGCTCTGCTAACCTGGTTTTCTGGCTCTAAAGCAGCTCTGCTGACCTGGTTCTCTGGCTCTAGAGTGGCTCTGCTGACTTTGTTCTCTGGCTCTAGAGCGGATCTGCTGACCTGGTTCTTGGCTCTAGAGCAGCTCTGCTGACCTGGTTCCTGGCTCTAGAGCAGCTCTGCTGACCTGGTTCTCTGGCTCTACAAAGGTCCTCTGCTGACCTGGTTCTCTGGCTCTAAAGCAGCTCTGCTGACCTGGTTCTCTGGCTCTACAGCAGCTCTGCTGACCTGGTTCTCTGGCTGTACAGCAGCTCTGCTGACCTAGTCCTTAGGCTCTAGAGCGGCTCTGCTGACCTGGTTCTCTGGCTCTAAAGCAGCTCTGCTGATCTTGTTCTCTGGCTCTAGAGCACTTCTGCTGACCTGGTTCTTAGGGTCTAGAGCAGCTCTGCTGACCTGGTTCTATGGCTCTAAAGCAGCTCTGCTGACCTGGTTCTCTGGCTCTAGAGCAGCTCTGCTGACCTGGTTCTTAGGCTCTAGAGCAGCTCTGCTGACCTGGTTCATAGGCTCTAAAGCAGCTCTGCTGACCTGGTTCTCTGGCTCTAGAGCACGTCTGCTGACCTGGTTCTTAGGGTCTAGAGCAGCTCTGCTGACCTGGTTCTCTGGCTCTAGAGCAGCTCTGCTGACCTGGTTCTCTCCCTCTAGAGCAGCTCTGCTGACCTGGTTCTCTGGCTCTACAACGGCTCTGCTGACCTGGTTCTTACGCTCTAGAGCAGCTCTGCTGACCTGGTTGTTTGGCTGTAAAGCGGCTCTGCTGACCTGGTTCTCTGATTTTAAAGCTCCTCTGCTGACCTGGTTCTCTGGCTGTAAAGCAGCACTGCTGACCTGGTTCTCTCCTACTTAAGCAGCTCTGCTGACCTGGATCTCTTTTTCTAGAGCAGATCTGCTGACCTGGTTCTCTGGCTCTAGAGCAGCTCTGCAGACATGGTTCTTAGACTCTAGGGCAGCTCTGCTGACCTGGTTATCTGGCTCTACAATGGCTCTGCTGACCTGGTTCTCTGGCTCCAAAGCAGCTCTGTTGACCTGGTTTCCTGGCTCTAAAACACCTCTGCTGAACTAGTTCTCTGGCTCTACAGCACCACTACTGACATGTTTCTCTGGCTCTACAACAGCTCTGCTGACCTGGTTCTCTGCCTCTAGAGCAGCTCTGCTGACCTGGTTCTTAAGCTCTAGAGGGGCTCTGCTGACCTGGTTCTCTGGCTCTAAAGAGGCTCTGCTGACCTGGTTCTTAGGCTCTAGAGCAGCTCTGCTGACCTGGTTCTCTGGCACTAAAGCGGCTCTGCTGACCTGGTTCTCTGGCCCTAGAGTGGCTCTGCTGATGTTGTTCTCTGGCTCTAGAGCAGATCTGCTGACCTGGTTTCTGGCTCTAGAGCAGCTCTGCTAACCTGGTTCCTGGCTCTAGAGCAGCTCTGCTGACCTGGTTCTCTGGCTCTAAAGCATCTCTGCTGACATGGTTCTTAGGCTCCAGAGCAGCTCTGCTAACCTGGTTCTCTGGTTCTACAATGGCCCTGCTGACCTGGTTGTCTGGCTCTAAAGCAGCTCTGCTGACCTGGTTCTGAGGCTCTAAAGCGGCTCTGCTTACGTGGTTCTCTGGCTCTAAAGCAGCTCTGCTGACCTGGTTCTCTGGCTCTAAAGCGGCTCTGCTGACCTGGTTCTCCGTCTCTACAATGGCTCTGCTGACCTCGTTCTCTGGCTCGAAAGCACCTCCGCTGCCTTGGTTCTCTGGCTCTGCAACAGCTCTGCTGACCTGCTTCTCTGGCTCCAGAGCAGCTCTGCTGCCCTGGTTCCTAGCCTCTAGAGCAGCTGTGCTGACCTGGTTCTCTGGCTCTAAAGCAGCTCTGCTGACCTGGTTCTCTGGCTCTACAGCAGCTCTGCTGACCTGGTTCTCTGGCTCTACAGCAGCTCTGCTGACCTAGTCCTTAGGCTCTAGAGCGGCACTGCTGACCTGGTTCTCTGGCTCTAAAGCAGCTCTGCTGACCTGGTTCTTAGGGTCTAGAGCATCTCTGCTGACCTGGTTCTATGGCTCTAAAGCAGCTCTGCTGACCTGGTTCTCTGGCTCTAGAGCAGCTCTGCTGACGTGGTTCTTAGGCTCTAGAGCAGCTCTGCTGACCTGGTTCATAGGCTCTAAAGCAGCTCTGCTGACCTGGTTCTCTAGCTCTAGAGCACGTCTGCTGACCTGGTTCTTAGGGTCTAGAGCAGCTCTGCTGACTTGGTTCTCTGGGTCTAAAGTAGCTCCGCTGACCTGGTTCTATGGCTCTAGAGCAGCTCTGCTGACCTGGTTGTTTGGCTGTAAAGCGGCTCTGCTGACCTGGTTCTCTGATTTTAAAGCGCCTCTGCTGACCTGGTTCTCTGGCTGTAAAGTGGCTCTGCTGACCTGGTTCTCTCGCTCTAAAGCAGCTCTGCTGACCTGGTTCTCTGGCTCTAAAGCAGCTCTGCTTACCTGTTTCTCTGGCTCTAGAGCAGCTCTGCTGACCTGGTTCTCTCGCTCTAAAGCAGCTCTGCTGACCTGGTTCTCTGTCTCTAAAGCAGCTCTTATGATCTGGTTCTCTGGCTCCTCTGCTGACCTGGTTCTTAGGGTCTAGAGCAGCTCTCCTGCCCTGGTTCTCTGGCTCTGAAGCAGCTCTGCCGACCTGGTTCTATGGCTCTAAAGCAGCTCTGCTGACCTGGTTCTCTGGCTCTGCAACAGCTCTGCTGACCCGGTTCTCTGGCTCTAAAGCACCTCTGCTGACCTGGTTCTCTGGCTCTGCAGCAGCTCTGCTTACCTAGTTCTATGGCTCTAGAGCAGCTCTGCTGACCTGGTTGTTAGGCTCTAGAGCAGCTCTGCTAACCTGGTTTTCTGGCTCTAAAGCAGCTCTGCTGACCTGGTTCTCTGGCTCTAGAGTGGCTCTGCTGACTTTGTTCTCTGGCTCTAGAGCGGATCTGCTGACCTGGTTCTTGGCTCTAGAGCAGCTCTGCTGACCTGGTTCCTGGCTCTAGAGCAGCTCTGCTGACCTGGTTCTCTGGCTCTACAAAGGTCCTCTGCTGACCTGGTTCTCTGGCTCTAAAGCAGCTCTGCTGACCTGGTTCTCTGGCTCTACAGCAGCTCTGCTGACCTGGTTCTCTGGCTGTACAGCAGCTCTGCTGACCTAGTCCTTAGGCTCTAGAGCGGCTCTGCTGACCTGGTTCTCTGGCTCTAAAGCAGCTCTGCTGATCTTGTTCTCTGGCTCTAGAGCACTTCTGCTGACCTGGTTCTTAGGGTCTAGAGCAGCTCTGCTGACCTGGTTCTATGGCTCTAAAGCAGCTCTGCTGACCTGGTTCTCTGGCTCTAGAGCAGCTCTGCTGACCTGGTTCTTAGGCTCTAGAGCAGCTCTGCTGACCTGGTTCATAGGCTCTAAAGCAGCTCTGCTGACCTGGTTCTCTGGCTCTAGAGCACGTCTGCTGACCTGGTTCTTAGGGTCTAGAGCAGCTCTGCTGACCTGGTTCTCTGGCTCTAGAGCAGCTCTGCTGACCTGGTTCTCTCCCTCTAGAGCAGCTCTGCTGACCTGCTTCTCTGGCTCTACAACGGCTCTGCTGACCTGGTTCTCTGGCTCTAAAGCAGCTCTGCTGACCTGGTTCTTACGCTCTAGAGCAGCTCTGCTGACCTGGTTGTTTGGCTGTAAAGCGGCTCTGCTGACCTGGTTCTCTGATTTTAAAGCTCCTCTGCTGACCTGGTTCTCTGGCTGTAAAGCAGCACTGCTGACCTGGTTCTCTCCTACTTAAGCAGCTCTGCTGACCTGGATCTCTTTTTCTAGAGCAGATCTGCTGACCTGGTTCTCTGGCTCTAGAGCAGCTCTGCAGACATGGTTCTTAGACTCTAGGGCAGCTCTGCTGACCTGGTTCTCTGGCTCTACAATGGCTCTGCTGACCTGGTTCTCTGGCTCCAAAGCAGCTCTGTTGACCTGGTTTCCTGGCTCTAAAACACCTCTGCTGAACTAGTTCTCTGGCTCTACAGCACCACTACTGACATGTTTCTCTGGCTCTACAACAGCTCTGCTGACCTGGTTCTCTGGCTCTAAAGCGGCTCTGCTGACCTGGTTCTCCGTCTCTACAATGGCTCTGCTGACCTCGTTCTCTGGCTCGAAAGCACCTCCGCTGCCTTGGTTCTCTGGCTCTGCAACAGCTCTGCTGACCTGCTTCTCTGGCTCCAGAGCAGCTCTGCTGCCCTGGTTCCTAGCCTCTAGAGCAGCTGTGCTGACCTGGTTCTCTGGCTCTAAAGCAGCTCTGCTGACCTGGTTCTCTGGCTCTACAGCAGCTCTGCTGACCTGGTTCTCTGGCTCTACAGCAGCTCTGCTGACCTAGTCCTTAGGCTCTAGAGCGGCACTGCTGACCTGGTTCTCTGGCTCTAAAGCAGCTCTGCTGACCTGGTTCTTAGGGTCTAGAGCATCTCTGCTGACCTGGTTCTATGGCTCTAAAGCAGCTCTGCTGACCTGGTTCTCTGGCTCTAGAGCAGCTCTGCTGACGTGGTTCTTAGGCTCTAGAGCAGCTCTGCTGACCTGGTTCATAGGCTCTAAAGCAGCTCTGCTGACCTGGTTCTCTAGCTCTAGAGCACGTCTGCTGACCTGGTTCTTAGGGTCTAGAGCAGCTCTGCTGACTTGGTTCTCTGGGTCTAAAGTAGCTCCGCTGACCTGGTTCTATGGCTCTAGAGCAGCTCTGCTGACCTGGTTGTTTGGCTGTAAAGCGGCTCTGCTGACCTGGTTCTCTGATTTTAAAGCGCCTCTGCTGACCTGGTTCTCTGGCTGTAAAGTGGCTCTGCTGACCTGGTTCTCTCGCTCTAAAGCAGCTCTGCTGACCTGGTTCTCTGGCTCTAAAGCAGCTCTGCTTACCTGTTTCTCTGGCTCTAGAGCAGCTCTGCTGACCTGGTTCTCTCGCTCTAAAGCAGCTCTGCTGACCTGGTTCTCTGTCTCTAAAGCAGCTCTTATGATCTGGTTCTCTGGCTCCTCTGCTGACCTGGTTCTTAGGGTCTAGAGCAGCTCTCCTGCCCTGGTTCTCTGGCTCTGAAGCAGCTCTGCCGACCTGGTTCTATGGCTCTAAAGCAGCTCTGCTGACCTGGTTCTCTGGCTCTGCAACAGCTCTGCTGACCCGGTTCTCTGGCTCTAAAGCACCTCTGCTGACCTGGTTCTCTGGCTCTGCAGCAGCTCTGCTTACCTAGTTCTATGGCTCTAGAGCAGCTCTGCTGACCTGGTTGTTAGGCTCTAGAGCAGCTCTGCTAACCTGGTTTTCTGGCTCTAAAGCAGCTCTGCTGACCTGGTTCTCTGGCTCTAGAGTGGCTCTGCTGACTTTGTTCTCTGGCTCTAGAGCGGATCTGCTGACCTGGTTCTTGGCTCTAGAGCAGCTCTGCTGACCTGGTTCCTGGCTCTAGAGCAGCTCTGCTGACCTGGTTCTCTGGCTCTACAAAGGTCCTCTGCTGACCTGGTTCTCTGGCTCTAAAGCAGCTCTGCTGACCTGGTTCTCTGGCTCTACAGCAGCTCTGCTGACCTGGTTCTCTGGCTGTACAGCAGCTCTGCTGACCTAGTCCTTAGGCTCTAGAGCGGCTCTGCTGACCTGGTTCTCTGGCTCTAAAGCAGCTCTGCTGATCTTGTTCTCTGGCTCTAGAGCACTTCTGCTGACCTGGTTCTTAGGGTCTAGAGCAGCTCTGCTGACCTGGTTCTATGGCTCTAAAGCAGCTCTGCTGACCTGGTTCTCTGGCTCTAGAGCAGCTCTGCTGACCTGGTTCTTAGGCTCTAGAGCAGCTCTGCTGACCTGGTTCATAGGCTCTAAAGCAGCTCTGCTGACCTGGTTCTCTGGCTCTAGAGCACGTCTGCTGACCTGGTTCTTAGGGTCTAGAGCAGCTCTGCTGACCTGGTTCTCTGGCTCTAGAGCAGCTCTGCTGACCTGGTTCTCTCCCTCTAGAGCAGCTCTGCTGACCTGCTTCTCTGGCTCTACAACGGCTCTGCTGACCTGGTTCTCTGGCTCTAAAGCAGCTCTGCTGACCTGGTTCTTACGCTCTAGAGCAGCTCTGCTGACCTGGTTGTTTGGCTGTAAAGCGGCTCTGCTGACCTGGTTCTCTGATTTTAAAGCTCCTCTGCTGACCTGGTTCTCTGGCTGTAAAGCAGCACTGCTGACCTGGTTCTCTCCTACTTAAGCAGCTCTGCTGACCTGGATCTCTTTTTCTAGAGCAGATCTGCTGACCTGGTTCTCTGGCTCTAGAGCAGCTCTGCAGACATGGTTCTTAGACTCTAGGGCAGCTCTGCTGACCTGGTTCTCTGGCTCTACAATGGCTCTGCTGACCTGGTTCTCTGGCTCCAAAGCAGCTCTGTTGACCTGGTTTCCTGGCTCTAAAACACCTCTGCTGAACTAGTTCTCTGGCTCTACAGCACCACTACTGACATGTTTCTCTGGCTCTACAACAGCTCTGCTGACCTGGTTCTCTGCCTCTAGAGCAGCTCTGCTGACCTGGTTCTTAAGCTCTAGAGGGGCTCTGCTGACCTGGTTCTCTGGCTCTAAAGAGGCTCTGCTGACCTGGTTCTTAGGCTCTAGAGCAGCTCTGCTGACCTGGTTCTCTGGCACTAAAGCGGCTCTGCTGACCTGGTTCTCTGGCCCTAGAGTGGCTCTGCTGATGTTGTTCTCTGGCTCTAGAGCAGATCTGCTGACCTGGTTTCTGGCTCTAGAGCAGCTCTGCTAACCTGGTTCCTGGCTCTAGAGCAGCTCTGCTGACCTGGTTCTCTGGCTCTAAAGCATCTCTGCTGACATGGTTCTTAGGCTCCAGAGCAGCTCTGCTAACCTGGTTCTCTGGTTCTACAATGGCCCTGCTGACCTGGTTGTCTGGCTCTAAAGCAGCTCTGCTGACCTGGTTCTGAGGCTCTAAAGCGGCTCTGCTTACGTGGTTCTCTGGCTCTAAAGCAGCTCTGCTGACCTGGTTCTCTGGCTCTAAAGCGGCTCTGCTGACCTGGTTCTCCGTCTATACAATGGCTCTGCTGACCTCGTTCTCTGGCTCGAAAGCACCTCCGCTGCCTTGGTTCTCTGGCTCTGCAACAGCTCTGCTGACCTGCTTCTCTGGCTCCAGAGCAGCTCTGCTGCCCTGGTTCCTAGCCTCTAGAGCAGCTGTGCTGACCTGGTTCTCTGGCTCTAAAGCAGCTCTGCTGACCTGGTTCTCTGGCTCTACAGCAGCTCTGCTGACCTGGTTCTCTGGCTCTACAGCAGCTCTGCTGACCTAGTCCTTAGGCTCTAGAGCGGCACTGCTGACCTGGTTCTCTGGCTCTAAAGCAGCTCTGCTGACCTGGTTCTTAGGGTCTAGAGCAGCTCTGCTGACCTGGTTCTATGGCTCTAAAGCAGCTCTGCTGACCTGGTTCTCTGGCTCTAGAGCAGCTCTGCTGACGTGGTTCTTAGGCTCTAGAGCAGCTCTGCTGACCTGGTTCATAGGCTCTAAAGCAGCTCTGCTGACCTGGTTCTCTAGCTCTAGAGCACGTCTGCTGACCTGGTTCTTAGGGTCTAGAGCAGCTCTGCTGACCTGGTTCTCTGGCTCTAGAGCAGCTCTGCTGACCTGGTTCTCTCCCTCTAGGGCAGCTCTGCTAACCCGCTTCTCTGGCTCTACAACGGCTCTGCTGAACTCGTTCTCTGGCTCTAAAGCAGCTCTGCTGACCTGGTTCTTACGCTCTAGAGCAGCTCTGCTGACCTGGTTGTTTGGCTGTAAAGCGGCTCTGCTGACCTGGTTCTCTGATTTCAAAGCGCCTCTGCTGACCTGGTTCTCTGTCTGTAAAGCAGCTCTGCTGACCTGGTTCTCACCTACTTAAGCAGCTCTGCTGACCTGGTTCTCTTTTTCTAGAGCAGATCTGCTGACCTGGTTCTCTGGCTCTAGAGCAGCTTTGCAGACATGGTTCTTAGACTCTAGGGCAGCTCTGCTGACCTGGTTCTCTGGCTCTACAATGGCTCTGCTGACCTGGTTCTCTGGCTCCAAAGCAGCTCTGTTGACCTGGTTCTCTGGCTCTAAAACACCTCTGCTGACCTAGTTCTCTGGCTCTACAGGACCACTACTGACATGTTTCTCTGGCTCTACAACAGCTCTGCTGACCTGGTTCTCTGCCTCTAGAGCAGCTCTGCTGCCCTGGTTCTTAAGATCTAGAGGGGCTCTGCTGACCTGGTTCTCTGGCTCTAAAGAGGCTCTGCTGACCTGGTTCTTAGGCTCTAGAGCAGCTCTGCTGACCATGTTCTCTGGCACTAAAGCGGCTCTGCTGACCTGGTTCTCTGGCCCTAGAGTGGCTCTGCTGATGTTGTTCTCTGGCTCTAGAGCAGATCTGCTGACCTGGTTCCTGGCTCTAGAGCAGCTCTGCTAACCTGGTTCCTGGCTCTAGAGCAGCTCTGCTGACCTGGTTCTCTGGCTCTAAAGCATCTCTGCTGACATGGTTCTTAGGCTCCAGAGCAGCTCTGCTAACCTGGTTCTCTGGTTCTACAACGGCCCTGCTGACCTGGTTGTCTGGCTCTAAAGCAGCTCTGCTGACCTGGTTCTGAGGCTCTAAAGCGGCTCTGCTTACGTGGTTCTCTGGCTCTAAAGCAGCTCTGCTAACCTGGTTCTCTGGCTCTAAAGCGGCTCTGCTGACCTGGTTCTCTGTCTCTACAATGGCTCTGCTGACCTCGTTTTCTGGCTCAAAAGCACCTCCGCTGCCTTGGTTCTCTGGCTCTGCAACAGCTCTGCTGACCTGGTTCTCTGGCTCTAGAGCAGCTCTGCTGCCCTGGTTCCTAGCCTCTAGAGCAGCTGTGCTGACCTGGTTCTCTGGCTCTAAAGCAGCTCTGCTGACCTGGTTCTTAGGCTCTAGAGCAGCTCTGCTGACCTGGTTCTCTGGCTCTAATGCACCTCTGCTGACCTGGTTCTTAGGCTCTAGAGCAGCTCTGCTGACCTGGTTCTTAGATTCTAGAGCAGCTCTGCTGACCTGGTTCTCTGGCTCTAAAGCGGCTCTGCTGACCTGGTTCTCTGGCTCTAAAGCAGCTCTGCTGACCTGGTTCTCTGGCTCTAAAGCACCTCTGCTGACCTGGTTCTCTGGCTCTACAGCAGCTCTGCTGTGCTGGTTCTCTGGCTCTACATCAGCTCTGCTGACCTGGTTCTTAGGCTCTAGAGCGGCTCTGCTGACCTGGTTCTCTGTCTCTAAATCGGCTCTGCTGACCTGGTTCTCTGGCTCTAAAGCGGCTCTGCTGACCTGGTTATCTGGCTCTAAAGCAACTTTGCTGACCTGGTTCTTAGGCTCTAGAGCAGCTCTGCTGATCTGGTTCTCTGGCTCTAAAGCAGCTCTGCTGACCTGGTTCTCTGGCTCAAAAGCAGCTCTGCTGACCTGGTTTCTCTTGCTCTACAGCAGCTCTGCTGAACGGGTTCTCTGCCTCTAGGGCAGCTTGCTGACTTGGTTCTTAGGTTCTAGAGCAGCTCTGCTGATCTGGTTCTCTGGCTCTAAAGCAGCTCTGCTGACCTGGTTCTCTGGCTCTAAAACAGCTCTGCTGACCTGGTTCTCTCCCTCTAAAGCAGCTCTGCTGACCTGGTTTCTCTGGTTCTACAGCAGCTTTGCTGACCTGATTCTCTGGCTATATGGCAGCTCTGCTGACCTGGTTCTTAGGCTCTAGAGCAGCTCTGCTGACCTGGTTCTTAGACTCTAAAGCAGCTCTGCTGACCTGGTTCTCTGGCTCTAAAGCAGCTCTGCTGACCTGGTTCTTAGGCTCTAGAGCAGCTTTGCTGACCTGGTTCTCTGGCTCTACAGCAGCTCTGCTGACCTGGTTGTTTGGCTATAAAGCGGCTCTGCTGACCTGGTTCTCTGATTATAAAGCGCCTCTGCTGACCTGGTTCTCTGGCTGTAAAGCAGCTCTGCTGACCTGGTTCTCTCCCTCTAAAGTAGCTCTGCTGACATGGTTCTCTGGCTCTAGAGCAGCTCTGCTAACCTGATTATCTGGCTCTAAAACACCTCTGCTGACCTAGTTCTCTGGCTCTACAGCAACTCTGCTGACATGTTTCTCTGGCTCTACAACAGCTCTGCTGACCTGGTTCTTAGGCTCTAGAGCGGCTCTGCTGACCTGGTTCTCTGGCTCTAAATCAGCTCTGCTGACCTGGTTCTCTGGCTCTAAAGCGGCTCTGCTGACCTGGTATCTCTGGCTCTAAAGCGGCTCTGCTGACCTGGTTCTCTGGCTCTAAAGCGGCTCTGCTTACGTGGTTCTCTGGCTCTAAAGCAGCTCTGCTGATCTGGTTCTCTGGCTCTAGAGCAGCTCTGCTGACCTGGTTCTCTGTCTCTACAATGGCTCTGCTGACCTGGTTCTCTGGCTCTAAAGCACCTCCACTGCCCTGGTTCTCTGGCTATGCAGCAGCTCTGCTGATCTGGTTCTCTGGCTCTAGAGCAGCTCTGCTGCCCTGGTTCCTAGGCTCTAGAGCAGCTGTGCTGACCTGGTTCTCTGGCTCTAAAGCAGCTCTGCTGACCTGGTTCTTAGGCTCTAGAGCAGCTCTGCTGACCTGGTTCTCTGGCCCTAGAGTCGCTCTGCTGACGTTGTTCTCTGGCTCTAGAGCAGATCTGCTGACCTGGTTCCTGGCTCTAGAGCAGCTCTGCTAACCTGGTTCCTGGTTCTAGAGCAGCTCTGCTGACCTTGTTCTCTGGCTCTAAAGCATATCTGCTGACATGGTTCTTAGGCTCTAGAGCAGTTCTGCTAACCTGGTTCTCTGGTTCTACAACGGCCCTGCTGACCTGGTTGTCTGGCTCTAAAGCAGCTCTGCTGTGCTGGTTCTCTGGCTCTACATCAGCTCTGCTGACCTGGTTCTTAGGCTCTAGAGCGGCTCTGCTGACCTGGTTCTCTGTCTCTAAATCGGCTCTGCTGACCTGGTTCTCTGGCTCTAAAGCGGCTCTGCTGACCTGGTTATCTGGCTCTAAAGCAACTTTGCTGACCTGGTTCTTAGGCTCTAGAGCAGCTCTGCTGATCTGGTTCTCTGGCTCTAAAGCAGCTCTGCTGACCTGGTTCTCTGGCTCAAAAGCAGCTCTGCTGACCTGGTTTCTCTTGCTCTACAGCAGCTCTGCTGAACGGGTTCTCTGCCTCTAGGGCAGCTTGCTGACTTGGTTCTTAGGTTCTAGAGCAGCTCTGCTGATCTGGTTCTCTGGCTCTAAAGCAGCTCTGCTGACCTGGTTCTCTGGCTCTAAAACAGCTCTGCTGACCTGGTTCTCTCCCTCTAAAGCAGCTCTGCTGACCTGGTTTCTCTGGTTCTACAGCAGCTTTGCTGACCTGATTCTCTGGCTATATGGCAGCTCTGCTGACCTGGTTCTTAGGCTCTAGAGCAGCTCTGCTGACCTGGTTCTTAGACTCTAAAGCAGCTCTGCTGACCTGGTTCTCTGGCTCTAAAGCAGCTCTGCTGACCTGGTTCTTAGGCTCTAGAGCAGCTTTGCTGACCTGGTTCTCTGGCTCTACAGCAGCTCTGCTGACCTGGTTGTTTGGCTATAAAGCGGCTCTGCTGACCTGGTTCTCTGATTATAAAGCGCCTCTGCTGACCTGGTTCTCTGGCTGTAAAGCAGCTCTGCTGACCTGGTTCTCTCCCTCTAAAGTAGCTCTGCTGACATGGTTCTCTGGCTCTAGAGCAGCTCTGCTAACCTGATTATCTGGCTCTAAAACACCTCTGCTGACCTAGTTCTCTGGCTCTACAGCAACTCTGCTGACATGTTTCTCTGGCTCTACAACAGCTCTGCTGACCTGGTTCTTAGGCTCTAGAGCGGCTCTGCTGACCTGGTTCTCTGGCTCTAAATCAGCTCTGCTGACCTGGTTCTCTGGCTCTAAAGCGGCTCTGCTGACCTGGTATCTCTGGCTCTAAAGCGGCTCTGCTGACCTGGTTCTCTGGCTCTAAAGCGGCTCTGCTTACGTGGTTCTCTGGCTCTAAAGCAGCTCTGCTGATCTGGTTCTCTGGCTCTAGAGCAGCTCTGCTGACCTGGTTCTCTGTCTCTACAATGGCTCTGCTGACCTGGTTCTCTGGCTCTAAAGCACCTCCACTGCCCTGGTTCTCTGGCTCTGCAGCAGCTCTGCTGATCTGGTTCTCTGGCTCTAGAGCAGCTCTGCTGCCCTGGTTCCTAGGCTCTAGAGCAGCTGTGCTGACCTGGTTCTCTGGCTCTAAAGCAGCTCTGCTGACCTGGTTCTTAGGCTCTAGAGCAGCTCTGCTGACCTGGTTCTCTGGCCCTAGAGTCGCTCTGCTGACGTTGTTCTCTGGCTCTAGAGCAGATCTGCTGACCTGGTTCCTGGCTCTAGAGCAGCTCTGCTAACCTGGTTCCTGGTTCTAGAGCAGCTCTGCTGACCTTGTTCTCTGGCTCTAAAGCATATCTGCTGACATGGTTCTTAGGCTCTAGAGCAGTTCTGCTAACCTGGTTCTCTGGTTCTACAACGGCCCTGCTGACCTGGTTGTCTGGCTCTAAAGCAGCTCTGCTGTGCTGGTTCTCTGGCTCTACATCAGCTCTGCTGACCTGGTTCTTAGGCTCTAGAGCGGCTCTGCTGACCTGGTTCTCTGTCTCTAAATCGGCTCTGCTGACCTGGTTCTCTGGCTCTAAAGCGGCTCTGCTGACCTGGTTATCTGGCTCTAAAGCAACTTTGCTGACCTGGTTCTTAGGCTCTAGAGCAGCTCTGCTGATCTGGTTCTCTGGCTCTAAAGCAGCTCTGCTGACCTGGTTCTCTGGCTCAAAAGCAGCTCTGCTGACCTGGTTTCTCTTGCTCTACAGCAGCTCTGCTGAACGGGTTCTCTGCCTCTAGGGCAGCTTGCTGACTTGGTTCTTAGGTTCTAGAGCAGCTCTGCTGATCTGGTTCTCTGGCTCTAAAGCAGCTCTGCTGACCTGGTTCTCTGGCTCTAAAACAGCTCTGCTGACCTGGTTCTCTCCCTCTAAAGCAGCTCTGCTGACCTGGTTTCTCTGGTTCTACAGCAGCTTTGCTGACCTGATTCTCTGGCTATATGGCAGCTCTGCTGACCTGGTTCTTAGGCTCTAGAGCAGCTCTGCTGACCTGGTTCTTAGACTCTAAAGCAGCTCTGCTGACCTGGTTCTCTGGCTCTAAAGCAGCTCTGCTGACCTGGTTCTTAGGCTCTAGAGCAGCTTTGCTGACCTGGTTCTCTGGCTCTACAGCAGCTCTGCTGACCTGGTTGTTTGGCTATAAAGCGGCTCTGCTGACCTGGTTCTCTGATTATAAAGCGCCTCTGCTGACCTGGTTCTCTGGCTGTAAAGCAGCTCTGCTGACCTGGTTCTCTCCCTCTAAAGTAGCTCTGCTGACATGGTTCTCTGGCTCTAGAGCAGCTCTGCTAACCTGATTATCTGGCTCTAAAACACCTCTGCTGACCTAGTTCTCTGGCTCTACAGCAACTCTGCTGACATGTTTCTCTGGCTCTACAACAGCTCTGCTGACCTGGTTCTTAGGCTCTAGAGCGGCTCTGCTGACCTGGTTCTCTGGCTCTAAATCAGCTCTGCTGACCTGGTTCTCTGGCTCTAAAGCGGCTCTGCTGACCTGGTATCTCTGGCTCTAAAGCGGCTCTGCTGACCTGGTTCTCTGGCTCTAAAGCGGCTCTGCTTACGTGGTTCTCTGGCTCTAAAGCAGCTCTGCTGATCTGGTTCTCTGGCTCTAGAGCAGCTCTGCTGACCTGGTTCTCTGTCTCTACAATGGCTCTGCTGACCTGGTTCTCTGGCTCTAAAGCACCTCCTCTGCCCTGGTTCTCTGGCTCTGCAGCAGCTCTGCTGATCTGGTTCTCTGGCTCTAGAGCAGCTCTGCTGCCCTGGTTCCTAGGCTCTAGAGCAGCTGTGCTGACCTGGTTCTCTGGCTCTAAAGCAGCTCTGCTGACCTGGTTCTTAGGCTCTAGAGCAGCTCTGCTGACCTGGTCCTCTGGCTCTAAAGCGGCTCTGCTGACCTGGTTCTCTGGCCCTAGAGTCGCTCTGCTGACGTTGTTCTCTGGCTCTAGAGCAGATCTGCTGACCTGGTTCCTGGCTCTAGAGCAGCTCTGCTAACCTGGTTCCTGGTTCTAGAGCAGCTCTGCTGACCTTGTTCTCTGGCTCTAAAGCATATCTGCTGACATGGTTCTTAGGCTCTAGAGCAGTTCTACTAACCTGGTTCTCTGGTTCTACAACGGCCCTGCTGACCTGGTTGTCTGGCTCTAAAGCAGCTCTGCTGACCTGGTTCTGTGGCTCTAAAGCGGCTCTGCTTACGTGGTTCTCTTGCTCTAAAGCAGCTCTGCTGACCTGGTTCTCTGGCTCTAAAGCGGCTCTGCTGACCTGGTTCTCTGTCTCTACAATGGCTCTGCTGACCTGGTTCTCTGGCTCGAAAGCACCTCCGCTGCCCTGGTTCTCTGGCTCTGCAGCAGCTCTGCTGACCTGGTTCTCTGGCTCGAAAGCACCTCCGCTGCCCTGGTTCTCTGGCTCTGCAGCAGCTCTGCTGACCTGGTTCTCTGGCTCTCGAGCAGCTCTGCTACCCTGGTTCCTAGCCTCTAGAGCAGCTGTGCTGACCTGGTTCTCTGGCTCTAAAGCAGCTCTGCTGACCTGGTTCTTAGGCTCTAGAGCAGCTCTGCTGACCTGGTTCTCAGGCTCTAAAACGGCTCTTCTGACTTGGTTCTCTGGCTCTAAAGCACCTCTGCTGACCTGGTTCTTAGGCTCTAGAGCAGATCTGCTGACCTGGTTCTCTGGCTCTAAAGCGGCTCTGCTGACCTGGTTCTCTGGCTCTAAAGCAGCTCTGCTGACCTGCTTCTCTGGCTCTAAAGCACCTCTGCTGACCTGGTTCTTAGGCTCTAGAGCAGCTCTGCTAACCTGGTTCTCTGGTTCTACAACGGCCCTGTTGACCTGGTTCTCTGGCTCTAGAGCAGCTCTGCTAACCTGGTTCTCTGGTTCTACAACGGCCCTGCTGATATGGTTCTCTGGCTCTCGAGCAGCTCTGCTGCCCTGGTTCCTAGCCTCTAGAGCAGCTGTGCTGACCTGGTTCTCTGGCTCTAAAGCAGCTCTGCTGACCTGGTTCCTAGGCTCTAGAGCAGCTCTGCTGACCTGGTTCTCTGGCTCTAAAGCGGCTCTTCTGACTTGGTTCTCTGGCTCTAAAGCACCTCTGCTGACCTCGTTCTTAGGCTCTAGAGCAGATCTGCTGACCTGGTTCTCTGGCTCTAAAGCGGCTCTGCTGACCTGGTATCTCTGGCTCTAAAGCGGCTCTGCTGACCTGGTTCTCTGGCTCTAAAGCGGCTCTGCTTACGTGGTTCTCTGGCTCTAAAGCAGCTCTGCTGATCTGGTTCTCTGGCTCTAGAGCAGCTCTGCTGACCTGGTTCTCTGTCTCTACAATGGCTCTGCTGACCTGGTTCTCTGGCTCTAAAGCACCTCCACTGCCCTGGTTCTCTGGCTCTGCAGCAGCTCTGCTGATCTGGTTCTCTGGCTCTAGAGCAGCTCTGCTGCCCTGGTTCCTAGGCTCTAGAGCAGCTGTGCTGACCTGGTTCTCTGGCTCTAAAGCAGCTCTGCTGACCTGGTTCTTAGGCTCTAGAGCAGCTCTGCTGACCTGGTCCTCTGGCTCTAAAGCGGCTCTGCTGACCTGGTTCTCTGGCCCTAGAGTCGCTCTGCTGACGTTGTTCTCTGGCTCTAGAGCAGATCTGCTGACCTGGTTCCTGGCTCTAGAGCAGCTCTGCTAACCTGGTTCCTGGTTCTAGAGCAGCTCTGCTGACCTTGTTCTCTGGCTCTAAAGCATATCTGCTGACATGGTTCTTAGGCTCTAGAGCAGTTCTGCTAACCTGGTTCTCTGGTTCTACAACGGCCCTGCTGACTTGGTTGTCTGGCTCTAAAGCAGCTCTGCTGACCTGGTTCTGTGGCTCTAAAGCGGCTCTGCTTACGTGGTTCTCTGGCTCTAAAGCAGCTCTGCTGACCTGGTTCTCTGGCTCTAAAGCGGCTCTGCTGACCTGGTTCTCTGTCTCTACAATGGCTCTGCTGACCTGGTTCTCTGGCTCGAAAGCACCTCCGCTGCCCTGGTTCTCTGGCTCTGCAGCAGCTCTGCTGACCTGGTTCTCTGGCTCGAAAGCACCTCCGCTGCCCTGGTTCTCTGGCTCTGCAGCAGCTCTGCTGACCTGGTTCTCTGGCTCTCGAGCAGCTCTGCTGCCCTGGTTCCTAGCCTCTAGAGCAGCTGTGCTGACCTGGTTCTCTGGCTCTAAAGCAGCTCTGCTGACCTGGTTCTTAGGCTCTAGAGCAGCTCTGCTGACCTGGTTCTCTGGCTCTAAAGCGGCTCTTCTGACTTGGTTCTCTGGCTCTAAAGCACCTCTGCTGACCTGGTTCTTAGGCTCTAGAGCAGATCTGCTGACCTGGTTCTCTGGCTCTAAAGCAGCTCTGCTGACCTGCTTCTCTGGCTCTAAAGCACCTCTGCTGACCTGGTTCTTAGGCTCTAGAGCAGCTCTGCTAACCTGGTTCTCTGGTTCTACAACGGCCCTGTTGACCTGGTTCTCTGGCTCTAGAGCAGCTCTGCTAACCTGGTTCTCTGGTTCTACAACGGCCCTGCTGACCTGGTTCTCTGGCTCTCGAGCAGCTCTGCTGCCCTGGTTCCTAGCCTCTAGAGCAGCTGTGCTGACCTGGTTCTCTGGCTCTAAAGCAGCTCTGCTGACCTGGTTCCTAGGCTCTAGAGCAGCTCTGCTGACCTGGTTCTCTGGCTCTAAAGCGGCTCTTCTGACTTGGTTCTCTGGCTCTAAAGCACCTCTGCTGACCTCGTTCTTAGGCTCTAGAGCAGATCTGCTGACCTGGTTCTCTGGCTCTAAAGCGGCTCTGCTGACCTGGTTCTCTGGCTCTAAAGCAGCTCTGCTGACCTGCTTCTCTGGCTCTAAAGCACCTCTGCTGACCTGGTTCTTAGGCTCTAGAGCAGCTCTGCTAACCTGGTTCTCTGGTTCTACAACGGCCCTGCTGACCTGGTTCTCTGGCTCTAAAGCGGCTCTGCTGACCTGGTTATCTGGCTCTAAAGCAACTTTGCTGACCTGGTTCTCTGGCTCTAGAGCAGCTCTGCTGACTTGGTTCTTAGGCTCTAGAGCAGCTCTGCTGACCTGGTTCTCTGGCTCTAAAGCGGCTCTTCTGACTTGGTTCTCTGGCTCTAAAGCACCTCTGCTGACCTGGTTCTTAGGCTCTAGAGCAGATCTGCTGACCTGGTTCTCTGGCTCTAAAGCAGCTCTGCTGACCTGCTTCTCTGGCTCTAAAGCACCTCTGCTGACCTGGTTCTTAGGCTCTAGAGCAGCTCTGCTAACCTGGTTCTCTGGTTCTACAACGGCCCTGTTGACCTGGTTCTCTGGCTCTAGAGCAGCTCTGCTAACCTGGTTCTCTGGTTCTACAACGGCCCTGCTGACCTGGTTCTCTGGCTCTCGAGCAGCTCTGCTGCCCTGGTTCCTAGCCTCTAGAGCAGCTGTGCTGACCTGGTTCTCTGGCTCTAAAGCAGCTCTGCTGACCTGGTTCCTAGGCTCTAGAGCAGCTCTGCTGACCTGGTTCTCTGGCTCTAAAGCGGCTCTTCTGACTTGGTTCTCTGGCTCTAAAGCACCTCTGCTGACCTCGTTCTTAGGCTCTAGAGCAGATCTGCTGACCTGGTTCTCTGGCTCTAAAGCGGCTCTGCTGACCTGGTTCTCTGGCTCTAAAGCAGCTCTGCTGACCTGCTTCTCTGGCTCTAAAGCACCTCTGCTGACCTGGTTCTTAGGCTCTAGAGCAGCTCTGCTAACCTGGTTCTCTGGTTCTACAACGGCCCTGCTGACCTGGTTCTCTGGCTCTAAAGCGGCTCTGCTGACCTGGTTATCTGGCTCTAAAGCAACTTTGCTGACCTGGTTCTCTGGCTCTAGAGCAGCTCTGCTGACTTGGTTCTTAGGCTCTAGAGCAACTCTGCTGATCTGGTTCTCTGGCTCTAAAGCAGCTCTGCTGACCTGGTTCTCTGGCTCAAAAGCAGCTCTGCTGACCTGGTTTCTCTTGCTCTACAGCAGCTCTGCTGACCGGGTTCTCTGCCTCTAGGGCAGCTTGCTGACTTGGTTCTTAGGTTCTAGAGCAGCTCTGCTGATCTGGTTCTCCGGCTCTAAAGCAGCTCTGCTGACCTGGTTCTCTGGCTCTAAAACAGCTCTGCTGACCTGGTTCTCTCCCTCTAAAGCAGCTCTGCTGACCTGGTTTCTCTGGCTCTACAGCAGCTTTGCTGACCTGGTTCTCTGGCTATATGGCAGCTCTGCTGACCTGGTTCTTAGGCTCTAGAGCAGCTCTGCTGACCTGGTTCTTAGACTCTAAAGCAGCTCTGCTGACCTGGTTCTCTGGCTCTAAAGCAGCTCTGCTGACCTGGTTCTTAGGCTCTAGAGCAGCTTTGCTGACCTGGTTCTCTGGCTCTACAGCAGCTCTGCTGACCTGGTTGTTTGGCTATAAAGCGGCTCTGCTGACCTGGTTCTCTGATTATAAAGCGCCTCTGCTGACCTGGTTCTCTGGCTGTAAAGCAGCTCTGCTGACCTGGTTCTCTCCCTCTAAAGTAGCTCTGCTGACATGGTTCTCTGGCTCTAGAGCAGCTCTGCTAACCTGATTGTCTGGCTCTAAAACACCTCAGCTAACCTAGTTCTCTGGCTCTACAGCAACTCTGCTGTCATGTTTCTCTGGCTCTACAACAGCTCTGCTGACCTGGTTCTTAGGCTCTAGAGCGGCTTTGCTGACCTGGTTCTCTGGCTCTAAATCAGCTCTGCTGACCTGGTTCTCTGGCTCTAAAGCGGCTCTGCTGACCTGGTATCTCTGGCTCTAAAGCGGCTCTGCTGACCTGGTTCTCTGGCTCTAAAGCGGCTCTGCTTACGTGGTTCTCTGGCTCTAAAGCAGCTCTGCTGATCTGGTTCTCTGGCTCTAGAGCAGCTCTGCTGACCTGGTTCTCTGTCTCTACAATGGCTCTGCTGACCTGGTTCTCTGGCTCTAAAGCACCTCCACTGCCCTGGTTCTCTGGCTCTGCAGCAGCTCTGCTGATCTGGTTCTCTGGCTCTAGAGCAGCTCTGCTGCCCTGGTTCCTAGGCTCTAGAGCAGCTGTGCTGACCTGGTTCTCTGGCTCTAAAGCAGCTCTGCTGACCTGGATCTTAGGCTCTAGAGCAGCTCTGCTGACCTGGTCCTCTGGCTCTAAAGCGGCTCTGCTGACCTGGTTTTCTGGCCCTAGAGTGGCTCTGCTGACGTTGTTCTCTGGCTCTAGAGCAGATCTGCTGACCTGGTTCCTGGCTCTAGAGCAGCTCTGCTAACCTGGTTCCTGGTTCTAGAGCAGCTCTGCTGACCTGGTTCTCTGGCTCTAAAGCATATCTGCTGACATGGTTCTTAGGCTCTAGATCAGTTCTGCTAACCTGGTTCTCTGGTTCTACAATGGCCCTGCTGACCTGGTTGTCTGGCTCTAAAGCAGCTCTGCTGACCTGGTTCTGAGGCTCTAAAGCGGCTCTGCTTACGTGGTTCTCTGGCTCTAAAGCAGCTCTGCTGACCTGGTTCTCTGGCTCTAAAGCGGCTCTGCTGACCTGGTTCTCTGTCTCTACAATGGCTCTGCTGACCTGGTTCTCTGGCTCAAAAGCACCTCCGCTGCCCTGGTTCTCTGGCTCTGCAGCAGCTCTGCTGACCTGGTTCTCTGGCTCGAAAGCACCTCCGCTGCCCTGGTTCTCTGGCTCTGCAGCAGCTCTGCTGACCTGGTTCTCTGGCTCTCGAGCAGCTCTGCTGCCCTGGTTCCTAGCCTCTAGAGCAGCTGTGCTGACCTGGTTCTCTGGCTCTAAAGCAGCTCTGCTGACCTGGTTCTTAGGCTCTAGAGCAGCTCTGCTGACCTGGTTCTCTGGCTCTAAAGCGGCTCTTCTGACTTGGTTCTCTGGCTCTAAAGCACCTCTGCTGACCTGGTTCTTAGGCTCTAGAGCAGATCTGCTGACCTGGTTCTCTGGCTCTAAAGCGGCTCTGCTGACCTGGTTCTCTGGCTCTAAAGCAGCTCTGCTGACCTGCTTCTCTGGCTCTAAAGCACCTCTGCTGACCTGGTTCTTAGGCTCTAGAGCAGCTCTGCTAACCTGGTTCTCTGGTTCTACAACGGCCCTGCTGACCTGGTTCTCTGGCTCTAAAGCGGCTCTGCTGACCTGGTTATCTGGCTCTAAAGCAACTTTGCTGACCTGGTTCTCTGGCTCTAGAGCAGCTCTGCTGACTTGGTTCTTAGGCTCTAGAGCAACTCTGCTGATCTGGTTCTCTGGCTCTAAAGCGGCTCTGCTGACCTGGTTCTCTGGCTCTAAAGCAGCTCTCCTGACCTGCTTCTCTGGCTCTAAAGCACCTCTGCTGACCTGGTTCTCAGGCTCTAGAGCAGCTCTGCTAACCTGGTTCTCTGGTTCTACAATGGCCCTGCTGACCTGGTTCTCTGGCTCGAAAGCACCTCCGCTGCCCTGGTTCTCTGGCTCTGCAGCAGCTCTGCTGACCTGGTTCTCTGGCTCTAAAGCGGCTCTGCTTACGTGGTTCTCTGGCTCTAAAGCAGCTCTGCTGACCTGGTTCTCTGTCTCTACAATGGCTCTGCTGACCTGGTTCTCTGGCTCAAAAGCACCTCCGCTGCCCTGGTTCTCTGGCTCTGCAGCAGCTCTGCTGACCTGGTTCTCTGGCTCGAAAGCACCTCCGCTGCCCTGGTTCTCTGGCTCTGCAGCAGCTCTGCTGACCTGGTTCTCTGGCTCTCGAGCAGCTCTGCTGCCCTGGTTCCTAGCCTCTAGAGCAGCTGTGCTGACCTGGTTCTCTGGCTCTAAAGCAGCTCTGCTGACCTGGTTCTTAGGCTCTAGAGCAGCTCTGCTGACCTGGTTCTCTGGCTCTAAAGCGGCTCTTCTGACTTGGTTCTCTGGCTCTAAAGCACCTCTGCTGACCTGGTTCTTAGGCTCTAGAGCAGATCTGCTGACCTGGTTCTCTGGCTCTAAAGCGGCTCTGCTGACCTGGTTCTCTGGCTCTAAAGCAGCTCTGCTGACCTGCTTCTCTGGCTCTAAAGCACCTCTGCTGACCTGGTTCTTAGGCTCTAGAGCAGCTCTGCTAACCTGGTTCTCTGGTTCTACAACGGCCCTGCTGACCTGGTTCTCTGGCTCTAAAGCGGCTCTGCTGACCTGGTTATCTGGCTCTAAAGCAACTTTGCTGACCTGGTTCTCTGGCTCTAGAGCAGCTCTGCTGACTTGGTTCTTAGGCTCTAGAGCAACTCTGCTGATCTGGTTCTCTGGCTCTAAAGCGGCTCTGCTGACCTGGTTCTCTGGCTCTAAAGCAGCTCTCCTGACCTGCTTCTCTGGCTCTAAAGCACCTCTGCTGACCTGGTTCTCAGGCTCTAGAGCAGCTCTGCTAACCTGGTTCTCTGGTTCTACAATGGCCCTGCTGACCTGGTTCTCTGGCTCGAAAGCACCTCCGCTGCCCTGGTTCTCTGGCTCTGCAGCAGCTCTGCTGACCTGGTTCTCTGGCTCTCGAGCAGCTCTGCTGCCCTGGTTCCTAGCCTCTAGAGCAGCTGTGCTGACCTGGTTCTCTGGCTCTAAAGCAGCTCTGCTGACCTGGTTCTTAGGCTCTAGAGCAGCTCTGCTGACCTGGTTCTCTGGCTCTAAAGCGGCTCTTCTGACTTGGTTCTCTGGCTCTAAAGCACCTCTGCTGACCTGGTTCTTAGGCTCTAGAGCAGATCTGCTGACCTGGTTCTCTGGCTCTAAAGCGGCTCTGCTGACCTGGTTCTCTGGCTCTAAAGCAGCTCTGCTGACCTGCTTCTCTGGCTCTAAAGCACCTCTGCTGACCTGGTTCTTAGGCTCTATAGCAGCTCTGCTAACCTGGTTCTCTGGTTCTACAACGGCCCTGCTGACCTGGTTCTCTGGCTCTAAAGCGGCTCTGCTGACCTGGTTATCTGGCTCTAAAGCAACTTTGCTGACCTGGTTCTCTGGCTCTAGAGCAGCTCTGCTGACTTGGTTCTTAGGCTCTAGAGCAACTCTGCTGATCTGGTTCTCTGGCTCTAAAGCAGCTCTGCTGACCTGGTTCTCTGGCTCAAAAGCAGCTCTGCTGAACTGGTTTCTCTGGCTCTACAGCAGCTCTGCTGACCGGGTACTCTGCCTCTAGGGCAGCTTGCTGACTTGGTTCTTAGGCTCTAGAGCAGCTCTGCTGATCTGGTTCTCTGGCTCTAAAGCAGCTCTGCTGACCTGGTTCTCTGGCTCTAAAACAGCTCTGCTGGCCTGGTTCTCTCCCTCTAAAGCAGCTCTGCTGACCTGGTTTCTCTGGCTCTAAAGCAGCTCTGCTGACCTGGTTCTCTGGCTCTAGAGCACGTCTGCTGACCTGGTTCTTAGGGTCTAGAGCAGCTCTGCTGACCTGGTTCTCTGGCTCTAGAGCAGCTCTGCTGTCCTGGTTCTCTCACTCTAAAGCAGTTCTGCTGACCTGGTTCTCTGGCTCTAAAGCAGCTCTGCTGACCTGGTTCTATGGCTCTAAAGCAGCTCTGCTGACCTGGTTCTCTGGCTCTAAAGCAGCTCTGCTGACCTGGTTCTCTGGCTCTAGAGCAGCTCTGCTGACCTGCTTCTCTGGCTCTACGACAGCTCTGCTGACCTGGTTCTCTGGCTCTAAAGCAGCTCTGCTGACCTGGTTCTCTGGCTCTAGAGCACCTCTGCTGACCTGGTTCTTAGGGTCTAGAGCAGCTCTGCTGACCTGGTTCTATGGCTCTAAAGCAGCTCTGCTGACCTGGTTCTCTGTCTCTAGAGCAGCTCTTCTGACCTGGTTGTTAGGCTCTAGAGCAGCTCTGCTGACCTGGTTCTTAGGCTCTAAAGCAGCTCTGCTGACCTGGTTCTCTGGCTCTAGAGCACATCTACTGACCTGGTTCTTAGGGTCTAGAGCAGCTCTGCTGACCTGGTTCTCTGGCTCTAGAGCAGCTCTGCTGACCTGGTTCTCTCCCTCTAGAGCAGCTCTGCTGACCTACTTCTCTGGCTCTAAAACGGCTCTGCTGACCTGGTTCTCTGGCTCTAAAGCAGCTCTGCTGACCTGGTTCTCTGACTCTAGAGCACCTCTGCTGACCTGGTTCTTAGGCTCTAGAGCAGCTCTGCTGACCTGGATGTTTGGCTGTAAAGCGGCTCTGCTGACCTGGTTCTCTGATTTTAAAGCCCCCCTGCTGACCTGGTTCTCTGTCTGTAAAGCGGCTCTGCTGACCTGGTTCTCTCCCTCTAAAGCAGCTCTGCTGACCTGGTTCTCTGACTCTAGAGCACCTCTGCTGACCTGGTTCTTAGGCTCTAGATCAGCTCTGCTGACCTGGTTTTTTGGATGTAAAGCGGCTCTGCTGACCTGGTTCTCTGATTTTAAAGCGCCTCTGCTGACCTGGTTCTCTGGCTGTAAAGCGGCTCTGCTGACCTGGTTCTCTCCCTCTAAAGCAGCTCTGATGACCTGGTTCTCTGGCTCTAGAGCAGCTCTGCTGACCTGGTTCTCTGGATCTAGAGTAGCTCTGCTGACATGGTTCTTGGACTCTAGGGCAGCTCTGCTGACCTAGTTCTCTGGCTCTACAATGGCTCTGCTGACCTGGTTCTCTGGCTCTAAAGCAGCTCTGTTGACCTGGTTCTCTGGCTCTAAAACACCTCTGCTGACCTAATTCTCTGGCTCTACAGCACCACTGCTGACATGTTTCTCTGGCTCTACAACAGCTTTTAAAGCGCCTCTGCTGACCTGGTTCTCTGGCTGTAAAGCGGCTCTGCTGACCTGGTTCTCTCCCTCTAAAGCAGCTCTGCTGACCTGGTTCTCTGGCTCTAGAGCAGCTCTGCTGACCTGGTTCTCTGGATCTAGAGTAGCTCTGCTGCCCTGGTTCCTAGCCTCTAGAGCAGCTCTGCTGACCTGGTTCTCTGTCTCTACAATGGCTCTGCTGACCTGATTCTCTGGCTCTAAAGCACCTCTGCTGAACCGGTTCTCTGGCTCTGCAGCAGCTCTGCTGACCTGTTTCTCTGGCTCTAGAGCAGCTCTGCTGACCTGGTTCTCTCCCTCTAATGCAGCTCTGCTGACCTGGTTCTCTGGCTCTAAAGCGGCTCTGCTCACTTGGTTCTATGGCTCTAAAGCAGCTCTGCTGACCTGGTTTTCTGGCTCTAAAGCAGCTATGCTAACCTGGTTCTCTGGCTCTAGAGCAGCTCTGCTGACCTGCTTCTTTGGCTCTACAACGGCTCTGCTGACCTGGTTCTCTGGCTCTAAAGCCGCTCTGCTGACCTGGTTCTCTGGCTCTAGAGCACCTCTGCTGACCTGCTTCTTAGGGTCTAAAGCAGCTCTGCTGACTTGGTTCTCTGGGTCTAAAGCAGCTCCGCTGACCTGGATCTATGGCTCTAGAGCAGCTCTGCTGACCTGGTTGTTTGGCTGTAAAGCGGCTCTGCTGACCTGGTTCTCTGATTTTAAAGCGCCTCTGCTGACCTGGTTCTCTGGCTGTAAAGTGGTTCTGCTGACCTGGTTCTCTCGCTCTAAAGCAGCTCTGCTGACCTGGTTCTCTGGCTCTAAAGCAGCTCTGCTTACCTGTTTCTCTGGCTCTAGAGCAGCTCTGCTGACCTGGTTCTCTTGCTCTAAAGCAGCTCTGCTGACCTGGTTCTCTGTCTCTAAAGCAGCTCTTATGATCTGGTTCTCTGGCTCCTCTGCTGACCTGGTTCTTAGGGTCTAGAGCAGCTCTCCTGCCCTGGTTCTCTGGCTCTAAAGCAGCTCTGCTGACCTGGTTCTATGGCTCTAAAGCAGCTCTGCTGACCTGGTTCTCTGGCTCTACAACAGCTCTGCTGACCCGGTTCTCTGACTCTAAAGCACCTCTGCTGACCTGGTTCTCTGGCTCTGCAGCAGCTCTGCTGACCTAGTTCTATGGCTCTAGAGCAGCTCTGCTGACCTGGTTGTTAGGCTCTAGAGCAGCTCTGCTAACCTGGTTTTCTGGCTCTAAAGCAGCTCTGCTGACCTGGTTCTCTGGCTCTAGAGTGGCTCTGCTGACTTTGTTCTCTGGCTCTAGAGCGGATCTGCTGACCTGGTTCCTGGCTCTAGAGCAGCTCTGCTGACCTGGTTCCTGGCTCTAGAGCAGCTCTGCTGACCTGGTTCTGTGGCTCTACAAAGGTCCTCTGCTGACCTGGTTCTCTGGCTCTAAAGCAGCTCTGCTGACCTCGTTCTCTGGCTCTACAGCAGCTCTGCTGACCTGGTTCTCTGGCTCTACAGCAGCTCTGCTGACCTAGTCCTTAGGCTCTAGAGCCGCTCTGCTGACCTGGTTCTCTGGCTCTAAAGCAGCTCTGCTGACCTGGTTCTCTGGCTCTAGAGCACTTCTGCTGACCTGGTTCTTAGGGTCTATAGCAGCTCTGATGACCTGGTTCTATGGCTCTAGAGCATCTCTGCTGACCTGGTTCTTAGGCTCTAGAGCAGCTCTGCTGACCTGGTTCATTGGCTCTAAAGCAGCTCTGCTGACCTGGTTCTCTGGCTCTAGAGCACGTCTGCTGACCTGGTTCTTAGGGTCTAGAGCAGCTCTGCTGACCTGGTTCTCTGGCTCTAGAGCAGCTCTGCTGACCTGGATCTCTCCCTCTAGAGCAGCTCTGCTGACCTGCTTCTCTGGCTCTACAACGGTTCTGCTGACCTGGTTCTCTGGCTCTAAAGCAGCTCTGCTGACCTGGTTCTTACACTCTAGAGCAGCTCTGCTGACCTGGTTGTTTGGTAGTAAAGCGGCTCTGCTGACCTGGTTCTCTGATTTTAAAGCGCCTCTGCTGACCTGGTTCTCTGGCTGTAAAGCAGCTCTGCTGACCTGGTTCTCTCCTACTTAAGCAGCTCTGCTGACCTGGTTCTCTTTTTCTAGAGCAGATCTGCTGACCTGGTTCTCTGGCTCTAGAGCAGCTCTGCAGACATGGTTCTTAGACTCTAGGGCAGCTCTGCTGACCTGGTTCTCTGGCTCTACAATAGCTCTGCTGACCTGGTTCTCTGGATCCAAAGCAGCTCTGTTGACCTGGTTCTCTGGCTCTAAAACACCTCTGCTGAACTAGTTCTCTGTCTCTACAGCACCACTACTGACATGTTTCTCTGGCTCTGCAACAGCTCTGTTGACCTGGTTCTCTGCCTCTAGAGCAGCTCTGCTGACCTGGTTCTTAAGCTCTAAAGAGGCTCTGCTGACCTGGTTCTTAGGCTCTAGAGCAGCTCTGCTGACCTGGTTCTCTGGCACTAAAGCGGCTCTGCTGACCTGGTTCTCTGGCCCTAGAGTGGCTCTGCTGATGTTGTTCTCTGGCTCTAGAGCAGATCTGCTGACCTGGTTCCTGGCTCTAGAGCAGCTCTGCTAACCTGGTTTCTGGCTCTAGAGCAGCTCTGCTGACCTGGTTCTCTGGCTCTAAAGCATCTCTGCTGACATGGTTCTTAGGCTCCAGAGCAGCTCTGCTAACCTGGTTCTCTGGTTCTACAACGGCCCTGCTGACCTGGTTATCTGGCTCTAAAGCAGCTCTGCTGACCTGGTTCTGAGGCTCTAAAGCGGCTCTGCTTACGTGGTTCTCTGGCTCTAAAGCAGCTCTGCTGACCTGGTTCTCTGGCTCTAAAGCGGCTCTGCTGACCTGGTTCTCTGTCTCTACAATGGCTCTGCTGACCTCGTTCTCTGGCTCGAAAGCACCTCCGCTGCCTTGGTTCTCTGGCTCTGCAACAGCTCTGCTGACCTGGTTCTCTGGCTCTAGAGCAGCTCTGCTGCCCTGGTTCCTAGCCTCTAGAGCAGCTGTGCTGACCTGGTTCTCTGGCTCTAAAGCAGCTCTGCTGACCTGGTTCTCTGGCTCTAGAGTGACTCTGCTGACTTTGTTCTCTGGCTCTAGAGCGGATCTGCTGACCTGGTTCCTGGCTCTAGAGCAGCTCTGCTGACCTGGTTCATTGGCTCTAGAGCAGCTCTGCTGACCTGGTTCTCTGGCTCTACAAGGGTCCTCTACTGACCTGGTTCTCTGGCTCTAAAGCAGCTCTGCTGACCTGGTTCTCTGGCTCTACAGCAGCTCTGCTGACCTAGTCCTTAGGCTCTAGAGCGGCTCTGCTGACCTGGTTCTCTGGCTCTAAAGCAGCTCTGCTAACCTGGTTTTCTGGCTCTAGAGCACTTCTGCTGACCTGGTTCTTAGGGTCTAGAGCAGCTCTGCTGACCTGGTTCTATGGCTCTAAAGCAGCTCTGCTGACCTGGTTCTCTGGCTCTAGAGCAGCTCTGCTGACCTGGTTCTTAGGCTCTAGAGCAGCTCTGCTGACCTGGTTCATAGGCTCTAAAGCAGCTCTGCTGACCTGGTTCTCTGGCTCTAGAGCACGTCTGCTGACCTGGTTCTTAGGGTCTAGAGCAGCTCTGCTGACCTGGTTCTCTGGCTCTAGAGCAGCTCTGCTGACCTGGTTCTCTCCCTCTAGAGCAGCTCTGCTGACCTGCTTCTTTGGCTCTACAACGGCTCTGCTGACCTGGTTCTCTGGCTCTAAAGCAGCTCTGCTGACCTGGTTCTTACGCTCTAGAGCAGCTCCGCTGACCTGGTTGTTTGGCTGTAAAGCGGCTCTGCTGACCTGGTTCTCTGATTTTAAAGCGCCTCTGCTGACCTGGTTCTCTGGCTGTAAAGCAGCTCTGCTGACCTGGTCCTTACCTACTTAAGCAGCTCTGCTGACCTTGTTCTCTTTTTCTAGAGCAGATCTGCTGACCTGGTTCTCTGGCTCTCGAGCAGCTCTGCAGACATGGTTCTTAGACTATAGGGCAGCTCTGCTGACCTGGTTCTCTGGCTCTACAATGGCTCTGCTGACCTGGTTCTCTGGCTCCAAAGCAGCTCTGTTGACCTGGTTCTCTGGCTCTAAAACACCTCTGCTGACCTAGTTCTCTGGCTCTACAGCACCACTACTGACATGTTTCTCTGGCTCTACAACAGCTCTGCTGACCTGGTTCTCTGCCTCTAGAGCAGCTCTGCTGACCTGGTTCTTAAGCTCTAGAGGGGCTCTGCTGACCTGGTTCTCTGGCTCTAAAGAGGCTCTGCTGACCTGGTTCTTAGGCTCTAGAGCAGCTCTGCTGACCTGGTTCTCTGGCACTAAAGCGGCTCTGCTGACCTGGTTCTTAGGCTCTAGAGCAGCTCTGCTGACCTGGTTCTCTGGCACTAAAGCGGCTCTGCTGACCTGGTTCTCTGGCCCTAGAGTGGCTCTGCTGATGTTGTTCTCTGGCTCTAGAGCAGATCTGCTGATCTGGTTCCTGGCTCTAGAGCAGCTCTGCTGACCTGGTTCTCTGGCTCTAAAGCATCTCTGCTGACATGGTTCTTAGGCTCCAGAGCAGCTCTGCTAACCTGGTTCTCTGGTTCTATAACGGCCCTGCTGACCTGGTTGTCTGGCTCTAAAGCAGCTCTGCTGACCTGGTTCTGAGGCTCTAAAGCAGCTCTGCTTACGTGGTTCTCTGGCTCTAAAGCAGCTCTGCTAACCTGGTTCTCTGGCTCTAAAGCGGCTCTGCTGACCTGGTTCTCTGTCTCTACAATGGCTCTGCTGACCTCGTTCTCTGGCTCGAAAGCACCTCCGTTGCCTTGGTTCTCTGGCTCTGCAACAGCTCTGCTGACCTGGTTCTCTGGCTCTAGAGCAGCTCTGCTGCTCTGGTTCCTAGCCTCTAGAGCAGCTGTGCTGACCTGGTTCTCTGGCTCTAAAGCGGCTCTGCTGACCTGGTTCTCTGGCCCTAGAGTGGCTCTGCTGACGTTGTTCTCTGGCTCTAGAGCAGATCTGCTGACCTGGTTCCTGGTTCTAGAGCAGCTCTGCTGACCTGGTTCTCTGGCTCTAATGCACCTCTGCTGACCTGGTTCTTAGGCTCTAGAGCAGCTCTGCTGACCTGGTTCTTAGATTCTAGAGCAGCTCTGCTGACCTGGTTCTCTGGCTCCAAAGCGGCTCTGCTGACCTGGTTCTCTGGCTCTAAAGCAGCTCTGCTGACCTGGTTCTCTGGCTCTAAAGCACCTCTGCTGACCTGGTTCTCTGGCTCTACAGCAGCTCTGCTGTGCTGGTTCTCTGGCTCTACATCAGCTCTGCTGACCTGGTTCTTAGGCTCTAGAGCGGCTCTGCTGACCTGGTTCTCTGTCTCTAAATCGGCTCTGCTGACCTGGTTCTCTGGCTCTAAAGCGGCTCTGCTGACCTGGTTATCTGGCTCTAAAGCAACTTTGCTGACCTGGTTCTTAGGCTCTAGAGCAGCTCTGCTGATCTGGTTCTCTGGCTCTAAAGCAGCTCTGCTGACCTGGTTCTCTGGCTCAAAAGCAGCTCTGCTGACCTGGTTTCTCTTGCTCTACAGCAGCTCTGCTGACCGGGTTCTCTGCCTCTAGGGCAGCTTGCTGACTTGGTTCTTAGGTTCTAGAACAGCTCTGCTGATCTGGATCTCTGGCTCTAAAGCAGCTCTGCTGACCTGGTTCTCTGGCTCTAAAACAGCTCTGCTGACCTGGTTCTCTCCCTCTAAAGCAGCTCTGCTGACCTGGTTTCTCTGGCTCTACAGCAGCTTTGCTGACCTGGTTCTCTGGCTATATGGCAGCTCTGCTGACCTGGTTCTTAGGCTCTAGAGCAGCTCTGCTGACCTGGTTCTTAGACTCTAAAGCAGCTCTGCTGACCTGGTTCTCTGGCTCTAAAGCAGCTCTGCTGACCTGGTTCTTAGGCTCTAGAGCAGCTTTGCTGACCTGGTTCGCTGGATCTACAGCAGCTCTGCTGACCTGGTTGTTTGGCTATAAAGCGGCTCTGCTGACCTGTTTCTCTGATTATAAAGCGCCTCTGCTGACCTGGTTCTCTGGCTGTAAAGCAGCTCTGCTGACCTGGTTCTCTCCCTCTAAAGTAGCTCTGCTGACATGGATCTCTGGCTCTAGAGCAGCTCTGCTAACCTGATTATCTGGCTCTAAAACACCTCTGCTGACCTAGTTCTCTGGCTCTACAGCAACTCTGCTGACATGTTTCTCTGGCTCTACAACAGCTCTGCTGACCTGGTTCTTAGGCTCTAGAGCAGCTCTGCTGACCTGGTTCTCTGGCTCTAAATCAGCTCTGCTGACCTGGTTCTCTGGCTCTAAAGCGGCTCTGCTGACCTGGTATCTCTGGCTCTAAAGCGGCTCTGCTGACCTGGTTCTCTGGCTCTAAAGCGGCTCTGCTTACGTGGTTCTCTGGCTCTAAAGCAGCTCTGCTGATCTGGTTCTCTGGCTCTAGAGCAGCTCTGCTGACCTGGTTCTCTGTCTCTACAATGGCTCTGCTGACCTGGTTCTCTGGCTCTAAAGCACCTCCACTGCCCTGGTTCTCTGGCTCTGCAGCAGCTCTGCTGATCTGGTTCTCTGGCTCTAGAGCAGCTCTGCTGCCCTGGTTCCTAGGCTCTAGAGCAGCTGTGCTGACCTGGTTCTCTGGCTCCAAAGCAGCTCTGCTGACCTGGTTCTTAGGCTCTAGAGCAGCTCTGCAGACCTGGTCCTCTGGCTCTAAAGCGGCTCTGCTGACCTGGTTCTCTGGCCCTAGAGTGGCTCTGCTGACGTTGTTCTCTGGCTCTAGAGCAGATCTGCTGACCTGGTTCCTGGCTCTAGAGCAGCTCTGCTAACCTGGTTCCTGGTTCTAGAGCAGCTCTGCTGACCTGGTTCTCTGGCTCTAAAGCATATCTGCTGACATGGTTCTTAGGCTCTAGAGCAGTTCTGCTAACCTGGTTCTCTGGTTCTACAACGGCCCTGCTGACCTGGTTGTCTGGCTCTAAAGCAGCTCTGCTGACCTGGTTCTGTGGCTCTAAAGCGGCTCTGCTTACATGGTTCTCTGGCTCTAAAGCAGCTCTTCTGACCTGGTTCTCTGGCTCTAAAGCGGCTCTGCTGACCTGGTTCTCTGTCTCTACAATGGCTCTGCTGACCTGGTTCTCTGGCTCGAAAGCACCTCCGCTGCCCTGGTTCTCTGGCTCTGCAGCAGCTCTGCTGACCTGGTTCTCTGGCTCGAAAGCACCTCTGCTGCCCTGGTTCTCTGGCTCTGCAGCAGCTCTGCTGACATGGTTCTCTGGCTCTCGAGCAGCTCTGCTGCCCTGGTTCCTAGCCTCTAGAGCAGCTGTGCTGACCTGGTTCTCTGGCTCTAAAGCAGCTCTGCTGACCTGGTTCTTAGGCTCTAGAGCAGCTCTGCTGACCGGGTTCTCTGGCTCTAAAGCGGCTCTTCTGACTTGGTTCTCTGGCTCTAAAGCACCTCTGCTGACCTGGTTCTTAGGCGCTAGAGCAGATCTGCTGACCTGGTTCTCTGGCTCTAAAGCGGCTCTGCTGACCTGGTTCTCTGGCTCTAAAGCAGCTCTGCTGACCTTCTTCTCTGGCTCTAAAGCACCTCTGCTGACCTGGTTCTTAGGCTCTAGAGCAGCTCTGCTAACCTGGTTCTCTGGTTCTACAACGGCCCTGCTGACCTGGTTGTCTGGCTCTAAAGCAGCTCTGCTGACCTGGTTCTGTGGCTCTAAAGCGGCTCTGCTTACGTGGTTCTCTGGCTCTAAAGCAGCTCTGCTGACCTGGTTCTCTGGCTCTAAAGCGGCTCTGCTGACCTGTTTCTCTGTCTCTACAATGGCTCTGCTGACCACGTTCTCTGGCTCGAAAGCACCTCCGCTGCCTTCTTTCTCTGGCTCTGCAACAGCTCTGCTGACCTGGTTCTCTGGCTCTAGAGCAGCTCTGCTGCCCTGGTTCCTAGCCTCTAGAGCAGCTGTGCTGACCTGGTTCTCTGGCTCTAAAGCAGCTCTGCTGACCTAGTTCTTAGGCTCTAGAGCAGCTCTGCTGACCTGGTTCTCTGGCTCTAATGCACCTCTGCTGACCTGGTTCTTAGGCTCTAGAGCATCTCTGCTGACCTGGTTCTTAAATTCTAGAGCAGCTCTACTGACCTGGTTCTCTGGCTCTAAAGCGGCTCTGCTGACCTGGTTCTCTGGTTCTAAAGCAGCTCTGCTGACCTGGTTCTCTGGCTCTAAAGCACCTCGGCTGACCTGGTTCTCTGGCTCTACAGCAGCTCTGCTGTGCTGGTTCTCTGGCTCTACAGCATCTCTGCTGACCTGGTTCTTAGGCTCTAGAGCGGCTCTGCTGACCTGGTTCTCTGGCTGTAAAGCAGCTCTGCTGACCTGGTTCTCTCCCTCTAAAGTAGCTCTGCTGACATGGATCTCTGGCTCTAGAGCAGCTCTGCTAACCTGATTATCTGGCTCTAAAACACCTCTGCTGACCTAGTTCTCTGGCTCTACAGCAACTCTGCTGACATGTTTCTCTGGCTCTACAACAGCTCTGCTGACCTGGTTCTTAGGCTCTAGAGCAGCTCTGCTGACCTGGTTCTCTGGCTCTAAATCAGCTCTGCTGACCTGGTTCTCTGGCTCTAAAGCGGCTCTGCTGACCTGGTATCTCTGGCTCTAAAGCGGCTCTGCTGACCTGGTTCTCTGGCTCTAAAGCGGCTCTGCTTACGTGGTTCTCTGGCTCTAAAGCAGCTCTGCTGATCTGGTTCTCTGGCTCTAGAGCAGCTCTGCTGACCTGGTTCTCTGTCTCTACAATGGCTCTGCTGACCTGGTTCTCTGGCTCTAAAGCACCTCCACTGCCCTGGTTCTCTGGCTCTGCAGCAGCTCTGCTGATCTGGTTCTCTGGCTCTAGAGCAGCTCTGCTGCCCTGGTTCCTAGGCTCTAGAGCAGCTGTGCTGACCTGGTTCTCTGGCTCCAAAGCAGCTCTGCTGACCTGGTTCTTAGGCTCTAGAGCAGCTCTGCAGACCTGGTCCTCTGGCTCTAAAGCGGCTCTGCTGACCTGGTTCTCTGGCCCTAGAGTGGCTCTGCTGACGTTGTTCTCTGGCTCTAGAGCAGATCTGCTGACCTGGTTCCTGGCTCTAGAGCAGCTCTGCTAACCTGGTTCCTGGTTCTAGAGCAGCTCTGCTGACCTGGTTCTCTGGCTCTAAAGCATATCTGCTGACATGGTTCTTAGGCTCTAGAGCAGTTCTGCTAACCTGGTTCTCTGGTTCTACAACGGCCCTGCTGACCTGGTTGTCTGGCTCTAAAGCAGCTCTGCTGACCTGGTTCTGTGGCTCTAAAGCGGCTCTGCTTACATGGTTCTCTGGCTCTAAAGCAGCTCTTCTGACCTGGTTCTCTGGCTCTAAAGCGGCTCTGCTGACCTGGTTCTCTGTCTCTACAATGGCTCTGCTGACCTGGTTCTCTGGCTCGAAAGCACCTCCGCTGCCCTGGTTCTCTGGCTCTGCAGCAGCTCTGCTGACCTGGTTTCTCTTGCTCTACAGCAGCTCTGCTGACCGGGTTCTCTGCCTCTAGGGCAGCTCTGCTGCCCTGGTTCCTAGCCTCTAGAGCAGCTGTGCTGACCTGGTTCTCTGGCTCTAAAGCAGCTCTGCTGACCTAGTTCTTAGGCTCTAGAGCAGCTCTGCTGACCTGGTTCTCTGGCTCTAATGCACCTCTGCTGACCTGGTTCTTAGGCTCTAGAGCAGCTCTGCTGATCTGGTTCTCTGGCTCTAAAGCAGCTCTGCTGACCTGGTTTCTCTTGCTCTACAGCAGCTCTGCTGACCGGGTTCTCTGCCTCTAGGGCAGCTCTGCTGCCCTGGTTCCTAGCCTCTAGAGCAGCTGTGCTGACCTGGTTCTCTGGCTCTAAAGCAGCTCTGCTGACCTAGTTCTTAGGCTCTAGAGCAGCTCTGCTGACCTGGTTCTCTGGCTCTAATGCACCTCTGCTGACCTGGTTCTTAGGCTCTAGAGCATCTCTGCTGACCTGGTTCTTAAATTCTAGAGCAGCTCTACTGACCTGGTTCTCTGGCTCTAAAGCGGCTCTGCTGACCTGGTTCTCTGGTTCTAAAGCAGCTCTGCTGACCTGGTTCTCTGGCTCTAAAGCACCTCGGCTGACCTGATTCTCTGGCTCTACAGCAGCTCTGCTGTGCTGGTTCTCTGGCTCTACAGCATCTCTGCTGACCTGGTTCTTAGGCTCTAGAGCGGCTCTGCTGACCTGGTTCTCTGTCTCTAAATTGGCTCTGCTGACCTGGTTCTCTGGCTCTAAAGCGGCTCTGCTGACCTGGTTATCTGGCTCTAAAGCAACTTTGCTGACCTGGTTCTTAGGCTCTAGAGCAGCTCTGCTGATCTGGTTCTCTGGCTCTAAAGCAGCTCTGCTGACCTGGTTTCTCTTGCTCTAAATCAGCTCTGCTGACCTGGTTCTCTGGCTCTAAAGCGGCTCTGCTGACCTGGTATCTCTGGCTCTAAAGCGGCTCTGCTGACCTGGTTCTCTGGCTCTAAAGCGGCTCTGCTTACGTGGTTCTCTGGCTCTAAAGCAGCTCTGCTGATCTGGTTCTCTGGCTCTAGAGCAGCTCTGCTGACCTGGTTCTCTGTCTCTACAATGGCTCTGCTGACCTGGTTCTCTGGCTCTAAAGCACCTCCACTGCCCTGGTTCTCTGGCTCTGCAGCAGCTCTGCTGATCTGGTTCTCTGGCTCTAGAGCAGCTCTGCTGCCCTGGTTCCTAGGCTCTAGAGCAGCTGTGCTGACCTGGTTCTCTGGCTCCAAAGCAGCTCTGCTGACCTGGTTCTTAGGCTCTAGAGCAGCTCTGCAGACCTGGTCCTCTGGCTCTAAAGCGGCTCTGCTGACCTGGTTCTCTGGCCCTAGAGTGGCTCTGCTGACGTTGTTCTCTGGCTCTAGAGCAGATCTGCTGACCTGGTTCCTGGCTCTAGAGCAGCTCTGCTAACCTGGTTCCTGGTTCTAGAGCAGCTCTGCTGACCTGGTTCTCTGGCTCTAAAGCATATCTGCTGACATGGTTCTTAGGCTCTAGAGCAGTTCTGCTAACCTGGTTCTCTGGTTCTACAACGGCCCTGCTGACCTGGTTGTCTGGCTCTAAAGCAGCTCTGCTGACCTGGTTCTGTGGCTCTAAAGCGGCTCTGCTTACATGGTTCTCTGGCTCTAAAGCAGCTCTTCTGACCTGGTTCTCTGGCTCTAAAGCGGCTCTGCTGACCTGGTTCTCTGTCTCTACAATGGCTCTGCTGACCTGGTTCTCTGGCTCGAAAGCACCTCCGCTGCCCTGGTTCTCTGGCTCTGCAGCAGCTCTGCTGACCTGGTTCTCTGGCTCGAAAGCACCTCTGCTGCCCTGGTTCTCTGGCTCTGCAGCAGCTCTGCTGACATGGTTCTCTGGCTCTCGAGCAGCTCTGCTGCCCTGGTTCCTAGCCTCTAGAGCAGCTGTGCTGACCTGGTTCTCTGGCTCTAAAGCAGCTCTGCTGACCTGGTTCTTAGGCTCTAGAGCAGCTCTGCTGACCGGGTTCTCTGGCTCTAAAGCGGCTCTTCTGACTTGGTTCTCTGGCTCTAAAGCACCTCTGCTGACCTGGTTCTTAGGCGCTAGAGCAGATCTGCTGACCTGGTTCTCTGGCTCTAAAGCGGCTCTGCTGACCTGGTTCTCTGGCTCTAAAGCAGCTCTGCTGACCTTCTTCTCTGGCTCTAAAGCACCTCTGCTGACCTGGTTCTTAGGCTCTAGAGCAGCTCTGCTAACCTGGTTCTCTGGTTCTACAACGGCCCTGCTGACCTGGTTGTCTGGCTCTAAAGCAGCTCTGCTGACCTGGTTCTGTGGCTCTAAAGCGGCTCTGCTTACGTGGTTCTCTGGCTCTAAAGCAGCTCTGCTGACCTGGTTCTCTGGCTCTAAAGTGGCTCTGCTGACCTGTTTCTCTGTCTCTACAATGGCTCTGCTGACCACGTTCTCTGGCTCGAAAGCACCTCCGCTGCCTTCTTTCTCTGGCTCTGCAACAGCTCTGCTGACCTGGTTCTCTGGCTCTAGAGCAGCTCTGCTGCCCTGGTTCCTAGCCTCTAGAGCAGCTGTGCTGACCTGGTTCTCTGGCTCTAAAGCAGCTCTGCTGACCTAGTTCTTAGGCTCTAGAGCAGCTCTGCTGACCTGGTTCTCTGGCTCTAATGCACCTCTGCTGACCTGGTTCTTAGGCTCTAGAGCATCTCTGCTGACCTGGTTCTTAAATTCTAGAGCAGCTCTACTGACCTGGTTCTCTGGCTCTAAAGCGGCTCTGCTGACCTGGTTCTCTGGTTCTAAAGCAGCTCTGCTGACCTGGTTCTCTGGCTCTAAAGCACCTCGGCTGACCTGATTCTCTGGCTCTACAGCAGCTCTGCTGTGCTGGTTCTCTGGCTCTACAGCATCTCTGCTGACCTGGTTCTTAGGCTCTAGAGCGGCTCTGCTGACCTGGTTCTCTGTCTCTAAATCGGCTCTGCTGACCTGGTTCTCTGGCTCTAAAGCGGCTCTGCTGACCTGGTTATCTGGCTCTAAAGCAACTTTGCTGACCTGGTTCTTAGGCTCTAGAGCAGCTCTGCTGATCTGGTTCTCTGGCTCTAAAGCAGCTCTGCTGACCTGGTTTCTCTTGCTCTACAGCAGCTCTGCTGACCGGGTTCTCTGCCTCTAGGGCAGCTTGCTGACTTGGTTCTTAGGTTCTAGAGCAGCTCTGCTGACCTGGTTCTCTGGCTCTAAAACAGCTCTGTTGACCTGGTTCTCTCCCTCTAAAGCAGCTCTGCTGACCTGGTTTCTCTGGCTCTACAGCAGCTCTGCTGACCTGGTTCTCTGGCTATAGAGCAGCTCTGCTGACCTGGTTCTTAGGCTCTAGAGCAGCTCTGCTGACCTGGTTCTTAGACTCTAAAGCAGCTCTGCTGACCTGGTTCTCTGGCTCTAAAGCAGCTCTGCTGACCTGGTTCTTAGGCTCTAGAGCAGCTTTGCTGACCTGGTTCTCTGGCTCTACAGCAGCTCTGCTGACCTGGTTGTTTGGCTATAAAGCGGCTCTGCTGACCTGGTTCTCTGATTCTAAAGCGCCTCTGCTGACCTGGTTCTCTGGCTGTAAAGCGGCTCTGCTGACCTGGTTCTCTCCCTCTAAAGTAGCTCTGCTGACCTGGTTCTCTGGCTCTAGAGCAGCTCTGCTAACCTGCTTATCTGGCTCTAAAACACCTCTGCTGACCTAGTTCTCTGGCTCTACAGCAACTCTGCTGACATGTTTCTCTGGCTCTACAACAGCTCTGCTGACCTGGTTCTTAGGCTCTAGAGCGGCTCTGATGACCTGGTTCACTGGCTCTAAATTGGCTCTGCTGACCTGGTTCTCTGGCTCTAAAGCGGCTCTGCTGACCTGGTTCTCTGGCTCTAAAGCGGCTCTGCTTACGTGGCTCTCTGGCTCTAAAGCAGCTCTGCTGACCTGGTTCTCTGGCTCTAGAGCAGCTCTGCTGACCTGGTTCTCTGTCTCTACAATGGCTCTGCTGACCTGGTTCTCTGGCTCTAAAGCACCTCCGCTGCCCTGGTTCTCTGCCTCTGCAGCAGCTCTGCTGACCTGGTTCTCTGGCTCTAGAGCAGCTCTGCTGCCCTGGTTCCTAGGCTCTAGAGCAGCTGTGCTGACCTGGTTCTCTGGCTCTAAAGCAGCTCTGCTGACCGGGTTCTTAGGCTCTAGAGCAGCTCTGCTGACCTGGTTCTCTGGCTCTAAAGCGGCTCTGCTGACCTGGTTCTCTGGCTCTAGAGTGGCTCTGCTGACGTTGTTCTCTGGCTCTAGAGCAGATCTGCTTATCTGGTTCCTGGCTCTAGAGCAGCTCTGCTAACCTGGTACCTGGCTCTAGAGCAGCTCTGCTGACCTGGTTCTCTGGTTCTACAACGTCCCTGCTGACCTGGTTGTCTGGCTCTAAAGCAGCTCTGCTGACCTGGTTCTGTGGCTCTAAAGCAGCTCTGCTGACCTGGTTCTCTGGCTCGAAAGCGGCTCTGCTGCCCTGGTTCTCTGGCTCTGCAGCAGCTCTGCTGACATGGTTCTCTGGCTCTCGAGCAGCTCTGCTGCCCTGGTTCCTAGCCTCTAGAGCAGCTGTGCTGACCTGGTTCTCTGGCTCTAAAGCAGCTCTGCTGACCTGGTTCTTAGGCTCTAGAGCAGCTCTGCTGACCGGGTTCTCTGGCTCTAAAGCGGCTCTTCTGACTTGGTTCTCTGGCTCTAAAGCACCTCTGCTGACCTGGTTCTTAGGCGCTAGAGCAGATCTGCTGACCTGGTTCTCTGGCTCTAAAGCGGCTCTGCTGACCTGGTTCTCTGGCTCTAAAGCAGCTCTGCTGACCTTCTTCTCTGGCTCTAAAGCACCTCTGCTGACCTGGTTCTTAGGCTCTAGAGCAGCTCTGCTAACCTGGTTCTCTGGTTCTACAACGGCCCTGCTGACCTGGTTGTCTGGCTCTAAAGCAGCTCTGCTGACCTGGTTCTGTGGCTCTAAAGCGGCTCTGCTTACGTGGTTCTCTGGCTCTAAAGCAGCTCTGCTGACCTGGTTCTCTGGCTCTAAAGTGGCTCTGCTGACCTGTTTCTCTGTCTCTACAATGGCTCTGCTGACCACGTTCTCTGGCTCGAAAGCACCTCCGCTGCCTTCTTTCTCTGGCTCTGCAACAGCTCTGCTGACCTGGTTCTCTGGCTCTAGAGCAGCTCTGCTGCCCTGGTTCCTAGCCTCTAGAGCAGCTGTGCTGACCTGGTTCTCTGGCTCTAAAGCAGCTCTGCTGACCTAGTTCTTAGGCTCTAGAGCAGCTCTGCTGACCTGGTTCTCTGGCTCTAATGCACCTCTGCTGACCTGGTTCTTAGGCTCTAGAGCATCTCTGCTGACCTGGTTCTTAAATTCTAGAGCAGCTCTACTGACCTGGTTCTCTGGCTCTAAAGCGGCTCTGCTGACCTGGTTCTCTGGTTCTAAAGCAGCTCTGCTGACCTGGTTCTCTGGCTCTAAAGCACCTCGGCTGACCTGATTCTCTGGCTCTACAGCAGCTCTGCTGTGCTGGTTCTCTGGCTCTACAGCATCTCTGCTGACCTGGTTCTTAGGCTCTAGAGCGGCTCTGCTGACCTGGTTCTCTGTCTCTAAATCGGCTCTGCTGACCTGGTTCTCTGGCTCTAAAGCGGCTCTGCTGACCTGGTTATCTGGCTCTAAAGCAACTTTGCTGACCTGGTTCTTAGGCTCTAGAGCAGCTCTGCTGATCTGGTTCTCTGGCTCTAAAGCAGCTCTGCTGACCTGGTTTCTCTTGCTCTACAGCAGCTCTGCTGACCGGGTTCTCTGCCTCTAGGGCAGCTTGCTGACTTGGTTCTTAGGTTCTAGAGCAGCTCTGCTGACCTGGTTCTCTGGCTCTAAAACAGCTCTGTTGACCTGGTTCTCTCCCTCTAAAGCAGCTCTGCTGACCTGGTTTCTCTGGCTCTACAGCAGCTCTGCTGACCTGGTTCTCTGGCTATAGAGCAGCTCTGCTGACCTGGTTCTTAGGCTCTAGAGCAGCTCTGCTGACCTGGTTCTTAGACTCTAAAGCAGCTCTGCTGACCTGGTTCTCTGGCTCTAAAGCAGCTCTGCTGACCTGGTTCTTAGGCTCTAGAGCAGCTTTGCTGACCTGGTTCTCTGGCTCTACAGCAGCTCTGCTGACCTGGTTGTTTGGCTATAAAGCGGCTCTGCTGACCTGGTTCTCTGATTCTAAAGCGCCTCTGCTGACCTGGTTCTCTGGCTGTAAAGCGGCTCTGCTGACCTGGTTCTCTCCCTCTAAAGTAGCTCTGCTGACCTGGTTCTCTGGCTCTAGAGCAGCTCTGCTAACCTGCTTATCTGGCTCTAAAACACCTCTGCTGACCTAGTTCTCTGGCTCTACAGCAACTCTGCTGACATGTTTCTCTGGCTCTACAACAGCTCTGCTGACCTGGTTCTTAGGCTCTAGAGCGGCTCTGATGACCTGGTTCACTGGCTCTAAATTGGCTCTGCTGACCTGGTTCTCTGGCTCTAAAGCGGCTCTGCTGACCTGGTTCTCTGGCTCTAAAGCGGCTCTGCTTACGTGGCTCTCTGGCTCTAAAGCAGCTCTGCTGACCTGGTTCTCTGGCTCTAGAGCAGCTCTGCTGACCTGGTTCTCTGTCTCTACAATGGCTCTGCTGACCTGGTTCTCTGGCTCTAAAGCACCTCCGCTGCCCTGGTTCTCTGCCTCTGCAGCAGCTCTGCTGACCTGGTTCTCTGGCTCTAGAGCAGCTCTGCTGCCCTGGTTCCTAGGCTCTAGAGCAGCTGTGCTGACCTGGTTCTCTGGCTCTAAAGCAGCTCTGCTGACCGGGTTCTTAGGCTCTAGAGCAGCTCTGCTGACCTGGTTCTCTGGCTCTAAAGCGGCTCTGCTGACCTGGTTCTCTGGCTCTAGAGTGGCTCTGCTGACGTTGTTCTCTGGCTCTAGAGCAGATCTGCTTATCTGGTTCCTGGCTCTAGAGCAGCTCTGCTAACCTGGTACCTGGCTCTAGAGCAGCTCTGCTGACCTGGTTCTCTGGTTCTACAACGTCCCTGCTGACCTGGTTGTCTGGCTCTAAAGCAGCTCTGCTGACCTGGTTCTGTGGCTCTAAAGCAGCTCTGCTGACCTGGTTCTCTGGCTCTAAAGCGGCTCTGCTGACCTGGTTCTCTGTCTCTACAATGGCTCTGCTGACCTCGTTCTCTGGCTCGAAAGTACCTCCGCTGCCCTGGTTCTCTGGCTCTGCAACAGCTCTGCTGACCTGGTTCTCTGGCTCTAGAGCAGCTCTGCTGCCCTGGTTCCTAGCCTCTAGAGCAGCTGTGCTGACCTGGTTCTCTGGCTCTAAAGCAGCTCTGCTGACCTGGTTCTTAGGCTCTAGAGCAGCTCTGCTGACCTGGTTCTCTGGCTCTAATGCACCTCTGCTGACCTGGTTCTTAGGCTCTAGAGCATCTCTGCTGACCTGGTTCTTAAATTCTAGAGCAGCTCTGCTGACCTGGTTCTCTGGCTCTAAAGCGGCTCTGCTGACCTGGTTCTCTGGTTCTAAAGCAGCTCTGCTGACCTGGTTCTCTGGCTCTAAAGCACCTCGGCTGACCTGGTTCTCTGGCTCTACAGCAGCTCTGCTGTGCTGGTTCTCTGGCTCTACAGCAGCTCTGCTGACCTGGTTCTCTGGCTCTAGAGCAGCTCTGCTGCCCTGGTTCCTAGGTTCTAGAGCAGCTCTGCTGACCTGGTTCTCTGGCTCTAAAACAGCTCTGTTGACCTGGTTCTCTCCCTCTAAAGCAGCTCTGCTGACCTGGTTTCTCTGGCTCTACAGCAGCTCTGCTGACCTGGTTCTCTGGCTATAGAGCAGCTCTGCTGACCTGGTTCTTAGGCTCTAGAGCAGCTCTGCTGACCTGGTTCTTAGACTCTAAAGCAGCTCTGCTGACCTGGTTCTCTGGCTCTAAAGCAGCTCTGCTGACCTGGTTCTTAGGCTCTAGAGCAGCTTTGCTGACCTGGTTCTCTGGCTCTACAGCAGCTCTGCTGACCTGGTTGTTTGGCTATAAAGCGGCTCTGCTGACCTGGTTCTCTGATTCTAAAGCGCCTCTGCTGACCTGGTTCTCTGGCTGTAAAGCGGCTCTGCTGACCTGGTTCTCTCCCTCTAAAGTAGCTCTGCTGACCTGGTTCTCTGGCTCTAGAGCAGCTCTGCTAACCTGCTTATCTGGCTCTAAAACACCTCTGCTGACCTAGTTCTCTGGCTCTACAGCAACTCTGCTGACATGTTTCTCTGGCTCTACAACAGCTCTGCTGACCTGGTTCTTAGGCTCTAGAGCGGCTCTGATGACCTGGTTCACTGGCTCTAAATTGGCTCTGCTGACCTGGTTCTCTGGCTCTAAAGCGGCTCTGCTGACCTGGTTCTCTGGCTCTAAAGCGGCTCTGCTTACGTGGCTCTCTGGCTCTAAAGCAGCTCTGCTGACCTGGTTCTCTGGCTCTAGAGCAGCTCTGCTGACCTGTTTCTCTGTCTCTACAATGGCTCTGCTGACCACGTTCTCTGGCTCGAAAGCACCTCCGCTGCCTTCTTTCTCTGGCTCTGCAACAGCTCTGCTGACCTGGTTCTCTGGCTCTAGAGCAGCTCTGCTGCCCTGGTTCCTAGCCTCTAGAGCAGCTGTGCTGACCTGGTTCTCTGGCTCTAAAGCAGCTCTGCTGACCTAGTTCTTAGGCTCTAGAGCAGCTCTGCTGACCTGGTTCTCTGGCTCTAATGCACCTCTGCTGACCTGGTTCTTAGGCTCTAGAGCATCTCTGCTGACCTGGTTCTTAAATTCTAGAGCAGCTCTACTGACCTGGTTCTCTGGCTCTAAAGCGGCTCTGCTGACCTGGTTCTCTGGTTCTAAAGCAGCTCTGCTGACCTGGTTCTCTGGCTCTAAAGCACCTCGGCTGACCTGATTCTCTGGCTCTACAGCAGCTCTGCTGTGCTGGTTCTCTGGCTCTACAGCATCTCTGCTGACCTGGTTCTTAGGCTCTAGAGCGGCTCTGCTGACCTGGTTCTCTGTCTCTAAATCGGCTCTGCTGACCTGGTTCTCTGGCTCTAAAGCGGCTCTGCTGACCTGGTTATCTGGCTCTAAAGCAACTTTGCTGACCTGGTTCTTAGGCTCTAGAGCAGCTCTGCTGATCTGGTTCTCTGGCTCTAAAGCAGCTCTGCTGACCTGGTTTCTCTTGCTCTACAGCAGCTCTGCTGACCGGGTTCTCTGCCTCTAGGGCAGCTTGCTGACTTGGTTCTTAGGTTCTAGAGCAGCTCTGCTGACCTGGTTCTCTGGCTCTAAAACAGCTCTGTTGACCTGGTTCTCTCCCTCTAAAGCAGCTCTGCTGACCTGGTTTCTCTGGCTCTACAGCAGCTCTGCTGACCTGGTTCTCTGGCTATAGAGCAGCTCTGCTGACCTGGTTCTTAGGCTCTAGAGCAGCTCTGCTGACCTGGTTCTTAGACTCTAAAGCAGCTCTGCTGACCTGGTTCTCTGGCTCTAAAGCAGCTCTGCTGACCTGGTTCTTAGGCTCTAGAGCAGCTTTGCTGACCTGGTTCTCTGGCTCTACAGCAGCTCTGCTGACCTGGTTGTTTGGCTATAAAGCGGCTCTGCTGACCTGGTTCTCTGATTCTAAAGCGCCTCTGCTGACCTGGTTCTCTGGCTGTAAAGCGGCTCTGCTGACCTGGTTCTCTCCCTCTAAAGTAGCTCTGCTGACCTGGTTCTCTGGCTCTAGAGCAGCTCTGCTAACCTGCTTATCTGGCTCTAAAACACCTCTGCTGACCTAGTTCTCTGGCTCTACAGCAACTCTGCTGACATGTTTCTCTGGCTCTACAACAGCTCTGCTGACCTGGTTCTTAGGCTCTAGAGCGGCTCTGATGACCTGGTTCACTGGCTCTAAATTGGCTCTGCTGACCTGGTTCTCTGGCTCTAAAGCGGCTCTGCTGACCTGGTTCTCTGGCTCTAAAGCGGCTCTGCTTACGTGGCTCTCTGGCTCTAAAGCAGCTCTGCTGACCTGGTTCTCTGGCTCTAGAGCAGCTCTGCTGACCTGGTTCTCTGTCTCTACAATGGCTCTGCTGACCTGGTTCTCTGGCTCTAAAGCACCTCCGCTGCCCTGGTTCTCTGCCTCTGCAGCAGCTCTGCTGACCTGGTTCTCTGGCTCTAGAGCAGCTCTGCTGCCCTGGTTCCTAGGCTCTAGAGCAGCTGTGCTGACCTGGTTCTCTGGCTCTAAAGCAGCTCTGCTGACCGGGTTCTTAGGCTCTAGAGCAGCTCTGCTGACCTGGTTCTCTGGCTCTAAAGCGGCTCTGCTGACCTGGTTCTCTGGCTCTAGAGTGGCTCTGCTGACGTTGTTCTCTGGCTCTAGAGCAGATCTGCTTATCTGGTTCCTGGCTCTAGAGCAGCTCTGCTAACCTGGTACCTGGCTCTAGAGCAGCTCTGCTGACCTGGTTCTCTGGTTCTACAACGTCCCTGCTGACCTGGTTGTCTGGCTCTAAAGCAGCTCTGCTGACCTGGTTCTGTGGCTCTAAAGCAGCTCTGCTGACCTGGTTCTCTGGCTCTAAAGCGGCTCTGCTGACCTGGTTCTCTGTCTCTACAATGGCTCTGCTGACCTCGTTCTCTGGCTCGAAAGTACCTCCGCTGCCCTGGTTCTCTGGCTCTGCAACAGCTCTGCTGACCTGGTTCTCTGGCTCTAGAGCAGCTCTGCTGCCCTGGTTCCTAGCCTCTAGAGCAGCTGTGCTGACCTGGTTCTCTGGCTCTAAAGCAGCTCTGCTGACCTGGTTCTTAGGCTCTAGAGCAGCTCTGCTGACCTGGTTCTCTGGCTCTAATGCACCTCTGCTGACCTGGTTCTTAGGCTCTAGAGCATCTCTGCTGACCTGGTTCTTAAATTCTAGAGCAGCTCTGCTGACCTGGTTCTCTGGCTCTAAAGCGGCTCTGCTGACCTGGTTCTCTGGTTCTAAAGCAGCTCTGCTGACCTGGTTCTCTGGCTCTAAAGCACCTCGGCTGACCTGGTTCTCTGGCTCTACAGCAGCTCTGCTGTGCTGGTTCTCTGGCTCTACAGCATCTCTGCTGACCTGGTTCTTAGGCTCTAGAGCGGCTCTGCTGACCTGGTTCTCTGTCTCTAAATCGGCTCTGCTGACCTGGTTCTCTGGCTCTAAAGCGGCTCTGCTGACCTGGTTATCTGGCTCTAAAGCAACTTTGCTGACCTGGTTCTTAGGCTCTAGAGCAGCTCTGCTGATCTGGTTCTCTGGCTCTAAAGCAGCTCTGCTGACCTGGTTCTCTGGCTCAAAAGCAGCTCTGCTGACCTGGTTTCTCTTGCTCTACAGCAGCTCTGCTGACCGGGTTCTCTGCCTCTAGGGCAGCTTGCTGACTTGGTTCTTAGGTTCTAGAGCAGCTCTGCTGACCTGGTTCTCTGGCTCTAAAACAGCTCTGCTGACCTGGTTCTCTCCCTCTAAAGCAGCTCTGCTGACCTGGTTTCTCTGGCTCTACAGCAGCTCTGCTGACCTGGTTCTCTGGCTATAGAGCAGCTCTGCTGACCTGATTCTTAGGCTCTAGAGCAGCTCTGCTGACCTGGTTCTTAGACTCTAAAGCAGCTCTGCTGACCTGGTTCTCTGGCTCTAAAGCAGCTCTGCTGACCTGGTTCTTAGGCTCTAGAGCAGCTTTGCTGACCTGGTTCTCTGGCTCTACAGCAGCTCTGCTGACCTGGTTGTTTGGCTATAAAGCGGCTCTGCTGACCTGGTTCTCTGATTCTAAAGCGCCTCTGCTGACCTGGTTCTCTGGCTGTAAAGCGGCTCTGCTGACCTGGTTCTCTCCCTCTAAAGTAGCTCTGCTGACCTGGTTCTCTGGCTCTAGAGCAGCTCTGCTAACCTGCTTATCTGGCTCTAAAACACCTCTGCTGACCTAGTTCTCTGGCTCTACAGCAACTCTGCTGACATGTTTCTCTGGCTCTACAACAGCTCTGCTGACCTGGTTCTTAGGCTCTAGAGCGGCTCTGATGACCTGGTTCACTGGCTCTAAATCGGCTCTGCTGACCTGGTTCTCTGGCTCTAAAGCGGCTCTGCTGACCTGGTTCTCTGGCTCTAAAGCGGCTCTGCTTACGTGGCTCTCTGGCTCTAAAGCAGCTCTGCTGACCTGGTTCTCTGGCTCTAGAGCAGCTCTGCTGACCTGGTTCTCTGTCTCTACAATGGCTCTGCTGACCTGGTTCTCTGGCTCTAAAGCACCTCCGCTGCCCTGGTTCTCTGCCTCTGCAGCAGCTCTGCTGACCTGGTTCTCTGGCTCTAGAGCAGCTCTGCTGCCCTGGTTCCTAGGCTCTAGAGCAGCTGTGCTGACCTGGTTCTCTGGCTCTAAAGCAGCTCTGCTGACCTGGTTCTTAGGCTCTAGAGCAGCTCTGCTGACCTGGTTCTCTGGCTCTAAAGCGGCTCTGCTGACCTGGTTCTCTGGCTCTAGAGTGGCTCTGGGGACGTTGTTCTCTGGCTCTAGAGCAGATCTGCTTACCTGGTTCCTGGCTCTAGAGCAGCTCTGCTAACCTGGCACCTGGCTCTAGAGCAGCTCTGCTGACCTGGTTCTCTGGTTCTACAACGTCCCTGCTAACCTGGTTGTCTGGCTCTAAAGCAGCTCTGCTGACCTGGTTCTGTGGCTCTAAAGCGGCTCTGCTTACGTGGTTCTCTGGCTCTAAAGCAGCTCTGCTGACCTGGTTCTCTGGCTCTAAAGCGGCTCTGCTGACCTGGTTCTCTGTCTCTACAATGGCTCTGCTGACCTCGTTCTCTGGCTCAAAAGTACCTCTGCTGCCCTGGTTCTCTGGCTCTGCAACAGCTCTGCTGACTTGGTTCTCTGGCTCTAGAGCAGCTCTGCCACCCTGGTCCCTAGCCTCTAGAGCAGCTGTGCTGACCTGGTTCACTGGCTCTAAAGCAGCTCTGCTGACCTGGTTATTAACTTCTAGATCAGCTCTGCTGACCTGGTTCTCTGGCTCTAAAGCGGCTCTGCTGACCTAGTTGTCTGTCTCTAAATCGGCTCTGCTGACCTGGTTCTCTGGCTCTAAAGCACCTCTGCTGACCTGGTTCTTAGGCTCTAGAGCAGCTCTGCTGACCTGGTTATTAACTTCTAGATCAGCTCTGCTGACCTGGTTCTCTGGCTCTAAAGCGGCTCTGCTGACCTAGTTGTCTGTCTCTAAATCGGCTCTGCTGACCTGGTTCTCTGGCTCTAAAGCGGCTCTGCTGAACTGGTTATCTGGCTCTAAAGCAGCTCTGCTGACCTGGTTCTCTGGCTCAAAAGCAGCTCTGCTGACCTGGTTTCTCTTGCTCTACAGCAGCTCTGCTGACCGGGTTCTCTGCCTCTAGGGCAGCTTGCTGACTTGGTTCTTAGGTTCTAGAGCAGCTCTGCTGATCTGGTTCTCCGGCTCTAAAGCAGCTCTGCTGACCTGATTCTCTGGCTCTAAAACAGCTCTGCTGACCTGGTTCTCTCCCTCTAAAGCAGCTCTGCTGACCTGGTTTCTCTGGCTCTACAGCAGCTCTGCTGACCTGGTTCTCTGGCTATAGAGCAGCTCTGCTGACATGTTTCTCTGGCTCTACAACAGCTCTGCTGACCTGGTTCTTAGGGTCTAGAGCAGCTCTGCTGACCTGGTGCTTTGGCTCTAGAGCAGCTCTGCTGCCCTGGTTCCTAGGCTCTAGAGCAGCTGTGCTGACCTGGTTCTCTGGCTCTAAAGCAGCTCTGCTGACCTGGTTCTTAGGCTCTAGAGCAGCTCTGCTGACCTGGTTCTCTGGCTCTAAAGCGGCTCTGCTGACCTGGTTCTCTGGCCCTAGAGTGGCTCTGATGACGTTGTTCTTTGGCTCTAGAGCAGATCTGCTGACCTGGTTCCTGGCTCTAGAGCAGCTCTGCTAACCTGGTACCTGGCTCTAGAGCAGCTCTGCTGACCTGGTTCTCTGGTTCTACAACGGCCCTGCTGACCTGGTTGTCTGGCTCTAAAGCAGCTCTGCTGACCTGGTTCTCTGGCTCTGCAGCAGCTCTGCTGACATGGTTCTCTGGCTCTCGAGCAGCTCTGCTGCCCTGGTTCCTAGCCTCTAGAGCAGCTGTGCTGACCTGGTTCTCTGGCTCTAAAGCAGCTCTGCTGACCTGGTTCTTAGGCTCTAGAGCAGCTCTGCTGACCGGGTTCTCTGGCTCTAAAGCGGCTCTTCTGACTTGGTTCTCTGGCTCTAAAGCACCTCTGCTGACCTGGTTCTTAGGCGCTAGAGCAGATCTGCTGACCTGGTTCTCTGGCTCTAAAGCGGCTCTGCTGACCTGGTTCTCTGGCTCTAAAGCAGCTCTGCTGACCTTCTTCTCTGGCTCTAAAGCACCTCTGCTGACCTGGTTCTTAGGCTCTAGAGCAGCTCTGCTAACCTGGTTCTCTGGTTCTACAACGGCCCTGCTGACCTGGTTGTCTGGCTCTAAAGCAGCTCTGCTGACCTGGTTCTGTGGCTCTAAAGCGGCTCTGCTTACGTGGTTCTCTGGCTCTAAAGCAGCTCTGCTGACCTGGTTCTCTGGCTCTAAAGCGGCTCTGCTGACCTGTTTCTCTGTCTCTACAATGGCTCTGCTGACCACGTTCTCTGGCTCGAAAGCACCTCCGCTGCCTTCTTTCTCTGGCTCTGCAACAGCTCTGCTGACCTGGTTCTCTGGCTCTAGAGCAGCTCTGCTGCCCTGGTTCCTAGCCTCTAGAGCAGCTGTGCTGACCTGGTTCTCTGGCTCTAAAGCAGCTCTGCTGACCTGGTTCTTAGGCTCTAGAGCAGCTCTGCTGACCTGGTTCTCTGGCTCTAATGCACCTCTGCTGACCTGGTTCTTAGGCTCTAGAGCATCTCTGCTGACCTGGTTCTTAAATTCTAGAGCAGCTCTACTGACCTGGTTCTCTGGCTCTAAAGCGGCTCTGCTGACCTGTTTCTCTGGTTCTAAAGCAGCTCTGCTGACCTGGTTCTCTGGCTCTAAAGCACCTCGGCTGACCTGGTTCTCTGGCTCTACAGCAGCTCTGCTGTGCTGGTTCTCTGGCTCTACAGCATCTCTGCTGACCTGGTTCTTAGGCTCTAGAGCGGCTCTGCTGACCTGGTTCTCTGTCTCTAAATCGGCTCTGCTGACCTGGTTCTCTGGCTCTAAAGCGGCTCTGCTGACCTGGTTATCTGGCTCTAAAGCAACTTTGCTGACCTGGTTCTTAGGCTCTAGAGCAGCTCTGTTGATCTGGTTCTCTGGCTCTAAAGCAGCTCTGCTGACCTGGTTCTCTGGCTCAAAAGCAGCTCTGCTGACCTGGTTTCTCTTGCTCTACAGCAGCTCTGCTGACCGGGTTCTCTGCCTCTAGGGCAGCTTGCTGACTTGGTTCTTAGGTTCTAGAGCAGCTCTGCTGACCTGGTTCTCTGGCTCTAAAACAGCTCTGCTGACCTGGTTCTCTCCCTCTAAAGCAGCTCTGCTGACCTGGTTTCTCTGGCTCTACAGCAGCTCTGCTGACCTGGTTCTCTGGCTATAGAGCAGCTCTGCTGACCTGGTTCTTAGGCTCTAGAGCAGCTCTGCTGACCTGGTTCTTAGACTCTAAAGCAGCTCTGCTGACCTGGTTCTCTGGCTCTAAAGCAGCTCTGCTGACCTGGTTCTTAGGCTCTAGAGCAGCTTTGCTGACCTGGTTCTCTGGCTCTACAGCAGCTCTGCTGACCTGGTTGTTTGGCTATAAAGCGGCTCTGCTGACCTGGTTCTCTGATTCTAAAGCGCCTCTGCTGACCTGGTTCTCTGGCTGTAAAGCGGCTCTGCTGACCTGGTTCTCTCCCTCTAAAGTAGCTCTGCTGACCTGGTTCTCTGGCTCTAGAGCAGCTCTGCTAACCTGCTTATCTGGCTCTAAAACACCTCTGCTGACCTAGTTCTCTGGCTCTACAGCAACTCTGCTGACATGTTTCTCTGGCTCTACAACAGCTCTGCTGACCTGGTTCTTAGGCTCTAGAGCGGCTCTGATGACCTGGTTCACTGGCTCTAAATTGGCTCTGCTGACCTGGTTCTCTGGCTCTAAAGCGGCTCTGCTGACCTGGTTCTCTGGCTCTAAAGCGGCTCTGCTTACGTGGCTCTCTGGCTCTAAAGCAGCTCTGCTGACCTGGTTCTCTGGCTCTAGAGCAGCTCTGCTGACCTGGTTCTCTGTCTCTACAATGGCTCTGCTGACCTGGTTCTCTGGCTCTAAAGCACCTCCGCTGCCCTGGTTCTCTGCCTCTGCAGCAGCTCTGCTGACCTGGTTCTCTGGCTCTAGAGTAGCTCTGCTGCCCTGGTTCCTAGGCTCTAGAGCAGCTGTGCTGACCTGGTTCTCTGGCTCTAAAGCAGCTCTGCTGACCGGGTTCTTAGGCTCTAGAGCAGCTCTGCTGACCTGGTTCTCTGGCTCTAAAGCGGCTCTGCTGACCTGGTTCTCTGGCTCTAGAGTGGCTCTGCTGACGTTGTTCTCTGGCTCTAGAGCAGATCTGCTTATCTGGTTCCTGGCTCTAGAGCAGCTCTGCTAACCTGGTACCTGGCTCTAGAGCAGCTCTGCTGACCTGGTTCTCTGGTTCTACAACGTCCCTGCTGACCTGGTTGTCTGGCTCTAAAGCAGCTCTGCTGACCTGGTTCTGTGGCTCTAAAGCAGCTCTGCTGACCTGGTTCTCTGGCTCTAAAGCGGCTCTGCTGACCTGGTTCTCTGTCTCTACAATGGCTCTGCTGACCTCGTTCTCTGGCTCGAAAGTACCTCCGCTGCCCTGGTTCTCTGGCTCTGCAACAGCTCTGCTGACCTGGTTCTCTGGCTCTAGAGCAGCTCTGCTGCCCTGGTTCCTAGCCTCTAGAGCAGCTGTGCTGACCTGGTTCTCTGGCTCTAAAGCAGCTCTGCTGACCTGGTTCTTAGGCTCTAGAGCAGCTCTGCTGACCTGGTTCTCTGGCTCTAATGCACCTCTGCTGACCTGGTTCTTAGGCTCTAGAGCATCTCTGCTGACCTGGTTCTTAAATTCTAGAGCAGCTCTGCTGACCTGGTTCTCTGGCTCTAAAGCGGCTCTGCTGACCTGGTTCTCTGGTTCTAAAGCAGCTCTGCTGACCTGGTTCTCTGGCTCTAAAGCACCTCGGCTGACCTGGTTCTCTGGCTCTACAGCAGCTCTGCTGTGCTGGTTCTCTGGCTCTACAGCATCTCTGCTGACCTGGTTCTTAAGCTCTAGAGCGGCTCTGCTGACCTGGTTCTCTGTCTCTAAATCGGCTCTGCTGACCTGGTTCTCTGGCTCTAAAGCGGCTCTGCTGACCTGGTTATCTGGCTCTAAAGCAACTTTGCTGACCTGGTTCTTAGGCTCTAGAGCAGCTCTGCTGATCTGGTTCTCTGGCTCTAAAGCAGCTCTGCTGACCTGGTTCTCTGGCTCAAAAGTAGCTCTGCTGACCTGGTTTCTCTTGCTCTACAGCAGCTCTGCTGACCGGGTTCTCTGCCTCTAGGGCAGCTTGCTGACTCGGTTCTTAGGTTCTAGAGCAGCTCTGCTGACCTGGTTCTCTGGCTCTAAAACAGCTCTGCTGACCTGGTTCTCTCCCTCTAAAGCAGCTCTGCTGACCTGGTTTCTCTGGCTCTACAGCAGCTCTGCTGACCTGGTTCTCTGGCTATAGAGCAGCTCTGCTGACCTGATTCTTAGGCTCTAGAGCAGCTCTGCTGACCTGGTTCTTAGACTCTAAAGCAGCTCTGCTGACCTGGTTCTCTGGCTCTAAAGCAGCTCTGCTGACCTGGTTCTTAGGCTCTAGAGCAGCTTTGCTGACCTGGTTCTCTGGCTCTACAGCAGCTCTGCTGACCTGGTTGTTTGGCTATAAAGCGGCTCTGCTGACCTGGTTCTCTGATTCTAAAGCGCCTCTGCTGACCTGGTTCTCTGGCTGTAAAGCGGCTCTGCTGACCTGGTTCTCTCCCTCTAAAGTAGCTCTGCTGACCTGGTTCTCTGGCTCTAGAGCAGCTCTGCTAACCTGCTTATCTGGCTCTAAAACACCTCTGCTGACCTAGTTCTCTGGCTCTACAGCAACTCTGCTGACATGTTTCTCTGGCTCTACAACAGCTCTGCTGACCTGGTTCTTAGGCTCTAGAGCGGCTCTGATGACCTGGTTCACTGGCTCTAAATCGGCTCTGCTGACCTGGTTCTCTGGCTCTAAAGCGGCTCTGCTGACCTGGTTCTCTGGCTCTAAAGCGGCTCTGCTTACGTGGCTCTCTGGCTCTAAAGCAGCTCTGCTGACCTGGTTCTCTGGCTCTAGAGCAGCTCTGCTGACCTGGTTCTCTGTCTCTACAATGGCTCTGCTGACCTGGTTCTCTGGCTCTAAAGCACCTCCGCTGCCCTGGTTCTCTGCCTCTGCAGCAGCTCTGCTGACCTGGTTCTCTGGCTCTAGAGCAGCTCTGCTGCCCTGGTTCCTAGGCTCTAGAGCAGCTGTGCTGACCTGGTTCTCTGGCTCTAAAGCAGCTCTGCTGACCTGGTTCTTAGGCTCTAGAGCAGCTCTGCTGACCTGGTTCTCTGGCTCTAAAGCGGCTCTGCTGACCTGGTTCTCTGGCTCTAGAGTGGCTCTGGGGACGTTGTTCTCTGGCTCTAGAGCAGATCTGCTTACCTGGTTCCTGGCTCTAGAGCAGCTCTGCTAACCTGGTACCTGGCTCTAGAGCAGCTCTGCTGACCTGGTTCTCTGGTTCTACAACGTCCCTGCTAACCTGGTTGTCTGGCTCTAAAGCAGCTCTGCTGACCTGGTTCTGTGGCTCTAAAGCGGCTCTGCTTACGTGGTTCTCTGGCTCTAAAGCAGCTCTGCTGACCTGGTTCTCTGGCTCTAAAGCGGCTCTGCTGACCTGGTTCTCTGTCTCTACAATGGCTCTGCTGACCTCGTTCTCTGGCTCGAAAGTACCTCCGCTGCCCTGGTTCTCTGGCTCTGCAACAGCTCTGCTGACCTGGTTCTCTGGCTCTAGAGCAGCTCTGCCACCCTGGTCCCTAGCCTCTAGAGCAGCTGTGCTGACCTGGTTCACTGGCTCTAAAGCAGCTCTGCTGACCTGGTTCTTAGGCTCTAGAGCAGCTCTGCTAACCTGGTTCTCTGGCTCTAAAGCACCTCTGCTGACCTGGTTCTTAGGCTCTAGAGCAGCTCTGCTGACCTGGTTATTAACTTCTAGATCAGCTCTGCTGACCTGGTTCTCTGGCTCTAAAGCGGCTCTGCTGACCTAGTTGTCTGTCTCTAAATCGGCTCTGCTGACCTGGTTCTCTGGCTCTAAAGCACCTCGGCTGACCTGGTTCTCTGGCTCTACAGCAGCTCTGCTGTGCTGGTTCTCTGGCTCTACAGCATCTCTGCTGACCTGGTTCTTAGGCTCTAGAGCGGCTCTGCTGACCTGGTTCTCTGTCTCTAAATCGGCTCTGCTGACCTGGTTCTCTGGCTCTAAAGCGGCTCTGCTGACCTGGTTATCTGGCTCTAAAGCAACTTTGCTGACCTGGTTCTTAGGCTCTAGAGCAGCTCTGCTGATCTGGTTCTCTGGCTCTAAAGCAGCTCTGCTGACCTGGTTCTCTGGCTCAAAAGCAGCTCTGCTGACCTGGTTTCTCTTGCTCTACAGCAGCTCTGCTGACCGGGTTCTCTGCCTCTAGGGCAGCTTGCTGACTTGGTTCTTAGGTTCTAGAGCAGCTCTGCTGACCTGGTTCTCTGGCTCTAAAACAGCTCTGCTGACCTGGTTCTCTCCCTCTAAAGCAGCTCTGCTGACCTGGTTTCTCTGGCTCTACAGCAGCTCTGCTGACCTGGTTCTCTGGCTATAGAGCAGCTCTGCTGACCTGATTCTTAGGCTCTAGAGCAGCCCTGCTGACCTGGTTCTTAGACTCTAAAGCAGCTCTGCTGACCTGGTTCTCTGGCTCTAAAGCAGCTCTGCTGACCTGGTTCTTAGGCTCTAGAGCAGCTTTGCTGACCTGGTTCTCTGGCTCTACAGCAGCTCTGCTGACCTGGTTGTTTGGCTATAAAGCGGCTCTGCTGACCTGGTTCTCTGATTCTAAAGCGCCTCTGCTGACCTGGTTCTCTGGCTGTAAAGCGGCTCTGCTGACCTGGTTCTCTCCCTCTAAAGTAGCTCTGCTGACCTGGTTCTCTGGCTCTAGAGCAGCTCTGCTAACCTGCTTATCTGGCTCTAAAACACCTCTGCTGACCTAGTTCTCTGGCTCTACAGCAACTCTGCTGACATGTTTCTCTGGCTCTACAACAGCTCTGCTGACCTGGTTCTTAGGCTCTAGAGCGGCTCTGATGACCTGGTTCACTGGCTCTAAATCGGCTCTGCTGACCTGGTTCTCTGGCTCTAAAGCGGCTCTGCTGACCTGGTTCTCTGGCTCTAAAGCGGCTCTGCTTACGTGGCTCTCTGGCTCTAAAGCAGCTCTGCTGACCTGGTTCTCTGGCTCTAGAGCAGCTCTGCTGACCTGGTTCTCTGTCTCTACAATGGCTCTGCTGACCTGGTTCTCTGGCTCTAAAGCACCTCCGCTGCCCTGGTTCTCTGCCTCTGCAGCAGCTCTGCTGACCTGGTTCTCTGGCTCTAGAGCAGCTCTGCTGCCCTGGTTCCTAGGCTCTAGAGCAGCTGTGCTGACCTGGTTCTCTGGCTCTAAAGCAGCTCTGCTGACCTGGTTCTTAGGCTCTAGAGCAGCTCTGCTGACCTGGTTCTCTGGCTCTAAAGCGGCTCTGCTGACCTGGTTCTCTGGCTCTAGAGTGGCTCTGGGGACGTTGTTCTCTGGCTCTAGAGCAGATCTGCTTACCTGGTTCCTGGCTCTAGAGCAGCTCTGCTAACCTGGTACCTGGCTCTAGAGCAGCTCTGCTGACCTGGTTCTCTGGTTCTACAACGTCCCTGCTAACCTGGTTGTCTGGCTCTAAAGCAGCTCTGCTGACCTGGTTCTGTGGCTCTAAAGCGGCTCTGCTTACGTGGTTCTCTGGCTCTAAAGCAGCTCTGCTGACCTGGTTCTCTGGCTCTAAAGCGGCTCTGCTGACCTGGTTCTCTGTCTCTACAATGGCTCTGCTGACCTCGTTCTCTGGCTCGAAAGTACCTCCGCTGCCCTGGTTCTCTGGCTCTGCAACAGCTCTGCTGACCTGGTTCTCTGGCTCTAGAGCAGCTCTGCCACCCTGGTCCCTAGCCTCTAGAGCAGCTGTGCTGACCTGGTTCACTGGCTCTAAAGCAGCTCTGCTGACCTGGTTCTTAGGCTCTAGAGCAGCTCTGCTAACCTGGTTCTCTGGCTCTAAAGCACCTCTGCTGACCTGGTTCTTAGGCTCTAGAGCAGCTCTGCTGACCTGGTTATTAACTTCTAGATCAGCTCTGCTGACCTGGTTCTCTGGCTCTAAAGCGGCTCTGCTGACCTAGTTGTCTGTCTCTAAATCGGCTCTGCTGACCTGGTTCTCTGGCTCTAAAGCGGCTCTGCTGAACTGGTTATCTGGCTCTAAAGCAGCTCTGCTGACCTGGTTCTCTGGCTCAAAAGCAGCTCTGCTGACCTGGTTTCTCTTGCTCTACAGCAGCTCTGCTGACCGGGTTCTCTGCCTCTAGGGCAGCTTGCTGACTTGGTTCTTAGGTTCTAGAGCAGCTCTGCTGATCTGGTTCTCCGGCTCTAAAGCAGCTCTGCTGACCTGATTCTCTGGCTCTAAAACAGCTCTGCTGACCTGGTTCTCTCCCTCTAAAGCAGCTCTGCTGACCTGGTTTCTCTGGCTCTACAGCAGCTCTGCTGACCTGGTTCTCTGGCTATAGAGCAGCTCTGCTGACATGTTTCTCTGGCTCTACAACAGCTCTGCTGACCTGGTTCTTAGGGTCTAGAGCAGCTCTGCTGACCTGGTGCTTTGGCTCTAGAGCAGCTCTGCTGCCCTGGTTCCTAGGCTCTAGAGCAGCTGTGCTGACCTGGTTCTCTGGCTCTAAAGCAGCTCTGCTGACCTGGTTCTTAGGCTCTAGAGCAGCTCTGCTGACCTGGTTCTCTGGCTCTAAAGCGGCTCTGCTGACCTGGTTCTCTGGCCCTAGAGTGGCTCTGATGACGTTGTTCTTTGGCTCTAGAGCAGATCTGCTGACCTGGTTCCTGGCTCTAGAGCAGCTCTGCTAACCTGGTACCTGGCTCTAGAGCAGCTCTGCTGACCTGGTTCTCTGGTTCTACAACGGCCCTGCTGACCTGGTTGTCTGGCTCTAAAGCAGCTCTGCTGACCTGGTTCTGTGGCTCTAAAGCAGCTCTGCTTACGTGGTTCTCTGGCTCTAAAACAGCTCTGCTGACCTGGTTCTCTGGCTCTAAAGCGGCTCTGCTGACCTGGTTCTCTGTCTCTACAATGGCTCTGCTGACCTCGTTCTCTGGCTCGAAAGTACCTCCGCTGCCCTGGTTCTCTGGCTCTGCAACAGCTCTGCTGACCTGGTTCTCTGGCTCTAGAGCAGCTCTGCTGCCCTGGTTCCTAGCCTCTAGAGCAGCTGTGCTGACTTGGTTCTCTGGCTCTAAAGCAGCTCTGCTGACCTGGTTCTTAGGCTCTAGAGCAGCTCTGCTAACCTGGTTCTCTGGCTCTAAAGCACCTCTGCTGACCTGGTTCTTAGGCTCTAGAGCAGCTCTGCTGACCTGGTTCTTAGGCTCTAGAGCAGCTCTGCTGACCTGGTTCTCTGGCTCTAAAGTGGCTCTGCTGACCTGGTTCTCTGGCTCTAAAGCAGCTCTGCTGACCTGGTTCTCTGGCTCTAAAGCACCTCTGCTGAGCTGATTCTCTGGCTCAACAGCAGCTCTGCTGTGCGGGTTCTCTGGCTCTACAGCAGCTCTGCTGACCTGGTTCTTAGGCTCTAGAGCGGCTCTGCTGACCTGGTTCTCTGTCTCTAAATCGGCTCTGCTGACCTGGTTCTCTGGCTCTAAAGCGGCTCTGCTGACCTGGTTATCTGGCTCTAAAGCAACTTTGCTGATGTGGTTCTTAGGCTCTAGAGCAGCTCTGCTGATCTGGTTCTCTGGCTCTAAAGTAGCTCTGCTGACCTGGTTCTCTGGCTCAAAAGCAGCTCTGCTGACCTGGTTTCTCTGGCTCTACAGCAGCTCTGCTGACCAGGTTCTCTGCCTCTAGGGCAGCTTGCTGACTTGGTTCTTAGGCTCTAGAGCAGCTCTGCTGATCTGGTTCTCTGGCTCTAAAGCAGCTCTGCTGACCTGGTTCTCTGGCTCTAAAACAGCTCTGCTGACCTGATTCTCTCCCTCTAAAGCAGCTCTGCTGACCTGGTTTCTCTGGCTCTACAGCAGCTCTGCTGACCTGGTTCTCTGGCTATAGAGCAGCTCTGCTGACCTGGTTCTTAGGCTCTAGAGCAGCTCTGCTGACCTGGTTCTTAGGCTCTAAAGCAGCTCTGCTGACCTGGTTCTCTGGCTCTAAAGTAGCTCTGCTGACCTGGTTCTTAGGCTTTAGAGAAGCTTTGCTGACCTGGTTCTCTGGATCTACAGCAGCTCTGCTGACCTGGTTGTTTGGCTATAAAGCGGCTCTGCTGACCTGGTTCTCTGATTCTAAAGCGCCTCTGCTGACCTGGTTCTCTGGCTGTAAAGCGGCTCTGCTGACCTGGTTCTCTCCCTCTAAAGTAGCTCTGCTGACCTGGTTCTCTGGCTCTAGAGCAGCTCTGCTGACCTGGTTCTCTGGCTCTAAAGCAGCTCTGCTAACCTGATTATCTGGCTCTAAAACACCTCTGCTGACCTAGTTCTCTGGCTCTACAGCAACTCTGCTGACATGTTTCTCTGGCTCTACAACAGCTCTGCTGACCTGGTTCTTAGGCTCTAGAGCGGCTCTGCTGACCTGGTTCTCTGGCTCTAAATCGGCTCTGCTGACCTGGTTCTCTGGCTGTAAAGCGGGTCTGCTGACCTGGTTCTCTGGCTCTAAAGCGGCTCTGCTTACGTGGTTCTCTGGCTCTAAAGCAGCTCTGCTGACCTGGTTCTCTGGCTCTAGAGCAGCTCTGCTGACCTGTTTCTCTGTCTCTACAATGGCTCTGCTGACCTCGTTCTCTGGCTCGAAAGCACCTCCGCTGCCTTCTTTCTCTGGCTCTGCAACAGCTCTGCTGACCTGGTTCTCTGGCTCTAGAGCAGCTCTGCTGCCCTGGTTCCTAGCCTCTAGAGCAGCTGTGCTGACCTGGTTCTCTGGCTCTAAAGCAGCTCTGCTGACCTGGTTCTTAGGCTCTAGAGCAGCTCTGCTGACCTGGTTCTCTGGCTCTAATGCACCTCTGCTGACCTGGTTCTTAGGCTCTAGAGCATCTCTGCTGACCTGGTTCTTAAATTCTAGAGCAGCTCTGCTGACCTGGTTCTCTGGCTCTAAAGCGGCTCTGCTGACCTGGTTCTCTGGTTCTAAAGCAGCTCTGCTTACCTGGTTCTCTGGCTCTAAAGCACCTCGGCTGACCTGGTTCTCTGGCTCTACAGCAGCTCTGCTGTGCTGGTTCTCTGGCTCTACAGCATCTCTGCTGACCTGGTTCTTAGGCTCTAGAGCGGCTCTGCTGACCTGGTTCTCTGTCTCTAAATCGGCTCTGCTGACCTGGTTCTCTGGCTCTAAAGCGGCTCTGCTGACCTGGTTATCTGGCTCTAAAGCAACTTTGCTGACCTGGTTCTTAGGCTCTAGAGCAGCTCTGCTGATCTGGTTCTCCTTCTCTAAAGCAGCTCTGCTGACCTGGTTCTCTGGCTCAAAAGCAGCTCTGCTGACCTGGTTTCTCTTGCTCTACAGCAGCTCTGCTGACCGGGTTCTCTGCCTCTAGGGCAGCTTGCTGACTTGGTTCTTAGGTTCTAGAGCAGCTCTGCTGACCTGGTTCTCTGGCTCTAAAACAGCTCTGCTGACCTGGTTCTCTCCCTCTAAAGCAGCTCTGCTGACCTGGTTTCTCTGGCTCTACAGCAGCTCTGCTGACCTGGTTCTCTGGCTATAGAGCAGCTCTGCTGACCTGGTTCTTAGGCTCTAGAGCAGCTCTGCTGACCTGGTTCTTAGACTCTAAAGCAGCTCTGCTGACCTGGTTCTCTGGCTCTAAAGCAGCTCTGCTGACCTGGTTCTTAGGCTCTAGAGCAGCTTTGCTGACCTGGTTCTCTGGCTCTACAGCGGCTCTGCTGACCTGGTTGTTTGGCTATAAAGCGGCTCTGCTGACCTGGTTCTCTGATTCTAAAGCGCCTCTGCTGACCTGGTTCTCTGGCTGTAAAGCGGCTCTGCTGACCTGGTTCTCTCCCTCTAAAGTAGCTCTGCTGACCTGGTTCTCTGGCTCTAGAGCAGCTCTGCTAACCTGCTTATCTGGCTCTAAAACACCTCTGCTGACCTAGTTCTCTGGCTCTACAGCAACTCTGCTGACATGTTTCTCTGGCTCTACAACAGCTCTGCTGACCTGGTTCTTAGGCTCTAGAGCGGCTCTGATGACCTGGTTCACTGGCTATAAATCGGCTCTGCTGACCTGGTTCTCTGGCTCTAAAGCGGCTCTGCTGACCTGGTTCTCTGGCTCTAAAGCGGCTCTGCTTACGTGGCTCTCTGGCTCTAAAGCAGCTCTGCTGACCTGGTTCTCTGGCTCTAGAGCAGCTCTGCTGACCTGGTTCTCTGGCTCTACAATGGCTCTGCTGACCTGGTTCTCTGGCTCTAAAGCACCTCCGCTGCCCTGGTTCTCTGCCTCTGCAGCAGCTCTGCTGACCTGGTTCTCTGGCTCTAGAGCAGCTCTGCTGCCCTGGTTCCTAGGCTCTAGAGCAGCTGTGCTGACCTGGTTCTCTGGCTCTAAAGCAGCTCTGCTGACCTGGTTCTTAGGCTCTAGAGCAGCTCTGCTGACCTGGTTCTCTGGCTCTAAAGCGGCTCTGCTGACCTGGTTCTCTGGCTCTAGAGTGGCTCTGCTGACGTTGTTCTCTGGCTCTAGAGCAGATCTGCTTACCTGGTTCCTGGCTCTAGAGCAGCTCTGCTAACCTGGTACCTGGCTCTAGAGCAGCTCAGCTGACCTGGTTCTCTGGTTCTACAACGTCCCTGCTGACCTGGTTGTCTGGCTCTAAAGCAGCTCTGCTGACCTGGTTCTGTGGCTCTAAAGCGGCTCTGCTTACGTGGTTCTCTGGCTCTAAAGCAGCTCTGCTGACCTGGTTCTCTGGCTCTAAAGCGGCTCTGCTGACCTGGTTCTCTGTCTCTACAATGGCTCTGCTGACCTCGTTCTCTGGCTCGAAAGTACCTCCGCTGCCCTGGTTCTCTGGCTCTGCAACAGCTCTGCTGACCTGGTTCTCTGGCTCTAGAGCAGCTCTGCTGCCCTGGTTCCTAGCCTCTAGAGCAGCTGTGCTGACCTGGTTCTCTGGCTCTAAAGCAGCTCTGCTGACCTGGTTCTTAGGCTCTAGAGCAGCTCTGCTGACCTGGTTCTCTGGCTCTAATGCACCTCTGCTGACCTGGTTCTTAGGCTCTAGAGCATCTCTGCTGACCTGCTTCTTAAATTCTAGAGCAGCTCTGCTGACCTGGTTCTCTGGCTCTAAAGCGGCTCTGCTGACCTGGTTCTCTGGTTCTAAAGCAGCTCTGCTGACCTGGTTCTCTGGCTCTAAAGCATCTCGGCTGACCTGGTTCTCTGGCTCTACAGCAGCTCTGCTGTGCTGGTTCTCTGGCTCTACAGCATCTCTGCTGACCTGGTTCTTAGGCTCTAGAGCGGCTCTGCTGACCTGGTTCTCTGTCTCTAAATCGGCTCTGCTGACCTGGTTCTCTGGCTCTAGAGTGGCTCTGCTGACGTTGTTCTCTGGCTCTAAAGCAGCTCTGCTGACCTGGTTCTCTGGCTCAAAAGCAGCTCTGCTGACCTGGTTTCTCTTGCTCTACAGCAGCTCTGCTGACCGGGTTCTCTGCCTCTAGGGCAGCTTGCTGACTTGGTTCTTAGGTTCTAGAGCAGCTCTGCTGACCTGGTTCTCTGGCTCTAAAACAGCTCTGCTGACCTGGTTCTCTCCCTCTAAAGCAGCTCTGCTGACCTGGTTTCTCTGGCTCTACAGCAGCTCTGCTGACCTGGTTCTCTGGCTCTGCAGCAGCTCTGCTGACCTGGTTCTCTGGATCTAGAGCAGCTCTCCTGCCCTGGTTCCTAGGCTCTAGAGCAGCTGTGCTGACCTGGTTCTCTGGCTCTAAAGCAGATCTGCTGACCTGGTTCTTAGGCTCTAGAGCAGCTCTGCTGACCTGGTTCTCTGGCTCTAAAGCGGCTCTGCTGACCTGGTTCTCTGGCCCTAGAGTGGCTCTGCTGATGTTGTTCTTTGGCTCTAGAGCAGATCTGCTGACCTGGTTCCTGGCTCTAGAGCAGCTCTGCTAACCTGGTTCCTGGCTCTAGAGCAGCTCTGCTGACCTGGTTCTCTGGCTCTAAAGCATCTCTGCTGACATGGTTCTTAGGCTCTAGAGCAGCTCTGCTAACCTGGTTCTCTGGTTCTACAACGGCCCCGCTGACCTGGTTGTCTGTCTCTAAAGCAGCTCTGCTGACCTGTTATGTGGCTCTAAAGTGGCTCTGCTTACGTGGTTCTCTGGCTCTAAAACAGCTCTGCTGACCTGGTTCTCTGGCTCTAAAGCTGCTCTGCTGACCTGGTTCTCTGTCTCTACAATGGCTCTGCTGACCTGGTTCTCTGGCTCGAAAGCACCTCCGCTGCCCTGGTTCTCTGGCTCTGCAGCAACTCTGCTGACCTGGTTCTCTAGCTCTAAAGCAGCTCTGCTGCCCTGGTTCCAAGGCTCTAGAGCAGCTGTGCTGACCTGGTTCTCTGGCTCTAAAGCAGCTCTGCTGACCTGGTTCTTAGGCTCTAGAGCAGCTCTGCTGACCTGGTTCTCTGGCTCTAAAGCGGCTCTGCTGACCTGGTTCTCTGGCCCTAGAGTGGCTCTGCTGACGTTGTTCTCTGGCTCTAGAGCGGATCTGCTGAACTGGTTCCTGGCTCTACAGCAGCTCTGCGGACCTGGTTCCTGGTTCTAAAGCATCTCTGCTGACATGGTTCTTAGGCTCTAGAGCAACTTTGCTGACCTGGTTCTCTGGTTCTACAACAGCCCTGCTGACCTGGTTTTCTGGCTCTAAAGGAGCTCTGCTGACCTGGTTCTCTGGTTCTCTGGCTCTAAAGCACCTCTGCTGACCTGGTTCTCTGGCTCTACAGCAGCTCTGCTGAGCTGGTTCTCTGGCTCTACAGCAGCCCTGGTGACCTGGTTCTTAGGCTCTAGAGCGGCTCTGCTGACCTGGTTCTCTGTCTCTAAATCGGCTCTGCTGACCTGGTTCTCTGGCTCTAAAGCGGCTCTGCTGACCTGGTTATCTGGCTCTAAAGCAACTTTGCTGACCTGGTTCTCTGGCTCTAGAGCAGCTCTGCTGACTTGGTTCTTAGGCTCAAGAGCAGCTCTGCTGATCTGGTTCTCTGGCTCTAAAGCAGCTCTGCTGACCTGGTTCTCTGGCTCAAAAGCAGCTCTGCTGACCTGGTTTCTCTGGCTCTACAGCAGCTCTGCTGACGGGTTCTCTGCCTCTAGGGCAGCTTGCTGACTTGGTTCTTAGGCTCTAGAGCAGCTCTGCTGATCTGGTTATCTGGCTCTAAAGCAGCTCTGCTAACCTGGTTCTCTGGCTCTAAAACAGCTCTGCTGACCTGGTTCTCTCCCTCTAAAGCAGCTCTGCTGACCTGGTTTCTCTGGCTCTACTGCAGCTCTGCTGACCTGGTTCTCTGGCTGTAGAGCAGCTCTGCTGACCTGGTTCTTAGGCTCTAGAGCAGCTCTGCTGACCTGGTTCTTAGGCTCTAAAGCAGCTCTGCTGACCTGGTTCTCTGGCTCTAGAGCACTTCTGCTGACCTGGTTCTTAGGGTCTAGAGCAGCTCTGCTGACCTGGTTATCTGGCTCTAGAGCAGCTCTGCTGTCCCGGTTCTCTCCCTCTAAAGCAGTTCTGCTGACCTGGTTCTCTGGCTCTAAAGCAGCTCTGCTGACCTGGTTCTATGGCTCTAAAGCAGCTCTGCTGACTTGGTTCTCTGGCTCTAAAGCAGCTCTGCTGACCCGGTTCTCTGGCTCTAGAGCAGCTCTGCTGACCTGCTTCTCTGGCTCTACAACAGCTCTGCTGACCTGGTTCTCTGGCTCTAAAGCAGCTCTGCTGACCTGGTTCTCTGGCTCTAGAGCACCTTTGCTGACCTGGTTCTGAGGGTCTAGAGCAGCTCTGCTGACCTGGTTCTATGGCTCTAAAGCAGCTCTACTGACCTGGTTCTCTGGCTCTAGAGCAGCTCTTCTGACCTGGTTGTTAGGCTCTAGAGCAGTTCTGCTGACCTGGTTCTTAGGCTCTAAAGCAGCTCTGCTGACCAGGTTCTCTGGCTCTAGAGCACGTCTGCTGACCTGGTTCCTGGCTCTAGAGCAGCTCTGCTAACCTGGTTCTCTGGTTCTACAACGGCCCCGCTGACCTGGTTGTCTGTCTCTAAAGCAGCTCTGCTGACCTGGTTATGTGGCTCTAAAGTGGCTCTGCTTACGTGGTTCTCTGGCTCTAAAACAGCTCTGCTGACCTGGTTCTCTGGCTCTAAAGCTGCTCTGCTGACCTGGTTCTCTGTCTCTACAATGGCTCTGCTGACCTGGTTCTCTGGCTCGAAAGCACCTCCGCTGCCCTGGTTCTCTGGCTCTGCAGCAACTCTGCTGACCTGGTTCTCTAGCTCTAAAGCAGCTCTGCTGCCCTGGTTCCAAGGCTCTAGAGCAGCTGTGCTGACCTGGTTCTCTGGCTCTAAAGCAGCTCTGCTGACCTGGTTCTTAGGCTCTAGAGCAGCTCTGCTGACCTGGTTCTCTGGCTCTAAAGCGGCTCTGCTGACCTGGTTCTCTGGCCCTAGAGTGGCTCTGCTGACGTTGTTCTCTGGCTCTAGAGCGGATCTGCTGAACTGGTTCCTGGCTCTACAGCAGCTCTGCGGACCTGGTTCCTGGTTCTAAAGCATCTCTGCTGACATGGTTCTTAGGCTCTAGAGCAACTTTGCTGACCTGGTTCTCTGGTTCTACAACAGCCCTGCTGACCTGGTTTTCTGTCTCTAAAGGAGCTCTGCTGACCTGGTTCTCTGGTTCTCTGGCTCTAAAGCACCTCTGCTGACCTGGTTCTCTGGCTCTACAGCAGCTCTGCTGAGCTGGTTCTCTGGCTCTACAGCAGCCCTGGTGACCTGGTTCTTAGGCTCTAGAGCGGCTCTGCTGACCTGGTTCTCTGTCTCTAAATCGGCTCTTCTCACCTGGTTCTCTGGCTCTAAAGCGGCTCTGCTGACCTGGTTATCTGGCTCTAAAGCAACTTTGCTGACCTGGTTCTCTGGCTCTAGAGCAGCTCTGCTGACTTGGTTCTTAGGCTCAAGAGCAGCTCTGCTGATCTGGTTCTCTGGCTCTAAAGCAGCTCTGCTGACCTGGTTCTCTGGCTCAAAAGCAGCTCTGCTGACCTGGTTTCTCTGGCTCTACAGCAGCTCTGCTGACGGGTTCTCTGCCTCTAGGGCAGCTTGCTGACTTGGTTCTTAGGCTCTAGAGCAGCTCTGCTGATCTGGTTATCTGGCTCTAAAGCAGCTCTGCTAACCTGGTTCTCTGGCTCTAAAACAGCTCTGCTGACCTGGTTCTCTCCCTCTAAAGCAGCTCTGCTGACCTGGTTTCTCTGGCTCTACTGCAGCTCTGCTGACCTGGTTCTCTGGCTGTAGAGCAGCTCTGCTGACCTGGTTCTTAGGCTCTAGAGCAGCTCTGCTGACCTGGTTCTTAGGCTCTAAAGCAGCTCTGCTGACCTGGTTCTCTGGCTCTAGAGCACTTCTGCTGACCTGGTTCTTAGGGTCTAGAGCAGCTCTGCTGACCTGGTTATCTGGCTCTAGAGCAGCTCTGCTGTCCCGGTTCTCTCCCTCTAAAGCAGTTCTGCTGACCTGGTTCTCTGGCTCTAAAGCAGCTCTGCTGACCTGGTTCTATGGCTCTAAAGCAGCTCTGCTGACTTGGTTCTCTGGCTCTAAAGCAGCTCTGCTGACCCGGTTCTCTGGCTCTAGAGCAGCTCTGCTGACCTGCTTCTCTGGCTCTACAACAGCTCTGCTGACCTGGTTCTCTGGCTCTAAAGCAGCTCTGCTGACCTGGTTCTCTGGCTCTAGAGCACCTTTGCTGACCTGGTTCTGAGGGTCTAGAGCAGCTCTGCTGACCTGGTTCTATGGCTCTAAAGCAGCTCTACTGACCTGGTTCTCTGGCTCTAGAGCAGCTCTTCTGACCTGGTTGTTAGGCTCTAGAGCAGTTCTGCTGACCTGGTTCTTAGGCTCTAAAGCAGCTCTGCTGACCAGGTTCTCTGGCTCTAGAGCACGTCTGCTGACCTGGTTCTTAGGGTCTAGAGCAGCTCTGCTGACCTGATTCTCTGGCTCTAGAGCAGCTCTGCTGACCTGGTTCTCTCCCTCTAGAGCAGCTCTGCTGACCTACTTCTCTGGCTCTACAACGCCTCTGCTTACCTGGTTCTCTGGCTGTAAAGCGGCTCTGCTGACCTGATTCTCTCCCTCTAAAGCAGCTCTGCTGACCTGGTTCTCTGGCTCTAGAGCAGCTCTGCTGACCTGGTTCTCTGGATCTAGAGTAGCTCTGCTGACATGGTTCTTAGACTCTAGGGCAGCTCTGCTGACCTGGTTCTCTGGCTCTACAATGGCTCTGCTGACCTGGTTCTCTGGCGCTAAAGCAGCTCTGTTGACCTGGTTCTCTGGCTCTAAAACACCTCTGCTGACCTAATTCTCTGGCTCTACAGCACCACTGCTGACATGTTTCTCTGGCTCTACAACAGCTCTGCTGACCTGGTTCTTTGCCTCTAGAGCAGCTCTGCTGACCTGGTTCTTAAGCTCTAGAGCGGCTCTGCTGACCTGGTTCTCTGGCTCTAAAGCGGCTCTTCTGACCTGGTTCTCTGGCTCTAAAGCGTCTCTACTTATGTGGTTCTCTGGCTCTAAAGCAGCTCTGCTGACCTGGTTCTCTGGCTCTAGAGCAGCTCTGCTGACCTGGTTCTCTGTCTCTACAATGGTTCTGCTGACCTGATTCTCTGGCTCTAAAGCACCTCTGCTGACCCGGTTCTCTGGCTCTGCAGCAGCTCTGCTGACCTGTTTCTCTGGCTCTAGAGCAGCTCTGCTGACCTGGTTCTCTCCCTCTAATGCAGCTCTGCTGACCTTGTTCTCTGGCTCTAAAGCAGCTCTGCTCACCTGGTTCTATGGCTCTGAAGCAGCTCTGCTGACCTGGTTCTCTGGCTCTTAAGCAGCTATGCTGACCTGGTTCTCTGGCTCTAGAGCAGCTCTGTTGACCTGCTTCTCTGGCTCTACAACGGCTCTGCTGAATTGGTTTTCTGGCTTTAAAGCCGCTCTGCTGACCTGGTTCTCTGGCTCTAGAGCATCTATACTGACCTGGTTCTTAGGGTCTAGAGCAGCTCTGCTGACTTGGTTCTCTGGGTCTAAAGCAGCTCCACTGACCTGGTTCTATGGCTCTAAAGCAGCTCTGCTGACCTGGTTCTCTGGCTCTAGAGCGGCTCTTCTGACCTGGTTGTAAGGCTCTAGAGCAGCTCTGGTGACCTGGTTGTTTGGCTGTAAAGCGGCTCTGCTGACCTGGTTCTCTGATTTTAAAGCGCCTCTGCTGACCTGGTTCTCTGGCTGTAAAGTGGCTCTGCTGACCTGGTTCTCTCGCTCTAAAGCAGCTCTGCTGACCTGGTTCTCTGTCTCTAAAGCAGCTCTGCTTACCTGGTTCTCTGGCTCTAGAGCAGCTCTGCTGACCTGGTTCTCTCGCTCTAAAGCAGCTCTGCTGACCTGGTTCTCTGTCTCTAAAGCAGCTCTGATGATCTGGTTCTCTGGCTCTAGAGCACCTCTGCTGACCTGGTTCTTAGGGTCTAGAGCAGCTCTCCTGCCCTGGTCCTCTAGCTCTAAAGCAGCTCTGCTGAACTGGTTCTTTGGCTCTAAAGCAGCTCTGCTGACCTGGTTCTCTGGCTCTACAACAGCTCTGCTGACCCGGTTCTCTGGCTCTAAAGCACCTCTGCTGACCTGGTTCTCTGGCTCTGCAGCAGCTCTGCTGACCTAGTTCTATGGCTCTAGAGCAACTCTGCTGACCTGGTTCCTAGGCTCTAGAGCAGCTGTGCTGACCAGGTTCTTTGGCTCTAAAGCAGCTCTGCTGACCTGGTTGTTAGGCTCTAGAGCAGCTCTGCTGACCTGGTTTTCTGGCTCCAAAGCAGCTCTGCTGACCTGGTTCTCTGGCTCTAGAGTGGCTCTGCTGACTTTTTTCTCTGGCTCTAGAGCGGATCTGCTGACCTGGTTCCTGGCTCTAGAGCAGCTCTGCTGACGTGGTTCCTGGCTCTAGAGCATCTCTGCTGACCTGGTTCTCTGGCTCTACAAAGGTCCTCTGCTGACCTGGTTCTCTGGCTCTAAAGCAGCTCTGCTGACCTGGTTCTCTGGCTCTACAGCAGCTCTGCTGACCTGGTTCTCTGGCTCTACAGCAGCTCTGCTGACCTAGACCTTAGGCTCTAGAGCGGCTCTGCTGACCTGGTTCTCTGGCTCTAAAGCAGCTCTGCTGACCTGGTTCTCTGGCTCTAAAGCACCTCTGCTGACCTGGTTCTCTGGCTCAACAGCAGCTCTGCTGTGAGGGTTCTCTGGCTCTACAGCAGCTCTGCTGACCTGGTTCTTAGGCTCTAGAGCGGCTCTGCTGACCTGGTTCTCTGATTATAAAGCGCCTCTGCTGACCTGGTTCTCTGGCTGTAAATCGGCTCTGCTGACCTGGTTCTCTCCCTCTAAAGTAGCTCTGCTGACCTGGTTCTCTGGCTCTAGAGCAGCTCTGCTGACCTGGTTCTCTGGCTCTAAAGCAGCTCTGCTAACCTGATTATCTGGCTCTAAAACACCTCTGCTGACCTAGTTCTCTGGCTCTACAGCAACTCTGCTGACATGTTTCTCTGGCTCTACAACAGCTCTGCTGAACTGGTTCTTAGGCTCTAGAGCAGCTCTGCTGACCTGGTTCTCTGGCTCTAAATCGGCTCTGCTGACCTGGTTCTCTGGCTGTAAAGCGGCTCTGCTGACCTGGTTCTCTGGCTCTAAAGCGGCTCTGCTTACGTGGTTCTCTGGCTCTAAAGCAGCTCTGCTGACCTGGTTCTCTGGCTCTAGAGCAGCTCTGCTGACCTGGTTCTCTGTCGCTACAATAGCTCTGCTGACCTGGTTCTCTGGTGCAAAAGCAGCTCCGCTGCCCTGGTTCTCTGGCTCTGCAGCAGCTCTGCTGACCTGGTTCTCTGGATCTAGAGCAGCTCTCCTGCCCTGGTTCCTAGGCTCTAGAGCAGCTGTGCTGACCTGGTTCTCTGGCTCTAAAGCGGCTCTGCTGACCTGGTTCTCTGGCCCTAGAGTGGCTCTGCTGATGTTGTTCTCTGGCTCTAGAGCAGATCTGCTGACCTGGTTCCTGGCTCTAGAGCAGCTCTGCTAACCTGGTTCTTAGGCTCTAGAGCAGCTCTGCTAACCTGGTTCTCTGGTTCTACAACGGCCCCGCTGACCTGGATGTCTGGCTCTAAAGCAGCTCTGCTGACCTGGTTATGTGGCTCTAAAGCGGCTCTGCTTACGTGGTTCTCTGGCTCTAAAGCAGCTCTGCTGACCTGGTTCTCTGGCTCTAAAGCTGCTCTGCTGACCTGGTTCTCTGTCTCTACAATTGCTCTGCTGACCTGGTTCTCTGGCTCGAAAGCACCTCCGCTGCCCTGGTTCTCTGGCTCTGCAGCAACTCTGCTGACCTGGTTCTCTATCTCTAAAGCGGCTCTGCTGACCTGGTTCTCTGTCTCTACAATGGCTCTGCTGACCTGGTTCTCTGGCTCGAAAGCACCTCCGCTGCCCTGGTTCTCTGGCTCTACAACAGCTCTGCTGACCTGGTTCTTAGGCTCTAGAGCGGCTCTGCTGACCTGGTTCTCTGGCTCTAAATCGGCTCTGCTGACCTGGTTCTCTGGCTGTAAAGCAGCTCTGCTGACTTGGTTCTCTGGCTCTAAAGCGGCTCTGCTTACGTGGTTCTCTGGCTCTAAAGCAGCTCTGCTGACCTGGTTCTCTGGCTCTAGAGCAGCTCTGCTGACCTGGTTCTCTGTCTCTACAATGGCTCTGCTGACCTGGTTCTCTGGCTCTAAAGCAGCTCCGCTGCCCTGGTTCTCTGGCTCTGCAGCAGCTCTGCTGACCTGGTTCTCTGGATCTAGAGCAGCTCTCCTGCCCTGGTTCCTAGGCTCTAGAGCAGCTGTGCTGACCTGGTTCTCTGGCTCTAAAGCAGCTCTGCTGACCTGGTTCTTAGGCTCTAGAGCAGCTCTGCTGACCTGGTTCTCTGGCTCTAAAGCGGCTCTGCTGACCTGGTTCTCTGGCCCTAGAGTGGCTCTGCTGATGTTGTTCTCTGGCTCTAGAGCAGATCTGCTGACCTGGTTCCTGGCTCTAGAGCAGCTCTGCTAACCTGGTTCCTGGCTCTAGAGCAGCTCTGCTGACCTGGTTCTCTGGCTCTAAAGCATCTCTGCTGACATGGTTCTTAGGCTCTAGAGCATCTCTGCTAACCTGGTTCTCTGGTTCTACAACAGCCCCGCTGACCTGGTTGTCTGGCTCTAAAGCAGCTCTGCTGACCTGGTTATGTGGCTCTAAAGCGGCTCTGCTTACGTGGTTCTCTGGCTCTAAAGCAGCTCTGCTGACCTGGTTCTCTGGCTCTAAAGCGGCTCTGCTGACCTGGTTCTCTGTCTCTACAATGGCTCTGCTGACCTGGTTCTCTGGCTCGAAAGCACCTCCGCTGCTCTGGTTCTCTGGCTCTGCAGCAACTCTGCTGACCTGGTTCTCTAGCTCTAAAGCAGCTCTGCTGCCCTGGTTCCTAGGCTCTAGAGCAGCTGTGCTGACCTGGTTCTCTGGCTCTAAAGCAGCTCTGCTGACCTGGTTCTTAGGCTCTAGAGCAGCTCTGCTGACCTGGTTCTCTGGCTCTACAGCAGCTCTGCTGACCTGGTTCTCTGGCTCTACAGCAGCTCTGCTGACCTAGACCTTAGGCTCTAGAGCGGCTCTGCTGACCTGGTTCTCTGGCTCTAAAGCAGCTCTGCTGACCTGGTTCTCTGGCTCTAAAGCACCTCTGCTGACCTGGTTCTCTGGCTCAACAGCAGCTCTGCTGTGAGGGTTCTCTGGCTCTACAGCAGCTCTGCTGACCTGGTTCTTAGGCTCTAGAGCGGCTCTGCTGACCTGGTTCTCTGATTATAAAGCGCCTCTGCTGACCTGGTTCTCTGGCTGTAAAGCGGCTCTGCTGACCTGGTTCTCTCCCTCTAAAGTATCTCTGCTGACCTGGTTCTCTGGCTCTAGAGCAGCTCTGCTGACCTGGTTCTCTGGCTCTAAAGCAGCTCTGCTAACCTTATTATCTGGCTCTAAAACACCTCTGCTGACCTAGTTCTCTGGCTCTACAGCAACTCTGCTGACATGTTTCTCTGGCTCTACAACAGCTCTGCTGAACTGGTTCTTAGGCTCTAGAGCAGCTCTGCTGACCTGGTTCTCTGGCTCTAAATCGGCTCTGCTGACCTGGTTCTCTGGCTGTAAAGCGGCTCTGCTGACCTGGTTCTCTGGCTCTAGAGCAGCTCTGCTGACTTGGTTCTTAGGCTCTAGAGCAGCTCTGCTGACACGGTTCTATGGCTCTAGAGCAGCTCTGCTGACCTGGTTCTCTGTCGCTACAATAGCTCTGCTGACCTGGTTCTCTGGTGCAAAAGCAGCTCCGCTGCCCTGGTTCTCTGGCTCTGCAGCAGCTCTGCTGACCTGGTTCTCTGGATCTAGAGCAGCTCTCCTGCCCTGGTTCCTAGGCTCTAGAGCAGCTGTGCTGACCTGGTTCTCTGGCTCTAAAGCGGCTCTGCTGACCTGGTTCTCTGGCCCTAGAGTGGCTCTGCTGATGTTGTTCTCTGGCTCTAGAGCAGATCTGCTGACCTGGTTCCTGGCTCTAGAGCAGCTCTGCTAACCTGGTTCTTAGGCTCTAGAGCAGCTCTGCTAACCTGGTTCTCTGGTTCTACAACGGCCCCGCTGACCTGGATGTCTGGCTCTAAAGCAGCTCTGCTGACCTGGTTATGTGGCTCTAAAGCAGCTCTGCTTACGTGGTTCTCTGGCTCTAAAGCAGCTCTGCTGACCTGGTTCTCTGGCTCTAAAGCGGCTCTGCTGACCTGGTTCTCTGTCTCTACAAATGCTCTGCTGACCTGGTTCTCTGGCTCGAAAGCAACTCCGCTGCCCTGGTTCTCTGGCTCTGCAGCAACTCTGCTGACCTGGTTCTCTATCTCTAAAGCGGCTCTGCTGACCTGGTTCTCTGTCTCTACAATGGCTCTGCTGACCTGGTTCTCTGGCTCGAAAGCACCTCCGCTGCCCTGGTTCTCTGGCTCTACAACAGCTCTGCTGACCTGGTTCTTAGGCTCTAGAGCGGCTCTGCTGACCTGGTTCTCTGGCTCTAAATCGGCTCTGCTGACCTGGTTCTCTGGCTGTAAAGCGGCTCTGCTGACTTGGTTCTCTGGCTCTAAAGCGGCTCTGCTTACGTGGTTCTCTGGCTCTAAAGCAGCTCTGCTGACCTGGTTCTCTGGCTCTAGAGCAGCTCTGCTGACCTGGTTCTCTGTCTCTACAATGGCTCTGCTGACCTGGTTCTCTGGCTCTAAAGCAGCTCCGCTGCCCTGGTTCTCTGGCTCTGCAGCAGCTCTGCTGACCTGGTTCTCTGGATCTAGAGCAGCTCTCCTGCCCTGGTTCCTAGGCTCTAGAGCAGCTGTGCTGACCTGGTTCTCTGGCTCTAAAGCAGCTCTGCTGACCTGGTTCTTAGGCTCTAGAGCAGCTCTGCTGACCTGGTTCTCTGGCTCTAAAGCGGCTCTGCTGACCTGGTTCTCTGGCCCTAGAGTGGCTCTGCTGATGTTGTTCTCTGGCTCTAGAGCAGATCTGCTGACCTGGTTCCTGGCTCTAGAGCAGCTCTGCTAACCTGGTTCCTGGCTCTAGAGCAGCTCTGCTGACCTGGTTCTCTGGCTCTAAAGCATCTCTGCTGACATGGTTCTTAGGCTCTAGAGCATCTCTGCTAACCTGGTTCTCTGGTTCTACAAAAGCCCCGCTGACCTGGTTGTCTGGCTCTAAAGCAGCTCTGCTGACCTGGTTATGTGGCTCTAAAGCGGCTCTGCTTACGTGGTTCTCTGGCTCTAAAACAGCTCTGCTGACCTGGTTTTCTGGCTCTAAAGCGGCTCTGCTGACCTGGTTCTCTGTCTCTACAATGGCTCTGCTGACCTGGTTCTCTGGCTCGAAAGCACCTCCGCTGCTCTGGTTCTCTGGCTCTGCAGCAACTCTGCTGACCTGGTTCTCTAGCTCTAAAGCAGCTCTGCTGCCCTGGTTCCTAGGCTCTAGAGCAGCTGTGCTGACCTGGTTCTCTGGCTCTAAAGCAGCTCTGCTGACCTGGTTCTTAGGCTCTAGAGCAGCTCTGCTGACCTGGTTCTCTGGCTCTAAAGCGGCTCTGCTGACCTGGTTCTCTGGCCCTAGAGTGGCTCTGCTGACATTGTTCTCTGGCTCTAGAGCGGATCTGCTGACCTGGTTCCTGGCTCTACAGCAGCTCTGCGGACCTGGTTCCTGGTTCTAAAGCATCTCTGCTGACATGGTTCTTAGGCTCTAGAGCAACTCTGCTGACCTGGTTCTCTGGTTCTACAACAGCCCTGCTGACCTGGTTTTCTGGCTCTAAAGGAGCTCTGCTGACCTGGTTCTCTGGTTCTCTGGCTCTAAAGCACCTCTGCTGACCTGGTTCTCTGGCTCTACAGCAGCTCTGCTGAGCTGGTTCTCTGGCTCTACAGCAGCCCTGCTGACCTGGTTCTTAGGCTCTAGAGCGGCTCTGCTGACCTGGTTCTCTGTCTCTAAATCGGCTCTGCTGACCTGGTTCTCTGGCTCTAAAGTGGCTCTGCTGACCTGGTTATCTGGCTCTAAAGCAACTTTGCTGACCTGGTTCTCTGGCTCTAGAGCAGCTCTGCTGACTTGGTTATTAGGCTCAAGAGCAGCTCTGCTGATCTGGTTCTCTGGCTCTAAAGCAGCTCTGCTGACTTGGTTCTCTGGCTCAAAAGCAGCTCTGCTGACCTGGTTTCTCTGGCTCTACAGCAGCTCTGCTGACCGGGTTCTCTGCCTCTAGGGCAGCTTGCTGACTTGGTTCTTAGGCTCTAGAGCAGCTCTGCTGATCTGGTTCTCTGGCTCTAAAGCAGCTCTGCTGACCTGGTTCTCTGGCTCAAAAACAGCTCTGCTGACCTGGTTCTCTCCCTCTAAAGCAGCTCTGCTGACCTGGTTTCTCTGGCTCTACAGCAGCTCTGCTGACCTGGTTCTCTGGCTATAGAGCAGCTCTGCTGACCTGGTTCTTAGGCTCTAGAGCAGCTCTGCTGACCTGGTTCTTAGGCTCTAAAGCAGCTCTGCTGACCTGGTTCTCTGGCTCTAGAGCACGTCTGCTGACCTGGTTCTTAGGGTCTAGAGCAGCTCTGCTGACCTGGTTCTCTGGCTCTAGAGCAGCTCTGCTGTCCTGGTTCTCTCCCTCTAAAGCAGTTCTGCTGACCTGGTTCTCTGGCTCTAAAGCAGCTCTGCTGACCTGGTTCTATGGCTCTAAAGCAGCTCTGCTGACTTGGTTCTCTGGCTCTAAAGCAGCTCTGCTGACCTGGTTCTCTGGCACTAGAGCAGCTCTGCTGACCTGCTTCTCTGGCTCTACAACAGCTCTGCTGACCTGGTTCTCTGGCTCTAAAGCAGCTCTGCTGACCTGGTTCTCTGTCTCTAGAGCACCTCTGCTGACCTGGTTCTGAGGGTCTAGAGCAGCTCTGCTGACCTGGTTCTATGGCTCTAAAGCAGCTCTGCTGACATGGTTCTCTGGCTCTAGAGCAGCTCTTCTGACCTGGTTGTTAGGCTCTAGAGCAGCTCTGCTGACCTGGGTCTTAGGCTCTAAAGCAGCTCTGCTGACCAGGTTCTCTGGCTCTAGAGCACGTCTGCTGACCTGGTTCTTAGGGTCTAGAGCAGCTCTGCTGACCTGGTTCTCTGGCTCTAGAGCAGCTCTGCTGACCTGGTTCTCTCCCTCTAGAGCAGCTCTGCTGACCTACTTCTCTGGCTCTACAACAGCTCTGCTGACCTGGTTTTCTGGCTCTAAAGCAGCTCTGCTGACATGGTTCTCTGACTCTAGAGCACCTCTGCTGACCTGGTTCATAGGCTCTAGAGCAGCTCTGCTGACCTGGTTGTTTGGCTGTAAAGCGGCTCTGCTGACCTGCTTCTCTGATTTTAAAGCGCCTCTGCTTACCTGGTTCTCTGGCTGTAAAGCTGCTCTGCTGACCTGATTCTGTCCCTCTAAAGCAGCTCTGCTGACCTGGTTCTCTGGCTCTAGAGCAGCTCTGCTGACCTGGTTCTCTGGATCTAGAGTAGCTCTGCTGACATGGTTCTTAGACTCTAGGGCAGCTCTGCTGACCTGGTTCTCTGGCTCTACAATGGCTCTGCTGACCTGGTTCTCTGGCGCTAAAGCAGCTCTGTTGACCTGGTTCTCTGGCTCTAAAACACCTCTGCTGACCTAATTCTCTGGCTCTACAGCACCACTGCTGACATGTTTCTCTGGCTCTACAACAGCTCTGCTGACCTGGTTCTTTGCCTCTAGAGCAGCTCTGCTGACCTGGTTCTTAAGCTCTTGAGCGGCTCTGCTGACCTGGTTCTCTGGCTCTAAAGAGGCTCTGCTGACCTGGTTCTCTGGCTCTAAAGCGTCTCTGCTTATGTGGTTCTCTGGCTCTAAAGCAGCTCTGCTGACCTGGTTCTCTGGCTCTAGAGCAGCTCTGCTGACCTGGTTCTCTGTCTCTACAATGGTTCTGCTGACCTGATTCTCTGGCTCTAAAGCACCTCTGCTGACCCGGTTCTCTGGCTCTGCAGCAGCTCTGCTGACCTGTTTCTCTGGCTATAGAGCAGCTCTGCTGACCTGGTTCTCTCCCTCTAATGCAGCTCTGCTGACCTGGTTCTCTGGCTCTAAAGCAGCTCTGCTCACCTGGTTCTATGGCTCTAAAGCAGCTCTGCTGACCTGGTTCCCTGGCTCTTAAGCAGCTATGCTGACCTGGTTCTCTGGCTCTAGAGCAGCTCTGCTGACCTGCTTCTCTGGCTCTACAACGGCTCTGCTGACCTGGTTCTCTGGCTTTAAAGCCGCTCTGCTGACCTGGTTCTCTGGCTCTAGAGCACCTCTGCTGACCTGGTTCTTAGGGTCTAGAGCAGCTCTGCTGATTTGGTTCTCTGGGTCTAAAGCAGCTCCGCTGACCTGGTTCTATGGCTCTAAAGCAGCTCTGCTGACCTGGTTCTCTGGCTCTAGAGCGGCACTTCTGACCTGGTTGTAAGGCTCTAGAGCAGCTCTGGTGACCTGGTTGTTTGGCTGTAAAGCGGCTCTGCTGACCTGGTTCTCTGATTTTAAAGTGGCTCTGCTGACCTGGTTCTCTCGCTCTAAAGCAGCTCTGCTGACCTGGTTCTCTGTCTCTAAAGCAGCTCTGCTTACCTGGTTCTCTGGCTCTAGAGCAGCTCTGCTGACCTGGTTCTCTTGCTCTAAAGCAGCTCTGCTGACCTGGTTCTCTGTCTCTAAAGCAGCTCTGATGATCTGGTTCTCTGGCTCTAGAGCACCTCTGCTGACCTGGTTCTTAGGGTCTAGAGCAGCTCTCCTGCCCTGGTCCTCTGGCTCTAAAGTAGCTCTGCTGACCTGGTTCTATGGCTCTAAAGCAGCTATGCTGACCTGGTTCTCTGGCTCTACAACAGCTCTGCTGACCCGGTTCTCTGGCTCTAAAGCACCTCTGCTGACCTGGTTCTCTGGCTCTGCAGCAGCTCTGCTGACCTAATTCTATGGCTCTAGAGCAACTCTGCTGGCCTAGTCCTTAGGCTCTAGAGCGGCTCTGCTGACCTGGTTCTCTGGCTCTAAAGCAGCTCTACTGACCTGGTTCTCTGGCTCTAAAGCACCTCTGCTGACCTGGTTCTCTGGCTCAACAGCAGCTCTGCTGTGAGGGTTCTCTGGCTCTACAGCAGCTCTGCTGACCTGGTTCTTAGGCTCTAGAGCAGCTCTGCTGACCTGGTTCTCTGTCTCTAAATAGGCTCTGCTGACCTGGTTCTCTGGCACTAAAGCGGCTCTGCTGACTTGGTTATCTGGCTCTAAAGCAGCTCTGCTGACCTGGTTTCTCTGGCTCTACAGCAGCTCTGCTGACCGGGTTCTCTGCCTCTAGGGCAGCTTGCTGACTTGGCTCTTAGGCTCTAGAGCAGCTCTGCTGATCTCGTTCTCTGGCTCTAAAACAGCTCTGCTGACCTGGTTCTCTGGCTCTAAAACAGCTCTGCTGACCTGGTTCTCTCCCTCAAAAGCAGCTCTGCTAACCTGGTTTCTCTGGCTCTACAGCAGCTCTGCTGACCGGGTTCTCTGCCTCTAGGGCAGCTTGCTGACTTGGTTCTTAGGCTCTAGAGCAGCTCTGCTGATCTGGTTTTCTGGCTCCAAAGCAGCTCTGCTGACCTGGTTCTCTGGCTCTAGAGTGGCTCTGCTGACTTTGTTCTCTGGCTCTAGAGCGGATCTGCTGACCTGGTTCCTGGCTCTAGAGCAGCTCTGCTGACGTGGTTCCTGGCTCTAGAGCATCTCTGCTGACCTGGTTCTCTGGATCAACAAAGGTCCTCTGCTGACCTGGTTCTCTGGCTCTAAAGCAGCTCTGCTGACCTGGTTCTCTGGCTCTACAGCAGCTCTGCTGACCTGGTTCTCTGGCTCTACAGCAGCTCTGCTGACCTAGTCCTTAGGCTCTAGAGCGGCTCTGCTGACCTGGTTCTCTGGCCCTAAAGCAGCTCTGCTGACCTGGTTCTCTGGCTCTAAAGCACCTCTGCTGACCTGGTTCTCTGGCTCAACAGCAGCTCTGCTGTGAGGGTTCTCTGGCTCTACAGCAGCTCTGCTGACCTGGTTGTTAGGCTGTAGAGCGGCTCTGCTGACCTGGTTCTCTGTCTCTAAATCGCCTCTGCTGACCTGGTTCTCTGGCTCTAAAGCGGCTCTGCTGACCTGGTTATCTGGCTCTAAAGCAGCTCTGCTGACCTGGTTTCTCTGGCTCTACAGCAGCTCTGCTGACCGGGTTCTCTGCCTCTAGGGCAGCTTGCTGACTTGGTTCTTAGGCTCTAGAGCAGCTCTGGTGATCTGGTTCTCTGGCTCTAAAGCAGCTCTGCTGACCTGGTTCTCTGGCTCTAAAACAGCTCTGCTGACCTGGTTCTCTCCCTCTAAAACAGCTCTGCTGACATGGTTTCTCTGGCTCTACAGCAGCTCTGTTGACCGGGTTCTCTGCCTCTAGGGCAGCTTGCTGACTTGGTTCTTAGGCTCTAGAGCAGCTCTGCTGATCTGGTTTTCTGGCTCTAAAGCAGCTCTGCTGACCTGGTTCTCTGGCTCAAAAGCAGCTCTGCTGACCTGGTTTCTCTGGCTCTACAGCAGCTCTGCTGACCGGGTTCTCTGCCTCTAGGGCAGCTTACTGACATGGTTGTTAGGCTCTAGAGCAGCTCTGCTGATCTGGTTCTCTGGCTCTAAAGCAGCTCTGCTGACCTGGTTCTCTGGCTCTAAAACAGCACTGCTGACCTGGTTCTCTCCCTCTAAAGCAGCTCTGCTGACCTGGTTTCTCTGGCTCTACAGCAGCTCTGCTGACCTGGTTCTCTGGCTCTAAAGAAGCTCTGCTGACCTGGTTCTTAGGCTTTAGAGCAGCTTTGCTGACCTGGTTCTCTGGCTCTAAAGCAGCTCTGCTGACCTGGTTCTCTGACTCTAGAGCACCTCTGCTGACCTGGTTCATAGGCTCTAGAGCAGCTCTGCTGACCTGGTTGTTTGGCTGTAAAGTGGCTCTGCTGACATGGTTCTCTGATTTTAAAGCGGCTCTGCTTACCTGGTTCTCTGGCTGTAAAGCGGCTCTGCTGACCTGATTCTCTCCCTCTAAAGCAGCTCTGCTGACCTGGTTCTCTGGCTCTAGAGCAGCTCTGCTGACCTGGTTCTCTGGATCTAGAGTAGCTCTGCTGACATGGTTCTTAGACTCTAGGGAAGCTCTGCTGACCTGGTTCTCTGGCTCTACAATGGCTCTGCTGACCTGGTTCTCTGGCGCTAAAGCAGCTCTGTTGACCTGGTTCTCTGGCTCTAAAACACCTCTGCTGACCTAATTCTCTGGCTCTACAGCACCACTGCTGACATGTTTCTCTGGCTCTACAACAGCTCTGCTGACCTGGTTCTTTGCCTCTAGAGCAGCTCTGCTGACCTGGTTCTTAAGCTCTAGAGCGGCTCTGCTGACCTGGTTCTCTAGCTCTAAAGCGGCTCTGCTGACCTGGTTCTCTGGCTCTAAAGCGTCTCTGCTTATGTGGTTCTCTGGCTCTAAAGCAGCTCTGCTGACCTGGTTCTCTGGCTCTAGAGCAGCTCTGCTGACCTGGTTCTCTGTCTCTACAATGGTTCTGCTGACCTGATTCTCTGGCTCTAAAGCACCTCTGCTGACCCGGTTCTCTGGCTCTGCAGCAGCTCTGCTGACCTGTTTCTCTGGCTCTAGAGCAGCTCTGCTGACCTGGTTTTCTCCCTCTAAAGCAGCTCTGCTGACCTGGTTCTCTGGTTCTAAGCAGCTCTGCTCACCTGGTTCTATGGCTCTAAAGCAGCTCTGCTGACCTGGTTCTCTGGCTCTTAAGCAGCTATGCTGACCTGGTTCTCTGGCTCTAGAGCAGCTCTGCTGACCTGCTTCTCTGGCTCTACAACGGCTCTGCTGACCTGGTTCTCTGGCTTTAAAGCCGCTCTGCTGACCTGGTTCTCTGGCTCTAGAGCACCTCTGCTGACCTGGTTCTTAGGGTCTAGAGCAGCTCTGCTGACTTGGTTCTCTGGGTCTAAAGCAGCTCCGCTGACCTGGTTCTATGGCTCTAAAGCAGCTCTGCTGACCTGGTTCTCTGGCTCTAGAGCGGCTCTTCTGACCAGGTTGTAAGGCTCTAGAGCAGCTCTGGTGACCTGGTTGTTTTGCTGTAAAGCGGCTCTGCTGACCTGCTTCTCTGATTTTAAAGCGCCTCTGCTGACCTGGTTCTCTGGCTGTAAAGTGGCTCTGCTGACCTGGTTCTCTCGCTCTAAAGCAGCTCTGCTGACCTGGTTCGCTGGCTCTAAAGCAGATCTGCTTACCTGGTTCTCTGGCTCTAGAGCAGCTCTGCTCACCTGGTTCTCTCGCTCTAAAGCAGCTCTGCTGACCTGGTCCTCTGTCTCTAAAGCAGCTCTGATGATCTGGTTCTCTGGCTCTAGAGCACCTCTGATGACCTGGTTCTTAGGGTATAGAGCAGCTCTCCTGCCCTGGTCCTCTGGCTCTAAAGCAGCTCTGCTGACCTGGTTCTATGGCTCTAAAGCAGCTCTGCTGACCTTGTTCTCTGGCTCTACAACAGCTCTGCTGACCCGGTTCTCTGGCTCTAAATCACCTCTGCTGACCTGGTTCTCTGGCTCTGCAGCAGCTCTGCTGACCTAGTTCTATGGCTCTAGAGCAACTCTGCTGACCTGGTTCCTAGGCTCTAGAGCAGCTGTGCTAATCTGGTTCTTTGGCTCTAAAGCAGCTCTGCTGACCTGGTTGTTAGGCTCTAGAGCAGCTCTGCTGACCTGGTTTTCAGGCTCCAAAGCAGCTCTGCTGACCTGGTTCTCTGGCTCTAGAGTGGCTCTGCTGACTTTGTTCTCTGGCTCTAGAGCGGATCTGCTGACCTGTTTCCTGGCTCTAGAGCAGCTCTGCTGACGTGGTTCCTGGCTCTAGAGCATCTCTGCTGACCTGGTTCTCTGGCTCTACAAAGGTCCTCTGCTGACCTGGTTCTCCGGCTCTAAAGCAGCTCTGCTGACCTGGTTCTCTGGCTCTACAGCAGCTCTGCTGACCTGGTTCTCTGGCTCTACAGCAGCTCTGCTGACCTAGTCCTTAGGCTCTAGAGCGGCTCTGCTGACCTGGTTCTCTGGCTCTAAAGCAGCTCTGCTGACCTGGTTCTCTGGCTCTAAAGCACCTCTGCTGACCTGGTTCTCTGGCTCAACAGCAGCTCTGCTGTGCGGGTTCTCTGGCTCTACAGCAGCTCTGCTGACCTGGTTCTTAGGTTCTAGAGCCGCTCTGCTGACCTGGTTCTCTGTCTCTAAATCGGATCTGCTGACCTGGTTCTCTGGCTCTAAAGCGGCTCTGCTGACCTGGTTATCTGGAACTAAAGAAACTTTGCTGACCTGGTTCTTAGGCTCTAGAGCAGCTCTGCTGATATGGTTCTCTGGCTCTAAAGCAGCTCTGCTGACCTGGTTCTCTGGCTCAAAAGCAGCTCAGCTGACCTGGTTTCTCTGGCTCTACAGCAGCTCTGCTGACCGGGTTCTCTGCCTCTAGGGCAGCTTGCTGACTTGGTTCTTAGGCTCTAGAGCAGCTCTGCTGATCTGGTTCTCTGGCTCTAAAGCAGCTCTGCTGACCTGGTTCTCTGTCTCTAAAACAGCTCTGCTGACCTGGTTCTCTCCCTCTAAAGCAGCTCTGCTGACCTGGTTTCTCTGGCTCTACAGCAGCTCTGCTGACCTGGTTCTCTGGCTCTAAAGCAGCTCTGCTGACCTGGTTCTTAGGCTTTAGAGCACCTGTACTGACCTGGTTCTCTGATTATAAAGCGCCTCTGCTGACCTGGTTCTCTGGCTGTAAAGCGGCTCTGCTGACCTGGTTCTCTCCGTCTAAAGTAGCTCTGCTGACCTGGTTCTCTGGCTCTAGAGCAGCTCTGCTGACCTGGTTCTCTGGCTCTAAAGCAGCTCTGCTAACCTGATTATCTGGCTCTAAAACACCTCTGCTGACCTAGTTCTCTGGCTCTACAGCAACTCTGCTGACATGTTTCTCTGGCTCTACAACAGCTCTGCTGACCTGGTTCTTAGGCTCTAGAGCGGCTCTGCTGACCTGGTTCTCTGGCTCTAAATTGGCTCTGCTGACCTGGTTCTATGGCTCTAAAGCAGCTCTGCTGACCTGGTTCTCTGGCTCTAAAGCGGCTCTGCTGACCTGGTTCTCTGGCTCTAAAGCGGCTCTGCTTACGTGGTTTTCTGCCTCTAAAGCAGCTCTGCTGACCTGGTTCTCTGGCTCTAGAGCAGCTCTGCTTACCTGGTTCTCTGTCTCTACAATGGCTCTGCTGACCTGGTTCTCTGGCTCTAAAGCACCTCTGCTGACCTGGTTCTCTTGCTCTGCAGCAGCTCTGATGACCTGGTTCTCTGGCTCTAGAGCAGCTCTGCTGACCTGGTTCCTAGGCTCTAGAGCAGCTGTGCTGACCTGGTTCTCTGGCTCTAGAGCAGCTCTCATGACCTGGTTCTCTGGCTCTAAAGCGGCTCTGCTGACCTGGTTCTCTGGCCTTGGAGTGGCTCTGCTGACCTTGTTCTCTGGCTCTAGGGCGGATCTGCTGACCTGGTTCCTGGCTCTAAATCGGCTCTGCTGACCTGGTTCTCTGGCTCTAAAGCGGCTCTGCTGACCTGATTCTCTGGCTCTAAAGTAGCTTTGCTGACCTGGTTCTCTTGCTCTGCAGCAGCTCTGATGACCTTGTTCTCAGGCTCTAGAGCAGCTCTGCTGACCTGGTTCCTAGGCTCTAGAGCAGCTGTGCTGACCTGGTTCTCTGGCTCTAAAGCAGCTCTGCTGACCTGGTTCTTAGGCTCTAGAGCAGCTCTGCTGACCTGGTTCTCTGGCTCTAAAGCGGCTCTGCTGACCTGGTTCTCTGGCCATGGAGTGGCTCTGCTGACCTTCTCTGGCTCTAGAGCGGATCTGCTGACCTGGTTCCTGGCTCTAAATCGGCTCTGCTGACCTGGTTCTCTGGTTGTAAAGCGGCTCTGCTGACCTGGTTCTCTGGCTCTAAAGTAGCTTTGCTGACCTGGTTCTCTGGCTCTAGAGCAGCTCTGCTGACTTGGTTCTTAGGCTCTAGAGCAGCTCTGCTGATCTGGTTCTCTGGCTCAAAAGCAGCTCTGCTGACCGTGTTCTCTGCCTCTAGAGCAGCTTTGCTGACTTGGTTCTTAGGCTCTAGAGCAGCTCTGCTGATCTGGTTCTCTGGCTCTAAAGCAGCTCTGCTGACCTGGTTCTCTGGCTCTAAAACAGCTCTTTTGACCTGGTTTATTCCCTCTAAAGCAGCTCTGCTGACCTGGTTTCTCTGGCTCTACAGCAGCTCTGCTGACCTGGTTCTCTGGCTCTAGAGCAGCTCTGCTGACCTGGTTCTTAGGCTCTAGAGCAGCTCTGCTGGCCTGGTTCTATGGCTCTAAAGCAGCTCTGCTGACCTGGTTCTTAGTAGGGGTGGGCGGAATTTGCGTAATCGCGCTACGCAAATCTCCGCGAAACGGTAAAAATCTCCGCGAACACGCAGAAATTACGCGAACACGCGGAATTGCTTGTTCGCGATACTTTTTTCCTGTTCGCGATCGCTGTTTGCGTGCTCGGGGTGAAATATCTCGCGAACACGCATATTGAGAACGCGAACAAGCAAAAAATTTCGCGAAGTCGCGGAACGCAGATTTTTGGGCAATTTCGCCTTCTCCGCGGAACGCGAAATTACCCAAATTCCGCAAATTCCGCGAACGGAACGGAATTTACCGCCCAGGCCTAGTTCTTAGGCTCTAGAGCAGCGTTGCTGACCTAGTTCTCTGGCTCTAAAACGGCTCTGCTGACCTGGTTCTCTGGGTCTAAAGCGGCTCTGCTGACCTGGTTCTCTGGCTCAAGAGCAGCTCTGCTGACCTGGTTCTCTGGCTCTAAAGTGACTCTGCTTTCCTGGTTCTCTAGTTCTAAAGTGGCTCTGCTGACGTGGTTCTCTGGCTCTAGAGCACCTCTGCTGACCTGGTGCTCTGGCTCTACAACAGCTCTGCTGAAATTGATCTCTCCCTCTAGAGTAGCTCTGCTGACCTGGTTCTTAGGCTCTAGAGCGGCTCTGCTGACCTGGTTCTCTGGCTCTAAAGCGGCTTTGCTGACCTGGTTCTCTGGCTCTAAAGCGGCTCTGCTGACCTGGTTCTCTGGCTCTAGGGCAGCTCTGCTGACCTGGTTCTCTGGCTCTAGAGCAGCTCTGCTGACCTGGTTCTCTGGCTCTACAACGGCTCTGCTGACCTGGTTCTCTGGCTCTAAAGCAGCTCTGCTGACCTGGTTCTCTGGCTCTAGAGCAGCTCTGCTGACCTGGTTCTCTCGCTTTAAAGCAGCTCTGCTGACCTGGTTCTCTGGCTCTAAAGCAGCTCTGCTGATCTGGTTCTCTGTCTCTACAGCGGCTCTGCTGACCCAGTTCTCTGGCTCTAAAGCAGCTCTGCTGACCTGGTTCTCTCCCTCTAAAGCAGCTCTGCTGACCTGGTTTCTCTGGCTCTACAGCAGCACTGCTGACCTGGTTCTTAAGCTCTAGAGCGGCTCTGCTGTCCTGGTTCTCTGGCTCTAAAGCGGCTCTGCTGACCTGGTTCTCTGGCTCTAAAGAGGCTCTGCTTACGTGGTTCTCTGCCTCTGAAGCAGCTCTGCTGACCTGGTTCTCTGGCTCTAGAGCAGCTCTGCTTACCTTGTTCTCTGTCTCTACAATGGCTCTGCTGACCTGGTTCTCTGGCTCTAAAGCACCTCTGCTGACCTGGTTCTCTTGCTCTGCAGCAGCTCTGATGACCTGGTTCTCTGGCTATAGAGCAGCTCTGCTGACCTGGTTCCTAGGCTCTAGAGCAGCTGTGCTGACCTGGTTCTCTGGCTCTAAAGCAGCTCTGCTGACCTGGTTCTTAGGCTCTAGAGCAGCTCTGCTGATCTGGTTCTCTAGCTCTAAAGCAGCTCTGCTGACCTGGTTTCTCTTGCTCTACAGCAGCTCTGCTGACTGGGTTCTCTGCCTCTAGGGCAGCTTGCTGACTTGGTTCTTAGGTTCTAGAGCAGCTCTGCTGACCTGGTTCTCTGGCTCTAAAACAGCTCTGCTGACCTGGTTCTCTCCCTCTAAAGCAGCTCTGCTGACCTGGTTTCTCTGGCTCTACAGCAGCTCTGCTGACCTGGTTCTCTGGCTATAGAGCAGCTCTGCTGACCTGGTTCTTAGGCTCTAGAGCAGCTCTGCTGACCTGGTTCTTAGACTCTAAAGCAGCTCTGCTGACCTGGTTCTCTGGCTCAAAAGCAGCTCTGCTGACCTGGTTTCTCTGGCTCAAAAGCAGCTCTGCTGACCGGGTTCTCTGCCTCTAGAGCAGCTTTGCTGACTTGGTTCTTAGGCTCTAGAGCAGCTCTGCTGATCTGGTTCTCTGGCTCTAAAGCAGCTTTGCTGACCTGGTTCTCTGGCTCTAAAACAGCTCTGCTGACCTGGTTCATTCCCTCTAAAGCAGCTCTGCTGACCTGGTTTCTCTGGCTCTACAGCAGCTCTGCTGACCTGGTTCTCTGGCTCTAGAGCAGCTCTGCTGACCTGGTTCTTAGGCTCTAGAGCAGCTCTGCTGACCTGGTTCTCTGGCTCTAAAGCAGCTCTGCTGACTGGTTCTTAGGCTCTAGAGCAGCGTTGCTGACCTAGTTCTCTGGCTCTAAAGCGGCTCTGCTGACCTGGTTCTCTGGGTCTAAAGTGACTCTGCTTACCTGGTTCTCTGGTTCTAAAGTGGCTCTGCTGACGTGGTTCTCTGGCTCTAGAGCACCTCTGCTGACCTGGTTCTCTGGCTCTACAACAGCTCTGCTGACATTGATCTCTGCCTCTAGAGTAGCTCTGCTGACCTGGTTCTTAGGCTCTAGAGCGGCTTTGCTGACCTGGTTCTCTGGCTCTACAGCGGCTTTGCTGACCTGGTTCTCTGGCTCTAAAGCGGCTCTGCTGACCTGGTTCTCTGGCTCTAGGGCAGCTCTGCTGACCTGGTTCTCTGGCTCTACAACGGCTCTGCTGACCTGGTTCTCTGGCTCTAAAGCAGCTCTGCTGACCTGGTTCTCTGGCTCTAGAGCAGCTCTGCTGACCTGGTTCTCTCGCTTTAAAGCAGCTCTGCTGACCTGGTTCTCTGGCTCTAAAGCAGCTCTGCTGATCTGGTTCTCTGTCTCTACAGCGGCTCTGCTGACCCAGTTCTCTGGCTCTAAAGCAGCTCTGCTGACCTGGTTCTCTCCCTCTAAAGCAGCTCTGCTGACCTGGTTTCTCTGGCTCTACAGCAGCTCTGCTGATCTGGTTCTCTCCCTCTAAAGCAGCTCTGCTGACCTGGTTCTCTGGCTCCAAAGCCGTTCTGCTGACCTGGTTCTCTGGCTCTATAGCAGCTCTGCTGACCTGGTTCTCTGGCTCTAAAGCAGCTCTGCTGACCTGGTCTCTGGCTCTAAAGCAGCTCTGCTGATCTGGTTCTCTGTCTCTACAGCGGCTCTGCTGACCCAGTTCTCTGGCTCTAAAGCAGCTCTGCTGACTTGGTTCTCTCCCTCTAAAGCCGATCTGCTGACCTGGTTTCTCTGGCTCTTAAGCAGCTCTGCTGACCTGGTTCTCTGGCTCTAAAGCCGCTCTGCTGACCTGGTTCTCTGGCTCTAAAGCAGCTCTGCTGATCTGGTTCTCTGGCTCTAGAGCAGCTCTGCTGACGTGCTTCTCTGGCTCTACAACGGCTCTGCTGACCTGGTTCTCTGGCTCTAAAGCCGCTCTGCTGACCTGGTTCTCTGGCTCTAGAGCATCTCTGCCGAGCTGGTTCTCTGGCTCTAGAGCAGCTCTTCTGACCTGGTTGTTAGGCTCTAGAGCAGCTCTGCTGACTTGGTTGTTTGGCTACAAAGCGGCACTGCAGACCTGGTTCTCTGATTATAAAGCGTCTCTGCTGACCTGGTTCTCTGGCTGTAAAGCGGCTCTGCTGCCCTGGTTCTCTCCCTCTAAAGCAGCTCCGCTGACCTTTTTCTCTGGCTCTAGAGCAGCTCTGCTGACCTGGTTCTCTGGCTCTAAAACACCTCTGCTGACCTAGTTCTCTGGCTCTACTGCAGCTCTGCTGACATGTTTCACTTGGTCTACAACAGCTCTGCTGACCTGGTTCTCTGCCTCTAAACTAGCTCTGCTGACCTGGTTCTTAAGCTCTAGAGCGGCTCTGCTGTCCTGGTTCTCTGGCTCTAAAGCGGCTCAGCTGACCTGGTTCTCTGTCTCTTAAGCGGCTCTGCTTACGTGGTTCTCTGCCTCTAAAGCAGCTCTGCTGACCTGGTTCTCTGGCTCTAGAGCAGCTCTGCTGACCTGGTTCTCTGTCTCTACAATGGCTCTGCTGACCTGGTTCTCTAGCTCTAAAGCACCTCTGCTGACCTGGTTCTCTTGCTCTGCAGCAGATCTGCTGACCTGGTTCTCTGGCTCTAGAGCAGCTCTGCTGACCTGGTTCCTAGGCTCTAGAGCAGCAGTGCTGACCTGGTTCTCTGGCTCTAAAGCAGCTCTGCTGACCTGGTTCTTAGGCTCTAGAGCAGCTCTGCTGACCTGGTTCTCTGGCTCTAAAGCGGCCCTGCTGACCTGGTTCTCTGGCCCTGGAGTGGCTCTGCTGACCTTGTTCTCTGGCTCTAGAGCGGATCTGCTGACCTGGTCCCTGGCTCTAAATCGGCTCTGCTGACCTGGTTCTCTGGCTCTAAAGCGGCTCTGCTGACCTGGTTCTCTGGCTCTAAAGCAGCTTTGCTGACCTGGTTCTCTGGATCTAGAGCAGCTCTGCTGACCCGGTTCTATGGATCTAAAGCAGCTCTGCTGACGTCGTTCTTAGGCTCTAGAGCAGCTTTGATGACCTGGTTCTCTTGCTCTAAAGCGGCTCTGCTGACCTTGGTCTCTGGGTCTAAAGCGGCTCTGTTGACCTGGTTCTTTTGCTCTAAAGCAGCTCTGCTAACCTGGTTCTCTGGCTATAAAGTGGCTCTGCTGACCTGGTTCTCTGGCTCTAAAGCGGCTCTGCTGACCTGGTTCTCTGGCTCAAGAGCAGCTCGGCTGACCTGCTTCTCTACTTCTGCTGACCTTTTTCTCTGGCTCTAAAGCAGCTCTGCTGACCTGGTTCTCTGACTCTAAAGCACCTCTGCTGACCTGGTTCTTTGGCTCTAGAGCACCTCTGCTGACCTGGTTCTTAGGGTCTAGAGCAGCTCTGCTGACCTGGTTCTCTGGCTCTACAACGGCTCTGCTGACCTGGTTCTCTGGCTCTAAAGCAGCTCTGCTGACCTGATTCTATGGGTCTAAAGCAGCTCTGCTGACCTGGATCTCTAGCTCTACAGCAGCTCTGCTGACTTAGTTCACTGGCTCTACAGCAGCTCTGATGACCTGATTGTTAGGCTCTAGAGCAGCTCTGCTGACCTGGTTGTCTGGCTCTAAAGCGGCTCTGCTGACCTGGTTGTCTGGCTCTAAAACGGCTCTGCTGACCTGGATCTCTGGCTATAAAGCGGCTCTGCTGACCTGGTTCTCTGGCTCTAAAGCGGATCTGCTGACCTGGTTCTCTCCCTCTAAAGCAGCTCTGCTGACCTGGTCCTCTGGCTCTAGAGCAGCTCTGCTGACCTGGTTCTCTGGCTCTAAAGCAGCTCTGCTTACCTGGTTCTCTGACTCTAGAGCAGCTCTGCTGACATGGTTCTTAGGCTCTAAGGCAGCTCTGCTAACCTGGTCCTCTGGCTCTACAACGGCTCTGCTGACCTGGTTCTCTGGCTCTAAAGCAGCTCTGCTGACCTGGTTCTCTGGCTCTAAAGCACCTCTGCTGACCTGGTTCTCTGGCTCTACAACAGCTCTGCTGACATTGATCTCTGCCTCTAGAGTAGCTCTGCTGACCTGGTTCTTAGGCTCTAGAGCGGCTCTGCTGACATGGTTCTCTGGCTCTAAAGCGGCTTTGCTGACCTGGTTCTCTGGCTCTAAAGCGGCTCTGCTGACCTGGTTCTCTAGCTCTAGGGCAGCTCTGCTGAACTGGTTCTCTGGCTCTAGAGCACTCTGCTGACCTGGTTCTCTGGCTCTACAACGGCTCTGCTGACCTGGTTCTCTGGCTCTAGAGCAGCTCTGCTGATCTGGTTCTCTGGCTCAAAAGCAGCTCTGCTGACCGGGTTCTCTGCCTCTAGAGCAGCTTTGCTGACTTGGTTCTTAGGCTCTAGAGCAGCTCTGCTGATCTGGTTCTCTGGCTCTAAAGCAGTTCTGCTGACCTGGTTCTCTGGCTCTAAAACAGCTCTTTTGACGTGGTTCATTCCCTCTAAAGCAGCTCTGCTGACCTGGTTTCTCTGGCTCTACAGCAGCTCTGCTGACCTGGTTCTCTGGCTCTAGAGCAGCTCTGCTGACCTGGTTCTTAGGCTCTAGAGCAGCTCTGCTGGCCTGGTTCTATGGCTCTAAAGCAGCTCTGCTGACCTGGTTCTTAGGCTCTAGAGCAGCGTTGCTGACCTAGTTCTCTGGCTCTAAAACGGCTCTGCTGACCTGGTTCTCTGGGTCTAAAGCGGCTCTGCTGACCTGGTTCTCTGGCTCAAGAGCAGCTCTGCTGACCTTGTTCTCTGGCTCTAAAGTGACTCTGCTTTCCTGGTTCTCTAGTTCTAAAGTGGCTCTGCTGACGTGGTTCTCTGGCTCTAGAGCACCTCTGCTGACCTGGTGCTCTGGCTCTACAACAGCTCTGCTGAAATTGATCTCTCCCTCTAGAGTAGCTCTGCTGACCTGGTTCTTAGGCTCTAGAGCGGCTCTGCTGACCTGGTTCTCTGGCTCTAAAGCGGCTTTGCTGACCTGGTTCTCTGGCTCTAAAGCGGCTCTGCTGACCTGGTTCTCTGGCTCTAGGGCAGCTCTGCTGACCTGGTTCTCTGGCTCTAGAGCAGCTCTGCTGACCTGGTTCTCTGGCTCTACAACGGCTCTGCTGACCTGGTTCTCTGGCTCTAAAGCAGCTCTGCTGACCTGGTTCTCTGGCTCTAGAGCAGCTCTGCTGACCTGGTTCTCTCGCTTTAAAGCAGCTCTGCTGACCTGGTTCTCTGGCTCTAAAGCAGCTCTGCTGATCTGGTTCTCTGTCTCTACAGCGGCTCTGCTGACCCAGTTCTCTGGCTCTAAAGCAGCTCTGCTGACCTGGTTCTCTCCCTCTAAAGCAGCTCTGCTGACCTGGTTTCTCTGGCTCTACATCAGCACTGCTGACCTGGTTCTTAAGCTCTAGAGCGGCTCTGCTGTCCTGGTTCTCTGGCTCTAAAGCGGCTCTGCTGACCTGGTTCTCTGGCTCTAAAGAGGCTCTGCTTACGTGGTTCTCTGCCTCTGAAGCAGCTCTGCTGACCTGGTTCTCTGGCTCTAGAGCAGCTCTGCTTACCTTGTTCTCTGTCTCTACAATGGCTCTGCTGACCTGGTTCTCTGGCTCTAAAGCACCTCTGCTGACCTGGTTCTCTTGCTCTGCAGCAGCTCTGATGACCTGGTTCTCTGGCTATAGAGCAGCTCTGCTGACCTGGTTCCTAGGCTCTAGAGCAGCTGTGCTGACCTGGTTCTCTGGCTCTAAAGCAGCTCTGCTGACCTGGTTCTTAGGCTCTAGAGCAGCTCTGCTGATCTGGTTCTCTAGCTCTAAAGCAGCTCTGCTGACCTGGTTTCTCTTGCTCTACAGCAGCTCTGCTGACTGGGTTCTCTGCCTCTAGGGCAGCTTGCTGACTTGGTTCTTAGGTTCTAGAGCAGCTCTGCTGACCTGGTTCTCTGGCTCTAAAACAGCTCTGCTGACCTGGTTCTCTCCCTCTAAAGCAGCTCTGCTGACCTGGTTTCTCTGGCTCTACAGCAGCTCTGCTGACCTGATTCTCTGGCTATAGAGCAGCTCTGCTGACCTGGTTCTTAGGCTCTAGAGCAGCTCTGCTGACCTGGTTCTTAGACTCTAAAGCAGCTCTGCTGACCTGGTTCTCTGGTTCAAAAGCAGCTCTGCTGACCTGGTTTCTCTGGCTCAAAAGCAGCTCTGCTGACCGGGTTCTCTGCCTCTAGAGCAGCTTTGCTGACTTGGTTCTTAGGCTCTAGAGCAGCTCTGCTGATCTGGTTCTCTGGCTCTAAAGCAGCTTTGCTGACCTGGTTCTCTGGCTCTAAAACAGCTATGCTGACCTTGTTCATTCCCTCTAAAGCGGCTCTGCTGACCTGGTTTCTCTGGCTCTACAGCAGCTCTGCTGACCTGGTTCTCTGGCTCTAGAGCAGCTCTGCTGACCTGGTTCTTAGGCTCTAGAGCAGCTCTGCTGACCTGGTTCTCTGGCTCTAAAGCAGCTCTGCTGACTGGTTCTTAGGCTCTAGAGCAGCGTTGCTGACCTAGTTCTCTGGCTCTAAAGCGGCTCTGCTGACCTGGTTCTCTGGGTCTAAAGTGACTCTGCTTACCTGGTTCTCTGGTTCTAAAGTGGCTCTGCTGACGTGGTTCTCTGGCTCTAGAGCACCTCTGCTGACCTGGTTCTCTGGCTCTACAACAGCTCTGCTGACATTGATCTCTGCCTCTAGAGTAGCTCTGCTGACCTGGTTCTTAGGCTCTAGAGCGGCTTTGCTGACCTGGTTCTCTGGCTCTACAGCGGCTTTGCTGACCTGGTTCTCTGGCTCTAAAGCGGCTCTGCTGACCTGGTTCTCTGGCTCTAGGGCAGCTCTGCTGACCTGGTTCTCTGGCTCTAGAGCAGCTCTGCTGACCTGGTTCTCTCGCTTTAAAGCAGCTCTGCTGACCTGGTTCTCTGGCTCTAAAGCAGCTCTGCTGATCTGGTTCTCTGTCTCTACAGCGGCTCTGCTGACCCAGTTCTCTGGCTCTAAAGCCGCTCTGCTGACCTGGTTCTCTCCCTCTAAAGCAGCTCTGCTGACCTGGTTTCTCTGGCTCTACAGCAGCTCTGCTGATCTGGTTCTCTCCCTCTAAAGCAGCTCTGCTGACCTGGTTCTCTGGCTCCAAAGCCGTTCTGCTGACCTGGTTCTCTGGCTCTATAGCAGCTCTGCTGACCTGGTTCTCTGGCTCTAAAGCAGCTCTGCTGACCTGGTTCTCTGGCTCTAAAGCAGCTCTGCTGATCTGGTTCTCTGTCTCTACAGCGGCTCTGCTGACCCAGTTCTCTGGCTCTAAAGCAGCTCTGCTGACTTGGTTCTCTCCCTCTAAAGCCGATCTGCTGACCTGGTTTCTCTGGCTCTTAAGCAGCTCTGCTGACCTGGTTCTCTGGCTCTAAAGCCGCTCTGCTGACCTGGTTCTCTGGCTCTAAAGCAGCTCTGCTGATCTGGTTCTCTGGCTCTAGAGCAGCTCTGCTGACGTGCTTCTCTGGCTCTACAACGGCTCTGCTGACCTGGTTCTCTGGCTCTAAAGCCGCTCTGCTGACCTGGTTCTCTGGCTCTAGAGCATCTCTGCCGAGCTGGTTCTCTGGCTCTAGAGCAGCTCTTCTGACCTGGTTGTTAGGCTCTAGAGCAGCTCTGCTGACTTGGTTGTTTGGCTACAAAGCGGCACTGCAGACCTGGTTCTCTGATTATAAAGCGTCTCTGCTGACCTGGTTCTCTGGCTGTAAAGCGGCTCTGCTGCCCTGGTTCTCTCCCTCTAAAGCAGCTCCGCTGACCTTTTTCTCTGGCTCTAGAGCAGCTCTGCTGACCTGGTTCTCTGGCTCTAAAACACCTCTGCTGACCTAGTTCTCTGGCTCTACTGCAGCTCTGCTGACATGTTTCTCTTGGTCTACAACAGCTCTGCTGACCTGGTTCTCTGCCTCTAAACTAGCTCTGCTGACCTGGTTCTTAAGCTCTAGAGCGGCTCTGCTGTCCTGGTTCTCTGGCTCTAAAGCGGCTCAGCTGACCTGGTTCTCTGTCTCTTAAGCGGCTCTGCTTACGTGGTTCTCTGCCTCTAAAGCAGCTCTGCTGACCTGGTTCTCTGGCTCTAGAGCAGCTCTGCTGACCTGGTTCTCTGTCTCTACAATGGCTCTGCTGACCTGGTTCTCTAGCTCTAAAGCACCTCTGCTGACCTGGTTCTCTTGCTCTGCAGCAGATCTGCTGACCTGGTTCTCTGGCTCTAGAGCAGCTCTGCTGACCTGGTTCCTAGGCTCTAGAGCAGCAGTGCTGACCTGGTTCTCTGGCTCTAAAGCAGCTCTGCTGACCTGGTTCTTAGGCTCTAGAGCAGCTCTGCTGACCTGGTTCTCTGGCTCTAAAGCGGCCCTGCTGACCTGGTTCTCTGGCCCTGGAGTGGCTCTGCTGACCTTGTTCTCTGGCTCTAGAGCGGATCTGCTGACCTGGTCCCTGGCTCTAAATCGGCTCTGCTGACCTGGTTCTCTAGCTCTAAAGCGGCTCTGCTGACCTGGTTCTCTGGCTCTAAAGCAGCTTTGCTGACCTGGTTCTCTGGATCTAGAGCAGCTCTGCTGACCCGGTTCTATGGATCTAAAGCAGCTCTGCTGACGTCGTTCTTAGGCTCTAGAGCAGCTTTGATGACCTGGTTCTCTTGCTCTAAAGCGGCTCTGCTGACCTTGGTCTCTGGGTCTAAAGCGGCTCTGTTGACCTGGTTCTTTTGCTCTAAAGCAGCTCTGCTAACCTGGTTCTCTGGCTATAAAGTGGCTCTGCTGACCTGGTTCTCTGGCTCTAAAGCGGCTCTGCTGACCTGGTTCTCTGGCTCAAGAGCAGCTCGGCTGACCTGCTTCTCTACTTCTGCTGACCTTTTTCTCTGGCTCTAAAGCAGCTCTGCTGACCTGGTTCTCTGACTCTAAAGCACCTCTGCTGACCTGGTTCTTTGGCTCTAGAGCACCTCTGCTGACCTGGTTCTTAGGGTCTAGAGCAGCTCTGCTGACCTGGTTCTCTGGCTCTACAACGGCTCTGCTGACCTGGTTCTCTGGCTCTAAAGCAGCTCTGCTGACCTGATTCTATGGGTCTAAAGCAGCTCTGCTGACCTGGATCTCTAGCTCTACAGCAGCTCTGCTGACTTGGTTCACTGGCTCTACAGCAGCTCTGATGACCTGATTGTTAGGCTCTAGAGCAGCTCTGCTGACCTGGTTGTCTGGCTCTAAAGCGGCTCTGCTGACCTGGTTGTCTGGCTCTAAAACGGCTCTGCTGACCTGGATCTCTGGCTATAAAGCGGCTCTGCTGACCTGGTTCTCTGGCTCTAAAGCGGATCTGCTGACCTGGTTCTCTCCCTCTAAAGCAGCTCTGCTGACCTGGTCCTCTGGCTCTAGAGCAGCTCTGCTGACCTGGTTCTCTGGCTCTAAAGCAGCTCTGCTTACCTGGTTCTCTGACTCTAGAGCAGCTCTGCTGACATGGTTCTTAGGCTCTAAGGCAGCTCTGCTAACCTGGTCCTCTGGCTCTACAACGGCTCTGCTGACCTGGTTCTCTGGCTCTAAAGCAGCTCTGCTGACCTGGTTCTCTGGCTCTAAAGCACCTCTGCTGACCTGGTTCTCTGGCTCTACAACAGCTCTGCTGACATTGATCTCTGCCTCTAGAGTAGCTCTGCTGACCTGGTTCTTAGGCTCTAGAGCGGCTCTGCTGACATGGTTCTCTGGCTCTAAAGCGGCTTTGCTGACCTGGTTCTCTGGCTCTAAAGCGGCTCTGCTGACCTGGTTCTCTAGCTCTAGGGCAGCTCTGCTGAACTGGTTCTCTGGCTCTAGAGCACTCTGCTGACCTGGTTCTCTGGCTCTACAACGGCTCTGCTGACCTGGTTCTCTGGCTCTAGAGCAGCTCTGCTGATCTGGTTCTCTGGCTCAAAAGCAGCTCTGCTGACCGGGTTCTCTGCCTCTAGAGCAGCTTTGCTGACTTGGTTCTTAGGCTCTAGAGCAGCTCTGCTGATCTGGTTCTCTGGCTCTAAAGCAGCTCTGCTGACCTGGTTCTCTGGCTCTAAAACAGCTCTTTTGACGTGGTTCATTCCCTCTAAAGCAGCTCTGCTGACCTGGTTTCTCTGGCTCTACAGCAGCTCTGCTGACCTGGTTCTCTGGCTCTAGAGCAGCTCTGCTGACCTGGTTCTTAGGCTCTAGAGCAGCTCTGCTGGCCTGGTTCTATGGCTCTAAAGCAGCTCTGCTGACCTGGTTCTTAGGCTCTAGAGCAGCGTTGCTGACCTAGTTCTCTGGCTCTAAAACGGCTCTGCTGACCTGGTTCTCTGGGTCTAAAGCGGCTCTGCTGACCTGGTTCTCTGGCTCAAGAGCAGCTCTGCTGACCTTGTTCTCTGGCTCTAAAGTGACTCTGCTTTCCTGGTTCTCTAGTTCTAAAGTGGCTCTGCTGACGTGGTTCTCTGGCTCTAGAGCACCTCTGCTGACCTGGTGCTCTGGCTCTACAACAGCTCTGCTGAAATTGATCTCTCCCTCTAGAGTAGCTCTGCTGACCTGGTTCTTAGGCTCTAGAGCGGCTCTGCTGACCTGGTTCTCTGGCTCTAAAGCGGCTTTGCTGACCTGGTTCTCTGGCTCTAAAGCGGCTCTGCTGACCTGGTTCTCTGGCTCTAGGGCAGCTCTGCTGACCTGGTTCTCTGGCTCTAGAGCAGCTCTGCTGACCTGGTTCTCTGGCTCTACAACGGCTCTGCTGACCTGGTTCTCTGGCTCTAAAGCAGCTCTGCTGACCTGGTTCTCTGGCTCTAGAGCAGCTCTGCTGACCTGGTTCTCTCGCTTTAAAGCAGCTCTGCTGACCTGGTTCTCTGGCTCTAAAGCAGCTCTGCTGATCTGGTTCTCTGTCTCTACAGCGGCTCTGCTGACCCAGTTCTCTGGCTCTAAAGCAGCTCTGCTGACCTGGTTCTCTCCCTCTAAAGCAGCTCTGCTGACCTGGTTTCTCTGGCTCTACATCAGCACTGCTGACCTGGTTCTTAAGCTCTAGAGCGGCTCTGCTGTCCTGGTTCTCTGGCTCTAAAGCGGCTCTGCTGACCTGGTTCTCTGGCTCTAAAGAGGCTCTGCTTACGTGGTTCTCTGCCTCTGAAGCAGCTCTGCTGACCTGGTTCTCTGGCTCTAGAGCAGCTCTGCTTACCTTGTTCTCTGTCTCTACAATGGCTCTGCTGACCTGGTTCTCTGGCTCTAAAGCACCTCTGCTGACCTGGTTCTCTTGCTCTGCAGCAGCTCTGATGACCTGGTTCTCTGGCTATAGAGCAGCTCTGCTGACCTGGTTCCTAGGCTCTAGAGCAGCTGTGCTGACCTGGTTCTCTGGCTCTAAAGCAGCTCTGCTGACCTGGTTCTTAGGCTCTAGAGCAGCTCTGCTGATCTGGTTCTCTAGCTCTAAAGCAGCTCTGCTGACCTGGTTTCTCTTGCTCTACAGCAGCTCTGCTGACTGGGTTCTCTGCCTCTAGGGCAGCTTGCTGACTTGGTTCTTAGGTTCTAGAGCAGCTCTGCTGACCTGGTTCTCTGGCTCTAAAACAGCTCTGCTGACCTGGTTCTCTCCCTCTAAAGCAGCTCTGCTGACCTGGTTTCTCTGGCTCTACAGCAGCTCTGCTGACCTGATTCTCTGGCTATAGAGCAGCTCTGCTGACCTGGTTCTTAGGCTCTAGAGCAGCTCTGCTGACCTGGTTCTTAGACTCTAAAGCAGCTCTGCTGACCTGGTTCTCTGGTTCAAAAGCAGCTCTGCTGACCTGGTTTCTCTGGCTCAAAAGCAGCTCTGCTGACCGGGTTCTCTGCCTCTAGAGCAGCTTTGCTGACTTGGTTCTTAGGCTCTAGAGCAGCTCTGCTGATCTGGTTCTCTGGCTCTAAAGCAGCTTTGCTGACCTGGTTCTCTGGCTCTAAAACAGCTCTGCTGACCTTGTTCATTCCCTCTAAAGCGGCTCTGCTGACCTGGTTTCTCTGGCTCTACAGCAGCTCTGCTGACCTGGTTCTCTGGCTCTAGAGCAGCTCTGCTGACCTGGTTCTTAGGCTCTAGAGCAGCTCTGCTGACCTGGTTCTCTGGCTCTAAAGCAGCTCTGCTGACTGGTTCTTAGGCTCTAGAGCAGCGTTGCTGACCTAGTTCTCTGGCTCTAAAGCGGCTCTGCTGACCTGGTTCTCTGGGTCTAAAGTGACTCTGCTTACCTGGTTCTCTGGTTCTAAAGTGGCTCTGCTGACGTGGTTCTCTGGCTCTAGAGCACCTCTGCTGACCTGGTTCTCTGGCTCTACAACAGCTCTGCTGACATTGATCTCTGCCTCTAGAGTAGCTCTGCTGACCTGGTTCTTAGGCTCTAGAGCGGCTTTGCTGACCTGGTTCTCTGGCTCTACAGCGGCTTTGCTGACCTGGTTCTCTGGCTCTAAAGCGGCTCTGCTGACCTGGTTCTCTGGCTCTAGGGCAGCTCTGCTGACCTGGTTCTCTGGCTCTAGAGCAGCTCTGCTGACCTGGTTCTCTCGCTTTAAAGCAGCTCTGCTGACCTGGTTCTCTGGCTCTAAAGCAGCTCTGCTGATCTGGTTCTCTGTCTCTACAGCGGCTCTGCTGACCCAGTTCTCTGGCTCTAAAGCCGCTCTGCTGACCTGGTTCTCTCCCTCTAAAGCAGCTCTGCTGACCTGGTTTCTCTGGCTCTACAGCAGCTCTGCTGATCTGGTTCTCTCCCTCTAAAGCAGCTCTGCTGACCTGGTTCTCTGGCTCCAAAGCCGTTCTGCTGACCTGGTTCTCTGGCTCTATAGCAGCTCTGCTGACCTGGTTCTCTGGCTCTAAAACAGCTCTGCTGACCTGGTTCTCTGGCTCTAAAGCAGCTCTGCTGATCTGGTTCTCTGTCTCTACAGCGGCTCTGCTGACCCAGTTCTCTGGCTCTAAAGCAGCTCTGCTGACTTGGTTCTCTCCCTCTAAAGCCGATCTGCTGACCTGGTTTCTCTGGCTCTTAAGCAGCTCTGCTGAACTGGTTCTCTGGCTCTAAAGCCGCTCTGCTGACCTGGTTCTCTGGCTCTAAAGCAGCTCTGCTGATCTGGTTCTCTGGCTCTAGAGCAGCTCTGCTGACGTGCTTCTCTGGCTCTACAACGGCTCTGCTGACCTGGTTCTCTGGCTCTAAAGCCGCTCTGCTGACCTGGTTCTCTGGCTCTAGAGCATCTCTGCCGAGCTGGTTCTCTGGCTCTAGAGCAGCTCTTCTGACCTGGTTGTTAGGCTCTAGAGCATCTCTGCTGACTTGGTTGTTTGGCTGCAATGCGGCACTGCAGACCTGGTTCTCTGATTATAAAGCGTCTCTGCTGACCTGGTTCTCTGGCTGTAAAGCGGCTCTGCTGCCCTGGTTCTCTCCCTCTAAAGCAGCTCCGCTGACCTTTTTCTCTGGCTCTAGAGCAGCTCTGCTGACCTGGTTCTCTGGCTCTAAAACACCTCTGCTGACCTAGTTCTCTGGCTCTACTGCAGCTCTGCTGACATGTTTCTCTTGGTCTACAACAGCTCTGCTGACCTGGTTCTCTGCCTCTAAACCAGCTCTGCTGACCTGGTTCTTAAGCTCTAGAGCGGCTCTGCTGTCCTGGTTCTCTGGCTCTAAAGCGGCTCAGCTGACCTGGTTCTCTGTCTCTTAAGCGGCTCTGCTTACGTGGTTCTCTGCCTCTAAAGCAGCTCTGCTGACCTGGTTCTCTTGCTCTAGAGCAGCTCTGCTGACCTGGTTCTCTGTCTCTACAATGGCTCTGCTGACCTGGTTCTCTAGCTCTAAAGCACCTCTGCTGACCTGGTTCTCTTGCTCTGCAGCAGATCTGCTGACCTGGTTCTCTGGCTCTAGAGCAGCTCTGCTGACCTGGTTCCTAGGCTCTAGAGCAGCTGTGCTGACCTGGTTCTCTGGCTCTAAAGCAGCTCTGCTGACCTGGTTCTTAGGCTCTAGAGCAGCTCTGCTGACCTGGTTCTCTGGCTCTAAAGCGGCCCTGCTGACCTGGTTCTCTGGCCCTGGAGTGGCTCTGCTGACCTTGTTCTCTGGCTCTAGAGCGGATCTGCTGACCTGGTCCCTGGCTCTAAATCGGCTCTGCTGACCTGGTTCTCTGGCTCTAAAGCGGCTCTGCTGACCTGGTTCTCTGGCTCTAAAGCAGCTTTGCTGACCTGGTTCTCTGGATCTAGAGCAGCTCTGCTGACCCGGTTCTATGGATCTAAAGCAGCTCTGCTGACGTCGTTCTTAGGCTCTAGAGCAGCTTTGATGACCTGGTTCTCTTGCTCTAAAGCGGCTCTGCTGACCTTGGTCTCTGGGTCTAAAGCGGCTCTGTTGACCTGGTTCTTTTGCTCTAAAGCAGCTCTGCTAACCTGGTTCTCTGGCTATAAAGTGGCTCTGCTGACCTGGTTCTCTGGCTCTAAAGCGGCTCTGCTGACCTGGTTCTCTGGCTCAAGAGCAGCTCGGCTGACCTGCTTCTCTACCTCTGCTGACCTTTTTCTCTGGCTCTAAAGCAGCTCTGCTGACCTGGTTCTCTGGCTCTAAAGCACCTCTGCTGACCTGGTTCTTTGGCTCTAGAGCACCTCTGCTGACCTGGTTCTTAGGGTCTAGAGCAGCTCTGCTGACCTGGTTCTCTGGCTCTACAACGGCTCTGCTGACCTGGTTCTCTTGCTCTAAAGCAGCTCTGCTGACCTGATTCTATGGGTCTAAAGCAGCTCTGCTGACCTGGATCTCTAGCTCTACAGCAGCTCTGCTGACTTGGTTCACTGGCTCTACAGCAGCTCTGATGACCTGATTCTTAGGCTCTAGAGCAGCTCTGCTGACCTGGTTGTCTGGCTCTAAAACGGCTCTGCTGACCTGGATCTCTGGCTATAAAGCGGCTCTGCTGACCTGGTTCTCTGGCTCTAAAGCGGATCTGCTGACCTGGTTCTCTCCCTCTAAAGCAGCTCTGCTGACCTGGTCCTCTGGCTCTAGAGCAGCTCTGCTGACCTGGTTCTCTGGCTCTAAAGCAGCTCTGCTTACCTGGTTCTCTGACTCTAGAGCAGCTCTGCTGACATGGTTCTTAGGCTCTAAGGCAGCTCTGCTAACCTGGTCCTCTGGCTCTACAACGGCTCTGCTGACCTGGTTCTCTGGCTCTAAAGCAGCTCTGCTGACCTGGTTCTCTGGCTCTAAAGCACCTCTGCTGACCTGGTTCTCTGGCTCTACAACAGCTCTGCTGACATTGATCTCTGCCTCTAGAGTAGCTCTGCTGACCTGGTTCTTAGGCTCTAGAGCGGCTCTGCTGACATGGTTCTCTGGCTCTAAAGTGGCTTTGCTGACCTGGTTCTCTGGCTCTAAAGCGGCTCTGCTGACCTGGTTCTCTAGCTCTAGGGCAGCTCTGCTGAACTGGTTCTCTGGCTCTAGAGCACTCTGCTGACCTGGTTCTCTGGCTCTACAACGGCTCTGCTGACCTGGTTCTCTGGCTCTAAAGCAGCTCTGCTGACTTGCTTCTATGGCTCTAAAGCAGCTCTGCTGACCTGGTTCTCTGGCTCTAAAGCAGCTCTGCTGACCTGGTTCTCTCGCTCTAAAGCAGCTCTGCTGACCTGGTTCTCTGGCTCTAAAGCAGCTCTGCTGACCTGGTTCTCTCCCTCTAAAGCAGCTCTGCTGACCTGGTTTCTCTGGCTCTACAGCAGCTCTGCTGATCTTGTTCTCTCCCTCTAAAGCAGATCTGCTGACCTGGTTCTCTGGCTCCAAAGCCGCTCTGCTGACCTGGTTCTATGGCTCTATAGCAGCTCTGCTGACCTGGTTCTCTAGCTCTAAAGCAGATCTGCTGACCTGGTTCTCTGGCTCTAAAGCAGCTCTGCTGATCTGGTTCTCTGTCTCTACAGCGGCTCTGCTGACTGTTAGAATCCGGGGTCTCTGGTTGGCGCAGGTATGCACTTGCGACAAGCAGGGACCCTTTTCATCTAAGTCAGGGCAAAGGATCATCTCTTTAAAAATAACCCCTGCTCACCCTCTAGGTAACGTGGCGCGAGCAGTCAGGCTAAATTTCCAGAGGGCATGTAGGTTAAGCTTTCAAGTTGTCCCACACAATAATCACCTCCCCACCACACAAAGACACAAGGCTGTATTTATCAAAAATATAGTTCTTTATATAAAAGGTTTCCTTTCAGGCAGGTTGCATAAATACAGTTCTCTTGGTAAAATAATCCAGTTACTCTCAAAATGCTTTAAGGGCAGTCCACAGTTGTAAAAATGGCACAGTTATAATTAAAATCAGCTTCTTAGGGTTTCTGGGCACTTCGTAGCGCCTTTGCTATGCTCTGGGCAAGGTTTTTAAAGGGCCTTGCCATTTTTCACGCTTCTCGCGTGAGCCCGAGTACGCTTGCCGAGTCTCACGCTTCCCGTGTGAGCACCGGCAATAGATTTCAATGATGTTCGGTTCAAACATAGGTACGGTTCGAACTCTGCTGGTTCCAAGGCCCGTACGGTTCGAACCAAGGCAAAAGGACGTACGCTTCAAAGCCCCCTGATGTCAGCTGGTAGTACGATTCAAACCAGGATGTTGCAGCAGCAGGTACGGCTCAAACCACGATGCCAGGCAGTACACTTCAACCCCGGATTCTACTTTTGTAAGTACGGTCCGAACTACGCTGCAAGGCAGTACGGGTCAAAACACTTCACAAGTAGGGTCCGTCCACAGCAAGTACGGGCCGTACTCGCGCACCAGGCTGGATGGGTACGGCTCCAAACAACGAAACAGGTTTCAAGGCTGCAGGGGTAGGTACGGTCTATACCTAGGCAAGTACGGGCCGTACATTGATCGCGCTTGGCACAATACTGTCTAGAATTCACGGGGCAAGTTCGTGGCGGCCACGTAGTCCGGTCGCAAGGCGTCTCACGTCGCGCTGGAGTCCCCAGTGTCCAGGGGACGGCGCAGCTTCGTGGGGCGCTCAGTCAGGACACAGGTCACCACCAAGGGGCAGAAGCAGGAGGGCAGCCTCGGGGTGAAATCACAGCGCCGCGCGATGTTAGCTTCGGCCGGGGACGCGAACCAGGGCACTTTAGTCCTTCGCAGAAGCCGCTACAACCCGGCAGGGGTCACAGGGGCTCGGCGCTCAGGCACGGAGATCTCCACCTTACTTTGCGAGCTACGGCTCGAGGGGGCAGCTGTTCACGGTGCTCGGGCTGTCAGGCCTTTACGTTGTTTGCAGCCACGCCAGCAGCAGAAGTCGCGTTGCTCAGGGAAATCAGGGGATGCACAGGTTCTCCGGGGTCAGCTTGCTGAATCACTTCCAGGCACATCTCCTCTTCTTTCAGGATGGTAGCGTCCACTGTTCCTGGGGCGCAGGTCAGGGGGCAAGTTCACACGCAAGCCCTTGGAGATTGTTTGTAAAGGCACAAGTTGAATTAAAGTCTTTTTCTTCAGGCTTTCCTTCTCATTCCAGCAGACAGGCACCCACTGCAGGCCAGTCTCTCAGGCAGAGAGACAGTATTCCTCCTTCAGCTTTTCCAGGTCCTTCTCCTTCAGGCAGAGTTTCTTCTTGACGCAAACAGGATCTGATTTCTTAGGAGCCAGGCTCCTACTTTTATACAGCGATTTTTTTGTTCTTTAGCGCCAGGGGGCCTGGGCCTGGCTCAGTCCAGTTTTGGAGCACTTTGTTGTGGTGACTCTGCTCTTTCCTTTCAGCAGCAGGGCAGAGACATCAGCCGCTCCACAGGGGGTGGAGCCGGCTTTGTGCTGGCAGAGCACAGGTCTATTCAAGAGTCAAGGTGTACTCCTTCCACCCATCCTGGTGTAATCTCTCTACCCACCACCTGGCAGCCAGCCTGTCTCTTGGAATTCCCCAGCCCTGCTCCTTCCCTGTTACTAGGCAGAACACACACACACAGCGCAGAGGCGGACTGAATGGCCAGATCAGTAAATACTAACTTTCTAAAAGTAGTATTTACAAACGCAGGATATTAAAATAAACTTTACTAAAAGAAGTATTTTATTATTCTGAGTTCAGGCATACTAAACATGACTTCCTACCATGCTCTATGAGTCCACTGGGATTACAGGGTGTAGTAATTCCAGCAGCCCATTCTGGCCTATGGAGAGCAGGTAGCCTTCAATAGTGAAAAACGAAAATGGCTGTAATTCACTATTAAGACATGCCACACACATCAGGGCATGTCCTACCTTATGCCTACAATGCACCCTGCCCTTTGGCCTACCAGAGGGGTGACTAATATGTAGTTAAGGGAAGGTTTAGGGACTGGCAAGTGGGTGCACTTGTGCAGTCAGCGCGACAGTACCAGACTGCGCGCAGGTTCTGCAATGGCAGATCCTAGACATATTTTACTAGGCCGCTTCTGTGGGTGGCACAACCAGTGCTGCAAGCCCACCAGCAGCATTTGTATTTACAAGCCCTGGCACTCCTGGTGCACTTTACTAGGGGCTGACAGTAAACCAAATGAACCAATCATGGACACCAATCAATGTATACATTTTACCATAGGGAGAGCATATGCACCTTAGCACTGCTCAGCAGTGGTAAGGTGCCCAGAGTCATAAAATAGCCAACAACAGGTCAGAAAAAATATAGGAGGAAGGCAAAAAGTTTAGGGATGACCCTGCAAAAAGGGCCAAGTCCAACACTGACCCAGTTCTCTGGCTCTAAAGCAGCTCTGCTGACCTGGTTCTCTCCCTCTAAAGCAGCTCTGCTGACCTTGTTTCTCTGGCTCTACAGCAGCTCTGCTGATCTGGTTCTCTCCCTCTTAAGCAGCTCTGCTGACCTGGTTCTCTGGCTCTAAAGCATCTCTGCTGACCTGGTTCTCTGGCTCTAAAGCAGCTCTGCTGACCTGGTTCTCTGGCTCTAGAGCAGCTCTGCTGACGTGCATCTCTGGCTCTACAACGGCTCTGCTGACCTGGTTCTCTGGCTCTTAAGCCGCTCTGCTGACCTGGTTCTCTGGCTCTAGAGCATCTCTGCCAAGCTGGTTCTCTGGCTCTAGAGCAGCTCTTCTGACCTGGTTGTTAGGCTCTAGAGCAGCTCTGCTGACTTGGTTGTTTGGCTGCAAAGCGGCACTGCTGACCTGGTTCTCTGATTATAAAGTGGCTCTGCTGACCTGGTTCTCTGGCTGTAAAGCGGCTCTGCTGATCTGGTTCTCTCCCTCTAAAGCAGCTCCACTGACCTTTTTCTCTGGCTCTAGAGCAGCTCTGCTGACCTGGTTCTCTAGCTCTAAAACACCTCTGCTGACCTAGTTCTCTGGCTCTACAGCAGCTCTGCTGACATGTTTCTCTGGGTCCACAACAGCTCTGCTGACCTGGTTCTCTGCCTCTAAACCAGCTCTGCTGACCTGGTTCTTAAGCTCTAGAGCGGCTCTGCTGTCCTGGTTCTCTGGCTCTAAAGCGGCTCAGCTGACCTGGTTCTCTGGCTCTAAAGCGGCTCTGCTTACGTGGTTCTCTGCCTCTAAAGCAGCTCTGCTGACCTGGTTCTCTGGCTCTAGAGCAGCTCTGCTGACCTGGCTCTCTGTCTCTACAATGGCTCTGCTGACCTGGTTCTCTGGCTCTAAAGCACCTCTGCTGACCTGGTTCTCTCGCTCTGCAGCAGATCTGCTGACCTGGTTTTCTGGCTCTAGAGCAGCTCTGCTGACCTGGTTCCTAGGCTCTAGAGCAGCTGTGCTAACCTGGTTCTCTGGCTCTAAAGCAGCTCTGCTGACCTGGTTCTTAGGCTCTAGAGCAGCTCTGCTGACCTGGTTCTCTGGCTCTAAAGCGGCTCTGCTGACCTGGTTCTCTGGCCCTGGAGTGGCTCTGCTGACCTTGTTCTCTGGCTCTAGAGCGGATCTGCTGACCTGGTTCCTGGCTCTAAATCAGCTCTGCTGACCTGGCTCTCTGGCTCTAAAGCGGCTCTGCTGACCTGGTTCTCTGGCTCTAAAGTAGGTTTGCTGACCTGGTTCTCTGGCTCTAGAGCAGCTCTGCTGACTTGGTTCTTAGGCTCTAGAGCAGCTCTGCTGACACGGTTCTATGGATATAAAGCAGCTCTGCTGATGTGGTTCTTAGGCTCTAGAGCAGCTTTGATGACCTGGTTCTCTGGCTCTAAAGCGGCTCTGCTGACCTTGGTCTCTGGGTCTAAAGCGGCTCTGTCGACCTGGTTCTTTTGCTCTAAAGCAGCTCTGCTAAGCTGGTTCTCTGGCTCTAAAGTGGCTCTGCTGACCTGGTTCTCTGGCTCTAAAGCGGCTCTGCTGACCTGGTTCTCTGGCTCAAGAGCAGCTCGGCTGACCTGCTTCTCTAGCTCTGCTGACCTTTTTCTCTGGCTCTAAAGCAGCTCTGCTGACCTGGTTCTCTGGCTCTAAAGCACCTCTGCTGACCTGGTTCTTTGGCTCTAGAGCACCTCTGCTGACCTGGTTCTTAGGGTCTAGAGCAGCTCTGCTGACCTGGTTCTCTGGCTCTACAACAGCTCTGCTGACCTGGTTCTCTGGCTTTAAAGCAGCTCTACTGACCTGATTCTATGGGTCTAAAGCAGCTCTGCTGACCTGGTTCTCTAGCTCTACAGCAGCTCTGCTGACTTGGTTCACTGGCTCTACAGTAGCTCTGATGACCTGATTCTTAGGCTCTAGAGCAGCTCTGCTGACCTGGTTGTCTGGCTCTAAAGCGGCTCTGCTGACCTGGTTGTCTGGCTCTAAAACGGCTCTGCTGACCTGGATCTCTGGCTATAAAGCGTCTCTGCTGACCTGGTTCTCTGGCTCTAAAGCGGATCTGCTGACCTGGTTCTCTCCCTCTAAAGCAGCTCTGCTGACCTGGTCCTCTGGCTCTAGAGCAGCTCTGTTGCCCTGGTTCTCTGGCTCTAAAGCAGCTCTGCTGACCTGGTTCTCTGACTCTAGAGCAGCTCTGCTGACATGGCTCTTAGGCTCTAGGGCAGCTCTGCTAACCTGGTCCTCTGGCTCTACAACGGCTCTGCTGACCTGGTTCTCTGTCTCTAAAGCAGCTCTGCTGACCTGGTTCTCTGGCTCTAAAGCACCTCTGCTGACCTGGTTCTCTGGCTCTACAACAGCTCTGCTGAAATTGATCTCTGCCTCTAGAGTAGCTCTGCTGACCTGGTTCTTAGGCTCTAGAGCGGCTCTGCTGACCTGGTTCTCTGGCTCTAAAGCGGCTTTGCTGACCTGGTTCTCTGGCTCTAAAGCGGCTCTGCTGACCTGGTTCTCTGGCTCTAGGGCAGCTCTGCTGACCTGGTTCTCTGGCTCTAGAGCAGCTCTGCTGACCTGGTTCTCTGGCTCTACAACGGCTCTGCTGACCTGGTTCTCTGGCTCTAAAGCAGCTCTGCTGACTTGGTTCTATGGCTCTAAAGCAGCTCTGCTGACCTGGTTCTCTGGCTCTAAAGCAGCTCTTCTGACCTGGTTCTCTCGCTCTAAAGCAGCTCTGCTGACCTGGTTCTCTGGCTCTAAAGCAGCTCTGCTGATCTGGTTCTCTGTCTCTACAGCGGCTCTTTTGACCCAGTTCTCTGGCTCTAAAGCAGCTCTGCTGACCTGGTTCTCTCCCTCTAAAGCAGCTCTGCTGACCTGGTTTCTCTGGCTCTACAGCAGCTCTGCTGATCTGGTTCTCTCACTCTAAAGCAGATCTGCTGACCTGGTTCTCTGGCTCCAAAGCCGCTCTGCTGACCTGGTTCTATGGCTCTATAGCAGTTCTGCTGACCTGGTTCTCTGGCTCTAAAGCAGCTCTGCTGACCTGGTTCTCTGGCTCTAAAGCAGCTCTGCTGATCTGGTTCTCTGTCTCTACAGCGGCTCTGCTGACCCAGTTCTCTGGCTCTAAACAGCTCTGCTGACCTGGTTCTCTCCCTCTAAAGCAGCTCTGCTGACCTTGTTTCTCTGGCTCTACAGCAGCTCTGCTGATCTGGTTCTCTCCCTCTTAAGCAGCTCTGCTGACCTGGTTCTCTGGCTCTAAAGCCGCTCTGCTGACCTGGTTCTCTGGCTCTAAAGCAGCTCTGCTGACCTGGTTCTCTGGCTCTACAGCAGCTCTGCTGACGTGCTTCTCTGGCTCTACAACGGCTCTGCTGACCTGGTTCTCTGGCTCTAAAGCCGCTCTGCTGACCTGGTTCTCTGGCTCTAGAGCATCTCTGCTGACCTGGTTCTTAGGGTCTAGAGCAGTTCTGCTGACCTGGTCGTCTGGGTCTAAAGCAGCTCCGCTGGCCTTTTTCTCTGGCTTTAGAGCAGCTCTGCTGACCTGGTTCTCTGGCTCTAAAACACCTCTGCTGACCTAGTTCTCTGGCTCTACGGCAGCTCTGCTGACATGTTTCTCTGGCTCTACAACAGCTCTGCTGACCTTGTTATCTGCCTCTAAAGCAGCTCTGCTGACCTGGTTCTTAAACTCTAGAGTGGCTCTGCTGTCCTGGTTCTCTGGCTCTAAAGCGGCTCTGCTGACCTGGTTCTCTGGCTGTAAAGTGGCTCTGCTTACGTGGTTCTCTTCCTCTAAAGCAGCTCTGCTGACCTGGTTCTTAGGGTCTAGAGCAGTTCTGCTGACCTGGTCGTCTGGGTCTAAAGCCGCTCCGCTGACCTTTTTCTCTGGCTCTAGAGCAGCTCTGCTGACCTGGTTCTCTGGCTCTAAAACACCTCTGCTGACCTAGTTCTCTGGATCTACAGCAGCTCTGCTGACATGTTTCTCTGGCTCTACAACAGCTCTGCTGACCTGGTTCTCTGCCTCTAAAGCAGCTCTGCTGACCTGGTTCTTATGCTCTAGAGCGGCTCTGCTGTCCTGGTTCTCTGGCTCTAAAGCGGCTCTGCTGACCTGGTTCTCTGGCTCTAAAGCGGCTCTGCTTACGTGGTTCTCTTCCTCTAAAGCAGCTCTGCTGACCTGGTTCTCTGGCTCTAGAGCAGCTCTGCTGACCTGGTTCTCTGGCTCTAGAGCATCTCTGCCAAGCTGGTTCTCTGGCTCTAGAGCAGCTCTTCTGACCTGGTTGTTAGGCTCTAGAGCAGCTCTGCTGACTTGGTTGTTTGGCTGCAAAGAGGCACTGCTGACCTGGTTCTCTGATTATAAAGTGGCTCTGCTGACCTGGTTCTCTGGCTGTAAAGCGGCTCTGCTGACCTGGTTCTCTCCCTCTAAAGCAGCTCCACTGACCTTTTTCTCTTGCTCTAGAGCAGCTCTGCTGACCTGGTTCTCTGGCTCTAAAACACCTCTGCTGACCTAGTTCTCTGGTTCTACAGCAGCTCTGCTGACATGTTTCTCTGGGTCCACAACAGCTCTGCTGACCTGGTTCTCTGCCTCTAAACCAGCTCAGCTGACCTGGTTCTCTGGCTCTAAAGCGGCTCTGCTTACGTGGTTCTCTGCCTCTAAAGCAGCTCTGCTGACCTGGTTCTTAAGCTCTAGAGCGGCTCTGCTGTCCTGGTTCTCTGGCTCTAAAGCGGCTCAGCTGACCTGGTTCTCTGGCTCTAAAGCGGCTCTGCTTACGTGGTTCTCTGTCTCTAAAGCAGCTCTGCTGACCTGGTTCTCTGGCTCTAGAGCAGCTCTGCTAACCTGGTTCTCTGTCTCTACAATGGCTCTGCTGACCTGGTTCTCTGGCTCTAAAGCACCTCTGCTGACCTGGTTCTCTCACTCTGCAGCAGATCTGCTGACCTGGTTCTCTGGCTCTAGAGCAGCTCTGCTGACCTGGTTCCTAGGCTCTAGAGCAGCTGTGCTAACCTGGTTCTCTGGCTCTAAAGCAGCTCTGCTGACCTGGTTCTTAGGCTCTAGAGCAGCTCTGCTGACCTCGTTCTCTGGCTCTAAAGCGGCTCTGCTGACCTGGTTCTCTGGCCCTGGAGTGGCTCTGCTGACCTTGTTCTCTGGCTCTAGAGCGGATCTGCTGACCTGGTTCCTGGCTCTAAATCGGCTCTGCTGACCTGGCTCTCTGGCTCTAAAGCGGCTCTGCTGACCTGGTTCTCTGGCTCTAAAGCAGCTTTGCTGACCTGGTTCTCTGGCTCTAGAGCAGCTCTGCTGACTTGGTTCTTAGGCTCTAGAGCAGCTCTGCTGACACGGTTCTATGGATATAAAGCAGCTCTGCTGACGTGGTTCTTAGGCTCTAGAGCAGCTTTGATGACCTGGTTCTCTGGCTCTAAAGCGACTCTGCTGACCTTGGTCTCTGGGTCTAAAGCGGCTCTGTCGACCTGGTTCTTTTGCTCTAAACCAGCTCTGCTAACCTAATTCTCTGGCTCTAAAGTGGCTCTGCTGACCTGGTTCTCTGGCTCTAAAGCGGCTCTGCTGACCTGGTTCTCTGGCTCAAGAGCAGCTCGGCTGACCTGCTTCTCTAGCTCTGCTGACCTTTTTCTCTGGCTCTAAAGCAGCTCTGCTGACCTGGTTCTCTGGCTCTAAAGCACCTCTGCTGACCTGGTTCTTTGGCTCTAGAGCACCTCTGCTGACCTGGTTCTTAGGGTCTAGAGCAGCTCTGCTGACCTGTTTCTCTGGCTCTACAACGGCTCTGCTGACCTGGTTCTCTGGCTCTAAAGCAGCTCTGCTGACCTGATTCTATGGGTCTAAAGCAGCTCTGCTGACCTGGTTCTCTAGCTCTACAGCAGCTCTGCTGACTTGGTTCACTGGCTCTACAGTAGCTCTGATGACCTGATTCTTAGGCTCTAGAGCAGCTCTGCTGACCTGGTTGTCTGGCTCTAAAGCGGCTCTGCTGACCTGGTTGTCTGGCTCTAAAACGGCTCTGCTGACCTGGATCTCTGGCTATAAAGCGGCTCTGCTGACCTGGTTCTCTGGCTCTAAAGCGGATCTGCTGACCTGGTTCTCTCCCTCTAAAGCAGCTCTGCTGACCTGGTCCTCTGGCTCTAGAGCAGCTCTGTTGCCCTGGTTCTCTGGCTCTAAAGCAGCTCTGCTGACCTGGTTCTCTGACTCTAGAGCAGCTCTGCTGACATTGTTCTTAGGCTCTAGGGCAGCTCTGCTAACCTGGTCCTCTGGCTCTACAACGGCTCTGCTGACCTGGTTCTCTGGCTCTAAAGCAGCTCTGCTGACCTGGTTCTCTGGCTCTAAAGCACCTCTGCTGACCTGGTTCTCTGGCTCTACAACAGCTCTGCTGACATTGATCTCTGCCTCTAGAGTAGCTCTGCTGACCTGGTTCTTAGGCTCTAGAGCGGCTCTGCTGACCTGGTTCTCTGGCTCTAAAGCGGCTTTGCTGACCTGGTTCTCTGGCTCTAAAGCGGCTCTGCTGACCTGGTTCTCTGGCTCTAGGGCAGCTCTGCTGACCTGGTTCTCTGGCTCTAGAGCAGCTCTGCTGACCTGGTTCTCTGGCTCTACAAAGGCTCTGCTGACCTGGTTCTCTGGCTCTAAAGCAGCTCTGCTGACTTGGTTCTATGGCTCTAAAGCAGCTCTGCTGACCTGGTTCTCTGGCTCTAAAGCAGCTCTTCTGACCTGGTTCTCTTGCTCTAAAGCAGCTCTGCTGACCTGGTTCTCTGGCTCTAAAGCAGCTCTGCTGATATGGTTCTCTGTCTCTACAGCGGCTCTTTTGACCCAGTTCTCTGGCTCTAAAGCAGCTCTGCTGACCTGGTTCTCTCCCTCTAAAGCAGCTCTGCTGACCTGGTTTCTCTGGCTCTACAGCAGCTCTGCTGATCTGGTTCTCTCACTCTAAAGCAGATCTGCTGACCTGGTTCTCTGGCTCCAAAGCCGCTCTGCTGACCTGGTTCTATGGCTCTATAGCAGCTCTGCTGACCTGGTTCTCTGGCTCTAAAGCAGCTTTGCTGATCTGGTTCTCTGTCTCTACAGCGGCTCTACTGACCCAGTTCTCTGGCTCTAAAGCAGCTCTGCTGACCTGGTTCTCTCCCTCTAAAGCAGCTCTGCTGACCTTGTTTCTCTGGCTCTACAGCAGCTCTGCTGATCTGGTTCTCTCCCTCTTAAGCAGCTCTGCTGACCTGGTTCTCTGGCTCTAAAGCCGATCTGCTGACCTGGTTCTCTGGCTCTAAAGCAGCTCTGCTGACCTGGTTCTCTGGCTCTACAGCAGCTCTGCTGACGTGCTTCTCTGGCTCTACAACGGCTCTGCTGACCTGGTTCTCTGGCTCTAAAGCCGCTCTGCTGACCTGGTTCTCTGGCTCTAGAGCATCTCTGCTGACCTGGTTCTTAGGGTCTAGAGCAGTTCTGCTGACCTGGTCGTCTGGGTCTAAAGCAGCTCCGCTGACCTTTTTCTCTGGCTCTAGAGCAGCTCTGCTGACCTGGTTCTCTGGCTCTAAAACACCTCTGCTGACCTAGTTCTCTGGCTCTACGGCAGCTCTGCTGACATGTTTCTCTGGCTCTACAACAGCTCTGCTGACCTTGTTATCTGCCTCTAAAGCAGCTCTGCTGACCTGGTTCTTAAACTCTAGAGCGGCTCTGCTGTCCTGGTTCTCTGGCTCTAAAGCGGCTCTGCTGACCTGGTTCTCTGGCTCTAAAGCGGCTCTGCTTACGTGGTTCTCTTCCTCTAAAGCAGCTCTGCTGACCTGGTTCTCTGGCTCTAGAGCAGCTCTGCTGACCTGGTTCTCTGGCTCTAGAGCATCTCTGCCAAGCTGGTTCTCTGGCTCTAGAGCAGCTCTTCTGACCTGGTTGTTAGGCTCTAGAGCAGCTCTGCTGACTTGGTTGTTTGGCTGCAAAGCGGCACTGCTGACCTGGTTCAATGATTATAAAGTGGCTCTGCTGACCTGGTTCTCTGGCTGTAAAGCGGCTCTGCTGACCTGGTTCTCTCCCTCTAAAGCAGCTCCACAGACCTTTTTCTCTGGCTCTAGAGCAGCTCTGCTGACCTGGTTCTCTGGCTCTAAAATACCTCTGCTGACCTAGTTCTCTGGCTCTACAGCAGCTCTGCTGACATGTTTCTCTGGGTCCACAACAGCTCTGCTGACCTGGTTCTCTGCCTCTAAACCAGCTCTGCTGACCTGGTTCTTAAGCTCTAGAGCGGCTCTGCTGTCCTGGTTCTCTGGCTCTAAAGCGGCTCAGCTGACCTGGTTCTCTGGCTCTAAAGCGGCTCTGCTTACGTGGTTCTCTGCCTCTAAAGCAGCTCTGCTGACCTGGTTCTCTGTCTCTACAATGGCTCTGCTGACCTGGTTCTCTGTCTCTACAATGGCTCTGCTGACCTGGTTCTCTGGCTCTAAAGCACCTCTGCTGACCTGGTTCTCTCGCTCTGCAGCAGATCTGCTGACCTGGTTCTCTGGCTCTAGAGCAGCTCTGCTGACCTGGTTCCTAGGCTCTAGAGCAGCTGTGCTAACCTGGTTCTCTGGCTCTAAAGCAGCTCTGCTGACCTGGTTCTTAGGCTCTAGAGCAGCTCTGCTGACCTGGTTCTCTGGCTCCAAAGCGGCTCTGCTGACCTGGTTCTCTGGCCCTGGAGTGGCTCTGCTGACCTTGTTCTCTGGCTCTAGAGCGGATCTGCTGACCTGGTTCCTGGCTCTAAATCGGCTCTGCTGACCTGGCTCTCTGGTTTTAAAGCGGCTCTGCTGACCTGGTTCTCTGGCTCTAAAGCAGCTTTGCTCACCTGGTTCTCTGGCTCTAGAGCAGCTCTGCTGACTTGGTTCTTAGGCTCTACAGCAGCTCTGCTGACACGGTTCTATGGATATAAAGCAGCTCTGCTGACGTGGTTCTTAGGCTCTAGAGCAGCTTTGATGACCTGGTTCTCTGGGTCTAAAGCGGCTCTGCTAACCTGGTTCTCTGGCTCTAAAGTGGCCCTGCTGACCTGGTTCTCTGGCTCTAAAGCGGCTCTGCTGACCTGGTTCTCTGGCTCAAGAGCAGCTCGGCTGACCTGCTTCTCTAGCTCTGCTGACCTTTTTCTCTGGCTCTAAAGCAGCTCTGCTGACCTGGTTCTCTGGCTCTAAAGCACCTCTGCTGACCTGGTTCTTTGGCTCTAGAGCACCTCTGCTGACCTGGTTCTTAGGGTCTAGAGCAGCTCTGCTGACCTGGTTCTCTGGCTCTACAACGGCTCTGCTGACCTGGTTCTCTGGCTCTAAAGCAGCTCTGCTGACCTGATTCTATGGGTCTAAAGCAGCTCTGCTGACCTGGTTCTCTAGCTCTACAGCAGCTCTGCTGACTTGGTTCACTGGCTCTACAGTAGCTCTGATGACCTGATTCTTAGGCTCTAGAGCAGCTCTGCTGACCTGGTTGTCTGGCTCTAAAGCGGCTCTGCTGACCTGGTTGTCTGGCTCTAAACGGCTCTGCTGACCTGGATCTCTGGCTATAAAGCGGCTCTGCTGACATGGTTCTCTGGCTCTAAAGCGGATCTGCTGACCTGGTTCTCTCCCTCTAAAGCAGCTATGCTGACCTGGTCCTCTGGCTCTAGAGCAGCTCTGTTGCCCTGGTTCTCTGGCTCTAAAGCAGCTCTGCTGACCTGGTTCTCTGACTCTAGAGCAGCTCTGCTGACATGGTTTTTAGGCTCTAGGGCAGCTCTGCTAACCTGGTCCTCTGGCTCTACAACGGCTCTGCTGACCTGGTTCTCTGTCTCTAAAGCAGCTCTGCTGACCTGGTTCTCTGGCTCTAAAGCACCTCTGCAGACCTGGTTCTCTGGCTCTACAACAGCTCTGCTGACATTGATCTCTGCCTCTAGAGTAGCTCTGCTGACCTGGTTCTTAGGGTCTAGAGCAGCTCTGCTGACCTGGTTCTCTGGCTCTACAACGGCTCTGCTGACCTGGTTCTCTGGCTCTAAAGCAGCTCTGCTGACCTGATTCTATGGGTCTAAAGCAGCTCTGCTGACCTGGTTCTCTAGCTCTACAGCAGCTCTGATGACTTGGTTCACTGGCTCTACAGTAGCTCTGATGACCTGATTCTTAGGCTCTAGAGCAGCTCTGCTGACCTGGTTGTCTGGCTCTAAAGCGGCTCTGCTGACCTGGTTGTCTGGCTCTAAACGGCTCTGCTGACCTGGATATCTGGCTATAAAGCGGCTCTGCTGACATGGTTCTCTGGCTCTAAAGCGGATCTGCTGACCTGGTTCTCTCCCTCTAAAGCAGCTATGCTGACCTGGTCCTCTGGCTCTAGAGCAGCTCTGTTGCCCTGGTTCTCTGGCTCTAAAGCAGCTTTGCTGACCTGGTTCTCTGACTCTAGAGCAGCTCTGCTGACATGGTTTTTAGGCTCTAGGGCAGCTCTGCTAACCTGGTCCTCTGGCTCTACAACGGCTCTGCTGACCTGGTTCTCTGTCTCTAAAGCAGCTCTGCTGACCTGGTTCTCTGGCTCTAAAGCACCTCTGCTGACCTGGTTCTCTGGCTCTACAACAGCTCTGCTGACATTGATCTCTGCCTCTAGAGTAGCTCTGCTGACCTGGTTCTTAGGCTCTAGAGCGGCTCTGCTGACCTGGTTCTCTGGCTCTAAAGCGGCTTTGCTGACCTGGTTCTCTGGCTCTAAAGCGGCTGTGCTGACCTGGTTCTCTGGCTCTAGGGCAGCTCTGCTGACCTGGTTCTCTGGCTCTAGAGCAGCTCTGCTGACCTGGTTCTCTGGCTCTACAACGGCTCTGCTGACCTGGTTCTCTGGCTCTAAAGCAGCTCTGCTGACTTTGTTCTATGGCTCTAAAGCAGCTCTGCTGACCCGGTTCTCTGGCTCTAAAGCAGCTCTTCTGACCTGGTTCTCTGGCTCTAAAGCAGCTCTGCTGACCTGGTTCTCTGGCTCTAAAGCAGCTCTGCTGATCTGGTTCTCTGTCTCTACAGCGGCTCTTTTGACCCAGTTCTCTGGCTCTAAAGCAGCTCTGCTGACCTGGTTCTCTCCCTCTAAAGCAGCTCTGCTGACCTGGTTTCTCTGGCTCTACAGCAGCTCTGCTGATCTGGTTCTCTCACTCTAAAGCAGATCTGCTGACCTGGTTCTCTGGTTCCAAAGCCGCTCTGCTGACCTGGTTCTATGGCTCTATAGCAGCTCTGCTAACCTGGTTCTCTCCCTCTAAAGCAGCTCTGCTGAACTTGTTTCTCTGGCTCTACAGCAGCTCTGCTGATCTGGTTCTCTCCCTCTTAAGCAGCTCTGCTGACCTGGTTCTCTGGCTCTAAAGCCGCTCTGCTGACCTGATTCTCTGGCTCTAAAGCAGCTCTGCTGACCTGGTTCTCTGGCTCTACAGCAGCTCTGCTGACGTGCTTCTCTGGCTCTACAACGGCTCTGCTGACCTGGTTCTCTGGCTCTAAAGCCGCTCTGCTGACCTGGTTCTCTGGCTCTAGAGCATCTCTGCTGACCTGGTTCTTAGGGTCTAGAGCAGTTCTGCTGACCTGGTCGTCTGGGTCTAAAGCAGCTCCGCTGACCTTTTTCTCTGGCTCTAGAGCAGCTCTGCTGACATGTTTCTCTGGCTCTACAACAGCTCTGATGACCTTGTTATCTGCCTCTAAAGCAGCTCTGCTGACCTGGTTCTTAAACTCTAGAGCGGCTCTGCTGTCCTGGTTCTCTGGCTCTAAAGCGGCTCTGCTGACCTGGTTCTCTGGCTGTAAAGCGGCTCTGCTTACGTGGTTCTCTTCCTCTAAAGCAGCTCCGCTGACCTGGTTCTTTGGGTCTAGAGCAGTTCTGCTGACCTGGTCGTCTGGGTCTAAAGCCGCTCCGCTGACCTTTTTCTCTGGCTCTAGAGCAGCTCTGCTGACCTGGTTCTCTGGCTCTAAATCACCTCTGCTGACCTAGTTCTCTGGATCTACAGCAGCTCTGCTGACATGTTTCTCTGGCTCTACAACAGCTCTGCTGACCTGGTTCTTTGCCTCTAAAGCAGCTCTGCTGACCTGGTTCTTAAGCTCTAGAGCGGCTCTGCTGTCCTGGTTCTCTGGCTCTAAAGCGGCTCTGCTGACCTGGTTCTCTGGCTCTAAAGCGGCTCTGCTTACGTGGTTCTCTTCCTCTAAAGCAGCTCTGCTGACCTGGTTCTCTGGCTCTAGAGCGGCTCTGCTGACCTGGTTCTCTGTCTCTACAATGGCTCTGCTGACCTGGTTCTCTTGCTCTGCAGCAGATCTGCTGACCTGGTTCTCTGGCTCTAGAGCAGCTCTGCTGACCTGGTTCCTAGGCTCTAGAGCAGCTGTGCTGACCTGGTTCTCTGGCTCTAAAGCGGCTCTGCTGACCTGGTTCTCTGGCCCTGGAGTGGCTCTGCTGACCTTGTTCTCTGGCTCTAGAGCGGATCTGCTGACCTGGTTCCTGGCTCTAAATCGGCTCTGCTGACCTGGTTCTCTGGCTCTAAAGCGGCTCTGCTGACCTGGTTCTCTGGCTCTAAAGCAGCTTTGCTGACCTGGTTCTCTAGCTCTAGAGCAGCTCTGCTGACTTGGTTCTTAGGCTCAAAAGCAGCTCTGCTGACCTGGTTCTCTGGCTCTAAAGCACCCCTGCTGACCTGGTTCTCTGGCTCTACAGCAGCACTGCTGACATTGTTCTCTGACTCTACAACAGCTCTGCTGACATTGCTCTCTGCCTCTAGAGTAGCTCTGCTGAACTGGTTCTATGGCTCTAAAGCAGCTCTGCTGACCTGGTTCTCTGGCTCTAGAGCAGCTCTGCTGACCTGGTTCTTAGGCTCTAGAGCGGCTTTGCCGACCTGGTTCTCTGGCTCTAGGGCAGCTCTGCTGACCTGGTTCTCTGGATCTAGAGCAGCTCTGCTGACCTGGTTCTCTGGCTCTACAACGGCTCTGCTGACCTGGTTCTCTGGCTCTAAAGCAGCTCTGCTGACCTAGTTCTTTGGCTCTGAAGCAGCTCTGCTGACCTGGTTCTCTGGCTCTAGAGCAGCTCTGCTGACCTGGTTCTCTCGCTCTAAAGCAGCTCTGCTGACCTGGTTCTCTGGCTCTAAAGCAGCTCTGCTGATCTGGTTCTCTGTCTCGACAGCGGCTCTGCTGACCCAGTTCTCTGGCTCTAAAGCAGCTCTACTGACCTGGTTCTCTCTCTCTAAAGCAGCTCTGCTGACCTGGTTTCTCTGGCTCTACAGCAGCTCTGCTGATCTGGTTCTCTCCCTCTAAAGCAGCTCTGCTGACCTGGTCCTCTGGCTCTAAAGCCGCTCTGCTGACCTGGTTCTATGGCTCTATAGCAGCTCTGCTGACCTGGTTCTCTGGCTCTAAAGCAGCTCTGCTGACCTGGTTCTCTGGCTCTAAAGCAGCTCTGCTGATCTGGTTCTCTGTCTCTACAGCGGCTCTGCTGACCCAGTTCTCTGGTTCTAAAACAGCTCTGCTGACCTGGTTCTCTCCCTCTAAAGCAGCTCTGCTGACCTGGTTTCTCTGGCTCTACAGCAGCTCTGCTGATCTGGTTCTCTCCCTCTAAAGCAGCACTGCTGACCTGGTTCTCTGGCTCCAAAGCCGCTCTGCTGACCTGGTTCTATGGCTCTATAGCAGCTCTGCTGACCTGGTTCTCTGGCTCTCAAGCAGCTCTGCTGACCTGGTTCTCTGGCTCTACAGCAGCTCTGATGACGTGCTTCTCTAGTTCTATAACGGCTCTGCTGACCTGGTTCTCTGGCTCTAAAGCAGCTCTGCTGACCTGGTTCTCTGGCTCTAGAGCATCTCTGCTGACCTGGTTCTTAGGGTCTAGAGCAGCTCTGCTGACCTGGTCCTCTGGGTCTAAAGCAGCTCTACTGGCCTGGTTCTCTGGCTCTAGAGCAGCTCTTCTGACCTGGTTGTTATGCTCTAGAGCAGCTCTGCTGACTTGGTTGTTTGGCTGCAAAGCGGCACTGCTGACCTGGTTCTCTGATTATAAAGCGGCTCTGCTGACCTGGTTCTCTGGCTGTAAAGCGGCTCTGCTGACCTGGTTCTCTCCCTCTAAAGCAGCTCCGTTGACCTGGTTCTCTGGCTCTAGAGCAGCTCTGCTGACCTGGTTCTCTGGCTCTAAAACACCTCTGCTGACCTAGTTCTCTGGCTCTACAGCAACTCTGCTGACATGTTTCTCTGGCTCTACAACAGCTCTGCTGACCTGGTTCTCTGCCTCTAGAGCAGCTCTGCTGACCTGGTTCTTAAGCTCTAGAGCGGCTCTGCTGTCCTGGTTCTCTGGCTCTAAAGCGGCTCTGCTGACCTGGTTCTCTGGCTCTAAAGCGGCTCTGCTTACGTGGTTCTCTGCCTCTAAAGCAGCTCTGCTGACCTGGTTCTCTGGCTCTAGATCAGCTCTGCTTACCTGGTTGTTTGTCTCTACAATGGCTCTGCTGACCTGGTTCTCTGGCTCTAAAGCACCTCTGCTGACCTGGTTCTCTTGCTCTGCAGAAGCTCTGATGACCTGGTTCTGTGGCTCTAGAGCAGCTCTGCTGACCTGGTTCCTAGGCTCTAGAGCAGCTGTGCTGACCTGGTTCTCTGGCTCTAAAGCAGCTCTGCTGACCTGGTTCTTAGGCTCTAGAGCAGCTCTGCTGACCTGGTTCTCTGGCTCCAAAGCCGCTCTGCTGACCTGGTTCTATGGCTCTATAGCAGCTCTGCTGACCTGGTTCTCTGGCTCTAAAGCAGCTCTGCTGACCTGGTTCTCTGGCTCTAAAGCAGCTCTGCTGATCTGGTTCTCTGTCTCTACAGCGGCTCTGCTGACCCAGTTCTCTGGCTCTAAAGCAGCTCTGCTGACCTGGTTCTCTCCCTCTAAAGCAGCTCTGCTGACCTTGTTTCTCTGGCTCTACAGCAGCTCTGCTGATCTGGTTCTCTCCCTCTTAAGCAGCTCTGCTGACCTGGTTCCCTGGCTCTAAAGCCGCTCTGGTGACCTGGTTCTCTGGTTCTAAAGCAGCTCTGCTGACCTGGTTCTCTGGCTCTACAGCAGCTCTGCTGACGTGCTTCTCTGGCTCTACAACGGCTCTGCTGACCTGGTTCTCTGGCTCTAAAGCGGCTCTGCTTACGTGGTTCTCTTCCTCTAAAGCAGCTCTGCTGACCTGGTTCTTAGGGTCTAGAGCAGTTCTGCTGACCTGGTCGTCTGGGTCTAAAGCAGCTCCGCTGACCTTTTTCTCTGGCTCTAGAGCAGCTCTGCTGACCTGGTTCTCTGGCTCTAAAACACCTCTGCTGACCTAGTTCTCTGGCTCTACAGCAGCTCTGCTGACATGTTTCTCTGGCTCTACAACAGCTCTGCTGACCTGGTTCTCTGCCTCTAAAGCAGCTCTGCTGACCTGGTTCTTAAGCTCTAGAGCGGCTTTGCTGTCCTGGTTCTCTGGCTCTAAAGCGGCTCTGCTGACCTGGTTCCCTGGCTCTAAAGCGGCTCTGCTTACGTGGTTCTCTTCCTCTAAAGCATCTCTGCTGACCTGGTTCTCTGGCTCTAGAGCAGCTCTGCTGACCTGGTTCTCTGTCTATACAATGGCTCTGCTGGCCTGGTTCTCTTGCTCTGCAGCAGATCTGCTGACCTGGTTCTCTGGCTCTAGAGCAGCTCTGCTGACCTGGTTCCTAGGCTCTAGAGCAGCTGTGCTGACCTGGTTCTCTGGCTCCAAAGCGGCTCTGCTGACCTGGTTCTCTGGCCCTGGAGTGGCTTTGCTGACATTGTTCTCTGGCTCTAGAGTGGATCTGCTGACCTGGTTCCTGGCTCTAAATCGGCTCTGCTGACCTAGTTCTCTGGCGCTAAAGCGGCTCTGCTGACCTGGTTCTCTGGCTCTAAAGCAGCTTTGCTGACCTGGTTCTCTGGCTCTAGAGCAGCTCTGCTGACTTGGTTCTTAGGCTCTAGAGCAGCTCTGCTGATCTTGTTCTCTGGCTCTAAAGCAGCTCTGCTGACCTGGTTCTCTGGCTCAAACTCAGCTCTGCTGACCTGGTTCTCTGGCTCTAAAGCACCTCTGCTGACCTGGTTCTCTGGCTCTACAGCAGCTCTGCTGACATTTTTCTCTGACTCTACAACAGCTCTGCTGACATTGCTCTCTGCCTCTAGAGTAGCTCTGCTGACCTGGTTCTCTGGCTCTAGGGCAGCTCTGCTGACCTGGTTCTCTGGCTCTAGAGCAGCTCTGCTGACCTGGTTCTCTGGCTCTACAACGGCTCTGCTGACCTGGTTCTCTGGCTCTAAAGCAGCTCTGCTGACCTAGTTCTATGGCTCTAAAGCAGCTCTGCTGACCTGGTTCTCTGGTTCCAAAGCCGCTCTGCTGACCTGGTTCTATGGCTCCATAGCAGCTCTGCTGACCTGGTTCTCTGGCTCTCAAGCAGCTCTGCTGCCCTGGTTCGCTGGCTCTACAGCAGCTCTGCTGACGTGCTTCTCTGGCTCTACAACGGCTCTGCTGACCTGGTTCTCTGGCTCTAAAGCAGCTCTGCTGACCTGGTTCTCTCGCTCTAAAGCAGCTCTGCTGACCTGGTTCTCTAGCTCTAAAGCAGCTCTGCTGACCTGGTTTCTCTGGCTCTACAGCAGCTCTGCTGATCTGGTTCTCTCCCTCTAAAGCAGCTCTGCTGACCTGGTTCTCTGGCTCTAAAGCCGCTCTGCTGATCTGGTTCTCTGTCTCTACAGCGGCTCTGCTGACCCAGTTCTCTGGCTCTAAAGCAGCTCTACTGACCTGGTTCTCTCTCTCTAAAGCAGCTCTGCTGACCTGGTTTCTCTGGCTCTACAGCAGCTCTGCTGATCTGGTTCTCTCCCTCTAAAGCAGCTCTGCTGACCTGGTTCTCTGGCTCTAAAGCCGCTCTGCTGACCTGGTTCTATGGCTCTAAAGCAGCTCTGCTGACCTGGTTTCTCTGGCTCTACAGCAGCTCTGCTGATCTGGTTCTCTCCCTCTAAAGCAGCTCTGCTGACCTGGTTCTCTGGCTCTAAAGCAGCTCTGCTGACCTGGTTCTTTGGCTCTAAAGCAGCTCTGCTGATCTGGTTCTCTGTCTCTACAGCGGCTCTGCTGACCCAGTTCTCTGGCTCTAAAACAGCTCTGCTGACCTGGTTCTCTCCCTCTAAAGCAGCTCTGCTGACCTGGTTTCTCTGGCTCTACAGCAGCTCTGCTGATCTGGTTCTCTCCCTCTAAAGCAGCTCTGCTGACCTGGTTCTCTGGCTCCAAAGCCGCTCTGCTGACCTGGTTCTCTGTCTCTACAGCGGCTCTGCTGACCCAGTTCTCTGGCTCTAAAGCAGCTCTGCTGACCTGGTTCTCTCCCTCTAAAGCAGCTCTGCTGACCTGGTTTCTCTGGCTCTAAAGCAGCTCTGCTGACCTGGTTCTCTGGTTCCAAAGCCGCTCTGCTGACCTGGTTCTATGGCTCTATAGCAGCTCTGCTGACCTGGTTCTCTGGCTCTCAAGCAGCTCTGCTGCCCTGGTTCTCTGGCTCTACAGCAGCTCTGCTGACGTGCTTCTCTGGCTCTACAACGGCTCTGCTGACCTAGTTCTCTGGCTCTAAAGCAGCTCTGCTGACCTGGTTCTCTGGCTCTAGAGCATCTCTGCTGACCTGGTTCTTAGGGTCTAGAGCAGCTCTGCTGACCTGGTCCTCTGGGTCTAAAGCAGCTCTACTGGCCTGGTTCTCTGGCTCTAGAGCAGCTCTTCTGACCTGGTTAATACGCTCTAGAGCAGCTCTGCTGACTTGGTTGTTTGGCTGCAAAGCGGCAGTGCTGACCTGGTTCTCTGATTATAATGCGGCTCTGCTGACCTGGTTCTCTGGCTGTAAAGCGTCTCTGCTGACCTGGTTCTCTCCCTCTAAAGCAGCTCCGTTGACCTGGTTCTCTGGCTCTAGAGCAGCTCTGCTGACCTGGTTCTCTGGCTCTGAAACACCTCTGCTGACCTAGTTCTCTGGCTCTACAGCAGCTCTGCTGACATGTTTCTCTGGCTCTACAACAGCTCTGCTGACCTGGTTCTCTGCCTCTAGAGCAGCTCTGCTGACCTGGTTCTTAAGCTCTAGAGTGGCTCTGCTGTCCTGGTTCTCTGGTTCTAAAGCGGCTCTGCTGACCTGGTTCTCTGGCTCTAAAGCGGCTCTGCTTACGTGGTTCTCTGCCTCTAAAGCAGCTCTGCTGACCTGGTTCTCTGGCTCTAGAGCAGCTCTGCTTACCTGGTTGTCTGTCTCTACAATGGCTCTGCTAACCTGGTTCTCTGGCTCTAAAGCACCTCTGCTGACCTGGTTCTCTTGCTCTGCAGTAGCTCTGATGACCTGGTTCTCTGGCTCTAGAGCAGCTCTGCTGACCTGGTTCCTAGGCTCTAGAGCTGCTGTGCTGACCTGGTTCTCTGGCTCTAAAGCAGCTCTGCTGACCTGGTTCTTAGGCTCTAGAGCAGCTCTGCTGACCTGGTTCTCTGGCTCTAAAGCGGCTCTGCTGACCTGGTTCTCTCGTCCTGGAGTGGCTCTGCTAACCTTGTTCTCTGGCTCTAGAGCGGATCTGCTGACCTGGTTCCTGGCTCTAAATCGGCTGAGGTGACCTGATTCTTGGGCTCTAAAGCGGCTCTGCTGACCTGGTTCTCTGGCTCTAAAGTAGCTTTGCTGACCTGGTTCTCTGGCTCTAGAGCAGCTCTGCTGACTTGGTTCTTAGGCTCTAGAGCAGTTCCGCTGATCTGGTTCTCTGGCTCTAAAGCAGCTCTGCTGACCTGGTTCTCTGGCTCAAAAGCAGATCTGCTGACCTGGTTTCTCTGGCTCAAAAGCAGCTCTGCTGACCGGGTTCTCTGCCTCTAAAGCAGCTCTGCTGACCTGGTTCTCTGGCTCTAAAGCGGCTCTGCTGACCTGGTTCTCTCCCTCTAAAGTAGCTTTGCTGACCTGGTTCTCTGGCTCTAGAGCAGCTCTGCTGACTTGGTTCTTAGGCTCTAGAGCAGCTCTGCTGATCTGGTTCTCTGGCTCTAAAGCAGATCTGCTGACCTGCTTCTCTGGCTCAAAAGCAGCTCTGCTGACCTAGTTTCTCTGGCTCAAAAGCAGCTCTGCTGACTGGGTTCTCTGCCTCTAGAGCAGCTTTGCTGACTTGGTTCTCTGGCTCTAGAGCAGCTCTGCTGACTTGGTTCTTAGGCTCTAAAGCAGCTCTGCTGACCTGGTTCTCTGGCTCTAAAACAGCTCTGCTGACCTGGTTCTCTGGCTCTACAGCAGCTCTGCTGACGTGCTTCTCTGGCTCTACAACGGCTCTGCTGACCTGGTTCTCTGGCTCTAAAGCCGCTCTGCTGACCTGGTTCTCTGGCTCTAGAGCATCTCTGCTGACCTGGTTCTTAGGGTCTAGAGCAGTTCTGCTGACCTGGTCGTCTGGGTCTAAAGCAGCTCCGCTGACCTTTTTCTCTGGCTCTAGAGCAGCTCTGCTGACATGTTTCTCTGGCTCTACAACAGCTCTGCTGACCTTGTTATCTGCCTCTAAAGCAGCTCTGCTGACCTGGTTCTTAAACTCTAGAGCAGCTCTGCTGTCCTGGTTCTCTGGCTCTAAAGCGGCTCTGCTGACCTGGTTCTCTGGCTGTAAAGCGGCTCTGCTTACGTGGTTCTCTTCCTCTATAGCAGCTCTGCTGACCTGGTTCTTAGGGTCTAGAGCAGTTCTGCTGACCTGGTCGTCTGGGTCTAAAGCCGCTCCGCTGACCTTTTTCTCTGGCTCTAGAGCAGCTCTGCTGACCTGGTTCTCTGGCTCTAAATCACCTCTGCTGACCTAGTTCTCTGGATCTACAGCAGCTCTGCTGACATGTTTCTCTGGCTCTACAACAGCTCTGCTGACCTGGTTCTCTGCCTCTAAAGCAGCTCTGCTGACCTGGTTCTTAAGCTCTAGAGCGGCTCTGCTGTCCTGGTTCTCTGGCTCTAAAGCGGCTCTGCTGACCTGGTTCTCTGGCTCTAAAGCGGCTCTGCTTACGTGGTTCTCTTCCTCTAAAGCAGCTCTGCTGACCTGGGTCTCTGGCTCTAGAGCAGCTCTGCTGACCTGGTTCTCTGTCTCTACAATGACTCTGCTGACCTGGTTCTCTTGCTCTGCAGCAGATCTGCTGACCTGGTTCTCTGGCTCTAGAGCAGCTCTGATGACCTGGTTCCTAGGCTCTAGAGCAGCTGTGCTGACCTGGTTCTCTGGCTCTAAAGCGGCTCTGCTGACCTGGTTCTCTGGCCCTGGAGTGGCTCTGCTGACCTTGTTCTCTGGCTCTAGAGCGGATCTGCTGACCTGGTTCCTGGCTCTAAATCGGCTCTGCTGACCTGGTTCTCTGGCTCTAAAGCGGCTCTGCTGACCTGGTTCTCTGGCTCTAAAGCAGCTTTGCTGACCTGGTTCTCTGGCTCTAGAGCAGCTCTGCTGACTTGGTTCTTAGGCTCAAAAGCAGCTCTGCTGACCTGGTTCTCTGGCTCTAAAGCACGCCTGCTGACCTGGTTCTCTGGCTCTACAGCAGCACTGCTGACATTGTTCTCTGACTCTACAACAGCTCTGCTGACATTGCTCTCTGCCTCTAGAGTAGCTCTGCTGAACTGGTTCTATGGCTCTAAAGCAGCTCTGCTGACCTGGTTCTCTGGATCTAGAGCAGCTCTGCTGACCTGGTTCTCTGGCTCTACAACAGCACTGCTGACCTGGTTCTCTGGCTCTAAAGCAGCTCTGCTGACCTAGTTCTTTGGCTATGAAGCAGCTCTGCTGACCTGGTTCTCTGGCTCTAGAGCAGCTCTGCTGACCTGGTTCTCTCGCTCTAAAGCAGCTCTGCTGACCTGGTTATCTGGCTCTAAAGCAGCTCTGCTGATCTGGTTCTCTGTCTCTACAGCGGCTCTGCTGACCCAGTTCTCTGGCTCTAAAGCAGCTCTACTGACCTGGTTCTCTCTCTCTAAAGCAGCTCTGCTGACCTGGTTTCTCTGGCTCTACAGCAGCTCTGCTGATCTGGTTCTCTCCCTCTAAAGCAGCTCTGCTGACCTGGTTCTCTGGCTCTAAAGCCGCTCTGCTGACCTGGTTCTATGGCTCTATAGCAGCTCTGCTGACCTGGTTCTCTGGCTCTAAAGCAGCTCTGCTGACCTGGTTCTCTGGCTCTAAAGCAGCTCTGCTGATCTGGTTCTCTGTCTCTACAGCGGCTCTGCTGACCCAGTTCTCTGGTTCTAAAACAGCTCTGCTGACCTGGTTCTCTCCCTCTAAAGCAGCTCTGCTGACCTGGTTTCTCTGGCTCTACAGCAGCTCTGCTGATCTGGTTCTTTCCCTCTATAGCAGCTCTGCTGACCTGGTTCTCTGGCTCCAAAGCCGCTCTGCTGACCTGGTTCTTTGTCTCTACAGCGGCTCTGCTGACCCAGTTCTCTGGCTCTAAAGCAGCTCTGCTTACCTGGTTCTCTCCCTCTAAAGCAGCTCTGCTGACCTGGTTTCTCTGGCTCTACAGCAGCTCTGCTGATCTGGTTCTCTCCCTCTAAAGCAGCTCTGCTGACCTGGTTCTCTGGCTCCAAAGCCGCTCTGCTGACCTGGTTCTATGGCTCTATAGCAGCTCCGCTGACCTGGTTCTCTGGCTCTCAAGCAGCTCTGCTGACCTGGTTCTCTGGCTCTACAGCAGCTCTGATGACGTGCTTCTCTAGTTCTACAACGGCTCTGCTGACCTGGTTCTCTGGCTCTAAAGCAGCTCTGCTGACCTGGTTCTCTGGCTCTAGAGCATCTCTGCTGACCTGGTTCTTAGGGTCTAGAGCAGCTCTGCTGACCTGGTCCTCTGGGTCTAAAGCAGCTCTACTGGCCTGGTTCTCTGGCTCTAGAGCAGCTCTTCTGACCTGGTTGTTATGCTCTAGAGCAGCTCTGCTGACTTGGTTGTTTGGCTGCAAAGCGGCACTGCTGACCTGGTTCTCTGATTATAAAGCGGCTCTGCTGACCTGGTTCTCTGGCTGTAAAGCGGCTCTGCTGACCTGGTTCTCTCCCTCTAAAGCAGCTCCGTTGACCTGGTTCTCTGGCTCTAGAGCAGCTCTGCTGACCTGGTTCTCTGGCTCTAAAACACCTCTGCTGACCTAGTTCTCTGGCTCTACAGCAACTCTGCTGACATGTTTCTCTGGCTCTACAACAGCTCTGCTGACCTGGTTCTCTGCCTCTAGAGCAGCTCTGCTGACCTGGTTCTTAAGCTCTAGAGCGGCTCTGCTGTCCTGGTTCTCTGGCTCTAAAGCGGCTCTGCTGACCTGGTTCTCTGGCTCTAAAGCGGCTCTGCTTACGTGGTTCTCTGCCTCTAAAGCAGCTCTGCTGACCTGGTTCTCTGGCTCTAGATCAGCTCTGCTTACCTGGTTGTCTGTCTCTACAATGGCTCTGCTGACCTGGTTCTCTGGCTCTAAAGCACCTCTGCTGACCTGGTTCTCTTGCTCTGCAGCAGCTCTGATGACCTGGTTCTGTGGCTCTAGAGCAGCTCTGCTGACCTGGTTCCTAGGCTCTAGAGCAGCTGTGCTGACCTGGTTCTCTGGCTCTAAAGCAGCTCTGCTGACCTGGTTCTTAGGCTCTAGAGCAGCTCTGCTGACCTGGTTCTCTGGCTCCAAAGCCGCTCTGCTGACCTGGTTCTATGGCTCTATAGCAGCTCTGCTGACCTGGTTCTCTGGCTCTAAAGCAGCTCTGCTGACCTGGTTCTCTGGCTCTAAAGCAGCTCTGCTGATCTGGTTCTCTGTCTCTACAGCGGCTCTGCTGACCCAGTTCTCTGGCTCTAAAGCAGCTCTGCTGACCTGGTTCTCTCCCTCTAAAGCAGCTCTGCTGACCTTGTTTCTCTGGCTCTACAGCAGCTCTGCTGATCTGGTTCTCTCCCTCTTAAGCAGCTCTGCTGACCTGGTTCTCTGGCTCTAAAGCCGCTCTGCTGACCTGGTTCTCTGGCTCTAAAGCAGCTCTGCTGACCTGGTTCTCTGGCTCTACAGCAGCTCTGCTGACGTGCTTCTCTGGCTCTACAACGGCTCTGCTGACCTGCTTCTCTGGCTCTAAAGCCGCTCTGCTGACCTGGTTCTCTGGCTCTAGAGCATCTCTGCTGACCTGGTTGTTAGGGTCTAGAGCAGTTCTGCTGACCTGGTCGTCTGGGTCTAAAGCAGCTCCGCTGACCTTTTTCTCTGGCTCTAGAGCAGCTCTGCTGACCTGGTTCTCTGGCTCTAAAACACCTCTGCTGACCTAGTTCTCTGGCTCTACAGCAGCTCTGCTGACATGTTTCTCTAGCTCTACAAGAGCTCTGCTGACCTGGTTCTCTGCCTCTAAAGCAGCTCTGCTGACCTGGTTCTTAAGCTCTAGAGCGGCTCTACTGTCCTGGTTCTCTGGCTCTAAAGCGGCTCTGCTGACCTGGTTCTCTGGCTCTAAAGCGGCTCTGCTTACGTGGTTCTCTTCCTCTAAAGCAGCTCTGCTGACCTGGTTCTTAGGGTCTAGAGCAGTTCTGCTGACCTGGTCGTCTGGGTCTAAAGCAGCTCCGCTGACCTTTTTCTCTGGCTCTAGAGCAGCTCTGCTGACCTGGTTCTCTGGCTCTAAAACACCTCTGCTGACCTAGTTCTCTGGCTCTACAGCAGCTCTGCTGACATGTTTCTCTGGCTCTACAACAGCTCTGCTGACCTGGTTCTCTGCCTCTAAAGCAGCTCCGCTGACCTGGTTCTTAAGCTCTAGAGCGGCTCTGCTGTCCTGGTTCTCTGGCTCTAAAGCGGCTCTGCTGACCTGGTTCTCTGGCTCTAAAGCGGCTCTGCTTACGTGGTTCTCTTCCTCTAAAGCATCTCTGCTGACCTGGTTTTCTGGCTCTAGAGCAGCTCTGCTGACCTGGTTCTCTGTCTATACAATGGCTCTGCTGACCTGGTTCTCTTGCTCTGCAGCAGATCTGCTGACCTGGTTCTCTGGCTCTAGAGCAGCTCTGCTGACCTGGTTCCTAGGCTCTAGAGCAGCTGTGCTGACCTGGTTCTCTGGCTCTAAAGCGGCTCTGCTGACCTGGTTCTCTGGCCCTGGAGTGGCTTTGCTGACCTTGTTCTCTGGCTCTAGAGTGGATCTGCTGACCTGGTTCCTGGCTCTAAATCGGCTCTGCTGACCTGGTTCTCTGGCGCTAAAGCGGCTCTGCTGACCTGGTTCTCTGGCTCTAAAGCAGCTTTGCTGACCTGGTTCTCTGGCTCTAGAGCAGCTCTGCTGACTTGGTTCTTAGGCTCTAGAGCAGCTCTGCTGATCTGGTTCTCTGGCTCAAAAGCAGCTCTGCTGACCTGGTTCTCTGGCTCAAAATCAGCTCTGCTGACCTGGTTCTCTGGCTCTAAAGCACCTCTGCTGACCTGGTTCTCTGGCTCTACAGCAGTTCTGCTGACATTTTTCTCTGACTCTACAACAGCTCTGCTGACATTGCTCTCTGCCTCTAGAGTAGCTCTGCTGACCTGGTTCTCTGGCTCTAGGGCAGCTCTGCTGACCTGGTTCTCTGGCTCTAGAGCAGCTCTGCTGACCTGGTTCTCTGGCTCTACAACGGCTCTGCTGACCTGGTTCTCTGGCTCTAAAGCAGCTCTGCTGACCTAGTTCTATGGCTCTAAAGCAGCTCTGCTGACCTGGTTCTCTGGCTCTAGAGCAGCTCTGCTGACCTGGTTCTCTCGCTCTAAAGCAGCTCTGCTGACCTGGTTCTCTAGCTCTAAAGCAGCTCTGCTGACCTGGTTTCTCTGGCTCTACAGCAGCTCTGCTGATCTGGTTCTCTCCCTCTAGAGCAGCTCTGCTGACCTGGTTCTCTGGCTCTAAAGCCGCTCTGCTGATCTGGTTCTCTGTCTCTACAGCGGCTCTGCTGACCCAGTTCTCTGGCTCTAAAGCAGCTCTACTGACCTGGTTCTCTCTCTCTAAAGCAGCTCTGCTGACCTGGTTTCTCTGGCTCTACAGCAGCTCTGCTGATCTGGTTCTCTCCCTCTAAAGCAGCTCTGCTGACCTGGTTCTCTGGCTCTAAAGCCGCTCTGCTGACCTGGTTCTATGGCTCTAAAGCAGCTCTGCTGACCTGGTTTCTCTGGCTCTACAGCAGCTCTGCTGATCTGGTTCTCTCCCTCTAAAGCAGCTCTGCTGACCTGGTTCTCTGGCTCTAAAGCAGCTCTGCTGACCTGGTTCTTTGGCTCTAAAGCAGCTCTGCTGATCTGGTTCTCTGTCTCTACAGTGGCTCTGCTGACCCAGTTCTCTGGCTATAAAACAGCTCTGCTGACCTGGTTCTCTCCCTCTAAAGCAGCTCTGCTGACCTGGTTTCTCTGGCTCTACAGCAGCTCTGCTGATCTGGTTCTCTCCCTCTAAGGCAGCTCTGCTGACCTGGTTCTCTGGCTCCAAAGCCGCTCTGCTGACATGGTTTCTCTGGCTCTAAAGCAGCTCTGCTGACCTGGTTCTCTGGTTCCAAAGCCGCTCTGCTGACCTGGTTCTATGGCTCTATAGCAGCTCTGCTGACCTGGTTCTCTGGCTCTCAAGCAGCTCTGCTGCCCTGGTTCTCTGGCTCTACAGCAGCTCTGCTGACGTGCTTCTCTGGCTCTACAACGGCTCTGCTGACCTGGTTCTCTGGCTCTAAAGCAGCTCTGCTGACCTGGTTCTCTGGCTCTAGAGCATCTCTGCTGACCTGGTTCTTAGGGTCTAGAGCAGCTCTGCTGACCTGGTCCTCTGGGTCTAAAGCAGCTCTACTGGCCTGGTTCTCTGGCTCTAGAGCAGCTCTTCTGACCTGGTTGTTACGCTCTAGAGCAGCTCTGCTGACTTGGTTGTTTGGCTGCAAAGCGGCACTGCTGACCTGGTTCTCTGATTATAAAGCGGCTCTGCTGACCTGGTTCTCTGGCTGTAAAACGTCTCTGCTGACCTGGTTCTCTCCCTCTAAAGCAGCTCCGTTGACCTGGTTCTCTGGCTCTAGAGCAGCTCTGCTGACCTGGTTCTCTGGCTCTAAAACACCTCTGCTGATCTAGTTCTCTGGCTCTACAGCAGCTCTGCTGACATGTTTCTCTGGCTCTACAACAGCTCTGCTGACCTGGTTCTCTGCCTCTAGAGCAGCTCTGCTGACCTGGTTCTTAAGCTCTAGAGCGGCTCTGCTGTCCTGGTTCTCTGGTTCTAAAGCGGCTCTGCTGACCTGGTTCTCTGGCTCTAAAGCGGCTCTGCTTACGTGGTTCTCTGCCTCTAAAGCAGCTCTGCTGACCTGGTTCTCTGGCTCTAGAGCAGCTCTGCTTACCTGGTTGTCTGTCTCTACAATGGCTCTGCTAACCTGGTTCTCTGGCTCTAAAGCACCTCTGCTGACCTGGTTCTCTTGCTCTGCAGTAGCTCTGATGACCTGGTTCTCTGGCTCTAGAGCAGCTCTGCTGACCTGGTTCCTAGGCTCTAGAGCTGCTGTGCTGACCTGGTTCTCTGGCTCTAAAGCAGCTCTGCTGACCTGGTTCTTAGGCTCTAGAGCAGCTCTGCTGACCTGGCTCTCTGGCTCTAAAGCGGCTCTGCTGACCTGGTTCTCTCGTCCTGGAGGGGCTCTGCTAACCTTGTTCTCTGGCTCTAGAGCGGATCTGCTGACCTGGTTCCTGGCTCTAAATCGGCTGAGCTGACCTGGTTCTTGGGCTCTAAAGCGGCTCTGCTGACCTGGTTCTCTGGCTCTAAAGTAGCTTTGCTGACCTGGTTCTCTGGCTCTAGAGCAGCTCTGCTGACTTGGTTCTTAGGCTCTAGAGCAGTTCCGCTGATCTGGTTCTCTGGCTCTAAAGCAGCTCTGCTGACCTGGTTCTCTGGCTCAAAAGCAGCTCTGCTGACCTGGTTTCTCTGGCTCAAAAGCAGCTCTGCTGACCGGGTTCTCTGCCTCTAAAGCAGCTCTGCTGACCTGGTTCTCTGGCTCTAAAGCGGCTCTGCTGACCTGGTTCTCTCCCTCTAAAGTAGCTTTGCTGACCTGGTTCTCTGGCTCTAGAGCAGCTCTGCTGACTTGGTTCTTAGGCTCTAGAGCAGCTCTGCTGATCTGGTTCTCTGGCTCTAAAGCAGATCTGCTGACCTGGTTCTCTGGCTCAAAAGCAGCTCTGCTGACCTGGTTTCTCTGCCTCAAAAGCAGCTCTGCTGACTGGGTTCTCTGCCTCTAGAGCAGCTTTGCTGACTTGGTTCTCTGGCTCTAGAGCAGCTCTGCTGACTTGGTTCTTAGGCTCTAGAGCATCTCTGCTGACCTGGTTCTCTGGCTCTAAAGCAGCTCTGCTGACCTGGTTCTCTGGTTCTACAGCAGCTCTGCTGACCTGGTTCTCTGGCTCTAGAGCAGCTCTGCTGACCTGGTTCTTAGGCTCTAGAGCAGCTCTGCTGACCTGGTTCTATGGCTCTAAAGCAGCTCTGCTGACCTGGTTCTTAGGCTCTAGAGCAGTGTTGCTGACCTAGTTCTCTGGCTCTAAAGCGGCTCTGCTGACCTGGTTCTCTGGGTCTAAAGCGGCTCTGCTGACCTGGTTCTCTGGCTCAAGAGCAGCTCTGCTGTCCTGGTTCTCTGGCTCTAAAGTGACTCTGCTTACCTGGTTCTCTGGTTCTAAAGTGGCTCTGCTGACGTGGTTCTCTGGCACTAGAGCACCTCTGCTGACCGGGTTCTTTGGCTCTAGAGCACCTCTGCTGACCTGGTTCTTAGGGTCTAGAGCAGCTCTGCTGACATGGTTTTCTGGCTCTACAACGGCTCTGCAGACATGGTCCTCTGGCTCTAAAGCAGCTCTGCTGACCTGGTTCTATGGGTCTAAAGCAGCTCTGCTGACCTGGTTCTCTAGCTCTACAGCAGCTCTGCTGACTTGGTTCAATGGCTCTACAGCAACTCTGCTGACCTGATTCTTAGGCTCTAGAGCAGCTCTGATGACCTAGTTGTCTGGCTCTAAAGCGGCTCTGCTGACCTGGATCTCTGGCTATAAAGTGGCTTTGCTGACCTGGTTCTCTGGCTCTAAAGCGGCTCTGCTGACCTCTTTCTCTCCCTCTAAAGCAGCTCTGCTGACCTGCTTCTCTGGCTCTACAACGGCTCTGCTGACCTGGTTCTCTCCCTCTAAAGCTGCTCTGCTGACCTGGTTCTCTGGCTCTAGAGCAGCTCTGCAGACCTGGTTCTCTAGCTCTACAGCAGCTCTGCTGAACTGTTCTCTGGCTCTAGAGCAGCTCTGCTGACATGGTTCTTAGGCTCCATGGCAGCTCTGCTGACCTGGTTGTCTGGCTCTGCAACGGCCCTGCTGACCTGGTTCTCTGAATCTAAAGCAGCTCTGCTGACCTGGTTCTCTGGCTCTAAAGCACCTCTGCTGACCTGGTTCTCTGGCTCTACAGCAGCTCTGCTGACATTGTTCTCTGGCTCTACAACAGCTCTGCTGACCTGTTTCTCTGGCTCTAAAGCAGCTCTGCTGACCTGGTTCTATGTCTCTAGAGCAGCTCTGCTGACCTCGTTCTCTGGCTCTAAAGCAGCTCTGCTGACCTGGTTCTCTCGCTCTAAAGCAGCTCTGCTGACCTGCTTCTCTGCCTCTAGAGTAGCTCTGCTGACCTAGTTCTCTGGCTCTAAAGCGGCTTTGCTGACCTGGTTCTCTGGCTCTAAAGTGGCTCTGCTGACCTGGTTCTCTGGCTCAAGGGCAGCTTTGCTGACCTGGGGCCATATTATCAAGGAACGGCGATAACATTATCGCCAGGAAACTGCCGCTAAAGCGGTGATAATGGGCTTGATAATATGCCCTTGTGAATTCCCATAGAAGCCCAGGTTCTCACCAGAACCTGGGCTTCTATGGGAATTCACAAGGGAATATTATCAAGCCCATTATCGCCGCTTTAGCTGCAGTGTCCTGCCGCTAAAGCGGCGATAAGCTTATCGCCGTTCCTTGATAATATGGCCCCACGTTCTTAGGCTCTAGAGCAGCTCTGCTGACCTAGTTCTATGGCTCTAAATCAGCTCTGCTGACCTGTTTCTTAGGTTCTAGAGCAGCTCTGCTGACCTAGTTCTCTGGCATTAAAACAGCTCTGCTGACCTGGTCCTTATAGCTCTAGAGCAGCTCTGCTGACCTGGTTCTTTGGCTCTAGAGCACCTCTGCTGACCTGGTTCTCTGGCTCGAAAGTAGCTTTGCTGACCTGGTTCTCTGGCTCTAGAGCAGCTCTGCTGACTTGGTTCTTAGGCTCTAGAGCAGTTCTGCTGATCTGGTTCTCTGGCTCTAAAGCAGCTCTGCTGACCTGGTTCTCTGGCTCAAAAGCAGCTCTGCTGACCTGGTTTCTCTGGCTCAAAAGCAGCTCTGCTGACCGGGTTCTCTGCCTCTAAAGCAGCTCTGCTGACCTGGTTCTCTGGCTCTAAAGCGGCTCTGCTGACCTGGTTCTCTCCCTCTAAAGTAGCTTTGCTGACCTGGTTCTCTGGCTCTAGAGCAGCTCTGCTGACTTGGTTCTTAGGCTCTAGAGCAGCTCTGCTGATCTGGTTCTGTAGCTCTAAAGCAGATCTGCTCACCTGGTTCTCTGGCTCAAAAGCAGCTCTGCTGACCTGGTTTCTCTGGCTCAAAAGCAGCTCTGCTGACTGGGTTCTCTGCCTCTAGAGCAGCTTTGCTGACTTGGTTCTTAGGCTCTAGAGCATCTCTGCTGACCTGGTTCTCTGGCTCTAAAGCAGCTCTGCTGACCTGGTTCTCTGGCTCTAAAACAGCTCTGCTGACCTGGTTCATTCCCTCTAAAGCAGCTCTGCTGACCTGGTTTCTCTGGCTCTACAGCAGCTCTGCTGACCTGGTTCTCTGGCTCTAGAGCAGCTCTGCTGACCTGGTTCTTAGGCTCTAGAGCAGCTCTGCTGACCTGGTTCTATGGCTCTAAAGCAGCTCTGCTGACCTGGTTCTTAGGCTCTAGAGCAGTGTTGCTGACCTAGTTCTCTGGCTCTAAAGCGGCTCTGCTGACCTGGTTCTCTGGGTCTAAAGCGGCTCTGCTGACCTGGTTCTCTGGCTCAAGAGCAGCTCTGCTGTCCTGGTTCTCTGGCTCTAAAGTGACTCTGCTTACCTGGTTCTCTGGTTCTAAAGTGGCTCTGCTGACGTGGTTCTCTGGCACTAGAGCACCTCTGCTGACCGGGTTCTTTGGCTCTAGAGCACCTCTGCTGACCTGGTTCTTAGGGTCTAGAGCAGTTCTGCTGGAATGGTTTTCTGGCTCTACAACGGCTCTGCAGACATGGTCCTCTGGCTCTAAAGCAGCTCTGCTGACCTGGTTCTATGGGTCTAAAGCAGCTCTGCTGACCTGGTTCTCTAGCTCTACAGCAGCTCTGCTGACTTGGTTCACTGGCTCTACAGCAACTCTGCTGACCTGATTCTTAGGCTCTAGAGCAGCTCTGATGACCTAGTTGTCTGGCTCTAAAGCGGCTCTGCTGACCTGGATCTCTGGCTATAAAGCGGCTCTGCTGACCTGGTTCTCTGGCTCTAAAGCGGCTCTGCTGACCTGGTTCTCTCCCTCAAAAGCAGCTCTGCTGACCTGGTTCTCTGGCTCTAGAGCAGCTCTGCGGACCTGGTTCTCTAGCTCTACAGCAGCTCTGCTGAACTGTTCTCTGGCTCTAGAGCACCTCTGCTGACATGGTTTCTAGGCTCTATGGCAGCTCTGCTGACCTGGTTCTCTGGCTCTGCAACGGCCCTGCTGACCTGGTTCTCTGGATCTAAAGCAGCTCTGCTGACCTGGTTCTCTGGCTCTAAAGCACCTCTGCTGACCTGGTTCTCTGGCTCTACAGCAGCTCTGCTGACATTGTTCTCTGGCTCTAAAGCAGCTCTGCTGACCTGGTTCTATGGCTCTAAAGCAGCTCTGCTGACCTGGTGCTCTCGCTCTAAAGCAGCTCTGCTGACCTGCTTCTCTGCCTCTAGAGTAGCTCTGCTGACCTGGTTCTTAGGCTCTAGAGCAGCTCTGCTGACCTAGTTCTCTGGCTCTAAAGCGGCTTTGCTGACCTGGTTCTCTGGCTCTAAAGTGGCTCTGCTGACCTGGTTCTCTGGCTCAAGGGCAGCTTTGCTGACCTGGGGCCATATTATCAAGGAACGGCAATAACATTATCGCCAGGAAACTGACGCTAAAGCGGTGATAATGGGCTTGATAATATGCCCTTGTGAATTCCCATAGAAGCCCAGGTTCTCACCAGAACCTGGGCTTCTATGGGAATTCACAAGGGAATATTATCAAGCCCATTATCGCCGCTTTAGCTGCAGTGTCCTGCCGCTAAAGCGGCAATAAGCTTATCGCCGTTCCTTGATAATATGGCCCCACGTTCTTAGGCTCTAGAGCAGCTCTGCTGACCTAGTTCTATGGCTCTAAATCAGCTCTGCTGACCTGGTTCTTAGGTTCTAGAGCAGCTCTGCTGACCTAGTTCTCTGGCATTAAAACTAGGCCTGGGCGGTAAATTCCGTTCCGTTCGCGGAATTTGCGAAATTTGGGTAATTTCGCGTTCCGCGGAGAATGCGAAATTGCAAAAAAATCTACGTTCCGCAACTTCGCGAAATTTTTGCTTGTTCGCGTTCTCAATATGCGTGTTCGCGAGATATTTCACCCCGAGCACGCAAACAGCGATCGCGAACAGGAAAAAAGTATCGCGAACAAGCAATTCCGCGTGTTCGCGGAACTTTCTGCATGTTCGCGGAGATTTTTTACCGTTTCGCGGAGATTTGCGTAACGCGATTACGCAAATTCCGCCCACCCCTAATTAAAACAGCTCTGCTGACCTGGTTCTTATAGCTCTAGAGCAGCTCTGCTGACCTGGTTCTTTGGCTCTAGAGCACCTCTGCTGTCCTGGTTCTCTGGCTCTAAAGCGGCTCTGCTGACCTGGTTATCTTCCTCTAAAGCAGCTCTGCTGACCTGGTTCTTAGGGTCTAGAGCAGTTCTGCTGACCTGGTCGTCTGGGTCTAAAGCAGCTCCGCTGACCTTTTTCTCTGGCTCTAGAGCAGCTCTGCTGACCTGGTTCTCTGGCTCTAAAACACCTCTGCTGACCTAGTTCTCTTGCTCTACAGCAGCTCTGCTGACATGTTTCTCTGGCTCTACAACAGCTCTGCTGACCTGGTTCTCTGCCTCTAAAGCAGCTCTGCTGACCTGGTTCTTAAGCTCTAGAGCGGCTCTGCTGTCCTGGTTCTCTGGCTCTAAAGCGGCTCTGCTTACGTGGTTCTCTTCCTCTAAAGCAGCTCTGCTGACCTGGTTCTCTGGCTCTAGAGCAGCTCTGCTGACCTGGTTCTCTGTCTATACAATGGCTCTGCTGACCTGGTTCTCTTGCTCTGCAGCAGATCTGCTGACCTGGTTCTCTGGCTCTAGAGCAGCTCTGCTGACCTGGTTCCTAGGCTCTAGAGCAGCTGCGCTGACCTGGTTCTCTGGCTCTAAAGCGGCTCTGCTGACCTGGTTCTCTGGCCCTGGAGTGGCTCTGCTGACCTTGTTCTCTGGCTCTAGAGTGGATCTGCTGACCTGGTTCTTATAGCTCTAGAGCAGCTCTGCTGACCTGGTTCTTTGGCTCTAGAGCACCTCTGCTGTCCTGGTTCTCTGGCTCTAAAGCGGCTCTGCTCACCTGGTTCTCTTCCTCTAAAGCAGCTCTGATGACCTGGTTCTTAGGGTCTAGAGCAGTTCTGCTGACCTGGTCGTCTGGGTCTAAAGCAGCTCCGCTGACCTTTTTCTCTGGCTCTAGAGCAGCTCTGCTGACCTGGTTCTCTGGCTCTAAAACACCTCTGCTGACCTAGTTCTCTGGCTCTACAGCAGCTCTGCTGACATGTTTCTGTGGCTCTACAACAGCTCTGCTGACCTGGTTCTCTGCCTCTAAAGCAGCTCTGCTGACCTGGTTCTTAAGCTCTAGAGCGGCTCTGCTCTCCTGGTTCTCTGGCTCTAAAGCGGCTCTGCTGACCTGGTTCTCTGGCTCTAAAGCGGCTCTGCTTACGTGGTTCTCTTCCTCTAAAGCAGCTCTGCTGACCTGGTTCTCTGGCTCTAGAGCAGCTCTGCTGACCTGGTTCTCTGTCTATACAATGGCTCTGCTGACCTGGTTCTCTTGCTCTGCAGCAGATCTGCTGACCTGGTTCTCTGGCTCTAGAGCAGCTCTGCTGTCCTGGTTCCTAGGCTCTAGAGCAGCTGTGCTGACCTGGTTCTCTGGCTCTAAAGCGGCTCTGCTGACCTGGTTCCCTGGCCCTGGAGTGGCTCTGCTGACCTTGTTCTCTGGCTCTAGAGTGGATCTGCTGACCTGGTTCCTGGCTCTAAATCGGCTCTGCTGACCTGGTTCTCTGGCGCTAAAGCGGCTCTGCTGACCTGGTTCTCTGGCTCTAAAGCAGCTTTGCTGACCTGGTTCTCTGGCTCTAGAGCAGCTCTGCTGACTTGGTTCTTAGGCTCTAGAGCAGCTCTGCTGATCTGGTTCTCTGGCTCTAAAGCAGCTCTGCTGACCTGGTTCTCTGGCTCAAAAGCAGCTCTGCTGACCTGGTTCTCTGGCTCTAAAGCACCTCTGCTGACCTGGTTCTCTGGCTCTACAGCAGCTCTGCTGACATTTTTCTCTGAATCTACAACAGCTCTGCTGACATTGCTCTCTGCCTCTAGAGTAGCTCTGCTGACCTGGTTCTCTGGCTCTAGGGCAGCTCTGCTGACCTGGTTCTCTGGCTCTGGAGCAGCTCTGCTGACCTGGTTCTCTGGCTCTACAACGGCTCTGCTGACCTGGTTCTCTGGCTCTAAAGCAGCTCTGCTGACCTAGTTCTATGGCTCTAAAGCAGCTCTGCTGACCTGGTTCTCTGGCTCTAGAGCAGCTCTGCTGACCTGGTTCTCTCGCTCTAAAGCAGCTCTGCTGACCTGGTTCTCTAGCTCTAAAGCAGCTCTGCTGATCTGGTTCTCTGTCTCTACAGCGGCTCTTCTGACCCAGTTCTCTGGCTCTAAAGCAGCTCTACTGACCTGGTTCTCTCTCTCTAAAGCAGCTCTGCTGACCTGGTTTCTCTGGCTCTACAGCAGCTCTGCTGATCTGGTTCTCTCCCTCTAAAGCAGCTCTGCTGACCTGGTTCTCTGGCTCTAAAGCCGCTCTGCTGACCTGGTTCTATGGCTCTAAAGCAGCTCTGCTGACCTGGTTTCTCTGGCTCTACAGCAGCTCTGCTGACCTGGTTCTCTGGCTCTAAATCAGCTCTGCTGACCTGTTTCTTAGGTTCTAGAGCAGCTCTGCTGATCTAGTTCTCTGGCATTAAAACAGCTCTGCTGACCTGGTCCTTATAGCTCTAGAGCAGCTCTGCTGACCTGGTTCTTTGGCTCTAGAGCACCTCTGCTGACCTGGTTCTCTGGCTCGAAAGTAGCTTTGCTGACCTGGTTCTCTGGCTCTAGAGCAGCTCTGCTGACTTGGTTCTTAGGCTCTAGAGCAGTTCTGCTGATCTGGTTCTCTGGCTCTAAAGCAGCTCTGCTGACCTGGTTCTCTGGCTCAAAAGCAGCTCTGCTGACCTGGTTTCTCTGGCTCAAAAGCAGCTCTGCTGACCGGGTTCTCTGCCTCTAAAGCAGCTCTGCTGACCTGGTTCTCTGGCTCTAAAGCGGCTCTGCTGACCTGGTTCTCTCCCTCTAAAGTAGCTTTGCTGACCTGGTTCTCTGGCTCTAGAGCAGCTCTGCTGACTTGGTTCTTAGGCTCTAGAGCAGCTCTGCTGATCTGGTTCTGTAGCTCTAAAGCAGATCTGCTCACCTGGTTCTCTGGCTCAAAAGCAGCTCTGCTGACCTGGTTTCTCTGGCTCAAAAGCAGCTCTGCTGACTGGGTTCTCTGCCTCTAGAGCAGCTTTGCTGACTTGGTTCTTAGGCTCTAGAGCATCTCTGCTGACCTGGTTCTCTGGCTCTAAAGCAGCTCTGCTGACCTGGTTCTCTGGCTCTAAAACAGCTCTGCTGACCTGGTTCATTCCCTCTAAAGCAGCTCTGCTGACCTGGTTTCTCTGGCTCTACAGCAGCTCTGCTGACCTGGTTCTCTGGCTCTAGAGCAGCTCTGCTGACCTGGTTCTTAGGCTCTAGAGCAGCTCTGCTGACCTGGTTCTATGGCTCTAAAGCAGCTCTGCTGACCTGGTTCTTAGGCTCTAGAGCAGTGTTGCTGACCTAGTTCTCTGGCTCTAAAGCGGCTCTGCTGACCTGGTTCTCTGGGTCTAAAGCGGCTCTGCTGACCTGGTTCTCTGGCTCAAGAGCAGCTCTGCTGTCCTGGTTCTCTGGCTCTAAAGTGACTCTGCTTACCTGGTTCTCTGGTTCTAAAGTGGCTCTGCTGACGTGGTTCTCTGGCACTAGAGCACCTCTGCTGACCGGGTTCTTTGGCTCTAGAGCACCTCTGCTGACCTGGTTCTTAGGGTCTAGAGCAGTTCTGCTGGAATGGTTTTCTGGCTCTACAACGGCTCTGCAGACATGGTCCTCTGGCTCTAAAGCAGCTCTGCTGACCTGGTTCTATGGGTCTAAAGCAGCTCTGCTGACCTGGTTCTCTAGCTCTACAGCAGCTCTGCTGACTTGGTTCACTGGCTCTACAGCAACTCTGCTGACCTGATTCTTAGGCTCTAGAGCAGCTCTGATGACCTAGTTGTCTGGCTCTAAAGCGGCTCTGCTGACCTGGATCTCTGGCTATAAAGCGGCTCTGCTGACCTGGTTCTCTGGCTCTAAAGCGGCTCTGCTGACCTGGTTCTCTCCCTCAAAAGCAGCTCTGCTGACCTGGTTCTCTGGCTCTAGAGCAGCTCTGCGGACCTGGTTCTCTAGCTCTACAGCAGCTCTGCTGAACTGTTCTCTGGCTCTAGAGCACCTCTGCTGACATGGTTTCTAGGCTCTATGGCAGCTCTGCTGACCTGGTTCTCTGGCTCTGCAACGGCCCTGCTGACCTGGTTCTCTGGATCTAAAGCAGCTCTGCTGACCTGGTTCTCTGGCTCTAAAGCACCTCTGCTGACCTGGTTCTCTGGCTCTACAGCAGCTCTGCTGACATTGTTCTCTGGCTCTAAAGCAGCTCTGCTGACCTGGTTCTATGGCTCTAAAGCAGCTCTGCTGACCTGGTGCTCTCGCTCTAAAGCAGCTCTGCTGACCTGCTTCTCTGCCTCTAGAGTAGCTCTGCTGACCTGGTTCTTAGGCTCTAGAGCAGCTCTGCTGACCTAGTTCTCTGGCTCTAAAGCGGCTTTGCTGACCTGGTTCTCTGGCTCTAAAGTGGCTCTGCTGACCTGGTTCTCTGGCTCAAGGGCAGCTTTGCTGACCTGGGGCCATATTATCAAGGAACGGCAATAACATTATCGCCAGGAAACTGACGCTAAAGCGGTGATAATGGGCTTGATAATATGCCCTTGTGAATTCCCATAGAAGCCCAGGTTCTCACCAGAACCTGGGCTTCTATGGGAATTCACAAGGGAATATTATCAAGCCCATTATCGCCGCTTTAGCTGCAGTGTCCTGCCGCTAAAGCGGCAATAAGCTTATCGCCGTTCCTTGATAATATGGCCCCACGTTCTTAGGCTCTAGAGCAGCTCTGCTGACCTAGTTCTATGGCTCTAAATCAGCTCTGCTGACCTGGTTCTTAGGTTCTAGAGCAGCTCTGCTGACCTAGTTCTCTGGCATTAAAACTAGGCCTGGGCGGTAAATTCCGTTCCGTTCGCGGAATTTGCGAAATTTGGGTAATTTCGCGTTCCGCGGAGAATGCGAAATTGCAAAAAAATCTACGTTCCGCAACTTCGCGAAATTTTTGCTTGTTCGCGTTCTCAATATGCGTGTTCGCGAGATATTTCACCCCGAGCACGCAAACAGCGATCGCGAACAGGAAAAAAGTATCGCGAACAAGCAATTCCGCGTGTTCGCGGAACTTTCTGCATGTTCGCGGAGATTTTTTACCGTTTCGCGGAGATTTGCGTAACGCGATTACGCAAATTCCGCCCACCTCTAATTAAAACAGCTCTGCTGACCTGGTTCTTATAGCTCTAGAGCAGCTCTGCTGACCTGGTTCTTTGGCTCTAGAGCACCTCTGCTGTCCTGGTTCTCTGGCTCTAAAGCGGCTCTGCTGACCTGGTTATCTTCCTCTAAAGCAGCTCTGCTGACCTGGTTCTTAGGGTCTAGAGCAGTTCTGCTGACCTGGTCGTCTGGGTCTAAAGCAGCTCCGCTGACCTTTTTCTCTGGCTCTAGAGCAGCTCTGCTGACCTGGTTCTCTGGCTCTAAAACACCTCTGCTGACCTAGTTCTCTTGCTCTACAGCAGCTCTGCTGACATGTTTCTCTGGCTCTACAACAGCTCTGCTGACCTGGTTCTCTGCCTCTAAAGCAGCTCTGCTGACCTGGTTCTTAAGCTCTAGAGCGGCTCTGCTGTCCTGGTTCTCTGGCTCTAAAGCGGCTCTGCTTACGTGGTTCTCTTCCTCTAAAGCAGCTCTGCTGACCTGGTTCTCTGGCTCTAGAGCAGCTCTGCTGACCTGGTTCTCTGTCTATACAATGGCTCTGCTGACCTGGTTCTCTTGCTCTGCAGCAGATCTGCTGACCTGGTTCTCTGGCTCTAGAGCAGCTCTGCTGACCTGGTTCCTAGGCTCTAGAGCAGCTGCGCTGACCTGGTTCTCTGGCTCTAAAGCGGCTCTGCTGACCTGGTTCTCTGGCCCTGGAGTGGCTCTGCTGACCTTGTTCTCTGGCTCTAGAGTGGATCTGCTGACCTGGTTCTTATAGCTCTAGAGCAGCTCTGCTGACCTGGTTCTTTGGCTCTAGAGCACCTCTGCTGTCCTGGTTCTCTGGCTCTAAAGCGGCTCTGCTCACCTGGTTCTCTTCCTCTAAAGCAGCTCTGATGACCTGGTTCTTAGGGTCTAGAGCAGTTCTGCTGACCTGGTCGTCTGGGTCTAAAGCAGCTCCGCTGACCTTTTTCTCTGGCTCTAGAGCAGCTCTGCTGACCTGGTTCTCTGGCTCTAAAACACCTCTGCTGACCTAGTTCTCTGGCTCTACAGCAGCTCTGCTGACATGTTTCTGTGGCTCTACAACAGCTCTGCTGACCTGGTTCTCTGCCTCTAAAGCAGCTCTGCTGACCTGGTTCTTAAGCTCTAGAGCGGCTCTGCTCTCCTGGTTCTCTGGCTCTAAAGCGGCTCTGCTGACCTGGTTCTCTGGCTCTAAAGCGGCTCTGCTTACGTGGTTCTCTTCCTCTAAAGCAGCTCTGCTGACCTGGTTCTCTGGCTCTAGAGCAGCTCTGCTGACCTGGTTCTCTGTCTATACAATGGCTCTGCTGACCTGGTTCTCTTGCTCTGCAGCAGATCTGCTGACCTGGTTCTCTGGCTCTAGAGCAGCTCTGCTGTCCTGGTTCCTAGGCTCTAGAGCAGCTGTGCTGACCTGGTTCTCTGGCTCTAAAGCGGCTCTGCTGACCTGGTTCCCTGGCCCTGGAGTGGCTCTGCTGACCTTGTTCTCTGGCTCTAGAGTGGATCTGCTGACCTGGTTCCTGGCTCTAAATCGGCTCTGCTGACCTGGTTCTCTGGCGCTAAAGCGGCTCTGCTGACCTGGTTCTCTGGCTCTAAAGCAGCTTTGCTGACCTGGTTCTCTGGCTCTAGAGCAGCTCTGCTGACTTGGTTCTTAGGCTCTAGAGCAGCTCTGCTGATCTGGTTCTCTGGCTCTAAAGCAGCTCTGCTGACCTGGTTCTCTGGCTCAAAAGCAGCTCTGCTGACCTGGTTCTCTGGCTCTAAAGCACCTCTGCTGACCTGGTTCTCTGGCTCTACAGCAGCTCTGCTGACATTTTTCTCTGAATCTACAACAGCTCTGCTGACATTGCTCTCTGCCTCTAGAGTAGCTCTGCTGACCTGGTTCTCTGGCTCTAGGGCAGCTCTGCTGACCTGGTTCTCTGGCTCTGGAGCAGCTCTGCTGACCTGGTTCTCTGGCTCTACAACGGCTCTGCTGACCTGGTTCTCTGGCTCTAAAGCAGCTCTGCTGACCTAGTTCTATGGCTCTAAAGCAGCTCTGCTGACCTGGTTCTCTGGCTCTAGAGCAGCTCTGCTGACCTGGTTCTCTCGCTCTAAAGCAGCTCTGCTGACCTGGTTCTCTAGCTCTAAAGCAGCTCTGCTGATCTGGTTCTCTGTCTCTACAGCGGCTCTTCTGACCCAGTTCTCTGGCTCTAAAGCAGCTCTACTGACCTGGTTCTCTCTCTCTAAAGCAGCTCTGCTGACCTGGTTTCTCTGGCTCTACAGCAGCTCTGCTGATCTGGTTCTCTCCCTCTAAAGCAGCTCTGCTGACCTGGTTCTCTGGCTCTAAAGCCGCTCTGCTGACCTGGTTCTATGGCTCTAAAGCAGCTCTGCTGACCTGGTTTCTCTGGCTCTACAGCAGCTCTGCTGATCTGGTTCTCTCCCTCTAAAGCAGCTCTGCTGACCTGGTTCTCTGGCTCTAAAGCAGCTCTGCTGACCTGGTTCTCTGTCTCTACAGCGGCTCTGCTGACCCAATTCTCTGGCTCTAAAACAGCTCTGCTGACCTGGTTCTCTCCCTCTAAAGCAGCTCTGCTGACCTGGTTTCTCTGGCTCTAAAACTGCTCTGCTGACCTGGTTCTCTCCCTCTAAAGCAGCTCTGCTGACCTGGTTCTCTGGCTCTAGAGCAGCTCTGCTGACTTGGTTCTTAGGCTCTAGAGCAGCTCTGCTGATCTGGTTCTCTGGCTCTAAAGCAGATCTGCTGACCTGGTTCTCTGGCTCAAAAGCAGCTCTGCTGACCTGGTTTCTCTAGCTCAAAAGCAGCTCTGCTGACTGGGTTCTCTGCCTCTAGAGCAGCTTTGCTGACTTGGTTCTTAGGCTCTAGAGCATCTTTGCTGACCTGGTTCTCTGGCTCTAAAGCAGCTCTGCTGACCTGGTTCTCTGGCTCTAAAACAGCTCTGCTGACCTGGTTCATTCCCTCTAAAGCAGCTCTGCTGACCTGGTTTCTCTGGCTCTACAGCAGCTCTGCTGACCTGGTTCTCTGGCTCTAAAGCAGCTCTGCTGACCTGGTTCTTAGGCTCTAGAGCAGCTCTGCTGACCTGGTTCTATGGCTCTAAAGCAGCTCTGCTGACCTGGTTCTTAGGCTCTAGAGCAGTGTTGCTGACCTAGTTCTCTGGCTCTAAAGCGGCTCTGCTGACCTGGTTCTCTGGGTCTAAAGCGGCTCTGCTGACCTGGTTCTCTGGCTCAAGAGCAGCTCTGCTGTCCTGATTCTCTGGCTCTAAAGTGACTCTGCTTACCTGGTTCTCTGGTTCTAAAGTGGCTCTGCTGACGTGGTTCTCTGGCTCTAGAGCACCTCTGCTGACCGGGTTCTTTGGCTCTTGAGCACCTCTGCTGACCTGGTTCTTAGGGTCTAGAGCAGCTCTGCTGACATGGTTTTCTGGCTCTGCAGACATGGTCCTCTGGCTCTAAAGCAGCTCTGCTGACCTGGTTCTATGGGTCTAAAGCAGCTCTGCTGACCTGGTTCTCTAGCTCTACAGCAGCTCTGCTGACTTGGTTCACTGGCTCTACAGCAACTCTGCTGACCTGATTTTTAGGCTCTAGAGCAGCTCTGATGACCTAGTTGTCTGGCTCTAAAGCGGCTCTGCTGACCTGGCTCTCTGGCTATAAAGCGGCTCTGCTGACCTGGTTCTCTGGCTCTAAAGCGGCTCTGCTGACCTGGTTCTCTCCCTCTAAAGCAGCTCTGCTGACCTGGTTCTCTGGCTCTAGAGCAGCTCTGCGGACCTGGTTCTCTAGCTCTACAGCAGCTCTGCTGAACTGTTCTCTGGCTCTAGAGCACCTCTGCTGACATGGTTCTTAGGCTCTATGGCAGCTCTGCTGACCTGGTTCTCTGGCTCTGCAACGGCCCTGCTGACCTGGTTGTCTGGCTCTAAAGCAGCTCTGCTGACCTGGTTATGTGGCTCTAAAACGGCTCTGCTTACGTGGTTCTCTGGCTCTAAAACAGCTCTGCTGACCTGGTTCTCTGGCTCTAAAGCGGCTCTGCTGACCTGGTTCTCTGTCTCTACAATGGCTCTGCTGACCTGGTTTTCTGTATCTAAATCGGCTCTGCTGACCTGGTTCTCTGGCTCTAAAGCCGCTCTGCTGACCTGGTTCTATGGCTCTAAAGCAGCTCTGCTGACCTGGTTTCTCTGGCTCTACAGCAGCTCTGCTGATCTGGTTCTCTCCCTCTAAAGCAGCTCTGCTGACCTGGTTCTCTGGCTCTAAAGCAGCTCTGCTGACCTGGTTCTTTGGCTCTAAAGCAGCTCTGCTGATCTGGTTCTCTGTCTCTACAGCGGCTCTGCTGACCCAGTTCTCTGGCTCTAAAACAGCTCTGCTGACCTGGTTCTCTCACTCTAAAGCAGCTCTGCTGACATGGTTTCTCTGGCTCTACAGCAGCTCTGCTGATCTGGTTCTCTCCCTCTAAAGCAGCTCTGCTGACCTGGTGCTCTGGCTCCAAAGCCGCTCTGCTGACCTGGTTCTCTGTCTCTACAGCGGCTCTGCTGACCCAGTTCTCTGGCTCTAAAGCAGCTCTGCTGACATGGTTCTCTCCCTCTAAAGCAGCTCTGCTGACCTGGTTTCTCTGGCTCTAAAGCAGCTCTGCTGATCTGGTTCTCTGGTTCCAAAGCCGCTCTGCTGACCTGGTTCTATGGCTCTATAGCGGCTCTGCTGACCTGGTTATCTTCCTCTAAAGCAGCTCTGCTGACCTGGTTCTTAGGGTCTAGAGCAGTTCTGCTGACCTGGTCGTCTGGGTCTAAAGCAGCTCCGCTGACCTTTTTCTCTGGCTCTAGAGCAGCTCTGCTGACCTGGTTCTCTGGCTCTAAAACACCTCTGCTGACCTAGTTCTCTTGCTCTACAGCAGCTCTGCTGACATGTTTCTCTGGCTCTACAACAGCTCTGCTGACCTGGTTCTCTGCCTCTAAAGCAGCTCTGCTGACCTGGTTCTTAAGCTCTAGAGCGGCTCTGCTGTCCTGGTTCTCTGGCTCTAAAGCGGCTCTGCTTACGTGGTTCTCTTCCTCTAAAGCAGCTCTGCTGACCTGGTTCTCTGGCTCTAGAGCAGCTCTGCTGACCTGGTTCTCTGTCTATACAATGGCTCTGCTGACCTGGTTCTCTTGCTCTGCAGCAGATCTGCTGACCTGGTTCTCTGGCTCTAGAGCAGCTCTGCTGACCTGGTTCCTAGGCTCTAGAGCAGCTGTGCTGACCTGGTTCTCTGGCTCTAAAGCGGCTCTGCTGACCTGGTTCTCTGGCCCTGGAGTGGCTCTGCTGACCTTGTTCTCTGGCTCTAGAGTGGATCTGCTGACCTGGTTCTTATAGCTCTAGAGCAGCTCTGCTGACCTGGTTCTTTGGCTCTAGAGCACCTCTGCTGTCCTGGTTCTCTGGCTCTAAAGCGGCTCTGCTCACCTGGTTCTCTTCCTCTATAGCAGCTCTGCTGACCTGGTTCTTAGGGTCTAGAGCAGTTCTGCTGACCTGGTCGTCTGGGTCTAAAGCAGCTCCGCTGACCTTTTTCTCTGGCTCTAGAGCAGCTCTGCTGACCTGGTTCTCTGGCTCTAAAACACCTCTGCTGACCTAGTTCTCTGGCTCTACAGCAGCTCTGCTGACATGTTTCTCTGGCTCTACAACAGCTCTGCTGACCTGGTTCTCTGCCTCTAAAGCAGCTCTGCTGACCTGGTTCTTAAGCTCTAGAGCGGCTCTGCTCTCCTGGTTCTCTGGCTCTAAAGCGGCTCTGCTGACCTGGTTCTCTGGCTCTAAAGCGGCTCTGCTTACGTGGTTCTCTTCCTCTAAAGCAGCTCTGCTGACCTGGTTCTCTGGCTCTAGAGCAGCTCTGCTGACCTGGTTCTCTGTCTATACAATGGCTCTGCTGACCTGGTTCTCTTGCTCTGCAGCAGATCTGCTGACCTGGTTCTCTGGCTCTAGAGCAGTTCTGCTGTCCTGGTTCCTAGGCTCTAGAGCAGCTGTGCTGACCTGGTTCTCTGGCTCTAAAGCGGCTCTGCTGACCTGGTTCTCTGGCCCTGGAGTGGCTCTGCTGACCTTGTTCTCTGGCTCTAGAGTGGATCTGCTGACCTGGTTCCTGGCTCTAAATCGGCTCTGCTGACCTGGTTCTCTGGCGCTAAAGCGGCTCTGCTGACCTGGTTCTCTGGCTCTAAAGCAGCTTTGCTGACCTGGTTCTCTGGCTCTAGAGCAGCTCTGCTGACTTGGTTCTTAGGCTCTAGAGCAGCTCTGCTGATCTGGTTCTCTGGCTCTAAAGCAGCTCTGCTGACCTGGTTCTCTGGCTCAAAAGCAGCTCTGCTGACCTGGTTCTCTGGCTCTAAAGCACCTCTGCTGACCTGGTTCTCTGGCTCTACAGCAGCTCTGCTGACATTTTTCTCTGACTCTACAACAGCTCTGCTGACATTGCTCTCTGCCTCTAGAGTAGCTCTGCTGACCTGGTTCTCTGGCTCTAGGGCAGCTCTGCTGACCTGGTTCTCTGGCTCTGGAGCAGCTCTGCTGACCTGGTTCTCTGGCTCTACAACGGCTCTGCTGACCTGGTTCTCTGGCTCTAAAGCAGCTCTGCTGACCTAGTTCTATGGCTCTAAAGCAGCTCTGCTGACCTGGTTCTCTGGCTCTAGAGCAGCTCTGCTGACCTGGTTCTCTCGCTCTAAAGCAGCTCTGCTGACCTGGTTCTCTAGCTCTAAAGCAGCTCTGCTGATCTGGTTCTCTGTCTCTACAGCGGCTCTACTGACCTGGTTCTCTCTCTCTAAAGCAGCTCTGCTGACCTGGTTTCTCTGGCTCTACAGCAGCTCTGCTGATCTGGTTCTCTCCCTCTAAAGCAGCTCTGCTGACCTGGTTCTCTGGCTCTAAAGCCGCTCTGCTGACCTGGTTCTATGGCTCTAAAGCAGCTCTGCTGACCTGGTTTCTCTGGCTCTACAGCAGCTCTGCTGATCTGGTTCTCTCCCTCTAAAGCAGCTCTGCTGACCTGGTTCTCTGGCTCTAAAGCAGCTCTGCTGACCTGGTTCTCTGTCTCTACAGCGGCTCTGCTGACCCAATTCTCTGGCTCTAAAACAGCTCTGCTGACCTGGTTCTCTCCCTCTAAAGCAGCTCTGCTGACCTGGTTTCTCAGGCTCTAAAACAGCTCTGCTGACCTGGTTCTCTCCCTCTAAAGCAGCTCTGCTGACCTGGTTCTCTGGCTCTAGAGCAGCTCTGCTGACTTGGTTCTTAGGCTCTAGAGCAGCTCTGCTGATCTGGTTCTCTGGCTCTAAAGCAGATCTGCTGACCTGGTTCTCTGGCTCAAAAGCAGCTCTGCTGACCTGGTTTCTCTAGCTCAAAAGCAGCTCTGCTGACTGGGTTCTCTGCCTCTAGAGCAGCTTTGCTGACTTGGTTCTTAGGCTCTAGAGCATCTTTGCTGACCTGGTTCTCTGGCTCTAAAGCAGCTCTGCTGACCTGGTTCTCTGGCTCTAAAACAGCTCTGCTGACCTGGTTCATTCCCTCTAAAGCAGCTCTGCTGACCTGGTTTCTCTGGCTCTACAGCAGCTCTGCTGACCTGGTTCTCTGGCTCTAGAGCAGCTCTGCTGACCTGGTTCTTAGGCTCTAGAGCAGCTCTGCTGACCTGGTTCTATGGCTCTAAAGCAGCTCTGCTGACCTGGTTCTTAGGCTCTAGAGCAGTGTTGCTGACCTAGTTCTCTGGCTCTAAAGCGGCTCTGCTGACCTGGTTCTCTGGGTCTAAAGCGGCTCTGCTGACCTGGTTCTCTGGCTCAAGAGCAGCTCTGCTGTCCTGATTCTCTGGCTCTAATGTGACTCTGCTTACCTGGTTCTCTGGTTCTAAAGTGGCTCTGCTGACGTGGTTCTCTGGCTCTAGAGCACCTCTGCTGACCGGGTTCTTTGGCTCTAGAGCACCTCTGCTGACCTGGTTCTTAGGGTCTAGAGCAGCTCTGCTGATATGGTTTTCTGGCTCTACAACGGCTCTGCAGACATGGTCCTCTGGCTCTAAAGCAGCTCTGCTGACCTGGTTCTATGGGTCTAAAGCAGCTCTGCTGACCTGGTTCTCTAGCTCTACAGCAGCTCTGCTGACTTGGTTCACTGGCTCTACAGCAACTCTGCTGACCTGATTTTTAGGCTCTAGAGCAGCTCTGATGACCTAGTTGTCTGGCTCTAAAGCGGCTCTGCTGACCTGGATCTCTGGCTATAAAGCGGCTCTGCTGACCTGGTTCTCTGGCTCTAAAGCGGCTCTGCTGACCTGGTTCTCTCCCTCTAAAGCAGCTCTGCTGACCTGGTTCTCTGGCTCTAGAGCAGCTCTGCGGACCTGGTTCTCTAGCTCTACAGCAGCTCTGCTGAACTGTTCTCTGGCTCTAGAGCACCTCTGCTGACATGGTTCTTAGGCTCTATGGCAGCTCTGCTGACCTGGTTCTCTGGCTCTGCAACGGCCCTGCTGACCTGGTTGTCTGGCTCTAAAGCAGCTCTGCTGACCTGGTTATGTGGCTCTAAAACGGCTCTGCTTACGTGGTTCTCTGGCTCTAAAACAGCTCTGCTGACCTGGTTCTCTGGCTCTAAAGCGGCTCTGCTGACCTGGTTCTCTGTCTCTACAATGGCTCTGCTGACCTGGTTTTCTGTCTCTAAATCGGCTCTGCTGACCTGGTTCTCTGGCTCTAAAGCCGCTCTGCTGACCTGGTTCTATGGCTCTAAAGCAGCTCTGCTGACCTGGTTTCTCTGGCTCTACAGCAGCTCTGCTGATCTGGTTCTCTCCCTCTAAAGCAGCTCTGCTGACCTGGTTCTCTGGCTCTAAAGCAGCTCTGCTGACCTGGTTCTTTGGCTCTAAAGCAGCTCTGCTGATCTGGTTCTCTGTCTCTACAGCGGCTCTGCTGACCCAGTTCTCTGGCTCTAAAACAGCTCTGCTGACCTGGTTCTCTCCCTCTAAAGCAGCTCTGCTGACCTGGTTTCTCTGGCTCTACAGCAGCTCTGCTGATCTGGTTCTCTCCCTCTAAAGCAGCTCTGCTGACCTGGTGCTCTGGCTCCAAAGCCGCTCTGCTGACCTGGTTCTCTGTCTCTACAGCGGCTCTGCTGACCCAGTTCTTTGGCTCTAAAGCAGCTCTGCTGACATGGTTCTCTCCCTCTAAAGCAGCTCTGCTGACCTGGTTTCTCTGGCTCTAAAGCAGCTCTGCTGATCTGGTTCTCTGGTTCCAAAGCCGCTCTGCTGACCTGGTGCTCTGGCTCCAAAGCCGCTCTGCTGACCTGGTTCTCTGTCTCTACAGCGGCTCTGCTGACCCAGTTCTCTGGCTCTAAAGCAGCTCTGCTGACATGGTTCTCTCCCTCTAAAGCAGCTCTGCTGACCTGGTTTCTCTGGCTCTAAAGCAGCTCTGCTGATCTGGTTCTCTGGTTCCAAAGCCGCTCTGCTGACCTGGTTCTATGGCTCTATAGCGGCTCTGCTGACCTGGTTATCTTCCTCTAAAGCAGCTCTGCTGACCTGGTTCTTAGGGTCTAGAGCAGTTCTGCTGACCTGGTCGTCTGGGTCTAAAGCAGCTCCGCTGACCTTTTTCTCTGGCTCTAGAGCAGCTCTGCTGACCTGGTTCTCTGGCTCTAAAACACCTCTGCTGACCTAGTTCTCTTGCTCTACAGCAGCTCTGCTGACATGTTTCTCTGGCTCTACAACAGCTCTGCTGACCTGGTTCTCTGCCTCTAAAGCAGCTCTGCTGACCTGGTTCTTAAGCTCTAGAGCGGCTCTGCTGTCCTGGTTCTCTGGCTCTAAAGCGGCTCTGCTTACGTGGTTCTCTTCCTCTAAAGCAGCTCTGCTGACCTGGTTCTCTGGCTCTAGAGCAGCTCTGCTGACCTGGTTCTCTGTCTATACAATGGCTCTACTGACCTGGTTCTCTTGCTCTGCAGCAGATCTGCTGACCTGGTTCTCTGGCTCTAGAGCAGCTCTGCTGACCTGGTTCCTAGGCTCTAGAGCAGCTGTGCTGACCTGGTTCTCTGGCTCTAAAGCGGCTCTGCTGACCTGGTTCTCTGGCCCAGGAGTGGCTCTGCTGACCTTGTTCTCTGGCTCTAGAGTGGATCTGCTGACCTGGTTCTTATAGCTCTAGAGCAGCTCTGCTGACCTGGTTCTTTGGCTCTAGAGCACCTCTGCTGTCCTGGTTCTCTGGCTCTAAAGCGGCTCTGCTCACCTGGTTCTCTTCCTCTAAAGCAGCTCTGCTGACCTGGTTCTTAGGGTCTAGAGCAGTTCTGCTGACCTGGTCATCTGGGTCTAAAGCAGCTCCGCTGACCTTTTTCTCTGGCTCTAGAGCAGCTCTGCTGACCAGGTTCTCTGGCTCTAAAACACCTCTGCTGACCTAGTTCTCTGGCTCTACAGCAGCTCTGCTGACATGTTTCTCTGGCTCTACAACAGCTCTGCTGACCTGATTCTCTGCCTCTAAAGCAGCTCTGCTGACCTGGTTCTTAAGCTCTAGAGCGGCTCTGCTCTCCTGGTTCTCTGGCTCTAAAGCGGCTCTGCTGACCTGGTTCTCTGGCTCTAAAGCGGCTCTGCTTACGTGGTTCTCTTCCTCTAAAGCAGCTCTGCTGACCTGGTTCTCTGGCTCTAGAGCAGCTCTGCTGACCTGGTTCTCTGTCTATACAATGGCTCTGCTGACCTGGTTCTCTTGCTCTGCAGCAGATCTGCTGACCTGGTTCTCTGGCTCTAGAGCAGTTCTGCTGTCCTGGTTCCTAGGCTCTAGAGCAGCTGTGCTGACCTGGTTCTCTGGCTCTAAAGCGGCTCTGCTGACCTGGTTCTCTGGCCCTGGAGTGGCTCTGCTGACCTTGTTCTCTGGCTCTAGAGTGGATCTGCTGACCTGGTTCCTGGCTCTAAATCGGCTCTGCTGACCTGGTTCTCTGGCGCTAAAGCGGCTCTGCTGACCTGGTTCTCTGGCTCTAAAGCAGCTTTGCTGACCTGGTTCTCTGGCTCTAGAGCAGCTCTGCTGACTTGGTTCTTAGGCTCTAGAGCAGCTCTGCTGATCTGGTTCTCTGGCTCTAAAGCAGCTCTGCTGACCTGGTTCTCTGGCTCAAAAGCAGCTCTGCTGACCTGGTTCTCTGGCTCTAAAGCACCTCTGCTGACCTGGTTCTCTGGCTCTACAGCAGCTCTGCTGACATTTTTCTCTGACTCTACAACAGCTCTGCTGACATTGCTCTCTGCCTCTAGATTAGCTCTGCTGACCTGGTTCTCTGGCTCTAGGGCAGCTCTGCTGACCTGGTTCTCTGGCTCTGGAGCAGCTCTGCTGACCTGGTTCTCTGGCTCTACAACGGCTCTGCTGACCTGGTTCTCTGGCTCTAAAGCAGCTCTGCTGACCTAGTTCTATGGCTCTAAAGCAGCTCTGCTGACCTAGTTCTCTGGCTCTACAGCAGCTCTGCTGACATGTTTCTCTGGCTCTACAACAGCTCTGCTGACCTGGTTCTCTGCCTCTAAAGCAGCTCTGCTGACCTGGTTCTTAAGCTCTAGAGCGGCTCTGCTCTCCTGGTTCTCTGGCTCTAAAGCGGCTCTGCTGACCTGGTTCTCTGGCTCTAAAGCGGCTCTGCTTACGTGGTTCTCTTCCTCTAAAGCAGCTCTGCTGACCTGGTTCTCTGGCTCTAGAGCAGCTCTGCTGACCTGGTTCTCTGTCTATACAATGGCTCTGCTGACCTGGTTCTCTTGCTCTGCAGCAGATCTGCTGACCTGGTTCTCTGGCTCTAGAGCAGTTCTGCTGTCCTGGTTCCTAGGCTCTAGAGCAGCTGTGCTGACCTGGTTCTCTGGCTCTAAAGCGGCTCTGCTGACCTGGTTCTCTGGCCCTGGAGTGGCTCTGCTGACCTTGTTCTCTGGCTCTAGAGTGGATCTGCTGACCTGGTTCCTGGCTCTAAATCGGCTCTGCTGACCTGGTTCTCTGGCGCTAAAGCGGCTCTGCTGACCTGGTTCTCTGGCTCTAAAGCAGCTTTGCTGACCTGGTTCTCTGGCTCTAGAGCAGCTCTGCTGACTTGGTTCTTAGGCTCTAGAGCAGCTCTGCTGATCTGGTTCTCTGGCTCTAAAGCAGCTCTGCTGACCTGGTTCTCTGGCTCAAAAGCAGCTCTGCTGACCTGGTTCTCTGGCTCTAAAGCACCTCTGCTGACCTGGTTCTCTGGCTCTACAGCAGCTCTGCTGACATTTTTCTCTGACTCTACAACAGCTCTGCTGACATTGCTCTCTGCCTCTAGAGTAGCTCTGCTGACCTGGTTCTCTGGCTCTAGGGCAGCTCTGCTGACCTGGTTCTCTGGCTCTGGAGCAGCTCTGCTGACCTGGTTCTCTGGCTCTACAACGGCTCTGCTGACCTGGTTCTCTGGCTCTAAAGCAGCTCTGCTGACCTAGTTCTATGGCTCTAAAGCAGCTCTGCTGACCTGGTTCTCTGGCTCTAGAGCAGCTCTGCTGACCTGGTTCTCTCGCTCTAAAGCAGCTCTGCTGACCTGGTTCTCTAGCTCTAAAGCAGCTCTGTTGATCTGGTTCTCTGTCTCTACAGCGGCTCTACTGACCTGGTTCTCTCTCTCTAAAGCAGCTCTGCTGACCTGGTTTCTCTGGCTCTACAGCAGCTCTGCTGATCTGGTTCTCTCCCTCTAAAGCAGCTCTGCTGACCTGGTTCTCTGGCTCTAAAGCCGCTCTGCTGACCTGGTTCTATGGCTCTAAAGCAGCTCTGCTGACCTGGTTTCTCTGGCTCTACAGCAGCTCTGCTGATCTGGTTCTCTCCCTCTAAAGCAGCTCTGCTGACCTGGTTCTCTGGCTCTAAAGCAGCTCTGCTGACCTGGTTCTCTCCCTCTAAAGCAGCTCTGCTGACCTGGTTTCTCTGGCTCTAAAACAGCTCTGCTGACCTGGTTCTCTCCCTCTAAAGCAGCTCTGCTGACCTGGTTCTCTGGCTCTAGAGCAGCTCTGCTGACTTGGTTCTTAGGCTCTAGAGCAGCTCTGCTGATCTGGTTCTCTGGCTCTAAAGCAGATCTGCTGACCTGGTTCTCTGGCTCAAAAGCAGCTCTGCTGACCTGGTTTCTCTAGCTCAAAAGCAGCTCTGCTGACTGGGTTCTCTGCCTCTAGAGCAGCTTTGCTGACTTGGTTCTTAGGCTCTAGAGCATCTTTGCTGACCTGGTTCTCTGGCTCTAAAGCAGCTCTGCTGACCTGGTTCTCTGGCTCTAAAACAGCTCTGCTGACCTGGTTCATTCCCTCTAAAGCAGCTCTGCTGACCTGGTTTCTCTGGCTCTACAGCAGCTCTGCTGACCTGGTTCTCTGGCTCTAGAGCAGCTCTGCTGACCTGGTTCTTAGGCTCTAGAGCAGCTCTGCTGACCTGGTTCTATGGCTCTAAAGCAGCTCTGCTGACCTGGTTCTTAGGCTCTAGAGCAGTGTTGCTGACCTAGTTCTCTGGCTCTAAAGCGGCTCTGCTGACCTGGTTCTCTGGGTCTAAAGCGGCTCTGCTGACCTGGTTCTCTGGCTCAAGAGCAGCTCTGCTGTCCTGATTCTCTGGCTCTAAAGTGACTCTGCTTACCTGGTTCTCTGGTTCTAAAGTGGCTCTGCTGACGTGGTTCTCTGGCTCTAGAGCACCTCTGCTGACCGGGTTCTTTGGCTCTAGAGCACCTCTGCTGACCTGGTTCTTAGGGTCTAGAGCAGCTCTGCTGACATGGTTTTCTGGCTCTACAACGGCTCTGCAGACATGGTCCTCTGGCACTAAAGCAGCTCTGCTGACCTGGTTCTATGGGTCTAAAGCAGCTCTGCTGACCTGGTTCTCTAGCTCTACAGCAGCTCTGCTGACTTGGTTCACTGGCTCTACAGCAACTCTGCTGACCTGATTTTTAGGCTCTAGAGCAGCTCTGATGACCTAGTTGTCTGGCTCTAAAGCGGCTCTGCTGACCTGGATCTCTGGCTATAAAGCGGCTCTGCTGACCTGGTTCTCTGGCTCTAAAGCGGCTCTGCTGACCTGGTTCTCTCCCTCTAAAGCAGCTCTGCTGACCTGGTTCTCTGGCTCTAGAGCAGCTCTGCGGACCTGGTTCTCTAGCTCTACAGCAGCTCTGCTGAACTGTTCTCTGGCTCTAGAGCACCTCTGCTGACATGGTTCTTAGGCTCTATGGCAGCTCTGCTGACCTGGTTCTATGGCTCTGCAACGGCCCTGCTGACCTGGTTGTCTGGCTCTAAAGCAGCTCTGCTGACCTGGTTATGTGGCTCTAAAACGGCTCTGCTTACGTGGTTCTCTGGCTCTAAAACAGCTCTGCTGACCTGGTTCTCTGGCTCTAAAGCGGCTCTGCTGACCTGGTTCTCTGTCTCTACAATGGCTCTGCTGACCTGGTTTTCTGTCTCTAAATCGGCTCTGCTGACCTGGTTCTCTGGCACTAAAGCCGCTCTGCTGACCTGGTTCTATGGCTTTAAAGCAGCTCTGCTGACCTGGTTTCTCTGGCTCTACAGCAGCTCTGCTGATCTGGTTCTCTCCCTCTAAAGCAGCTCTGCTGACCTGGTTCTCTGGCTCTAAAGCAGCTCTGCTGACCTGGTTCTTTGGCTCTAAAGCAGCTCTGCTGATCTGGTTCTCTGTCTCTACAGCGGCTCTGCTGACCCAGTTCTCTGGCTCTAAAACAGCTCTGCTGACCTGGTTCTCTCCCTCTAAAGCAGCTCTGCTGACCTGGTTTCTCTGGCTCTACAGCAGCTCTGCTGATCTGGTTCTCTCCCTCTAAAGCAGCTCTGCTGACCTGGTGCTCTGGCTCCAAAGCCGCTCTGCTGACCTGGTTCTCTGTCTCTACAGCGGCTCTGCTGACCCAGTTCTCTGGCTCTAAAGCAGCTCTGCTGACATGGTTCTCTCCCTCTAAAGCAGCTCTGCTGACCTGGTTTCTCTGGCTCTAAAGCAGCTCTGCTGATCTGGTTCTCTGGTTCCAAAGCCGCTCTGCTGACCTGGTTCTATGGCTCTATAGCAGCTCTGCTGACCTGGTTCTCTGGCTCTCAAGCAGCTCTGCTGCCCTGGTTCTCTGGCTCTACAGCAGCTCTGCTGACGTGCTTCTCTGGCTCTACAACGGCTCTGCTGACCTGGTTCTCTGGCTCTAAAGCAGCTCTGCTGACCTGGTTCTCTGGCTCTAGAGCATCTCTGCTGACCTGGTTATTAGGGTCTAGAGCAGCTCTGCTGACCTGGTCCTCTAGGTCTAAAGCAGCTCTACTGGCCGGGTTCTCTGGCTCTAGAGCAGCTCTTCTGACCTGGTTGTTACGCTCTAGAGCAGCTCTGCTGACTTGGTTGTTTGGCTGCAAAGCGGCACTGCTGACCTGGTTCTCTGATTATAAAGCGGCTCTGCTGACCTGATTCTCTGGCTGTAAAGCGTCTCTGCTGACCTGGTTCTCTCCCTCTAAAGCAGCTCCGTTGACCTGGTTCTCTGGCTCTAGAGCAGCTCTGCTGACCTGGTTCTCTGGCTCTAAAACACCTCTGCTGACCTAGTTCTCTGGCTCTACAGCAGCTCTGCTGACATGTTTCTCTGGCTCTACAACAGCTCTGCTGACCTGGTTCTCTGCCTCTAGAGCAGCTCTGCTGACCTGGTTCTTAAGCTCTAGAGCGGCTCTGCTGTCCTGGTTCTCTGGTTCTAAAGCGGCTCTGCTGACCTGGTTCTCTGGCTCTAAAGCGGCTCTGCTTACGTGGTTCTCTGCCTCTAAAGCAGCTCTGCTGACCTGGTTCTCTGGCTCTAGAGCAGCTCTGCTTACCTGGTTGTCTGTCTCTACAATGGCTATGCTAACCTGGTTCTCTGGATCTAAATCACCTCTGCTGACCTGGTTCTCTTGCTCTGCAGTAGCTCTGATGACCTGGTTCTCTGGCTCTAGAGCAGCTCTGCTGACCTGGTTCCTAGGCTCTAGAGCTGCTGTGCTGACCTGGTTCTCTGGCTCTAAAGCAGCTCTGCTGACCTGGTTCTTAGGCTCTAGAGCAGCTCTGCTGACCTGGTTCTCTGGCTCTAAAGTAGCTTTGCTGACCTGGTTCTCTGGCTCTAGAGCAGCTCTGCTGACTTGGTTCTTAGGCTCTAGAGCAGTTCTGCTGATCTGGTTCTCTGGCTCTAAAGCAGCTCTGCTGACCTGGTTCTCTGGCTCAAAAGCAGCTCTGCTGACCTGGTTTCTCTGGCTCAAAAGCAGCTCTGCTGACCGGGTTCTCTGCCTCTAAAGCAGCTCTGCTGACCTGGTTCTCTGGCTCTAAAGCGGCTCTGCTGACCTGGTTTTCTCCCTCTAAAGTAGCTTTGCTGACCTGGTTCTCTGGCTCTAGAGCAGCTCTGCTGACTTGGTTCTCTGGCTCAAAAGCAGCTCTGCTGACCTGGTTTCTCTGGCTCAAAAGCAGCTCTGCTGACTGGGTTCTCTGCCTCTAGAGCAGCTTTGCTGACTTGGTTCTTAGGCTCTAGAGCATCTTTGCTGACCTGGTTCTCTGGCTCTAAAGCAGCTCTGCTGGCCTGGTTCTCTGGCTCTAAAACAGCTCTGCTGACCTGGTTCATTCCCTCTAAAGCAGCTCTGCTGACCTGGTTTCTCTGGCTCTACAGCAGCTCTGCTGACCTGGTTCTCTGGCTCTAGAGCAGCTCTGCTGACCTGGTTCTTAGGCTCTAGAGCAGCTCTGCTGACCTGGTTCTATGGCTCTAAAGCAGCTCTGCTGACCTGGTTCTTAGGCTCTAGAGCAGTGTTGCTGACCTAGTTCTCTGGCTCTAAAGCGGCTCTGCTGACCTGGTTCTCTGGGTCTAAAGCGGCTCTGCTGACCTGGTTCTCTGGCTCAAGAGCAGCTCTGCTGTCCTGGTTCTCTGGCTCTAAAGTGACTCTGCTTACTTGGTTCTCTGGTTCTAAAGTGGCTCTGCTGACGTGGTTCTCTGGCTCTAGAGCACCTCTGCTGACCGGGTTCTTTGGCTCTAGAGCACCTCTGCTGACCTGGTTCTTAGGGTCTAGAGCAGCTCTGCTGACATGGTTTTCTTGCTCTACAACGGCTCTGCAGACATGGTCCTCTGGCTCTAAAGCAGCTCTGCTGACTTGGTTCTATGGGTCTAAATCAACTCTGCTGACCTGGTTCTCTAGCTCTACAGCAGCTCTGCTGACTTGGTTCACTGGCTCTACAGCAACTCTGCTGACCTGATTTTTAGGCTCTAGAGCAGCTCTGATGACCTAGTTGTCTGGCTCTAAAGCGGCTCTGCTGACCTGGATCTCTGGCTATAAAGCGGCTCTGCTGACCTGGTTCTCTGGCTCTAAAGCGGCTCTGCTGACCTGGTTCTCTCCCTCTAAAGCAGCTCTGCTGACCTGGTTCTCTGGCTCTAGAGCAGCTCTGCGGACCTGGTTCTCTAGCTCTAAAGCAGCTCTGCTGAACTGTTCTCTGGCTCTAGAGCACCTCTGCTGACATGGTTCTTAGGCTCTATGGCAGCTCTGCTGACCTGGTTCTCTGGCTCTGCAACGGCCCTGCTGACCTGGTTGTCTGGCTCTAAAGCAGCTCTGCTGACCTGGTTATGTGGCTCTAAAGCGGCTCTGCTTACGTGGTTCTCTGGCTCTAAAACAGCTCTGCTGACCTGGTTCTCTGGCTCTAAAGCGGCTCTGCTGACCTGGTTCTCTGTCTCTACAATGGCTCTGCTGACCTGGTTCTCTGTCTCTAAATCGGCTCTGCTGACCTGGTTCTCTGGCTCTAAAGCCGCTCTGCTGACCTGGTTCTATGGCTCTAAAGCAGCTCTGCTGACCTGGTTTCTCTGGCTCTACAGCAGCTCTGCTGATCTGGTTCTCTCCCTCTAAAGCAGCTCTGCTGACCTGGTTCTCTCCCTCTAAAGCAGCTCTGCTGACCTGGTTTCTCTGGCTCTACAGCAGCTCTGCTGATCTGGTTCTCTCCCTCTAAAGCAGCTCTGCTGACCTGGTTCTCTGGCTCCAAAGCCGCTCTGCTGACCTGGTTCTCTGTCTCTACAGCGGCTCTGCTGACCCAGTTCTCTGGCTCTAAAGCAGCTCTGCTGACCTGGTTATCTCCCTCTAAAGCAGCTCTGCTGACCTGGTTTCGCTGGCTCTAAAGCAGCTCTGCTGATCTGGTTCTCTGGTTCCAAAGCCGCTCTGCTGACCTGGTTCTATGGCTCTATAGCAGCTCTGCTGACCTGGTTCTCTGGCTCTCAAGCAGCTCTGCTGCCCTGGTTCTCTGGCTCTATAGCAGCTCTGCTGATGTGCTTCTCTGGCTCTACAACGGCTCTGCTGACCTGGTTCTCTGGCTCTAAAGCAGCTCTGCTGACCTGGTTCTCTGGCTCTAGAGCATCTCTGCTGACCTGGTTCTTAGGGTCTAGAGCAGCTCTGCTGACCTGGTCCTCTGGGTCTAAAGCAGCTCTACTGGCCTGGTTCTCTGGCTCTAGAGCAGCTCTTCTGACCTGGTTGTTACGCTCTAGAGCAGCTCTGCTGACTTGGTTGTTTGGCTGCAAAGCGGCACTACTGACCTGGTTCTCTGATTATAAAGCGGCTCTGCTGACCTGATTCTCTGGCTGTAAAGCGTCTCTGCTGACCTGGTTCTCTCCCTCTAAAGCAGCTCCGTTGACCTGGTTCTCTGGCTCTAGAGCAGCTCTGCTGACCTGGTTCTCTGGCTCTAAAACACCTCTGCTGACCTAGTTCTCTGGCTCTACAGCAGCTCTGCTGACATGTTTCTCTGGCTCTACAACAGCTCTGCTGACCTGGTTCTCTGCCTCTAGAGCAGCTCTGCTGACCTGGTTCTTAAGCTCTAGAGCGGCTCTGCTGTCCTGGTTCTCTGGTTCTAAAGCGGCTCTGCTGACCTGGTTCTCTGGCTCTAAAGCGGCTCTGCTTACGTGGTTCTCTGCCTCTAAAGCAGCTCTGCTGACCTGGTTCTCTGGCTCTAGAGCAGCTCTGCTTACCTGGTTGTCTGTATCTACAATGGCTCTGCTAACCTGGTTCTCTGGCTCTAAAGCTCCTCTGCTGACCTGGTTCTCTTACTCTGCAGTAGCTCTGATGACCTGGTTCTCTGGCTCTAGAGCAGCTCTGCTGACCTGGTTCCTAGGCTCTAGAGCTGCTGTGCTGACCTGGTTCTCTGGCTCTAAAGCAGCTCTGCTGACCTGGTTCTTAGGCTCTAGAGCAGCTCTGCTGACCTGGTTCTCTGGCTCTAAAGCAGCTCTGCTGACCTGGTTCTCTGGCCCTGGAGTGGCTCTGCTAACCTTGTTCTCTGGCTCTAGAGCGGATCTGCTGACCTGGTTCCTGGCTCTAAATCGGCTGAGCTGACCTGGTTCTTGGGCTCTAAAGCGGCTCTGCTGACCTGGTTCTCTGGCTCTAAAGTAGCTTTGCTGACCTGGTTCTCTGGCTCTAGAGCAGCTCTGCTGACTTGGTTCTTAGGCTCTAGAGCAGTTCTGCTGATCTGGTTCTCTGGCTCTAAAGCAGCTCTGCTGACCTGGTTCTCTGGCTCAAAAGCAGCTCTGCTGATCTGGTTTCTCTGGCTCAAAAGCAGCTCTGCTGACCGGGTTCTCTGCCTCTAAAGCAGCTCTGCTGACCTGGTTCTCTGGCTCTAAAGCGGCTCTGCTGACCTGGTTCTCTCCCTCTAAAGTAGCTTTGCTGACCTGGTTCTCTGGCTCTAGAGCAGCTCTGCTGACTTGGTTCTTAGGCTCTAGAGCAGCTCTGCTGATCTGGTTCTCTGGCTCTAAAGCAGATCTGCTGACCTGGTTCTCTGGCTCAAAAGCAGCTCTGCTGACCTGGTTTCTCTGGCTCAAAAGCAGCTCTGCTGACTGGGTTCTCTGCCTCTAGAGCAGCTTTGCTGACTTGGTTCTTAGGCTCTAGAGCATCTTTGCTGACCTGGTTCTCTGGCTCTAAAGCAGCTCTGCTGACCTGGTTCTCTGGCTCTAAAACAGCTCTGCTGACCTGGTTCATTCCCTCTAAAGCAGCTCTGCTGACCTGGTTTCTCTGGCTCTACAGCAGCTCTGCTGACCTGGTTCTCTGGCTCTAGAGCAGCTCTGCTGACCTGGTTCTTAGGCTCTAGAGCAGCTCCGCTGACCTGGTTCTATGGCTCTAAAGCAGCTCTGCTGACCTGGTTCTTAGGCTCTAGAGCAGTGTTGCTGACCTAGTTCTCTGGCTCTAAAGCGGATCTGCTGACCTGGTTCTCTGGGTCTAAAGCGGCTCTGCTGACCTGGTTCTCTGGCTCAAGAGCAGCTCTGCTGTCCTGGTTCTCTGGCTCTAAAGTGACTCTGCTTACCTGGTTCTCTGGTTCTAAAGAGGCTCTGCTGACGTGGTTCTCTGGCTCTAGAGCACCTCTGCTGACCGGGTTCTTTGGCTCTAGAGCACCTCTGCTGACCTGGTTCTTAGGGTCTAGAGCAGCTCTGCTGACATGGTTTTCTGGCTCTACAACGGCTCTGCAGACATGGTCCTCTGGCTCTAAAGCAGCTCTGCTGACTTGGTTCTATGGGTCTAAAGCAGCTCTGCTGACCTGGATCTCTGGCTATAAAGCGGCTCTGCTGACCTGGTTCTCTGGCTCTAAAGCGGCTCTGCTGACCTGGTTCTCTCCCTCTAAAGCAGCTCTGCTGACCTAGTTCTCTGGCCCTAGAGCAGCTCTGCGGACCTGGTTCTCTAGCTCTACAGCAGCTCTGCTGAACTGTTCTCTGGCTCTAGAGCACCTCTGCTGACATGGTTCTTAGGCTCTATGGCAGCTCTGCTGACCTGGTTCTCTGGCTCTGCAACGGCCCTGCTGACCTGGTTCTCTGGATCTAAAGTAGCTCTGCTGACCTGGTTCTCTGGCTCTAAAGCACCTCTGCTGACCTGGTTCTCTGGCTCTACAGCAGCTCTGCTGACATTGTTCTCTGGCTCTACAACAGCTCTGCTGACCTCTTTCTCTGGCTCTAAAGCAGCTCTGCTGACCTGGTTCTATGGCTCTAAAGCAGCTCTGCTGACCTGGTTCTCTCGCTCTAAAGCAGCTCTGCTGACCTGCTTCTCTGCCTCTAGAGTAGCTCTGCTGACCTGGTTCTTAGGCTCTAGAGCAGCTCTGCTGACCTAGTTCTCTGGCTCTAAAGCGGCTTTGCTGACCTGGTTCTCTGGCTCTAAAGTGGCTCTGCTGACCTGGTTCTCTGGCTCAAGGGCAGCTTTGCTGACCTGGGGCCATATTATCAAGGAACGGCAATAACATTATCGCCAGGAAACTGACGCTAAAGCGGTGATAATGGGCTTGATAATATGCCCTTGTGAATTCCCATAGAAGCCCAGGTTCTCACCAGAACCTGGGCTTCTATGGGAATTCACAAAGGAATATTATCAAGCCCATTATCGCCGCTTTAGCTGCAGTGTCCTGCCGCTAAAGCGGCGATAAGCTTATCGCCGTTCCTTGATAATATGGCCCCACGTTCTTAGGCTCTAGAGCAGCTCTGCTGACCTAGTTCTATTGCTCTAAATCAGCTCTGATGACCTGGTTCTTAGGTTCTAGAGCAGCTCTGCTGACCTGGTTCTCTGGCATTAAAACAGCTCTGCTGACCTGGTTCTTATAGCTCTAGAGCAGCTCTGCTGACCTGGTTCTTTGGCTCTAGAGCACCTCTGCTGACCTGGTTCTTAGGGTCTAGAGCAGCTCTGCTGACCTGGTTCTTTGACTCTAGAGCACCTCTGCTGACCTGGTTCTTAGGGTCTAGAGCAGCTCTACTGACCTGGTTCTCTGGCTCTAAAGCGGCTCTGCTTACGTGGTTCTCTTCCTCTAAAGCAGCTCCGCTGACCTGGTTCTTAGGGTCTAGAGCAGTTCTGCTGACCTGGTCGTCTGGGTCTAAAGCAGCTCCGCTGACCTTTTTCTCTGGCTCTAGAGCAGCTCTACTGACCTGGTTGTCTGGCTCTAAAACACCTCTGCTGACCTAGTTCTCTGGCTCTACAGCAGCTCTGCTGACATGTTTCTCTGGCTCTACAGCAGCTCTGCTGATCTGGTTCTCTCCCTCTAAAGCAGCTCTGCTGACCTGGTTCTCTGGCTCTAAAGCAGCTCTGCTGACCTGGTTCTCTGTCTCTACAGCGGCTCTGCTGACCCAATTCTCTGGCTCTAAAACAGCTCTGCTGACCTGGTTCTCTCCCTCTAAAGCAGCTCTGCTGACCTGGTTTCTCTGGCTCTAAAACAGCTCTGCTGACCTGGTTCTCTCCCTCTAAAGCAGCTCTGCTGACCTGGTTCTCTGGCTCTAGAGCAGCTCTGCTGACTTGGTTCTTAGGCTCTAGAGCAGCTCTGCTGATCTGGTTCTCTGGCTCTAAAGCAGATCTGCTGACCTGGTTCTCTGGCTCAAAAGCAGCTCTGCTGACCTGGTTTCTCTAGCTCAAAAGCAGCTCTGCTGACTGGGTTCTCTGCCTCTAGAGCAGCTTTGCTGACTTGGTTCTTAGGCTCTAGAGCATCTTTGCTGACCTGGTTCTCTGGCTCTAAAGCAGCTCTGCTGACCTGGTTCTCTGGCTCTAAAACAGCTCTGCTGACCTGGTTCATTCCCTCTAAAGCAGCTCTGCTGACCTGGTTTCTCTGGCTCTACAGCAGCTCTGCTGACCTGGTTCTCTGGCTCTAGAGCAGCTCTGCTGACCTGGTTCTTAGGCTCTAGAGCAGCTCTGCTGACCTGGTTCTATGGCTCTAAAGCAGCTCTGCTGACCTGGTTCTTAGGCTCTAGAGCAGTGTTGCTGACCTAGTTCTCTGGCTCTAAAGCCGCTCTGCTGACCTGGTTCTCTGGCCCTGGAGTGGCTCTGCTGACCTTGTTCTCTGGCTCTAGAGCGAATCTGCTGACCTGGTTCCTGGCTCTAAATTGGCTCTGCTGACCTGGTTCTCTGGCTCTAAAGCGGCTCTGCTGACCTGGTTCTCTGGCTCTAAAGCAGCTTTGCTGACCTGGTTCTCTGGCTCTAGAGCAGCTCTGCTGACTTGGTTCTTAGGCTCTAAAGCTGCTCTGCTGACCTGGTTCTCTGTCTCAAAAGCAGCTCTGCTGACCTGGTTCTCTGGTTCCAAAGCCGCTCTGCTGACCTGGTTCTATGGCTCTATAGCAGCTCTGCTGACCTGGTTCTCTGGCTCTCAAGCAGCTCTGCTGCCCTGGTTCTCTGGCTCTACAGCAGCTCTGCTGATGTGCTTCTCTGGCTCTACAACGGCTCTGCTGACCTGGTTCTCTGGCTCTAAAGCAGCTCTGCTGACCTGGTTCTCTGGCTCTAGAGCATCTCTGCTGACCTGGTTCTTAGGGTCTAGAGCAGCTCTGCTGACCTGGTCCTCTGGGTCTAAAGCAGCTCTACTGGCCTGGTTCTCTGGCTCTAGAGCAGCTCTTCTGACCTGGTTGTTACGCTCTAGAGCAGCTCTGCTGACTTGGTTGTTTGGCTGCAAAGCGGCACTACTGACCTGGTTCTCTGATTATAAAGCGGCTCTGCTGACCTGATTCTCTGGCTGTAAAGCGTCTCTGCTGACCTGGTTCTCTCCCTCTAAAGCAGCTCCGTTGACCTGGTTCTCTGGCTCTAGAGCAGCTCTGCTGACCTGGTTCTCTGGCTCTAAAACACCTCTGCTGACCTAGTTCTCTGGCTCTACAGCAGCTCTGCTGACATGTTTCTCTGGCTCTACAACAGCTCTGCTGACCTGGTTCTCTGCCTCTAGAGCAGCTCTGCTGACCTGGTTCTTAAGCTCTAGAGCGGCTCTGCTGTCCTGGTTCTCTGGTTCTAAAGCGGCTCTGCTGACCTGGTTCTCTGGCTCTAAAGCGGCTCTGCTTACGTGGTTCTCTGCCTCTAAAGCAGCTCTGCTGACCTGGTTCTCTGGCTCTAGAGCAGCTCTGCTTACCTGGTTGTCTGTCTCTACAATGGCTCTGCTAACCTGGTTCTCTGGCTCTAAAGCTCCTCTGCTGACCTGGTTCTCTTACTCTGCAGTAGCTCTGATGACCTGGTTCTCTGGCTCTAGAGCAGCTCTGCTGACCTGGTTCCTAGGCTCTAGAGCTGCTGTGCTGACCTGGTTCCCTGGCTCTAAAGCAGCTCTGCTGACCTGGTTCTTAGGCTCTAGAGCAGCTCTGCTGACCTGGTTCTCTGGCTCTAAAGCAGCTCTGCTGACCTGGTTCTCTGGCCCTGGAGTGGCTCTGCTAACCTTGTTCTCTGGCTCTAGAGCGGATCTGCTGACCTGGTTCCTGGCTCTAAATCGGCTGAGCTGACCTGGTTCTTGGGCTCTAAAGCGGCTCTGCTGACCTGGTTCTCTGGCTCTAAAGTAGCTTTGCTGACCTGGTTCTCTGGCTCTAGAGCAGCTCTGCTGACTTGGTTCTTAGGCTCTAGAGCAGTTCTGCTGATCTGGTTCTCTGGCTCTAAAGCAGCTCTGCTGACCTGGTTCTCTGGCTCAAAAGCAGCTCTGCTGACCTGGTTTCTCTGGCTCAAAAGCAGCTCTGCTGACCGGGTTCTCTGCCTCTAAAGCAGCTCTGCTGACCTGGTTCTCTGGCTCTAAAGCGGCTCTGCTGACCTGGTTCTCTCCCTCTAAAGTAGCTTTGCTGACCTGGTTCTCTGGCTCTAGAGCAGCTCTGCTGACTTGGTTCTTAGGCTCTAGAGCAGCTCTGCTGATCTGGTTCTCTGGCTCTAAAGCAGATCTGCTGACCTGGTTCTCTGGCTCAAAAGCAGCTCTGCTGACCTGGTTTCTCTGGCTCAAAAGCAGCTCTGCTGACTGGGTTCTCTGCCTCTAGAGCAGCTTTGCTGACTTGGTTCTTAGGCTCTAGAGCATCTTTGCTGACCTGGTTCTCTGGCTCTAAAGCAGCTCTGCTGACCTGGTTCTCTGGCTCTAAAACAGCTCTGCTGACCTGGTTCATTCCCTCTAAAGCAGCTCTGCTGACCTGGTTTCTCTGGCTCTACAGCAGCTCTGCTGACCTGGTTCTCTGGCTCTAGAGCAGCTCTGCTGACCTGGTTCTTAGGCTCTAGAGCAGCTCCGCTGACCTGGTTCTATGGCTCTAAAGCAGCTCTGCTGACCTGGTTCTTAGGCTCTAGAGCAGTGTTGCTGACCTAGTTCTCTGGCTCTAAAGCGGATCTGCTGACCTGGTTCTCTGGGTCTAAAGCGGCTCTGCTGACCTGGTTCTCTGGCTCAAGAGCAGCTCTGCTGTCCTGGTTCTCTGGCTCTAAAGTGGCTCTGCTTACCTGGTTCTCTGGTTCTAAAGAGGCTCTGCTGACGTGGTTCTCTGGCTCTAGAGCACCTCTGCTGACCGGGTTCTTTGGCTCTAGAGCACCTCTGCTGACCTGGTTCTTAGGGTCTAGAGCAGCTCTGCTGACATGGTTTTCTGGCTCTACAACGGCTCTGCAGACATGGTCCTCTGGCTCTAAAGCAGCTCTGCTGACTTGGTTCTATGGGTCTAAAGCAGCTCTGCTGACCTGGATCTCTGGCTATAAAGCGGCTCTGCTGACCTGGTTCTCTGGCTCTAAAGCGGCTCTGCTGACCTGGTTCTCTCCCTCTAAAGCAGCTCTGCTGACCTAGTTCTCTGGCTCTAGAGCAGCTCTGCGGACCTGGTTCTCTAGCTCTACAGCAGCTCTGCTGAACTGTTCTCTGGCTCTAGAGCACCTCTGCTGACATGGTTCTTGAGCTCTATGGCAGCTCTGCTGACCTGGTTCTCTGGCTCTGCAACGGCCCTGCTGACCTGGTTCTCTGGATCTAAAGTAGCTCTGCTGACCTGGTTCTCTGGCTCTAAAGCACCTCTGCTGACCTGGTTCTCTGGCTCTACAGCAGCTCTGCTGACATTGTTCTCTGGCTCTACAACAGCTCTGCTGACCTCTTTCTCTGGCTCTAAAGCAGCTCTGCTGACCTGGTTCTATGGCTCTAAAGCAGCTCTGCTGACCTGGTTCTCTCGCTCTAAAGCAGCTCTGCTGACCTGCTTCTCTGCCTCTAGAGTAGCTCTGCTGACCTGGTTCTTAGGCTCTAGAGCAGCTCTGCTGACCTAGTTCTCTGGCTCTAAAGCGGCTTTGCTGACCTGGTTCTCTGGCTCTAAAGTGGCTCTGCTGACCTGGTTCTCTGGCTCAAGGGCAGCTTTGCTGACCTGGGGCCATATTATCAAGGAACGGCAATAACATTATCGCCAGGAAACTGACGCTAAAGCGGTGATAATGGGCTTGATAATATGCCCTTGTGAATTCCCATAGAAGCCCAGGTTCTCACCAGAACCTGGGCTTCTATGGGAATTCACAAAGGAATATTATCAAGCCCATTATCGCCGCTTTAGCTGCAGTGTCCTGCCGCTAAAGCGGCGATAAGCTTATCGCCGTTCCTTGATAATATGGCCCCACGTTCTTAGGCTCTAGAGCAGCTCTGCTGACCTAGTTCTATTGCTCTAAATCAGCTCTGATGACCTGGTTCTTAGGTTCTAGAGCAGCTCTGCTGACCTGGTTCTCTGGCATTAAAACAGCTCTGCTGACCTGGTTCTTATAGCTCTAGAGCAGCTCTGCTGACCTGGTTCTTTGGCTCTAGAGCACCTCTGCTGACCTGGTTCTTAGGGTCTAGAGCAGCTCTGCTGACCTGGTTCTTTGACTCTAGAGCACCTCTGCTGACCTGGTTCTTAGGGTCTAGAGCAGCTCTACTGACCTGGTTCTCTGGCTCTAAAGCGGCTCTGCTTACGTGGTTCTCTTCCTCTAAAGCAGCTCTGCTGACCTGGTTCTTAGGGTCTAGAGCAGTTCTGCTGACCTGGTCGTCTGGGTCTAAAGCAGCTCCGCTGACCTTTTTCTCTGGCTCTAGAGCAGCTCTACTGACCTGGTTGTCTGGCTCTAAAACACCTCTGCTGACCTAGTTCTCTGGCTCTACAGCAGCTCTGCTGACATGTTTCTCTGGCTCTACAGCAGCTCTGCTGATCTGGTTCTCTCCCTCTAAAGCAGCTCTGCTGACCTGGTTCTCTGGCTCTAAAGCAGCTCTGCTGACCTGGTTCTCTGTCTCTACAGCGGCTCTGCTGACCCAATTCTCTGGCTCTAAAACAGCTCTGCTGACCTGGTTCTCTCCCTCTAAAGCAGCTCTGCTGACCTGGTTTCTCTGGCTCTAAAACAGCTCTGCTGACCTGGTTCTCTCCCTCTAAAGCAGCTCTGCTGACCTGGTTCTCTGGCTCTAGAGCAGCTCTGCTGACTTGGTTCTTAGGCTCTAGAGCAGCTCTGCTGATCTGGTTCTCTGGCTCTAAAGCAGATCTGCTGACCTGGTTCTCTGGCTCAAAAGCAGCTCTGCTGACCTGGTTTCTCTAGCTCAAAAGCAGCTCTGCTGACTGGGTTCTCTGCCTCTAGAGCAGCTTTGCTGACTTGGTTCTTAGGCTCTAGAGCATCTTTGCTGACCTGGTTCTCTGGCTCTAAAGCAGCTCTGCTGACCTGGTTCTCTGGCTCTAAAACAGCTCTGCTGACCTGGTTCATTCCCTCTAAAGCAGCTCTGCTGACCTGGTTTCTCTGGCTCTACAGCAGCTCTGCTGACCTGGTTCTCTGGCTCTAGAGCAGCTCTGCTGACCTGGTTCTTAGGCTCTAGAGCAGCTCTGCTGACCTGGTTCTATGGCTCTAAAGCAGCTCTGCTGACCTGGTTCTTAGGCTCTAGAGCAGTGTTGCTGACCTAGTTCTCTGGCTCTAAAGCCGCTCTGCTGACCTGGTTCTCTGGCCCTGGAGTGGCTCTGCTGACCTTGTTCTCTGGCCCTGGAGTGGCTCTGCTGACCTTGTTCTCTGGCTCTAGAGCGAATCTGCTGACCTGGTTCCTGGCTCTAAATCGGCTCTGCTGACCTGGTTCTCTGGCTCTAAAGCGGCTCTGCTGACCTGGTTCTCTGGCTCTAAAGCAGCTTTGCTGACCTGGTTCTCTGGCTCTAGAGCAGCTCTGCTGACTTGGTTCTTAGGCTCTAAAGCTGCTCTGCTGACCTGGTTCTCTGTCTCAAAAGCAGCTCTGCTGACCTGGTTCTCTGGTTCCAAAGCCGCTCTGCTGACCTGGTTCTATGGCTCTATAGCAGCTCTGCTGACCTGGTTCTCTGGCTCTCAAGCAGCTCTGCTGCCCTGGTTCTCTGGCTCTACAGCAGCTCTGCTGATGTGCTTCTCTGGCTCTACAACGGCTCTGCTGACCTGGTTCTCTGGCTCTAAAGCAGCTCTGCTGACCTGGTTCTCTGGCTCTAGAGCATCTCTGCTGACCTGGTTCTTAGGGTCTAGAGCAGCTCTGCTGACCTGGTCCTCTGGGTCTAAAGCAGCTCTACTGGCCTGGTTCTCTGGCTCTAGAGCAGCTCTTCTGACCTGGTTGTTACGCTCTAGAGCAGCTCTGCTGACTTGGTTGTTTGGCTGCAAAGCGGCACTACTGACCTGGTTCTCTGATTATAAAGCGGCTCTGCTGACCTGATTCTCTGGCTGTAAAGCGTCTCTGCTGACCTGGTTCTCTCCCTCTAAAGCAGCTCCGTTGACCTGGTTCTCTGGCTCTAGAGCAGCTCTGCTGACCTGGTTCTCTGGCTCTAAAACACCTCTGCTGACCTAGTTCTCTGGCTCTACAGCAGCTCTGCTGACATGTTTCTCTGGCTCTACAACAGCTCTGCTGACCTGGTTCTCTGCCTCTAGAGCAGCTCTGCTGACCTGGTTCTTAAGCTCTAGAGCGGCTCTGCTGTCCTGGTTCTCTGGTTCTAAAGCGGCTCTGCTGACCTGGTTCTCTGGCTCTAAAGCGGCTCTGCTTACGTGGTTCTCTGCCTCTAAAGCAGCTCTGCTGACCTGGTTCTCTGGCTCTAGAGCAGCTCTGCTTACCTGGTTGTCTGTCTCTACAATGGCTCTGCTAACCTGGTTCTCTGGCTCTAAAGCTCCTCTGCTGACCTGGTTCTCTTACTCTGCAGTAGCTCTGATGACCTGGTTTCTCTGGCTCTACAGCAGCTCTGCTGATCTGGTTCTCTCCCTCTAGAGCAGCTCTGCTGACCTGGTTTCTCTGGCTCTACAGCAGCTCTGCTGACCTGGTTCTCTGGCTCTAGAGCAGCTCTGCTGACCTGGTTCTTATGCTCTAGAGCAGCTCTGCTGACCTGGTTCTATGGCTCTAAAGCAGCTCTGCTGACCTGGTTCTTAGGCTCTAGAGCAGTGTTGCTGACCTAGTTCTCTGGCTCTAAAGCGGCTCTGCTGACCTGGTTCTCTGGGTCTAAAGCGGCTCTGCTGACCTGGTTCTCTGGCTCAAGAGCAGCTCTGCTGTCCTGGTTCTCTGGCTCTAAAGTGACTCTGCTTACCTGGTTCTCTGGTTCTAAAGTGGCTCTGCTGACGTGGTTCTCTGGCTCTAGAGCACCTCTGCTGACCGGGTTCTTTGGCTCTAGAGCACCTCTGCTGACCTGGTTCTTAGGGTCTAGAGCAGCTCTGCTGACATGGTTTTCTGGCTCTACAATGGCTCTGCAGACATGGTCCTCTGGCTCTAAAGCAGCTCTGCTGACCTGGTTCTATGGGTCTAAAGCAGCTCTGCTGACCTGGTTCTCTAGCTCTACAGCAGCTCTGCTGACTTGGTTCACTGGCTCTACAGCAACTCTGCTGACCTGATTTTTAGGCTCTAGAGCAGCTCTGATGACCTAGTTGTCTGGCTCTAAAGCGGCTCTGCTGACCTGGATCTCTGGCTATAAAGCGGCTCTGCTGACCTGGTTCTCTGGCTCTAAAGCGGCTCTGCTGACCTGGTTCTCTCCCTCTAAAGCAGCTCTGCTGACCTGGTTCTCTGGCTCTAGAGCAGCTCTGCGGACCTGGTTCTCTAGCTCTACAGCAGCTCTGCTGAACTGTTCTCTGGCTCTAGAGCACCTCTGCTGACATGGCTCTATGGCAGCTCTGCTGACCTGGTTCTCTGGCTCTGCAACGGCCCTGCTGACCTGGTTGTCTGGCTCTAAAGCAGCTCTGCTGACCTGGTTATGTGGCTCTAAAGCGGCTCTGCTTACGTGGTTCTCTGGCTCTAAAACAGCTCTGCTGACCTGGTTCTCTGGCTCTAAAGCGGCTCTGCTGACCTGGTTCTCTGTCTCTACAATGGCTCTGCTGACCTGGTTTTCTGTCTCTAAATCGGCTCTGCTGACCTGGTTCTCTGGCTCTAAAGCCGCTCTGCTGACCTGGTTCTATGGCTCTAAAGCAGCTCTGCTGACCTGGTTTCTCTGGCTCTACAGCAGCTCTGCTGATCTGGTTCTCTCCCTCTAGAGCAGCTCTGCTGACCTGGTTCTCTGGCTCTAAAGCAGCTCTGCTGACCTGGTTCTTTGGCTCTAAAGCAGCTCTGCTGATCTGGTTCTCTGTCTCTACAGCGGCTCTGCTGACCCAGTTCTCTGGCTCTAAAACAGCTCTGCTGACCTGGTTCTCTCCCTCTAAAGCAGCTCTGCTGACCTGGTTTCTCTGGCTCTACAGCAGCTCTGCTGATCTGGTTCTCTCCCTCTAAAGCAGCTCTGCTGACCTGGTGCTCTGGCTCCAAAGCCGCTCTGCTGACCTGGTTCTCTGTCTCTACAGCGGCTCTGCTGACCCAGTTCTCTGGCTCTAAAGCAGCTCTGCTGACCTGGTTCTCTCCCTCTAAAGCAGCTCTGCTGACCTGGTTTCTGTGGCTCTAAAGCAGCTCTGCTGATCTGGTTCTCTGGTTCCAAAGCCGCTCTGCTGACCTTGTTCTATGGCTCTATAGCAGCTCTGCTGACCTGGTTCTCTGGCTCTCAAGCAGCTCTGCTGCCCTGGTTCTCTGGCTCTACAACGGCTCTGCTGACCTGTTTCTCTGGCTCTAAAGCAGCTCTGCTGACCTGGTTCTCTGGCTCTAGAGCATCTCTGCTGACCTGGTTCTTAGGGTCTAGAGCAGCTCTGCTGACCTGGTCCTCTGGGTCTAAAGCAGCTCTACTGGCCTGGTTCTCTGGCTCTAGAGCAGCTCTTCTGACCTGGTTGTTACGCTCTAGAGCAGCTCTGCTGACTTGGTTGTTTGGCTGCAAAGCGGCACTGCTGACCTGGTTCTCTGATTATAAAGCGGCTCTGCTGACCTGATTTTCTGGCTGTAAAGCGTCTCTGCTGACCTGGTTCTCTCCCTCTAAAGCAGCTCCCTTGACCTGGTTCTCTGGCTCTAGAGCAGCTCTGCTGACCTGGTTCTCTGGCTCTAAAACACCTCTGCTGACCTAGTTCTCTGGCTCTACAGCAGCTCTGCTGACATGTTTCTCTGGCTCTACAACAGCTCTGCTGACCTGGTTCTCTGCCTCTAGAGCAGCTCTGCTGACCTGGTTCTTAAGCTCTAGAGCGGCTCTGCTGTCCTGGTTCTCTGGTTCTAAAGCGGCTCTGCTGACCTGGTTCTCTGGCTCTAAAGCGGCTCTGCTTACGTGGTTCTCTGCCTCTAAAGCAGCTCTGCTGACCTGGTTCTCTGGCTCTAGAGCAGCTCTGCTTACCTGGTTGTCTGTCTCTACAATGGCTCTGCTAACCTGGTTCTCTGGCTCTAAAGCTCCTCTGCTGACCTGGTTCTCTTGCTCTGCAGTAGCTCTGATGACCTGGTTCTCTGGCTCTAGAGCAGCTCTGCTGACCTGGTTCCTAGGCTCTAGAGCTGTTGTGCTGACCTGGTTCTCTGGCTCTAAAGCAGCTCTGCTGACCTGGTTCTTAGGCTCTAGAGCAGCTCTGCTGACCTGGTTCTCTGGCTCTAAAGCAGCTCTGCTGACCTGGTTCTCTGGCCCTGGAGTGGCTCTGCTAACCTTGTTCTCTGGCTCTAGAGCGGATCTGCTGACCTGGTTCCTGGCTCTAAATCGGCTGAGCTGACCTGGTTCTTGGGCTCTAAAGCGGCTCTGCTGACCTGGTTCTCTGGCTCTAAAGTAGCTTTGCTGACCTGGTTCTCTGGCTCTAGAGCAGCTCTGCTGACTTGGTTCTTAGGCTCTAGAGCAGTTCTGCTGATCTGGTTCTCTGGCTCTAAAGCAGCTCTGCTGACCTGGTTCTCTGGCTCAAAAGCAGCTCTGCTGACCTGGTTTCTCTGGCTCAAAAGCAGCTCTGCTGACCGGGTTCACTGCCTCTAAAGCAGCTCTGCTGACCTGGTTCTCTGGCTCTAAAGCGGCTCTGCTGACCTGGTTCTCTCCCTCTAAAGTAGCTTTGCTGACCTGGTTCTCTGGCTCTAGAGCAGCTCTGCTGACTTGGTTCTTAGGCTCTAGAGCAGCTCTGCTGATCTGGTTCTCTGGCTCTAAAGCAGATCTGCTGACCTGGTTCTCTGGCTCAAAAGCAGCTCTGCTGACCTGGTTTCTCTGGCTCAAAAGCAGCTCTGCTGACTGGGTTCTCTGCCTCTAGAGCAGCTTTGCTGACTTGGTTCTTAGGCTCTAGAGCATCTTTGCTGACCTGGTTCTCTGGCTCTAAAGCAGCTCTGCTGGCCTGGTTCTCTGGCTCTAAAACAGCTCTGCTGACCTGGTTCATTCCCTCTAAAGCAGCTCTGCTGACCTGGTTTCTCTGGCTCTACAGCAGCTCTGCTGACCTGGTTCTCTGGCTCTAGAGCAGCTCTGCTGACCTGGTTCTTAGGCTCTAGAGCAGCTCTGCTGACCTGGTTCTATGGCTCTAAAGCAGCTCTGCTGACCTGGTTCTTAGGCTCTAGAGCAGTGTTGCTGACCTAGTTCTCTGGCTCTAAAGCGGCTCTGCTGACCTGGTTCTCTGGGTCTAAAGCGGCTCTGCTGACCTGGTTCTCTGGCTCAAGAGCAGCTCTGCTGTCCTGGTTCTCTGGCTCTAAAGTGACTCTGCTTACCTGGTTCTCTGGTTCTAAAGTGGCTCTGCTGACGTGGTTCTCTGGCTCTAGAGCACCTCTGCTGACCGGGTTCTTTGGCTCTAGAGCACCTCTGCTGACCTGGTTCTTAGGGTCTAGAGCAGCTCTGCTGACATGGTTTTCTGGCTCTACAACGGCTCTGCAGACATGGTCCTCTGGCTCTAAAGCAGCTCTGCTGACTTGGTTCTATGGGTCTAAAGCAGCTCTGCTGACCTGGTTCTCTAGCTCTACAGCAGCTCTGCTGACTTGGTTCACTGGCTCTACAGCAACTCTGCTGACCTGATTTTTAGGCTCTAGAGCAGCTCTGATGACCTAGTTGTCTGGCTCTAAAGCGGCTCTGCTGACCTGGATCTCTGGCTATAAAGCGGCTCTGCTGACCTGGTTCTCTGGCTCTAAAGCGGCTCTGCTGACCTGGTTCTCTCCCTCTAAAGCAGCTCTGCTGACCTGGTTCTCTGGCTCTAGAGCAGCTCTGCGGACCTGGTTCTCTAGCTCTACAGCAGCTCTGCTGAACTGTTCTCTGGCTCTAGAGCACCTCTGCTGACATGGTTCTTAGGCTCTATGGCAGCTCTGCTGACCTGGTTCTCTGGCTCTGCAACGGCCCTGCTGACCTGGTTGTCTGGCTCTAAAGCAGCTCTGCTGACCTGGTTATGTGGCTCTAAAGCGGCTCTGCTTACGTGGTTCTCTGGCTCTAAAACAGCTCTGCTGACCTGGTTCTCTGGCTCTAAAGCGGCTCTGCTGACCTGGTTCTCTGTCTCTACAATGACTCTGCTGACCTGGTTCTCTGTCTCTAAATCGGCTCTGCTGACCTGGTTCTCTGGCTCTAAAGCCGCTCTGCTGACCTGGTTCTATGGCTCTAAAGCAGCTCTGCTGACCTGGTTTCTCTGGCTCTACAGCAGCTCTGCTGATCTGGTTCTCTCCCTCTAAAGCAGCTCTGCTGACCTGGTTCTCTGGCTCTAAAGCAGCTCTGCTGACCTGGTTCTTTGGCTCTAAAGCAGCTCTGCTGATCTGGTTCTCTGTCTCTACAGCGGCTCTGCTGACCCAGTTCTTTGGCTCTAAAACAGCTCTGCTGACCTGGTTCTCTCCCTCTAAAGCAGCTCTGCTGACCTGGTTTCTCTGGCTCTACAGCAGCTCTGCTGATCTGGTTCTCTCCCTCTAAAGCAGCTCTGCTGACCTGGTTCTCTGGCTCCAAAGCCGCTCTGCTGACCTGGTTCTCTGTCTCTACAGCGGCTCTGCTGACCCAGTTCTCTGGCTCTAAAGCAGCTCTGCTGACCTGGTTCTCTCCCTCTAAAGCAGCTCTGCTGACCTGGTTTCTCTGGCTCTAAAGCAGCTCTGCTGATCTAGTTCTCTGGTTCCAAAGCCGCTCTGCTGACCTGGTTCTATGGCTCTATAGCAGCTCTGCTTACCTGGTTCTCTGGCTCTCAAGCAGCTCTGCTGCCCTGGTTCTCTGGCTCTACAGCAGCTCTGCTGACGTGCTTCTCTGGCTCTACAACGGCTCTGCTGACCTGGTTCTCTGGCTCTAAAGCAGCTCTGCTGACCTGGTTCTCTGGCTCTAGAGCATCTCTGCTGACCTAGTTCTTAGGGTCGAGAGCAGCTCTGCTGACCTGGTCCTCTGGGTCTAAAGCAGCTCTACTGGCCTGGTTCTCTGGCTCTAGAGCAGCTCTTCTGACCTGGTTGTTACGCTCTAGAGCAGCTCTGCTGACTTGGTTGTTTGGCTGCAAAGCGGCACTGCTGACCTGGTTCTCTGATTATAAAGCGGCTCTGCTGACCTGATTCTCTGGCTGTAAAGCGTCTCTGCTGACCTGGTTCTCTCCCTCTAAAGCAGCTCCGTTGACCTGGTTCTCTGGCTCTAGAGCAGCTCTGCTGACCTGGTTCTCTGGCTCTAAAACACCTCTGCTGACCTAGTTCTCTGGCTCTACAGCAGCTCTGCTGACATGTTTCTCTGGCTCTACAACAGCTCTGCTGACCTGGTTCTCTGCCTCTAGAGCAGCTCTGCTGACCTGGTTCTTAAGCTCTAGAGCGGCTCTGCTGTCCTGGTTCTCTGGTTCTAAAGCGGCTCTGCTGACCTCGTTCTCTGGCTCTAAAGCGGCTCTGCTTACGTGGTTCTCTGCCTCTAAAGCAGCTCTGCTGACCTGGTTCTCTGGCTCTAGAGCAGCTCTGCTTACCTGGTTGTCTGTCTCTACAATGGCTCTGCTAACCTGGTTCTCTGGCTCTAAAGCACCTCTGCTGACCTGGTTCTCTTTCTCTGCAGTAGCTCTGATGACCTGGTTCTCTGGCTCTAGAGCAGCTCTGCTGACCTGGTTCCTAGGCTCTAGAGCTGCTGTGCTGACCTGGTTCTCTGGCTCTAAAGCAGCTCTGCTGACCTGGTTCTTAGGCTCTAGAGCAGCTCTGCTGACCTGGTTCTCTGGCTCTAAAGCGGCTCTGCTGACCTGGTTCTCTGGCCCTAGAGTGGCTCTGCTAACCTTGTTCTCTGGCTCTAGAGCGGATCTGCTGACCTGGTTCCTGGCTCTAAATCGGCTGAGCTGATCTGGTTCTTGGGCTCTAAAGCGGCTCTGCTGACCTGGTTCTCTGGCTCTAAAGTAGCTTTGCTGACCTGGTTCTCTGGCTCTAGAGCAGCTCTGCTGACTTGGTTCTTAGGCTCTAGAGCAGTTCTGCTGATCTGGTTCTCTGGCTCTAAAGCAGCTCTGCTGACCTGGTTCTCTGGCTCAAAAGCAGCTCTGCTGACCTGGTTTCTCTGGCTCAAAAGCAGCTCTGCTGACTGGGTTCTCTGCCTCTAAAGCAGCTCTGCTGACCTGGTTCTCTGGCTCTAAAGCGGCTCTGCTGACCTGGTTCTCTCCCTCTAAAGTAGCTTTGCTGACCTGGTTCTCTGGCTCTAGAGCAGCTCTGCTGACTTGGTTCTTAGGCTCTAGAGCAGCTCTGCTGATCTGGTTCTCTGGCTCTAAAGCAGATCTGCTGACCTGGTTCTCTGGCTCAAAAGCAGCTCTGCTGACCTGGTTTCTCTGGCTCAAAAGCAGCTCTGCTGACTGGGTTCTCTGCCTCTAGAGCAGCTTTGCTGACTTGGTTCTTAGGCTCTAGAGCATCTTTGCTGACCTGGTTCTCTGGCTCTAAAGCAGCTCTGCTGACCTGGTTCTCTGGCTCTAAAACAAATCTGCTGACCTGGTTCATTCCCTCTAAAGCAGCTCTGCTGACCTGGTTTCTCTGGCTCTACAGCAGCTCTGCTGACCTGGTTCTCTGGCTCTAGAGCAGCTCTGCTGACCTGGTTCTTAGGCTCTAGAGCAGCTCCGCTGACCTGGTTCTATGGCTCTAAAGCAGCTCTGCTGGCCTGGTTCTCTGGCTCTAAAACAGCTCTGCTGACCTGGTTCATTCCCTCTAAGGCAGCTCTGCTGACCTGGTTTCTCTGGCTCTAGAGCAGTGTTGCTGACCTAGTTCTCTGGCTCTAAAGCGGCTCTGCTGACCTGGTTCTCTGGGTCTAAAGCGGCTCTGCTGACCTGGTTCTCTGGCTCAAGAGCAGCTCTGCTGTCCTGGTTCTCTGGCTCTAAAGTGACTCTGCTTACCTGGTTCTCTGGTTCTAAAGTGGCTCTGCTGACGTGGTTCTCTGGCTCTAGAGCACCTCTGCTGACCGGGTTCTTTGGCTCTAGAGCACCTCTGCTGACCTGGTTCTTAGGTTCTAGAGCAGCTCTGCTGACATGGTTTTCTGGCTCTACAACGGCTCTGCAGACATGGTCCTCTGGCTCTAAAGCAGCTCTGCTGACTTGGTTCTATGGGTCTAAAGCAGCTCTGCTGACCTGGTTCTCTAGCTCTACAGCAGCTCTGCTAACTTGGTTCACTGGCTCTACAGCAACTCTGCTGACCTGATTTTTAGGCTCTAGAGCAGCTCTGATGACCTAGTTGTCTGGCTCTAAAGTGGCTCTGCTGACCTGGATCTCTGGCTATAAAGCGGCTCTGCTGATCTGGTTCTCTGGCTCTAAAGCGGCTCTGCTGACCTGGTTCTCTCCCTCTAAAGCAGCTCTGCTGACCTGGTTCTCTTGCTCTAGAGCAGCTCTGCGGACCTGGTTCTCTAGCTCTACAGCAGCTCTGCTGAACTGTTCTCTGGCTCTAGAGCACCTCTGCTGACATGGTTCTTAGGCTCTATGGCAGCTCTGCTGACCTGGTTCTCTGGCTCTGCAACGGCCCTGCTGACCTGGTTGTCTGGCTCTAAAGCAGCTCTGCTGACCTGGTTATGTGGCTCTAAAGCGGCTCTGCTTACGTGGTTCTCTGGCTCTAAAACAGCTCTGCTGACCTGGTTCTCTGGCTCTAAAGCGGCTCTGCTGACCTGGTTCTCTGTCTCTACAATGGCTCTGCTGACCTGGTTCTCTGTCTCTAAATCGGCTCTGCTGACCTGGTTCTCTGGCTCTAAAGCCGCTCTGCTGACCTGGTTCTATGGCTCTAAAGCAGCTCTGCTGACCTGGTTTCTTTGGCTCTACAGCAGCTCTGCTGATCTGGTTCTCTCCCTCTAAAGCAGCTCTGCTGACCTGGTTCTCTGGCTCTAAAGCAGCTCTGCTGACCTGGTTCTTTGGCTCTAAAGCAGCTCTGCTGATCTGGTTCTCTGTCTCTACAGCGGCTCTGCTGACCCAGTTCTCTGGCTCTAAAACAGCTCTGCTGACCTGGTTCTCTCCCTCTAAAGCAGCTCTGCTGACCTGGTTTCTCTGGCTCTACAGCAGCTCTGCTGATCTGGTTCTCTCCCTCTAAAGCAGCTCTGCTGACCTGGTTCTCTGGCTCCAAAGCCGCTCTGCTGACCTGGTTCTCTGTCTCTACAGCGGCTCTGCTGACCCAGTTCTCTGGCTCTAAAGCAGCTCTGCTGACCTGGTTCTCTCTCTCTAAAGCAGCTCTGCTGACCTGGTTTCTCTGGCTCTAAAGCAGCTCTGCTGATCTGGTTCTCTGGTTCCAAAGCCGCTCTGCTGACCTGGTTCTATGGCTCTATAGCAGCTCTGCTGACCTGGTTCTCTGGCTCTCAAGCAGCTCTGCTGCCCTGGTTCTCTGGCTCTACAGCAGCTCTGCTGACGTGCTTCTCTGGCTCTACAACGGCTCTGCTGACCTGGTTCTCTGGCTCTAAAGCAGCTCTGCTGACCTGGTTCTCTGGCTCTAGAGCATCTCTGCTGACCTGGTTCGTAGGGTCTAGAGCAGCTCTGCTGACCTGGTCCTCTGGGTCTAAAGCAGCTCTACTGGCCTGGTTCTCTGGCTCTAGAGCAGCTCTTCTGACCTGGTTGTTACGCTCTAGAGCAGCTCTGCTGACTTGGTTGTTTGGCTGCAAAGCGGCACTGCGGACCTGGTTCTCTGATTATAAAGCGGCTCTGCTGACCTGATTCTCTGGCTGTAAAGCGTCTCTGCTGACCTGGTTCTCTCCCTCTAAAGCAGCTCCGTTGACCTGGTTCTCTGGCTCTAGAGCAGCTCTGCTGACCTGGTTCTCTGGCTCTAAAACACCTCTGCTGACCTAGTTCTCTGGCTCTACAGCAGCTCTGCTGACATGTTTCTCTGGCTCTACAACAGCTCTGCTGACCTGGTTCTCTGGCTGTAAAGCGTCTCTGCTGACCTGGTTCTCTCCCTCTAAAGCAGCTCCGTTGACCTGGTTCTCTGGCTCTAGAGCAGCTCTGCTGACCTGGTTCTTAAGCTCTAGAGCGGCTCTGCTGTCCTGGTTCTCTGATTATAAAGCGGCTCTGCTGACCTGATTCTCTGGCTGTAAAGCGTCTCTGCTGACCTGGTTCTCTCCCTCTAAAGCAGCTCCGTTGACCTGGTTCTCTGGCTCTAGAGCAGCTCTGCTGACCTGGTTCTCTGGCTCTAAAACACCTCTGCTGACCTAGTTCTCTGGCTCTACAGCAGCTCTGCTGACATGTTTCTCTGGCTCTACAACAGCTCTGCTGACCTGGTTCTCTGGCTGTAAAGCGTCTCTGCTGACCTGGTTCTCTCCCTCTAAAGCAGCTCCGTTGACCTGGTTCTCTGGCTCTAGAGCAGCTCTGCTGACCTGGTTCTTAAGCTCTAGAGCGGCTCTGCTGTCCTGGTTCTCTGATTATAAAGCGGCTCTGCTGACCTGATTCTCTGGCTGTAAAGCGTCTCTGCTGACCTGGTTCTCTCCCTCTAAAGCAGCTCCGTTGACCTGGTTCTCTGGCTCTAGAGCAGCTCTGCTGACCTGGTTCTTAAGCTCTAGAGCGGCTCTGCTGTCCTGGTTCTCTGGTTCTAAAGCGGCTCTGCTGACCTGGTTCTCTGGCTCTAAAGCGGCTCTGCTTACGTGGTTCTCTGCCTCTAAAGCAGCTCTGCTGACCTGGTTCTCTGGCTCTAGAGCAGCTCTGCTTACCTGGTTGTCTGTCTCTACAATGGCTCTGCTAACCTGGTTCTCTGGCTCTAAAGCACCTCTGCTGACCTGGTTCTCTTGCTCTGCTGTAGCTCTGATGACCTGGTTCTCTGGCTCTAGAGCAGCTCTGCTGACCTGGTTCCTAGGCTCTAGAGCTGCTGTGCTGACCTGGTTCTCTGGCTCTAAAGCAGCTCTGCTGACCTGGTTCTTAGGCTCTAGAGCAGCTCTGCTGACCTGGTTCTCTGGCTCTAAAGCGGCTCTGCTGACCTGGTTCTCTGGCCCTGGAGTGGCTCTGCTAACCTTGTTCTCTGGCTCTAGAGCGGATCTGCTGACCTGGTTCCTGGCTCTAAATCGGCAGAGCTGACCTGGTTCTTGGGCTCTAAAGCGGCTCTGCTGACCTGGTTCTCTAGCTCTAAAGTAGCTTTGCTGACCTGGTTCTCTGGCTCTAGAGCAGCTCTGCTGACTTGGTTCTTAGGCTCTAGAGCAGTTCTGCTGATCTGGTTCTCTGGCTCTAAAGCAGCTCTGCTGACCTGGTTCTCTGGCTCAAAAGCAGCTCTGCTGACCTGGTTTCTCTGGCTCAAAAGCAGCTCTGCTGACCGGGTTCTCTGCCTCTAAAGCAGCTCTGCTGACCTGGTTCTCTGGCTCTAAAGCGGCTCTGCTGACCTGGTTCTCTCCCTCTAAAGTAGCTTTGCTGACCTGGTTCTCTGGCTCTAGAGCAGCTCTGCTGACTTGGTTCTTAGGCTCTAGAGCAGCTCTGCTGATCTGGTTCTCTGGCTCTAAAGCAGATCTGCTGACCTGGTTCTCTGGCTCAAAAGCAGCTCTGCTGACCTGGTTTCTCTGGCTCTAAAAGCAGCTCTGCTGACTGTGTTCACTGCCTCTAGAGCAGCTTTGCTGACTTGGTTCTTAGGCTCTAGAGCATCTTTGCTGACCTGGTTCTCTGGCTCTAAAGCAGCTCTGCTGACCTGGTTCTCTGGCTCTAAAACAGCTCTGCTGACCTGGTTCATTCCCTCTAAAGCAGCTCTGCTGACCTGGTTTCTCTGGCTCTACAGCAGCTCTGCTGACCTGGTTCTCTGGCTCTAGAGCAGCTCTGCTGACCTGGTTCTTAGGCTCTAGAGCAGCTCCGCTGACCTGGTTCTATGGCTCTAAAGCAGCTCTGCTGACCTGGTTCTTAGGCTCTAGGGCAGTGTTGCTGACCTAGTTCTCTGGCTCTAAAGCGGATCTGCTGACCTGGTTCTCTGGGTCTAAAGCGGCTCTGCTGACCTGGTTCTCTGGCTCAAGAGCAGCTCTGCTGTCCTGGTTCTCTGGCTCAAGAGCAGCTCTGCTGTCCTGGTTCTCTGGCTCTAAAGTGACTCTGCTTACCTGGTTCTCTGGTTCTAAAGAGGCTCTGCTGACGTGGTTCTCTGGCTCTAGAGCACCTCTGCTGACCGGGTTCTTTGGCTCTAGAGCACCTCTGCTGACCTGGTTCTTAGGGTCTAGAGCAGCTCTGCTGACATGGTTTTCTGGCTCTACAACGGCTCTGCAGACATGGTCCTCTGGCTCTAAAGCAGCTCTGCTGACTTGGTTCTATGGGTCTAAAGCAGCTCTGCTGACCTGGTTCTCTAGCTCTACAGCAGCTCTGCTGACTTGGTTCACTGGCTATACAGCAACTCTGCTGACCTGATTTTTAGGCTCTAGAGCAGCTCTGATGACCTAGTTGTCTGGCTCTAAAGCGGCTCTGCTGACCTGGATCTCTGGCTATAAAGCGGCTCTGCTGACCTGGTTCTCTGGCTCTAAAGCGGCTCTGCTGACCTGGTTCTCTCCCTCTAAAGCAGCTCTGCTGACCTGGTTCTCTGGCTCTAGAGCAGCTCTGCGGACCTGGTTCTCTAGCTCTACAGCAGCTCTGCTGAACTGTTCTCTGGCTCTAGAGCACCTCTGCTGACATGGTTCTTAGGCTCTATGGCAGCTCTGCTGACCTGGTTCTCTGGCTCTGCAACGGCCCTGCTGACCTGGTTCTCTGGATCTAAAGCAGCTCTGCTGACCTGGTTCTCTGGCTCTAAAGCACCTCTGCTGACCTGGTTCTCTGGCTCTACAGCAGCTCTGCTGACATTGTTCTCTGGCTCTACAACAGCTCTGCTGAACTCTTTCTCTGGCTCTAAAGCAGCTCTGCTGACCTGGTTCTATGGCTCTAAAGCAGCTCTGCTGACCTGGTTCTCTCGCTCTAAAGCAGCTCTGCTGACCTGCTTCTCTGCCTCTAGAGTAGCTCTGCTGACCTGGTTCTTAGGCTCTAGAGCAGCTCTGCTGACCTAGTTCTCTGGCTCTAAAGCGGCTTTGCTGATCTGGTTCTTAGGCTCTAGAGCAGTGTTGCTGACCTAGTTCTCTGGCTCTAAAGCGGCTCTGCTGACCTGGTTCTCTGGGTCTAAAGCGGCTCTGCTGACCTGGTTCTCTGGCTCAAGAGCAGCTCTGCTGTCCTGGTTCTCTGGCTCTAAAGTGACTCTGCTTACCTGGTTCTCTGGTTCTAAAGTGGCTCTGCTGACGTGGTTCTCTGGCTCTAGAGCACCTCTGCTGACCGGGTTCTTTGGCTCTAGAGCACCTCTGCTGACCTGGTTCTTAGGTTCTAGAGCAGCTCTGCTGACATGGTTTTCTGGCTCTACAACGGCTCTGCAGACATGGTCCTCTGGCTCTAAAGCAGCTCTGCTGACTTGGTTCTATGGGTCTAAAGCAGCTCTGCTGACCTGGTTCTCTAGCTCTACAGCAGCTCTGCTAACTTGGTTCACAGGCTCTACAGCAACTCTGCTGACCTGATTTTTAGGCTCTAGAGCAGCTCTGATGACCTAGTTGTCTGGCTCTAAAGTGGCTCTGCTGACCTGGATCTCTGGCTATAAAGCGGCTCTGCTGATCTGGTTCTCTGGCTCTAAAGCGGCTCTGCTGACCTGGTTCTCTCCCTCTAAAGCAGCTCTGCTGACCTGGTTCTCTTGCTCTAGAGCAGCTCTGCGGACCTGGTTCTCTAGCTCTACAGCAGCTCTGCTGAACTGTTCTCTGGCTCTAGAGCACCTCTGCTGACATGGTTCTTAGGCTCTATGGCAGCTCTGCTGACCTGGTTCTCTGGCTCTGCAACGGCCCTGCTGACCTGGTTGTCTGGCTCTAAAGCAGCTCTGCTGACCTGGTTATGTGGCTCTAAAGCGGCTCTGCTTACGTGGTTCTCTGGCTCTAAAACAGCTCTGCTGACCTGGTTCTCTGGCTCTAAAGCGGCTCTGCTGACCTGGTTCTCTGTCTCTACAATGGCTCTGCTGACCTGGTTCTCTGTCTCTAAATCGGCTCTGCTGACCTGGTTCTCTGGCTCTAAAGCCGCTCTGCTGACCTGGTTCTATGGCTCTAAAGCAGCTCTGCTGACCTGGTTTCTCTGGCTCTACAGCAGCTCTGCTGATCTGGTTCTCTCCCTCTAAAGCAGCTCTGCTGACCTGGTTCTCTGGCTCTAAAGCAGCTCTGCTGACCTGGTTCTTTGGCTCTAAAGCAGCTCTGCTGATCTGGTTCTCTGTCTCTACAGCGGCTCTGCTGACCCAGTTCTCTGGCTCTAAAACAGCTCTGCTGACCTGGTTCTCTCCCTCTAAAGCAGCTCTGCTGACCTGGTTTCTCTGGCTCTACAGCAGCTCTGCTGATCTGGTTCTCTCCCTCTAAAGCAGCTCTGCTGACCTGGTTCTCTGGCTCCAAAGCCGCTCTGCTGACCTGGTTCTCTGTCTCTACAGCGGCTCTGCTGACCCAGTTCTCTGGCTCTAAAGCAGCTCTGCTGACCTGGTTCTCTCTCTCTAAAGCAGCTCTGCTGACCTGGTTTCTCTGGCTCTAAAGCAGCTCTGCTGATCTGGTTCTCTGGTTCCAAAGCCGCTCTGCTGACCTGGTTCTATGGCTCTATAGCAGCTCTGCTGACCTGGTTCTCTGGCTCTCAAGCAGCTCTGCTGCCCTGGTTCTCTGGCTCTACAGCAGCTCTGCTGACGTGCTTCTCTGGCTCTACAACGGCTCTGCTGACCTGGTTCTCTGGCTCTAAAGCAGCTCTGCTGACCTGGTTCTCTGGCTCTAGAGCATCTCTGCTGACCTGGTTCGTAGGGTCTAGAGAAGCTCTGCTGACCTGGTCCTCTGGGTCTAAAGCAGCTCTACTGGCCTGGTTCTCTGGCTCTAGAGCAGCTCTTCTGACCTGGTTGTTACGCTCTAGAGCAGCTCTGCTGACTTGGTTGTTTGGCTGCAAAGCGGCACTGCGGACCTGGTTCTCTGATTATAAAGCGGCTCTGCTGACCTGATTCTCTGGCTGTAAAGCGTCTCTGCTGACCTGGTTCTCTCCCTCTAAAGCAGCTCCGTTGACCTGGTTCTCTGGCTCTAGAGCAGCTCTGCTGACCTGGTTCTCTGGCTCTAAAACACCTCTGCTGACCTAGTTCTCTGGCTCTACAGCAGCTCTGCTGACATGTTTCTCTGGCTCTACAACAGCTCTGCTGACCTGGTTCTCTGGCTGTAAAGCGTCTCTGCTGACCTGGTTCTCTCCCTCTAAAGCAGCTCCGTTGACCTGGTTCTCTGGCTCTAGAGCAGCTCTGCTGACCTGGTTCTTAAGCTCTAGAGCGGCTCTGCTGTCCTGGTTCTCTGATTATAAAGCGGCTCTGCTGACCTGATTCTCTGGCTGTAAAGCGTCTCTGCTGACCTGGTTCTCTCCCTCTAAAGCAGCTCCGTTGACCTGGTTCTCTGGCTCTAGAGCAGCTCTGCTGACCTGGTTCTTAAGCTCTAGAGCGGCTCTGCTGTCCTGGTTCTCTGGTTCTAAAGCGGCTCTGCTGACCTGGTTCTCTGGCTCTAAAGCGGCTCTGCTTACGTGGTTCTCTGCCTCTAAAGCAGCTCTGCTGACCTGGTTCTCTGGCTCTAGAGCAGCTCTGCTTACCTGGTTGTCTGTCTCTACAATGGCTCTGCTAACCTGGTTCTCTGGCTCTAAAGCACCTCTGCTGACCTGGTTCTCTTGCTCTGCTGTAGCTCTGATGACCTGGTTCTCTGGCTCTAGAGCAGCTCTGCTGACCTGGTTCCTAGGCTCTAGAGCTGCTGTGCTGACCTGGTTCTCTGGCTCTAAAGCAGCTCTGCTGACCTGGTTCTTAGGCTCTAGAGCAGCTCTGCTGACCTGGTTCTCTGGCTCTAAAGCGGCTCTGCTGACCTGGTTCTCTGGCCCTGGAGTGGCTCTGCTAACCTTGTTCTCTGGCTCTAGAGCGGATCTGCTGACCTGGTTCCTGGCTCTAAATCGGCTGAGCTGACCTGGTTCTTGGGCTCTAAAGCGGCTCTGCTGACCTGGTTCTCTGGCTCTAAAGTAGCTTTGCTGACCTGGTTCTCTGGCTCTAGAGCAGCTCTGCTGACTTGGTTCTTAGGCTCTAGAGCAGTTCTGCTGATCTGGTTCTCTGGCTCTAAAGCAGCTCTGCTGACCTGGTTCTCTGGCTCAAAAGCAGCTCTGCTGACCTGGTTTCTCTGGCTCAAAAGCAGCTCTGCTGACCTGGTTTCTCTGGCTCAAAAGCAGCTCTGCTGACCTGGTTCTCTGGCTCTAAAGCGGCTCTGCTGACCTGGTTCTCTCCCTCTAAAGTAGCTTTGCTGACCTGGTTCTCTGGCTCTAGAGCAGCTCTGCTGATCTGGTTCTCTGGCTCTAAAGCAGATCTGCTGACCTGGTTCTCTGGCTCAAAAGCAGCTCTGCTGACCTGGTTTCTCTGGCTCTAAAAGCAGCTCTGCTGACTGGGTTCACTGCCTCTAGAGCAGCTTTGCTGACTTGGTTCTTAGGCTCTAGAGCATCTTTGCTGACCTGGTTCTCTGGCTCTAAAGCAGCTCTGCTGACCTGGTTCTCTGGCTCTAAAACAGCTCTGCTGACCTGGTTCATTCCCTCTAAAGCAGCTCTGCTGACCTGGTTTCTCTGGCTCTACAGCAGCTCTGCTGACCTGGTTCTCTGGCTCTAGAGCAGCTCTGCTGACCTGGTTCTTAGGCTCTAGAGCAGCTCCGCTGACCTGGTTCTATGGCTCTAAAGCAGCTCTGCTGACCTGGTTCTTAGGCTCTAGGGCAGTGTTGCTGACCTAGTTCTCTGGCTCTAAAGCGGATCTGCTGACCTGGTTCTCTGGGTCTAAAGCGGCTCTGCTGACCTGGTTCTCTGGCTCAAGAGCAGCTCTGCTGTCCTGGTTCTCTGGCTCTAAAGTGACTCTGCTTACCTGGTTCTCTGGTTCTAAAGAGGCTCTGCTGACGTGGTTCTCTGGCTCTAGAGCACCTCTGCTGACCGGGTTCTTTGGCTCTAGAGCACCTCTGCTGACCTGGTTCTTAGGGTCTAGAGCAGCTCTGCTGACATGGTTTTCTGGCTCTACAACGGCTCTACAGACATGGTCCTCTGGCTCTAAAGCAGCTCTGCTGACTTGGTTCTATGGGTCTAAAGCAGCTCTGCTGACCTGGTTCTCTAGCTCTACAGCAGCTCTGCTGACTTGGTTCACTGGCTATACAGCAACTCTGCTGACCTGATTTTTAGGCTCTAGAGCAGCTCTGATGACCTAGTTGTCTGGCTCTAAAGCGGCTCTGCTGACCTGGATCTCTGGCTATAAAGCGGCTCTGCTGACCTGGTTCTCTGGCTCTAAAGCGGCTCTGCTGACCTGGTTCTCTCCCTCTAAAGCAGCTCTGCTGACCTGGTTCTCTGGCTCTAGAGCAGCTCTGCGGACCTGGTTCTCTAGCTCTACAGCAGCTCTGCTGAACTGTTCTCTGGCTCTAGAGCACCTCTGCTGACATGGTTCTTAGGCTCTATGGCAGCTCTGCTGACCTGGTTCTCTGGCTCTGCAACGGCCCTGCTGACCTGGTTCTCTGGATCTAAAGCAGCTCTGCTGACCTGGTTCTCTGGCTCTAAAGCACCTCTGCTGACCTGGTTCTCTGGCTCTACAGCAGCTCTGCTGACATTGTTCTCTGGCTCTACAACAGCTCTGCTGAACTCTTTCTCTGGCTCTAAAGCAGCTCTGCTGACCTGGTTCTATGGCTCTAAAGCAGCTCTGCTGACCTGGTTCTCTCGCTCTAAAGCAGCTCTGCTGACCTGCTTCTCTGCCTCTAGAGTAGCTCTGCTGACCTGGTTCTTAGGCTCTAGAGCAGCTCTGCTGACCTAGTTCTCTGGCTCTAAAGCGGCTTTGCTGATCTGGTTCTCTGGCTCTAAAGTGGCTCTGCTGACCTGGTTCTCTGGCTCAAGGGCAGCTTTGCTGACCTGGGGCCATATTATCAAGGAACGGCAATAACATTATCGCCAGGAAACTGACGCTAAAGCGGTGATAATGGGCTTGATAATATGCCCTTGTGAATTCCCATAGAAGCCCAGGTTCTCACCAGAACCTGGGCTTCTATGGGAATTCACAAGGGAATATTATCAAGCTCATTATCGCCGCTTTAGCAGCAGTGTCCTGCCGCTAAAGCGGCGATAAGCTTATCGCCGTTCCTTGATAATATGGCCCCACGTTCTTAGGCTCTAGAGCAGCTCTGCTGACCTAGTTCTATGGCTCTAAATCAGCTCTGCTGACCTGGTTCTTAGGTTCTAGAGCAGCTCTGCTGACCTGGTTCTCTGGCATTAAAACAGCTCTGCTGACCTGGTTCTTATAGCTCTAGAGCAGCTCTGCTGACCTGGTTCTTTGGCTCTAGAGCACCTCTGCTGACCTGGTTCTTAGGGTCTAGAGCAGCTCTGCTGACCTGGTTCTTTGACTCTAGAGCACCTCTGCTGACCTGGTTCTTAGGGTCTAGAGCAGCTCTACTGACCTGGTTCTCTGGCTCTAAAGCGGCTCTGCTTACGTGGTTCTCTTCCTCTAAAGCAGCTCTGCTGACCTCGTTCTTAGGGTCTAGAGCCGTTCTGCTGACCTGTTCGTCTGGGTCTAAAGCAGCTCCGCTGACCTTTTTCTCTGGCTCTAGAGCAGCTCTACTGACCTGGTTGTCTGGCTCTAAAACACCTCTGCTGACCTAGTTCTCTGGCTCTACAGCAGCTCTGCTGACATGTTTCTCTGGCTCTACAGCAGCTCTGCTGATCTGGTTCTCTCCCTCTAAAGCAGCTCTGCTGACCTGGTTCTCTGGCTCTAAAGCAGCTCTGCTGACCTGGTTCTCTGTCTCTACAGCGGCTCTGCTGACCCAATTCTCTGGCTCTAAAACAGCTCTGCTGACCTGGTTCTCTCCCTCTAAAGCAGCTCTGCTGACCTGGTTTCTCTGGCTCTAAAACAGCTCTGCTGACCTGGTTCTCTCCCTCTAAAGCAGCTCTGCTGACCTTGTTTCTCTGGCTCTACAGCAGCTCTGCTGATCTGGTTCTCTCCCTCTTAAGCAGCTCTGCTGACCTGGTTCTCTGGCTCTAAAGCCGCTCTGCTGACCTGGTTCTCTGGCTCTAAAGCAGCTCTGCTGACCTGGTTCTTAGGCTCTAGAGCAGCTCCGCTGACCTGGTTCTATGGCTCTAAAGCAGCTCTGCTGACCTGGTTCTTAGGCTCTAGAGCAGTGTTGCTGACCTAGTTCTCTGGCTCTAAAGCGGATCTGCTGACCTGGTTCTCTGGGTCTAAAGCGGCTCTGCTGACCTGGTTCTCTGGCTCAAGAGCAGCTCTGCTGTCCTGGTTCTCTGGCTCTAAAGTGACTCTGCTTACCTGGTTCTCTGGTTCTAAAGAGGCTCTGCTGACGTGGTTCTCTGGCTCTAGAGCACCTCTGCTGACCGGGTTCTTTGGCTCTAGAGCACCTCTGCTGACCTGGTTCTTAGGGTCTAGAGCAGCTCTGCTGACATGGTTTTCTGGCTCTACAACGGCTCTGCAGACATGGTCCTCTGGCTCTAAAGCAGCTCTGCTGACTTGGTTCTATGGGTCTAAAGCAGCTCTGCTGACCTGGTTCTCTAGCTCTACAGCAGCTCTGCTGACTTGGTTCACTGGCTCTACAGCAACTCTGCTGACCTGATTTTTAGGCTCTAGAGCAGCTCTGATGACCTAGTTGTCTGGCTCTAAAGCGGCTCTGCTGACCTGGTTCTCTGGCTCTAAAGCGGCTCTGCTGACCTGGTTCTCTCCCTCTAAAGCAGCTCTGCTGACCTGGTTCTCTGGCTCTAGAGCAGCTCTGCGGACCTGGTTCTCTAGCTCTACAGCAGCTCTGCTGAACTGTTCTCTGGCTCTAGAGCACCTCTGCTGATATGGTTCTTAGGCTCTATGGCAGCTCTGCTGACCTGGTTCTCTGGCTCTGCAACGGCCCCGCTGACCTGGTTCTCTGGATCTAAAGCAGCTCTGCTGACCTGGTTCTCTGGCTCTAAAGCACCTCTGCTGACCTGGTTCTCTGGCTCTACAGCAGCTCTGCTGACATTGTTCTCTGGCTCTACAACAGCTCTGCTGACCTCTTTCTCTGGCTCTAAAGCAGCTCTGCTGACCTGGTTCTATGGCTCTAAAGCAGCTCTGCTGACCTGGTTCTCTCGCTCTAAAGCAGCTCTGCTGACCTGCTTCTCTGCCTCTAGAGTAGCTCTGCTGACCTGGTTCTTAGGCTCTAGAGCAGCTCTGCTGACCTAGTTCTCTGGCTCTAAAGCGGCTTTGCTGATCTGGTTCTCTGGCTCTAAAGTGGCTCTGCTGACCTGGTTCTCTGACTCAAGGGCAGCTTTGCTGACCTGGGGCCATATTATCAAGGAACGGCAATAACATTATCGCCAGGAAACTGACGCTAAAGCGGTGATAATGGGCTTGATAATATGCCCTTGTGAATTCCCATAGAAGCCCAGGTTCTCACCAGAACCTGGGCTTCTATGGGAATTCACAAGGGAATATTATCAAGCCCATTATCGCCGCTTTAGCTGCAGTGTCCTGCCGCTAAAGCGGCGATAAGCTTATCGCCGTTCCTTGATAATATGGCCCCACGTTCTTAGGCTCTAGAGCAGCTCTGCTGACCTAGTTCTATGGCTCTAAATCAGCTCTGCTGACCTGGTTCTTAGGTTCTAGAGCAGCTCTGCTGACCTGGTTCTCTGGCATTAAAACAGCTCTGCTGACCTGGTTCTTATAGCTCTAGAGCAGCTCTGCTGACCTGGTTCTTTGGCTCTAGAGCACCTCTGCTGACCTGGTTCTTAGGGTCTAGAGCAGCTCTGCTGACCTGGTTCTTTGACTCTAGAGCACCTCTGCTGACCTGGTTCTTAGGGTCTAGAGCAGCTCTACTGACCTGGTTCTCTGGCTCTAAAGCGGCTCTGCTTACGTGGTTCTCTTCCTCTAAAGCAGCTCTGCTGACCTCGTTCTTAGGGTCTAGAGCAGTTCTGCTGACCTGTTCGTCTGGGTCTAAAGCAGCTCTGCTGACCTTTTTCTCTGGCTCTAGAGCAGCTCTACTGACCTGGTTGTCTGGCTCTAAAACACCTCTGCTGACCTAGTTCTCTGGCTCTACAGCAGCTCTGCTGACATGTTTCTCTGGCTCTACAGCAGCTCTGCTGATCTGGTTCTCTCCCTCTAAAGCAGCTCTGCTGACCTGGTTCTCTGGCTCTAAAGCAGCTCTGCTGACCTGGTTCTCTGTCTCTACAGCGGCTCTGCTGACCCAATTCTCTGGCTCTAAAACAGCTCTGCTGACCTGGTTCTCTCCCTCTAAAGCAGCTCTGCTGACCTGGTTTCTCTGGCTCTAAAACAGCTCTGCTGACCTGGTTCTCTCCCTCTAAAGCAGCTCTGCTGACCTGGTTCTCTGGCTCTAGAGCAGCTCTGCTGACTTGGTTCTTAGGCTCTAGAGCAGCTCTGCTGATCTGGTTCTCTGGCTCTAAAGCAGATCTGCTGACCTGGTTCTCTGGCTCAAAAGCAGCTCTGCTGACATGGTTTCTCTAGCTCAAAAGCAGCTCTGCTGACTGGGTTCTCTGCCTCTAGAGCAGCTTTGCTGACTTGGTTCTTAGGCTCTAAAGCATCTTTGCTGACCTGGTTCTCTGGCTCTAAAGCAGCTCTGCTGACCTGGTTCTCTGGCTCTAAAACATTTCTGCTGACCTGGTTCATTCCCTCTAAAGCAGCTCTGCTGACCTGGTTTCTCTGGCTCTACAGCAGCTCTGCTGACCTGGTTCTCTGGCTCTAGAGCAGCTCTGCTGACCTGGTTCTTAGGCTCTAGAGCAGCTCTGCTGACCTGGTTCTATGGCTCTAAAGCAGCTCTGCTGACCTGGTTCTTAGGCTCTAGAGCAGTGTTGCTGACCTAGTTCTCTGGCTCTAAAGCGGCTCTGCTGACCTGGTTCTCTGGGTCTAAAGCGGCTCTGCTGACCTGGTTCTCTGGCTCAAGAGCAGCTCTGCTGTCCTGGTTCTCTGGCTCTAAAGTGACTCTGCTTACCTGGTTCTCTGGTTCTAAAGTGGCTCTGCTGACGTGGTTCTCTGGCTCTAGGACACCTCTGCTGACTGGGTTCTTTGGCTCTAGAGCACCTCTGCTGACCTGGTTCTTAGGGTCTAGAGCAGCTCTGCTGACATGGTTTTCTGGCTCTACAACGGCTCTGCAGACATGGTCCTCTGGCTCTAAAGCAGCTCTGCTGACCTGGTTCTATGGGTCTAAAGCAGCTCTGCTGACCTGGTTCTCTAGCTCTACAGCAGCTCTGCTGACTTGGTTCACTGGCTCTACAGCAACTCTGCTGACCTGATTTTTAGGCTCTAGAGCAGCTCTGATGACCTAGTTGTCTGGCTCTAAAGCGGCTCTGCTGACCTGGGTCTCTGGCTATAAAGCGGCTCTGCTGACCTGGTTCTCTGGCTCTAAAGCGGCTCTGCTGACCTGGTTCTCTCCCTCTAAAGCAGCTCTGCTGACCTGGTTCTCTGGCTCTAGAGCAGCTCTGCGGACCTGGTTCTCTAGCTCTACAGCAGCTCTGCTGAACTGTTCTCTGGCTCTAGAGCACCTCTGCTGACATGGTTCTTAGGCTCTATGGCAGCTCTGCTGACCTGGTTCTCTGGCTCTGCAACGGCCCTGCTGACCTGGTTGTCTGGCTCTAAAGCAGCTCTGCTGACCTGGTTATGTGGCTCTACAGCGGCTCTGCTTACGTGGTTCTCTGGCTCTAAAACAGCTCTGCTGACCTGGTTCTCTGGCTCTAAATCGGCTCTGCTGACCTGGTTCTCTGGCTCTAAAGCCGCTCTGCTGACCTGGTTCTATGGCTCTAAAGCAGCTCTGCTGACCTGGTTTCTCTGGCTCTACAGCAGCTCTGCTGATCTGGTTCTCTCCCTCTAAAGCAGCTCTGCTGACCTGGTTCTCTGGCTCTAAAGCAGCTCTGCTGACCTGGTTCTTTGGCTCTAAAGCAGCTCTGCTGATCTGGTTCTCTGTCTCTACAGCGGCTCTGCTGACCCAGTTCTCTGGCTCTAAAACAGCTCTGCTGACCTGGTTCTCTCCCTCTAAAGCAGCTCTGCTGACCTGGTTTCTCTGGCTCTACAGCAGCTCTGCTGATCTGGTTCTCTCCCTCTAAAGCAGCTCTGCTGACCTGGTGCTCTGGCTCCAAAGCTGCTCTGCTGACCTGGTTCTCTGTCTCTACAGCGGCTCTGCTGACCCAGTTCTCTGGCTCTAAAGCACCTCTGCTGACCTGGTTCTCTCCCTCTAAAGCAGCTCTGCTGACCTGGTTTCTCTGGCTCTAAAGCAGCTCTGCTGATCTGGTTCTCTGGTTCCAAAGCCGCTCTGCTGACCTGGTTCTATGGCTCTATAGCAGCTCTGCTGACCTGGTTCTCTGGCTCTCAAGCAGCTCTGCTGCCCTGGTTCTCTGGCTCTACAGCAGCTCTGCTGACGTGCTTCTCTGGCTCTACAACGGCTCTGCTGACCTGGTTCTCTGGCTCTAAAGCAGCTCTGCTGACCTGGTTCTCTGGCTCTAGAGCATCTCTGCTGACCTGGTTCTTAGGGTCTAGAGCAGCTCTGCTGACCTGGTCCTCTGGGTCTAAAGCAGCTCTACTGGCCTGGTTCTCTGGCTCTAGAGCAGCTCTTCTGACCTGGTTGTTACGCTCTAGAGCAGCTCTGCTGACTTGGTTGTTTGGCTGCAAAGCGGCACTGCTGACCTGGTTCTCTGATTATAAAGCGGCTCTGCTGACCTGATTCTCTGGCTGTAAAGCGTCTCTGCTGACCTGGTTCTCTCCCTCTAAAGCAGCTCCGTTGACCTGGTTCTCTGGCTCTAGAGCAGCTCTGCTGACCTGGTTCTCTGGCTCTAAAACACCTCTGCTGACCTAGTTCTCTGGCTCTACAGCAGCTCTGCTGACATGTTTCTCTGGCTCTACAACAGCTCTGCTGACCTGGTTCTCTGCCCCTAGAGCAGCTCTGCTGACCTGGTTCTTAAGCTCTAGAGCGGCTCTGTTGTCCTGGTTCTCTGGTTCTAAAGCGGCTCTGCTGACCTGGTTCTCTGGCTCTAAAGTGGCTCTGCTTACGTGGTTCTCTGGCATTAAAACAGCTCTGCTGACCTGGTTCTTATAGCTCTAGAGCAGCTCTGCTGACCTGGTTCTTTGGCTCTAGAGCACCTCTGCTGACCTGGTTCTTAGGGTCTAGAGCAGCTCTGCTGACCTGGTTCTTTGACTCTAGAGCACCTCTGCTGACCTGGTTCTTAGGGTCTAGAGCAGCTCTACTGACCTGGTTCTCTGGCTCTAAAGCGGCTCTGCTTACGTGGTTCTCTTCCTCTAAAGCAGCTCTGCTGACCTGGTTCTTAGGGTCTAGAGCAGTTCTGCTGACCTGGTCGTCTGGGTCTAAAGCAGCTCCGCTGACCTTTTTCTCTGGCTCTAGAGCAGCTCTACTGACCTGGTTGTCTGGCTCTAAAACACCTCTGCTGACCTAGTTCTCTGGCTCTACAGCAGCTCTGCTGACCTGGTTCTCTGGCTCAAGAGCAGCTCTGCTGTCCTGGTTCTCTGGCTCTAAAGTGACTCTGCTTACCTGGTTCTCTGGTTCTAAAGAGGCTCTGCTGACGTGGTTCTCTGGCTCTAGAGCACCTCTGCTGACCGGGTTCTTTGGCTCTAGAGCACCTCTGCTGACCTGGTTCTTAGGGTCTAGAGCAGCTCTGCTGACATGGTTTTCTGGCTCTACAACGGCTCTGCAGACATGGTCCTCTGGCTCTAAAGCAGCTCTGCTGACTTGGTTCTATGGGTCTAAAGCAGCTCTGCTGACCTGGTTCTCTAGCTCTACAGCAGCTCTGCTGACTTGGTTCACTGGCTCTACAGCAACTCTGCTGACCTGATTTTTAGGCTCTAGAGCAGCTCTGATGACCTAGTTGTCTGGCTCTAAAGCGGCTCTGCTGACCTGGTTCTCTGGCTCTAAAGCGGCTCTGCTGACCTGGTTCTCTCCCTCTAAAGCAGCTCTGCTGACCTGGTTCTCTGGCTCTAGAGCAGCTCTGCGGACCTGGTTCTCTAGCTCTACAGCAGCTCTGCTGAACTGTTCTCTGGCTCTAGAGCACCTCTGCTGATATGGTTCTTAGGCTCTATGGCAGCTCTGCTGACCTGGTTCTCTGGCTCTGCAACGGCCCTGCTGACCTGGTTCTCTGGATCTAAAGCAGCTCTGCTGACCTGGTTCTCTGGCTCTACAGCAGCTCTGCTGATCTGGTTCTCTCCCTCTAAAGCAGCTCTGCTGACCTGGTTCTCTGGCTCTAAAGCAGCTCTGCTGACCTGGTTCTTTGGCTCTAAAGCAGCTCTGCTGATCTGGTTCTCTGTCTCTACAGCGGCTCTGCTGACCCAGTTCTCTGGCTCTAAAACAGCTCTGCTGACCTGGTTCTCTCCCTCTAAAGCAGCTCTGCTGACCTGGTTTCTCTGGCTCTACAGCAGCTCTGCTGATCTGGTTCTCTCCCTCTAAAGCAGCTCTGCTGACCTGGTGCTCTGGCTCCAAAGCTGCTCTGCTGACCTGGTTCTCTGTCTCTACAGCGGCTCTGCTGACCCAGTTCTCTGGCTCTAAAGCACCTCTGCTGACCTGGTTCTCTCCCTCTAAAGCAGCTCTGCTGACCTGGTTTCTCTGGCTCTAAAGCAGCTCTGCTGATCTGGTTCTCTGGTTCCAAAGCCGCTCTGCTGACCTGGTTCTATGGCTCTATAGCAGCTCTGCTGACCTGGTTCTCTGGCTCTCAAGCAGCTCTGCTGCCCTGGTTCTCTGGCTCTACAGCAGCTCTGCTGACGTGCTTCTCTGGCTCTACAACGGCTCTGCTGACCTGGTTCTCTGGCTCTAAAGCAGCTCTGCTGACCTGGTTCTCTGGCTCTAGAGCATCTCTGCTGACCTGGTTCTTAGGGTCTAGAGCAGCTCTGCTGACCTGGTCCTCTGGGTCTAAAGCAGCTCTACTGGCCTGGTTCTCTGGCTCTAGAGCAGCTCTTCTGACCTGGTTGTTACGCTCTAGAGCAGCTCTGCTGACTTGGTTGTTTGGCTGCAAAGCGGCACTGCTGACCTGGTTCTCTGATTATAAAGCGGCTCTGCTGACCTGATTCTCTGGCTGTAAAGCGTCTCTGCTGACCTGGTTCTCTCCCTCTAAAGCAGCTCCGTTGACCTGGTTCTCTGGCTCTAGAGCAGCTCTGCTGACCTGGTTCTCTGGCTCTAAAACACCTCTGCTGACCTAGTTCTCTGGCTCTACAGCAGCTCTGCTGACATGTTTCTCTGGCTCTACAACAGCTCTGCTGACCTGGTTCTCTGCCCCTAGAGCAGCTCTGCTGACCTGGTTCTTAAGCTCTAGAGCGGCTCTGTTGTCCTGGTTCTCTGGTTCTAAAGCGGCTCTGCTGACCTGGTTCTCTGGCTCTAAAGTGGCTCTGCTTACGTGGTTCTCTGGCATTAAAACAGCTCTGCTGACCTGGTTCTTATAGCTCTAGAGCAGCTCTGCTGACCTGGTTCTTTGGCTCTAGAGCACCTCTGCTGACCTGGTTCTTAGGGTCTAGAGCAGCTCTGCTGACCTGGTTCTTTGACTCTAGAGCACCTCTGCTGACCTGGTTCTTAGGGTCTAGAGCAGCTCTACTGACCTGGTTCTCTGGCTCTAAAGCGGCTCTGCTTACGTGGTTCTCTTCCTCTAAAGCAGCTCTGCTGACCTGGTTCTTAGGGTCTAGAGCAGTTCTGCTGACCTGGTCGTCTGGGTCTAAAGCAGCTCCGCTGACCTTTTTCTCTGGCTCTAGAGCAGCTCTACTGACCTGGTTGTCTGGCTCTAAAACACCTCTGCTGACCTAGTTCTCTGGCTCTACAGCAGCTCTGCTGACATGTTTCTCTGGCTCTACAACAGCTCTGCTGACCTGGTTCTCTGCCTCTAAAGCAGCTCTGCTGACCTGGTTCTTAAGCTCTAGAGCGGCTCTGCTGTCCTGGTTCTCTGGCTCTAAAGAGGCTCTGCTGACCTGGTTCTCTGGCTCTAAAGCGGCTCTGCTTACGTGGTTCTCTTCCTCTAAAGCAGCTCTGCTGACCTGGTTCTCTGGCTCTAGAGCATCTCTGCTGACCTGGTTCTCTGTCTCTACAATGGCTCTGCTGACCTGGTTCTCTTGCTCTGCAGCAGATCTGCTGACATGTTTCTCTGGCTCTAGAGCAGCTCTGCTGACCTGGTTCCTAGGCTCTAGAGCAGCTGTGCTGACCTGGTTCTCTGGCTCTAAAGCGGCTCTGCTGACCTGGTGCTCTGGCCCTGGAGTGGCTCTGCTGACCTTGTTCTCTGGCTCTAGAGCGGATCTGCTGACCTGGTTCCTGGCTCTAAATCGGCTCTGCTGACCTGGTTCTCTGGCTCTAAAGCGGCTCTGCTGACCTGGTTCTCTGGCTCTAAAGCAGCTTTGCTGACCTGGTTCTCTGGCTCTAGAGCAGCTCTGCTGACTTGGTTCTTAGGCTCTAGAACAGTTCTGCTGATCTGGTTCTCTGACTCTAAAGCAGCTCTGCTGACCTGGTTCTCTGGCTCTAAAGCACCTCTGCTGACCTGGTTCTCTGGCTCTACAGCAGCTCTGCTGACATTGTTCTCTGACTCTACAACAGCTCTGATGACATTGCTCTCTGCCTCTAGAGTAGCTCTGTTGACCTGGTTCTATGGCTCTAAAGCAGCTCTGCTGACCTGGTTCTCTGGCTCTAGAGCAGCTCTGCTGACCTGGTTCTTAGGCTCTAGAGCGGCTTTGCTGACCTGGTTCTCTGGCTCTAGGGCAGCTCTGCTTACCTGGTTCTCTGGCTCTAGAGCAGCTCTGCTGACCTGGTTCTCTGGCTCTACAGCAGCTCTGCTGACATGTTTCTCTGGCTCTACAACAGCTCTGCTGACCTGGTTCTGTGGCTCTACAGCAGCTCTGCTGATCTGGTTCTCTCCCTCTAAAGCAGCTCTGCTGACTTGGTTCTCTGGCTCTAAAGCCGCTCTGCTGACATGGTTCTATGGCTCTATAGCAGCTCTGCTGACATGGTTCTCTGGCTCTAAAGCAGCTCTGCTGACCTGGTTCTCTGGCTCTAAAACACCTCTGCTGACCTAGTTCTCTGGCTCTACAGCAGCTCTGCTGACATGTTTCTCTGGCTCTACAACAGCTCTGCTGACCTGGTTCTCTGCCTCTAAAGCAGCTCTGCTGACCTGGTTCTTAAGCTCTAGAGCGGCTCTGCTGTCCTGGTTCTCTGGCTCTAAAGCGGCTCTGCTTACGTGGTTCTCTTCCTCTAAAGCAGCTCTGCTGACCTGGTTCTCTGGCTCTAGAGCAGCTCTGCTGACCTGGTTCTTTGTCTATACAATGGCTCTGCTGACCTGGTTCTCTTGCTCTGCAGCAGATCTGCTGACCTGGTTCTCTGGCTCTAGAGCAGCTCTGCTGACCTGGTTCCTAGGCTCTAGAGCAGCTGCGCTGACCTGGTTCTCTGGCTCTAAAGCGGCTCTGCTGACCTGGTTCTCTGGCCCTGGAGTGGCTCTGCTGACCTTGTTCTCTGGCTCTAGAGTGGATCTGCTGACCTGGTTCTTATAGCTCTAGAGCAGCTCTGCTGACCTGGTTCTATGGCTCTAAAGCAGCTCTGCTGACCTGGTTCTTAGGCTCTAGAGCAGTGTTGCTGACCTAGTTCTCTGGCTCTAAAGCCGCTCTGCTGACCTGGTTCTCTGGCCCTGGAGTGGCTCTGCTGACCTTGTTCTCTGGCCCTGGAGTGGCTCTGCTGACCTTGTTCTCTGGCTCTAGAGCGAATCTGCTGACCTGGTTCCTGGCTCTAAATCGGCTCTGCTGACCTGGTTCTCTGGCTCTAAAGCGGCTCTGCTGACCTGGTTCTCTGGCTCTAAAGCAGCTTTGCTGACCTGGTTCTCTGGCTCTAGAGCAGCTCTGCTGACTTGGTTCTTAGGCTCTAAAGCAGCTCTGCTGATCTGGTTCTCTGTCTCTACAGCGGCACTGCTGACCCAGTTCTCTGGCTCTAGAGCAGTTCTGCTGACCTGGTCGACTGGCTCTAAAGCAGCTCCGCTGACCTTTTTCTCTGGCTCTAGAGCAGCTCTGCTGACCTGGTTCTCTGGCTCTAAAACACCTCTGCTGACCTAGTTCTCTGGCTCTACAGCAGCTCTGCTGACATGTTTCTCTGGCTCTACAACAGCTCTGCTGACCTGGTTCTCTGCCTCTAAAGCAGCTCTGCTGACCTGGTTCTTAAGCTCTAGAGCGGCTCTGCTGTTCTGGTTCTCTGGCTCTAAAGCGGCTCTGCTGACCTGGTTCTCTGGCTCTAAAGTGGCTCTGCTGACCTGGTTCTCTGTCTCTACAATGGCTCTGCTGACCTGGTTCTCTTGCTCTGCAGCAGATCTGCTGACCTGGTTCTCTGGCTCTAGAGCAGCTCTGCTGACCTGGTTCCTAGGCTCTAGAGCAGCTGTGCTGACCTGGTTCTCTGGCTCTAAAGCGGCTCTGCTGACCTGGTTCTCTGGCCCTGGAGTGGCTCTGCTGACCTTGTTCTCTGGCTCTAGAGCGGATCTGCTGATCTGGTTCCTGGCTCTAAATCGGCTCTGCTGACCTGGTTCTCTGGCCCTAAAGCGGCTCTGCTGACCTGGTTCTCTGGCTCTAAAGCAGCTTTGCTGACCTGGTTCTCTGGCTCTAGAGCAGCACTGCTGACTTGGTTCTTAGGCTCTAGAGCAGCTCTGCTGATCTGGTTCTCTGGCTCTAAAGCAGCTCTGATGACCTGGTTCTCTGGCTCAAAAGCAGCTCTGCTGACCTGGTTCTCTGGCTCTAAAGCACCTCTGATGACCTGGTTCTCTGGCTCTACAGCAGCTCTGCTGACATTGTTCTCTGACTCTACAACAGCTCTGCTGACATTGCTCTCTGCCTCTAGAGTAGCTCTGCTGACCTGGTTCTATGGCTCTAAAGCAACTCTGCTGACCTGCTTCTCTGGCTCTAGAGCGGCTTTGCTGACCTGGTTCTCTGGCTCTAGGGCAGCTCTGCTGACCTGGTTCTCTGGCTCTAGAGCAGCTCTGCTGACCTGGTTCTCTGGCTCTACAACGGCTCTGCTGACCTGGTTCTCTGGCTCTAAAGCAGCTCTGCTGACCTAGTTCTATGGCTCTAAAGCAGCTCTGCTGACCTGTTTCTCTGGCTCTAGAGCAGCTCTGCTGACCTGGTTCTCTCGCTCTAAAGCAGCTCTGCTGATCTGGTTCTCTGTCTCTACAGCGGCTCTGCTGACCCAGTTCTCTGGCTCTAAAGCAGCTCTACTGACCTGGTTCTCTCTCTCTAAAGCAGCTCTGCTGACCTGGTTTCTCTGGCTCTACAGCAGCTCTGCTGATCTTGTTCTCTCCCTCTAAAGCAGCTCTGCTGACCTGGTTTTCTGGCTCTAAAGCCGCTGTGCGGACCTGGTTCTATGGCTCTATAGCAGCTCTGCTGACCTGGTTCTCTGGCTCTAAAGCAGCTCTGCTGACCTGGTTCTCTGGCTCTAAAGCAGCTCTGCTGATCTGGTTCTCTGTCTCTACAGCGGCTCTGCTGACCCAGTTCTCTGGCTCTAAAACAGCTCTGCTGACCTGGTTCTCTCCCTCTAAAGCAACTCTGCTGACCTGGTTTCTCTGGCTCTACAGCAGCTCTGCTGATCTGGTTCTCTCCCTCTAAAGCAGCTCTGCTGACCTGGTTCTCTGGCTCCAAAGCCGCTCTGCTGACCTGGTTCTCTGTCTCTACAGAGGCTCTGCTGACCCAGTTCTCTGGCTCTAAAGCAGCTCTGCTGACCTGGTTCTCTCCCTCTAAAGCAGCTCTGCTGACCTGGTTTCTCTGGCTCTACAGCAGCTCTGCTGATCTGGTTCTCTCCCTCTAAAGCAGCTCTGCTGACCTGGTTCTCTGGCTCCAAAGCCGCTCTGCTGACCTGGTTCTATGGCTCTATAGCAGCTCTGCTGACCTGGTTCTCTGGCTCTCAAGCAGCTCTGCTGACCTGGTTCTCTGGCTCTACAGCAGCTCTGCTGACGTGCTTCTCTGGCTCTACAACGGCTCTGCTGACCTGTTTCTCTGGCTCTAAAGCAGCTCTGCTGACCCGGTTCTTTGGCTCTAGAGCATCTCTGCTGACCTGGTTTTTAGGGTCTAGAGCAGCTCTGCTGACCTGGTCCTCTGGGTTTAAAGCAGCTCTACTGGCCTGGTTCTCTGGCTCTAGAGCAGCTCTTCTGACCTGGTTGTTACGCTCTAGAGCAGCTCTGCTGACTTGGTTGTTTGGCTGCAAAGCGGCACTGCTGACCTGGTTCTCTGATTATAAAGCGGCTCTGCTGACCTGGTTCTCTGGCTGTAAAGCGGCTCTGCTGACCTGGTTCTCTCCCTCTAAAGCAGCTCCGTTGACCTGGTTCTCTGGCTCTAGAGCAGCTCTGCTGACCTGGTTCTCTGGCTCTAAAACACCTCTGCTGACCTAGTTCTCTGGCTCTACAGCAGCTCTGCTGACACGTTTCTCTGGCTCTACAACAGCTCTGCTGACCTGGTTCTCTGCCTCTAGAGCAGCTCTGCTGACCTGGTTCTTAAGCTCTAGAGCGGCTCTGCTGTCCTGGTTCTCTGGCTCTAAAGCGGCTCTGCTGACCTGGTTCTCTGGCTCTAAAGCGGCTCTGCTTACATGGTTCTCTGCCTCTAAAGCAGCTCTGCTGACCTGGTTCTCTGGCTCTAGAGCAGCTCTGCTTACCTGGTTGTCTGTCTCTACAATGGCTCTGCTGACCTGGTTCTCTGGCTCTAAAGTAGCTTTGCTGACCTGGTTCTCTGGCTCTAGAGCAGCTCTGCTGACTTGGTTCTTAGGCTCTAGAGCAGCTCTGCTGATCTGGTTCTCTGGCTCTAAAGCAGCTCTGCTGACCTGGTTCTCTGGCTCAAAAGCAGCTCTGCTGACCTGGTTTCTCTGGCTCTGCAGCAGCTCTGATGACCTGGTTCTCTGGCTCTAGAGCAGCTCTGCTGACCTGGTTCCTAGGCTATAGAGCAGCTCTGCTGACCTGGTTCTCTGGCTCTAAAGCGGCTCTGCTGACCTGGTTCTCTGGCCCTGGAGTGGCTCTGCTGACCTTGTTCTCTGGCTCTAGAGCGGATCTGCTGACCTGGTTCCTGGCTCTAAATCGGCTCTGCTGACCTGGTTCTCTGGCTCTAAAGCGGCTCTGCTGACCTGGTTCTCTGGCTCTAAAGTAGCTTTGCTGACCTGGTTCTCTGGCTCTAGAGCAGCTCTGCTGACTTGGTTCTTAGGCTCTAGAGCAGCTCTGCTGATCTGGTTCTCTGGCTCTAAAGCAGCTCTGCTGACCTGGTTCTCTGGCTCAAAAGCAGCTCTGCTGACCTGGTTTCTCTGGCTCAAAAGCAGCTCTGCTGACCGGGTTCTCTGCCTCTAAAGCAGCTCTGCTGACCTGGTTCTCTGGCTCTAAAGCGGCTCTGCTGACCTGGTTCTCTCCCTCTAAAGTAGCTTTGCTGACCTGGTTCTCTGGCTCTAGAGCAGCTCTGCTGACTTGGTTCTTAGGCTCTAGAGCAGCTCTGCTGATCTGGTTCTCTGGCTCTAAAGCAGCTCTGCTGGCCTGGTTCTCTGGCTCAAAAGCAGCTCTGCTGACCTGGTTTCTCTGGCTCAAAAGCAGCTCTGATGACTGGGCTCTCTGCCTCTAGAGCAGCTTTGCTGACTTGGTTCTTAGGCTCTAGAGCATCTCTGCTGATCTGGTTCTCTGGCTCTAAAGCAGATCTGCTGACCTGGTTCTCTGGCTCAAAAGCAGCTCTGCTGACCTGGTTTCTCTGGCTCAAAAGCAGCTCTGCTGAGTGGGTTCTCTGCCTCTAGAGCAGCTTTGCTGACTTGGTTCTTAGGCTCTAGAGCATCTCTGCTGACCTGGTTCTCTGGCTCTAAAGCAGCTCTGCTGACCTGGTTCTCTGGCTCTAAAACAGCTCTGCTGACCTGGTTCATTCCCTCTAAAGCAGCTCTGCTGACCTGGTTTCTCTGGCTCTACAGCAGCTCTGCTGACCTGGTTCTCTGGCTCTAGAGCAGCTCTGCTGACCTGGTTCTTAGGCTCTAGAGCAGCTCTGCTGACCTGGTTCTATGGCTCTAAAGCAGCTCTGCTGACCTGGTTCTTAGGCTCTAGAGCAGTGTTGCTGACCTAGTTCTCTGGCTCTAAAGCCGCTCTGCTGACCTGGTTCTCTGGCTCTAAAGCGGCTCTGCTGACCTGGTTCTCTGGCTCAAGAGCAGCTCTGCTGCCCTGGTTCTCTGGCTCTAAAGTGACTCTGCTTACCTGGTTCTCTGGTTCTAAAGTGGCTCTGCTGACGTGGTTCTCTGGCTCTAGAGCACCTCTGCTGACCGGGTTCTTTGGCTCTAGAGCACCTCTGCTGACCTGGTTCTTAGGGTCTAGAGCAGCTCTGCTGACATGGTTTTCTGGCTCTACAACGGCTCTGCAGACATGGTCCTCTGGCACTAAAGCAGCTCTGCTGACCTGGTTCTATGGGTCTAAAGCAGCTCTGCTGACCTGGTTCTCTAGCTCTACAGCAGCTCTGCTGACTTGGTTCACTGGCTCTACAGCAACTCTGCTGACCTGATTCTTAGGCTCTAGAGCAGCTCTGATGACCTAGTTGTCTGGCTCTAAAGCGGCTCTGCTGACCTGGATCTCTGGCTATAAACCGGCTCTGCTGACCTGGTTCTCTGGCTCTAAAGTGGCTCTGCTGACCTGGTTCTCTCCCTCTAAAGCAGCTCTGCTGACCTGGTTCTCTGGCTCTATAGCAGCTCTGTGGACCTGGTTCTCTAGCTCTACAGCAGCTCTGCTGAACTGTTCTCTGGCTCTAGAGCAGCTCTGCTGACATGGTTCTTAGGCTCTATGGCAGCTCTGCTGACCTGGTTCTCTGGCTCTGCAACGGCCCTGCTGACCTGGTTCTCTGGATCTAAAGCAGCTCTGCTGACCTGGTTCTCTGGCTCTAAAGCACCTCTGCTGACCTGGTTCTCTGGCTCTACAGCAGCTCTGCTGACATTGTTCTCTGGCTCTACAACAGCTCTGCTGACCTGTTTCTCTGGCTCTAAAGCTGCTCTGCTGACCTGGTTCTATGGCTCTAAAGCAGCTCTGCTGACCTGGTTCTATGGCTCTAGAGCAGCTTTGCTGACCTGGTTCTCTGGCTCTACAACGGCTCTGCTGACCTGGTCGTCTGGCTCTAAAGCAGCTCTGCTGACCTGGTTCTCTGGCTCTACAGCAGCTCTACTGACCTGGTTCACTGGCTCTACAGCAACTCTGCTGACCTGATTCTTAGGCTCTAGAGCAGCTCTGATGACCTAGTTGTCTGGCTCTAAAGCGGCTCTGCTGACCTGGATCTCTGGCTATAAAGCGGCTCTGCTGACCTGGTTCTCTGGCTCTAAAGCGGCTCTGCTGACCTGGTTCTCTCCCTCTAAAGCAGCTCTGCTGACCTGGTTCTCTGGCTCTAGAGCAGCTCTGCGGACCTGGTTCTCTAGCTCTACAGCAGCTCTGCTGAACTGTTCTCTGGCTCTAGAGCACCTCTGCTGACATGGTTCTTAGGCTCTATGGCAGCTCTGCTGACCTGGTTCTCTGGCTCTGCAACGGCCCTGCTGACCTGGTTCTCTGGATCTAAAGCAGCTCTGCTGACCTGGTTCTCTGGCTCTAAAGCACCTCTGCTGACCTGGTTCTCTGGCTCTAGAGCAGCTCTGCTGACCTGGTTCTTAGGCTCTAGAGCAGCTCCGCTGACCTGGTTCTATGGCTCTAAAGCAGCTCTGCTGACCTGGTTCTTAGGCTCTAGGGCAGTGTTGCTGACCTAGTTCTCTGGCTCTAAAGCGGATCTGCTGACCTGGTTCTCTGGGTCTAAAGCGGCTCTGCTGACCTGGTTCTCTGGCTCAAGAGCAGCTCTGCTGTCCTGGTTCTCTGGCTCTAAAGTGACTCTGCTTACCTGGTTCTCTGGTTCTAAAGAGGCTCTGCTGACGTGGTTCTCTGGCTCTAGAGCACCTCTGCTGACCGGGTTCTTTGGCTCTAGAGCACCTCTGCTGACCTGGTTCTTAGGGTCTAGAGCAGCTCTGCTGACATGGTTTTCTGGCTCTACAACGGCTCTGCAGACATGGTCCTCTGGCTCTAAAGCAGCTCTGCTGACTTGGTTCTATGGGTCTAAAGCAGCTCTGCTGACCTGGTTCTCTAGCTCTACAGCAGCTCTGCTGACTTGGTTCACTGGCTATACAGCAACTCTGCTGACCTGATTTTTAGGCTCTAGAGCAGCTCTGATGACCTAGTTGTCTGGCTCTAAAGCGGCTCTGCTGACCTGGATCTCTGGCTATAAAGCGGCTCTGCTGACCTGGTTCTCTGGCTCTAAAGCGGCTCTGCTGACCTGGTTCTCTCCCTCTAAAGCAGCTCTGCTGATTTGGTTCTCTGGCTCTAGAGCAGCTCTGCGGACCTGGTTCTCTAGCTCTACAGCAGCTCTGCTGAACTGTTCTCTGGCTCTAGAGCACCTCTGCTGACATGGTTCTTAGGCTCTATGGCAGCTCTGCTGACCTGGTTCTCTGGCTCTGCAACGGCCCTGCTGACCTGGTTCTCTGGATCTAAAGCAGCTCTGCTGACCTGGTTCTCTGGCTCTAAAGCACCTCTGCTGACCTGGTTCTCTGGCTCTACAGCAGCTCTGCTGACATTGTTCTCTGGCTCTACAACAGCTCTGCTGAACTCTTTCTCTGGCTCTAAAGCAGCTCTGCTGACCTGGTTCTATGGCTCTAAAGCAGCTCTGCTGACCTGGTTCTCTCGCTCTAAAGCAGCTCTGCTGACCTGCTTCTCTGCCTCTAGAGTAGCTCTGCTGACCTGGTTCTTAGGCTCTAGAGCAGCTCTGCTGACCTAGTTCTCTGGCTCTAAAGCGGCTTTGCTGATCTGGTTCTCTGGCTCTAAAGTGGCTCTGCTGACCTGGTTCTCTGGCTCAAGGGCAGCTTTGCTGACCTGGGGCCATATTATCAAGGAACGGCAATAACATTATCGCCAGGAAACTGACGCTAAAGCGGTGATAATGGGCTTGATAATATGCCCTTGTGAATTCCCATAGAAGCCCAGGTTCTCACCAGAACCTGGGCTTCTATGGGAATTCACAAGGGAATATTATCAAGCTCATTATCGCCGCTTTAGCAGCAGTGTCCTGCCGCTAAAGCGGCGATAAGCTTATCGCCGTTCCTTGATAATATGGCCCCACGTTCTTAGGCTCTAGAGCAGCTCTGCTGACCTAGTTCTATGGCTCTAAATCAGCTCTGCTGACCTGGTTCTTAGGTTCTAGAGCAGCTCTGCTGACCTGGTTCTCTGGCATTAAAACAGCTCTGCTGACCTGGTTCTTATAGCTCTAGAGCAGCTCTGCTGACCTGGTTCTTTGGCTCTAGAGCACCTCTGCTGACCTGGTTCTTAGGGTCTAGAGCAGCTCTGCTGACCTGGTTCTTTGACTCTAGAGCACCTCTGCTGACCTGGTTCTTAGGGTCTAGAGCAGCTCTACTGACCTGGTTCTCTGGCTCTAAAGCGGCTCTGCTTACGTGGTTCTCTTCCTCTAAAGCAGCTCTGCTGACCTCGTTCTTAGGGTCTAGAGCCGTTCTGCTGACCTGTTCGTCTGGGTCTAAAGCAGCTCCGCTGACCTTTTTCTCTGGCTCTAGAGCAGCTCTACTGACCTGGTTGTCTGGCTCTAAAACACCTCTGCTGACGTAGTTCTCTGGCTCTACAGCAGCTCTGCTGACATGTTTCTCTGGCTCTACAGCAGCTCTGCTGATCTGGTTCTCTCCCTCTAAAGCAGCTCTGCTGACCTGGTTCTCTGGCTCTAAAGCAGCTCTGCTGACCTGGTTCTCTGTCTCTACAGCGGCTCTGCTGACCCAATTCTCTGGCTCTAAAACAGCTCTGCTGACCTGGTTCTCTCCCTCTAAAGCAGCTCTGCTGACCTGGTTTCTCTGGCTCTAAAACAGCTCTGCTGACCTGGTTCTCTCCCTCTAAAGCAGCTCTGCTGACCTTGTTTCTCTGGCTCTACAGCAGCTCTGCTGATCTGGTTCTCTCCCTCTTAAGCAGCTCTGCTGACCTGGTTCTCTGGCTCTAAAGCCGCTCTGCTGACCTGGTTCTCTGGCTCTAAAGCAGCTCTGCTGACCTGGTTCTTAGGCTCTAGAGCAGCTCCGCTGACCTGGTTCTATGGCTCTAAAGCAGCTCTGCTGACCTGGTTCTTAGGCTCTAGAGCAGTGTTGCTGACCTAGTTCTCTGGCTCTAAAGCGGATCTGCTGACCTGGTTCTCTGGGTCTAAAGCGGCTCTGCTGACCTGGTTCTCTGGCTCAAGAGCAGCTCTGCTGTCCTGGTTCTCTGGCTCTAAAGTGACTCTGCTTACCTGGTTCTCTGGTTCTAAAGAGGCTCTGCTGACGTGTTTCTCTGGCTCTAGAGCACCTCTGCTGACCGGGTTCTTTGGCTCTAGAGCACCTCTGCTGACCTGGTTCTTAGGGTCTAGAGCAGCTCTGCTGACATGGTTTTCTGGCTCTACAACGGCTCTGCAGACATGGTCCTCTGGCTCTAAAGCAGCTCTGCTGACTTGGTTCTATGGGTCTAAAGCAGCTCTGCTGACCTGGTTCTCTAGCTCTACAGCAGCTCTGCTGACTTGGTTAACTGGCTCTACAGCAACTCTGCTGACCTGATTTTTAGGCTCTAGAGCAGCTCTGATGACCTAGTTGTCTGGCTCTAAAGCGGCTCTGCTGACCTGGTTCTCTGGCTCTAAAGCGGCTCTGCTGACCTGGTTCTCTCCCTCTAAAGCAGCTCTGCTGACCTGGTTCTCTGGCTCTAGAGCAGCTCTGCGGACCTGGTTCTCTAGCTCTACAGCAGCTCTGCTGAACTGTTCTCTGGCTCTAGAGCACCTCTGCTGACATGGTTCTTAGGCTCTATGGCAGCTCTGCTGACCTGGTTCTCTGGCTCTGCAACGGCCCTGCTGACCTGGTTCTCTGGATCTAAAGCAGCTCTGCTGACCTGGTTCTCTGGCTCTAAAGCACCTCTGCTGACCTGGTTCTCTGGCTCTACAGCAGCTCTGCTGACATTGTTCTCTGGCTCTACAACAGCTCTGCTGACCTCTTTCTCTGGCTCTAAAGCAGCTCTGCTGACCTGGTTCTATGGCTCTAAAGCAGCTCTGCTGACCTGGTTCTCTCGCTCTAAAGCAGCTCTGCTGACCTGCTTCTCTGCCTCTAGAGTAGCTCTGCTGACCTGGTTCTTAGGCTCTAGAGCAGCTCTGCTGACCTAGTTCTCTGGCTCTAAAGAGGCTTTGCTGATCTGGTTCTCTGGCTCTAAAGTGGCTCTGCTGACCTGGTTCTCTGGCTCAAGGGCAGCTTTGCTGACCTGGGGCCATATTATCAAGGAACGGCAATAACATTATCGCCAGGAAACTGACGCTAAAGCGGTGATAATGGGCTTGATAATATGCCCTTGTGAATTCCCATAGAAGCCCAGGTTCTCACCAGAACCTGGGCTTCTACGGGAATTCACAAGGGAATATTATCAAGCCCATTATCGCCGCTTTAGCTGCAGTGTCCTGCCGCTAAAGCGGCGATAAGCTTATCGCCGTTCCTTGATAATATGGCCCCACGTTCTTAGGCTCTAGAGCAGCTCTGCTGACCTAGTTCTATGGCTCTAAATCAGCTCTGCTGACCTGGTTCTTAGGTTCTAGAGCAGCTCTGCTGACCTGGTTCTCTGGCATTAAAACAGCTCTGCTGACCTGGTTCTTATAGCTCTAGAGCAGCTCTGCTGACCTGGTTCTTTGGCTCTAGAGCACCTCTGCTGACCTGGTTCTTAGGGTCTAGAGCAGCTCTGCTGACCTGGTTCTTTGACTCTAGAGCACCTCTGCTGACCTGGTTCTTAGGGTCTAGAGCAGCTCTACTGACCTGGTTCTCTGGCTCTAAAGCGGCTCTGCTTACGTGGTTCTCTGGCTCTACAGCAGCTCTGCTGACATGTTTCTCTGGCTCTACAGCAGCTCTGCTGATCTGGTTCTCTCCCTCTAAAGCAGCTCTGCTGACCTCGTTCTTAGGGTCTAGAGCAGTTCTGCTGACCTGTTCGTCTGGGTCTAAAGCAGCTCTGCTGACCTTTTTCTCTGGCTCTAGAGCAGCTCTACTGACCTGGTTGTCTGGCTCTAAAACACCTCTGCTGACCTAGTTCTCTGGCTCTACAGCAGCTCTGCTGACATGTTTCTCTGGCTCTACAGCAGCTCTGCTGATCTGGTTCTCTCCCTCTAAAGCAGCTCTGCTGACCTGGTTCTCTGGCTCTAAAGCAGCTCTGCTGACCTGGTTCTCTGTCTCTACAGCGGCTCTGCTGACCCAATTCTCTGGCTCTAAAACAGCTCTGCTGACCTGGTTCTCTCCCTCTAAAGCAGCTCTGCTGACCTGGTTTCTCTGGCTCTAAAACAGCTCTGCTGACCTGGTTCTCTCCCTCTAAAGCAGCTCTGCTGACCTGGTTCTCTGGCTCTAGAGCAGCTCTGCTGACTTGGTTCTTAGGCTCTAGAGCAGCTCTGCTGATCTGGTTCTCTGGCTCTAAAGCAGATCTGCTGACCTGGTTCTCTGGCTCAAAAGCAGCTCTGCTGACATGGTTTCTCTAGCTCAAAAGCAGCTCTGCTGACTGGGTTCTCTGCCTCTAGAGCAGCTTTGCTGACTTGGTTCTTAGGCTCTAAAGCATCTTTGCTGACCTGGTTCTCTGGCTCTAAAGCAGCTCTGCTGACCTGGTTCTCTGGCTCTAAAACATTTCTGCTGACCTGGTTCATTCCCTCTAAAGCAGCTCTGCTGACCTGGTTTCTCTGGCTCTACAGCAGCTCTGCTGACCTGGTTCTCTGGCTCTAGAGCAGCTCTGCTGACCTGGTTCTTAGGCTCTAGAGCAGCTCTGCTGACCTGGTTCTATGGCTCTAAAGCAGCTCTGCTGACCTGGTTCTTAGGCTCTAGAGCAGTGTTGCTGACCTAGTTCTCTGGCTCTAAAGCGGCTCTGCTGACCTGGTTCTCTGGGTCTAAAGCGGCTCTGCTGACCTGGTTCTCTGGCTCAAGAGCAGCTCTGCTGTCCTGGTTCTCTGGCTCTAAAGTGACTCTGCTTACCTGGTTCTCTGGTTCTAAAGTGGCTCTGCTGACGTGGTTCTCTGGCTGTAGGACACCTCTGCTGACTGGGTTCTTTGGCTCTAGAGCACCTCTGCTGACCTGGTTCTTAGGGTCTAGAGCAGCTCTGCTGACATGGTTTTCTGGCTCTACAACGGCTCTGCAGACATGGTCCTCTGGCTCTAAAGCAGCTCTGCTGACCTGGTTCTATGGGTCTAAAGCAGCTCTGCTGACCTGGTTCTCTAGCTCTACAGCAGCTCTGCTGACTTGGTTCACTGGCTCTACAGCAACTCTGCTGACCTGATTTTTAGGCTCTAGAGCAGCTCTGATGACCTAGTTGTCTGGCTCTAAAGCGGCTCTGCTGACCTGGGTCTCTGGCTATAAAGCGGCTCTGCTGACCTGGTTCTCTGGCTCTAAAGCGGCTCTGCTGACCTGGTTCTCTCCCTCTAAAGCAGCTCTGCTGACCTGGTTCTCTGGCTCTAGAGCAGCTCTGCGGACCTGGTTCTCTAGCTCTACAGCAGCTCTGCTGAACTGTTCTCTGGCTCTAGAGCACCTCTGCTGACATGGTTCTTAGGCTCTATGGCAGCTCTGCTGACCTGGTTCTCTGGCTCTGCAACGGCCCTGCTGACCTGGTTGTCTGGCTCTAAAGCAGCTCTGCTGACCTGGTTATGTGGCTCTAAAGCGGCTCTGCTTACGTGGTTCTCTGGCTCTAAAACAGCTCTGCTGACCTGGTTCTCTGGCTCTAAATCGGCTCTGCTGACCTGGTTCTCTGGCTCTAAAGCCGCTCTGCTGACCTGGTTCTATGGCTCTAAAGCAGCTCTGCTGACCTGGTTTCTCTGGCTCTACAGCAGCTCTGCTGATCTGGTTCTCTCCCTCTAAAGCAGCTCTGCTGACCTGGTTCTCTGGCTCTAAAGCAGCTCTGCTGACCTGGTTCTTTGGCTCTAAAGCAGCTCTGCTGATCTGGTTCTCTGTCTCTACAGCGGCTCTGCTGACCCAGTTCTCTGGCTCTAAAACAGCTCTGCTGACCTGGTTCTCTCCCTCTAAAGCAGCTCTGCTGACCTGGTTTCTCTGGCTCTACAGCAGCTCTGCTGATCTGGTTCTCTCCCTCTAAAGCAGCTCTGCTGACCTGGTGCTCTGGCTCCAAAGCTGCTCTGCTGACCTGGTTCTCTGTCTCTACAGCGGCTCTGCTGACCCAGTTCTCTGGCTCTAAAGCACCTCTGCTGACCTGGTTCTCTCCCTCTAAAGCAGCTCTGCTGACCTGGTTTCTCTGGCTCTAAAGCAGCTCTGCTGATCTGGTTCTCTGGTTCCAAAGCCGCTCTGCTGACCTGGTTCTATGGCTCTATAGCAGCTCTGCTGACCTGGTTCTCTGGCTCTCAAGCAGCTCTGCTGCCCTGGTTCTCTGGCTCTACAGCAGCTCTGCTGACGTGCTTCTCTGGCTCTACAACGGCTCTGCTGACCTGGTTCTCTGGCTCTAAAGCAGCTCTGCTGACCTGGTTCTCTGGCTCTAGAGAATCTCTGCTGACCTGGTTCTTAGGGTCTAGAGCAGCTCTGCTGACCTGGTCCTCTGGGTCTAAAGCAGCTCTACTGGCCTGGTTCTCTGGCTCTAGAGCAGCTCTTCTGACCTGGTTGTTACGCTCTAGAGCAGCTCTGCTGACTTGGTTGTTTGGCTGCAAAGTCGCACTGCTGACCTGGTTCTCTGATTATAAAGCGGCTCTGCTGACCTGATTCTCTGGCTGTAAAGCGTCTCTGCTGACCTGGTTCTCTCCCTCTAAAGCAGCTCCGTTGACCTGGTTCTCTGGCTCTAGAGCAGCTCTGCTGACCTGGTTCTCTGGCTCTAAAACACCTCTGCTGACCTAGTTCTCTGGCTCTACAGCAGCTCTGCTGACATGTTTCTCTGGCTCTACAACAGCTCTGCTGACCTGGTTCTCTGCCCCTAGAGCAGCTCTGCTGACCTGGTTCTTAAGCTCTAGAGCGGCTCTGTTGTCCTGGTTCTCTGGTTCTAAAGCGGCTCTGCTGACCTGGTTCTCTGGCTCTAAAGTGGCTCTGCTTACGTGGTTCTCTGGCATTAAAACAGCTCTGCTGACCTGGTTCTTATAGCTCTAGAGCAGCTCTGCTGACCTGGTTCTTTGGCTCTAGAGCACCTCTGCTGACCTGGTTCTTAGGGTCTAGAGCAGCTCTGCTGACCTGGTTCTTTGACTCTAGAGCACCTCTGCTGACCTGGTTCTTAGGGTCTAGAGCAGCTCTACTGACCTGGTTCTCTGGCTCTAAAGCGGCTCTGCTTACGTGGTTCTCTTCCTCTAAAGCAGCTCTGCTGACCTGGTTCTTAGGGTCTAGAGCAGTTCTGCTGACCTGGTCGTCTGGGTCTAAAGCAGCTCCGCTGACCTTTTTCTCTGGCTCTAGAGCAGCTCTACTGACCTGGTTGTCTGGCTCTAAAACACCTCTGCTGACCTAGTTCTCTGGCTCTACAGCAGCTCTGCTGACATGTTTCTCTGGCTCTACAACAGCTCTGCTGACCTGGTTCTCTGCCTCTAAAGCAGCTCTGCTGACCTGGTTCTTAAGCTCTAGAGCGGCTCTGCTGTCCTGGTTCTCTGGCTCTAAAGAGGCTCTGCTGACCTGGTTCTCTGGCTCTAAAGCGGCTCTGCTTACGTGGTTCTCTTCCTCTAAAGCAGCTCTGCTGACCTGGTTCTCTGGCTCTAGAGCATCTCTGCTGACCTGGTTCTCTGTCTCTACAATGGCTCTGCTGACCTGGTTCTCTTGCTCTGCAGCAGATCTGCTGACATGTTTCTCTGGCTCTAGAGCAGCTCTGCTGACCTGGTTCCTAGGCTCTAGAGCAGCTGTGCTGACCTGGTTCTCTGGCTCTAAAGCGGCTCTGCTGACCTGGTGCTCTGGCCCTGGAGTGGCTCTGCTGACCTTGTTCTCTGGCTCTAGAGCGGATCTGCTGACCTGGTTCCTGGCTCTAAATCGGCTCTGCTGACCTGGTTCTCTGGCTCTAAAGCGGCTCTGCTGACCTGGTTCTCTGGCTCTAAAGCAGCTTTGCTGACCTGGTTCTCTGGCTCTAGAGCAGCTCTGCTGACTTGGTTCTTAGGCTCTAGAACAGTTCTGCTGATCTGGTTCTCTGACTCTAAAGCAGCTCTGCTGACCTGGTTCTCTGGCTCTAAAGCACCTCTGCTGACCTGGTTCTCTGGCTCTACAGCAGCTCTGCTGACATTGTTCTCTGACTCTACAACAGCTCTGCTGACATTGTTCTCTGCCTCTAGAGTAGCTCTGTTGACCTGGTTCTATGGCTCTAAAGCAGCTCTGCTGACCTGGTTCTCTGGCTCTAGAGCAGCTCTGCTGACCTGGTTCTTAGGCTCTAGAGTGGCTTTGCTGACCTGGTTCTCTGGCTCTAGGGCAGCTCTGCTTACCTGGTTCTCTGGCTCTAGAGCAGCTCTGCTGACCTGGTTCTCTGGCTCTACAGCAGCTCTGCTGACATGTTTCTCTGGCTCTACAACAGCTCTGCTGACCTGGTTCTCTGGCTCTACAGCAGCTCTGCTGATCTGGTTCTCTCCCTCTAAAGCAGCTCTGCTGACTTGGTTCTCTGGCTCTAAAGCCGCTCTGCTGACATGGTTCTATGGCTCTATAGCAGCTCTGCTGACATGGTTCTCTGGCTCTAAAGCAGCTCTGCTGACCTGGTTCTCTGGCTCTAAAGCAGCTCTGCTGATCTGGTTCTCTGTCTCTACAGCGGCACTGCTGACCCAGTTCTCTGGCTCTAGAGCAGTTCTGCTGACCTGGTCGACTGGCTCTAAAGCAGCTCCGCTGACCTTTTTCTCTGGCTCTAGAGCAGCTCTGCTGACCTGGTTCTCTGGCTCTAAAACACCTCTGCTGACCTAGTTCTCTGGCTCTACAGCAGCTCTGCTGACATGTTTCTCTGGCTCTACAACAGCTCTGCTGACCTGGTTCTCTGCCTCTAAAGCAGCTCTGCTGACCTGGTTCTTAAGCTCTAGAGCGGCTCTGCTGTTCTGGTTCTCTGGCTCTAAAGCGGCTCTGCTGACCTGGTTCTCTGGCTCTAAAGTGGCTCTGCTGACCTGGTTCTCTGTCTCTACAATGGCTCTGCTGACCTGGTTCTCTTGCTCTGCAGCAGATCTGCTGACCTGGTTCTCTGGCTCTAGAGCAGCTCTGCTGACCTGGTTCCTAGGCTCTAGAGCAGCTGTGCTGACCTGGTTCTCTGGCTCTAAAGCGGCTCTGCTGACCTGGTTCTCTGGCCCTGGAGTGGCTCTGCTGACCTTGTTCTCTGGCTCTAGAGCGGATCTGCTGATCTGGTTCCTGGCTCTAAATCGGCTCTGCTGACCTGGTTCTCTGGCTCTAAAGCGGCTCTGCTGACCTGGTTCTCTGGCTCTAAAGCAGCTTTGCTGACCTGGTTCTCTGGCTCTAGAGCAGCACTGCTGACTTGGTTCTTAGGCTCTAGAGCAGCTCTGCTGATCTGGTTCTCTGGCTCTAAAGCAGCTCTGATGACCTGGTTCTCTGGCTCAAAAGCAGCTCTGCTGACCTGGTTCTCTGGCTCTAAAGCACCTCTGATGACCTGGTTCTCTGGCTCTACAGCAGCTCTGCTGACATTGTTCTCTGACTCTACAACAGCTCTGCTGACATTGCTCTCTGCCTCTAGAGTAGCTCTGTTGACCTGGTTCTATGGCTCTAAAGCAACTCTGCTGACCTGCTTCTCTGGCTCTAGAGCGGCTTTGCTGACCTGGTTCTCTGGCTCTAGGGCAGCTCTGCTGACCTGGTTCTCTGGCTCTAGAGCAGCTCTGCTGACCTGGTTCTCTGGCTCTACAACGGCTCTGCTGACCTGGTTCTCTGGCTCTAAAGCAGCTCTGCTGACCTAGTTCTATGGCTCTAAAGCAGCTCTGCTGACCTGATTCTCTGGCTCTAGAGCAGCTCTGCTGACCTGGTTCTCTCGCTCTAAAGCAGCTCTGCTGATCTGGTTCTCTGTCTCTACAGCGGCTCTGCTGACCCAGTTCTCTGGCTCTAAAGCAGCTCTACTGACCTGGTTCTCTCTCTCTAAAGCAGCTCTGCTGACCTGGTTTCTCTGGCTCTACAGCAGCTCTGCTGATCTTGTTCTCTCCCTCTAAAGCAGCTCTGCTGACCTGGTTTTCTGGCTCTAAAGCCGCTGTGCGGACCTGGTTCTATGGCTCTATAGCAGCTCTGCTGACCTGGTTCTCTGGCTCTAAAGCAGCTCTGCTGACCTGGTTCTCTGGCTCTAAAGCAGCTCTGCTGATCTGGTTCTCTGTCTCTACAGCGGCTCTGCTGACCCAGTTCTCTGGCTCTAAAACAGCTCTGCTGACCTGGTTCTCTCCCTCTAAAGCAACTCTGCTGACCTGGTTTCTCTGGCTCTACAGCAGCTCTGCTGATCTGGTTCTCTCCCTCTAAAGCAGCTCTGCTGACCTGGTTCTCTGGCTCCAAAGCCGCTCTGCTGACCTGGTTCTCTGTCTCTACAGAGGCTCTGCTGACCCAGTTCTCTGGCTCTAAAGCAGCTCTGCTGACCTGGTTCTCTCCCTCTAAAGCAGCTCTGCTGACCTGGTTTCTCTGGCTCTACAGCAGCTCTGCTGATCTGGTTCTCTCCCTCTAAAGCAGCTCTGCTGACCTGGTTCTCTGGCTCCAAAGCCGCTCTGCTGACCTGGTTCTATGGCTCTATAGCAGCTCTGCTGACCTGGTTCTCTGGCTCTCAAGCAGCTCTGCTGACCTGGTTCTCTGGCTCTACAGCAGCTCTGCTGACGTGCTTCTCTGGCTCTACAACGGCTCTGCTGACCTGTTTCTCTGGCTCTAAAGCAGCTCTGCTGACCCGGTTCTTTGGCTCTAGAGCATCTCTGCTGACCTGGTTTTTAGGGTCTAGAGCAGCTCTGCTGACCTGGTCCTCTGGGTTTAAAGCAGCTCTACTGGCCTGGTTCTCTGGCTCTAGAGCAGCTCTTCTGACCTGGTTGTTACGCTCTAGAGCAGCTCTGCTGACTTGGTTGTTTGGCTGCAAAGCGGCACTGCTGACCTGGTTCTCTGATTATAAAGCGGCTCTGCTGACCTGGTTCTCTGGCTGTAAAGCGGCTCTGCTGACCTGGTTCTCTCCCTCTAAAGCAGCTCCGTTGACCTGGTTCTCTGGCTCTAGAGCAGCTCTGCTGACCTGGTTCTCTGGCTCTAAAACACCTCTGCTGACCTAGTTCTCTGGCTCTACAGCAGCTCTGCTGACACGTTTCTCTGGCTCTACAACAGCTCTGCTGACCTGGTTCTCTGCCTCTAGAGCAGCTCTGCTGACCTGGTTCTTAAGCTCTAGAGCGGCTCTGCTGTCCTGGTTCTCTGGCTCTAAAGCGGCTCTGCTGACCTGGTTCTCTGGCTCTAAAGCGGCTCTGCTTACATGGTTCTCTGCCTCTAAAGCAGCTCTGCTGACCTGGTTCTCTGGCTCTAGAGCAGCTCTGCTTACCTGGTTGTCTGTCTCTACAATGGCTCTGCTGACCTGGTTCTCTGGCTCTAAAGTAGCTTTGCTGACCTGGTTCTCTGGCTCTAGAGCAGCTCTGCTGACTTGGTTCTTAGGCTCTAGAGCAGCTCTGCTGATCTGGTTCTCTGGCTCTAAAGCAGCTCTGCTGACCTGGTTCTCTGGCTCAAAAGCAGCTCTGCTGACCTGGTTTCTCTGGCTCTGCAGCAGCTCTGATGACCTGGTTCTCTGGCTCTAGAGCAGCTCTGCTGACCTGGTTCCTAGGCTATAGAGCAGCTCTGCTGACCTGGTTCTCTGGCTCTAAAGCGGCTCTGCTGACCTGGTTCTCTGGCCCTGGAGTGGCTCTGCTGACCTTGTTCTCTGGCTCTAGAGCGGATCTGCTGACCTGGTTCCTGGCTCTAAATCGGCTCTGCTGACCTGGTTCTCTGGCTCTAAAGCGGCTCTGCTGACCTGGTTCTCTGGCTCTAAAGTAGCTTTGCTGACCTGGTTCTCTGGCTCTAGAGCAGCTCTGCTGACTTGGTTCTTAGGCTCTAGAGCAGCTCTGCTGATCTGGTTCTCTGGCTCTAAAGCAGCTCTGCTGACCTGGATCTCTGGCTCAAAAGCAGATCTGCTGACCTGGTTTCTCTGGCTCAAAAGCAGCTCTGCTGACCGGGTTCTCTGCCTCTAAAGCAGCTCTGCTGACCTGGTTCTCTGGCTCTAAAGCGGCTCTGCTGACCTGGTTCTCTCCCTCTAAAGTAGCTTTGCTGACCTGGTTCTCTGGCTCTAGAGCAGCTCTGCTGACTTGGTTCTTAGGCTCTAGAGCAGCTCTGCTGATCTGGTTCTCTGGCTCTAAAGCAGCTCTGCTGACCTGGTTCTCTGGCTCAAAAGCAGCTCTGCTGACCTGGTTTCTCTGGCTCAAAAGCAGCTCTGCTGAGTGGGTTCTCTGCCTCTAGAGCAGCTTTGCTGACTTGGTTCTTAGGCTCTAGAGCATCTCTGCTGACCTGGTTCTCTGGCTCTAAAGCAGCTCTGCTGACCTGGTTCTCTGGCTCTAAAACAGCTCTGCTGACCTGGTTCATTCCCTCTAAAGCAGCTCTGCTGACCTGGTTTCTCTGGCTCTACAGCAGCTCTGCTGACCTGGTTCTCTGGCTCTAGAGCAGCTCTGCTGACCTGGTTCTTAGGCTCTAGAACAGCTCTGCTGACCTGGTTCTATGGCTCTAAAGCAGCTCTGCTGACCTGGTTCTTAGGCTCTAGAGCAGTGTTGCTGACCTAGTTCTCTGGCTCTAAAGCCGCTCTGCTGACCTGGTTCTCTGGCTCTAAAGCGGCTCTGCTGACCTGGTTCTCTGGCTCAAAAGCAGCTCTGCTGCCCTGGTTCTCTGGCTCTAAAGTGACTCTGCTTACCTGGTTCTCTGGTTCTAAAGTGGCTCTGCTGACGTGGTTCTCTGGCTCTAGAGCACCTCTGCTGACCGGGTTCTTTGGCTCTAGAGCACGTCTGCTGACCTGGTTCTTAGGGTCTAGAGCAGCTCTGCTGACATGGTTTTCTGGCTCTACAACGGCTCTGCAGACATGGTCCTCTGGCACTAAAGCAGCTCTGCTGACCTGGTTCTATGGGTCTAAAGCAGCTCTGCTGACCTGGTTCTCTAGCTCTACAGCAGCTCTGCTGACTTGGTTCACTGGCTCTACAGCAACTCTGCTGACCTGATTCTTAGGCTCTAGAGCAGCTCTGATGACCTAGTTGTCTGGCTCTAAAGCGGCTCTGCTGACCTGGATCTCTGGCTATAAACCGGCTCTGCTGACCTGGTTCTCTGGCTCTAAAGTGGCTCTGCTGACCTGGTTCTCTCCCTCTAAAGCAGCTCTGCTGACCTGGTTCTCTGGCTCTATAGCAGCTCTGTGGACCTGGTTCTCTAGCTCTACAGCAGCTCTGCTGAACTGTTCTCTGGCTCTAGAGCAGCTCTGCTGACATGGTTCTTAGGCTCTATGGCAGCTCTGCTGACCTGGTTCTCTGGCTCTGCAACGGCCCTGCTGACCTGGTTCTCTGGATCTAAAGCAGCTCTGCTGACCTGGTTCTCTGGCTCTAAAGCACCTCTGCTGACCTGGTTCTCTGGCTCTACAGCAGCTCTGCTGACATTGTTCTCTGGCTCTACAACAGCTCTGCTGACCTGTTTCTCTGGCTCTAAAGCTGCTCTGCTGACCTGGTTCTATGGCTCTAAAGCAGCTCTGCTGACCTGGTTCTATGGCTCTAGAGCAGCTTTGCTGACCTGGTTCTCTGGCTCTACAACGGCTCTGCTGACCTGGTCGTCTGGCTCTAAAGCAGCTCTGCTGACCTGGTTCTCTGGCTCTACAGCAGCTCTACTGACCTGGTTCACTGGCTCTACAGCAACTCTGCTGACCTGATTCTTAGGCTCTAGAGCAGCTCTGATGACCTAGTTGTCTGGCTCTAAAGCGGCTCTGCTGACCTGGATCTCTGGCTATAAAGCGGCTCTGCTGACCTGGTTCTCTGGCTCTAAAGCGGCTCTGCTGACCTGGTTCTGTCCCTCTAAAGCAGCTCTGCTGACCTGGTTCTCTGGCTCTAGAGCAGCTCTGCGGACCTGGTTCTCTAGCTCTACAGCAGCTCTGCTGAACTGTTCTCTGGCTCTAGAGCACCTCTGCTGACATGGTTCTTAGGCTCTATGGCAGCTCTGCTGACCTGGTTCTCTGGCTCTGCAACGGCCCTGCTGACCTGGTTCTCTGGATCTAAAGCAGCTCTGCTGACCTGGTTCTCTGGCTCTAAAGCACCTCTGCTGACCTGGTTCTCTGGCTCTAGAGCAGCTCTGCTGACCTGGTTCTTAGGCTCTAGAGCAGCTCCGCTGACCTGGTTCTATGGCTCTAAAGCAGCTCTGCTGACCTGGTTCTTAGGCTCTAGGGCAGTGTTGCTGACCTAGTTCTCTGGCTCTAAAGCGGATCTGCTGACCTGGTTCTCTGGGTCTAAAGCGGCTCTGCTGACCTGGTTCTCTGGCTCAAGAGCAGCTCTGCTGTCCTGGTTCTCTGGCTCTAAAGTGACTCTGCTTACCTGGTTCTCTGGTTCTAAAGAGGCTCTGCTGACGTGGTTCTCTGGCTCTAGAGCACCTCTGCTGACCGGGTTCTTTGGCTCTAGAGCACCTCTGCTGACCTGGTTCTTAGGGTCTAGAGCAGCTCTGCTGACATGGTTTTCTGGCTCTACAACGGCTCTGCAGACATGGTCCTCTGGCTCTAAAGCAGCTCTGCTGACTTGGTTCTATGGGTCTAAAGCAGCTCTGCTGACCTGGTTCTCTAGCTCTACAGCAGCTCTGCTGACTTGGTTCACTGGCTATACAGCAACTCTGCTGACCTGATTTTTAGGCTCTAGAGCAGCTCTGATGACCTAGTTGTCTGGCTCTAAAGCGGCTCTGCTGACCTGGATCTCTGGCTATAAAGCGGCTCTGCTGACCTGGTTCTCTGGCTCTAAAGCGGCTCTGCTGACCTGGTTCTCTCCCTCTAAAGCAGCTCTGCTGACCTGGTTCTCTGGCTCTAGAGCAGCTCTGCGGACCTGGTTCTCTAGCTCTACAGCAGCTCTGCTGAACTGTTCTCTGGCTCTAGAGCACCTCTGCTGACATGGTTCTTAGGCTCTATGGCAGCTCTGCTGACCTGGTTCTCTGGCTCTGCAACGGCCCTGCTGACCTGGTTCTCTGGATCTAAAGCAGCTCTGCTGACCTGGTTCTCTGGCTCTAAAGCACCTCTGCTGACCTGGTTCTCTGGCTCTACAGCAGCTCTGCTGACATTGTTCTCTGGCTCTACAACAGCTCTGCTGACCTGTTTCTCTGGCTCTAAAGCAGCTCTGCTGACCTGGTTCTATGGCTCTAGAGCAGCTCTGCTGACCTCGTTCTCTGGCTCTAAAGCAGCTCTGCTGACATGGTTCTCTCGCTCTAAAGCAGCTCTGCTGACCTGCTTCTCTGCCTCTAGAGTAGCTCTGCTGACCTGGTTCTTAGGCTCTAGAGCATCTCTGCTGACCTAGTTCTCTGGCTCTAAAGCGGCTTTGCTGACCTGGTTCTCTGGCTCTAAAGTGGCTCTGCTGACCTGGTTCTCTGGCTCAAGGGCAGCTTTGCTGACCTGGGGCCATATTATCAAGGAACGGCAATAACATTATCGCCAGGAAACTGACGCTAAAGCGGTGATCATGGGCTTGATAATATGCCCTTGTGAATTCCCATAGAAGCCCAGGTTCTCACCAGAACCTGGGCTTCTATGGGAATTCACAAGGGAATATTATCAAGCCCATTATCGCCGCTTTAGCTGCAGTGTCCTGCCGCTAAAGCGGCGATAAGCTTATCGCCGTTCCTTGATAATATGGCCCCACGTTCTTAGGCTCTAGAGCAGCTCTGCTGACCTATTTCTATGGCTCTAAATCAGCTCTGATGACCTGGTTCTTAGGTTCTAGAGCAGCTCTGCTGACCTGGTTCTCTGGTATTAAAACAGCTCTGCTGACCTGGTTCTTATAGCTCTAGAGCAGCTCTGCTGACCTGGTTCTTTGGCTCTAGAGCACCTCTGCTGACCTGGTTCTTAGGGTCTAGAGCAGCTCTGCTGACCTGGTTCTTTGGCTCTAGAGCACCTCTGCTGACCTGGTTCTTAGGGTCTAGAGCAGCTCTACTGACCTGGTTCTCTGGCTCTAAAGCGGCTCTGCTTACGTGGTTCTCTTCCTCTAAAGCAGCTCTGCTGACCTGGTTCTTAGGGTCTAGAGCAGTTCTGCTGACCTGGTCGTCTGGGTCTAAAGCAGCTCCGCTGACCTTTTTCTCTGGCTCTAGAGCAGCTCTGCTGACCTGGTTCTCTGGCTCTAAAACACCTCTGCTGACCTAGTTCTCTGGCTCTACAGCAGCTCTGCTGACATGTTTCTCTGGCTCTACAACAGCTCTGCTGACCTGGTTCTCTGCCTCTAAAGCAGCTCTGCTGACCTGGTTCTTAAGCTCTAGAGCGGCTCTGCTGTCCTGGTTCTCTGGCTCTAAAGCGGCTCTGCTGACCTGGTTCTCTGGCTCTAAAGCGGCTCTGCTTACGTGGTTATCTTCCTCTAAAGCAGCTCTGCTTACCTGGTTCTCTGGCTCTAGAGCATCTCTGCTGACCTGGTTCTCTGTCTCTACAATGGCTCTGCTGACCTGGTTCTCTTGCTATGCAGCAGATCTGCTGACCTGGTTCTCTGGCTCTAGAGCAGCTCTGCTGACCTGGTTCCTAGGCTCTACAGCAGCTGTGCTGACCTGGTTCTCTGGCTCTAAAGCGGCTCTGCTGACCTGGTTCTCTGGCCCTGGAGTGGCTCTGCTGACCTTGTTCTCTGGCTCTAGAGAGGATCTGCTGACCTGGTTCCTGGCTCTAAATAGGCTCTGCTGACCTGGTTCTCTGGCTCTAAAGCGGCTCTGCTGACCTGGTTCTCTGGCTCTAAAGCAGCTTTGCTGACCTGGTTCTCTGGCTCTAGAGCAGCTCTGCTGACTTGGTTCTTAGGCTCTAGAGCAGCTCTGCTGATCTGGTTCTCTGACTCTAAAACAGCTCTGCTGACCTGGTTCTCTGGCTCAAAAGCAGCTCTGCTGACCTGGTTCTCTGGCTCTAAAGCACCTCTGCTGACCTGGTTCTCTGGCTCTACAGCAGCTCTGCTGACATTGTTCTCTGACTCTACAACAGCTCTGCTGACATTGCTCTCTGCCTCTAGAGTAGCTCTGCTGACCTGGTTCTATGGCTCTAAAGCAGCTCTGCTGACCTGGTTCTCTGGCTCTAGAGCAGCTCTGCTGACCTGGTTCTTAGGCTCTAGAGCGGCTTTGCTGACCTGGTTCTCTGGCTCTAGGGCAGCTCTGCTGACCTGGTTATCTGGCTCTAGAGCAGCTCTGCTGACCTGGTTCTCTGGCTCTACAGCAGCTCTGCTGACATGTTTCTCTGGCTCTACAACAGCTCTGCTGACCTGGTCCTCTGGCTCTACAGCAGCTCTGCTGATCTGGTTCTCTCCCTCTAAAGCAGCTCTGCTGACCTGGTTCTCTGGCTCTAAAGCCGCTCTGCTGACCTGGTTCTATGGCTCTATAGCAGCTCTGCTGACATGGTTCTCTGGCTCTAAAGCAGCTCTGCTGACCTGGTTCTCTGGCTCTAAAGCAGCTCTGCTGATCTGGTCGTCTGGGTCTAAAGCAGCTCCGCTGACCTTTTTCTCTGGCTCTAGAGCAGCTCTGCTGACCTGGTTCTCTGGCTCTAAAACACCTCTGCTGACCTAGTTCTCTGGCTCTACAGCAGCTCTGCTGACATGTTTCTCTGGCTCTACAACAGATCTGCTGACCTGGTTCTCTGCCTCTAAAGCAGCTCTGCTGACCTGGTTCTTAAGCTCTAGAGCGGCTCTGCTGTCCTGGTTCTCTGGTTCTAAAGCGGCTCTGCTGACCTGGTTCTCTGACTCTAAAGCGGCTCTGCTTACGTGGTTCTCTTCCTCTAAAGCAGCTCTGCTGACCTGGTTCTCTGGCTCTAGAGCAGCTCTGCTGACCTGGTTCTCTGTCTCTACAATGGCTCTGCTGACCTGGTTCTCTTGCTCTGCAGCAGATCTGCTGACCTGGTTCTCTGGCTCTAGAGCAGCTCTGCTGACCTGGTTCCTAGGCTCTACAGCAGCTGTGCTGACCTGGTTCTCTGGCTCTATAGCGGCTCTGCTGACCTGGTTCTCTGGCCCTGGAGTGGCTCTGCTGACCTTGTTCTCTGGCTCTAGAGCGGATTTGCTGACCTGGTTCCTGGCTCTAAATCGGCTCTGCTGACCTGGTTCTCTGGCTCTAAAGCGGCTCTGCTGACCTGGTTCTCTGGCTCTAAAGCAGCTTTGCTGACCTGGTTCTCTGGCTCTAGAGCAGCACTGCTGACTTGGTTCTTAGGCTCTAGAGCAGCTCTGCTGATCTGGTTCTCTGGCTCTAAAGCAGCTCTGCTGACCTGGTTCTCTGGCTCAAAAGCAGCTCTGCTGACCTGGTTTTCTGGCTCTAAAGCACCTCTGCTGACCTGGTTCTCTGGCTCTACAGCAGCTCTGCTGACATTGTTCTCTGACTCTACAACAGCTCTGCTGACATTGCTCTCTGCCTCTAGAGTAGCTCTGCTGACCTGGTTCTATGGCTCTAAAGCAGCTCTGCTGACCTGGTTCTCTGCCTCTAGAGCAGCTCTGCTGACCTGGTTCTTAAGCTCTAGAGCGGCTCTGCTGTCCTGGTTCTCTGGCTCTAAAGCGGCTCTGCTGACCTGGTTCTCTGGCTCTAAAGCGGCTCTGCTTACATGGTTTTCTGCCTCTAAAGCAGCTCTGCTGACCTGGTTCTCTGGCTCTAGAGCAGCTCTGCTTACCTGGTTCTCTGTCTCTACAATGGCTCTGCTGACCTGGTTCTCTGGCTCTAAAGCACCTCTGATGACCTGGTTCTCTTGCTCTTCAGCAGCTCTGATGACCTGGTTCTCTGGCTCTAGAGCAGCTCTGCTGACCTGGTTCCTAGGCTCTAGAGCAGCTGTGCTGACCTGGTTCTCAGGCTCTAAAGCGGCTCTGCTGACCTGGTTCTCTGGCTCTAAAGTAGCTTTGCTGACCTGGTTCTCTGGCTCTAGAGCAGCTCTGCTGACTTGGTTCTTAGGCTCTAGAGCAGCTCTGCTGATCTGGTTCTCTGGCTCTAAAGCAGCTCTGCTGACCTGGTTCTCTGGCTCAAAAGCAGCTCTGCTGACCTGGTTTCTCTGGCTCAAAAGCAGCTCTGCTGACCGGGTTCTCTGCCTCTAAAGCAGCTCTGCTGACCTGGTTCTCTGGCTCTAAAGCGGCTCTGCTGACCTGGTTCTCTCCCTCTAAAGTAGCTTTGCTGACCTGGTTCTCTGGCTCTAGAGCAGCTCTGCTGACTTGGTTCTTAGGCTCTAAAGCAGCTCTGCTGACCTGGTTCTCTGGCTCAAAAGCAGCTCTGCTGACCTGGTTTCTCTGGCTCAAAAGCAGCTCTGCTGACCGGGTTCTCTGCCTCTAGAGCAGCTTTGCTGACTTGGTTCTTAGGCTCTAGAGCAGCTCTGCTGACCTGGTCCTCTGGCTCTAAAGCAGCTCTGCTGACCTGGTTCTCTGGCTCTAAAACAGCTCTGCTGACCTGGTTCATTCCCTCTAAAGCAGCTCTGCTGACCTGGTTTCTCTGGCTCTACAGCAGCTCTGCTGACCTGGTTCTCTGGCTCTAGAGCAGCTCTGCTGACCTGGTTCTCTCACTCTAAAGCAGCTCTGCTGACCTGGTTCTCTGGCTCTAAAGCAGCTCTGCTGATCTGGTTCTCTGTCTCTACAGCGGCTCTGCTGACCCAGTTCTCTGGCTCTAAAGCAGCTCTACTGACCTGGTTCTCTCTCTCTAAAGCAGCTCTGCTGACCTGGTTTCTCTGGCTCGACAGCAGCTCTGCTGATCTGGTTCTCTCCCTCTAAAGCAGCTCTGCTGACCTGGTTCTCTGGCTCTAAAGCCGCTCTGCTGACCTGCTTCTATGGCTCTATAGCAGCTCTGCTGACCTGGTTCTCTGGCTCTAAAGCAGCTCTGCTGACCTGGTTCTCTGGCTCTAAAGCAGCTCTGCTGATCTGGTTCTCTGTCTCTACAGCGGCTCTGCTGACCCAGTTCTCTGGCTCTAAAACAGCTCTGCTGACCTGGTTCTCTCCCTCTAAAGCAACTCTGCCGACCTGGTTTCTCTGGCTCTACAGCAGCTCTGCTGATCTGGTTCTCTCCCTCTAAAGCAGCTCTGCTGACCTGGTTCTCTGGCTCCAAAGCCGCTCTGCTGACCTGGTTCTCTGTCTCTACAGCGGCTCTGCTGACCCAGTTCTCTGGCTCTAAAGCAGCTCTGCTGACCTGGTTCTCTCCCTCTAAAGCAGCTCTGCTGACCTGGTTTCTCTGGCTCTACAGCAGCTCTGCTGATCTGGTTCTCTCCCTCTAAAGCAGCTCTGCTGACCTGGTTCTATGGCTCTATAGCAGCTCTGCTGACCTGGTTCTCTGGCTCTCAAGCAGCTCTGCTGACCTGGTTCTCTGGTTCTACAGCAGCTCTGCTGATGTGCTTCTCTGGCTCTACAACGGCTGTGCTGACCTGGTTCTCTGGCTCTAAAGCAGCTCTGCTGACCTGGTTCTTTGGCTCTAGAGCATCTCTGCTGACCTGGTTTTTAGGGTCTAGAGCAGCTCTGCTGACCTGGTCCTCTGGGTCTAAAGCAGCTCTACTGGCCTGGTTCTCTGGCTCTAGAGGAGCTCTTCTGACCTGGTTGTTACGCTCTAGAGCAGCTCTGCTGACTTGGATGTTTGGCTGCAAAGCGGCACTGCTGACCTGGTTCTCTGATTATAAAGCGGCTCTGCTGACCTTGTTCTCTGGCTGTAAAGCGGCTCTGCTGACCTGGTTCTCTCCCTCTAAAGCAGCTCCGTTGACCTGGTTCTCTGGCTCTAGAGCAGCTCTCCTGACCTGGTTCTCTGGCTCTAAAACACCTCTGCTGACCTAGTTCTCTGGCTCTACAGCAGCTCTGCTGACATGTTTCTCTGGCTCTACAACAGCTCTGCTGACCTGGTTCTCTGCCTCTAGAGCAGCTCTGCTGACCTGGTTCTTAAGCTCTAGAGCGGCTCTGCTGTCCTGGTTCTCTGGCTCTAAAGCGGCTCTGCTGACCTGGTTCTCTGGCTCTAAAGCGGCTCTGCTTACATGGTTTTCTGCCTCTAAAGCAGCTCTGCTGACCTGGTTCTCTGGCTCTAGAGCAGCTCTGCTTACCTGGTTCTCTGTCTCTACAATGGCTCTGCTGACCTGGTTCTCTGGCTCTAAAGCACCTCTGATGACCTGGTTCTCTTGCTCTGCAGCAGCTCTGATGACCTGGTTCTCTGGCTCTAGAGCAGCTCTGCTGACCTGGTTCCTAGGCTCTAGAGCAGCTGTGCTGACCTGGTTCTCTGGCTCTAAAGCAGCTCTGCTGACCTGGTTCTTAGGCTCTAGAGCAGCTCTGCTGACCTGGTTCTCTGGCTCTAAAGCGGCTCTGCTGACCTGGTTCTCTGGCTCTAAAGTAGCTTTGCTGACCTGGTTCTCTGGCTCTAGAGCAGCTCTGCTGACCTGGTTCTTAGGCTCTAGAGCAGCTCTGCTGACCTGGTTCTCTGGCTCTACAGCAGCTCTGCTGATGTGCTTCTCTGGCTCTACAACGGCTGTGCTGACCTGGTTCTCTGGCTCTAAAGCAGCTCTGCTGACCCGGTTCTTTGGCTCTAGAGCATCTCTGCTGACCTGGTTTTTAGGGTATAGAGCAGCTCTGCTGACCTGGTCCTCTGGGTCTAAAGCAGCTCTACTGGCCTGGTTCTCTGGCTCTAGAGGAGCTCTTCTGACCTGGTTGTTACGCTCTAGAGCAGCTCTGCTGACTTGGTTGTTTGGCTGCAAAGCGGCACTGCTGACCTGGTTCTCTGATTATAAAGCGGCTCTGCTGACCTTGTTCTCTGGCTGTAAAGCGGCTCTGCTGACCTGGTTCTCTCCCTCTAAAGCAGCTCCGTTGACCTGGTTCTCTGGCTCTAGAGTAGCTCTGCTGACCTGGTTCTCTGGCTCTAAAACACCTCTGCTGACCTAGTTCTCTGGCTCTACAGCAGCTCTGCTGACATGTTTCTCTGGCTCTACAACAGCTCTGCTGACCTGGTTCTCTGCCTCTAGAGCAGCTCTGCTGACCTGGTTCTTAAGCTCTAGAGCGGCTCTGCTGTCCTGGTTTTCTGGCTCTAAAGCGGCTCTGCTGACCTGGTTCTCTGGCTCTAAAGCGGCTCTGCTTACATGGTTTTCTGCCTCTAAAGCAGCTCTGCTGACCTGGTTCTCTGGCTCTAGAGCAGCTCTGCTGACCTGGTTCTCTGTCTCTACAATGGCTCTGCTGACCTGGTTCTCTGGCTCTAAAGCACCTCTGATGACCTGGTTCTCTTGCTCTGCAGCAGCTCTGATGACCTGGTTCTCTGGCTCTAGAGCAGCTCTGCTGACCTGGTTCCTAGGCTCTAGAGCAGCTCTGCTGACCTGGTTCTTAGGCTCTAGAGCAGCTCTGCTGACCTGGTTCTCTGGCTCTAAAGCGGCTCTGCTGACCTGGTTCTCTGGCTCTAAAGTAGCTTTGCTGACCTGGTTCTCTGGCTCTAGAGCAGCTCTGCTGACTTGGTTCTTAGGCTCTAGAGCAGCTCTGCTGATCTGGTTCTCTGGCTCTAAAGCAGCTCTGCTGACCTGGTTCTCTGGCCCAAAACAGCTCTGCTGACCTGGTTTCTCTGGCTCAAAAGCAGCTCTGCTGACCGGGTTCTCTGCCTCTAAAGCAGCTCTGCTGACCTGGTTCTCTGACTCTAAAGCGGCTCTGCTGACCTGGTTCTCTCCCTCTAAAGTAGCTTTGCTGACCTGGTTCTCTGGCTCTAGAGCAGCTCTGCTGACTTGGTTCTTAGGCTTTAGAGCAGCTCTGCTGATCTGGTTCTCTGGCTCTAAAGCAGCTCTGCTGACCTGGTTCTCTGGCTCAAAAGCAGCTCTGCTGACCTGGTTTCTCTGGCTCAAAAGCAGCTCTGCTGACCGGGTTCTCTGCCTCTAGAGCAGCTTTGCTGACTTGGTTCTTAGGCTCTAGAGCAGCTCTGCTGACCTGGTCCTCTGGCTCTAAAGCAGCTCTGCTGACCTGGTTCTCTGGCTCTAAAACAGCTCTGCTGACCTGGTTCATTCCCTCTAAAGCAGCTCTGCTGACCTGGTTTCTCTGGCTCTACAGCAGCTCTGCTGACCTGGTCCTCTGGCTCTAGAGCAGCTCTGCTGACCTGGTTCTTAGGCTCTAGAGCAGCTCTGCTGACCTGGTTCTATGGCTCTAAAGCAGCTCTGCTGACCTGGTTCTTAGGCTCTAGAGCAGCGTTGCTGACCTAGTTCTCTGGCTCTAAAGCGGCTCTGCTGACCTGGTTCTCTGGGTCTAAAGCGGCTCTGCTGACCTGCTTCTCTGGCTCTAGAGCAGCTCTGCTGACCTGGTTCTTAGGCTCTAGAGCGGCTTTGCTGACCTGGTTCTCTGGCTCTAGGGCAGCTCTGCTGACCTGGTTCTCTGGCTCTAGAGCAGCTCTGCTGACCTGGTTCTCTGGCTCTACAACGGCTCTGCTGACCTGGTTCTCTGGCTCTAAAGCAGCTCTGCTGACCTAGTTCTATGGCTCTAAAGCAGCTCTGCTGACCTGATTCTCTGGCTCTAGAGCAGCTCTGCTGACCTGGTTCTCTCGCTCTAAAGCAGCTCTGCTGACCTGGTTCTCTGGCTCTAAAGCAGCTCTGCTGATCTGGTTCTCTGTCTCTACAGCGGCTCTGCTGACCCAGTTCTCTGGCTCTAAAGCAGCTCTACTGACCTGGTTCTCTCTCTCTAAAGCAGCTCTGCTGACCTGGTTTCTCTGGCTCTACAGCAGCGCTGCTGATCTGGTTCTCTCCCTCTAAAGCAGCTCTGCTGACCTGGTTCTCTGGCTCTAAAGCCGCTCTGCTGACCTGGTTCTATGGCTCTATAGCAGCTCTGCTGACCTGGTTCTCTGGCTCTAAAGCAGCTCTGCTGACCTGGTTCTCTGGCTCTAAAGCAGGTCTGCTGATCTGGTTCTCTGTCTCTACAGCGGCTCTGCTGACCCAGTTCTCTGGCTCTAAAACAGCTCTGCTGACCTGGTTCTCTCCCTCTAAAGCAACTCTGCTGACCTGGTTTCTCTGGCTCTACAGCAGCTCTGCTGATCTGGTTCTCTCCCTCTAAAGCAGCTCTGCTGACCTGGTTCTCTGGCTCCAAAGCCGCTCTGCTGACCTGGTTCTATGGCTCTATAGCAGCTCTGCTGACCTGGTTCTCTGGCTCTCAAGCAGCTCTGCTGACCTGGTTCTCTGGCTCTACAGCAGCTCTGCTGACGTGCTTCTCTGGCTCTACAACGGCTCTGCTGAACTGGTTCTCTGGCTCTAAAGCAGCTCTGCTGACCCGGTTCTTTGGCTCTAGAGCATCTCTGCTGACCTGGTTTTTAGGGTCTAGAGCAGCTCTACTGGCCTGGTTCTCTGGCTCTAGAGCAGCTCTTCTGACCTAGTTGTTACGCTCTAGAGCAGCTCTGCTGACTTGGTTGTTTGGCTGCAAAGCGGCACTGCTGACCTGGTTCTCTGATTATAAAGCGGCTCTGCTGACCTGGTTCTCTGGCTGTAAAGCGGCTCTGCTGACCTGGTTCTCTCCCTCTAAAGCAGCTCCGTTGACCTGGTTCTCTGGCTCTAGAGCAGCTCTGCTGACCTGGTTCTCTGGCTCTAAAACACCTCTGCTGACCTAGTTCTCTGGCTCTACAGCAGCTCTGCTGACATGTTTCTCTGGCTCTACAACAGCTCTGCTGACCTGGTTCTCTGCCTCTAGAGCAGCTCTGCTGACCTGGTTCTTAAGCTCTAGAGCGCCTCTGCTGTCCTGGTTCTCTGGCTCTAAAGCGGCTCTGCTGACCTGGTTCTCTGGCTCTAAAGCGGCTCTGCTTACATGGTTCTCTGCCTCTAAAGCAGCTCTGCTGACCTGGTTCTCTGGCTCTAGAGCAGCTCTGCTTACCTGGTTGTCTGTCTCTACAATGGCTCTGCTGACCTGGTTCTCTGGCTCTAAAGCACCTCTGCTGACCTGGTTCTCTTGCTCTGCAGCAGCTCTGATGACCTGGTTCTCTGGCTCTAGAGCAGCTCTGCTGACCTGGTTCCTAGGCTCTAGAGCAGCTGTGCTGACCTGGTTCTCTGGCTCTAAAGCAGCTCTGCTGACCTGGTTCTTAGGCTCTAGAGCAGCTCTGCTGACCTGGTTCTCTGGCTCTAGAGCGGATCTGCTGACCTGGTTCCTGGCTCTAAATCGGCTCTGCTGACCTGGTTCTCTGGCTCTAAAGTGGCTCTGCTGACCTGGTTCTCTGGCTCTAAAGTAGCTTTGCTGACCTGGTTCTCTGGCTCTAGAGCAGCTCTGCTGACTTGGTTCTTAGGCTCTAGAGCAGCTCTGCTGATCTGGTTCTCTGGCTCTAAAGCAGCTCTGCTGACCTGGTTCTCTGGCTCTAAAGCAGATCTGCTGACCTGGTTCTCTGGCTCAAAAGCAGCTCTGCTGACCTGGTTTCTCTAGCTCAAAAGCAGCTCTGCTGACTGGGTTCTCTGCCTCTAGAGCAGCTTTGCTGACTTGGTTCTTAGGCTCTAGAGTATCTTTGCTGACCTGGTTCTCTGGCTCTAAAGCAGCTCTGCTGACCTGGATCTCTGGCTCTAAAACAGCTCTGCTGACCTGGTTCATTCCCTCTAAAGCAGCTCTGCTGACCTGGTTTCTCTGGCTCTACAGCAGCTCTGCTGACCTGGTTCTCTGGCTCTAGAGCAGCTCTGCTGACCTGGTTCTTAGGCTCTAGAGCAGCTCCGCTGACCTGGTTCTATGGCTCTAAAGCAGCTCTGCTGACCTGGTTCTTAGGCTCTAGAGCAGTGTTGCTGACCTAGTTCTCTGGCTCTAAAGCGGATCTGCTGACCTGGTTCTCTGGGTCTAAAGCGGCTCTGCTGACCTGGTTCTCTGGCTCAAGAGCAGCTCTGCTGTCCTGGTTCTCTGGCTCTAAAGTGACTCTGCTTACCTGGTTCTCTGGTTCTAAAGAGGCTCTGCTGACGTGGTTCTCTGGCTCTAGAGCACCTCTGCTGACCGGGTTCTTTGGCTCTAGAGCACCTCTGCTGACCTGGTTCTTAGGGTCTAGAGCAGCTCTGCTGACATGGTTTTCTGGCTCTACAATGGCTCTGCAGACGTGGTCCTCTGGCTCTAAAGCAGCTCTGCTGACCTGGTTCTATGGGTCTAAAGCAGCTCTGCTGACCTGGTTCTCTAGCTATACAGCAGCTCTGCTGACTTAGTTCACTGGCTCTACAGCAACTCTGCTGACCTGATTCTTAGGCTCTAGAGCTGCTCTGATGACCTAGTTGTCTGGCTCTAAAGCGGCTCTGCTGACCTAGATCTCTGGCTATAAAGCGGCTCTGCTGACCTGGTTCTCTGGCTCTAAAGTGGCTCTGCTGACCTGGTTCTCTCCCTCTAAAGCAGCTCTGCTGACCTGGTTCTCTGGCTCTAGAGCAGCTCTGCTGAACTGTTCTCTGGCTCTAGAGCAGCTCTGCTGACATGGTTCTTAGGCTCTATGGCAGCTCTGCTGACCTGGTTCTCTGGCTCTGCAACGGCCCTGCTGACCTGGTTCTCTGTATCTAAAGCAGCTCTGCTGACCTGGTTCTCTGGCTCTAAAGCACCTCTGCTGACCTGGTTCTCTGGCTCTACAGCAGCTCTGCTGACATTGTTCTCTGGCTCTACAACAGCTCTGCTGACTGGTTTCTCTGGCTCTAAAGCAGCTCTGCTGACCTGGTTCTATGGCTCTAAAGCAGCTCTGCTGACCTGGTTCTATGGCTCTAGAGCAGCTCTGCTGACCTGGTTCTCTGGCTCTACAACGGCTCTGCTGACCTGGTCGTCTGGCTCTAAAGCAGCTCTGCTGACCTGGTTCTCTGGCTCTACAGCAGCTCTACTGACCTGGTTCACTGGCTCTACAGCAACTCTGCTGACCTGATTCTTAGGCTCTAGAGCAGCTCTGATGACCTAGTTGTCTGGCTCTAAAGCGGCTCTGCTGACCTGGATCTCTGGCTATAAAGCGGCTCTGCTGACCTGGTTCTCTGGCTCTAAAGCGGCTCTGCTGACCTGGTTCTCTCCCTCTAAAGCAGCTCTGCTGACCTGGTTCTCTGGCTCTAGAGCAGCTCTGCGGACCTGGTTCTCTAGCTCTACAGCAGCTCTGCTGAACTGTTCTCTGGCTCTAGAGCAGCTCTGCTGACATGGTTCTTAGGCTCCATGGCAGCTCTGCTGACCTGGTTGTCTGGCTCTGCAACGGCCCTGCTGACCTGGTTCTCTGGATCTAAAGCAGCTCTGCTGACCTGGTTCTCTGGCTCTAAAGCACCTCTGCTGACCTGGTTCTCTGGCTCTACAGCAGCTCTGCTGACATTGTTCTCTGGCTCTACAACAGCTCTGCTGACCTGTTTCTCTGGCTCTAAAGCAGCTCTGCTGACCTCGTTCTATGTCTCTAGAGCAGCTCTGCTGACCTCGTTCTCTGGCTCTAAAGCAGCTCTGCTGACCTGGTTCTCTCGCTCTAAAGCAGCTCTGCTGACCTGCTTCTCTGCCTCTAGAGTAGCTCTGCTGACCTAGTTCTCTGGCTCTAAAGCGGCTTTGCTGACCTGGTTCTCTGGCTCTAAAGTGGCTCTGCTGACCTGGTTCTCTGGCTCAAGGGCAGCTTTGCTGACCTGGGGCCATATTATCAAGGAACGGCGATAACATTATCGCCAGGAAACTGCCGCTAAAGCGGTGATAATGGGCTTGATAATATGCCCTTGTGAATTCCCATAGAAGCCCAGGTTCACACCAGAACCTGGGCTTCTATGGGAATTCACAAGGGAATATTATCAAGCCCATTATCGCCGCCTTATCGCCGTTCCTTGATAATATGGCCCCACGTTCTTAGGCTCTAGAGCAGCTCTGCTGACCTAGTTCTATGGCTCTAAATCAGCTCTGCTGACCTGGTTCTTAGGTTCTAGAGCAGCTCTGCTGACCTGGTTCTCTGGCATTAAAACAGCTCTGCTGACCTGGTTCTTAGGCTCTAGAGCAGCTCTGCTGACCTGGTTCTTTGGCTCTAGAGCACCTCTGCTGACCTGGTTCTTAGGGTCTAGAGCAGCTCTGCTGACCTGGTTCTTTGGCTCTAGAGCACCTCTGCTGACCTGGTTCTTAGGGTCTAGAGCAGCTCTGCTTACCTGGTTCTCTGGCTCTACAACGGCTCTGCTGACCTGGTCCTCTGGGTCTAAAGCAGCTCTGCTGACCTGGTTCTCTGGCTCTACAGCAGCTCTACTGACCTGGTTCACTAGCTCTACAGCAGCTCTGCTGACCTGGTTCTTAGGCTCTAGAGAAGCTCTGCTGACCTGGTTGTCTGGCTCTAAAGCAGCTTTGTTGACCTGGCTCTAGAGCGGCTCTGCTGACCTGGTTCTTTGGCTCTAGAGCACCTCTGCTCACCTGGTTCTTAGGGTCTAGAGCAGCTCTGCTGACCTGGTTCTCTGGCTCTAAAACCGCTCTGCTGACCTGGTCGTCTAGCTCTAAAGCAGCTCTGCAGACCTGGTTCTCTGGCTCTACAGCAGCTCTACTGACCTGGTTCACTGGCTCTACAGCAGCTCTGCTGACCTGGTTCTTAGGATCTAGAGAAGCTCTGCTGACCTGGTTGTCTGGCTCTAAAGCGGCTCTGCTGACCTAGTTCTCTGGCTATAAAGCGGCTCTCCTGACCTGGTTCTCTGGCTCTAAAGCAGCTCTGCTGACCTGTTTCTCCGGCTCTAGAGCAGCTCTGCTGACCTGGTTCTCTGGCTCTACAACGACTCTGCTGACCTAGTTCTCTGGCTCTAAAGAACCTCTGCTGACCTGGTTCTGTGGCTCTAAAGCTGCTCTGCTGACATTGTTCTCTGGCTCTAGAACAGCTCTGCTGACCTAGTTCTCTGGCTCTAAAGCGGCTCTGCCGACCTGGTCCTCTGGCTCTAAAGCAGCACTGCTGACCTGGTTCTATGGGTCTAAAGCAGCTCTGCTGACCTGGTTCTCTGGCTCTAAAGCGGCTCTGCAGACCTGGTTCTCTGGCTCTAAAGCAGCACTGCTGACCTGGTTATCTGGCTCTACAGCAGCTCTGCTGACGTGCTTCTCTGGCTCTACAACGGCTCTGCTGACCTGGTTCTCTGGCTCTAAAGCAGCTCTGCTGACCCGGTTCTTTGGCTCTAGAGCATCTCTGCTGACCTGGTTTTTAGGGTCTAGAGCAGCTCTACTGGCCTGGTTCTCTGGCTCTAGAGCAGCTCTTCTGACCTGGTTGATACGCTCTAGAGCAGCTCTGCTGACTTGGTTGTTTGGCTGCAAAGCGGCACTGCTGACCTGGTTCTCTGATTATAAAGCGGCTCTGCTGACCTGGTTCTCTGGCTGTAAAGCGGCTCTGCTGACCTGGTTCTCTCCCTCTAAAGCAGCTCCGTTGACCTGGTTCTCTGGCTCTAGAGCAGCTCTCCTGACCTGGTTCTCTGGCTCTAAAACACCTCTGCTGACCTAGTTCTCTGGCTCTACAGCAGCTCTGCTGACATGTTTCTCTGGCTCTACAACAGCTCTACTGACCTGGTTCTCTGCCTCTAGAGCAGCTCTGCTGACCTGGTTCTTAAGCTCTAGAGCGGCTCTGCTGTCCTGGTTCTCTGGCTCTAAAGCGGCTCTGCTGACCTGGTTCTCTGGCTCTAAAGCGGCTCTGCTTACATGGTTCTCTGCCTCTAAAGCAGCTCTGCTGACCTGGTTCTCTGGCTCTAGAGCAGCTCTGCTTACCTGGTTGTCTGTCTCTACAATGGCTCTGCTGACCTGGTTCTCTGGCTCTAAAGCACCTCTGCTGACCTGGTTCTCTTGCTCTGCAGCAGCTCTGATGACCTGGTTCTCTGGCTCTAGAGCAGCTCTGCTGACCTGGTTCCTAGGCTCTAGAGCAGCTGTGCTGACCTGGTTCTCTGGCTCTAAAGCAGCTCTGCTGACCTGGTTCTTAGGCTCTAGAGCAGCTCTGCTGACCTGGTTCTCTGGCTCTAAAGCGGCTCTGCTGACCTGGTTCTCTGGCCCTGGAGTGGCTCTGCTGACCTTGTTCTCTGGCTCTAGAGCGGATCTGCTGACCTGGTTCCTGGCTCTAAATCGGCTCTGCTGACCTGGTTCTCTGGCTCTAAAGCGGCTCTGCTGACCTGGTTCTCTGGCTCTAAAGTAGCTTTGCTGACCTGGTTCTCTGGCTCTAGAGCAGCTCTGCTGACTTGGTTCTTAGGCTCTAGAGCAGCTCTGCTGATCTGGTTCTCTGGCTCTAAAGCAGCTCTGCTGACCTGGTTCTCTGGCTCAAAAGCAGCTCTGCTGACCTGGTTTCTCTGGCTCAAAAGCAGCTCTGCTGACCGGGTTCTCTGCCTCTAGAGCAGCTTTGCTGACTTGGTTCTTAGGCTCTAGAGCAGCTCTGCTGACCTGGTTCTCTGGCTCTAAAGCAGCTCTGCTGACCTGGTTCTCTGGCTCTAAAACAGCTCTGCTGACCTGGTTCATTCCCTCTAAAGCAGCTCTGCTGACCTGGTTTCTCTGGCTCTACAGCAGCTCTGCTGACCTGGTTCTCTGGCTCTAGAGCAGCTCTGCTGACCTGGTTCTTAGGCTCTAGAGCAGCTCTGCTGACCTGGTTCTATGGCTCTAAAGCAGCTCTGCTGACCTGGTTCTTAGGCTCTAGAGCAGCGTTGCTAACCTAGTTCTCTGGCTCTAAAGCGGCTCTGCTGACCTGGTTCTCTGCGTCTAAAGCGGCTCTGCTGACCTGGTTCTCTGGCTCAAGAGCAGCTCTGCTGCCCTGGTTCTCTGGCTCTAAAGTGACTCTGCTTACCTGGTTCTCTGGTTCTAAAGTGGCTCTGCTGACGTGGTTCTCTGGCTCTAGAGCACCTCTGCTGACCAGGTTATTTGGCTCTAGAGCACCTCTGCTGACCTGGTTCTTAGGGTCTAGAGCAGCTCTGCTGACATGGTTTTCTGGCTCTACAATGGCTCTGCAGACGTGGTCCTCTGGCTCTAAAGCAGCTCTGCTGACCTGGTTCTATGGGTCTAAAGCAGCTCTGCTGACCTGGTTCTCTAGCTATACAGCAGCTCTGCTGACTTGGTTCACTGGCTCTACAGCAACTCTGCTGACCTGATTCTTAGGCTCTAGAGCTGCTCTGATGACCTAGTTGTCTGGCTCTAAAGCGGCTCTGCTGAACTAGATCTCTGGCTATAAAGCGGCTCTGCTGACCTGGTTCTCTGGCTCTAAAGTGGCTCTGCTGACCTGGTTCTCTCCCTCTAAAGCAGCTCTGCTGACCTGGTTCTCTGGCTCTAGAGCAGCTCTGCTGAACTGTTCTCTGGCTCTAGAGCAGCTCTGCTGACATGGTTCTTAGGCTCTATGGCAGCTCTGCTGACCTGGTTCTCTGGCTCTGCAACGGCCCTGCTGACCTGGTTCTCTGGATCTAAAGCAGCTCTGCTGACCTGGTTCTCTGGCTCTAAAGCACCTCTGCTGACCTGGTTCTCTGGCTCTACAGCAGCTCTGCTGACATTGTTCTCTGGCTCTACAACAGCTCTGCTGACCTGTTTCTCTGGCTCTAAAGCAGCTCTGCTGACCTGGTTCTATGGCTCTAAAGCAGCTCTGCTGACCTGGTTCTATGGCTCTAGAGCAGCTCTGCTGACCTGGTTCTCTGGCTCTACAACGGCTCTGCTGACCTGGTCGTCTGGCTCTAAAGCAGCTCTGCTGACCTGGTTCTCTGGCTCTACAGCAGCTCTACTGACCTGGTTCACTGGCTCTACAGCAACTCTGCTGACCTGATTCTTAGGCTCTAGAGCAGCTCTGATGACCTAGTTGTCTGGCTCTAAAGCGGCTCTGCTGACCTGGATCTCTGGCTATAAAGCAGCTCTGCTGACCTGGTTCTCTGGCTCTAAAGCGGCTCTGCTGACCTGGTTCTCTCCCTCTAAAGCAGCTCTGCTGACCTGGTTCTCTGGCTCTAGAGCAGCTCTGCGGACCTGGTTCTCTAGCTCTACAGCAGCTCTGCTGAACTGTTCTCTGGCTCTAGAGCAGCTCTGCTGACATGGTTCTTAGGCTCCATGGCAGCTCTGCTGGCCTGGTTGTCTGGCTCTGCAACGGCCCTGCTGACCTGGTTCTCTGGATCTAAAGCAGCTCTGCTGACCTGGTTCTCTGGCTCTAAAGCACCTCTGCTGACCTGGTTCTCTGGCTCTACAGCAGCTCTGCTGACATTGTTCTCTGGCTCTACAACAGCTCTGCTGACCTGTTTCTCTGGCTCTAAAGCAGCTCTGCTGACCTGGTTCTATGTCTCTAGAGCAGCTCTGCTGACCTCGTTCTCTGGCTCTAAAGCAGCTCTGCTGACCTGGTTCTCTCGCTCTAAAGCAGCTCTGCTGACCTGCTTCTCTGCCTCTAGAGTAGCTCTGCTGACCTAGTTCTCTGGCTCTAAAGCGGCTTTGCTGACCTGGTTCTCTGGCTCTAAAGTGGCTCTGCTGACCTGGTTCTCTGGCTCAAGGGCATCTTTGCTGACCTGGGGCCATATTATCAAGGAACGGCGATAACATTATTGCCAGGAAACTGCCGCTAAAGCGGTGATAATGGGCTTGATAATATGCCCTTGTGAATTCCCATAGAAGCCCAGGTTCACACCAGAACCTGGGCTTCTATGGGAATTCACAAGGGAATATTATCAAGCCCATTATCGCCACCTTATCGCCGTTCCTTGATAATATGGCCCCACGTTCTTAGGCTCTAGAGCAGCTCTGCTGACCTAGTTCTATGGCTCTAAATCAGCTCTGCTGACCTGGTTCTTAGGTTCTAGAGCAGCTCTGCTGACCTGGTTCTCTGGCATTAAAACAGCTCTGCTGACCTGGTTCTTAGGCTCTAGAGCAGCTCTGCTGACCTGGTTCTTTGGCTCTAGAGCACCTCTGCTGACCTGGTTCTTAGGGTCTAGAGCAGCTCTGCTGACCTGGTTCTTTGGCTCTAGAGCACCTCTGCTGACCTGGTTCTTAGGGTCTAGAGCAGCTCTGCTGACCTGGTTCTCTGGCTCTACAACGGCTCTGCTGACCTGGTCATCTGGGTCTAAAACAGCTCTGCTGACCTGGTTCTCTGGCTCTACAGCAGCTCTACTGACCTGGTTCACTGGCTCTACAGCAGCTCTGCTGACCTGGTTCTTAGGCTCTAGAGAAGCTCTGCTGACCTGGTTGTCTGGCTCTAAAGCGGCTTTGCTGACCTGGCTCTAGAGCGGCTCTGCTGACTTGGTTCTCTGGCTCTAGAGCAGCTCTGCTGACCTGGTTCTTTGGCTCTAGAGCACCTCTGCTCACCTGGTTCTTAGGGTCTAGAGCAGCTCTGCTGACCTGGTTCTCTGGCTCTAAAACCGCTCTGCTGACCTGGTCGTCTAGCTCTAAAGCAGCTCTGCAGACCTGGTTCTCTGGCTCTACAGCAGCTCTACTGACCTGGTTCACTGGCTCTACAGCAGCTCTGCTGACCTGGTTCACTGGCTCTACAGCAGCTCTGCTGACCTGGTTCTTAGGATCTAGAGAAGCTCTGCTGACCTGGTTGTCTGGCTCTAAAGCGGCTCTGCTGACCTGGTTCTCTGGCTATAAAGCGGCTCTCCTGACCTGGTTCTCTGGCTCTAAAGCAGCTCTGCTGACCTGTTTCTCTGGCTCTAGAGCAGCTCTGCTGACCTGGTTCTCTGGCTCTACAACGACTCTGCTGACCTAGTTCTCTGGCTCTAAAGAACCTCTGCTGACCTGGTTCTGTGGCTCTAAAGCTGCTCTGCTGACATTGTTCTCTGGCTCTACAACAGCTCTGCTGACCTGGTTCTCTGGCTCTAAAGCAGCTCTACTGACCTGGTTCTTAGGCTCTAGAACAGCTCTGCTGACCTAGTTCTCTGCCTCTACAGCAGCTCTACTGACCTGGTTCACTGGCTCTACAGCAGCTCTGCTGACCTGGTTCTTAGGATCTAGAGAAGCTCTGCTGACCTGGTTGTCTGGCTCTAAAGCGGCTCTGCTGACCTGGTTCTCTGGCTATAAAGTGGCTCTCCTGACCTGGTTCTCTGGCACTAAAGCGGCTCTGCTGACCTAGTTCTCTGGCTCTAAAGAACCTCTGCTGACCTGGTTCTGTGGCTCTAAAGCTGCTCTGCTGACATTGTTCTCTGGCTCTACAACAGCTCTGCTGACCTGGTTCTCTGGCTCTAAAGCAGCTCTGCTGACCTGGTTCTTAGGCTCTAAAGCGGCTCTGCCGACCTGGTCCTCTGGCTCTAAAGCAGCACTGCTGACCTGGTCCTCTGGCTCTAAAGCAGCACTGCTGACCTGGTTCTATGGGTCTACAGCAGCTCTGCTGACCTGGTTCTCTGGCTCTAAAGCAGCTCTGCAGACCTGGTTCTCTGGCTCTAAAGCAGCACTGCTGACCTGGTTCTTTGGCTCTAGAGCAGCTCTGCTGACCTGGTTCTCTGGCTCTACAACGACTCTGATGACCTAGTTCTCTGGCTCTAAAGAACCTCTGCTGACCTGGTTCTGTGGCTCTAAAGCTGCTCTGCTGACATTGTTCTCTGGCTCTACAACAGCTCTGCTGACCTGGTTCTCTGGCTCTAAAGCAGCTCTGCTGACCTGGTTCTTAGGATCTAGAACAGCTCTGCTGACCTAGTTCTCTGGCTCTACAGCAGCTCTACTGACCTGGTTCACTGGCTCTACAGCAGCTCTGCTGACCTGGTTCTTAGGATCTAGAGAAGCTCTGCTGACCTGGTTGTCTGGCTCTAAAGCAGCTCTGCTGACCTGGTTCTCTGGCTATAAAGCGGCTCTCCTGACCTGGTTCTCTGGCACTAAAGCAGCTCTGCTGACCTATTTCTCTGGCTCTAAAGAACCTCTGCTGATCTGGTTCTGTGGCTCTAAAGCTGCTCTGATGACATTGTTCTCTGGCTCTACAACAGCTCTGCTGACCTGGTTCTCTGGCTCTAAAGCAGCACTGCTGACCTGGTTCTAAGGCTCTAGAACAGCTCTGCTGACCTAGTTCTCTGGCTCTAAAGCGGCTCTGCCGACCTGGTCCTCTGGCTCTAAAGCAGCACTGCTGACCTGGTTCTATGGGTCTAAAGCAGCTCTGCTGATCTGGTTCTCTGGCTCTAAAGCGGCTCTGCAGACCTGGTTCTCTGGCTCTAAAGCAGCTCTGCTGACCTGGTTCTTAGGCTCTAGAGCAGCTCTGCTGACCTGGTTCTCTGGCTCTACAACGGCTCTGCTGACCTGGTTCTCTGGCTCTAAAGAAGCTCTGCTGACCTGGTTCTCTGGCTCTAGAGCAGCTCTGCTGACCTGGTTCATAGGCTCTAGAGCAGCTGTGCTGACCTGGTTCTCTGGCTCCAAAGCAGCTCTGCTGACCTGGTTCTTAGGATCTAGAGCAGCTCTGCTGACCTGGTTTTCTGGCTCTAAAGCGGCTCTGCTGACCTGGTTCTCTGGCCCTAGCGTGGATCTGCTGACCATTTTCTCTGGCTCTAGAGCGGATCTGCTGACCTGGTTCCTGGCTCTAGAGCAGCTCTGCTGACCTGGTTCCTGGCTCTAGAGTAGCTCTGCTGACCTGGTTCTCTGGCTCTAGAGCATCTCTACTGACCTGGTTCTTAGGCTCTAGAGCAGCTCTGCTGACCTGGTTCTCTGGTTCTACACCTGCCCTGCTGACCTGGTTCGCTGTCTCTACAGCAGCTCTGCTGACCTGGTTCTTAGGCTCTAGAGCGGCTCTGCTGACCTGGTTCTCTGGCTCTAAAGCAGCTTTGCTGACCTGGTTCTCTGGCTCTAGAGCAGCTCTGCTGACTTGGTTCTTATGCTCTAGAGCAGCTCTACTGATCTGGTTCTTTGGCTCTAAAGCAGCTCTGCTGGCCTGGTTCTCTGGCTCAAAAGCAGCTCTGGTGACCTGGTTTCTCTGGCTCTACAGCAGCTCTGATGACCGGGTTCTCTTCCTCTAGAGCAGCTTTGCTGACTTGGTTCTTAGGCTCTAAAGCAGCTTTGCTGACCTGGTTCTCTGGCTCTAGAGCAGCTCTGCTGACTTGGTTCTTATGCTCTAGAGCAGCTCTACTGATCTGGTTCTCTGGCTCTAAAGCGGCTCTCCTGACCTGGTTCTCTGGCTCTAAAGCAGCTCTGCTGACCTGTTTCTCTGGCTCTAGAGCAGCTCTGCTGACCTGGTTCTCTGGCTCTACAACGACTCTGCTGACCTAGTTCTCTGGCTCTAAAGAACCTCTGCTGACCTGGTTCTGTGGCTCTAAAGCTGCTCTGCTGACAATGTTCTCTGGCTCTACAACAGCTCTGCTGACCTGGTTCTCTGGCTCTAAAGCAGCTCTGCTGACCTGGTTCTTAGGCTCTAGAACAGCTCTGCTGACCTAGTTCTCTGGCTCTACAGCAGCTCTACTGACCTGGTTCACTGGCTCTACAGCAGCTCTGCTGACCTGGTTCTTAGGATCTAGAGAAGCTCTGCTGACCTGGTTGTCTGGCTCTAAAGCGGCTCTGCTGACCTGGTTCTCTGGCTATAAAGTGGCTCTCCTGACCTGGTTCTCTGGCACTAAAGCGGCTCTGCTGACCTAGTTCTCTGGCTCTAAAGAACCTCTGCTGACCTGGTTCTGTGGCTCTAAAGCTGCTCTGCTGACATTGTTCTCTTTCTCTACAACAGCTCTGCTGACCTGGTTCTCTAGCTCTAAAGCAGCTCTTCTGACCTGGTTCTTAGGCTCTAGAACAGCTCTGCTGACCTAGTTCTCTGGCTCTAAAGCGGCTCTGCCGACCTGGTCCTCTGGCTCTAAAGCAGCACTGCTGACCTGGTTCTATGGGTCTAAAGCAGCTCTGCTGACCTGGTTCTCTGGCTCTAAAGCGGCTCTGCAGACCTGGTTCTCTGGCTCTAAAGCAGCACTGCTGACCTGGTTCTTAGGCTCTAGAGCAGCTCTGCTGACCTGGTTCTCTGGCTCTACAACGACTCTGCTGACCTAGTTCTCTGGCTCTAAAGAACCTCTGCTGACCTGGTTCTGTGGCTCTAAAGCTGCTCTGCTGACATTGTTCTCTGGCTCTACAACAGCTCTGCTGACCTGGTTCTCTGGCTCTAAAGCAGCTCTGCTGACCTGGTTCTTAGGCTCTAGAACAGCTCTGCTGACCTAGTTCTCTGGCTCTACAGCAGCTCTACTGACCTGGTTCACTGGCTCTACAGCAGCTCTGCTGACCTGGTTCTTAGGATCTAGAGAAGCTCTGCTGACCTGGTTGTCTGGCTCTAAAGCGGCTCTGCTGACCTGGTTCTCTGGCTATAAAGCGGCTCTCCTGACCTGGTTCTCTGGCACTAAAGCTGCTCTGCTGACCTAGTTCTCTGGCTCTAAAGAACCTCTGCTGATCTGGTTCTGTGGCTCTAAAGCTGCTCTGCTGACATTGTTCTCTGGCTCTACAACAGCTCTGCTGACCTAGTTCTCTGGCTCTAAAGCAGCTCTGCTGACCTGGTTCTTAGGCTCTAGAACAGCTCTGCTGACCTAGTTCTCTGGCTCTAAAGCGGCTCTGCCGACCTGGTCCTCTGGCTCTAAAGCAGCACTGCTGACCTGGTTCTATGGGTCTAAAGCAGCTCTGCTGACCTGGTTCTCTGGCTCTAAAGCGGCTCTGCAGACCTGGTTCTCTGGCTCTAAAGCAGCTCTGCTGACCTGGTTCTTAGGCTCTAGAGCAGCTCTGCTGACCTGGTTCTCTGGCTCTACAACGGCTCTGCTGACCTGGTTCTCTGGCTCTAAAGAAGCTCTGCTGACCTGGTTCTCTGGCTCTAGAGCAGCTCTGCTGACCTGGTTCATAGGCTCTAGAGCAGCTGTGCTGACCTGGTTCTCTGGCTCCAAAGCAGCTCTGCTGACCTGGTTCTTAGGATCTAGAGCAGCTCTGCTGACCTGGTTTTCTGGCTCTAAAGCGGCTCTGCTGACCTGGTTCTCTGGCCCTAGCATGGATCTGCTGACCTTTTTCTCTGGCTCTAGAGCGGATCTGCTGACCTGGTTCCTGGCTCTAGAGCAGCTCTGCTGACCTGGTTCCTGGCTCTAGAGTAGCTCTGCTGACCTGGTTCTCTGGCTCTAGAGCATCTCTACTGACCTGGTTCTTAGGCTCTAGAGCAGCTCTGCTGACCTGGTTCTCTGGTTCTACACCTGCCCTGCTGACCTGGTTCGCTGTCTCTACAGCAGCTCTGCTGACCTGGTTCTTAGGCTCTAGAGCGGCTATGCTGACCTGGTTCTCTGGCTCTAAAGCAGCTTTCCTGACCTGGTTCTCTGGCTCTAGAGCAGCTCTGCTGACTTGGTTCTTATGCTCTAGAGCAGCTCTACTGATCTGGTTCTCTGGCTCTAAAGCAGCTCTGCTGGCCTGGTTCTCTGGCTCAAAAGCAGCTCTGGTGACCTGGTTTCTCTGGCTCTACAGCAGCTCTGATGACCGGGTTCTCTTCCTCTAGAGCAGCTTTGCTGACCTGGTTCTTAGGCTCTAGAGCAGCTCTGCTGATCTGGTTCTCTGGCTCTAAAGCAGCTCTGCTTACCTAGTTCTCTGGCTCTAAAACAGCTCTGCTGACCTGGTTCTCTCCCTCTAAAGCAGCTCTGCTGACCTGGTTTCTCTGGCTCTACAGCAGCTCTGCTGACCTGGTTCTCTGGCTCTAGAGCAGCTCTGCTGACCTGCTTCTTAGGCTCTAGAGCAGCTCTGCTGACCTGGTTCTATGGCTCTAAAGCAGCTCTGCTGACGTGGTTCTTAGGCTCTAGAGCAGCTTTGATGACCTGGTTCTCAGGCTCTAAAGCCGCTCTGCTGACCTTGGTCTCTGGGTCTAAAGCGGCTCTGTTGACCTGGTTCTTTTGCTCTAAAGCAGCTCTGCTAACCTGGTTCTCTGGCTCTAAAGTACCTCTGCTGACCTGGTTCTCTGGTTCTAAAGCGCCTCTGCTGACCTGGTTCTCTGGCTCAAGAGCAGCTCTGCTGACCTGCTTCTCTAGCTCTGCTGACCTTCTTCTCTGGCTCTAAAGCAGTTCTGCTGACCTGGTTCTCTGGCTCTAAAGCACCTCTGCTGACCTGGTTCTTTGGCTCTAGAGCACCTCTGCTGACCTGGTTCTTAGGGTCTAGAGCAGCTTTGCTGACCTGGTTCTCTGGCTCTACAACGGCTCTGCTGACCTGGTTCTCTGGCTCTAAAGCAGCTCTGCTGACCTGGTTCTCTGGCTCTAAAGCACCTCTGCTGACCTGGTTCTTTGGCTCTAGAGCACCTCTGCTGACCTGGTTCTTAGGGTCTAGAGCAGCTTTGCTGACCTGGTTCTCTGGCTCTACAACGGCTCTGCTGACCTGGTTCTCTGGCTCTAAAGCAGCTCTGCTGACCTGGCTCTATGGCTCTAAAGCAGCTCTGCTGACCTGGGTCTCTGGCTCTAGAGCAGCTCTGCTGACCTGGTTCTCTCGCTCTAAAGCAGCTCTGCTGACCTGGTTCTCTGGCTCTAATGCAGCTCTGCTGATCTGGTTCTCTGTCTCTACAGCAGCTCTGCTGACCCAGTTCTCTGGCTCTAAAGCAGCTCTGCTGACCTGGTTCTCTCCCTCTAAAGCAGCTCTGCTGACCTGGTTTATCTGGCTCTACAGCAGCTCTGCTGATCTGGTTCTCTCCCTCTAAAGCAGCTCTGCTGACCTGGTTCTCTGGCTCTAAAGCCGCTCTGCTGACCTGGTTCTATGGCTCTATAGCAGCTCTGCTGACCTGGTTCTCTGGCTCTAAAGCAGCTCTGCTGACCTGGTTCTCTGGCTCTAAAGCAGCTCTGCTGATCTGGTTCTCTGTCTCTACAGCTTCTCTGCTGACCCAGTTCTCTGGCTCTAAAGCAGCTCTGCTGACCTGGTTCTCTCCCTCTAAAGCAGCTCTGCTGACCTGGTTTCTCTGGCTCTCCAGCAGCTCTGTTGATCTGGTTCTCTCCCTCTTAAGCAGCCCTGCTGACCTGGTTCTCTGGCTCTAAATCCGCTCTGCTGACCTGGTTCTATGGCTTTATAGCAGCTCTGCTGACCTAGTTCTCTGGCTCTAAAGCAGCTCTGCTGACATGGTTATCTGGCTCTAGAGCAGCTCTGCTGATGTGCTTCTCTGGCTCTACAACGGCTCTGCTGACCTGGTTCTCTGGCTGTAAAGCAGCTCTGCTGACCTGGTTCTCTGGCTCTAGAGCATCTCTGCTGACCTGGTTCTTAGGGTCTAGAGCAGCTCTGCTGACCTGGTCATCTGGGTCTAAAGCAGCTCTACTGACCACGTTCTATGGCTCTAAAGCAGCTCTGCCGAGCTGGTTCTCTGGCTCTAGAGCAGCTCTTCTGACCTGGTTGTTAGGCTCTAGAGCAGCTCTGCTGACTTGGTTGTTTGGCATTAAAGCGGCACTGCTGACCTGGTTCTCTGATTATAAAGCGGCTCTGGTGACCTGGTTCTCTGGCTGTAAAGCGGCTCCGCTGACCTGGTTCTCTGGCTCTAGAGCAGCTCTGCTGACCTGGTTATCTGGCTCTAAAACACCTTTGCTGACCTAGTTCTCTGGCTCTAGAGCAGCTCTGCTGACATGTTTCTCTGGCTCTACAACAGCTCTGCTGACCTGGTTCTCTGCCTCTAAAGCAGCTCTGCTGACCTGGTTCTAAGCTCTAGAGCGGCTCTGCTGTCCTGGTTCTCTGGCTCTAAAGCGGCTCTGCTGACCTGTTTCTCTGGCTCTAAAGCGGCTCTGCTTACGTGGTTCTCTGCCTCTAAAGCCGCTCTGCTGACCTGGTTCTCTGGCTCTAGAGCAGCTCTGCTGACCTGGTTCTCTCTCTCTACAATGACTCTGCTGACCTGGTTCTCTGGCTCTAGAGCATCTCTGCTGACCTGGTTCTTAGGGTCTAGAGCAGCTCTGCTGACCTGGTCCTCTGGGTCTAAAGCAGCTCTACTGACCTGGTTCTATGGCTCTAAAGCAGCTCTGCCGACCTGGTTCTCTGGCTCAAGAGCAGATCTTGTGACCTGGTTGTTATGCTATAGAGCAGCTCTGCTGACTTGGTTCTTTGGCTGCAAAGCGGCACTGCTGACATGGTTCTCTGATTATAAAGCGGCTCTGCTGACCTGGTTCTCTGGCTGTAAAGCGGCTCTGCTGACCTGGTTCTCTGCCTCTAAAGCAGCTCCGCTGAGCTGGTTCTCTGACTCTAGAGCTGCTCTGCTGACCTGGTTCTCTGGCTCTAAAACACCTCTGCTGACCTAGTTCTCTGGCTCTACAGCAGCCCTGCTGACATGTTTCTCTTGCTCTACAACAGCTCTGCCGACCTGGTTCTCTGCCTCTAGAGCAGCTCTGCTGACCTGGTTCTTAAGCTCTAGAGCGGCTCTGCTGTCCTGGTTCTCTGGCTCTAAAGCGGTTCTGCTGACCTGGTTCTCTGGCTCTAAAGCAGCTCTGCTGACGTGGTTCTCTGCCTCTAAAGCAGCTCTGCTGACATGGTTCTCTGGCTCTAGAGCAGCTCTGCTGACCTGGTTCTCTGTCTCTACAATGGCTCTGCTGACCTGGTTCTCTGGCTCTAAAGCACCTCTGCTGACCTGGTTCTCTTGCTCTGCTGCAGCTCTGCTGACCTGGTTCTCTGGCTCTAGAGCAGCTCTGCTGACCTGGTTCCTAGGCTCTAGAGCAGCTGTGCTGACGTGGTCCTCTGGCTCTAAAGCAGCTCTGCTGACCTGGTTCTATGGGTCTAAAGCAGCTCTGCTGACCTGGTTCTCTAGCTCTACAGCAGCTCTGCTGACTTGGTTCACTGGCTCTACAGCAACATTACTGACCTGATTCTTAGGCTCTAGAGCAGCTCTGCTGACCTGGTTGTCTGGCTCTAAAGCGGCTCTGCTGACCTGGATCATTGGCTATAAAGCGGCTCTGCTGACCTGGTTCTCTGGCTCTAAAGCGGCTCTGCTGACCTGGTTCTCTCCCTCTAAAGCAGCTCTGCTGACCTGGTTCTCTGGCTCTAGAGCATCTCTGCGGACCTGGTTCTCTAGGTCTTTAGCAGCTCTGCTGAACTGGTTCTCTGGCTCTAGAGCAGCTCTGCTGACATGGTTCTTAGGCTCTATGGCAGCTCTGCTGACCTGGTTCTCTGGCTCTGCAACGGCCCTGCTGACCTGGTTCTATGGATCTAAAGCAGCTCTGCTGACCTGGTTCTCTTGCTCTAAAGCACCTCTGCTGACCTGGTTCTCTGGCTCTACAGCAGTTCTGCTGACATTGTTCTCTGGCTCTACAACAGCTCTGCTGACCTGGTTCTCTGGCTCTAAAGCAGCTCTGCTGACCTGGTTCTATGGCTCTAAAGCAGCTCTGCTGACCTGGTTATCTGGCTCTAAAGCAGTTCTGCTGACCTGGTTCTCTCACTCTAAAGCAGCTCTGCTGACCTGGTTCTCTGCCTCTAGAGTAGCTCTGCTGACCTGGTTGTTAGGCTCTAGAGCAGCTCTGCTGACCTAGGTCACTGGCTCTAAAGCGGCTTTGCTGACCTGTTTCTCTGGCTCTAAAGTGGCTCTGCTGACCTGGTTCTCTGGCTCAAGGGCAGCTCTGCTGACCTGGTTCTCTGGCTCTAGAACAGCTCTGCTGACCTGGTTCTCTGGCTCTACAACGGCTCTGCTGACCTGGTTCTCTGGCTCTAAAGCAGCTCTGCTGACCTGGTTCTCTGGCTCTAAAGCAGCTCTGCTGACCTGGTTCTCTGGCTCTAGAGCAGCTCTGCTGACCTAGTTCTCTGGCTCTAAAGCAGCTCTGCTGACCTGTTTCTCTGGCTCTAAAGCAGCTCTTCTGATCTAGTTCTCTGTCTCTACAGTGGCTCTGCTAACCCGGATCTCTGGCTCTAAAGCAGCTCTGCTGACCTGGTTCTCTCCCTCTAAAGGAGCTCTGCTGACCTGGTTTCTCTGGCTTTACAACAACTCTGCTGATCTTGTTCTCTTGCTCTAGAGCAGCTTTGCTGACCTGGGGGCATATTATCAAGGAACGGCGATAACATGCCAGGAAACTGCCGCTAAAGCGGTAAAATTGGGCTTGATAATCTGCCCTTGTGAATTCCCATAGAAGCCCAGGTTCACACCAGAACCTGGTCTTCTATGGGAATTCACAAGGGAATATTATCAAGCCCATTATCGCCGCTTTAGCAGCAGTGTCCTGCCGCTAAAGCGACGATAAGCTTATCGCCGTTCCTTGATAATATGGCCCCACGTTCTTAGGCTCTAGAGCAGCTCTGCTGACCTAGTTCTATGGCTCTAAATCAGCTCTGCTGCCCTGGTTCTTAGGTTCTAGAGCAGCTCTGCTGACCTGGTTCTCTGGCTCTAAAGCAGCTCTGCTGACCTGGTTCTTAGGCTCTAGAGCAGCTCTGCTGACCTAGTTCTCTGGCTCTATAGCGGCTCTGCTGACCAGGCTCTATAGTGGCTCTGCTGACCTGGTTCTCTGGCTCTAGAGCAGCTCTGCTGACCTGGTTGTTTGGCTCTAGAGCACCTCTGCTGACCTGGTTCTTAGGGTCTAGAGCAGCTCTGCTGACCTGGTTCTCTGGCTCTACAACGGCTCTGCTGACCTGGTCGTCTGGCTCTAAAGCAGCTCTGCTGACCTGTTTCTCTGGCTCTAGAGCAGCTCTGCTGACTTGGTTGTTTGGCATTAAAGCGGCACTGCTGACCTGGTTCTCTGATTATAAAGCGGCTCTGGTGACCTGGTTCTCTGGCTGTAAAGCGGCTCCGCTGACCTGGTTCTCTGGCTCTAGAGCAGCTCTGCTGACCTGGTTATCTGGCTCTAAAACACCTTTGCTGACCTAGTTCTCTGGCTCTAGAGCAGCTCTGCTGACATGTTTCTCTGGCTCTACAACAGCTCTGCTGACCTGGTTCTCTGCCTCTAAAGCAGCTCTGCTGACCTGGTTCTAAGCTCTAGAGCGGCTCTGCTGTCCTGGTTCTCTGGCTCTAAAGCGGCTCTGCTGACCTGTTTCTCTGGCTCTAAAGCGGCTCTGCTTACGTGGTTCTCTGCCTCTAAAGCCGCTCTGCTGACCTGGTTCTCTGGCTCTAGAGCAGCTCTGCTGACCTGGTTCTCTCTCTCTACAATGACTCTGCTGACCTGGTTCTCTGGCTCTAGAGCATCTCTGCTGACCTGGTTCTTAGGGTCTAGAGCAGCTCTGCTGACCTGGTCCTCTGGGTCTAAAGCAGCTCTACTGACCTGGTTCTATGGCTCTAAAGCAGCTCTGCCGACCTGGTTCTCTGGCTCAAGAGCAGATCTTCTGACCTGGTTGTTATGCTATAGAGCAGCTCTGCTGACTTGTTTCTTTGGCTGCAAAGCGGCACTGCTGACATGGTTCTCTGATTATAAAGCGGCTCTGCTGACCTGGTTCTCTGGCTGTAAAGCGGCTCTGCTGACCTGGTTCTCTGCCTCTAAAGCAGCTCCGCTGAGCTGGTTCTCTGACTCTAGAGCTGCTCTGCTGACCTGGTTCTCTGGCTCTAAAACACCTCTGCTGACCTAGTTCTCTGGCTCTACAGCAGCCCTGCTGACATGTTTCTCTTGCTCTACAACAGCTCTGCCGACCTGGTTCTCTGCCTCTAGAGCAGCTCTGCTGACCTGGTTCTTAAGCTCTAGAGCGGCTCTGCTGTCCTGGTTCTCTGGCTCTAAAGCGGTTCTGCTGACCTGGTTCTCTGGCTCTAAAGCAGCTCTGCTGACGTGGTTCTCTGCCTCTAAAGCAGCTCTGCTGACATGGTTCTCTGGCTCTAGAGCAGCTCTGCTGACCTGGTTCTCTGTCTCTACAATGGCTCTGCTGACCTGGTTCTCTGGCTCTAAAGCACCTCTGCTGACCTGGTTCTCTTGCTCTGCTGCAGCTCTGCTGACCTGGTTCTCTGGCTCTAGAGCAGCTCTGCTGACCTGGTTCCTAGGCTCTAGAGCAGCTGTGCTGACGTGGTCCTCTGGCTCTAAAGCAGCTCTGCTGACCTGGTTCTATGGGTCTAAAGCAGCTCTGCTGACCTGGTTCTCTAGCTCTACAGCAGCTCTGCTGACTTGGTTCACTGGCTCTACAGCAACATTACTGACCTGATTCTTAGGCTCTAGAGCAGCTCTGCTGACCTGGTTGTCTGGCTCTAAAGCGGCTCTGCTGACCTGGATCATTGGCTATAAAGCGGCTCTGCTGACCTGGTTCTCTGGCTCTAAAGCGGCTCTGCTGACCTGGTTCTCTCCCTCTAAAGCAGCTCTGCTGACCTGGTTCTCTGGCTCTAGAGCATCTCTGCGGACCTGGTTCTCTAGGTCTTTAGCAGCTCTGCTGAACTGGTTCTCTGGCTCTAGAGCAGCTCTGCTGACATGGTTCTTAGGCTCTATGGCAGCTCTGCTGACCTGGTTCTCTGGCTCTGCAACGGCCCTGCTGACCTGGTTCTATGGATCTAAAGCAGCTCTGCTGACCTGGTTCTCTTGCTCTAAAGCACCTCTGCTGACCTGGTTCTCTGGCTCTACAGCAGTTCTGCTGACATTGTTCTCTGGCTCTACAACAGCTCTGCTGACCTGGTTCTCTGGCTCTAAAGCAGCTCTGCTGACCTGGTTCTATGGCTCTAAAGCAGCTCTGCTGACCTGGTTATCTGGCTCTAAAGCAGTTCTGCTGACCTGGTTCTCTCACTCTAAAGCAGCTCTGCTGACCTGGTTCTCTGCCTCTAGAGTAGCTCTGCTGACCTGGTTGTTAGGCTCTAGAGCAGCTCTGCTGACCTAGGTCACTGGCTCTAAAGCGGCTTTGCTGACCTGTTTCTCTGGCTCTAAAGTGGCTCTGCTGACCTGGTTCTCTGGCTCAAGGGCAGCTCTGCTGACCTGGTTCTCTGGCTCTAGAACAGCTCTGCTGACCTGGTTCTCTGGCTCTACAACGGCTCTGCTGACCTGGTTCTCTGGCTCTAAAGCAGCTCTGCTGACCTGGTTCTCTGGCTCTAAAGCAGCTCTGCTGACCTGGTTCTCTGGCTCTAGAGCAGCTCTGCTGACCTAGTTCTCTGGCTCTAAAGCAGCTCTGCTGACCTGTTTCTCTGGCTCTAAAGCAGCTCTGCTGATCTAGTTCTCTGTCTCTACAGTGGCTCTGCTAACCCGGATCTCTGGCTCTAAAGCAGCTCTGCTGACCTGGTTCTCTCCCTCTAAAGGAGCTCTGCTGACCTGGTTTCTCTGGCTTTACAACAACTCTGCTGATCTTGTTCTCTTGCTCTAGAGCAGCTTTGCTGACCTGGGGGCATATTATCAAGGAACGGCGATAACATGCCAGGAAACTGCCGCTAAAGCGGTAAAATTGGGCTTGATAATCTGCCCTTGTGAATTCCCATAGAAGCCCAGGTTCACACCAGAACCTGGTCTTCTATGGGAATTCACAAGGGAATATTATCAAGCCCATTATCGCCGCTTTAGCAGCAGTGTCCTGCCGCTAAAGCGACGATAAGCTTATCGCCGTTCCTTGATAATATGGCCCCACGTTCTTAGGCTCTAGAGCAGCTCTGCTGACCTAGTTCTATGGCTCTAAATCAGCTCTGCTGCCCTGGTTCTTAGGTTCTAGAGCAGCTCTGCTGACCTGGTTCTCTGGCTCTAAAGCAGCTCTGCTGACCTGGTTCTTAGGCTCTAGAGCAGCTCTGCTGACCTAGTTCTCTGGCTCTATAGCGGCTCTGCTGACCAGGCTCTATAGTGGCTCTGCTGACCTGGTTCTCTGGCTCTAGAGCAGCTCTGCTGACCTGGTTGTTTGGCTCTAGAGCACCTCTGCTGACCTGGTTCTTAGGGTCTAGAGCAGCTCTGCTGACCTGGTTCTCTGGCTCTACAACGGCTCTGCTGACCTGGTCGTCTGGCTCTAAAGCAGCTCTGCTGACCTGTTTCTCTGGGTCTAGAGCAGCTCTGCTGATCTTGTTCTCTCCCTCTTAAGCAGCTCTGCTGACCTGGTTCTCTGGCTCTACAGCACCTCTGCTGATCTGGTTCTCTCCCTCTTAAGCAGCTCTGCTTACCTGGTTCTCTGGCTCTAAAGCTGCTCTGCTGACCTGGTTCTATGGCTCTAGAGCAGCTCTGCTGATCTGGTTCTCTGGCTCTAAAGCAGCTCTGCTGACCTGGTTCTCTGGCTCAAAAGCAGCTCTGCTGACCTGGTTCTCTGGCTCTAAAGCACCTCTGCTGACCTGGTTCTCTGGCTCTACAGCAGCTCTGCTGACATTGTTCTCTGACTCTACAACAGCTCTGCTGACATTGATCTATGCCTCTAGAGTAGCTCTACTGACCTGGTTCTTAGGCTCTAGAGCGGCTCTGCTGACCTGGTTCTCTGGCTCTAAAGCGGCTTTGCTGACCTGATTCTCTGGCTCTCAAGCGGGTCTGCTGACCTGGTTCTCTGGCTCTAGGGCAGCTCTGCTGACCTGGTTCTCTGGCTCTAGAGAAGCTCTGCTGACCTGGTTCTCTGGCTCTAGAGCAGCTCTGCTGACCTGGTTCTCTGGCTCCAGAGCATCTCTACTGACCTGGTTCTTAGGCTCTAGAGCAGTTCTGCTGACCTGGTTCTCTGGTTCTACACCTGCCCTGCTGACCTAGTTCGCTGGCTCTACAGCAGCTTTGCTGACCTGGTTCTCTGGCTCTAAATCGGCTCTGCTGACCTGGTTCTCTGGCTCTAAAGCAGCTTTGCTGACCTGGTTCTCTGGCTCTAGAGCAGCTCTACTGATCTGGTTCTCTGGCTCTAAAGCAGCTCCGCTGACCTGGTTTCTCTGGCACTACAGCAGCTCTGCTGACCGGGTTCTCTGCCACTAGAGCAGCTTTGCTGACTTGGTTCTTAGGCTCTAGAGCAGCTCTGCTGATCTGGTTCTCTGGCTCTAAAGCAGCTCTGCTGACCTGGTTCTCTGGCTCTAAAACAGCTCTGCTGACCTGGTTCTCTCCCTCTAAAGCAGCTCTGCTGACCTGGTTTCTCTGGCTCTACAGCAGTTCTACTGACCTGGTTCTCTGGCTCTAGAGCAGCTCTGCTGACCTGGTTCTTAGGCTCTAGAGCAACTCTGCTGACCCAGTTGTATGGCTCTAAAGCAGCTCTGCTGACGTGGTTCTTAGGCTCTAGAGCAGCTTTGATGACCTGGTTCTCTGGCTCTAAAGTGGCTCTGCTGACCTTGGTCTCTGGGTCTAAAGCGGCTCTGTTGACCTGGTTCTTTTGCTCTAAAGCAGCTCTGCTAACCTGGTTCTCTGGCTCTAAAGTGGCTCTGCTGACCTGGTTCTCTGGCTCTAAAGCGGCTCTGCTGACCTGGTACTCTGGCTCAAGAGCAGCTCTGCTGTCCTGCTTCTCTAGCTCTGCTGACCTTCTTCTCTGGCTCTAAAGCAGCTCTGCTGACCTGGTTCTCTGGCTCTAAAGCACCTCTGCTGACCTGGTTCTTTGGCTCTAGAGCACCTCTGCTGACCTGGTTCTTAGGGTCTAGAGCAGGTCTGCTGACCTGGTTCTCTGGCTCTACAACGGCTCTGCTGACCTGGTTCTCTGGCTCTAAAGCAGCTCTGCTGACCTGGTTCTATGGGTCTAAAGCAGCTCTACAGCGGATCTGCTGACCTGGTTCTCACCCTCTAAAGCAGCTCTGCTGACCTGGTTCTCTGGCTCTAGAGCAGCTCTGCCGACCTGGTTCTCTGGCTCTAAAGCAGCTCTGCTGACCTGGTTCTCTGGCTCTAGAGCAGCTCTGCTGACATGGTTCTTAGGCTCTATGGCAGCTCTGCTAACCTGGTCCTCTGGCTCTACAACGGCTCTGCTGACCTGGTTCTCTGGCTCTAAAGCAGCTCTGCTGACCTGGTTCTCTGGATCTAAAGCACCTCTGCTGACCTGGTTCTCTGGCTCTACAGCAGCTCTGCTGACATTGTTCTCTGACTCTACAACAGCTCTGCTGACATTGATCTCTGCCTCTAGAGTAGCTCTGCTGACCTGGTTCTTAGGCTCTAGTGCAGCTCTGCTGACCTGGTTCTCTGGCTGTAAAGCGGCTTTGCTGACCTGGTTCTCTGGCTCTAAAGCGGCTCTGCTGACCTGGTTCTCTGGCTCTAGGGCAGCTCTGCTGACCTGGTTCTCTGGCTCTAGAGCAGCTCTGCTGACCTGGTTCTCTGGCTCTACAACGGCTCTGCTGACCTGGTTCTCTGGCTCTAAAGCAGCTCTGCTGACCTGGTTCTATGGCTCTAAAGCAGCTCTGCTGACCTGGTTCTCTGGCTCTAGAGCAGCTCTGCTGACCTGCTTCTCTCGCTCTAAAGCAGCTCTGCTGACCTGGTTCTCTGGCTTTAACGCAGCTCTGCTGATCTGGTTCTCTGTCTCTACAGCGGCTCTGCTGACCCAGTTCTCTGGCTCTAAAGCAGCTCTGCTGACCTGGTTCTCTCACTCTAAAGCAGCTCTGCTGACCTGGTTCTTTGGCTCTAAAACACCTCTGCTGACCTAGCTCTCTGGCTCTACAGCAGCTCTGCTGACATGTCTCTCTGGCTGTACAACAGCTCTGCTGCCCTGGTTCTCTGCCTCTAAAGCAGCTCTGCTGACCTGGTTCTTAAGCTCTAGAGCGGCTCTGCTGTCCTGGTTCTCTGGCTCTACAGCGGCTCTGCTGACCTGGTTCTCTGGCTCTAAAGCGGCACTGCTTACGTGGTTCTCTGCATCTAAAGCAGCTCTGCTGACCTGGTTCTCTGGCTCTAGAGCAGCTGTGCTGACCTGGTTCTCTGGCTCTAAAGCAGCTCTGCTGACCTGGTTCTTAGGCTCTAGAGCAGCTCTGCTGACCTGGTTCTCTGGCTCTAAAGCGGCTCTGCTGACCTGGTTCTCTGGCCCTGGAGTGGCTCTGCTGACCTTGTTCTCTGGCTCTAGAGTGAATCTGCTGACCTGGTTCCTGGCTCTAAATCGGCTCTGCTGACCTGGTTCTCTGGCTCTAAAGCGGCTCTGCTGACCTGGTTCCTAGGCTCTAGAGCAGCTGTGCTGACCTGGTTCTCTGGCTCTAAAGCAGCTCTGCTGACCTGGTTCTTAGGCTCTAGAGCAGCTCTGCTGACCTGGTTCTCTGGCTCTAAAGCGGCTCTGCTGACCTGGTTCTCTGGCCCTGGAGTGGCTCTGCTGACCTTGTTCTCTGGCTCTAGAGCGAATCTGCTGACCTGGTTCCTGGCTCTAAATCGGCTCTGCTGACCTGATTCTCTGGCTCTAAAGCGGCTCTGCTGACCTGGTTCTCTGGCTCTAAAGCAGCTTTGCTGACCTGGTTATCTGGCTCTAGAGCAGCTCTGCTGACTTGGTTCTTAGGCTCTAAAGCTGCTCTGCTGACCTGGTTCTCTGTCTCAAAAGCAGCTCTGCTGACCTGGTTCTCTGGCTCTAAAGCACCTCTGCTGACCTGGTTCTCTGGCTCTACAGCAGCTCTGCTGACATTGTTCTCTGACTCTACAGCAGCTCTGCAGACATTGATCTCTGCCTCTAGAGTAGCTCTGCTGACCTGGTTCTTAGGCTCTAGAGCGGCTCTGCTGACCTGGTTCTCTGGCTCTAAAGCGGCTTTGCTGACCTGGTTCTCTGGCTCTAGTGCAGCTCTGCTGACCTGGTTCTCTGGCTCTAGAGCAGCTCTGCTGACCTGGTTCTCTGGCTCTACAACGACTCTGCTGACCTGGTTCTCTGGCTCTAAAGCAGCTCTCCTGGCCTGGTTCTATGGCTCTAAAGCAGCTCTGCTGACCTGCTTCTCTGGCTCTAGAGCAGCTCTGATGATGTGGTTCTCTCTCTCTAAAGCAGCTCTCCTGACCAGGTTCTCTGGCTCTAAAGCAGCTCTGCTGATCTGGTTCTCTGTCTCTACAGCAGCTCTGCTGACCCAGTTCTCTGGCTCTAAAGCAGCTCTGCTGACCTGGTTCTCTCCCTCTAAAGCAGCTCTGCTGACCTTGTTTCTCTGGCTCTACAGCAGCTCTGCTGATCTGGTTCTCTCCCTCTAAAGCAGCTCGGCTGACCTGGATCTCTGGCTCTAAAGCCGCTCTGCTGACCTGGTTCTATGTCTCTATAGCAGCTCTGCTGACCGGGTTCTCTGGCTCTAAAGCAGCTCTGCTGACCTCGTTCTCTGGCTCTAATGCAGCTCTGCTGATCTGGTTCTCTGTCTCTACAGCGGCTCTGCTGACCCAGTTCTCTGGCTCCAAAGCAGCTCTGCTGACCTGGTTCTCTCCCTCTACAGCAGCTCTGCTGACCTGGTTTCTCTGGCTCTACAGTTGCTCTGCTGATCTGGTTCTCTCCCTCTAAAGCAGCTCTGCTGACCTGGTTCTCTGGCTCCAAAGCCGCTCTGCTGACCTGGTTCTTTGGCTCTATGGCAGCTCTGCTGACCTGGTTCTCTGGCTCTAAAGCAGCTCTGCTGACCTGGTTCTCTGGCTCTACAACAGCTCTACTGACGTGCTTCTCTGGCTCTACAACGGCTCTGCTGACCTGGTTCTCTGGCTCTAAAGAAGCTCTGCTGACCTGGTTCTCTGGCTCTAGAGCATCTCTGCTGACCTGGTTCTTAGGGTCTAGAGCAGCTCTGCTGACCTGGTCCTCTGGGTCTAAAGCAGCTCTACTGACCTGGTTCTATGGCTCTAAAGCAGCTCTGCCGACCTGGTTCTCTGGCTCTAGAGCCGATCTTCTGACCTGGTTGTTAGGCTCTAGAGCAGCTCTGCTGACTTGGTTCTTTGGCTGCAAAGCGGCACTGCTGACCTGGTTCTCTGATTATAAAGCGGCTCTGCTGACCTGGTTCTCGGGCTGTAAAGCGGCTCTGCTGACCTGGTTCTCTCCCTCTAAAGCAGCTCCGCTGACCAGGTTCTCTGGCTCTAGAGCAGCTCTGCTGACCTGGTTCTCTGGCTCTAAAACACCTCTGCTGACCTAGTTCTCTGGCTCTACAGCAGCACTGCTGACATGTTTCTCTGGCTCTACAACAGCTCTGCTCACCTGGTACTCTCCCTCTAGAGCAGCTCTGCTGACCTGGTTCTTAAGCTCTATAGCGGCTCTGCTGTCCTGGTTCTCTGGCTCTAAAGCGGCTCTGCTGACCTAGTTCTCTGGCTCTAAAGCAGCTCTGCTTACGTGGTTCTCTGCCTCTAAAGCAGCTCTGCTGACCTGGTTCTCTGGCTCTAAAGCAGCTCTGCTGACCTGGTTCTCTGTCTCTACAATGGCTCTGCTGACCTGGTTCTCTGGCTCTAAAGCACCTCTGCTGACCTGGTTCTCTGGCTCCAAAGCCGCTCTGCTGACCTGGTTATATGCCTCTATAGCAGCTCTGCTGACCTGGTTCTCTGGCTCTAAAGCAGCTCTGCTGACCTGGTTCTCTGGCTCTAAAGCAGGTCTGCTGATCTGGTTCTCTGTCTCTACAGCGGCTCTGCTGACCCAGTTCTCTGACTCTAAAGACAGCTCTGCTGACCTGGTTCTCTCCCTCTAAAGCAGCTCTGCTGACCTGGTTTCTCTGGCTCTACAGCAGCTCTGCTGATCTGGTTCTCTCCCTCTTAAGCAGCTCTGCTGACCTGGTTCTCTGGCTCTAAAGCCGCTCTGCTGACCTGGATCTCTTGCTCTAAAGCAGCTCTGCTGACCTGGTTCTCTGGCTCTAGAGCAGCTCTGCTGACGTGCTTCTCTGGCTCTACAACGGCTCTGCTGACCTGGTTCTCTGGCTCTAAAGCCGCTCTGCTGACCTGGTTCACTGGCCCTAGAGCATCTCTGCTGACCTGATTCTATGGCTCTAAAGCAGCTCTGCCGAGCTGGTTCTCTGGCTCTAGAGCAGCTCTTCTGACCTGATTGTTAGGCTCTAGAGCAGCTCTGCTGACTTGGTTGTTTGGCTGCAAAGCGGCACTGCTGACCTGGTTCTCTGATTATAAAGCGGCTCTGCTGACCTGGTTCTCTGGCTGTAAAGCGGATCTGCTTACCTGGTTCTCTCCCTCTAAAGCAGCTCCGCTGACCTTTTTCTCTGGCTCTAGAGCAGCTCTGCTGACCTGGTTCTCTGGCTCTAAAACACCTCTGCTGACCTAGTTCTCTGGCTCTACAGCAGCTCTGCTGACATGTCTCTCTGGCTCTACAACAGCTCTGCTGCCCTGGTTCTCTGCCTCTAAAGCAGCTCTGCTGACCTGGTTCTTAAGCTCTAGAGCGGCTCTGCTGTCCTGGTTCTCTGGCTCTACAGCGGCTCTGCTGACCTGGTTCTCTGGCTCTAAAGCAGCTCTGCTTACGTGGTTCTCTGCATCTAAAGCAGCTCTGCTGACCTGGTTCTCTGGCTCTACAATGGCTCTGCTGACCTGGTTCTCTGGCTCTAAAGCACCTCTGCTGATCTGGTTCTCTTGCTCTGCAGCAGATCTGCTGACCTGGTTCTCTGGCTCTAGAGCAGCTCTGCTGACCTGGTTCCTAGGCTCTAGAGCAGCTGTGCGGACCTGGTTCTCTGGCTCTAAAGCAGCTCTGCTGACCTGGTTCTTAGGCTCTAGAGCAGCTCTGCTGACCTGGTTCTCTGGCTCTAAAGCGGCTCTGCTGACCTGGTTCTCTGGCCCTGGAGTGACTCTGCTGACCTTGTTCTCTGGCTCTAGAGCGAATCTGCTGACCTGGTTCCTGGCTCTAAATCGGCTCTGCTGACCTGGTTCTCTGGCTCTAAAGCGGCTCTGCTGACCTGGTTCCTAGGCTCTAGAGCAGCTGTGCTGACCTGGTTCTCTGGCTCTAAAGCAGCTCTGCTGACCTGGTTCTTAGGCTCTAGAGCAGCTCTGCTGACCTGGTTCTCTGGCTCTAAAGCGGCTCTGCTGACCTGGTTCTCTGGCGCTGGAGTGGCTCTGCTGACCTTGTTCTCTGGCTCTAGAGCGAATCTGCTGACCTGGTTCCTGGCTCTAAATCGGCTCTGCTGACCTGGTTCTCTGGCTCTAAAGCGGCTCTGCTGACCTGGTTCTCTGGCTCTAAAGCAGCTTTGCTGACCTGGTTCTCTGGCTCTAGAGCAGCTCTGCTGACTTGCTTCTTAGGCTCTAAAGCAGCTCTGCTGACCTGGTTCTCTGTCTCAAAAGCAACTCTGCTGACCTGGTTCTCTGGCTCTAAAGCACCTCTGCTGACCTGGTTCTCTGGCTCTACAGCAGCTCTGCTGACATTGTTCTCTGACTCTACAACAGCTCTGCAGACATTGATCTCTGCCTCTAGAGTAGCTCTGCTGACCTGGTTCTTAGGCTCTAGAGCGGCTCTGCTGACCTGGTTCTCTGGCTCTAAAGCGGCTTTGCTGACCTGGTTCTCTGGCTCTAGTGCAGCTCTGCTTACCTGCTTCTCTGGCTCTAGAGCAGCTCTGCTGACCTGGTTCTCTGGCTCTACAACGGCTCTGCTGACCTGGTTCTCTGGCTCTAAAGCAGCTCTCCTGACCTGGTTCTATGGCTCTAAAGCAGCTCTGCTGACCTGGTTCTCTGGCTCTAGAGCAGCTCTGCTGACGTGGTTCTCTCGCTCTAAAGCAGCTCTCCTGACCTGGTTCTCTGGCTCTAAAGCAGCTCTGCTGATCTGGTTCTCTGTCTCTACAGCGGCTCTGCTGACCCAGTTCTCTGGCTCTAAAGCAGCTCTGCTGACCTGGTTCTCTCCCTCTAAAGCAGCTCTGCTGACCTGGTTTCTCTGGCTCTACAGCAGCTCTGCTGATCTGGTTCTCTCCCTCTAAAGCAGCTCGGCCGACCTGGTTCTCTGGCTCTAAAGCCGCTCTGCTGACCTGGTTCTATGTCTCTATAGCAGCTCTGCTGACCGGGTTCTCTGGCTCTAAAGCAGCTCTGCTGACCTCGTTCTCTGGCTCTAATGCAGCTCTGCTGATCTGGTTCTCTGTCTCTACAGCGGCTCTGCTGACCCAGTTCTCTGGCTCCAAAGCAGCTCTGCTGACCTGGTTCTCTCCCTCTATAGCAGCTCTGCTGACCTGGTTTCTCTGGCTCTACAGTTGCTCTGCTGATCTGGTTCTCTCCCTCTAAAGCAGCTCTGCTGACCTGGTTCTCTGGCTCCAAAGCCGCTCTGCTGACCTGGTTCTTTGGCTCTATGGCAGCTCTGCTGACCTGGTTCTCTGGCTCTAAAGCAGCTCTGCTGACCTGGTTCTCTGGCTCTACAACAGCTCTACTGACGTGCTTCTCTGGCTCTACAACGGCTCTGCTGACCTGGTTCTCTGGCTCTAAAGCAGCTCTGCTGACCTGGTTCTCTGGCTCTAGAGCATCTCTGCTGACCTGGTTCTTAGGGTCTAGAGCAGCTCTGCTGACCTGGTCCTCTGGGTCTAAAGCAGCTCTACTGACCTAGTTCTATGGCTCTAAAGCAGCTCTGCCGACCTGGTTCTCTGGCTCTAGAGCCTATCTTCTGACCTGGTTGTTAGGCTCTAGAGCAGCTCTGCTGACTTGGTTCTTTGGCTGCAAAGCGGCACTGCTGACCTGGTTCTCTGATTATAAAGCGGCTCTGCTGACCTGGTTCTCTGGCTGTAAAGCGGCTCTGCTGACCTGGTTCTCTCCCTCTAAAGCAGCTCCGCTGACCAGGTTCTCTAGCTCTAGAGCAGCTCTGCTGACCTGGTTCTCTGGCTCTAAAACACCTCTGCTGACCTAGTTCTCTGGCTCTACAGCAGCTCTCCTGACATGTTTCTCTGGCTCTACAACAGCTCTGCTCACCTGGTACTCTGCCTCTAGAGCAGCTCTGCTGACCTGGTTCTTAAGCTCTAGAGCGGCTCTGCTGTCCTGGTTCTCTGGCTCTAAAGCGGCTCTGCTGACCTAGTTCTCTAGCTCTAAAGCAGCTCTGCTTACGTGGTTCTCTGCCTCTGAAGCAGCTCTGCTGACCTGGTTCTCTGGCTCTAGAGCAGCTCTGCTGACCTGGTTCTCTGTCTCTACAATGGCTCTGCTGACCTGGTTCTCTGGCTCTAAAGCACCTCTGCTGACCTGGTTCTCTTGCTCTGCTGCAGCTCTGCTGACCTGGTTCTCTGGCTCTAGAGCAGCTCTGCTGACCTGGTTCCTAGGCTCTAGAGCAGCTGTGCTGACTTGGTTCTCTGGCTCTAAAGAAGCTCTGCTGACCTGGTTCTCTGGCTCTAGAGCAGCTCTGCTGATCTGGTTCTCTGGCTCTAGAGCAGATCTGCTGACCTGGTTCCTTGCTCTAAATCGGCTCTGCCTACCTGGTTTCTCAGGCTCAAAAGCAGCTCTGCTGACCGGGTTCTCTGCCTATAGAGCAGCTTTGCTGACTTGGTTCTTAGGCTCTAGAGCAGCTCTGCTGATATGGTTCTCTGGCTCTAAAGCAGCTCTGCTGACCTGGTTCTCTGGCTCTAAAACAGCTCTGCTGACCTGGTTCTCTCCCTCTAAAGCATCTCTGCTGATCTGGTTTCTCTGGCTCTACAGCAGCTCTGCTGATCTGGTTCTCTGGCTCTAGAGCAGATCTGCTGACCTGGTTCCTTGCTCTAAATCGGCTCTGCCTACCTGGTTTCTCAGGCTCAAAAGCAGCTCTGCTGACCGAGTTCTCTGCCTATAGAGCAGCTTTGCTGACTTGGTTCTTAGGCTCTAGAGCAGCTCTGCTGATATGGTTCTCTGGCTCTAAAGCAGCTCTGCTGACCTGGTTCTCTGGCTCTAAAACAGCTCTGCTGACCTGGTTCTCTCCCTCTAAAGCATCTCTGCTGATCTGGTTTCTCTGGCTCTACAGCAGCTCTGCTGATCTGGTTCTCTGGCTCTAGAGCAGATCTGCTGACCTGGTTCCTTGCTCTAAATCGGCTCTGCCTACCTGGTTTCTCAGGCTCAAAAGCAGCTCTGCTGACCGGGTTCTCTGCCTATAGAGCAGCTTTGCTAACTTGGTTCTTAGGCTCTAGAGCAGCTCTGCTGATATGGTTCTCTGGCTCTAAAGCAGCTCTGCTGACCTGGTTCTCTGGCTCTAAAACAGCTCTGCTGACCTGGTTCTCTCCCTCTAAAGCATCTCTGCTGATCTGGTTTCTCTGGCTCTACAGCAGCTCTGCTGACCTGGTTCTCTGGCTCTAGAGCAGCTCTGCTGATCTGGTTCTCTGGCTCTAGAGCAGATCTGCTGACCTGGTTCCTTGCTCTAAATCGGCTCTGCCTACCTGGTTTCTCAGGCTCAAAAGCAGCTCTGCTGACCGGGTTCTCTGCCTATAGAGCAGCTTTGCTGACTTGGTTCTTAGGCTCTAGAGCAGCTCTGCTGATATGGTTCTCTGGCTCTAAAGCAGCTCTGCTGACCTGGTTCTCTGGCTCTAAAACAGCTCTGCTGACCTGGTTCTCTCCCTCTAAAGCATCTCTGCTGATCTGGTTTCTCTGGCTCTACAGCAGCTCTGCTGATCTGGTTCTCTGGCTCTAGAGCAGATCTGCTGACCTGGTTCCTTGCTCTAAATCGGCTCTGCCTACCTGGTTTCTCAGGCTCAAAAGCAGCTCTGCTGACCGGGTTCTCTGCCTATAGAGCAGCTTTGCTGACTTGGTTCTTAGGCTCTAGAGCAGCTCTGCTGATATGGTTCTCTGGCTCTAAAGCAGCTCTGCTGACCTGGTTCTCTGGCTCTAAAACAGCTCTGCTGACCTGGTTCTCTCCCTCTAAAGCATCTCTGCTGATCTGGTTTCTCTGGCTCTACAGCAGCTCTGCTGACCTGGTTCTCTGGCTCTAGAGCAGCTCTGCTGACCTGGTTCTTAGGCTCTAGAGCAGCTCTGCTGACCTGGTTCTATGGCTCTAAAGCAGCTCTGCTGACCTGGTTCTTAGGCTCTAGAGCAGCTTTGCTGACCTAGTTCTCTGGCTCTAAAGCTGGTTCTCTGGCTCAAGAGGAGCTCTGCTGACCTGGTTCTCTGGCTCTAAAGTGACTCTGCTTACCTGGTTCTCTGGTTCTAAAGTGACTCTGCTGACATGGTTCTCTGGCTCTAGAGCACCTCTGCTGACCTGGTTCTTTGGCTTGCTCTGCTGACCTGGTTCTTAGGGTCTAGAGCAGCTCTGCTGACCTGGTTCTCTGGCTCTTCAACGGCTCTGCAGACGTGGTCCTCTGGCTCTAAAGCAGCTCTGCTGACCTGGTTCTATGGGTCTAAAGCAGCTCTGCTGACCTGGTTCTCTAGCTCTACAGCAGCTCTGCTGACTTGGTTCACTGGCTCTACAGCAACATTGCTGACCTGATTCTTAGGCTCTAGAGCAGCTCTGCTGACCTGGTTGTCTGGCTATAAAGTGGCTCTACTGACCTGGATCTCTGGCTATAAAGCGGCTCTGCTGACCTGGTTCTCTGGCTCTAAAGCGGCTCTGCTGACCTGGTTCTCTCCCTCTAAAGCAGCTCTGCTGACCTGGTTCTCTAGCTCTAAAGCAGCTCTGCTGAACTGGTTCTCTGGCTCTAGAGCAGCTCTGCTGACATGGTTCTTAGGCTCTATGGCAGCTCTGCTGACCTAGTTCTCTGGCTCTGCAACGACCCTGCTGACCTGGTTCTCTCCCTCTAAAGCAGCTCTGCTGACCTGGTTCTCTAGCTCTAAAGCAGCTCTGCTGACCTGGTTCTCTGGCTCTAAAGCACCTCTGCTGACCTGGTTCTCTGGCTCTACAGCAGTTCTGCTGACATTGTTCTCTGGCTCTACAACAGCTCTGCTGACCTGGTTCTCTGGCTCTAAAGCAGCTCTGCTGACCTGGTTCCATGGCTCTAAAGCAGCTCTGCTGACCTGGTTCTCTCGCTCTAAAGCAGTTCTGCTGACCTGTTTCTCTCGCTCTAAAGCAGCTCTGCTGACCTGGTTCTCTGCCTCTCGAGTAGCTCTGCTGACCTGGTTGTTAGGCTCTAGAGCAGCTCTGCTGAACTAGTTCACTGGTTCTAAAGCGGCTTTGCTGACCTGGTTCTCTGGCTCTAAAGTGGCTCTGCTGACCTGGTTCTCTTGCTCAAGGGCAGCTCTGCTGACCTGGTTCTCTGGTTCTCTGGCTCTAGAACACCTCTGCTGACCTGGTTCTCTGGCTCTACAACGGCTCTGCTGACCTGGTTCTCTGGCTCTAAAGCAGCTCTGCTGACCTGGTTCTATTGCTCTAAAGCAGCTCTGCTTACCTGGTTCTCTGGCTCTAGAGCAGCTCTGCTGACCTAGTTCTCTGGCTCTAAAGCAGCTCTGCTGACCTGTTTCTCTGGCTCTAAAGCAGCTTTGCTGATCTGGTTCTCTGGCTCTACAACAGCTCTGCTGGCCCGGATCTCTGGCTCTAAAGCAGCTCTGCTGACCTGGTTCTCTTGCTCTGCAGCAGATCTTCTGACCTGGTTCTCTGGCTCTAGAGCAGCTCTGCTGACCTGGTTCCTAGGCTCTAGAGCAGCTGTGCTGACCTGGTTCTCTGGCTCTAAAGCGGCTCTGCTGACCTGGTTCTCTGGCCCTGGAGTGGCTCTGCTGACCTTGTTCTCTGGCTCTAGAGCGGATCTGCTGACCTGGTTCCTAGCTCTAAATCGGCTCTGCTGACCTGGTTCTCTGGCTCTAAAGCGGCTCTGCTGACCTGGTTCTCTGGCACTAGAGCAGCTCTTCTGACTTGGTTCTTAGGCTCTAGAACAGCTCTGCTGATCTGGTTCTCTGGCTCTAAAGCAGCTCTGCTGACCTGGTTCTCTGGCTCAAAAGCAGCTCTGCTGACCTGGTTTCTCTGGCTCAAAAGCAGCTCTGCTGACCGGGTTCTCTGCCTCTAGAGCAGCTTTGCTGACTTGGTTCTTAGGCTCTAAAGCAGCTCTGCTGACCTGGTTCTTAGGCTCTAAAACAGTTCTGCTGACCTGGTTCTCTCCCTCTAAAGCAGCTCTGCTGACCTGGTTCTCTGGCTCTACAGCAGCTCTGCTGACCTGGTTCTCTGGCTCTTGAGCAGCTCTGCTGACCTGGTTCTTAGGCTCTAGAGCAGCTCTGCTGACCTGGTTCTATGGCTCTAAAGCAGCTCTGCTGACCTGGTTCTCTGGCTCTACAACAGCTCTACTGACGTGCTTCTCTGGCTCTACAACGGCTCTGCTGACCTGGTTCTCTGGCTCTAAAGCAGCTCTGCTGACCTGGTTCTCTGGCTCTAGAGCATCTCTGCTGACCTGGTTCTTAGGGTCTAGAGCAGCTCTGCTGACCTGGTCCTCTGGGTCTAAAGCAGCTCTACTGACCTAGTTCTATGGCTCTAAAGCAGCTCTGCCGACCTGGTTCTCTGGCTCTAGAGCCTATCTTCTGACCTGGTTGTTAGGCTCTAGAGCAGCTCTGCTGACTTGGTTCTTTGGCTGCAAAGCGGCACTGCTGACCTGGTTCTCTGATTATAAAGCGGCTCTGCTGACCTGGTTCTCTGGCTGTAAAGCGGCTCTGCTGACCTGGTTCTCTCCCTCTAAAGCAGCTCCGCTGACCAGGTTCTCTAGCTCTAGAGCAGCTCTGCTGACCTGGTTCTCTGGCTCTAAAACACCTCTGCTGACCTAGTTCTCTGGCTCTACAGCAGCTCTCCTGACATGTTTCTCTGGCTCTACAACAGCTCTGCTCACCTGGTACTCTGCCTCTAGAGCAGCTCTGCTGACCTGGTTCTTAAGCTCTAGAGCGGCTCTGCTGTCCTGGTTCTCTGGCTATAAAGCGGCTCTGCTGACCTAGTTCTCTAGCTCTAAAGCAGCTCTGCTTACGTGGTTCTCTTCCTCTAAAGCAGCTCTGCTGACCTGGTTCTCTGGCTCTAGAGCAGCTCTGCTGACCTGGTTCTCTGTCTCTACAATGGCTCTGCTGACCTGGTTCTCTGGCTCTAAAGCACCTCTGCTGACCTGGTTCTCTTGCTCTGCTGCAGCTCTGCTGACCTGGTTCTCTGGCTCTAGAGCAGCTCTGCTGACCTGGTTCCTAGGCTCTAGAGCAGCTGTGCTGACTTGGTTCTCTGGCTCTAAAGAAGCTCTGCTGACCTGGTTCTCTGGCTCTAGAGCAGCTCTGCTGATCTGGTTCTCTGGCTCTAGAGCAGATCTGCTGACCTGGTTCCTTGCTCTAAATCGGCTCTGCCTACCTGGTTTCTCAGGCTCAAAAGCAGCTCTGCTGACCGGGTTCTCTGCCTATAGAGCAGCTTTGCTGACTTGGTTCTTAGGCTCTAGAGCAGCTCTGCTGATATGGTTCTCTGGCTCTAAAGCAGCTCTGCTGACCTGGTTCTCTGGCTCTAAAACAGCTCTGCTGACCTGGTTCTCTCCCTCTAAAGCATCTCTGCTGATCTGGTTTCTCTGGCTCTACAGCAGCTCTGCTGATCTGGTTCTCTGGCTCTAGAGCAGATCTGCTGACCTGGTTCCTTGCTCTAAATCGGCTCTGCCTACCTGGTTTCTCAGGCTCAAAAGCAGCTCTGCTGACCGGATTCTCTGCCTATAGAGCAGCTTTGCTGACTTGGTTCTTAGGCTCTAGAGCAGCTCTGCTGATATGGTTCTCTGGCTCTAAAGCAGCTCTGCTGACCTGGTTCTCTGGCTCTAAAACAGCTCTGCTGACCTGGTTCTCTCCCTCTAAAGCATCTCTGCTGATCTGGTTTCTCTGGCTCTATAGCAGCTCTGCTGACCTGGTTCTCTGGCTCTAGAGCAGCTCTGCTGACCTGGTTCTTAGGCTCTAGAGCAGCTCTGCTGACCTGGTTCTATGGCTCTAAAGCAGCTCTGCTGACCTGGTTCTTAGGCTCTAGAGCAGCTTTGCTGACCTAGTTCTCTGGCTCTAAAGCTGGTTCTCTGGCTCAAGAGCAGCTCTGCTGACCTGGTTCTCTGGCTCTAAAGTGACTCTGCTTACCTGGTTCTCTGGTTCTAAAGTGACTCTGCTGACATGGTTCTCTGGCTCTAGAGCACCTCTGCTGACCTGGTTCTTTGGCTTGCTCTGCTGACCTGGTTCTTAGGGTCTAGAGCAGCTCTGCTGACCTGGTTCTCTGGCTCTTCAACGGCTCTGCAGACGTGGTCCTCTGGCTCTAAAGCAGCTCTGCTGACCTGGTTCTATGGGTCTAAAGCAGCTCTGCTGACCTGGTTCTCTAGCTCTACAGCAGCTCTGCTGACTTGGTTCACTGGCTCTACAGCAACATTGCTGACCTGATTCTTAGGCTCTAGAGCAGCTCTGCTGACCTGGTTGTCTGGCTATAAAGTGGCTCTACTGACCTGGATCTCTGGCTATAAAGCGGCTCTGCTGACCTGGTTCTCTGGCTCTAAAGCGGCTCTGCTGACCTGGTTCTCTCCCTCTAAAGCAGCTCTGCTGACCTGGTTCTCTAGCTCTAAAGCAGCTCTGCTGAACTGGTTCTCTGGCTCTAGAGCAGCTCTGCTGACATGGTTCTTAGGCTCTATGGCAGCTCTGCTGACCTAGTTCTCTGGCTCTGCAACGACCCTGCTGACCTGGTTCTCTCCCTCTAAAGCAGCTCTGCTGACCTGGTTCTCTAGCTCTAAAGCAGCTCTGCTGACCTGGTTCTCTGGCTCTAAAGCACCTCTGCTGACCTGGTTCTCTGGCTCTACAGCAGTTCTGCTGACATTGTTCTCTGGCTCTACAACAGCTCTGCTGACCTGGTTCTCTGGCTCTAAAGCAGCTCTGCTGACCTGGTTCCATGGCTCTAAAGCAGCTCTGCTGACCTGGTTCTCTCGCTCTAAAGCAGTTCTGCTGACCTGGTTCTCTCGCTCTAAAGCAGCTCTGCTGACCTGGTTCCCTGCCTCTCGAGTAGCTCTGCTGACCTGGTTGTTAGGCTCTAGAGCAGCTCTGCTGAACTAGTTCACTGGTTCTAAAGCGGCTTTGCTGACCTGGTTCTCTGGCTCTAAAGTGGCTCTGCTGACCTGGTTCTCTTGCTCAAGGGCAGCTCTGCTGACCTGGTTCTCTGGCTCTACAACGGCTCTGCTGACCTGGTTCTCTGGCTCTAAAGCAGCTCTGCTGACCTGGTTCTATTGCTCTAAAGCAGCTCTGCTTACCTGGTTCTCTGGCTCTAGAGCAGCTCTGCTGACCTAGTTCTCTGACTCTAAAGCAGCTCTGCTGACCTGTTTCTCTGGCTCTAAAGCAGCTTTGCTGATCTGGTTCTCTGGCTCTACAACAGCTCTGCTGACCCGGATCTCTGGCTCTAAAGCAGCTCTGCTGACCTGGTTCTCTTGCTCTGCAGCAGATCTTCTGACCTGGTTCTCTGGCTCTAGAGCAGCTCTGCTGACCTGGTTCCTAGGCTCTAGAGCAGCTGTGCTGACCTGGTTCTCTGGCTCTAAAGCGGCTCTGCTGACCTGGTTCTCTGGCCCTGGAGTGGCTCTGCTGACCTTGTTCTCTGGCTCTAGAGCGGATCTGCTGACCTGGTTCCTAGCTCTAAATCGGCTCTGCTGACCTGGTTCTCTGGCTCTAAAGCGGCTCTGCTGACCTGGTTCTCTGGCTCTAGAGCAGCTCTTCTGACTTGGTTCTTAGGCTCTAGAACAGCTCTGCTGATCTGGTTCTCTGGCTCTAAAGCAGCTCTGCTGACCTGGTTCTCTGGCTCAAAAGCAGCTCTGCTGACCGGGTTCTCTGCCTCTAGAGCAGCTTTGCTGACTTGGTTCTTAGGCTCTAAAGCAGCTCTGCTGACCTGGTTCTTAGGCTCTAAAACAGTTCTGCTGACCTGGTTCTCTCCCTCTAAAGCAGCTCTGCTGACCTGGTTCTCTGGCTCAACAGCAGCTCTGCTGACCTGGTTCTCTGGCTCAACAGCAGCTCTGCTGACCTGGTTCTTAGGCTCTAGAGCAGCTCTGCTGACCTGGTTCTATGGCTCTAAAGCAGCTCTGCTGACCTGGTTCTCTGGCTCTACAACAGCTCTGCTGACCTGGTTCTCTGGCTCTAGAGCATCTCTGCTGACCTGGTTCGTAGGGTCTAGAGCAGCTCTGCTGACCTGGTCCTCTGGGTCTAAAGCAGCTCTACTGACCTAGTTCTATGGCTCTAAAGCAGCTCTGCCGACCTGGTTCTCTGGCTCTAGAGCCTATCTTCTGACCTGGTTGTTAGGCTGCAAAGCGGCACTGCTGACCTGGTTCTCTGATTATAAAGCGGCTCTGCTGACCTGGTTCTCTGGCTGTAAAGCGGCTCTGCTGACCTGGTTCTCTCCCTCTAAAGCAGCTCCGCTGACCAGGTTCTCTAGCTCTAGAGCAGCTCTGCTGACCTGGTTCTCTGGCTCTAAAACACCTCTGCTGACCTAGTTCTCTGGCTCTACAGCAGCTCTCCTGACATGTTTCTCTGGCTCTACAACAGCTCTGCTCACCTGGTACTCTGCCTCTAGAGCAGCTCTGCTGACCTGGTTCTTAAGCTCTAGAGCGGCTCTGCTGTCCTGGTTCTCTGGCTCTAAAGCGGCTCTGCTGACCTAGTTCTCTAGCTCTAAAGCAGCTCTGCTTACGTGGTTCTCTGCCTCTAAAGCAGCTCTGCTGACCTGGTTCTCTGGCTCTAGAGCAGCTCTGCTGACCTGGTTCTCTGTCTCTACAATGGCTCTGCTGACCTGGTTCTCTGGCTCTAAAGCACCTCTGCTGACCTGGTTCTCTTGCTCTTCTGCAGCTCTGCTGACCTGGTTCTCTGGCTCTAGAGCAGCTCTGCTGACCTGGTTCCTAGGCTCTAGAGCAGCTGTGCTGACTTGGTTCTCTGGCTCTAAAGAAGCTCTGCTGACCTGGTTCTCTGGCTCTAGAGCAGCTCTGCTGATCTGGTTCTCTGGCTCTAGAGCAGATCTGCTGACCTGTTTCCTTGCTCTAAATCGGCTCTGCCTACCTGGTTTCTCAGGCTCAAAAGCAGCTCTGCTGACCGGGTTCTCTGCCTATAGAGCAGCTTTGCTGACTTGGTTCTTAGGCTCTAGAGCAGCTCTGCTGATATGGTTCTCTGGCTCTAAAGCAGCTCTGCTGACCTGGTTCTCTGGCTCTAAAACAGCTCTGCTGACCAGGTTCTCTCCCTCTAAAGCATCTCTGCTGATCTGGTTTCTCTGGCTCTACAGCAGCTCTGCTGATCTGGTTCTCTGGCTCTAGAGCAGATCTGCTGACCTGGTTCCTTGCTCTAAATCGGCTCTGCCTACCTGGTTTCTCAGGCTCAAAAGCAGCTCTGCTGACCGGGTTCTCTGCCTATAGAGCAGCTTTGCTGACTTGGTTCTTAGGCTCTAGAGCAGCTCTGCTGATATGGTTCTCTGGCTCTAAAGCAGCTCTGCTGACCTGGTTCTCTGGCTCTAAAACAGCTCTGCTGACCTGGTTCTCTTTCTCTAAAGCATCTCTGCTGATCTGGTTTCTCTGGCTCTACAGCAGCTCTGCTGACCTGGTTCTCTGGCTCTAGAGCAGCTCTGCTGACCTGGTTCTTAGGCTCTAGAGCAGCTCTGCTGACCTGGTTCTATGGCTCTAAAGCAGCTCTGCTGACCTGGTTCTTAGGCTCTAGAGCAGCTTTGCTGACCTAGTTCTCTGGCTCTAAAGCTGGTTCTCTGGCTCAAGAGCAGCTCTGCTGACCTGGTTCTCTGGCTCTAAAGTGACTCTGCTTACCTGGTTCTCTGGTTCTAAAGTGACTCTGCTGACATGGTTCTCTGGCTCTAGAGCACCTCTGCTGACCTGGTTCTTTGGCTTGCTCTGCTGACCTGGTTCTTAGGGTCTAGAGCAGCTCTGCTGACCTGGTTCTCTGGCTCTTCAACGGCTCTGCAGACGTGGTCCTCTGGCTCTAAAGCAGCTCTGCTGACCTGGTTCTATGGGTCTAAAGCAGCTCTGCTGACCTGGTTCTCTAGCTCTACAGCAGCTCTGCTGACTTGGTTCACTGGCTCTACAGCAACATTGCTGACCTGATTCTTAGGCTCTAGAGCAGCTCTGCTGACCTGGTTGTCTGGCTATAAAGTGGCTCTACTGACCTGGATCTCTGGCTATAAAGCGGCTCTGCTGACCTGGTTCTCTGGCTCTAAAGCGGCTCTGCTGACCTGGTTCTCTCCCTCTAAAGCAGCTCTGCTGACCTGGTTCTCTAGCTCTAAAGCAGTTCTGCTGAACTGGTTCTCTGGCTCTAGAGCAGCTCTGCTGACATGGTTCTTAGGCTCTATGGCAGCTCTGCTGACCTAGTTCTCTGGCTCTGCAACGACCCTGCTGACCTGGTTCTCTCCCTCTAAAGCAGCTCTGCTGACCTGGTTCTCTAGCTCTAAAGCAGCTCTGCTGACCTGGTTCTCTGGCTCTAAAGCACCTCTGCTGACCTGGTTCTCTGGCTCTACAGCAGTTCTGCTGACATTGTTCTCTGGCTCTACAACAGCTCTGCTGACCTGGTTCTCTGGCTCTAAAGCAGCTCTGCTGACCTGGTTCCATGGCTCTAAAGCAGCTCTGCTGACCTGGTTCTCTCGCTCTAAAGCAGTTCTGCTGACCTGGTTCTCTCGCTCTAAAGCAGCTCTGCTGACCTGGTTCCCTGCCTCTCGAGTAGCTCTGCTGACCTGGTTGTTAGGCTCTAGAGCAGCTCTGCTGAACTAGTTCACTGGTTCTAAAGCGGCTTTGCTGACCTGGTTCTCTGGCTCTAAAGTGGCTCTGCTGACCTGGTTCTCTTGCTCAAGGGCAGCTCTGCTGACCTGGTTCTCTGGCTCTACAACGGCTCTGCTGACCTGGTTCTCTGGCTCTAAAGCAGCTCTGCTGACCTGGTTCTATTGCTCTAAAGCAGCTCTGCTTACCTGGTTCTCTGGCTCTAGAGCAGCTCTGCTGACCTAGTTCTCTGACTCTAAAGCAGCTCTGCTGACCTGTTTCTCTGGCTCTAAAGCAGCTTTGCTGATCTGGTTCTCTGGCTCTACAACAGCTCTGCTGACCCGGATCTCTGGCTCTAAAGCAGCTCTGCTGACCTGGTTCTCTTGCTCTGCAGCAGATCTTCTGACCTGGTTCTCTGGCTCTAGAGCAGCTCTGCTGACCTGGTTCCTAGGCTCTAGAGCAGCTGTGCTGACCTGGTTCTCTGGCTCTAAAGCGGCTCTGCTGACCTGGTTCTCTGGCCCTGGAGTGGCTCTGCTGACCTTGTTCTCTGGCTCTAGAGCGGATCTGCTGACCTGGTTCCTAGCTCTAAATCGGCTCTGCTGACCTGGTTCTCTGGCTCTAAAGCGGCTCTGCTGACCTGGTTCTCTGGCTCTAGAGCAGCTCTTCTGACTTGGTTCTTAGGCTCTAGAACAGCTCTGCTGATCTGGTTCTCTGGCTCTAAAGCAGCTCTGCTGACCTGGTTCTCTGGCTCAAAAGCAGCTCTGCTGACCGGGTTCTCTGCCTCTAGAGCAGCTTTGCTGACTTGGTTCTTAGGCTCTAAAGCAGCTCTGCTGACCTGGTTCTTAGGCTCTAAAACAGTTCTGCTGACCTGGTTCTCTCCCTCTAAAGCAGCTCTGCTGACCTGGTTCTCTGGCTCGACAGCAGCTCTGCTGACCTGGTTCTCTGGCTCAACAGCAGCTCTGCTGACCTGGTTCTTAGGCTCTAGAGCAGCTCTGCTGACCTGGTTCTATGGCTCTACAACAGCTCTACTGACGTGCTTCTCTGGCTCTACAACGGCTCTGCTGACCTGGTTCTCTGGCTCTAAAGGAGCTCTGCTGACCTGGTTCTCTGGCTCTAGAGCATCTCTGCTGACCTGGTTCGTAGGGTCTAGAGCAGCTCTGCTGACCTGGTCCTCTGGGTCTAAAGCAGCTCTACTGACCTAGTTCTATGGCTCTAAAGCAGCTCTGCCGACCTGGTTCTCTGGCTCTAGAGCCTATCTTCTGACCTGGTTGTTAGGCTCTAGAGCAGCTCTGCTGACTTGGTTCTTTGGCTGCAAAGCGGCACTGCTGACCTGGTTCTCTGATTATAAAGCGGCTCTGCTGACCTGGTTCTCTGGCTGTAAAGCGGCTCTGCTGACCTGGTTCTCTCCCTCTAAAGCAGCTCCGCTGACCAGGTTCTCTAGCTCTAGAGCAGCTCTGCTGACCTGGTTCTCTGGCTCTAAAACACCTCTGCTGACCTAGTTCTCTGGCTCTACAGCAGCTCTCCTGACATGTTTCTCTGGCTCTACAACAGCTCTGCTCACCTGGTACTCTGCCTCTAGAGCAGCTCTGCTGACCTGGTTCTTAAGCTCTAGAGCGGCTCTGCTGTCCTGGTTCTCTGGCTCTAAAGCGGCTCTGCTGACCTAGTTCTCTAGCTCTAAAGCAGCTCTGCTTACGTGGTTCTCTGCCTCTAAAGCAGCTCTGCTGACCTGGTTCTCTGGCTCTAGAGCAGCTCTGCTGACCTGGTTCTCTGTCTCTACAATGGCTCTGCTGACCTGGTTCTCTGGCTCTAAAGCACCTCTGCTGACCTGGTTCTCTTGCTCTTCTGCAGCTCTGCTGACCTGGTTCTCTGGCTCTAGAGCAGCTCTGCTGACCTGGTTCCTAGGCTCTAGAGCAGCTGTGCTGACTTGGTTCTCTGGCTCTAAAGAAGCTCTGCTGACCTGGTTCTCTGGCTCTAGAGCAGCTCTGCTGATCTGGTTCTCTGGCTCTAGAGCAGATCTGCTGACCTGTTTCCTTGCTCTAAATCGGCTCTGCCTACCTGGTTTCTCAGGCTCAAAAGCAGCTCTGCTGACCGGGTTCTCTGCCTATAGAGCAGCTTTGCTGACTTGGTTCTTAGGCTCTAGAGCAGCTCTGCTGATATGGTTCTCTGGCTCTAAAGCAGCTCTGCTGACCTGGTTCTCTGGCTCTAAAACAGCTCTGCTGACCAGGTTCTCTCCCTCTAAAGCATCTCTGCTGATCTGGTTTCTCTGGCTCTACAGCAGCTCTGCTGATCTGGTTCTCTGGCTCTAGAGCAGATCTGCTGACCTGGTTCCTTGCTCTAAATCGGCTCTGCCTACCTGGTTTCTCAGGCTCAAAAGCAGCTCTGCTGACCGGGTTCTCTGCCTATAGAGCAGCTTTGCTGACTTGGTTCTTAGGCTCTAGAGCAGCTCTGCTGATATGGTTCTCTGGCTCTAAAGCAGCTCTGCTGACCTGGTTCTCTGGCTCTAAAACAGCTCTGCTGACCTGGTTCTCTTTCTCTAAAGCATCTCTGCTGATCTGGTTTCTCTGGCTCTACAGCAGCTCTGCTGACCTGGTTCTCTGGCTCTAGAGCAGCTCTGCTGACCTGGTTCTTAGGCTCTAGAGCAGCTCTGCTGACCTGGTTCTATGGCTCTAAAGCAGCTCTGCTGACCTGGTTCTTAGGCTCTAGAGCAGCTTTGCTGACCTAGTTCTCTGGCTCTAAAGCTGGTTCTCTGGCTCAAGAGCAGCTCTGCTGACCTGGTTCTCTGGCTCTAAAGTGACTCTGCTTACCTGGTTCTCTGGTTCTAAAGTGACTCTGCTGACATGGTTCTCTGGCTCTAGAGCACCTCTGCTGACCTGGTTCTTTGGCTTGCTCTGCTGACCTGGTTCTTAGGGTCTAGAGCAGCTCTGCTGACCTGGTTCTCTGGCTCTTCAACGGCTCTGCAGACGTGGTCCTCTGGCTCTAAAGCAGCTCTGCTGACCTGGTTCTATGGGTCTAAAGCAGCTCTGCTGACCTGGTTCTCTAGCTCTACAGCAGCTCTGCTGACTTGGTTCACTGGCTCTACAGCAACATTGCTGACCTGATTCTTAGGCTCTAGAGCAGCTCTGCTGACCTGGTTGTCTGGCTATAAAGTGGCTCTACTGACCTGGATCTCTGGCTATAAAGCGGCTCTGCTGACCTGGTTCTCTGGCTCTAAAGCGGCTCTGCTGACCTGGTTCTCTCCCTCTAAAGCAGCTCTGCTGACCTGGTTCTCTAGCTCTAAAGCAGCTCTGCTGAACTGGTTCTCTGGCTCTAGAGCAGCTCTGCTGACATGGTTCTTAGGCTCTATGGCAGCTCTGCTGACCTAGTTCTCTGGCTCTGCAACGACCCTGCTGACCTGGTTCTCTCCCTCTAAAGCAGCTCTGCTGACCTGGTTCTCTAGCTCTAAAGCAGCTCTGCTGACCTGGTTCTCTGGCTCTAAAGCACCTCTGCTGACCTGGTTCTCTGGCTCTACAGCAGTTCTGCTGACATTGTTCTCTGGCTCTACAACAGCTCTGCTGACCTGGTTCTCTGGCTCTAAAGCAGCTCTGCTGACCTGGTTCCATGGCTCTAAAGCAGCTCTGCTGACCTGGTTCTCTCGCTCTAAAGCAGTTCTGCTGACCTGGTTCTCTCGCTCTAAAGCAGCTCTGCTGACCTGGTTCTCTGCCTCTCGAGTAGCTCTGCTGACCTGGTTGTTAGGCTCTAGAGCAGCTCTGCTGAACTAGTTCACTGGTTCTAAAGCGGCTTTGCTGACCTGGTTCTCTGGCTCTAAAGTGGCTCTGCTGACCTGGTTCTCTTGCTCAAGGGCAGCTCTGCTGACCTGGTTCTCTGGTTCTCTGGCTCTAGAACACCTCTGCTGACCTGGTTCTCTGGCTCTACAACGGCTCTGCTGACCTGGTTCTCTGGCTCTAAAGCAGCTCTGCTGACCTGGTTCTATTGCTCTAAAGCAGCTCTGCTTACCTGGTTCTCTGGCTCTAGAGCAGCTCTGCTGACCTAGTTCTCTGGCTCTAAAGCAGCTCTGCTGACCTGTTTCTCTGGCTCTAAAGCAGCTTTGCTGATCTGGTTCTCTGGCTCTACAACAGCTCTGCTGACCCGGATCTCTGGCTCTAAAGCAGCTCTGCTGACCTGGTTCTCTTGCTCTGCAGCAGATCTTCTGACCTGGTTCTCTGGCTCTAGAGCAGCTCTGCTGACCTGGTTCCTAGGCTCTAGAGCAGCTGTGCTGACCTGGTTCTCTGGCTCTAAAGCGGCTCTGCTGACCTGGTTCTCTGGCCCTGGAGTGGCTCTGCTGACCTTGTTCTCTGGCTCTAGAGCGGATCTGCTGACCTGGTTCCTAGCTCTAAATCGGCTCTGCTGACCTGGTTCTCTGGCTCTAAAGCGGCTCTGCTGACCTGGTTCTCTGGCTCTAGAGCAGCTCTTCTGACTTGGTTCTTAGGCTCTAGAACAGCTCTGCTGATCTGGTTCTCTGGCTCTAAAGCAGCTCTGCTGACCTGGTTCTCTGGCTCAAAAGCAGCTCTGCTGACCTGGTTTCTCTGGCTCAAAAGCAGCTCTGCTGACCGGGTTCTCTGCCTCTAGAGCAGCTTTGCTGACTTGGTTCTTAGGCTCTAAAGCAGCTCTGCTGACCTGGTTCTTAGGCTCTAAAACAGTTCTGCTGACCTGGTTCTCTCCCTCTAAAGCAGCTCTGCTGACCTGGTTCTCTGGCTCTACAGCAGCTCTGCTGACCTGGTTCTCTGGCTCTTGAGCAGCTCTGCTGACCTGGTTCTTAGGCTCTAGAGCAGCTCTGCTGACCTGGTTCTATGGCTCTAAAGCAGCTCTGCTGACCTGGTTCTTAGGCTCTAGAGCAGCTTTGCTGACCTAGTTCTCTGGCTCTAAAGCGGCTCTGCTGACCTGGTTATTAGATTCTAGAGCAGCTCTGCTGACCTGGTTCTCTGGCTCTAAAGCAGCTCTGCTGACCTGGTTCTTAGGCTCTAGAGCAGCTCTGCTGACCTAGTTCTCTGCCTCTAAAGCAGCCCTACTGACCTGGTTCTCTGGCTCTAAAGGAGCTCTGCTGAGCTGGTTCTCTCCCTCTGAAGCAGCTCTGCTGACCTGGTTTCTCTGGCTCTACAGCAGCTCTGCTGACCTGGTTCTTAGGTTCTAGAGCAGCTCTGCTGACCTGGTTCTCTGGCTCTAAAGCAGCTCTGCTGACCTGGTTCTTAGGCTCTAGAGCAGCTCTGCTGACCTAGTTCTCTGGCTCTAAAACGGCTCTGCTGACCAGGCTCTAGAGTGGCTCTGCTGACCTGGTTCTCTGGCTCTAGAGCAGCTCTGCTGACCTGGTTCTCTGGCTCTACAACTGCTCTGCTTGCCTGGTTCTCTGGCTCTAAAGCAGCTCTGCTGACCTGGTTCTCTGGCTCTAGAGCAGCTCTGCTGACCTCGGTCTCTGGCTCTAAAGCAGCTCTGCTGAACTGGTTCTCTCCCTCTAAAGCAGCTCTGCTGACCTGGTTTCTCTGGCTCTACAGCAGATCTGCTGACCGGGTTCTCTGCCTCTAGAGCAGCTCTGCTGACGTGGGGCCATATTATCAAGGAACGGCGATAACATTAACGCAGCTTTAGCGGCAGGAAACTGCCGCTAAAGCGGCGATAATGGGCTTGATAATATGCCCTTGTGAATTTCCCATAGAAGCCCAGGTTCTGGTGTGAAACTGGGCTTCTATAGGAAATCACAAGGGCATATTATCAAGCCCATTATCGTCGCTTTAGCGGCAATTTCCTGCCGCTAAAGCGGCGATAATGTAATTGCCGTTCCTTGATAATATGGCCCTTGGTTCTTAGGCTCTAGAGCAGCTCTGCTGATCTGGTTCTCTGGCTCTAAAGCAGCTCTGCTGACCTGGTTTCTCTGGCTCTACAGCAGCTCTGCTGACCTGGTTCTCTGGCTCTAGATCAGCTCTGCTGACCTGGTTCTTAGGCTCTAGAGCAGCTCTGCTGACCTGGTTCTATGTCTCTAAAGCAGCTCTGCTAATCTGGTTGTCTCGCTCTTGGGCACCTCTGCTGACCTGGTTCTAAGGGTCTAGAGCAGCTCTGCTGACCGGGTTCTCTGGCTCTACGACGGCTCTGCTGACCTGGTTCTCTGGCTCTAAAGCAGCTCTGCTGACCTGCTTCTATGGCTCTAAAGCAGCTCTGCTGGCCTGGTTCTCTGGCTCTAGAGCAGCTCTACTGACCTGGTTCTTAGGCTCTAGAGCAGCTGTACTGACCTGGTTCTGTGGCTCTACAAGGGTTCTGCTGACCTGGTTCTCTGGCTCTAAAGCAGGTCTGCTGACCTGGTTCTCTGGCTCTAAAGCAGCTCTGCTGACCTGGTTCTCTGGCTCTAAAGGAACTCTGCTGACCTGGTTCTCTGCCTTTAAAGCAGCTCTGCTGACCTGGTTCTCTGGCTCTAAAGGAGCTCTGCTGACCTGGTTCTCTCCCTCTGAAGCAGCTCTGCTGACCTGGTTCCTCTGGCTCTACAACAGCTGTGCTGACTTGGTTCTCTGCCTCTAGAGCAGCTCTGCTGACTTGGCTCTCTGGCTCAAGAGCAGCTCTGCTGATCTGGTTCTCTGGCTCTAAAGCAGCTCTGCTGACCTGGTTCTCTGGCTCTAAAGCAGCTCTGCTGACCTGGTTCTCTGGCTCTAGAGCAGCTCTACTGACCTGTTTCTTAGGCTCTAGAGCAGCTCTTCTGACCTGGTTCTATGGCTCGAAAGCAGCTCTGCTAACCTGGTTCTTAGGCTCCAAAGCAGCTCTGCTGACCTGGTTCTCTGGCTCTAAAGCAGCTCTGCTGACCTGGTTCTCTGGCTCTAGAGCGGCTCTGCCGACCTGGTTCTCTGGCTCTAGAGCAGATCTGCTGACCTGGTTCCTGGCTCTAGAGCAGCTCTGCTGACCTGGTTCTCTGACTCTAGAGCAGCTCTGCTGACATGGTTCTTAGGCTCTAGAGCAGCTCTGCTGACCTGGTTCTTAGGCTCTAAAGCGGCTCTGCTAACCTGGTATCTGGCTCTATATCGGCTCTGCTGACCTGGTTCTCTGGCTCTAAAGCGGCTCTGCTGACCTGGTTCTCTGGCTCTAAATTAGCTCTGCTGACCTGGTTCTCTGCCTCTAGAGCAGCTCTGCGGACCTGGTTCTCTGGCTCTACAACTGCTGTGCTGTCCTAGTTCTCTGGCTCTAAATCAGCTCTGCTGACCTTGTTCACTGGCTCTAGAACAGCTCTGCTGACCTGGTTATCTGGCTCTAAAGAAGCTCTGCTGAACTGGTTTCTCTGGCTCTAAAGCAGCTCTGGTGACCGGGTTGTCTGCCTCTAGATCAGCTTTCCTGACTTGGTTCTTAGGCTCTAGAGCGGCTCTGCCGACCTGGTTCTATGGCTGTAAAGCAGCCTTGCTGGCCTGGTTCTCTGGCTTTAGAGCAGCTCTGCTGACCTGGTTCTTAGGCTCAAGAGCAGCTCTGTTGATCTGGTTCTCTGGCTCTAAAACAGTTCTGCTGACCTGGTTCTCTACCTCTAAAGCAGCTCTGCTGACGTGGTTCTCTGGCTCTACAGCAGCTCTGCTGACCTGGTTCTCTGGCTCTTGAGCAGCTCTGCTGACCTGGTTCTTAGGCTCTAGAGCAGCTCTGCTGACCTGGTTCTATGGCTCTAAAGCAGCTCTGCTGACCTGGTTCTTAGGCTCTAGAGCAGCTTTGCTGACCTAGTTCTCTGGCTCTAAAGCGGCTCTGCTGACCTGGTTCTTAGGTTCTAGAGCAGCTCTGCTGACCTGGTTCTCTGGCCCTAAAGCAGCTCTGCTGACCTGGTTCTTAGGCTCTAGAGCAGCTCTGCTGACCTAGTTCTCTGCCTCTAAAGCAGCTCTGCTGACCTGGTTCTCTGGCTCAAAAGCAGCTCTGCTGACCTGGTTTCTCTGGCTCAAAAGCAGCTCTGCTGACCGGGTTCTCTGCCTCTAGAGCAGCTTTGCTGACTTGGTTCTTAGGCTCTAAAGCAGCTCTGCTGACCTGGTTCTTAGGCTCTAAAACAGTTCTGCTGACCTGGTTCTCTCCCTCTAAAGCAGCTCTGCTGACCTGGTTCTCTGGCTCTACAGCAGCTCTGCTGACCTGGTTCTCTGGCTCTTGAGCAGCTCTGCTGACCTGGTTCTTAGGCTCTAGAGCAGCTCTGCTGACCTGGTTCTATGGCTCTAAAGCAGCTCTGCTGACCTGGTTCTTAGGCTCTAGAGCAGCTTTGCTGACCTAGTTCTCTGGCTCTAAAGCGGCTCTGCTGACCTGGTTATTAGGTTCTAGAGCAGCTCTGCTGACCTGGTTCTCTGGCTCTAAAGCAGCTCTGCTGACCTGGTTCTTAGGCTCTAGAGCAGCTCTGCTGACCTAGTTCTCTGCCTCTAAAGCAGCCCTACTGACCTGGTTCTCTGGCTCTAAAGGAGCTCTGCTGAGCTGGTTCTCTCCCTCTGAAGCAGCTCTGCTGACCTGGTTTCTCTGGCTCTACAGCAGCTCTGCTGACCTGGTTCTTAGGTTCTAGAGCAGCTCTGCTGACCTGGTTCTCTGGCTCTAAAGCAGCTCTGCTGACCTGGTTCTTAGGCTCTAGAGCAGCTCTGCTGACCTAGTTCTCTGGCTCTAAAACGGCTCTGCTGACCAGGCTCTAGAGTGGCTCTGCTGACCTGGTTCTCTGGCTCTAGAGCAGCTCTGCTGACCTGGTTCTCTGGCTCTACAACTGCTCTGCTTGCCTGGTTCTCTGGCTCTAAAGCAGCTCTGCTGACCTGGTTCTCTGGCTCTAGAGCAGCTCTGCTGACCTCGGTCTCTGGCTCTAAAGCAGCTCTGCTGAACTGGTTCTCTCCCTCTAAAGCAGCTCTGCTGACCTGGTTTCTCTGGCTCTACAGCAGATCTGCTGACCGGGTTCTCTGCCTCTAGAGCAGCTCTGCTGACGTGGGGCCATATTATCAAGGAACGGCGATAACATTAACGCAGCTTTAGCGGCAGGAAACTGCCGCTAAAGCGGCGATAATGGGCTTGATAATATGCCCTTGTGAATTTCCCATAGAAGCCCAGGTTCTGGTGTGAAACTGGGCTTCTATAGGAATTCACAAGGGCATATTATCAAGCCCATTATCGTCGCTTTAGCGGCAATTTCCTGCCGCTAAAGCGGCGATAATGTAATTGCCGTTCCTTGATAATATGGCCCTTGGTTCTTAGGCTCTAGAGCAGCTCTGCTGATCTGGTTCTCTGGCTCTAAAGCAGCTCTGCTGACCTGGTTTCTCTGGCTCTACAGCAGCTCTGCTGACCTTGTTCTCTGGCTCTAGATCAGCTCTGCTGACCTGGTTCTTAGGCTCTAGAGCAGCTGTACTGACCTGGTTCTGTGGCTCTACAAGGGTTCTGCTGACCTGGTTCTCTGGCTCTAAAGCAGGTCTGCTGACCTGGTTCTATGTCTCTAAAGCAGCTCTGCTAATCTGGTTGTCTCGCTCTTGGGCACCTCTGCTGACCTGGTTCTAAGGGTCTAGAGCAGCTCTGCTGACCTGGTTCTCTGGCTCTACGACGGCTCTGCTGACCTGGTTCTCTGGCTCTAAAGCAGCTCTGCTGACCTGCTTCTATGGCTCTAAAGCAGCTCTGCTGGCCTGGTTCTCTGGCTCTAGAGCAGCTCTACTGACCTGGTTCTTAGGCTCTAGAGCAGCTGTACTGACCTGGTTCTGTGGCTCTACAAGGGTTCTGCTGACCTGGTTCTCTGGCTCTAAAGCAGGTCTGCTGACCTGGTTCTCTGGCTCTAAAGCAGCTCTGCTGACCTGGTTCTCTGGCTCTAAAGGAACTCTGCTGACCTGGTTCTCTGCCTTTAAAGCAGCTCTGCTGACCTGGTTCTCTGGCTCTAAAGGAGCTCTGCTGACCTGGTTCTCTCCCTCTGAAGCAGCTCTGCTGACCTGGTTCCTCTGGCTCTACAACAGCTGTGCTGACTTGGTTCTCTGCCTCTAGAGCAGCTCTGCTGACTTGGCTCTCTGGCTCAAGAGCAGCTCTGCTGATCTGGTTCTCTGGCTCTAAAGCAGCTCTGCTGACCTGGTTCTCTGGCTCTAAAGCAGCTCTGCTGACCTGGTTCTCTGGCTCTAGAGCAGCTCTACTGACCTGTTTCTTAGGCTCTAGAGCAGCTCTTCTGACCTGGTTCTCTGGCTCGAAAGCAGCTCTGCTAACCTGGTTCTTAGGCTCCAAAGCAGCTCTGCTGACCTGGTTCTCTGGCTCTAAAGCAGCTCTGCTGACCTGGTTCTCTGGCTCTAGAGCGGCTCTGCCGACCTGGTTCTCTGGCTCTAGAGCAGATCTGCTGACCTGGTTCCTGGCTCTAGAGCAGCTCTGCTGACCTGGTTCTCTGACTCTAGAGCAGCTCTGCTGACATGGTTCTTAGGCTCTAGAGCAGCTCTGCTGACCTGGTTCTTAGGCTCTAAAGCGGCTCTGCTGACCTGGTATCTGGCTCTATATCGGCTCTGCTGACCTGGTTCTCTGGCTCTAAAGCGGCTCTGCTGACCTGGTTCTCTGGCTCTAAATTAGCTCTGCTGACCTGGTTCTCTGCCTCTAGAGCAGCTCTGCGTACCTGGTTCTCTGGCTCTACAACTGCTGTGCTGTCCTAGTTCTCTGGCTCTAAATCAGCTCTGCTGACCTTGTTCGCTGGCTCTAGAACAGCTCTGCTGACCTGGTTATCTGGCTCTAAAGAAGCTCTGCTGAACTGGTTTCTCTGGCTCTAAAGCAGCTCTGGTGACCGGGTTGTCTGCCTCTAGATCAGCTTTCCTGACTTGGTTCTTAGGCTCTAGAGCGGCTCTGCCGACCTGGTTCTATGGCTGTAAAGCAGCCTTGCTGGCCTGGTTCTCTGGCTTTAGAGCAGCTCTGCTGACCTGGTTCTTAGGCTCAAGAGCAGCTCTGTTGATCTGGTTCTCTGGCTCTAAAACAGTTCTGCTGACCTGGTTCTCTCCCTCTAAAGCAGCTCTGCTGGCCTGGTTCTCTGGCTCTACAGCAGCTCTGCTGACCTGGTTCTCTGGCTCTTGAGCAGCTCTGCTGACCTGGTTCTTAGGCTCTAGAGCAGCTCTGCTGACCTGGTTCTATGGCTCTAAAGCAGCTCTGCTGACCTGGTTCTTAGGCTCTAGAGCAGCTTTGCTGACCTAGTTCTCTGGCTCTAAAGCGGCTCTGCTGACCTGGTTCTTAGGTTCTAGAGCAGCTCTGCTGACCTGGTTCTCTGGCCCTAAAGCAGCTCTGCTGACCTGGTTCTTAGGCTCTAGAGCAGCTCTGCTGACCTAGTTCTCTGCCTCTAAAGCAGCCCTACTGACCTGGTTCTCTGGCTCTAAAGGAGCTCTGCTGAGCTGGTTCTCTCCCTCTGAAGCAGCTCTGCTGACCTGGTTTCTCTGGCTCTACAGCAGCTCTGCTGACCTGGTTCTTAGGTTCTAGAGCAGCTCTGCTGACCTGGTTCTCTGGCTCTAAAGCAGCTCTGCTGACCTGGTTCTTAGGCTCTAGAGCAGCTCTGCTGACCTAGTTCTCTGGCTCTAAAACGGCTCTGCTGACCAGGCTCTAGAGTGGCTCTGCTGACCTGGTTCTCTGGCTCTAGAGCAGCTCTGCTGACCTGGTTCTCTGGCTCTACAACTGCTCTGCTTGCCTGGTTCTCTGGCTCTAAAGCAGCTCTGCTGACCTGGTTCTCTGGCTCTAGAGCAGCTCTGCTGACCTCGGTCTCTGGCTCTAAAGCAGCTCTGCTGAACTGGTTCTCTCCCTCTAAAGCAGCTCTGCTGACCTGGTTTCTTTGGCTCTACAGCAGGATCTGCTGACCGGGTTCTCTGCCTCTAGAGCAGCTCTGCTGACGTGGGGCCATATTATCAAGGAACGGCGATAACATTAACGCAGCTTTAGCGGCAGGAAACTGCCGCTAAAGCGGCGATAATGGGCTTGATAATATGCCATTGTGAATTTCCCATAGAAGCCCAGGTTCTGGTGTGAAACTGGGCTTCTATAGGAATTCACAAGGGCATATTATCAAGCCCATTATCGTCGCTTTAGCGGCAATTTCCTGCCGCTAAAGCGGCGATAATGTAATTGCCGTTCCTTGATAATATGGCCCTTGGTTCTTAGGCTCTAGAGCAGCTCTGCTGATCTGGTTCTCTGGCTCTAAAGCAGCTCTGCTGACCTGGTTTCTCTGGCTCTACAGCAGCTCTGCTGACCTGGTTCTCTGGCTCTAGATCAGCTCTGCTGACCTGGTTCTTAGGCTCTAGAGCAGCTCTGCTGACCTGGTTCTATGTCTCTAAAGCAGCTCTGCTAATCTGGTTGTCTCGCTCTTGGGCACCTCTGCTGACCTGGTTCTAAGGGTCTAGAGCAGCTCTGCTGACCTGGTTCTCTGGCTCTACGACGGCTCTGCTGACCTGGTTCTCTGGCTCTAAAGCAGCTCTGCTGACCTGCTTCTATGGCTCTAAAGCAGCTCTGCTGGCCTGGTTCTCTGGCTCTAGAGCAGCTCTACTGACCTGGTTCTTAGGCTCTAGAGCAGCTGTACTGACCTGGTTCTCTGGCTCTACAAGGGTTCTGCTGACCTGGTTCTCTGGCTCTAAAGCAGGTCTGCTGACCTGGTTCTCTGGCTCTAAAGCAGCTCTGCTGACCTGGTTCTCTGGCTCTAAAGGAACTCTGCTGACCTGGTTCTCTGCCTTTAAAGCAGCTCTGCTGACCTGGTTCTCTGGCTCTAAAGGAGCTCTGCTGACCTGGTTCTCTCCCTCTGAAGCAGCTCTGCTGACCTGGTTCCTCTGGCTCTACAACAGCTGCGCTGACTTGGTTCTCTGCCTCTAGAGCAGCTCTGCTGACTTGGCTCTCTGGCTCAAGAGCAGCTCTGCTGATCTGGTTCTCTGGCTCTAAAGCAGCTCTGCTGACCTGGTTCTCTGGCTCTAAAGCAGCTCTGCTGACCTGGTTCTCTGGCTCTAGAGCAGCTCTACTGACCTGTTTCTTAGGCTCTAAAGCAGCTCTTCTGACCTGGTTCTCTGGCTCGAAAGCAGCTCTGCTAACCTGGTTCTTAGGCTCCAAAGCAGCTCTGCTGACCTGGTTCTCTGGCTCTAAAGCAGCTCTGCTGACCTGGTTCTCTGGCTCTAGAGCGGCTCTGCCGACCTGGTTCTCTGGCTCTAGAGCAGATCTGCTGACCTGGTTCCTGGCTCTAGAGCAGCTCTGCTGACCTGGTTCTCTGACTCTAGAGCAGCTCTGCTGACATGGTTCTTAGGCTCTAGAGCAGCTCTGCTGACCTGGTTCTTAGGCTCTAAAGCGGCTCTGCTGACCTGGTATCTGGCTCTATATCGGCTCTGCTGACCTGGTTCTCTGGCTCTAAAGCGGCTCTGCTGACCTGGTTCTCTGGCTCTAAAGTAGCTCTGCTGACCTGGTTCTCTGCCTCTAGAGCAGCTCTGCGGACCTGGTTCTCTGGCTCTACAACTGCTGTGCTGTCCTAGTTCTCTGGCTCTAAATCAGCTCTGCTGACCTTGTTCGCTGGCTCTAGAACAGCTCTGCTGACCTGGTTATCTGGCTCTAAAGAAGCTCTGCTGAACTGGTTTCTCTGGCTCTAAAGCAGCTCTGGTGACCGGGTTGTCTGCCTCTAGATCAGCTTTCCTGACTTGGTTCTTAGGCTCTAGAGCGGCTCTGCCGACCTGGTTCTATGGCTGTAAAGCAGCCTTGCTGGCCTGGTTCTCTGGCTTTAGAGCAGCTCTGCTGACCTGGTTCTTAGGCTCTAGAGCAGCTGTACTGACCTGGTTCTCTGGCTCTACAACGGCTCTGCTGACCTGGTTCTCTGGCTCTAAAGCAGGTCTGCTGACCTGGTTCTCTGGCTCTAAAGCAAGTCTGCTGACCTGGTTCTCTGGCTCTAAAGCAGCTCTGCTGACCTGGTTCTCTGGCTCTAGAGCAGCTCTACTGACCTGTTTCTTAGGCTCTAGAGCAGCTCTTCTGACCTGGTTCTCTGGCTCGAAAGCAGCTCTGCTAACCTGGTTCTTAGGCTCCAAAGCAGCTCTGCTGCCCTGGTTCTCTGGCTCTACAACGGCTCTGCTGACCTGGTTCTCTGGCTCTAGAGCGGCACTGCCGAGCTGGTTCTATGGCTCTAAAGCAGCTCTGCTGGCCTGTTTCTCTGGTTCTAGAGCAGCTCTGCTGACCTGGTTCTTAGGCTCTAGAGCAGCTGTACTGACCTGGTTCTCTGGCTCTACAACGGCTCTGCTGACCTGGTTCTCTGGCTCTAAAGCAGGTCTGATGACCTGGTTCTCTGGCTCTAAAGCAGCTCTGCTGACCTGGTTCTCTGGCACTAAAGCAGCTCTGCTGACCTGGTTCTCTGGCTCTAGAGCAGCTCTACTGACCTGTTTCTTAGGCTCTAGAGCAGCTCTTCTGACTTGGTTCTCTGGCTCGAAAGCAGCTCTGCTAACCTGGTTCTTAGGCTCCAAAGCAGCTCTGCTGACCTGGTTCTCTGGCTCTACAACGGCTCTGCTGACCTGGTTCTCTGGCTCTAGAGTGGCTCTGCCGACCTGGTTCTATGGCTCTAAAGCAGCTCTGCTGGCCTGGTTCTCTGGCTCTAGAGCAGCTCTGCTGACCTGGTTCTTAGGCTCTAGAGCAGCTGTACTGACCTGGTTCTCTGGCTCTACAACGGCTCTGCTGACCTGGTTCTCTGGCTCTAAAGCAGGTCTGCTGACCTGGTTCTCTGTCTCTAAAGCAGCTCTGCTGACCTGGTTCTCTGGCTCTATAGCAGTTCTGCTGACCTGGTTCTCTGGCTCTAGAGCAGCTCTACTGACCTGTTTCTTAGGCTCTAGGGCAGCTCTTCTGACCTGGTTCTCTGGCTCGAAAGCAGCTCTGCTAACCTGGTTCTTAGGCTCCAAAGCAGCTCTGCTGACCTGGTTCTCTGGCTCTACAACGGCTCTGCTGACCTGGTTCTCTGGCTCTAGAGCGGCTCTGCCGACCTGGTTCTATGGCTCTAAAGCAGCTCTGCTGGCCTGGTTCTCTGGCTCTAGAGCAGCTCTGCTGACCTGGTTCTTAGGCTCTAGAGCAGCTGTACTGACCTGGTTCTCTGGCTCTACAACGGCTCTGCTGACCTGGTTCTCTGGCTCTAAAGCAGGTCTGCTGACCTGGTTCTCTGGCTCTAAAGCAAGTCTGCTGACCTGGTTCTCTGGTTCTAAAGCAGCTCTGCTGACCTGGTTCTCTGGCTCTAGAGCAGCTCTACTGACCTGTTTCTTAGGCTCTAGAGTAGCTCTTCTGACCTGGTTCTCTGGCTCGAAAGCAGCTCTGCTAACCTGGTTCTTAGGCTCCAAAGCAGCTCTGCTGACCTGGTTCTCTGGCTCTACAACGGCTCTGCGGACCTGGTTCTCTGGCTCTAGAGCGGCTCTGCCGACCTGGTTCTATGGTTCTAAAGCAGCTCTGCTGGCCTGGTTCTCTGGCTCTAGAGCAGCTCTGCTGACCTGGTTCTTAGGCTCTAGAGCAGCTGTACTGACCTGGTTCTCTGGCTCTACAACAGCTCTGCTGACCTAGTTCTCTGGCTCTAAAGCAGGTCTGCTGACCTGGTTCTCTGGCTCTAAAGCAGCGCTGCTGACCTGGTTCACTGGCTCTAAAGCAGCTCTGCTGACCTAGATCTCTGGCTCTAGAGCAGCTCTACTGACCAGTTTCTTAGGCTCTAGAGCAGCTCTTCTGACCTGTTTCTCTGGCTCGAAAGCAGCTCTGCTAACCTGGTTCTTAGGCTCCAAAGCAGCTCTGCTGACCTGGTTCTCTGGCTCTACAACGGCTCTGCTGACCTGGTTCTATGGCTCTAAAGCTGCTCTGCTGACCTGGTTCCTGGCTCTAGAGCAGCTCTGCTGACCTGGTTCTCTGACTCTAGAGCAGCTCTGCTGACATGGTTCTTAGGCTCTAGAGCAGCTCTGCTGACCTGGTTCTTAGGCTCTAAAGCGGCTCTGCTGACCTGGTATCTGGCTCTATATCGGCTCTGCTGACCTGGTTCTCTGGCTCTAAAGCGGCTCTGCTGACCTGGTTCTCTGGCTCTAAAGTAGCTCTGCTGACCTGGTTCTCTGCCTCTAGAGCAGCTCTGCGGACCTGGTTCTCTGGCTCTACAACTGCTGTGCTGTCCTAGTTCTCTGGCTCTAAATCAGCTCTGCTGACCTTGTTCGCTGGCTCTAGAACAGCTCTGCTGACCTGGTTATCTGGCTCTAAAGAAGCTCTGCTGAACTGGTTTCTCTGGCTCTAAAGCAGCTCTGGTGACCGGGTTGTCTGCCTCTAGATCAGCTTTCCTGACTTGGTTCTTAGGCTCTAGAGCGGCTCTGCCGACCTGGTTCTATGGCTGTAAAGCAGCCTTGCTGGCCTGGTTCTCTGGCTTTAGAGCAGCTCTGCTGACCTGGTTCTTAGGCTCTAGAGCAGCTGTACTGACCTGGTTCTCTGGCTCTACAACGGCTCTGCTGACCTGGTTCTCTGGCTCTAAAGCAGGTCTGCTGACCTGGTTCTCTGGCTCTAAAGCAAGTCTGCTGACCTGGTTCTCTGGCTCTAAAGCAGCTCTGCTGACCTGGTTCTCTGGCTCTAGAGCAGCTCTACTGACCTGTTTCTTAGGCTCTAGAGCAGCTCTTCTGACCTGGTTCTCTGGCTCGAAAGCAGCTCTGCTAACCTGGTTCTTAGGCTCCAAAGCAGCTCTGCTGCCCTGGTTCTCTGGCTCTACAACGGCTCTGCTGACCTGGTTCTCTGGCTCTAGAGCGGCACTGCCGAGCTGGTTCTATGGCTCTAAAGCAGCTCTGCTGGCCTGGTTCTCTGGTTCTAGAGCAGCTCTGCTGACCTGGTTCTTAGGCTCTAGAGCAGCTGTACTGACCTGGTTCTCTGGCTCTACAACGGCTCTGCTGACCTGGTTCTCTGGCTCTAAAGCAGGTCTGATGACCTGGTTCTCTGGCTCTAAAGCAGCTCTGCTGACCTGGTTCTCTGGCACTAAAGCAGCTCTGCTGACCTGGTTCTCTGGCTCTAGAGCAGCTCTACTGACCTGTTTCTTAGGCTCTAGAGCAGCTCTTCTGACCTGGTTCTCTGGCTCGAAAGCAGCTCTGCTAACCTGGTTCTTAGGCTCCAAAGCAGCTCTGCTGACCTGGTTCTCTGGCTCTACAACGGCTCTGCTGACCTGGTTCTCTGGCTCTAGAGTGGCTCTGCCGACCTGGTTCTATGGCTCTAAAGCAGCTCTGCTGGCCTGGTTCTCTGGCTCTAGAGCAGCTCTGCTGACCTGGTTCTTAGGCTCTAGAGCAGCTGTACTGACCTGGTTCTCTGGCTCTACAACAGCTCTGCTGACCTAGTTCTCTGGCTCTAAAGCAGGTCTGCTGACCTGGTTCTCTGGCTCTAAAGCAGCGCTGCTGACCTGGTTCACTGGCTCTAAAGCAGCTCTGCTGACCTAGATCTCTGGCTCTAGAGCAGCTCTACTGACCAGTTTCTTAGGCTCTAGAGCAGCTCTTCTGACCTGTTTCTCTGGCTCGAAAGCAGCTCTGCTAACCTGGTTCTTAGGCTCCAAAGCAGCTCTGCTGACCTGGTTCTCTGGCTCTACAACGGCTCTGCTGACCTGGTTCTATGGCTCTAAAGCTGCTCTGCTGACCTGCTTCTATGGCTCTAAATCAGCTCTGCTGGCCTGGTTCTCTGGCTCTAGAGCAGCTCTGCTGACCTGGTTCTTAGGCTCTAGAGCAGCTGTACTGACCTGGTTCTCTGGCTCTACAACGGCTCTGCTGACCTGGTTCTCTGGCTCTAAAGCGGGTCTGCTGACCTGGTTCTCTGGCTCTAAAGCAGCTCTGCTGACCTAGTTCTCTGGCTCTAAAGGAACTCTGCTGACCTGGTTCTCTGCCTTTAAAGCATCTCTGCTGACCTGGTTCTCTGGCTCTAAAGGAGCTCTGCTGACCTGGTTCTCTCCCTCTGAAGCAGCTCTGCTGACCTGGTTTCTCTGGCTCTACAGCAGCTGTGCTGACCTGGTTCTCTGCCTCTAGAGCAGCTTTGCTGACTTGGTTCTCTGGCTCAAGAGCAGCTCTGTTGATCTGGTTCTCTGGCTCTAAAGCAGCTCTGCTGACCTGGTTCTCTGGCTCTAAAGCAGCTCTGCTGACCTGGTTCTCTGGCTCTAAAGCAGCTCTGCTGACCTGGTTCTCTGGCTCTAGAGCAGCTCTACTGAACTGTTTCTTAGGCTCTAGAGCAGCTCTTCTGACCTGGTTCTCTGGCTCGAGAGCAGCTCTGCTAACCTGGTTCTTAGGCTCCAAAGCAGCTCTGCTGGCCTGGTTCTCTGGCTCTAAAGTGGCTCTGCTGACCTGGTTCTCTGGCTCTAGAGCGGCTCTGCCGACCTGCTTCTCTGGCTCTAAAGCAGCTCTGCTGACCTGGGTCTCTGGCTCTAAAGCAGATCTGCTGAACTGGTTCTCTCCCTCTAAAGCAGCTCTGCTGACCTGGTTTCTCTGGCTCTACAGCAGATCTGCTGACCGGGTTCTCTGCCTCTAGAGCAGCTCTGCTGACGTGGGGCCATATTATCAAGGAACGGCGATAACATTAACGCAGCTTTAGCGGCAGGAAACTGCCGCTAAAGCGGCGATAATGGGCTTGATAATATGCCCTTGTGAATTTCCCATAGAAGCCCAGGTTCTGGTGTGAAACTGGGCTTCTATAGGAATTCACAAGGGCATATTATCAAGCCCATTATCGTCGCTTTAGCGGCAATTTCCTGCCGCTAAAGCGGCGATAATGTAATCGCCGTTCCTTGATAATATGGCCCTTGGTTCTCAGGCTCTAGAGCAGCTCTGCTGATCTGGTTCTCTGGCTCTAAAGCAGCTCTGCTGACCTGGTTCTCTGGCTCTATAGCAGTTCTGCTGACCTGGTTCTCTGGCTCTAGAGCAGCTCTACTGACCTGTTTCTTAGGCTCTAGGGCAGCTCTTCTGACCTGGTTCTCTGGCTCGAAAGCAGCTCTGCTAACCTGGTTCTTAGGCTCCAAAGCAGCTCTGCTGACCTGGTTCTCTGGCTCTACAACGGCTCTGCTGACCTGGTTCTCTGGCTCTAGAGCGGCTCTGCCGACCTGGTTCTATGGCTCTAAAGCAGCTCTGCTGGCCTGGTTCTCTGGCTCTAGAGCAGCTCTGCTGACCTGGTTCTTAGGCTCTAGAGCAGCTGTACTGACCTGGTTCTCTGGCTCTACAACGGCTCTGCTGACCTGGTTCTCTGGCTCTAAAGCAGGTCTGCTGACCTGGTTCTCTGGCTCTAAAGCAAGTCTGCTGACCTGGTTCTCTGGTTCTAAAGCAGCTCTGCTGACCTGGTTCTCTGGCTCTAGAGCAGCTCTACTGACCTGTTTCTTAGGCTCTAGAGTAGCTCTTCTGACCTGGTTCTCTGGCTCGAAAGCAGCTCTGCTAACCTGGTTCTTAGGCTCCAAAGCAGCTCTGCTGACCTGGTTCTCTGGCTCTACAACGGCTCTGCGGACCTGGTTCTCTGGCTCTAGAGCGGCTCTGCCGACCTGGTTCTATGGTTCTAAAGCAGCTCTGCTGGCCTGGTTCTCTGGCTCTAGAGCAGCTCTGCTGACCTGGTTCTTAGGCTCTAGAGCAGCTGTACTGACCTGGTTCTCTGGCTCTACAACAGCTCTGCTGACCTAGTTCTCTGGCTCTAAAGCAGGTCTGCTGACCTGGTTCTCTGGCTCTAAAGCAGCGCTGCTGACCTGGTTCACTGGCTCTAAAGCAGCTCTGCTGACCTAGATCTCTGGCTCTAGAGCAGCTCTACTGACCAGTTTCTTAGGCTCTAGAGCAGCTCTTCTGACCTGTTTCTCTGGCTCGAAAGCAGCTCTGCTAACCTGGTTCTTAGGCTCCAAAGCAGCTCTGCTGACCTGGTTCTCTGGCTCTACAACGGCTCTGCTGACCTGGTTCTATGGCTCTAAAGCTGCTCTGCTGACCTGGTTCCTGGCTCTAGAGCAGCTCTGCTGACCTGGTTCTCTGACTCTAGAGCAGCTCTGCTGACATGGTTCTTAGGCTCTAGAGCAGCTCTGCTGACCTGGTTCTTAGGCTCTAAAGCGGCTCTGCTGACCTGGTATCTGGCTCTATATCGGCTCTGCTGACCTGGTTCTCTGGCTCTAAAGCGGCTCTGCTGACCTGGTTCTCTGGCTCTAAAGTAGCTCTGCTGACCTGGTTCTCTGCCTCTAGAGCAGCTCTGCGGACCTGGTTCTCTGGCTCTACAACTGCTGTGCTGTCCTAGTTCTCTGGCTCTAAATCAGCTCTGCTGACCTTGTTCGCTGGCTCTAGAACAGCTCTGCTGACCTGGTTATCTGGCTCTAAAGAAGCTCTGCTGAACTGGTTTCTCTGGCTCTAAAGCAGCTCTGGTGACCGGGTTGTCTGCCTCTAGATCAGCTTTCCTGACTTGGTTCTTAGGCTCTAGAGCGGCTCTGCCGACCTGGTTCTATGGCTGTAAAGCAGCCTTGCTGGCCTGGTTCTCTGGCTTTAGAGCAGCTCTGCTGACCTGGTTCTTAGGCTCTAGAGCAGCTGTACTGACCTGGTTCTCTGGCTCTACAACGGCTCTGCTGACCTGGTTCTCTGGCTCTAAAGCAGGTCTGCTGACCTGGTTCTCTGGCTCTAAAGCAAGTCTGCTGACCTGGTTCTCTGGCTCTAAAGCAGCTCTGCTGACCTGGTTCTCTGGCTCTAGAGCAGCTCTACTGACCTGTTTCTTAGGCTCTAGAGCAGCTCTTCTGACCTGGTTCTCTGGCTCGAAAGCAGCTCTGCTAACCTGGTTCTTAGGCTCCAAAGCAGCTCTGCTGCCCTGGTTCTCTGGCTCTACAACGGCTCTGCTGACCTGGTTCTCTGGCTCTAGAGCGGCACTGCCGAGCTGGTTCTATGGCTCTAAAGCAGCTCTGCTGGCCTGGTTCTCTGGTTCTAGAGCAGCTCTGCTGACCTGGTTCTTAGGCTCTAGAGCAGCTGTACTGACCTGGTTCTCTGGCTCTACAACGGCTCTGCTGACCTGGTTCTCTGGCTCTAAAGCAGGTCTGATGACCTGGTTCTCTGGCTCTAAAGCAGCTCTGCTGACCTGGTTCTCTGGCACTAAAGCAGCTCTGCTGACCTGGTTCTCTGGCTCTAGAGCAGCTCTACTGACCTGTTTCTTAGGCTCTAGAGCAGCTCTTCTGACCTGGTTCTCTGGCTCGAAAGCAGCTCTGCTAACCTGGTTCTTAGGCTCCAAAGCAGCTCTGCTGACCTGGTTCTCTGGCTCTACAACGGCTCTGCTGACCTGGTTCTCTGGCTCTAGAGTGGCTCTGCCGACCTGGTTCTATGGCTCTAAAGCAGCTCTGCTGGCCTGGTTCTCTGGCTCTAGAGCAGCTCTGCTGACCTGGTTCTTAGGCTCTAGAGCAGCTGTACTGACCTGGTTCTCTGGCTCTACAACGGCTCTGCTGACCTGGTTCTCTGGCTCTAAAGCAGGTCTGCTGACCTGGTTCTCTGTCTCTAAAGCAGCTCTGCTGACCTGGTTCTCTGGCTCTATAGCAGTTCTGCTGACCTGGTTCTCTGGCTCTAGAGCAGCTCTACTGACCTGTTTCTTAGGCTCTAGGGCAGCTCTTCTGACCTGGTTCTCTGGCTCGAAAGCAGCTCTGCTAACCTGGTTCTTAGGCTCCAAAGCAGCTCTGCTGACCTGGTTCTCTGGCTCTACAACGGCTCTGCTGACCTGGTTCTCTGGCTCTAGAGCAGCTCTGCCGACCTGGTTCTATGGCTCTAAAGCAGCTCTGCTGGCCTGGTTCTCTGGCTCTAGAGCAGCTCTGCTGACCTGGTTCTTAGGCTCTAGAGCAGCTGTACTGACCTGGTTCTCTGGCTCTACAACGGCTCTGCTGACCTGGTTCTCTGGCTCTAAAGCAGGTCTGCTGACCTGGTTCTCTGGCTCTAAAGCAAGTCTGCTGACCTGGTTCTCTGGTTCTAAAGCAGCTCTGCTGACCTGGTTCTCTGGCTCTAGAGCAGCTCTACTGACCTGTTTCTTAGGCTCTAGAGTAGCTCTTCTGACCTGGTTCTCTGGCTCGAAAGCAGCTCTGCTAACCTGGTTCTTAGGCTCCAAAGCAGCTCTGCTGACCTGGTTCTCTGGCTCTACAACGGCTCTGCGGACCTGGTTCTCTGGCTCTAGAGCGGCTCTGCCGACCTGGTTCTATGGTTCTAAAGCAGCTCTGCTGGCCTGGTTCTCTGGCTCTAGAGCAGCTCTGCTGACCTGGTTCTTAGGCTCTAGAGCAGCTGTACTGACCTGGTTCTCTGGCTCTACAACAGCTCTGCTGACCTAGTTCTCTGGCTCTAAAGCAGGTCTGCTGACCTGGTTCTCTGGCTCTAAAGCAGCGCTGCTGACCTGGTTCACTGGCTCTAAAGCAGCTCTGCTGACCTAGATCTCTGGCTCTAGAGCAGCTCTACTGACCAGTTTCTTAGGCTCTAGAGCAGCTCTTCTGACCTGTTTCTCTGGCTCGAAAGCAGCTCTGCTAACCTGGTTCTTAGGCTCCAAAGCAGCTCTGCTGACCTGGTTCTCTGGCTCTACAACGGCTCTGCTGACCTGGTTCTATGGCTCTAAAGCTGCTCTGCTGACCTGCTTCTATGGCTCTAAATCAGCTCTGCTGGCCTGGTTCTCTGGCTCTAGAGCAGCTCTGCTGACCTGGTTCTTAGGCTCTAGAGCAGCTGTACTGACCTGGTTCTCTGGCTCTACAACGGCTCTGCTGACCTGGTTCTCTGGCTCTAAAGCGGGTCTGCTGACCTGGTTCTCTGGCTCTAAAGCAGCTCTGCTGACCTAGTTCTCTGGCTCTAAAGGAACTCTGCTGACCTGGTTCTCTGCCTTTAAAGCATCTATGCTGACCTGGTTCTCTGGCTCTAAAGGAGCTCTGCTGACCTGGTTCTCTCCCTCTGAAGCAGCTCTGCTGACCTGGTTTCTCTGGCTCTACAGCAGCTGTGCTGACCTGGTTCTCTGCCTCTAGAGCAGCTTTGCTGACTTGGTTCTCTGGCTCAAGAGCAGCTCTGTTGATCTGGTTCTCTGGCTCTAAAGCAGCTCTGCTGACCTGGTTCTCTGGCTCTAAAGCAGCTCTGCTGACCTGGTTCTCTGGCTCTAAAGCAGCTCTGCTGACCTGGTTCTCTGGCTCTAGAGCAGCTCTACTGAACTGTTTCTTAGGCTCTAGAGCAGCTCTTCTGACCTGGTTCTCTGGCTCGAGAGCAGCTCTGCTAACCTGGTTCTTAGGCTCCAAAGCAGCTCTGCTGGCCTGGTTCTCTGGCTCTAAAGTGGCTCTGCTGACCTGGTTCTCTGGCTCTAGAGCGGCTCTGCCGACCTGCTTCTCTGGCTCTAAAGCAGCTCTGCTGACCTGGGTCTCTGGCTCTAAAGCAGATCTGCTGAACTGGTTCTCTCCCTCTAAAGCAGCTCTGCTGACCTGGTTTCTCTGGCTCTACAGCAGATCTGCTGACCGGGTTCTCTGCCTCTAGAGCAGCTCTGCTGACGTGGGGCCATATTATCAAGGAACGGCGATAACATTAACGCAGCTTTAGCGGCAGGAAACTGCCGCTAAAGCGGCGATAATGGGCTTGATAATATGCCCTTGTGAATTTCCCATAGAAGCCCAGGTTCTGGTGTGAAACTGGGCTTCTATAGGAATTCACAAGGGCATATTATCAAGCCCATTATCGTCGCTTTAGCGGCAATTTCCTGCCGCTAAAGCGGCGATAATGTAATCGCCGTTCCTTGATAATATGGCCCTTGGTTCTCAGGCTCTAGAGCAGCTCTGCTGATCTGGTTCTCTGGCTCTAAAGCAGCTCTGCTGACCTGGTTTCTCTGGCTCTACAGCAGCTCTGCTGACCTGGTTCTCTGGCTCTAGATCAGCTCTGCTGACCTAGTTCTTAGACTCTAGAGCAGCTCTGCTGACCTGGTTCTATGGCTCTAAAGGAGCTCTGCTAATCTGGTTTTCTTACTCTAGAGCACCTCTGCTGACCTGGTTCTAAGGGTCTAGAGCTGCTCTGCTGACCTGGTTCTCTGGCTCTACAACGGCTCTGCTGACCTGGTTTTCTGGCTCTAAAGCAGCTCTGCTGACCTGCTTCTATGGCTCTAAAGCAGCTCTGCTGGCCTGGTTCTCTGGCTCTAGAGCACCTCTGCTGACCTGGTTCTTAGGCTTCAGAGCAGCTGTACTGACCTGGTTCTCTGGCTCTACAACGGCTCTGCTGACCTGGTTCTCTGGCTCTAAAGCAGGTCTGCTGACCTGGTTCACTGGCTCTAAAGGAACTCTGCTGACCTAATTCTCTGCCTTTAAAGCAGCTCTGCTGACCTGGTTCCCTGGCTCTAAAGGAGCTCTGCTGACCTGGTTCTCTCCCTCTGAAGCAGCTCTGCTGACCTGGTTTCTCTGGCTCTACAGCAGCTGTGCTGACCTGGTTTTCTGCCTCTAGAGCAGCTCTGCTGACTTGGTTCTCTGGCTCAAGAGCAGCTCTGCTGATCTGGTTCTCTGGCTCTAAAGCAGCTCTGCTGACCTGGTTCTCTGGCTCTAAAACAGCTCTGCTGACCTGGTTCTCTGGCTCTAAAGCAGCTCTGCTGACCTGTTTCTTAGGCTCTAGAGCAGCTCTTCTGACCTGGTTCTCTGGCTCGAAAGCAGCTCTGCTAACCTGGTTCTTAGGCTCCAAAGCAGCTCTGCTGACCTGGCTCTCTGGCTCTAAAGCGGCTCTGCTGACCTGGTTCTCTGGCTCTAGAGCGGTTCTGCCGACCTGGTTCTCTGGCTCTAGAGCAGATCTGCTGACCTGGTTCCTGGCTCTAGAGCAGCTCTGCTGACCTGGTTCTCTGACTCTAGAGCAGCTCTGCTGACATGGTTCTTAGGCTCTAGAGCAGCTCTGCTGACCTGGTTCTTAGGCTCTAGAGCAGCTCTTCTGACCTGGTTCTCTGGCTCGAAAGCAGCTCTGCTAACCTGGTTCTTAGGCTCCAAAGCAGCTCTGCTGACCTGGTTCTCTGGCTCTAAAGCAGCTCTGCTGACCTGGTTCTCTGGCTCTAGAGCTGCTCTGCCGACCTGGTTCTCTGGCTCTAGAGCAGATCTGCTGACCTGGTTCCTGGCTCTAGAGCAGCTCTGCTGACCTGGTTCTCTGACTCTAGAGCAGCTCTGCTGACATGGTTCTTAGGCTCTAGAGCAGCTCTGCTGACCTGGTTCTTAGGCTCTAAAGCGGCTCTGCTGACCTGGTATCTGGCTCTATATCGGCTCTGCTGACCTTGTTCTCTGGCTCTAAAGCGGCTCTGCTGACCTGGTTCTCTGGCTCTAAAGTAGCTCTGCTGACCTGGTTCTCTGCCTCTAGAGCAGCTCTGCGGACCTGGTTCTCTGGCTCTACAACTGCTGTGCTGTCCTAGTTCTCTGGCTCTAAATCAGCTCTGCTGACCTTGTTCGCTGGCTCTAGAACAGCTCTGCTGACCTGGTTATCTGGCTCTAAAGAAGCTCTGCTGAACTGGTTTCTCTGGCTCTAAAGCAGCTCTGGTGACCGGGTTGTCTGCCTCTAGATCAGCTTTCCTGACTTGGTTCTTAGGCTCTAGAGCGGCTCTGCCGACCTGGTTCTATGGCTGTAAAGCAGCCTTGCTGGCCTGGTTCTCTGGCTTTAGAGCAGCTCTGCTGACCTGGTTCTTAGGCTCTAGAGCAGCTGTACTGACCTGGTTCTCTGGCTCTACAACGGCTCTGCTGACCTGGTTCTCTGGCTCTAAAGCAGGTCTGCTGACCTGGTTCTCTGGCTCTAAAGCAAGTCTGCTGACCTGGCTCTCTGGCTCTAAAGCAGCTCTGCTGACCTGGTTCTCTGGCTCTAGAGCAGCTCTACTGACCTGTTTCTTAGGCTCTAGAGCAGCTCTTCTGACCTGGTTCTCTGGCTCGAAAGCAGCTCTGCCAACCTGGTTCTTAGGCTCCAAAGCAGCTCTGCTGCCCTGGTTCTCTGGCTCTACAACGGCTCTGCTGACCTGGTTCTCTGGCTCTAGAGCGGCACTGCCGAGCTGGTTCTATGGCTCTAAAGCAGCTCTGCTGGCCTGGTTCTCTGGTTCTAGAGCAGCTCTGCTGACCTGGTTCTTAGGCTCTAGAGCAGCTGTACTGACCTGGTTCTCTGGCTCTACAAAGGCTCTGCTGACCTGGTTCTCTGGCTCTAAAGCAGGTCTGATGACCTGGTTCTCTGGCTCTAAAGCAGCTCTGCTGACCTGGTTCTCTGGCACTAAAGCAGCTCTGCTGACCTGGTTCTCTGGCTCTAGAGCAGCTCTACTGACCTGTTTCTTAGGCTCTAGAGCAGCTCTTCTGACCTGGTTCTCTGGCTCGAAAGCAGCTCTGCTAACCTGGTTCTTAGGCTCCAAAGCAGCTCTGCTGACCTGGTTCTCTGGCTCTACAACGGCTCTGCTGACCTGGTTCTCTGGCTCTAGAGTGGCTCTGCCGACCTGGTTCTATGGCTCTAAAGCAGCTCTGCTGGCCTGGTTCTCTGGCTCTAGAGCAGCTCTGCTGACCTGGTTCTTAGGCTCTAGAGCAGCTGTACTGACCTGGTTCTCTGGCTCCACAACGGCTCTGCTGACCTGGTTCTCTGGCTCTAAAGCAGGTCTGCTGACCTGGTTCTCTGTCTCTAAAGCAGCTCTGCTGACCTGGTTCTCTGGCTCTATAGCAGCTCTGCTGACCTGGTTCTCTGGCTCTAGAGCACCTCTACTGACCTGTTTCTTAGGCTCTAGGGCAGCTCTTCTGACCTGGTTCTCTGGCTCGAAAGCAGCTCTGCTAACCTGGTTCTTAGGCTCCAAAGCAGCTCTGCTGACCTGGTTCTCTGGCTCTACAACGGCTCTGCTGACCTGGTTCTCTGGCTCTAGAGCGGCTCTACCGACCTGGTTCTATGGCTCTAAAGCAGCTCTGCTGGCCTGGTTCTCTGGCTCTAGAGCAGCTCTGCTGACCTGGTTCTTAGGCTCTAGAGCAGCTGTACTGACCTGGTTCTCTGGCTCTACAACGGCTCCGCTGACCTGGTTCTCTGGCTCTAAAGCAGGTCTGCTGACCTGGTTCTCTGGCTCTAAAGCAGATCTGCTGACCTGGTTCTCTGGCTCTAAAGCAGCTCTGCTGGCCTGGTTCTCTGGCTCTAGAGCAGCTCTGCTGACCTGGTTCTTAGGCTCTAGAGCAGCTGTACTGACCTGGTTCTCTGGCTCTACAACGGTTCCGCTGACCTGGTTCTCTGGCTCTAAAGCAGGTCTGCTGAACTGGTTCTCTGGCTCTAAAGCAGGTCTGCTGACCTGGTTCTCTGGCTCTAAAGCAGCGCTGCTGACCTGGTTCACTGGCTCTAAAGCAGCTCTGCTGACCTAGATCTCTGGCTCTAGAGCAGCTCTACTGACCTGTTTCTTAGGCTCTAGAGCAGCTCTTCTGACCTGGTTCTCTGGCTCGAAAGCAGCTCTGCTAACCTGGTTCTTAGGCTCCAAAGCAGCTCTGCTGACCTGGTTCTCTGGCTCTACAACGGCTCTGATGACCTGGTTCTATGGCTCTAAAGCTGCTCTGCTGACCTGCTTCTATGGCTCTAAATCAGCTCTGCTGGCCTGGTTCTCTGGCTCTAGAGCAGCTCTGCTGACCTGGTTCTTAGGCTCTAGAGCAGCTGTACTGACCTGGTTCTCTGGCTCTACAACGGCTCTGCTGACCTGGTTCTCTGGCTCTAAAGCAGGTCTGCTGACCTGGTTCTCTGGCTCTAAAGCAGCTCTGCTGACCTAGTTCTCTGGCTCTAAAGGAACTCTGCTGACCTGGTTCTCTGCCTTTAAAGCATCTCTGCTGACCTGGTTCTCTGGCTCTAAAGGAGCTCTGCTGACCTGGTTCTCTCCCTCTGAAGCAGCTCTGCTGACCTGGTTTCTCTGGCTCTACAGCAGCTGTGCTGACCTGGTTCTCTGCCTCTAGAGCAGCTTTGCTGACTTGGTTCTCTGGCTCAAGAGCAGCTCTGTTGATCTGGTTCTCTGGCTCTAAAGCAGCTCTGCTGACCTGGTTCTCTGGCTCTAAAGCAGCTCTGCTGACCTGGTTCTCTGGCTCTAAAGCAGCTCTGATGACCTGGTTCTCTGGCTCTAGAGCAGCTCTACTGACCTGTTTCTTAGGCTCTAGAGCAGCTCTTCTGACCTGGTTCTCTGGCTCGAGAGCAGCTCTGCTAACCTGGTTCTTAGGCTCCAAAGCAGCTCTGCTGACCTGGTTCTCTGGCTCTAAAGTGGCTCTGCTGACCTGGTTCTCTGGCTCTAGAGAGGCTCTGCCGACCTGCTTCTCTGGCTCTAAAGCAGCTCTGCTGACCTGGGTCTCTGGCTCTAAAGCAGCTCTGCTGAACTGGTTCTCTCCCTCTAAAGCAGCTCTGCTGACCTGGTTTCTCTGGCTCTACAGCAGATCTGCTGACCGGGTTCTCTGCCTCTAGAGCAGCTCTGCTGACGTGGGGCCAAATTATCAAGGAACGGCGATAACATTAACGCAGCTTTAGCGGCAGGAAACTGCCGCTAAAGCGGCGATAATGGGCTTGATAATATGCCCTTGTGAATTTCCCATAGAAGCCCAGGTTCTGGTGTGAAACTGGGCTTCTATAGGAATTCACAAGGGCATATTATCAAGCCCATTATCGTCGCTTTAGCGGCAATTTCCTGCCGCTAAAGCGGCGATAATGTAATCGCCGTTCCTTGATAATATGGCCCTTGGTTCTTAGGCTCTAGAGCAGCTCTGCTGATCTGGTTCTCTGGCTCTAAAGCAGCTCTGCTGACCTGGTTTCTCTGGCTCTACAGCAGCTCTGCTGACCTGGTTCTCTGGCTCTAGATCAGCTCTGCTGACCTAGTTCTTAGACTCTAGAGCAGCTCTGCTGACCTGGTTCTATGGCTCTAAAGCAGCTCTGCTAATCTGGTTGTCTCGCTCTAGAGCACCTCTGCTGACCTGGTTCTAAGGGTCTAGAGCAGCTCTGCTAACCTGGTTCTCTGGCTCTACAACGGCTCTGCTGACCTGGTTTTCTGGCTCTAAAGCAGCTCTGCTGACCTGCTTCTATGGCTCTAAAGCAGCTCTGCTGGCCTGGTTCTCTGGCTCTAGAGCAGCTCTGCTGACCTGGTTCTTAGGCTTCAGAGCAGCTGTACTGACCTGGTTCTCTGGCTCTACAACGGCTCTGCTGACCTGGTTCTCTGGCTTTAACGCAGGTCTGCTGACCTGGTTCACTGGCTCTAAAGGAACTCTGCTGACCTAATTCTCTGCCTTTAAAGCAGCTCTGCTGACCTGGTTCCCTGGCTCTAAAGGAGCTCTGCTGACCTGGTTCTCTCCCTCTGAAGCAGCTCTGCTGACCTGGTTTCTCTGGCTCTACAGCAGCTGTGCTGACCTGGTTCTCTGCCTCTAGAGCAGCTCTGCTGACTTGGTTCTCTGGCTCAAGAGCAGCTCTGCTGATCTGGTTCTCTGGCTCTAAAGCAGCTCTGCTGACCTGGTTCTCTGGCTCTAAAACAGCTCTGCTGACCTGGTTCTCTGGCTCTAAAGCACCTCTGCTGACCTGTTTCTTAGGCTCTAGAGCAGCTCTTCTGACCTGGTTCTCTGGCTCGAAAGCAGCTCTGCTAACCTGGTTCTTAGGCTCCAAAGCAGCTCTGCTGACCTGGTTCTCTGGCTCTAAAGCGGCTCTGCTGACCTGGTTCTCTGGCTCTAGAGCGGTTCTGCCGACCTGGTTCTCTGGCTCTAGAGCAGATCTGCTGACCTGGTTCCTGGCTCTAGAGCAGCTCTGCTGACCTGGTTCTCTGACTCTAGAGCAGCTCTGCTGACATGGTTCTTAGGCTCTAGAGCAGCACTGCTGACCTGGTTCTTAGGCTCTAGAGCGGCTCTGCTGACCTGGTATCTGGCTCTATATCGGCTCTGCTGACCTGGTTCTCTGGCTCTAAAGCGGCTCTGCTGACCTGGTTCTCTGGCTCTAAAGTAGCTCTGCTGACCTGGTTCTCTGCCTCTAGAGCAGCTCTGCGGACCTGGTTCTATGGCTCTAAAGCAGCTCTGCTAATCTGGTTGTCTCGCTCTAGAGCACCTCTGCTGACCTGGTTCTAAGGGTCTAGAGCAGCTCTGCTGACCTGGTTCTCTGGCTCTACAACGGCTCTGCTGACCTGGTTTTCTGGCTCTAAAGCAGCTCTGCTGACCTGCTGCTATGGCTCTAAAGCAGCTCTGCTGGCCTGGTTCTCTGGCTCTAGAGCAGCTCTGCTGACCTGGTTCTTAGGCTTCAGAGCAGCTGTACTGACCTGGTTCTCTGGCTCTACAACGGCTCTGCTGACCTGGTTCTCTGGCTCTAAAGCAGGTCTGCTGACCTGGTTCACTGGCTCTAAAGGAACTCTGCTGACCTAATTCTCTGCCTTTAAAGCAGCTCTGCTGACCTGGTTCCCTGGCTCTAAAGGAGCTCTGCTGACCTGGTTCTCTCCCTCTGAAGCAGCTCTGCTGACCTGGTTTCTCTGGCTCCACAGCAGCTGTGCTGACCTGGTTCTCTGCCTCTAGAGCAGCTCTGCTGACTTGGTTCTCTGGCTCAAGAGCAGCTCTGCTGATCTGGTTCTCTGGCTCTAAAGCAGCTCTGCTGACCTGGTTCTCTGGCTCTAAAACAGCTCTGCTGACCTGGTTCTCTGGCTCTAAAGCAGCTCTGCTGACCTGTTTCTTAGGCTCTAGAGCAGCTCTTCTGACCTGGTTCTCTGGCTCGAAAGCAGCTCTGCTAACCTGGTTCTTAGGCTCCAAAGCAGCTCTGCTGACCTGGTTCTCTGGCTCTAAAGCGGCTCTGCTGACCTGGTTCTCTGGCTCTAGAGCGGTTCTGCCGACCTGGTTCTCTGGCTCTAGAGCAGATCTGCTGACCTGGTTCCAGGCTCTAGAGCAGCTCTGCTGACCTGGTTCTCTGACTCTAAAGCAGCTCTGCTGACATGGTTCTTAGGCTCTAGAGCAGCACTGCTGACCTGGTTCTTAGGCTCTAGAGCGGCTCTGCTGACCTGGTATCTGGCTCTATATCGGCTCTGCTGACCTGGTTCTCTGGCTCTAAAGCGGCTCTGCTGACCTGGTTCTCTGGCTCTAAAGTAGCTCTGCTGACCTGGTTCTCTGCCTCTAGAGCAGCTCTGCGGACCTGGTTCTCTGGCTCTACAACTGCTGTGCTGTCCTGGTTCTCTGGCTCTAAATCAGCTCTGCTGACTTTGTTCTCTGGCTCTAGAACAGCTCTGCTGACCTGGTTATCTGGCTCTAAAGCAGCTCTGCTGAACTGGTTTCTCTGGCTCTACAGCAGCTCTGCTGACCGGGTTCTCTGCCTCTAGAGCAGCTTTGCTGACTTGGTTCTTAGGCTCTAGAGCGGCTCTGCCGACCTGGTTCTATGGCTCTAAAGCAGCTCTGCTGGCCTGGTTCTCTGGCTCTAGAGCAGCTCTGCTGACCTGGTTCTTAGGCTCTAGAGCAGCTGTACTGACCTGGTTCTCTGGCTCTACAACGGCTCTGCTGACCTGGTTCTCTGGCTCTAAAGCAGGTCTGCTGACCTGGTTCTCTGGCTCTAAAGCAGCTCTGCTGAGCTGGTTCTCTGGCTCTAAAGCAGCTCTGCTGACCTGGTTCTCTGGCTCTAGAGCAGCTCTACTGACCTGTTTCTTAGGCTCTAGAGCAGCTCTTCTGACCTGGTTCTCTGGCTCTAAAGCAGCTCTGCTGACCTGGTTCTCTGGCTCTAGAGCAGCTCTACTGACCTGTTTCTTAGGCTCTAGAGCAGCTCTTCTGACCTGGTTCTCTGGCTGGAAAGCAGCTCTGCTAACCTGGTTCTTAGGCTCCAAAGCAGCTCTGCTGACCTGGTTCTCTGGCTCTACAACGGCTCTGCTGACCTTCTTCTCTGGCTCTAGAGCGGCTCTGCCGACCTGGTTCTATGGCTCTAAAGCAGCTCTGCTGGCCTGGTTCTCTGGCTCTAGAGCAGCTCTGCTGACCTGGTTCTTAGGCTCTAGAGCAGCTCTGCTGACCTGGTTCTATGTCTCTAAAGCAGCTCTGCTAATCTGGTTGTCTCGCTCTAGAGCACCTCTGCTGACCTGGTTCTAAGGGTCTAGAGCAGCTCTGCTGACCTGGTTCTCTGGCTCTACGACGGCTCTGCTGACCTGGTTCTCTGGCTCTAAAGCAGCTCTGCTGACCTGCTTCTATGGCTCTAAAGCAGCTCTGCTGGCCTGGTTCTCTGGCTCTAGAGCAGCTCTACTGACCTGTTTCTTAGGCTCTAGAGCAGCTGTACTGACCTGGTTCTCTGGCTCTACAACAGCTCTGCTGACCTGGTTCTCTGGCTCTAAAGCAGGACTGCTGACCTGGTTCTCTGGCTCTAAAGCAGCTCTGCTGACCTGGTTCTCTGGCTCTAAAGGAACTCTGCTGACCTGGTTCTCTGCCTTTAAAGCAGCTCTGCTGACCTGGTTCTCTGGCTCTAAAGGAGCTCTGCTGACCTGGTTCTCTCCCTCTGAAGCAGCTCTGCTGACCTGGTTCCTCTGGCTCTACAACAGCTGTGCTGACTTGGTTCTCTGCCTCTAGAGCAGCTCTGCTGACTTGGTTCCCTGGCTCAAGAGCAGCTCTGCTGATCTGGTTCTCTGGCTCTAAAGCAGCTCTGCTGACCTGGTTCTCTGGCTCTAAAGCAGCTCTGCTGACCTGGTTCTCTGGCTCTAGAGCAGCTCTACTGACCTGTTTCTTAGGCTCTAGAGCAGCTCTTCTGACCTGGTTCTCTGGCTCGAAAGCAGCTCTGCTAACCTGGTTCTTAGGCTCCAAAGCAGCTCTGCTGACCTGGTTCTCTGGCTCTAAAGCTGCTCTGCTGACCTGGTTCTCTGGCTCTAGAGCGGCTCTGCCGACCTGGTTCTCTGGCTCTAGAGCAGATCTGCTGACCTGGTTCCTGGCTCTAGAGCAGCTCTGCTGACCTGGTTCTCTGACTCTAGAGCACCTCTGCTGACATGGTCATTAGGCTCTAGAGCAGCTCTGCTGACCTGGTTCTTAGGCTCTAAAGCGGCTCTGCTGACCTGGTATCTGGCTCTATATCAGCTCTGCTGACCTGGTTCTCTGGCTCTAAAGCGGCTCTGCTGACCTGGTTCTCTGGCTCTAAAGTAGCTCTGCTGACCTGGTTCTCTGCCTCTAGAGCAGCTCTGCGGACCTGGTTCTCTGGCTCTACAACTGCTGTGCTGTCCTAGTTCTCTTGCTCTAAATCAGCTCTGCTGACCTTGTTCTCTGGCTCTAGAACAGCTCTGCTGACCTGGTTATCTGGCTCTCAAGAAGCTCTGCTGAACTGGTTTCTCTGGCTCTACAGCAGCTCTGGTGACCGGGTTCTCTGCCTCTAGATCAGCTTTGCTGACTTGGTTCTTAGGCTCTAGAGCGGCTCTGCCGACCTGGTTCTATGGCTGTAAAGCAGCCTTGCTGGCCTGGTTCTCTGGCTTTAGAGCAGCTCTGCTGACCTGGTTCTTAGGCTCTAGAGCAGCTGTACTGACCTGGTTCTCTGGCTCTACAACGGCTCTGCTGACCTGGATCTCTGGCTCTAAAGCAGGTCTGCTGACCTGGTTCTCTGGCTCTAAAGCAAGTCTGCTGACCTGGTTCTCTGGCTCTAAAGCAGCTCTGCTGACCTGGTTCTCTGGCTCTAGAGCAGCTCTACTGACCTGTTTCTTAGGCTCTAGAGCAGCTCTTCTGACCTGGTTCTCTGGCTCGAAAGCAGCTCTGCTAACCTGGTTCTTAGGCTCCAAAGCAGCTCTGCTGACCTGGTTCTCTGGCTCTACAACGGCTCTGCTGACCTGGTTCTCTGGCTCTAGAGCGGCACTGCCAAGCTGGTTCTATGGCTCTAAAGCAGCTCTGCTGGCCTGGTTCTCTGGTTCTAGAGCAGCTCTGCTGACCTGGTTCTTAGGCTCTAGAGCAGCTGTACTGACCTGGTTCTCTGGCTCTACAACGTCTCTGCTGACCTGGTTCTCTGGCTCTAAAGCAGGTCTGATGACCTGGTTCTCTGGCTCTAAAGCAGCTCTGCTGACCTGGTTCTCTGGCACTAAAGCAGCTCTGCTGACCTGGTTCTCTGGCTCTAGAGCAGCTCTACTGACCTGTTTCTTAGGCTCTAGAGCAGCTCTTCTGACCTGGTTCTCTGGCTCGAAAGCAGCTCTGCTAACCTGGTTCTTAGGCTCCAAAGCAGCTCTGCTGACCTGGTTCTCTGGCTCTACAACGGCTCTGCTGACCTGGTTCTCTGGCTCTAGAGTGGCTCTGCCGACCTGGTTCTATGGCTCTAAAGCAGCTCTGCTGGCCTGGTTCTCTGGCTCTAGAGCAGCTCTGCTGACCTGGTTCTTAGGCTCTAGAGCAGCTGTACTGACCTGGTTCTCTGGCTCTACAACGGCTCTGCTGACCTGGTTCTCTGGCTCTAAAGCAGGTCTTCTGACCTGGTTCTCTGTCTCTAAAGCAGCTCTGCTGACCTGGTTCTCTGGCTCTATAGCAGCTCTGCTGACCTGGTTCTCTGGCTCTAGAGCAGCTCTACTGACCTGTTTCTTAGGCTCTAGGGCAGCTCTTCTGACCTGGTTCTCTGGCTCGAAAGCAGCTCTGCTAACCTGGTACTTAGGCTCCAAAGCAGCTCTGCTGACATGGTTCTCTGGCTCTACAACGGCTCTGCTGGCCTGGTTCTCTGGCTCTAGAGCGGCTCTGCCGACCTGGTTCTATGGCTCTAAAGCAGCTCTGCTGGCCTGGTTCTCTGGCTCTAGAGCAGCTCTGCTGACCTGGTTCTTAGGCTCTAGAGCAGCTGTACTGACCTGGTTCTCTGGCTCTACAACGGCTCTGCTGACCTGGTTCTCTGGCTCTAAAGCAGGTCTGCTGACCTGGTTCTCTGGCTCTAAAGCAGCTCTGCTGACCTGGTTCTCTGGCTCTAAAGCAGCTCTGCTGACCTGGTTCTCTGGCTCTAGAGCAGCTCTACTGACCTGTTTCTTAGGCTCTAGAGTAGCTCTTCTGACCTGGTTCTCTGGCTCGAAAGCAGCTCTGCTAACCTGGTTCTTAGGCTCCAAAGCAGCTCTGCTGACCTGGTTCTCTGGCTCTACAACGGCTCTGCTGACCTGGTTCTCTGGCTCTAGAGCGGCTCTGCCGACCTGGTTCTATGGTTCTAAAGCAGCTCTGCTGGCCTGGTTCTCTGGCTCTAGAGCAGCTCTGCTGACCTGGTTCTTAGGCTCTAGAGCAGCTGTACTGACCTGGTTCTCTGGCTCTACAACAGCTCTGCTGACCTAGTTCTCTGGCTCTAAAGCAGGTCTGCTGACCTGGTTCTCTGGCTCTAAAGCAGCTCTGCTGACCTAGATCTCTGGCTCTAGAGCAGCTCTACTGACCTGTTTCTTAGGCTCTAGAGAAGCTCTTCTGACCTGGTTCTCTGGCTCGAAAGCAGCTCTGCTAACCTGGTTTTTAGGCTCCAAAGCAGCTCTGCTGACCTGGTTCTCTGGCTCTACAACGGCTCTGCTGACCTGGTTCTATGGCTCTAAAGCTGCTCTGCTGACCTGCTTCTATGGCTCTAAATCAGCTCTGCTGGCCTGGTTCTCTGGCTCTAGAGCAGCTCTGCTGACCTGGTTCTTAGGCTCTAGAGCAGCTGTACTGACCTCGTTCTCTGGCTCTACAACGGCTCTGCTGACCTGGTTCTCTGGCTCTAAAGCAGGTCTGCTGACCTGGTTCTCTGGCTCTAAAGCAGCTCTGCTGACCTAGTTCTCTGGCTCTAAAGGAACTCTGCTGACCTGGTTCTCTGCCTTTAAAGCATCTCTGCTGACCTGGTTCTCTGGCTCTAAATGAGCTCTGCTGACCTGGTTCTCTCCCTCTGAAGCAGCACTGCTGACCTGGTTTCTCTGGCTCTACAGCAGCTGTGCTGACCTGGTTCTCTGCCTCTAGAGCAGCTTTGCTGACTTGGTTCTCTGGCTCAAGAGCAGCTCTGTTGATCTGGTTCTCTGGCTCTAAAGCAGCTCTGCTGACCTGGTTCTCTGGCTCTAAAGCAGCTCTGCTGACCTGGTTCTCTGGCTCTAAAGCAGCTCTGCTGACCTGGTTCTCTGGCTCTAGAGCAGCTCTACTGACCTGTTTCTTAGGCTCTAGAGCAGCTCTTCTGACCTGGTTCTCTGGCTCGAGAGCAGCTCTGCTAACCTGGTTCTTAGGCTCCAAAGCAGCTCTGCTGACCTGGTTCTCTGGCTCTAAAGTGGCTCTGCTGACCTGGTTCTCTGGCTCTAGAGCGGCTCTGCCGACCTGCTTCTCTGGCTCTAAAGCAGCTCTGCTGACCTGGGTCTCTGGCTCCAAAGCAGCTCTGCTGAACTGGTTCTCTCCCTCTAAAGCAGCTCTGCTGACCTGGTTTCTCTGGCTCTACAGCAGATCTGCTGACCGGGTTCTCTGCCTCTAGAGCAGCTCTGCTGACGTGGGGCCATATTATCAAGGAACGGCGATAACATTAACGCAGCTTTAGCGGCAGGAAACTGCCGCTAAAGCGGCGATAATGGGCTTGATAATATGCCCTTGTGAATTTCCCATAGAAGCCCAGGTTCTGGTGTGAAACTGGGCTTCTATAGGAATTCACAAGGGCATATTATCAAGCCCATTATCGTCGCTTTAGCGGCAATTTCCTGCCGCTAAAGCGGCGATAATGTAATCGCCGTTCCTTGATAATATGGCCCTTGGTTCTTAGGCTCTAGAGCAGCTTTGCTGATCTGGTTCTCTGGCTCTAAAGCATCTCTGCTGACCTGGTTCTCTGGCTCTAATGGAGCTCTGCTGACCTGGTTCTCTCCCTCTGAAGCAGCTCTGCTGACCTGGTTTCTCTGGCTCTACAGCAGCTGTGCTGACCTGGTTCTCTGCCTCTAGAGCAGCTTTGCTGACTTGGTTCTCTGGCTCAAGAGCAGCTCTGTTGATCTGGTTCTCTGGCTCTAAAGCAGCTCTGCTGACCTGGTTCTCTGGCTCTAAAGCAGCTCTGCTGACCTGGTTCTCTGGCTCTAAAGCAGCTCTGCTGACCTGGTTCTCTGGCTCTAGAGCAGCTCTACTGACCTGTTTCTTAGGCTCTAGAGCAGCTCTTCTGACCTGGTTCTCTGGCTCGAGAGCAGCTCTGCTAACCTGGTTCTTAGGCTCCAAAGCAGCTCTGCTGACCTGGTTCTCTGGCTCTAAAGTGGCTCTGCTGACCTGGTTCTCTGGCTCTAGAGCGGCTCTGCCGACCTGCTTCTCTGGCTCTAAAGCAGCTCTGCTGACCTGGGTCTCTGGCTCCAAAGCAGCTCTGCTGAACTGGTTCTCTCCCTCTAAAGCAGCTCTGCTGACCTGGTTTCTCTGGCTCTACAGCAGATCTGCTGACCGGGTTCTCTGCCTCTAGAGCAGCTCTGCTGACGTGGGGCCATATTATCAAGGAACGGCGATAACATTAACGCAGCTTTAGCGGCAGGAAACTGCCGCTAAAGCGGCGATAATGGGCTTGATAATATGCCCTTGTGAATTTCCCATAGAAGCCCAGGTTCTGGTGTGAAACTGGGCTTCTATAGGAATTCACAAGGGCATATTATCAAGCCCATTATCGTCGCTTTAGCGGCAATTTCCTGCCGCTAAAGCGGCGATAATGTAATCGCCGTTCCTTGATAATATGGCCCTTGGTTCTTAGGCTCTAGAGCAGCTTTGCTGATCTGGTTCTCTGGCTCTAAAGCAGCTCTGCTGACCTGGTTTCTCTGGCTCTACAGCAGCTCTGCTGACCTGGTTCTCTGGCTCTAGATCAGCTCTGCTGACCTGGTTCTTAGACTCTAGAGCAGCTCTGCTGACCTGGTTCTATGGCTCTAAAGCAGCTCTGCTAATCTGGTTGTCTCGCTCTAGAGCACCTCTGCTGACCTGGTTCTAAGGGTCTAGAGCAGCTCTGCTGACCTGGTCCTCTGGCTCTACAACGGCTCTGCTGACCTGGTTTTCTGGCTCTAAAGCAGCTCTGCTGACCTGCTTCTATGGCTCTAAAGCAGCTCTGCTGGCCTGGTTCTCTGGCTATAGAGCAGCTCTGCTGACCTGGTTCTTAGGCTTCAGAGCAGCTGTACTGACCTGGTTCTCTGGCTCTACAACGGCTCTGCTGACCTGGTTCTCTGGCTCTAAAGCAGGTCTGCTGACCTGGTTCACTGGCTCTAAAGCAGAGGTCTTCAAACTTTTGGATGCCGAGACCCCCCTGTCAACATTTTGAGGCGTAAGGACCCCCTCCTGACAAAAATGTCTAAACCTGTTGACTAAATTGCGTGGGATGAAAATGTAAATGAGGTTATGTGATGCCGCGTATTTTGGGATAGCATTGCTTCATTATTTTGATATTTGTTACACACAGTAACGCTGAGGAAAGATTTCACCCAATCAGTACCCATTTATAACCAAAATACAGCAATTATCATCAGAAAGATTTCAAGTCAACCTTTGTGAAGGGCCTTCCACTCTGCAGCAATACGTGCTGCCACATTAGAAGCTCACCTGGCCCTGACCGGAAGAAGCAGGGGTCCCTTAAAATCCTGGCGGTTTTGTGTAGAGTTAAGCCGTTTACCCATGCAGCTTTCCTCTCACCCCCTCCCTTCCATCCCTCTATCCTCTCCTAACCCCGGATCCCTCTCTCACTTTGCAGGTCATTTTCTTTCACCCCTTTTTACTACTTCTGAACTCTCCCCATTCAACCTCTCACTTCACCTTTAATCACCTCTTGCCATTCTGTCCTTTCACTGCCCTCATCTCTAACAGTCTCTCACATTTATCTCATGGCCTCTCTGGCCCTGTCACCTCCCGTGCCCCCTCAGCACTTCTCATTCACCTCGTCTCTTCATTCAAATTTTTGTCTATTTTATCTTACACCTCTCCAGTCCCCCCATTCCTCTTTCACATCTCCCCTTTGTTCTAACAGAAGCCCTCACCTTTGGATCACACTCACTTCTTGCGTGTCCACACTTCTCTTCGGCAATTCACATTTCTCCTCATCCCTGACCTCTTCAATCAAATTCTCTCACTCCCTTGCTGTCCTCTCTCATTTTGGGTGCGGATGCAAGTTCAGAATGGGATGAATGAATGTATGATTACTGATGGGCTTGTTTGAGTGAGTTGCATATTGAGTAGTGAGGGGGACAGGTGAGTGAAGTGTCACATGAGTGCAGGATGAGTAGTGTACTCGTGTGACTGCAGGTTGAGGTATAGTGTGAGCAGGACAAGTGCATTTTGAGTGCAGAGTGATCACTGTGAGTGCAAGGTGAGAGGGTGAATGGTGCAAGTGCATGGTGATCAGTGTGAGTGCATTGTGATCACTGTGAGTGCAAGGTGAGCGTGACAATAAAGGGCGAGAATGAGGAATGAGTTGTCTGAATGCAGGGTGCATTCCCAGACCCATGAAGTAACTCAGCATGTTATTGACGGGGCGTAGACTTTAAGATCTAAGTTAAACTATTGCGGCATTAATCGGGGATCGAGGGTGAAGGAAATAAATAATGTGCTGATCCTGCAACAAACTTCCAGTCCTATGGTTAGGGTTACCAGCAGATTATTTTGATGGCTCAGTCGGTACAAAAAAAAGCAGTTACCTAAAGCGGTATTTTCAGCGCTTATCTGTGCATACTTCCCTGGGCCGGCTTTAGTGCTGGTGGTGCCCTGTGCGACAATGTTTGTTGGTGCCCCCCCAATAACCACCCCACCAGGGATTCTCTCACTAGCACCCTTTAACAGTGACCAAGTCTCCATAACCCCACACTCCCAGATGCATTGAATTAGTTATATAGTGCCACTCATACCAGTGTAGGGTGTCCGAGCACTTTGCATCACACACACATTACACAGAGACAATCAATCATAAGTGTGTAAATCAGTGTATAGGAAATGTTACATAAGCCAAAGGACTAAAAGTATAGGAGTCACATGTCATCCATACTGGTAGGCAGTATAGTTCAAGAGTGCTTGGTGTGGAGAAGCACAAACTCAGAGTCGAAAAAGAAACAGCATAGTTGGGAGTATCCTTTAATAATAAGAATTGATTTCTAGCCAAATTAACCCTTTTTGCAACATTAATCAATGGTCTAATAATGTACTCTTTGTAGTGTGCATGCTGTTCTAGGATGAAAGTTAATAGCTCACTATCCTATATTAGGACTTTAAGTTATAAATTGCAAGTAACAAAAGGATGTCTCTTTTGAAAGCAGTAACCTGCTGATCTCTTCACATCATACGCACTCTGTAATCTACTTGGTACACGTTCTTTGCAGCAGGCATATTAACCCTCTGCACTAACTTCACCTAAGTCAAAACCTCAACTATACAAAATTCTGATCTCTCTCCAGGAAGATAATTAATCACAGGAGTTATCTTGACATTTATGTGAGGCCTGGTAATTGCCGGGGAAAGAAACGCTGCAGCAGGTGCTTCAAAAGCACAATAAACTTTCACACACGGTGGCGCCCCCAGAAAGCCAACTTTGTATTCCTTTCCATGAAATGCATTCTCACACTACGGCAGTGAATGTAAAATCCAAATGTAAAGAATAGGCACAGTGGGGACCCAGGGGGTACTGGAACCAGCAAAAAAACCTAAGCCTCTGTAACCAGTTTACAAAGGCATGTTAAATGGTCTTTAAAGACCTGTGAAAAAACACGGGGGTGCCGGAGATAGGAATCCAGACACTGCCCAGCTGAGCCCCCAGCAGCTCAAGTTTCACTGCAGCAGCCGGGCTGAGACACAGGACGGGGAAGTGTGGGGGGGGAGGGGCTGAAGCCCTTGGGCCGGGCAGAAGTGTGACTGGGAAGGCGCGACCCCCTTTGCATCACTCCACGGCCCCCCTGGGGGTCGCGCCCCACAGTTTGAAGACCCCTGCTCTAAAGGAACTCTGCTGACCTAATTCTCTGCCTTTAAAGCAGCTCTGCTGACCTGGTTCCCTGGCTCTAAAGGAGCTCTGCTGACCTGGTTCTCTCCCTCTGAAGCAGCTCTGCTGACCTGGTTTCTCTGGCTCTACAGCAGCTGTGCTGACCTGGTTCTCTGCCTCTAGAGCAGCTCTGCTGACTTGGTTCTCTGGCTCAAGAGCAGCTCTGCTGATCTGGTTCTCTGGCTCTAAAGCAGCTCTGCTGACCTGGTTCTCTGGCTCTAAAACAGCTCTGCTGACCTGGTTCTCTGGCTCTAAAGCAGCTCTGCTGACCTGTTTCTTAGGCTCTAGAGCAGCTCTTCTGACCTGGTTCTCTGGCTCGAAAGCAGCTCTGCTAACCTGGTTCTTAGGTTCCAAAGCAGCTCTGCTGACCTGGTTCTCTAGCTCTAAAGCGGCTCTGCTGACCTGGTTCTCTGGCTCTAGAGCGGTTCTGCCGACCTGGTTCTCTGGCTCTAGAGCAGATCTGCTGACCTGGTTCCTGGCTCTAGAGCAGCTCTGCTGACCTGGTTCTCTGACTCTAGAGCAGCTCTGCTGACATGGTTCTTAGGCTCTAGAGCGGCTCTGCTGACCTGGTATCTGGCTCTATATCGGCTCTGCTGACCTGGTTCTCTGGCTCTAAAGCGGCTCTGCTGACCTGGTTCTCTGGCTCTAAAGTAGCTCTGCTGACCTGGTTCTCTGCCTCTAGAGCAGCTCTGCGGACCTGGTTCTCTGGCTCTACAACTGCTGTGCTGTCCTGGTTCTCTGGCTCTAAATCAGCTCTGCTGACCTTGTTCTCTGGCTCTAGAACAGCTCTGCTGACCTGGTTATCTGGCTCTAAAGCAGCTCTGCTGAACTGGTTTCTCTGGCTCTACAGCAGCTCTGCTGACCGGGTTCTCTGCCTCTAGAGCAGCTTTGCTGACTTGGTTCTTAGGCTCTAGAGCGGCTCTGCCGACCTGGTTCTATGGCTCTAAAGCAGATCTGCTGGCCTGGTTCTCTGGCTCTAGAGCAGCTCTGCTGACTTGGTTCTTAGGCTCTAGAGCAGCTGTACTGACCTGGTTCTCTGGCTTTACAACGGCTCTGCTGACCTGGTTCTCTGGCTCTAAAGCAGGTCTGCTGACCTGGTTCTCTGGCTCTAAAGCAGCTCTGCTGACCTGGTTCTCTGGCTCTAAAGCAGCTCTGCTGACCTGGTTCTCTGGCTCTAGAGCAGCTCTACTGACCTGTTTCTTAGGCTCTAGAGCAGCTCTTCTGACCTGGTTCTCTGGCTCTAAAGCAGCTCTGCTGACCTGGTTCTCTGGCTCTAGAGCAGCTCTACTTACCTGTTTCTTAGGCTCTAGAGCAGCTCTTCTGACCTGGTTCTCTGACTCGAAAGCAGCTCTGCTAACCTGGTTCTTAGGCTCCAAAGCAGCTCTGCTGACCTGGTTCTCTGGCTCTACAACGGCTCTGCTGACCTGGTTCCCTGGCTCTAGAGCGGCTCTGCCGACCTGGTTCTATGGCTCTAAAGCAGCTCTGCTGGCCTGGTTCTCTGGCTCTAGAGCAGCTCTGCTGACCTGGTTCTTAGGCTCTAGAGCAGCTGTACTGACCTGGTTCTCTGGCTCTACAACGGCTCTGCTGACCTGGTTCTCTGGCTCTAAAGCTGGTCTGCTGACCTGGTTCTCTGGCTCTAAAGCAGCTCCGCTGACCTGGTTCTCTGGCTCTAAAGCAGCTCTGCTGACCTGGTTCTCTGGCTCTAGAGCAGCTCTACTGACCTGTTTCTTAGGCTCTAGAGCAGCTCTTCTGACCTGGTTCTCTGGCTCGAAAGCAGCTCTGCTAACCTGGTTCTTAGGCTCCAAAGCAGCTCTGCTGACCTGGTTCTCTGGCTCTACAACGGCTCTGCTGACATGGTTCTCTGGCTGTAGAGCGGCTCTGCCGACCTGGTTCTATAGCTCTAAAGCAGCTCTGCTGGCCTGGTTCTCTGGCTCTAGAGCAGCTCTGCTGACCTGGTTCTCTGGCTCTACAACTGAAGTACTGGGAATTTTAAGCCCAGCGGTGCAGGGGAACACACCCTATGACTTCGGGTTCTTCCTGTTTCAGACCTACAGAAACACAGAGTCTTCTGGGTGAAGTCAAAGATCAGTTTATTGGCTGCAGACCAATTACAGGTATCCAAGAAGTACAACAGCGTGAATGTTCTTAGGAGACTGCTAAAAGTCACAGAAACGGGCTTCTCCTTAAATATAAAATATCATGCTCCAGGCACACATTCCTTGGTTTACGATATGGCCATATAAAGGTATACATTACAAACGAAAAGGCAGAGTCATGATGACCATCCCACATTCCAGTTAAGCCAGCCCACAATTATTTACCCAGCAAGGCTCAGATCCCACATCAGATATCGATAGGCCCCAATAAACATGAGCATCTCCTGTTTAGAAAACAATCCATAAAGCAGGAACAGTCAGGTGTGAAAGAGATTAGCTGGAGGCTCGTGTAGGATGAAAAGGTTTTATGGTGTGTCAAGCCCTGATGCTAATCACAGGTGGCCAGAGGACGGGGAACTCGTGAGACCGGACTGACCTGGGGCAGCGGAGCCAAGCTGCCCAGGTCACAGAAAAGTCAAAGGAAGTCACATGTGCTCTAAAAGGCCCGTACTTGCTTCATGATATGTAGCCTATGTGAGGGCAACCATAAGATGGCCACCGCTCTAAGATGGAACCCACGTAGTGATGTATAATAACGTATACACAGTGCATTCATAGCTAAAACGTTACACAAAGCACTTGTACATACCGCATTAACCATTCGCGGTTCACTAATACCGGGATAGACAGGGGTAGGGCCCTGCCTCCTACGCGATCCCAAATTTCAAAGTACGACAGACCCTCCTTTTGCCCTTACATAGGCAATAACTATACTCATTTCAATCCGAGTCCAGGTCAATATTCACGAAGTCATGGAGATGTTGCTGTAGCATCATCCTATTATTTAGCTCGTCCCTCGATACAGGTTTCCTTACACATAATGTAGCACAGAGGCCACATATCGCAGGAGCACACTGTATGCACAGACAGAGCAGGAAAAGGATGGCTAAGATCATTCCAATGACCATCAGAACTTTCCAACCCCAGGCAGATATCAGTTCCCAGAACCACCCCACCAGTGACCAATCTCCTTTATCCACGTGTATGGACTCAGATATCTTATGCAGTTTGGAGATGGCTTGATAAACTGTTGGAGCATTATCTGGTATGAAAATGCAACAACTAGATTGGATAACCTTACATACCCCACCGCGGTCTGCAAGTATGACGTCTAGAAGCATGCGGTTCTGCAAAGTCATGAGGCGATCCGCTTGGAGCTCAGCTGTCAAATTACCAAGGGCACCAGCCGTAACATTAACAGTGGATTCAACCACACGAGTCAGTTGTCTCAGGTTCCTACTATTAACCATAGGTCCCCAAAACGGCAGGAAACCCAAAAAGAAATCTCCCGCTTCCTGACCGGCAGTATCCTCCTTACTAATCACGCCTCTCACAACTCTGGTCTTGTGATAGTCAGAGGCGGCAGTAAATGTTGGCGGTAGCAGATTTGCAATATAACATGCGCCCGAGAAATCAGGGGGCAACCATGTATATGCTCGGTCATTGCAGACAAAATATGTACCCTTGGCAGCCAAAAACGCAGGGGAAAACTGTGACGGAAAAGTGTACGTTTCAGTACAATCACTTCTTCACAGTTGAGCTCTTGGATTCTGACCATTACCTTGCAAACAGAACCGACCTATGTGGGGTACAACCCAGATTGGGGATGAGATTTTTTGCTGTCTTTCACCCAGACTAATACTATACCCCGTCGCGTTCCACCCTACATAAGCTCTCAACTCTTCTTTGGGAATAGATGAGTATGCATCGATATCTCTGCTCATATCGGCAACTCCTTTCATTAAAGCTTTATTATTTGTGCTAGGTCTGATGGAACGCGGTTGTCGCGGGGAGTAGGCGTCTAGTGCAAAGAGAAACATGGTCTGGAATGCCCATGACGATCCATTGTAACTAAACGGCAGCACTAGATAAGGAATACCCTTATTAATGGTATGTGGCATTAAACCACACACCCAGCAATTCGTTGTATTCATGACTAGTTGGTGCTGGTGCAGGAGCTGAATAAACGAGTTGTTTACAAACTCAGACAATCTAGCTTGTTCATGTTCAGGCAGAGGGTGAAAAGAGTGTGAGGAGACAGTAGGAGGAGGTATAGGCTGTACAGTGGGTGCAATGGGCTCTTGAGAGGAGAAGAATACAAATCCTACAGTAAACACTACCATACTACATAATACAAACAGGCATAAAAATACAAAACGTTTGCTCTTCATTATTTTACACATTCTTGCTTTAAAGTTCATTTCCTCAGCGGGTCTCTCCATCTTGAAAAACTCCATCCTCTAATCGTGCCGCTCGCGGCGGGTGAGTATCTTCTGCTAAGGAGTACGCCTGTCAGTCCAGGGAACGCCCTAGACCAACCAGAACCGTTGACCTAACGTCTTCGGCCTGTACCCCAAAGTCTTGGCACCGCGACCCTGCGGCTGAACCCGGATGGTGGTTCGAAAAACAAAAATCAAGAAAGTCCTTCAGATGGGAGAGCTCTGGTTATCAAAAAATAAAAAGGGTAAAAGAAAAAGAATATTTATTTGTCCATAGGCCTTGGTCTTATATTATAATGAAAACGGCCAGGTACTGTCTGATCTTGAAACAAGAGTTCAGGCTCTGTGGTGTCCAATCGAATTGATGGTGGCACAGCTTCTTGCAAAATATCGTCACTCTGTTGTGCTGAAGTTGTGCCTTTTATGCGTGCATCACTGAACGGCACAAAACGAGGTACAGTGTCTGTTTCAGAGTCTGCGATACCCTCCTGGACCCACTGGTCATACGGCAGAGGCAAAGGTATCCTTTTAACATGGGCGCCGTGGATCCAGTTCTTCTTCCCCTTTACTCGAACAGCTGATCTTGTAGACAGGAGTACAAGATGAGGGCCGATCCAACGAGGCTCATGGTTGCTTTTGCGCTGGAAATTTTTCACGAGGACCCACGTGCCAGGTTCGATAGGGTGTCCAGGAGCTTCAGAGGCCTGAGGAAGAGTATCATGCACCTGTTGATGTAAAACACGTAATTTAGCCGTCAGATCATACAAGTAATCAAGCAGTACTGGATGCTCGATTTCACTGAATTTCGTCGGTCTTGTCACACCCCATACATTGGCCGGGCGGCCAAAAACGAACTCGTAGGGACTAAGTCCCACTCGTGAATGCACAGTCATTCTGGTGGACAGGAGTGCTAAAGGCAGAGCGTCAGGCCATTTAAGACAGGTGCTCACCTGGATTTTGGCCAATTTGAGTTTTAGAGCGCCATTGTAGCGCTCTACTAATCCAGCTGATTGGGGGTGATTTGCAGCGTGGAACTTTTGCTTTATACCTAGTCCCTCACACACATTCTTCATCACTTTACCCACAAATTCACTCCCATTATCACTCCACACCATTCTTGGCATTCCAAACCTAGGGAAAAATTCCTTCACAAGGGCTTTGGCTGTGGATAACGCAGTGTTGTCTTTTAAGGGATAGACCTCTATCCATTTTGAAAAAGCGCAAACAACCACCAATACATATTTCAGGTTGTTGCACCTTTCCATGTGGATAAAATCTAGCTGCAAAACTTCAAATGGATATGATGGAGGCGCAAAATGACCAGCTGGAGTTGGGGTTCCCCTACCAGGGTTGTACTTCAAGCATACCACACAATTCTTGACCACGTTCTCTGCACACTTGGGAATTCCAGCATTCTGCCATACTGGAGCCAACAACTTACAGATTCCTTTCGTACTGATATGTGCCATTCCATGTGCCATAGTAACCACTGGAAGCACATATGCATCAGGTAACAACCATCGCCTATGTTCTGACAGATCAATCCAACAACCATTCTCATCCAACTTACCCATACTTTCTCTCCACTTGCTCAACTCTTTCTCTGTGGCTTCAGCCTGAAGGGACTTTACACTCGCTATTGTGTTTTCACACATTCCAACATCACCAACCCATCTTGCAGGGCCTGCAACATACATTCGAGTCTTCACATCTTTTGCTGTTTCTTTCGCGACTTCATCAGCAAACGCATTACCACGACCAACATCATCAGTGATTTTCTTGTGCGCACTGCATTTCATAATCGCAACTTGTAACGGTAGGGTCAGCGACTCAAGGAGATCATTCACCAACTTGCCATTCTGAATCTTAGCTCCATGCGAAGTCAGGAACCCACGTTCTTTCCACAATCGCCCAAACCTGTGCGCCACGCCAAAGGCGTACTGGCTATCCGTATATATGTTCACTTTCATTCCTTCAGACAACACGCATGCTCTCGTAAGGGCAATCAATTCTGCTGCTTGAGCCGAATTTTGTGGCACATGCGCAGTTTCCACAATCGTGTGCAAAGTCGTGATAGCATATGCAGCAGTCGTATCACCATTTGGAAGCTTGAAACACGAACCATCCACCCATAAGGTACCATCACACTCAGTCAGGGGAGTATCTTTAAGATCTACTTTTCCTTTCGTCTCTTCTTCTGTTCTGAACAGACAATCATGTTGCTTAATCTCATCTAGGTCTGCTGGGATTGGTAATAGTGTAGCTGGATTCAACGTGTTGCATCTCTTTATGTGTATATGATTTGCTAACAGTGTCAGCTCATAACCAGATAATCGCGCACTAGTTAAGTGTTGTGTCTTGGTCCTGTTTAACAATGTGTCCACAGCATGTGGAACCATAACAATCAATGTATGATCCATTACTAGGCCAGCAGACTGTCGAATAGACATAGCTGCGGCGGCTGTGGCTCTCAGACAACTTGGCAATGCCCTCGCTACCGGGTCCAAGGTGGACGAAAAATATGCGCATGGACGCGGTCTGTCGCCAAAAGGCTGTGTTAACACTGATAATGCGCAACCATCTTTTTCATGAACATACAATGTAAAAGGCTTGCTGTAGTCAGGGGTACCCAACACAGGAGCTGAACACAATGCATTACGCAATTTCAAAAAACTTTTCTGACACTCTTCAGACCATGGGATAGGATTCGGTGTGTCTTTGCATGTTAATGCTAACAAAGGTTTTGCCAACAAGGAAAAATTGGGAATCCAATGCCTACAGTATGAAGTAATGCCCAAGAAAGCACGTACTTCTCTCTGTGTTCTAGGCACACTCAACTGTGTAATGGCTTGAATTCTTTCTGGGGTCAGTTTCCTTCCCTCCTTCGATAAGAGATGACCTAAGTAGGTCACTTCTTGTCGACAATATTGCAATTTTGAGAGAGACACTTTGTGATGAAAGGCAGACAAATGACGCAACAAGGACAAGGTAGCGTTTTTGCAAATCTTTTCTGTATCCGCGGCGATTAGTAAATCGTCAACGTACTGAATGAGGATAGCGCCACTGGGTAAAACCAGTGCATCAAGCTGCGCTTTTAAAGCCTGACTGTATATTGATGGACTTTCACAGTAGCCCTGGGGAGCGCGTTTAAAGCGGAAGCTGCGACCTCCTAAACTAAAGCCAAAAATGTCTCTGCTCTCCTCTGCAATTGGGATGCTAAAGAAAGCATTCTTTAGATCGATCACTGAAAACCATGCAGCGGAGGCTGGAATCATAGTTAACAAGGCAGTTATATCAGGGACAACTGGAAACTGTGGCACAACAATCTTATTAACCTCTCTAAGATCAATCACAAATCTGTAAACAGGTGACTGTGAAGGGTCCGTTCGTTTTAAGACAGGTAAAACAGGACTATTGCAAACGTTGCCTCTTGTCTCTTCAATTACACCCTTTTTAATCAAATCACTGACAATTGCTAACAACGCTTTTTGACCTTCATTGGAGATCTTGTACTGGGGAATACGTGGCAATCTGACATTGGCTTTTAAAGTGACCACGTATGGCGGTATTTCCAAAAGACCCACATCGTTGGGACCAGTAGCCCAAAGGCCATCCGGAAGGGATGATAATTCAGGTGGCATTGCATTTTTAGACAAATACATCGGGGAAATCACTTTCTTGCCTAATGTAAGTTGTACTCCTGAGGGAGAACAATATAGCGTTGCATGCAATCTTTTTAGCAAATCTAATCCTAGCAGATTTTCACCACATCCTGTCGTTAGGATGAGGGGTGCTTTTAGCTCACAAGGTCCAACACAAAGCGACATAGGACTAGAAATCGGGTTCCTAACTGGGGCGCCAGAGAAACCTACTGAAACATTCATTTCGCCAGACAAAGGCGCGCCAGGGAGTTTTGAATGCATAATTGAACTCTTTGCAGCACCAGTATCCAGCAGAAAGGGCTCCGTTACATTTGCTGTAGTTACTTTAACATAAGGTCCGCTCTGATCCACTGGCACTGAAACAACTCCCTCTCTCTGTCTATGGCTGTCCTAGTAATCATTATCTTCTACATTGTCGTCTTCTGCATAATAATCATTATTGTAGTACTGAGCTGTATTGCCAGTTGCATTGGCTTGCTGATCAAAGCTATTTAAGGTATTTTGAGGCGGAAGAGAACGCGCGTTCTGGGGAACATTTCCGCGCCCTCTGCCCCTAGGAGCTTGCTGACCACCTCTACCTCTTGCGCCATACGCATTACTGTTACGCTGCATTAATTTAGGGCAACTATATTTAAAATGACCTTCCTCTTTGCAGTATGAACATTGGTTGGGACCTACAGGGATTCGTGGTTGATAATACCCATTCGTTTGCTGATTATTCTGAAATTGTTGGGGTTGCTGATAGATACCTTGGGTTTGCCTATAATTATTCTGTCCTCCACGTGGCGGATAGGCCTGCTGCAAGAGGACCTTTGTTTTTAGTTCTTTCGTTTTCTTATCTGTTCTATCCTTCTCATCTTTGTCTCTATTTTCATAATACTGTGCAGTAGCCAGTATTTGCGCTGAAGAGGAAACAGCCCAGGAACTTTCTGAGTCTTTTAATTTTTTACACAACTCGGGAAGTAGATTCTGCACAAATTTATCAACAAATAACCGTTGGCCACCTTCAGTGCTCATGTCTTGACCACTGTGGTCGATAAACGTTTCTTCAAACCTGGTGAAGAAATCAGACACTGTCTCATCTTTCTTCTGCTTACAGGCGGATAGTTTATCCCAATTTACGCACATCGCTGGCATTATAGTTTTCATGTATGTGATAATTCTACCAGGGAGTTCTGCTACCAAAGGATCAGGCTTCGTGCCACCAACCTGTCTAGCGTCTGCAGCAATGATATTAGCCCATGTACCCCCTAGCTCTGCAGCATGATCCGTATTACGGATGGATCCCCATAAAGGCTGTGGAACAACATTCCCGAATAACATATCTATGTCAGCCAAATTCATGACACGATTCTGCAGTTTGGGATAACTCCTTATAATATCCTGTAGGGTTCTTACGGGGGTCAGGCAATGTCTGTTTCAGCGCTAAGACCTCAGAACGCTTCCAAGGGACATGCACCCAAACACGTTGAAAATGTGCTAAGACAGGTGGATTAGCATTTGGATCAGCAGGTCTCCAAACTGGGGGAACCTCACGCATCGGATATTGGCGCGCTTTTACCTTTTTCCCCACATTGAGTTCCTGTTCGAACAATGATTGCTGGCAATCACCATTTCTGAGGGACAGTAAAGTCGCAACTGCTTTATCTACATTGGGGCCCACAATTATACCTGTTTCAAAATCAAATCGCACTCGACACAATTCCTGTGGGTTTGGGTTGCACCATTATCCTCCAATTCCTCACAGAGGAATTCACACATCTTATCAAAGACATACCTCTGTTTTGGGGCATCCCATTGGTGAAAAACGTTAACAACTGATTCCACATCATAGAGTGAAGGGAAACCAATCCACCTACGCGCCAGGTGATCTAACACCTCTTTCTCGTCGGGACCAGGCAGCTGACTGCGCAATTGCTTACGCTGTAAGCCAGGAGTTGCACTAGATGACCCAAAGAGAGGCGACATTAAACTAGTAACTACATTAGCTAGTCGTTGTCGTGCTGAAGGAGAAGTTGAGGCGAGAACGGGGGGATAGACAGAGGGAAGAAAAACAGATTCAGATACAGGTACCTGGGTAGTGTAAGAAGGAGCGCCAGGGGAAGCCGCTGGCGTGCTAGGCAAAGTCGCAGGAAGCGCGGGGATAACAGGTAACAAAACTGGCGGCCCTTGAGAGGGTTGCACTGCAGGGATAGGAGCCAGCTGAGGAGGAGCTGGCGGCTGTGGGAAGGCTTGCGGCATATTTACTGGAGGCTGCACATTTACAAGCTGTGGAGGTGCGGTGGCATTTTGCGCATACGGGGGTGGCGAACTTAACAAATGGGACATTAGGGAATCTTTTTCTTTCCCTTTTGTCTCATCTTGCACAAGGGGTGACAAAACAGGGTAACATTTATCAATCCCTAGTTTGCGCTGTCTGTGCAATTGCTCATTCATTTGTTCCTCCTCATTATCTTTAAATTGCACAGCTGCTTGCATCACTGACATACCTTTTTCTCTCTTATTCCTTTTCGCTAGCTTAATTTCCTTCTGTTTGGCTTCCTTTCGCCATAGGCGGAAAGAATCAAACATCACCGGCCGGGCTTTCTTTTTAAACAATTTAACTTCCAAATTATCTAAGATATCTGTATCGAAACTACCATTTTGGGGCCATTTTAAAACACCGTCCTTTCTGGTGTATCGGATCCATACTTCATTATATGCAATGGGGCCCACGCCATGTTTTACATAAAGCTCATAAGTTGGAGTTCCAATTGGAGGAACCGGACATGAATCCTCTAACTGGAAATCCCTTCCACAACTCAAACAAAACAATCTTCCAAGTACACTAGCACCAGGCATCTTCGCTCACTAGTCTAGTTCCAAACTTCAAAGGATTATCGATTACGATATTCTCGTGAATACACGAGTCCTCTGGCTTTGGGGTTTGCAAACTCCAAATCAAAACAATCCCGAAGGATACCAAATTCAAACTGGGAGACGCTCCACTTATACTTAACTGAATATCGATGATCAGTGGCGTCACCAGAAGACTCTCTCGATTGTTTTGCTCTACCAAAATCGTCAAGGGTCTAAAACAGGGCGATTAATCAGGGCAGCAGTCCTTCGTAGCCGTCGGGACGCGGAGAACCTCGCAGAAAAGACTTTCGGACCACGTCGACATGCAGGGGTCGATGAAGTGGCGGCCTTCCTCCAGAATTTCCACACGAAGCTCCTCACGAATCTCTGGCTTGGACCGGTACCGCTGAAATCGCGCCGAGTTGGGCACCAACTGAAGTACTGGGAATTTTAAGCCCAGCGGTGCAGGGGAACACACCCTATGACTTCTGGTTCTTCCTGTTTCAGACCTACAAAAACACAGAGTCTTCTGGGTGAAGTCAAAGATCAGTTTATTGGCTGCAGACCAATTACAGGTATCCAAGAAGTACAACAGCGTGTATGTTCTTAGGAGACTGCTAAAAGTCACAGAAACGGGCTTCTCCTTAAATACAAAATATCATGCTTCAGGCACACATTCCTTGGTTTACGATATGGCCATATAAAGGTATACATTACAAACGAAAAGGCAGAGTCATGATGACCATCCCACATTCCAGTTAAGCCAGCCCACAATTATTTACCCAGCAAGGCTCAGATCCCACATCAGATATCGATAGGCCCCAATAAACATGAGCATCTCCTGTTTGGAAAACAAGCCATAAAGCAGGAACAGTCAGGTGTGAAAGAGATTAGCTGGAGGCTCGTGTAGGATGAAAAGGTTTTATGGTGTGTCAAGCCCTGATGCTAATCACAGGTGGCCAGAGGACGGGGAACTCGTGCGACCGGACTGACCTGGGGCAGCGGAGCCAAGCACATGCACAGGCACATGTGCTCTAAAAGGCCCGTATTTGCTTCATGATATGTAGCCTATGTGAGGGCAACCATAAGATGGCCACCGCTCTAAGATGGAACCCACGTAGTGATGTATAATAACGTATACACAGTGCATTCATAGCTAAAACGTTACACAAAGCACTTGTACATACCGCATTAACCATTCGCGGTTCACTAATACCGGGATAGACAGGGGTAGGACCCTGCCTCCTACGCGGTCCCAAATTTCAAAGTACGACACAACGGCTCTGCTGACCTGGTTCTCTGGCTCTAAAGCAGGTCTGCTGACCTGGTTCTCTGGCTCTAAAGCAGGTCTGCTGACCTGGTTCTCTGGCTCTAAAGCAGCTCTGCTGACCTGGTTCTCTGGCTCTAGAGCAGCTCTACTGACCTTTTCCTTAGGCTCTAGAGCAGCTCTTCTGACCTGGTTCTCTGGCTCGAAAGCAGCTCTGCTAACCTGGTTCTTAGGCTCCAAAGCAGCTCTGCTGACCTGGTTCTCTGGCTCTACAACGGCTCTGCTGACCTTGTTCTCTGACTCTAGGCGGCTCTGCCGACCTGGTTCTATGGCTCTAAAGCAGCTCTGCTGGCCTGGTTCTCTGGCTCTAGAGCAGCTCTGCTGACCTGGTTCTTAGGCTCTAGAGCAGCTGTACTGACCTGGTTCTCTGGCTCTACAACGGCTCTGCTGACCTGGTTCTCTGGCTCTAAAGCAGGTCTGCTGACCTGGTTCTCTGGCTCTAAAGCAGCTCTGCTGACCTGGTTCTCTGGCTCTAAAGCAGCTCTGCTGACCTGGTTCTCTGGCTCTAGAGCAGCTCTACTGACCTGTTTCTTAGGCTCTAGAGCAGCTCTTCTGACCTGGTTCTCTGGCTCGAAAGCAGCTCTGCTAACCTGGTTCTTAGGCTCCAAAGCAGCTCTGCTGACCTGGTTCTCTGGCTCTACAACGGCTCTGCTGACCTGGTTCTCTGGCTCTAGAGCGGCTCTGCCGACCTGGTTCTATGGCTCTAAATCAGCTCTGCTGGCCTGGTTCTCTGGCTCTAGAGCAGCTCTGCTGACCTGGTTCTTAGGCTCTAGAGCAGCTGTACTGACCTGGTTCTCTGGCTCTACAACGGCTCTGCTGACCTGGTTCTCTGGCTCTAAAACAGGTCTGCTGACCTGGTTCTCTGGCTCTAAAGCAGCTCTGCTGACCTGGTTCTCTGGCTCTAAAGCAGCTCTGATGACCTGGTTCTCTGGCTCTAGAGCAGCTCTACTGAGATGTTTCTTAGGCTCTAGAGCAGCTCTTCTGACCTGGTTCTCTGGCTCGAAAGCAGCTCTGCTAACCTGGTTCTTAGGCTCCAAAGCAGCTCTGCTGACCTGGTTCTCTGGCTCTAAAGCAGCTCTGCTGACCTGCTTCTATGGCTCTAAAGCAGCTCTGCTGGCCTGGTTCTCTGGCTCTAGAGCAGCTCTGCTGACCTGGTTCTTAGGCTCTAGAGCAGCTGTACTGACCTGGTTCTCTGGCTCTACAACGGCTCTGCTGACCTGGTTCTCTGGCTCTAAAGCAGGTCTGCTGACCTGGTTCTCTGGCTCTAAAGGAACTCTGCTGACCTGGTTCTCTGACTTTAAAGCAGCTCTGCTGACCTGGTTCTCTGGCTCTAAAGGAGCTCTGCTGACCTGGTTCTCTCCCTCTGAAGCAGCTCTGCTGACCTGGTTTCTCTGGCTCTACAGCAGCTGTGCTGACCTGGTTCTCTGCCTCTAGAGCAGCTCTGCTGATCTGGTTCTCTGGCTCTAAAGCAGCTCTGCTGACCTGGTTCTCTGGCTCTAAAGCAGCTCTGCTGACCTGGTTCTCTGGCTCTAAAGCAGCTCTGCTGACCTGGTTCTCTGGCTCTAGAGCAGCGCTACTGACCTGTTTCTTAGGCTCTAGAGCAGCTCTTCTGACCTGGTTCTCTGGCTCGAAATCAGCTCTGCTAACCTGGTTCTTAGGCTCCAAAGCAGCTCTGCTGACATGGTTCTCTGGCTCTAAAGCGGCTCTGCTGACCTGGTTCTCTGGCTCTAGAGCGGCTCTGCCGACCTGGTTCTCTGGCTCTAGAGCAGATCTGCTGACCTGGTTCCTGGCTCTAGAGCAGCTCTGCTGACATGGTTCACTGACTCTAAAGCAGCTCTGCTGACATGATTCTTAGGCTCTAGAGCAGCTCTGCTGAGCTGGTTCTTAGGCTCTAGAGCGGCTCTGCTGACCTGGTTCTCTGGCTCTAAATCAGCTCTGCTGACCTGCTTCTATGGCTCTAAAGAAGGTCTGCTGGCCTGGTTCTCTGGCTCTAGAGCAGCTCTGCTGACCTGGTTCTTAGGCTCTAGAGCAGCTGTACTGACCTGGTTCTCTGGCTCTACAACGGCTCTGCTGACCTGGTTCTCTGGCTCTAAAGCAGGTCTGCTGACCTGGTTCTCTGGCTCTAAAGGAACTCTGCTGACCTGGTTCTCTGCCCTTAAAGCAGCTCTGCTGACCTGGTTCCCTGGCTCTAAAGGAGCTCTGCTGACCTGGTTCTCTCCCTCTGAAGCAGCTCTGCTGACCTGGTTTCTCTGGCTCTACAGTAGCTGTGCTGACCTGGTTCTCTGCCTCTAGAGCAGCTTTGCTGATCTGGTTCTCTGTCTCTATAGCAGCTCTGCTGACCTGGTTCTCTGGCTCTAAAGCAGCTCTGCTGACCTGGTTCTCTGGCTCTAAAGCAGCTCTGCTGACCTGGTTCTCTGGCTCTAGAGCAGCGCTACTGACCTGTTTCTTAGGCTCTAGAGCAGCTCTTCTGACCTGGTTCTCTGGCTCGAAATCAGCTCTGCTAACCTGGTTCTTAGGCTCCAAAGCAGCTCTGCTGACCTGGTTCTCTGGCTCTAAAGCGGCTCTGCTGACCTGGTTCTCTGGCTCTAGAGCGGCTCTGCCGACCTGGTTCTCTGGCTCTAGAGCAGATCTACTGACCTGGTTCCTGGCTCTAGAGCAGCTCTGCTGACATGGTTCTCTGACTCTAAAGCAGCTCTGCTGACATGATTCTTAGGCTCTAGAGCAGCTCTGCTGAGCTGGTTCTTAGGCTCTAGAGCGGCTCTGCTGACCTGGTCTCTGGCTCTATATCGTCTCTGCTGACCTGGTTCTCTGGCTATAAAGCGGCTCTGCTGACCTGGTTCTCTGGCTCTAAAGTAGCTCTGCTGACCTTGGTCTCTGGCTCTAGAACAGCTCTGCTGACCTGGTTATCTGGCTCTAAAGCAGCTCTACTGAACTGGTTTCTCTGGCTCTACAGCAGCTCTGCTGACCGGGTTCTCTGCCTCTAAAGCAGCTCTGCTGACCTGGTTCTCTGGCTGTAGAGCAGCTGCTAATGACGTGGGGCCATAATATCAAGGAACGGCGATAACATAATCGCCGCTTTAGCGGCAGGAAACTGCTAAAGCGGCGATAATGGGCTTGATAATATGCCCTTGTGAATTTCCCATAGAAGCCAAGGTTCTGGTGTGAACCTGGGCTTCTATGGGAATTCACAAGGGCATATTATCAAGCCCATTATCGTCGCTTTAGTGGCAATTTCCTGCCGCTAATGTTATCGCCGTTCCTTGAAAATATGGCCCTTGGTTCTTAGGCTCTAGAGCAGCTCTGCTGACCTGGTTCTCTCCCTCTCAAGCAGCTCTGCTGACCCGGTTTCTCTGGCTCTACATCAGCACTGCTGACCTGTGTAGGAGAGTAGGATCTGCACTTATGTTGCCCCCACTTTTTTTCTGATGTATACACTGGTTTCTGACTATAGTCTGGCTGGGTTCCTGCTAATCAGGGCCCCAGTCTCACTGATCTCTCTAAACAACTTGGTGTGCATATTAGATGCACTAGTGATTGGATACTGTGGTGCCTTGTGAGCCCCTAGTATATGGTACCTTAGGTACCTAGGGCATTGGTACTTCACAGGCCTACCAGGGGCTGCAGCATGTATTATGCCACCCCTGGGAAGCATTCACAATCTTACACCACAGGTCTGCTACTGCAGCCTGTGTGAGGTAGTGTTGGCACTCCTCACTGAGGTATAGGTTCCTATACCTCACCATACACACACATATAAACCTATCAGTCACCCCTATGGTAGGCCCTATCAATCCCAAGGGCAGGGTGCTTGGTTTACTATGTGAGGGGGTGCTTCTGCCTGAGCAGGACCCCTCTGCAGCTGGCAGAGTCTATTCCCTGCTGCTGTTTGTGGATGTGGTTAAACCATATACTCTTAAGTTCATTATAACCTCGCGGTAAATGCTAACTTTGGAATGACTGCATCAAAACATGTCATGTTTGGTGTCAAACAACTTGGAATCCTACCCCCACACGAGCAACTGGTGTGGGAGTAGGATCCCACCCTTCTAGAGGGGACGACATGTACCCACTGTACTACACGGTAGAAATCATCTAGAGCCCTGGCATCACAAAATGGATGCCACCAGCACAGACACCGGGCTGCCCTCCTGCTGCTGACCGAAACTCGCAGTGGAGGGAGCCCAACAAAGGGTTTCCTGTCACAGGGAGGTGTCACCACCTCCCAGACAGGATTTAGTGTATTGGAGCTCGGTGGGTGCACTCTTAGAGTGCTTTGAAGTCCTGCACTGTGGGAGCAGTAGGCTCCTCTGTGCATATGCCAGCTCAAACCGGTTCAGGGGCTACCTGCCCCTGCTCTGGCGCAAAACTGGACAAAGGGAAGTGGGTGTAACCACCCACTACCCTGACCCTCCTAGAGGAGTGGTCATAGAGCTAGTCCCTCCCATCTTTTCACTATAAGATACCAAAGCTTGCCAATGCAACTTAGATTACACCTGGACGACACTCTACATAGAAGAATCCTGGCCCTTCGACGTTCCACTATCTCTGGAAGACTGAAGAATCTCCCTTGGAGTCAAGGAGTGACTCCCCTGCTTGGCAGGCACCAAAACTCTTCAACAACAGTTGCAAACTTTACCGCTCCCGCCGGAGCCCGAAGTCCCTGCGTCCCCTGAAGCAGATTTTCTGACTTCTCGATGGCAATTTTGAGTCCCCAGCGAAGCTGTGGCGTCTGGACCCCACGAGTGACGAGGAACAGCAATACCAGGGAACCGTGCACTGATTTCGAGTGCAAGCGCTAATCTACGTCCAACGAAGTTGTGCTTTGGACCATTTGTTGTCCAAGTGCCTAGCAGGTCTAGTTCCAAAAATCAGCGGCCTTCCCCGTCCCGAGTGACCGTGGGCTGTTGTTAAACTTTTCCTGCAAAGGCATCTTCGCGGTTGCTTGCCCGTTGGCTAGTAACTCACCTGAAGACTTCCACATCGACTTCAAGGGCTCTCCTGGTTGCACTGGGCTTGCCCTCACCTACCTTCACTGGGTAAGTCCAACAGACCTTGCTGGTCTGCACTATTGCCAATCTTCACTCCACACAAGACTTGCAGTTGCCAAAGCTTGTTGGCTCCAATCCGGGTGCCGACACCGTCATCAGCTGCAGACGTTGTGGGAACCTCCGAATCCAGCTGTTGGTCATCGTCGATCTCTCCTGGACCTCGTGAGCGAAGAGACAAAACTCCATCATCAACCTGAAGAGACGCGACAGCTGTGGTCATCCATCTTGCTGGCCACCGGTCACTGGCAAGTGACTCTGAACTCTGTCCCCTCAATTTCTAGGTCTTCTGCAACTCCAATCCATCTTCAGATTCGAACGGACACCTCTCCAGTCGTCACCAGCAGCAAGTCTTCAGTGTTCTCCATTGAAAACAGCATCGCGACCCGACACCAAAGGACACCTATGCACCCGGCTTCCCTGGGTGAGGTAACTCGTGCACTCCATTGCCCAAGTGTGTGTTGGTCCTCGAAATACTTACCCTGTAAGCTGCTTGCTTGTTGACTTTTGCGAAGTGCCCTAAAACTGTAATTTACAACCCGCGACATTTGCTATTGAAACGTATAGAAAACCCACGTGTGTGTTTAGACACTGCACGCGTCTCCTGTGGGCTGATTACTTACCTGCTAACACTGCAGAAGTGAAGCCCCAGCGATTCCCAAGGCCCCAGGCCTCTTCAATTTGCAAGTCAAGTTTGTTACACCATTTTTTTAGTATACGGTCTGGTACGCCCCTAGGGCTACAGCCATATTTGTGCTTAATTTATTGAGAACTGTTGATCTTTTGAATGTTTACCTGGCTCTAATCTCATAAAGAGATTAGTAGAGTATATTTAGAAATAAATACATATATATTTGATATATATACCTGTGTGGTGTCTTTTCATTTGGTAATTCAAGAGATTATAAGGTAAAACAAGCTGCTTTACATTCCTCAGAGACTTAGCCTGAAGGCTGCTCTCCTCAGCTACCACTAAGATAGCTTTCTTTAAAAGGTTGTCTTTAAACCTATCTACCAAGAGTCGAATTGGACTGGTGCAAGGTGGCCACTATAACTAGTGACCAGCATATGCCAGGCCAACTTCTCACATTGGTGGGCAGCGTGTGAGATTCCAGCTTGCCATTGTTTTACCAGAAAATCTCTATTTGAATTACTAACTGAAAACCACTAAGGGTACTCAAGGTACATATAAAGTCAAGCTAGTATCAATAAGTTCTACTGAACATAGAGCTGTTTGTGAAGGGATAAGCACACCCTTGCTACAGCTCAAGCTAGGTCCAGTAGGCCTCAACTAGTGTAGGTAGTACAACACTGCACAACACTAGTATGTCTCACCATGGTGGAGCCAGTGGGTCCACCCCAGCTCAGTACAAAAATATAGCCAACACTGAACTGAAGGCCTTATGCTTTGAAAGACAACTGAGGGTGGGCAGGAGTCCCTCATCACAACACCTGATAGATCTGTTAGTAGCAGATGACCTGAGACAAGCTCTAGGAGCAAGTGGGTCTACATCAGGGGGTGGTTCAAACATAGTCTCTGGGTCTGATGATGAAAATCAAGATGACCTGGAGTCTGTGGGTGAAGGGCCAGACCCAGAAGGGTCTAAAAAGAACAGAGGATTTCTCCCTAAGAGAACTGACAAAGTGGGAGGAAGGCCTAGGTCCCTTTCAGGGGACTCTGACCATTCATACCACTCTGGAAGAGAATCTGTTCACCAGAGGAACTCCAACTTTCCCAGGGAGTACTCCTCTGAAAGAAGGTTCAAGATGCTCCAGTATGAGGAAGCTAGGCTTGCCCTCAGAACCAAGCAATTGGCCTTAGGGAAGCCTTCGAGCTCCAAAGAGCTTCTAAGAAGGAGGGGTTAGATACCCCTGGTGGCAGCAACAGTGTCCCTAGAGGCAGAGATTACATGCCAGATCATAGGAACCTGTCCAAGGTTGTTCCTCCCTACCAGAGTGGGGATGATATCCACAAATGGATAACTGCTATGGAGAGGGCCTGTAATGTTCAACAGGTCCCCCAGAAACAGTGGGCAGCAATCTTGTGGCTCTCCTTTTCAGACAAAGGGAGAGACAAGCTCCTCACTGTTAGAGAAGAGGATGCTAATGATTATGAAGCCCTGAAGAGTGCTTTGATAGATGGGTTTGGCTTAACCACTGAACAGTACAGGTTGAAGTTCAGAGACACCCAGAAAGCACAGACTCAGGATTGGACTGACTTTGTTGATTGTGCAACCAAGCCTCTAGAAGGTTGGCTGGTGGGTAGTAGAGTAACTGACTTTAAGGGATTGTATAATCTTTTAATGAGAGAACAGATCCTTAATAATTGCCAGAACCAGTTGTTGCATCAGTACCTGGTGGACTCTGATCTGACCTCTCCCCAAGAATTGGGAAAGAAGGCAGACTAATGGGTCAGAACCAGGGTGAGGCAGAAAAACCAGAACCAAGGTGGTGACAATAAGAAGCAAGATCCTAAAGGCTCAGATAAGGGTGGGGATAAATCTAAAGATCAGAAGTCTTCACAAGGGCCCCAAAAATCTGCATCTGGTGGGGAGTCACAATCTGCAAAGGGAAAAGGCCAAAAGAAGCCCTGGTGCAAATTCTGTAAACAGAAAGGGCACTGGACTTCTGACTGTACAAAGTCCAAAGACCAAACCACCACCACTCCAGCCCCTAAGGCAACTGTTCCCCCTAGTGCAGCAAGTGGTGGAGGTAATACTCAGAATAAGGGTGTAGTAGGGTTGACCCTGGGTTCTGATGTGGACTCTGGCCTAGTCAGAGTACCAACACAGGCAATGCTAGTTTGTGAGGGAGACCTTGATATGTCCTTCCTAGGCAGCAGCCTATCCTAAATGGCAAACGGGCTTTGGCATTTAGGGACACAGGTGCTAGTGTCACCATGGTGGCAGAGGACCTAGTGGACCCTACACAGATCATCCTGGGTGAACTGTACCAGGTAACCAATGCAAGCAACACCAGGACCAACCATAGCCTGGCAGTTGTGAATTTCTCCTGGGGAGGGGTAAATGGCCTCAAAAAGGTAGTAGTCAGTGCAGACCTCCCTGTCGAATGTTTGTTGGGCAATGATCTAGAGACTTCAGCCTGGTCTGAAGTAGAATTATGGACTCATGCTGAGATGTTGGGCATACCTGCAGAGGTATTTGCTGTGACCAGGTCACAAGCCAAAATGCATAAAGCTGAACCAGCTCTGGATCCTGAAACTATGGACCAGGTGCTACCCAAGAGGAAGAGCAGTAGGGTTAAGGCTGGGCCTTCCCCTCTGTCTCAGATCTCAGATTCCCCTCCTGAGGGAGGAGAAGCAGAGCCTGTAGAAGGGACAGCCCCAGAGGAACTTGAGCCTCGTCAGGTTGAGTTCTTGGGGGCAGGGGGCCCTTCCAGGGAAGATCTGAGCAAAGAGCAACAGTGCTGCTCCACTCTTGAACCCCTCAGACAGCTGGCTGCTGCTGAGGCTGCTGGGAGTGCTAGTGGGTCCCATAAAGTTTATTGGGATGAGGGGCTCCTATATTCTGAGGCTAGAGATCCTACCCCTGGAGCCACCAGGAGGCTGGTAATTCCTCAGAAGTTTAGGGGGTTCCTCTTGACCCTAGCACATGATATCCCATTGGCAGGCCACTTGGGCCAAAACAAGACCTGGGACAGGCTTGTACCACATTTTCATTGGCCACACATGTCTGAAGACACAAAGGAGTTTTGTCGCTCCTGTGTCACTTGTCAAGCCAGTGGCAAGACAGGTGGCACCACAAAGGCCCCCCTGATACCACTACCTGTGGTGGGGGTTCCCTTTGAAAGGGTAGGGATTGACATTGTTGGTCCCCTTGACCCACCAACAGCATCTGGGCACAGATTTATACTGGTGGTAGTGGATCATGCCACCAGGTATCCAGAAGCTATACCCCTAAGGACTACCACAGCTCCTGTGGTAGCAAGAGCCCTCATTGGAGTTTTCTCCAGAGTGGGTTTCCCAAAGGAGGTCATCTCTGACAGAGGTTCTAACTTTATGTCAGGATATCTAACTGCAATGTGGAAGGAGTGTGGTGTAAACTACAAATTCACTACTCCCTATCACCCACAATGCAATGGGTTAGTTGAGAGATTCAACAAAACCCTAAAGGGAATGATTAAAGGACTCCCAGAGAAGCTTAGGCGAAAATGGGACCTTTTACTTCCCTGCCTTCTGTTTGCATACAGGGAGGTTCCTCAGAAGGGGGTTGGCTACAGCCCTTTTGAACTTCTGTTTGGGCACCCTGTTAGAGGACCATTATGTCTGGTGAAGGAGGGATGGGAGTTACCTCTCAAACCTCCCAAACAAGATGTAGTGGACTATGTACTTGGTCTCCGCTCCAGGATGGCTGAGTACATGAAGAAGGCCAGTAAAAACCTTGAGGCAAGCCAAGAACTCCAAAAAGCTTGGCATGACCAAAAGGCTGTCTTGACTGTTTACCAGCCAAGCCAGAAAGTGTGGGTGTTGGAGCCTGTGGCCCCAGCAGCTCTCCAGGACAAATGGAGTGGCCCCCATACAATTGTTGAAAAGAAGGGAGAGGTCACCTACTTGGTAGATCTTGGCACTCCCAGGAGCCCCCCTAGGGTGCTCCATGTCAACAGACTTAAAGCATATGTGGACAGGGCTGACATGAGCTTGCTCATGGCAATTGATGAGGACCAGGAGGAGGAGAGTGACCCTCTCCCTGACCTGCTCTCACAGAACCCTGAAGATGGGTCAGTTGATGGTGTTGCTTTGGCAAGCAGCCTCACTGAACATCAACAAACTGAATGTAGACAAGTGCTACAGCAGTTTAGACATATGTTTAGCCTGACCCCAAGTCAGACTTCCTGGTGCACCCATGAGGTTGACACTGGAGACAGTCTGCCTGTAAAGAGTAAAATCTACAGGCAACCTGACCATGTCAGGGACTGTATCAGGATTGAAGTCCAGAAAATGTTGGAGCTAGGTGTTATTGAGCCCTCAGATAGCCCTTGGGCTAGCCCAGTAGTACTTGTCCCAAAACCTCTCACCCAGGGCGGTAAGAGATGAGGTTTTGTGTTGACTACAGGGGCCTCAATGCAGTCACCAGGACTGATGCCTACCCCATACCAAGGGCAGATGAACTAATAGACACTTTGGCCTCAGCCAAGTATCTCAGTACATTTGACCTTACAGCAGGCTATTGGCAAATCAAGTTAGCTGATGATGCCAAGGCTAAAACAGCATTTTCGACCCCTGGTGGGCACTATCACTTTGTGGTAATGCCCTTTGGTTTGAAGAATGCACCTGCCACATTTCAGAGGTTGGTGAATAAAGTTCTGACTGGTATGGAAACCTATTGCTCAGCATATCTTGATGATATTGCTGTCTATAGTTCCACCTGGCAGGATCACCTGGTCCACCTCAGGAATGTACTGGAGGTCCTGCAGAAAGCAGGCCTCACTATCAAGGCCACTAAGTGCCAGATAGGGCAGAGTCAGGTTGTGTACCTGGGCCACCTTGTAGGTGGAGGCCAGGTTCAACCATTGCAGAGCAAGATCCAGACCATAATGGACTGGGTAGCTCCAACCACCCAGACACAGGTGAGAGCCTTCTTGGGCCTGACTGGGTATTACAGGAGGTTTGTTAAGGGATATGGATCTATAGTGACCCCCTTAAATGATCTTACCTCCAAGAAAATGCCAAAAAAGGTTCAGTGGACAGCTAGCTGTCAAAAGGCATTTGATGACCTCAAGCAGGCAATGTGCACTGCCCCCATCTTACAGAGTCCAGATTACAAAAAGAAGTTAATTGTCCAAACAGATGCTTCAGAGCTGGGTGTGGGAGCTGTACTGTCTCAACTTAATAATGAAGGTCAAGACCAGCCAGTAGCTTTTATAAGCAGAAGGCTGACCCCTAGAGAGAAACGTTGGTCAGCTATTGAGAGGGAGGCCTTTGCTGTGGTTTGGGCCCTGAAGAAGCTGAGGCCATACTTGTTTGGCACTCACTTCATAGTTCAGACTGACCATAAGCCTCTCCTATGGCTCAAACAGATGAAAGGTGAAAATCCTAAACTGCTCAGGTGGTCCATTTCCCTACAGGGGATGGACTATACAGTGGAACATAGACCTGGGACCCAACATGCCAATGCAGATGGACTCTCAAGGTATTTCCACTTAGAACATGAAGACTCAACTGGTCAAGGTTAGTTTAATGTCCCTGCGTTTGGGGGGGGGGGGTTGTGTAGGAGAGTAGGATCTGCACTTATGTTGCCCCCACTTTTTTTCTGATGTATACACTGGTTTCTGACTATAGTCTGGCTGGGTCCCTACTAATCAGGGCCCCAGTCTCACTGAGCTCTCTAAACAACTTGGTGTGCATATTAGATGCACTAGTGATTGGATACTGTGGTGCCTTGTGAGCCCCTAGTATATGGTACCTTAGGTACCAAGGGCATTGGTACTTCACAGGCCTACCAGGGGCTGCAGCATGTATTATGCCACCCCTGGGAAGCATTGACAATCTGACACCACAGGCCTGCTACTGCAGCCTGTGTGAGGTAGTGTTAGCACTCCTCACTGAGGTATGGGTTCCTATACCTCACCATACACACACATATAAACCTATCAGTCACCCCTATGGTAGGCCCTATCAATCCCAAGGGCAGGGTGCTTGGTTTACTATGTGAGGGGGTGCTTCTGCCTGAGCAGGACCCCTCTGCAGCTGGCAGAGTCTATTCTCTGCTGCTGTTTGTGGATGCGGTTAAACCATATACTCTTAAGTGCATTAATACCTCGCGGTAAATGCTAACTTTGGAATGACTGCATCAAAACATGTCGTGTTTGGTGTCAAACAACTTGGAATCCTACCCCTACACCAGTAACTGGTGTGGGAGTAGGATCCCACCCTTCTAGAGGGGACGACATGTACCCACTGTACTACACGGTAGAAATCATCTAGAGCCCTGGCATCACAAAATGGATGCCACCAGCACAGACACCGGGCTGCCCTCCTGCTGCTGACCGAAACTCGCAGTGGAGGGAGCCCAACAAAGGGTTTCCTGTCACAGGGAGGTGTCACCACCTCCCAGACAGGATTTAGTGTATTGGAGCTTGGTGGGTGCACTCTTAGAGTGCTTTGAAGTCCTGCACTGGGGGAGCAGTAGGCTCCTCTGTGCATATGCCAGCTCAAACCGGTTCAGGGGCTACCTGCCCCTGCTCTGGCGCAAAACTGGACAAAGGGAAGTGGGTGTAACCACCCACTACCCTGACCCTCCTAGAGGAGTGGTCATAGAGCTAGTCCCTCCCATCTTTTCACCATAAGATACCAAAGCTTGCCAATGCAACTTAGATTACACCTGGACGACACTCTACATAGAAGAATCCTGGCCCTTCGACGTTCCACTATTTCTGGAAGACTGAAGAATCTCCCTTGGAGTCAAGGAGTGACTCCCCTGCTTGGCAGGCACCAAAACTCTTCAACAATGGTTGCAAACATTACTGCTCCCGCCGGAGCCCGAAGTCCCTGCGTCCCCTGAAGCAGATTTTTTGACTTCTCGACGGCCATTTTGAGTCCCCAGTGAAGCTGTGGCGTCTGGACCCCACGAGTGACGAGGAACAGCAATACCAGGGAACCGTGCACTGATTTCGAGTGCAAGCCCTAATCTACGTCCAACGAAGTTGTGCTTTGGACCATTTGTTGTCCAAGTGCCTAGCAGGTCTAGTTCCAAAAATCAGCAGCCTACCCCATCCCGAGTGACCGTGGGCTGTTGTTAAACTTTTCCTGCAAAGGCGTCTTCGCGGTTGCTTGCCCGTTGGCTAGTAACTCACCTGAAGACTTCCACATCGACTTCAAGGGCTCACCTGGTTGCTCTGGACGTGCCCTCACTTACCTTCGCTGGGTAAGTCCAACAGACCTTGCTGGTCTGCACTATTGCCAATCTTCACTCCACACAAGACTTGCATTTGCCAAGGCTTGTTGGTTCCAATCCAGGTGCCGACACTGTGGATTGGAATTGGGAACATCCGAATGGATGTGGGAACATCCGAATCCAGCTGTTGGTCATCGCCGATTTCTCCTGGACCTCGTGAGTGAAGAGACAAAACTCCATCATCGACCTGAAGAGACGCGACAGCTGTGGTCATCCATCTTGCTGGCCACCGGTCACTGGCAAGTGACTCTGAACTCTGTCCCCTCAATTTCTAGGTCTTCCGCAACTCCAATCCATCTTCGGATTCGAACGGACACCTCTCCAGTCGTCACCAGCAGCAAGTCTTCAGTGTTCTCCATTGAAAACAGCATCGCGACCCGACACCAAAGGACACCTATGCACCCGGCTTCCCTGGGTGAGGTAACTCGTGCACTCCGGTGCCCAAGTGTGTGTTGGCCCTCGAAATACTTACCCTGTAAGTTGCTTGCTTGTTGACTTTTGCGAAGTGCCCTAAAACTGTAATTTACAACCCGCGACATTTGCCATTGTAACGTATAGAAAACCCGCGTGTGTGTTTAGACACTGCACGCGTCTCCTGTGGGCTGATTACTTACCTGCTAACACTGCAGAAGTGAAGCCCCAGCGATTCCCAAGGCCCCAGGCCTCTTCAATTTGCAAGTCGAGTTTGTTACACCATTTTTTTAGTATATGGTCTGGTACGCCCCTAGGGCTAACGCCATATTTGTGCTTAATTTATTGAGAACTGTTGATCTTTTGAATGTTTACCTGGCTCTAATCTCATAAAGAGATTAGTAGAGTATATTTAGAAATAAATACATATATATTTGATATATATACCTGTGTGGTGTCTTTTCGTTTGGTAATTCAAGAGATTATAAGGTAAAACAAGCTGCTGTACATTCCTCAGAGACTTAGCCTGAAGGCTGCTCTCCACAGCTACCACTAGGATAGCTTTATTTAAAAGGATTGTCTTTAAACCTATCTACCAAGAGTCGAATTGGACTGGTGCAAGGTGACCACTATAACTAGTGACCAGCATATGCCAGGCCAACTTCTCACAACCTGGATCTCTGGCTCTAGATCAGCTCTGCTGACCTAGTTCTTAGGCTCAAGAGCAGCTCTGCTGACCTGGTTCTATGGCTCTACAGCAGCTCTTCTGACCTGGTTGTTACGCTCTAGAGCAGCTCTGCTGACCTGGTTCTCTGGCTCTAAAGCAGCTCTGACGACCTGGTTGTCTGGCTCTAAAGCGGCTCTGCTGACCTGGTTCTCTGGGTCTAAAGCAGCTCTGCTGACCTGGTTCTCTGGCTCTAAAGTGGCTTTGCTGACCTGGTTCTCTAGTTCTAAGGTCAGCTATGCTGACCTGGTTCCCTGGCTCTAAAGCAGCTCTGCTGACCTGGTTCTCTGGCTCTAGAGCAGCTCTGCTGACCTGGTTCTCTGGCTCTAAAGTAGCTCTGCTCACCTGGGTCTCTCGCTCTAGAGAACCTCTGCTGACCTGGTTCTTAGGGTCTAGAACAGCTCTGCTGACCTGGTTCTTTGGCTCTACAACGGCTCTGATGAGCTGTTTCTCTGGCTCTAAAGCAGCTCTGCTGACCTGGTTCTCTGCCTCTGGAGCAGCTCTTCTGACCTGGTTCTTAGGCTCTAGAGCAGCTCTGCTGACCTGGTTCTCTGGAACTAAAACGGCTCTGCTGACCTGGTTCTCTTGCTATAAAGCAGCTGTGCTGACCTGGTTCTCTGCCTCTAAAACGGCTCTGCTGACCTGGTTCTCTGGCTATAAAGCATCTCTGCTGCCCCTGTTCTTAGGGTCTAGAGCAGCTCTGCTGACCTGGTTCTCTGGCTCTACAACGGCTCTGCTGACCTGGTTCTCTGGCTATAAAGCGGCTCTGCTGACCTGGTTCTCTGTCTCTAAAGTGGCTCTGCTGACCTGGTTCTCTCCCTCTAAAGCAGCTCTGCTGACCTAGTTCTCTGGCACAAAAGCAGCTCTGCTGACCTGGTTCTCTGGCTTTAAACAGCTCTGCTGATCTGGTTCTCTGGCTCTAGAGCAGCTCTGCTGACACGGTTTTTAGGCTCTAGGGCAGCTCTGCTGACTTGGTTCTCTGGCTCTACAACGGTTCTGCTGACCTGGTTCTCTGGCTCTAAAGCAGCTCTGCTGACCTGGTTCTCTGGCTCTAAAGTGCCTCTGCTGACCTAGTTCTGTGGATCTACAGCGGCTCTGCTGACATTCTTCTCTGGCTCTACAACAGCTCTGCTGACCTGGATCTCTGCCTCTAGAGCAGCTCTGCTGACCTGGTTCTTAGGCTCTAGAGCGGCTCTGCTGACCTGGTTCTCTGGCTCTAATGCGACTTTGCTTACCTAGTTCTCTGGCTCTAAAGCGGATCTGCTGACCTGGTTCTCTGGCTCTAGGGCAGCTCTGCTGACCTGGTTCTCTGGCTCTAGAGCAGCTCTGCTGACCTGGTCTCTGGCTCTACAACGGCTCTGCTGACCTGGTTCTCTGGCTCTAAAGCAGCTCTGCTGACCTGGTTCTATGGCTCTTAAGCAGCTCTGCTGACCTGGTTCTCTGGCTCTAAAGAAGCTCTGCTGATCTGGTTCTCTGGCTCTACAGCAGCTCTGCTGACCCGGTTCTCTGGCTCTAAAGCTGCTCTGCTGACCTGGTTCTCTCTCTCTAAAGCAGCTCTGCTGACCTGGTTTCTCTGGCTCTACAGCAGCTCTGCCGATCTGGTTCTCTGGCTGTAGAGCAGCTTTGCTGACCTGGGGCCATATTGTCAAGGAACGGCGATAACATTATCGCCGCTTTATCGGCAGGAAACTGCCACTAAAGCAGCGATAATGGGCTTGATAATATGCCCTTGTGAATTCCCATAGAAGCCCAGGTTCACACCAGAACCTGGGCTTCTATGGGAATTCACAAGGGCATATTATCTAGTCCATTATCACTGCTTTAGCTGCAGTGTCCTGCCGCTAAAGCGGCGAAAAGCTTATCGCCGTTCCTTGATAATATGGCCCCACGTTCTTAGGCTCTAGAGCAGCTCTGCTGACCCAGTTCTATGGCTCAAAAGCAGCTCTGCTGACCTGGTTCTCTGGCTCTAAAGCAGCTCTGCTGACCTGGTTCTTAGGCTCTATAGCACCTCTGCTGACCTAGTTCTCTGGCTTTAAAGCGGCTCTGCTGACCAGGCTCTAGAGTGGCTCTGCTGACCTGGTTCTCTGGCTCTAGAGCAGCTCTGCTGAACTGGTTCCTGGCTCTAGAGCAGCTCTGCTGACATGGTTCTCTGGCTCTAGAGCAGCTCTGCTGACATGGTTCTTAGGCTCTAGAGCAGCTCAGCTGACCTGGTTCTCAGACTCTTCAACGGCTCTGCTGACCTGGTTCTCTGGCTCTAATGAGGCTCTGCTGACCTGGTTGTCTGGCTCTACAGCAGCTCTGCTGACCTGGTTCTCTGCCTCTAGAGCAACTCTGCTGACCTGGTTCTTAGGCTCTAGAGCGGCTCTGCTGACCTAGTTCTCTGGCTCTAAAACAGCTCTGCTGGCTTGGTTCTCTGGCTCTAAAGCTGCTTGCTGACCTGGTTCTCTGACTCTAAAGCGGCTCTGCTGACCTGGTTCTCTGGCTCTAAAGCAGCTATGCTGAGCTGGTTCTCTGGCTCTAGAGCAGCTCTGCTCACCTGGTTCTTAGGTTCTAGAGCAGCTCTGCTGACCTGGTTCTGTGGCTCTGCAACGGCTCTGCTGACCTGGTTTTCTGGCTCTAAAGCAGCTCTGCTGACCTAGTTCTCTGGCTCTAAAGGAGCTCTGCTGACCTGGTTCTCTAGCTCTAAATGAGCTCTGCTGACCTGGTTCTCTCCCTCTAAAGCAGCTCTGCTGATCTGGATTCTCTGGCTCTACAGCAGCTCTGCTGACCTGGTTCTCTGCCTCTAGACCACCTCTGCTGACTTGGTTCTCTGGCTCAAGAGCAGCTCTGCTGATCTGGTTCTCTGGCTCTAAAGGAGTTCTGCTGACCTGGTTCTCTGGCTCTAAAGCAGCTCTGCTGACCTGGTTCTCCTGCTCTAAAGGAGCTCTGCTGACCTGATTCTCTCCCTCTAAAGCAGCTCTGCTGGCCTGCTTTCTCTTTACTTTACAGCAGCTCTGCTGACCTGGTTCTCTGCCTCTAGATCAGCTCTACTGACCTGTTTCTTAGGCTCTAGAGCAGCTCTTCTGACCTGGTTCTCTGGCTCGAAAGCAGCTCTGCTGACCTGGTTCTTAGGCTCCAGAGCAGCTCTGCTGAGCTGCTTCTCTGGCTCTAAAGTGGCTCTGCTGACCTGGTTCTCTGGCTCTAGAGCGGCTCTGCTGACCTGGCTCTCTGGCTCAATATCGGCTCTGCTGACCTGGTTCCTGGCTCTAGAGCAGCTCTGCTGACCTGGTTCTCTGGCTCCACAGCAGCTCTGCTGACATTGTTCTTAGACTCTAGAGCAGGTCTGCTGACCTGGTTCTTAGGCTCTAGAGCAGCACTGCTGACCTGGTTCTCTGGCTCTATATCGGCTCTGCTGACCTGGTTCTCTGGCTCTAAAGCGGCTCTACTGACCTGGTTCTCTGGCTCTAAAGCAGCTCTGCTGACCTGGTTCTCTGCCTCTAGAGCAGCTCTGCTGACCTGGTTCTCTGACTCCACAACTGCTCTGCTGACCTGGTTCTCTGGCTCTAAAGCAGCTCTGCTGACCTGGTTCTCTGGCTCTAGAGCAGCTCTGCTGACCTGGTTCTCTGGCTCTAAAGCAGCTCTGCTGAACTGGTTCTCTCCCTCTAAAGCAGCTCTGCTGACCTGGTTTCTCTGGCTCTACAGCAGATCTGCTGACCAGGTTCTCTGCCTCTAGAGCAGCTCTGCTGACGTGGGGCCATAATATCAAGGAACGGCGATAACATTATCGCCGCTTTAGCGGCAGGAAACTGCCGCTAAAGCGGCGATAATGGGATTGATAATATGCCCTTGTGAATTTCCCATAGAAGCCCAGGTTCTGGTGTGAACCTGGGCTTCCATGGGAATTCAAAAGGACATATTATCAAGTCCATTATCGTCGCTTTAGCGCCAATTTCCTGCCGCTAAAGAGGCGATAATGTTATCGCCGTTCCTTGATAATATGGCCCTTGGCTCTTAGGCTCTAGAGCAGCTCTCCTCACCTGGTTCTCTCCCTCTAAAGCAGCTCTGCTGACCTGGTTTCACTGGCTCTACAGCAGCTCTGCTGACCTGGTTCTCTGGCTCTAGATCAGCTCTGCTGACCTGGTTCTTAGGCTCTAGAGCAGCTCTGCTGACCTGGTTCTCTGGCTCTAAAGCAGTTCTGCTGACCTTGTTCTATGGCTCTATTGCAGCTCTTGTGGGACCGGCCTCGTGGCATGGACCCCCCTGACCATTAGCCCCCCAACCCGACTCATGCAACCCCCCTGATCCCTGGTTATAGACCCCCGGCCACCATGTCCCGATGTTCCGATGGCCGACCCAGGGCCCCAGCGAAACCTAGACCTTAGACGCGCCATGCCAAGGGAGAGGGATCTTCCCCAAGCAAGACAGGGAGGAGTAGTCTCTGTCGCACCTCTGACCTCCTCTCAATGGAGGGTTTCGATCGCCCTCCGGGCCCCCAGGGAGCTGGCTCCCCGCATGCTGGGTGTCTGGAGTCCCTCCCGGCCCTACTTCAAAGGATCAAAGAGCCGAGCGGCAGGAAATCCCAACACACCGCCCCCCGACGCCAAGACCCCTCTCTGTGAGGACGCCGGACTTCAAAGGGAAGAAGGCGTATAACAGAGGGTGCTGAGGGGACTGGGGCAGAGAAGATGTGGACCTGGTCGCGGCTCGACGAAACCCGAGGCAAAGACGCTACCCGATCCTTGAAAACCACCTGAGCCCTGCAGACGCCGTCGCGGCTCCCGAGAACACTAAGAACACTGGAGCCCTGCTGAGAGACTCGCGGCTCCCCCGACCCTAAGACCATCGGAGCCTGCTGAGAGACTCGCGGCTCCCACCAACTCAAGCCCGGCTGAGCCTGCCGAGTGAATCGCGGCTCCCCGAAGATCACCCGATCGACAGTTCCTTCCCGCCAGAGCCCTGCGGACGTGGTCGCTGCTCGAGAATACACTGGTCCGGCTGGACCCGAGACTGCACCGTGTCCCCCGGCTCAAGGATTGAGAGCTGTGCGAAGGATACTCGGCATTGACTCTGAACCAAGAACTGTCCCGCTACCCCAACCACCCTGTGAAGGAATTACCAAGCTTGTTGTATCGACCAAAGACTACCTTGCGGATCATAAAGGTCCAAAGAATCTTAGATAAAGATCTCCGTCTACTGAAACCTACTGTGTGGTGTCTCTTTGTCAAATAGTGCAAGCTCAGCGCGTGCGAGCCTAAAGTACGAGACCCCTTCCTGAAAGGGCCTCACCGCCGGTGCTCGGCCTGGTTCTGGGAGAGGTGGGTCACGGGGTGGTCAGGAACGTGTTCTGTAACCCCCCTGGGATCGCCCCTTCCAACAGCTCTGCTGACCTGGTTCTCTGGCTCTAGATCAGCTCTGCTGACCTGGTTCTCTGGCTCTAGAGCAGCTCTGCTGATCTGGTGCTCTGGCTCTAAAGCAGCTCTGCTGACCTGGTTCTCTCCCTCTAAAGCAGCTCTGCTGACCTGGTTTCTCTGGCTCTACAGCAGCTCTGCTGACCTGGTTCTCTGGCTCTAGATCAGCTCTGCTGACCTGGTTCTTAGGCTCTAGAGCAGCTCTGCTGACCTGGTTCTCTGGCTCTAAAGCAGTTCTGCTGACCTGGTTCTCTGGCTCTAGAGCAGCTCTGCTGACCTGGTTCTCTGGCTCTAAAGTAGCTATGCTCACCTGGTTCTCTCGCTCTAGAGCACCACTGCTGACCTGGTTCTTAGGGTCTAGAGCAGCACTGCTGACCTGATTCTCTGGCTCTACAACGGCTCTGCTGAGCTGGTTCTCTGGCTCTAAAGCAGCTCTGCTGACCTGGTTCTCTGGCTCTAAAGCAGCTCTCCTGACATGGTTCTCTGCCTCTAGAGCAGCTCTTCTGACCTGGTTCTTAGGCTCTAGAGCAGCTCTGCTGACCTGGTTCTCTGGCTCTAAAGCGGCTCTGCTGACCTGGTTCTCTGGCTATAAAGCAGCTCTGCTGACCTGGTTCTCTGGCTCTAAAGTGGCTATGCTGATCTGGTTCTCTCCCTCTAAAGCAACTCTGCTGACCTGGTTCTCTGGCTCTAGAGCAGCTCTGCTGACCTGGTGGTTCTTAGGCTCTACAGCAGCTGTGCTGACCTGGTTCTCTGGCTCTACAACGGTTCTGCTGACCTGGTTCTCTGGCTCTGCAGCAGCTCCGCTGACCTGGTTCTCTGCCTCTAAAGCAGCTCTGCTGACCTGGTTCTCTGGCTCTAAAGCAGCTCTCTTGACATGGTTCTCTGCCTCTAGAGCAGCTCTTCTGACCTGGTTCTTAGGCTCTAGAGCAGCTCTGCTGACCTGGTTCTCTGGCTCTAAAGCGGCTCTGCTGACCTGGTTCTCTGGCTATAATGCAGCTCTGCTGACCTGGTTCTCTGGCTCTAAAGCGGCTCTGCTGATCTGGTTCTCTCCCTCTAAAGCAACTCTGCTGACCTGGTTCTCTGGCTCTAGAGCAGCTCTGCTGACCTGGTTCTTAGGCTCTACAGCAGCTGTGCTGACCTGGTTCTCTGGCTCTACAACGGTTCTGCTGACCTGGTTCTCTGGCTCTGCAGCAGCTCCGCTGACCTGGTTCTCTGCCTCTAGAGCAGCTCTGCTGATCTGGTTCGCACAGCGAGTTAAAAACCTGAGGATAAGTGTCAGGATAGAATGTGGGGCAGATAAAAAGCACGGCGAGGCATACTGTTGTGTGTTGAGGCAACAAAAGCGAAAAAAAGCAAAGCAAATACCATGCAGCACAAAGTTCTTGATATGCTGAAGCACTGGAATTTATGTCTCTGCCTTGCATAGTTGCATCGCGCAGTGAAGCGCTGAAATGTATGTGTCTGCCATGTATAGTTGCATTGTGCAGTGAAACTGATACCTAAATCAAGGTGGGAGCATGTGAAAGCTTACATCGCTAGAGAGGAGATGCCGTTTGCGTGCACATCGCCTGTCCAGGCGCACACATGTTTTGCCTCCCTTCGCGCAGCAAACCGACAACAATAGGCTCGCCAAGGCGAAACAGCGCATGCGCTGCGTTTGCTAAGCGGGACCTAAAAATACACAGGGCTACTACGAGTTACTTGCAGTCGCCTAACAAATTTATTATTGTTGCTCGTAGGTCTTAGAGTATGTCCTGTCTTTGGCAGCTAAAGAGGCATAGAAGACCTTGAAAAATGTAGGCTGTGTGAGACAGAGTGAGAAAGATAGCTAGTGCTATTTTCTCTCTCCCTTTTGCAGTGGTGGCCGGTATCTCGGAAGAGTGGTGTGGTGAAGTGGGGGGAGGGATGGCGAGGCCGTAGCAGGGGGGGGGGGGTGCGGACAACACAAATAAACAAAAAAAAGAAAACTTACCTGCTGGATCACCAGAACGCCGCATTGCGCTCTTCTAGACTCCTCTTCTTCACAGGGACAGGCTCCACTGGTCAATCCTCTTGCTGCTCTGAATGTCTGACAGAATATCGACAGACAGAAAATCGACCTACAAAAATATCGACACAAAAATATCGATGACAAGAATATCGAGATCCTATCTACAACATGGCAAGTACAAAAATATCGAAAATAAAATATAGAATGTCAAAAATATCGTTATTAAGAATATAAAGTATTTTTTAGAAAAAAAAAAAAGGAAAATAAACCAAATAATACTTATAAATAAAATAAACATAATTAAATATATGTTATAATGTTTAAAATTAATAATTAATATATATAATGTAATAAAACATTAATTAAACATATACATATAATATATAATATATATACTTACTTAATAATAAATTTTAATAATTATTTTAATAACATAACTTGTTAAAAATTATTATAAATTACAAATACATCATACACATAAAACAATGACATGAACAAAAATTAAATAATTATATATAACACATTAAAAAAATTACATTTAATTTGAATATTGTTAAAATTAATTATATATTACATTAGCTAAAATAATACAAAAAATATTAAATGGCACCGACAATAAAACTACTACTCCAGCTCCCAAAAAAACCAGCAAAGAAAATGTTGGATAGCGTAGAGCTAAAAATTACTATTTCCACTCCAGGGAGTGTAACAATAGGGAAAGTGTTGGATAGCGAAGGGGTAAAAATTACTATTCCCACTCCAGAGAGTATAACAGTAGGGAAAGTGTTGGATAGCGGAGGGGTAAAAATTACTATTCCAACTCCAGAGAGTGCAACAGTAGGGAAAGAGTTGGATAGCGTAGGGGTAAAAATTACTATTCCAACTCCACAGAGTGCAACAGTAGGGAAAGTGTTGGATAGCGAAGGGGTAAAAATTACTATTCCAACTCCAGAGGGTGCAACAGTAGGGAAAGTGTTGGATAGCGTAGAAGTTAAAAATAACATAGTTATAAATAAAATAATTATTTAAAATAATTAGTGATTTAATTATTAAATAACTCAAAATTATTTACAAATACCAATAAATAATTATTACAAACATAACTACCAAAGAATAATTAATTAACAATACATTAATAATAAATACCAATAAATAATAATTAATAAATATTAATTACCAAATCATAAATATTAAACGATAAAATATTTTTCATAACCAAAAACATATGAATTATTAAAAAGTAAATACCAATTAAAATATATTTAACCATTTAAAAAAATATATACCGCAAAATAATAATTATGAAACATTAATTACCAATTAAAAAATATTGAACTATTAAATATTTTTCATACGCCAAAATATTAAATATTACACATTAATTACTAATTAATAATTACTTATTAATATATTAATTAGAAATATCAATGCATAATATTTAATTATATTTAATTCACAATTAATGATTAATCAACAACAGTGCAAAGTCTATTATGACACGTGGAACAACAGTTAAAAAACCGGCTCCTTGTAGTACACCTACACATAATGATGATAACACGCACACAGAAAAGCGCAGGAATATTAATCTACCTCCTGAAGCATGTGATTATGTAGTCATTTTAACTGGGGTCCCGGAATTATGCCCATCAATTCTAGAACCGTACGAGGCGCTTAAAAACAAAGTGTCACATTGGCTAAATATTAATCATCCATTACCACCTACAATAAGAAGTAATATCTTAATGGTAGAGAGGGTCCCCTGGGTAGGCTATAATAGAAAAAGAATACAAGGGGACTGTGTGGTTGTATCATTTGAAGACCCTCGGTCAGTAGGACATATTTGTTCGGGAGTGCCTAGAAAAAACGGTTCATTGATTGTGGCAAGACCCCTGGCTTATTTTTATTCACCAACGGAACACCCAGACATCGCAAGGGACACAAATCAAGTTAGGGGTGGAATTGGGTGCGAGTTGTTAAGGAATCCAAATCCTAACAGATGGGAAAGGGAGGGGGACGATGGCTGGACTATAATACAACGTAGGGCCGGGAGGCCTCAACAAGCTAACACTCAGTATTGTAGAGAATGGATGGGCCCACAGTTCGCTCAACCCTTAATCCCCTGCTACAATAGGTTCAGTGGACTGGAGGCCATTGATTGACTCCCAGTACACGGGGAAGGACACAAATCTACACCCTATCCATTCGTCTTACCTGTCATTTCAGTCGCGTCTGCTACTATTCCACATAGGTCATCTGATCAACCAAATGGCTTGTCTCGATTGTTATCAACTGGTATACAGGGGGAAAATATCATATCTAAAAAAAAACTCAAGGAAGCCCCAGAACCAATACTTAAAGTTGATCGAATAGAGCATCGAGAGTCAAATGAACAGAATAGTACCAGGTCAGGAGTACCGAAGAGACTAAGCAAATCCTCATCGGCCATCAGTTGCAGCTTAAATCAAGGTCTCTCTATGGCCAAGATTGTTTCATGGAATGTCGCAGGAGTGGGCTCAAAAATAAGTGATCCGGAGTGGAATCTTTACATAAACTCCTTTGATATATGTGTTTTACAAGAAACATGGGCTACGACATCCATGCATAGGGTTGGATATAGAAATTATCAGTTGGACGCAGTTCCATCAGTAAGAGGCCGTCCATCAGGAGGGTTAATAATATGGGTTAGTGTGTACATTAATATAGCCATCCAGCAACTAAGAATTGATTCCTTAGATATACTTGGTCTGGAAATGGTTACCGTTGATAAACGGGTGATCCATCTTTTTAACGTATATAATCGACCATGCCCATCATACAAGGAGTCACTATGTATTGACAAACTAGAGTCAATACTGGATACTCTGGACCCGGAAGCAAGCACGATTATATGTGGGGACATGAACTGTAATTTTGAGCCCATTGTTGGAATGAATAACTTGTATGAGGATGAAGATAATGTTAATGGTATACCATCCCTATCTAGTAATGGGGCAGTTGTAGGTACTACCCTAGCTTTCCAAATCACAAGGGTACTGGTAAGCCATGGACTGAGGGCATGTAATGGGCGTCTCCCATCTGATAGTCCCAAGGCACCTACTTTTATGAGACGTAATTGTCAAAGTATAATTGACTATGTTATTGTTTCCGTGGACTTGTGGCCATATACAAAAGATCTGATGGTCAAAGCTAGATCTGATAGTGATCACCATTCCCTCGAAATTAGTTTTGTAAAGAGCTTAATAATGGGGCTGGAAGCTAAAGAGGGAGGATATCAACCAGCCCCAGATAATGTTATATTAAGCAATAATCGTCGGTCTGTTAAATGGGCATATATCCTGGGACAAGAAGATTTAGTGGCAAATATTTATAACTGCCTTACTAATATATTTGATACCTATAATCCCTCCGAAAGTGAACCTGGTCAATTTCTTAAATTACATAAAGAGTTCTTTAAAGAATTATTAGAACTTATGACTAGAAGACCAAAAAAAGGAACGGGTGCTGTGAATTTACAGCCTATAGGTAAACCATGGTTTAATAAAGAATGCCGAACAGCAAAATCAGCTCTGATTGATTCGGTCAAAACCAAAAATTCTCTGGCATTTAAAGAAAGTAGGAAATTATACAATAAGGTGCTGGCCAACGCAAAGTGTTCATGGGACGAGGAATTATGGTCCTGTATGCTGATGGCAGCTAAAATGAAGGACCAAAAGTTATTTTGGGAAACAGTGGCCAAGGGTAACCAAAGGGAGAAAGGCTCAAGAGAGGTTTTTCTTGATGAAGCAACTTGGATAGACCATTTTACGAATTTGTACGCCGCTCAAGGGGCTGATAGTGCAGTGCAGGAAGATCATGCTCTGTTGCCCGTAGAGACCGAACTTACACATATAGTTTTTGATCTAGAGGAAACAGAACTAGCTATTAACTCTGTCAAATATGGGAAGGCTCCTGGGCTGGACAAAGTACCAGGTGACCTGTTCAAGCATGAATTAGATGTCTGGGTACCATACCTTAATCATTTGTGCAACACTGTTGCTGCTGGGGAAGCAATTCCGGACACATGGAACGGAGCGGAAATTATTACTATTTTTAAAAAGGGCGATAGAAGCAATCCTGCTAACTATCGCCCTATAAGCCTTTTAGATATTACCCAAAAAATCTATGCTAGGCATATATTAAATCGTATTAATACCTGGTTGGAAGAAGAATCAATTTTAACGAAATATCAAGCAGGGTTCAGAGTAAAAACAGGAACTACTGATCAAGTCCTAAGGCTCTGTTGCTTGTATTGGAAATATGTCACCCTCCGCAAAGGCCACTTGTATGTGGCATTTGTAGATTTACGGGCCGCATTTGACCTTATACCGCGAGAACTTTTGTGGGAATCACTGAAATCCCAGGGACTCCCACTAGACCTATTAAAATTGGTTATTGGATTACATATGGATAATTATGCCAAGGTTAGGTGGGGTCCTACTGGGGAACTTACAAAAGCTATTCCAATAAAAAGAGGAGTACGCCAGGGGTGTGTACTGGCACCGACCCTATTCTCCCTGTTTGTTAATGATATTCCATCTTACATGGAGTGCAGTGACAATGATTCACCAAGACTAGGGGGCGACCGGGTTTCTTCCCTTTTGTTCGCAGATGACACCATTCTTATTTCCCAAACACCACGGGGCCTTCAAAATTTATTAAACAGGTTTCAGTCGTATTGTTCCTCGAAGGGCTTAGAAATTAATACTAAAAAAACGAAATATATGGCACTGAGCCCACATAGGAATTTTAAGAAAAATCTAATGTTAAATGGACAGAAGCTTGATTATGTGCAGAATTTTATTTATTTAGGTGTCTCTATAGACTCTTCTTTAGCATGGAGATCACAGCTAGAAAAGAATAAGATTGTCTTCAAACAAAACTGTCTCCCAATTCTCAAGAGACATAAAGAATGCTTGAACAAGGCAGTGACCCCTGCCCTAGAGATCTTCAAGTATAAAGTTCAACTAGCGGTATTATATGGGGCAGAACTATGGGGACCCGCATGTAGAAATACATTTGAAAGCCTTGAGAACAAGTTTCTTAGGGGGTTGATAAAAATATCTACTAATACCCCATTGACACCCCTCCTTCTGTATCTAAACTTGAAACGAACAGATCAACATGCAATATTAAGACCATTATTGCTGTGGGTTAGATTGTGGACGACTCCAGAATTACTTGACTACAAGAAAGGCCTGAAAGAAGTTATGGATCTCGATAGTTGTAACAAAGTTTATTGGTTCAAGCATGTTAGAAACTGGTTAGGCATGATCGGATTAGCCCACTTTTGGAATGATCCTGAGGCTATGAACTCGTGCTCTAGGAAAATTGTTAAACTATCCTTTTGGTCATATGTGAGCTACGAGTCAGTGTATATAAGAATCCATGGACCACTAACTGAAAACTTTTTATTGTTTAAGGATGTAGCATCTTTCGAACCCTTTTTAGACGAGATTCATCCGCCATTATCAAAAACTTTGTACCTAAAATTTAGATATGGTACACTTAGAACGAAGGCGCTTGAAAAAAGCTGGACGAAATCAGGAAGTGATCTTTGTATTTCATGTACTCATGGTACTAAGGAAGATGATTTACATATACTTCTATTTTGCTCCAGCTATGTAATACCAAGGAAAAAGTGGATAGTGCCGCTTTGTCATAAAATTGGTTCAAGATTCTACAAGGAAGCTGGCAGAATTTTAAAAACTGATACCAGCCAGGTGATAGTTTTTGGAGTTAGTAGATTTCTTCTCGCTGCTAATTTTATTAGAACAAAGTTGGGCCTACATTTTTAAAGAAAAAGAAAAAAAAAAGGGAAAACATATATAAAAATGCACAACTATTGTTCACTAGATATCTCCAAAAAGACCACGACAATCAAACATTCAAATTGTATGTTTTATTACCCAACCAGGAGGATGTTGTTGTTGTTTTTTTATGAACTTTTTACAAAAATGTCCTAGCGGTTAGTGATTTAATACTATTTTAATAGTTTTTAAATTATATTTATTATTAACTGTATTTTTAACTATTGTAAAATCTTTGCCCGGGCCAAATGTGTTTGATAAAGAATTATGTAATTAGATATTGTGTACTCGGATGCAACGGATATATATGAATAGGTTAGTTTAATTGATCCTCTTACTTTTTTCCTTTTTGAGCTAGCAAATGTTAAATTGTTAAAATAACAAATGTTTTTTTATTGTATCTTTTATGATGCTAATGCGTCGAAATAAAGATTTAAATGAAAATGAACAATTAATTATTTTTCATAACCAAAATATTATAATTTAAAATATTTACCAATTAATAATTATTGTCCAATTAATTAATTATCAATACCCAACAACTAATTTAATAATTACTTAATTAGATTTCAATTACTTCCAACACTATTCCCCTATAAACGCACCACACACTCCACTAATAAAATAATACACTTAACATAATTATCAATTAATCAACTAATTAAAACTAATTGCCAATTAATAAACATTAATTACCAATTAATACTTAATTAACAATAATATAATTATCAATACCAATAAATGAAAATAAATTATTAATTAATTACAATTAAATTACTTCCCACCCTATTCCCCTATAAACCCACAACCTGCTACAGAACTTAAACGCAAAAATTTATTAAAATCAATTTATAATTCCTAAAACTGTATAATTAATTCCATATAATTAAATTACTTCCCACCCTATTCCCCTATAAACCCACAACCCGCTACAGAACTTAAACGCAAAAATTAATTAAAATTAATTTATAATTCCTAAAAATGTATAATTAATTCCATATAATTAAATTACTTCCCACCCTATTCTCCTATAAACCCACAACCCGCTACGGTACTAAAACACAAAATTGACTTAAAAAACCATTGTTAACATATAAAAATTGTATACATATATGTTAAAACCAGTAGAACACTTAACTAAAAACATATAACACATACATATTAAATACATAATAAAATACATAACAATAATATAAATATCGATATTAGTAACATCAATATTAGTAAAATCGATATATTTGATGTCGATATTACTAACTTCGATATTACTAACATCGATATTAAAATACTTACCTTAGGATCGATATTCTGTCCATAGATATTATTGACATCGATATTCTGTCCCTTCGATATTTAAAACTCGATATTTGTGTAGGTAGATATTTTAGTTTCGATATTTTGGCTGCTCACCTGCTGCTCTCATGCTTCGGATGGCAGCAAGAAAGCAGCATCAGGATTGGGCTGAGTCTGTGAATTTGCGCTTTCAGTTAGACTAGGAGCCTGTGCCTGCTGTCTCCAACCAGGCAATGCAGCTCGGGTTGGAGACAGCTTCAGTACGCTTGACGGTTTGGTCAGCCTGAGACAGTAAGCCAAACCGCCATGCGCACTGATATTAGTGCTAAAGACTTGTACTATTCCCCCCACTCGGCCATCCCCTAAACTCGGCCCCTAAAAAATAAAATAAAACAATAATAAACCAGGTTTATTATCATTTTATTTTTCGTGTTTAAGGCTGCTGGGGGGGGGGGGATGGGGCTTTGTTGATGCTCCTCCCCATAGCAGAGGAGCCACTGCTGCCCTTTGGTTTTGGAAATGATGATAGCTCCACTGCTATCCTCTTGTCAAAGCCTCTGTTCCTACCTTGCCGACGTTGGTGCTCATAGACACAAAGGGCCAGATTGAGAGTTTTGCAGACAGGGTGCTCAATTGTGAACATGATGGAGTACACTTCTCACCCAACCCTGTGTCAGCCCACCTCATTTACAGACAGGCGGACCTTAACAATTTTGTTGACTGAGCCCCTGTTGGCTCTGCCAATGTCCTGAGGAAGGGCATTACACCATCCTCCCTGTTTAAGGTTGCTTCTTCCTGTCTGTCACCACCTGGAAAAACCTGGCAGTGAGGGACAGGAAAAAAACAATCATGTATTTGTTTGTGTTTTAAAACAAACCCCACTTTGGTAAAAATGTCAATAGTTTGTTGTATAGCGGGTTAAACCTCTACGACTATAACTTTTAGGGCATTGAAAGTAACCGTTATAAAGGCTGTTCCTTTCAATGTACAGAAATGATCGCAGGGCTGGTGGTTATCTCTAAATTTCGTAGGTGGTGTACCCTTGGGAGGTAATGTCCTTCGCTATCCCGAAAGACACTAATCCATCGGCCAAATTTTAAACAGACCCAAAATGTGGTATCTTGCACTTCGAAGAAGCAATTTTGTGTCCATCATAATGCTCATTAAATCACAATTACCTAGCACTCGTACAGCTCACAGAATATGCTTGTTGTGTTAGCACACTTCCAATTTCACAAGAGTGCGGTGACACCAGTACTTGATAAAAGGGCTACATATGAAAACAAATACACACAAAATACTATCTAGGAAAGTTTGGCAATGGTGTGCATTTTCCCCACAATCAAGCATTTGGGCTGTCCTAAAATAATATGGTAGATGTGGGAAGTGTTAGCCAGGAACCAATACCTCCAGAAAACTAAACATGTTCTCCATTTCCATGCATGCCACGCACTCAGTCTAGCATGTGACATAGTTTGGCATTCAGGAGGAGCCATGTCACTGTGTAATGTTACAATATAATATGTTTGCTTAAATTGCACATTTCACCAGCAAATGAGCGCTTCATGAAACTGAAAGTAGACTGCTGACGTAGGTATTCCCAAATGGAGCATCTCTATGAGTTGGATGCCACTTAACCTTTCTTTGGCCCAATGATTAGGATAATGCAGTTCAACGTGTGTCCCTAAGACCCTGCTCTATAGGAGGACGTAGGTCATGTGGTCCTCCAACATAATATTTGAGCATCTTACGTATCTTGGGTTGTCTCTGTGAGGTGATTCATTGTCGAGGTTCAGGTCTCCTCTCTCAACCTTAGTCTGCTAGTGCATGCTTGGTAGGTGCATGCTTGGTGCATGGTTGTATGAGCAACCATATCGGTCCATTGTCTAATTGGGAACTTGGTAGACTAGTCACAATTTAATATTTGACATTGAACTGTTCTTATTTGGAGTGTTAATGGCGGTCTTGGACGGGATTATATGGGCAGCATTATAGATGTGATGTGATGTCGGATAAGACTGATTGGATTTAGTGTGGTGTGCTATTTTGCATTTAGATGCTCGAGGTTGAGGTTTTACAGGTTAGGAGGTTTAGGAAGATGCTAAACTTAGCAGTTAGTGATTTGTCTCTGCATTTGTGGTGATGCGGACTAACATTTGTGGATATCAAACTGATGATTGTCATCTGTGATTCTGATTTTATTTTTTACATCCCAGGAGACACAATGTCTAGCTTTGACCAAGAAGCTTTATCCATAGCTATTGCTGTAGACGATGTATCGAATTGAGGCACTACGAAGAGCGGACATATTATTTTGACTGCAAACTGGGACATGCAATTGGTTCATGTTTTTATTACAGAGACATGTCTATGGTATGAGTAGGGAGGAATGAGACTGCTGAATATGCTGCCTACTCCGGAGGTATTTTGAGCGAGTGAAATGCATTTTGTGATACTCCAGTTTTGATTTCCTGTGACACAAGAAAGAGATGTGAAAAATAAGCGACTCCCCGAAAGTGCTGCTGATAAGTTCGTAGCTAACCTTACACAAAATAGGGGTGGCCAAAATTGCATTGATTTGAACCCTTATAATCTCAAGCTATGTCCGGTTTGCTTACAGATGCTGGTAACTTTTCATAACCTCTGTCTGCCCGCCCTATTCAACACACAAGGATAATTTTAGATCGCCTCTAACATGTTGCTGTGTGGTTTCACTTTGCTGGCGGTAGACTGTGGGTTTGGGCTGTTTGTAATAGGCGCAGAGGGCATTGCACTCGGGCGGCCTTCCCTCTGCCTTAACCTCTGTGTACTGTCTGGGTTTAGTGCCAAGCTGGAGTGTAACTGTCGAGCACTGTTTTGTAACTCTCCCTTATCTGCCCATGCATGAGTTTCAGACAAAGGTTGTACTTTACACATCAGTAATCGGAGATGAAAGAGCTATTATTTTCCATAAACCATAGCCTTGAATCTTTAACTATGAGAAGACTTGTGTGTGTAGGGGTGGGGGGAGGATGGGAAGAGGGGGGGGGAGGATAGGTGAGAGAGACCTGTGGGGTGCCCCTACTTTAACTTTACCATCTTTTCCTGATTACAAAATATCTCAGACTTAAGGGTGGTGAAAAAGTTTCACATTGGGCAAAGTGGGAGAAATGCACTAGGGATACTGTACAACTCGACGGGTTGATATACAGTGGATTCTGCATCTTTAGGTCGAGCATTCGAGACCTCTTGTATGTACTTTAGTATATACTTATATGTGTATGTACTTTGTGGGCTCTGGAGATCAGCCCTAAGACTTGTCTGCTTCCGCTTAGTGCCGTTTTTTTCTGTTCAACTGCCTCTATTTAACTGTCTTGATAGAAAACGAACAGTAAAATACCAGAATTGCTTTCTGCTGAGGGACTTTCTTTGTTTAATTTTTCTGGCAACTGCCTCTATTTAACTTTCTCGAAAGAAAACGACCAGCAGAGGTCAGTAAAATATCAGAATCACTTTAGCATTCTCTAGATTCCAGTCCATAAAAATTGTCTTCCACGAGCACCCGTAGACAATAATATTTTTTTCAAATCTTGTATTTTCAGTGATATGACCACTGAAGGCCCTGCTTTTATATTAAAAACAGATCTTTGGACTGTACCATTTCCAGCTGAAAGGCAATATTTCTCTCCATGTGTTCCCATACCTGGCATGTCACGCAGTTTGGTGCTTACTTCCCTCCCCCCCCCCATGTTAAAGAACAGTAGATGTTTCAGCACTCACGCTGATGTGCTGCATAGCTAAATACATATAAGGTTCCAAAGGCGAGACCGATTCCATTGCAAATGCTTGTTAAATCTGTGTCACTGTGGGAATCTCTAAAGATATCATTGGCCAGTGTACTGAAATGCTTGGTGACTTGCATGCTCATTGTGTGCTCTTGCATAGGCAAAATAGATGGGGTTTCCCTAGAAAATGTGGAAATGTCCAATGTATATTTCATTGATTTTATTGTACTGTAGCATTCATATAGTGTTTACTAGCCCTGTATGAGGCACTGAAGCGCTTGCCTCCATGGGAAACTGGGTACGCCGAGTGGGGTGTGTGTCTGGGAGCTTATTGACTTTGTTTTTTTATTCTTATGTGGGAAATATTTCAATGTTCTGCATGATGACTGGTGAGGTGTGGTTAATGTGTTATGGGATGCAGTGCTTTGAAGTGTGTGCAGTGGATGAAGAGGTCTGAGAAATAGATGCACTGTTTATGGTTTTCAGTAAGCTGGCAACTTTAAGCAGATCAGCAGGCCCCTTTATGATATTTCTTATGATCATAGTCTACTTAGCTGGTTACTGCACTGTGTTGTTCAACCTGTTATTTTGTTTAAAGTTTATGTGGTCCTGAGCAGACATGGTTGGAGCCAGAAATGGTGAAGGAGATCTGCTGGGACGGGTTTTGTTACTATCATCCCATGTCTGAATTTCATTGTGAGAGATAAAGAAGTGGACATAGTGGTTATCCAGGTGGGACCTGCAGCGGTGGACTGGATTAGATTCCTCAGATTGGCCAGCGGTATGTGACAAATCCCTTCAATTATTCCTTGCATGTTCAGTGAGGGATGGCTGGTTTATTGGCAGGAACAGTACTGGTTGGTGGACAAGACTTGTAGCAGATATCTCCTATATGAGGGTAAAAGAATTAAGCTGTAGTTGGCTCCTGACCTCTAAGTGTTATGGTAGTAGTATTAGTGTGGGTCAGAAGGGTTATATATCTAAATTACAATTTTCGGAAGCAGACGTTAGGAATATCTCATCTGGCCACCATGCCGTGTCCTTGGTAACAACACTGTTACTTTTATGGATTGTGTTCCAAGAGCGTAACTGCTTATATTGAGCTTCTTAAAGGAACAATTCCTTTGATCTTAAATTTGGAGCCTTGAAGAAGTCCCTATGGGGACAAAACGCGTCGGCTAATGGATTATGAATTTTGGATTTTATCTACTTGATGTGTTTTCACCGTTCTCAATAAAGAATAAAATTCATAAGAAAAAAGGAACACAACGACTTGGATATTTCTTCAGAACATCATTATTAATTTATGTCTAACTGACTTTGAATGGATATATAAAATCTTGTGTGCGGATTCCATATCTATTATGAATTTAGTTGGGTTGTCCAAGTAGGGAGTGGAAGGAGGGGAATCCCAGGTTTTCCTGCACCAATCATAATTTTTCCTGACCATCTTGACAGGTGTGGCTTTTCTGCCTCCGCCTCGGCCATCTTTTCATAGGTTATATATCTAAATTGGCATTACTGTATTATAAACCTGGTTGGGTTGTTGCATATCTGTAGGCTATAAACTGAAGATTGTAGTTGAAGGTACTATTATCTGTCTGGGTTCTATCCCAGGGTTGTGAGATCATGTAGATATCATAGAAATAGCCATTATTTCAATGGTCTCCTGAAGAGATTATGCTCCTAAATACTTCAAATCTTGACTTGTAGGGAGTTCAAGGGCTTGGCAGTGTATGCTGAGAAAGCAGTGCCTTGTATGGATTTCTTATGGTGAGATGGTCTAGTGAGCCATGGTGCAGGTCTGGAGAGCAGTATCCTGTTTTGACTGTATTGCTTCAATTTAACTTGTAGGTATTGCAGTCATTTTCTGTGGAAGGCTCTGTGAAAAAATGCAGTGTCTTGGGCATTGTCCTTTAAGGTATACGTAGCCAATGGACTGATTCCAGGACTTGAGTCATGCATTCTCCTGGGTGAAGACAGAGAAGGAGTCCTGCAGGTGCATTTTTGATTAGTTGTAGTTTGACTATGATAAGTCTGGGTGCACCAGGGTATAAGCTGTTGGCATGATCCAGTTTGGAGATTACAACTGTGAGTATATCTTGTATTCTATGTTGTTATCCAAGGTTTTGGAAGATTTGATGCAGAAACTGTTGATGCGGTATCAAGGATAGATCCAAATCCATGGTCACCCCCTGGTTTCCAACTTCTCTTGATGTTGTTGAAGGAACTTTGAGTTCCTTGCTCAATGTGGCGATTTACTGATATTATTGCCATTGTCAACAGGTCATGAACTCTGTCTTTGTAATGGTGAGCTTTAGGTGGTTGCTCATCATATAGGTATTTATGGCACAAATTAATTTACCAAGTTTTGAATGAACTGGTTGTCATCAGCAAAGTGTGACAGGTGAGGCTTAATGATTTAATCATGTTTGGTAAGGGGGTTAGGTAAAGGCTGAACAACAGAGGAGATATAATGGACCTCTGAGGGGCGCCATAGTGTTGGGTGTGTGTAGCTTATTTAAAAGATGGTAGGTAAACCATTCTTTCTTTGTCACTGAAGTAACATATACATGTAAATATAAATAGATTTTTGAGGTCCAACTACTGCCCAAAGAAATGGGCTTCAAGACGCTGGGGCCTGGAATTAACAGAACATGTGAAAGTTGGCCACATGAATCCGGGAGTTCTGAAAAGCCATGTTTTAAATTCTTTCAGAAAGTCAGAATGTGACTGTATTGTTCTGGGCTTAGGTGGCAGTTGATTCCAGTTGTTAGATCATAAAACTGCAAAGGAACAACCTCCCCTCCAGTTCATGTGGTATTTGAGAGGGTAATGAAGGCCGAAGTGGGAGGATCTCCAATCTCTCATAGGTGAGAAGGGGGTGATGAAATTTTGTAGGGGGCAATTTTAATGATGGCTTTGGGTATGAGAGATAGAATCCTAAATTTGATTATCTTTCCTATTGGCTGTCAGTGAAAATCCCTACGTTTGGATGAAATGGAGCATCTTTTTGGAGGATTGAGTAAAAGTCAGTCTGCAATAATTCATTTTAGAGCATTTTCACACATTTTGAGATAATGGAGTTTTTATGGTAGCATAGGCCGGTGGACAGTGTTAAATGCAGCTGGTAAATCCAGAATCAATTGGGTGGCCATGCCGTTCTTGTCCACCATGCGTTTTAGGTCATCCCAGATGCATATGAGGTCTGACTTTGTGCCTCTGCTTGGTTGAAGTCAGGCTGTTTTCCATTACATCATGTCATTTTCTTCTATAAACTTTGAAAGTTTAGTAAACAAATATAACTATTTCAAATCTTTCTACGAATGGGCCATTCGATACAAATCTGTAGTCTATTGGGTCGAACAGGGCAAGGGTTTTCTTTTTAAGGAATGGCCTCATTTAGCTCAGTTCGGAGATTACCTAATTCAAGGGACTTGTTGAGTAAGTTTTTAGCTACCTTCCCTTCACAGGCTGTGCGAAGGGTATTTTTTTCTGAAAGAGTATTGAAAGTATGTATTGGTGGAAGATTGCATTTGTTTCTTTCTCTGGCATTTCAGTCATGTATAGGGGTGGTCGTGTCTGTGTTCTCCTTAAGATAATTCTCTCTCAATCAATCAGGGGTTTGCAAAGCGCACTGCTCACCCAATAGGGTCTTAAGGCATTGGGGGGTGGGGTGGTGTGTGCAGTTCCATTGGAGTCATCTGAAGAGACAGGTCTTGAGGTCTCTCCTGACCCGGAGCAGCATAGGACTTTGCCGGTGGTGGAGGGGGAGGTTGTTCCAGGTCTTGGCTGCGATGTAGGAGGGGTACTTTCCACCTGCTGTGTTCTTGTAGAAGCATGGGATGGTGGCCATGGAGAGGTTGGCTGAATGGAGGTTTCTCTTGGGGGCTTGGAAGGAGAGACGGTTGTTGAGGTATTGTGGTCCACTGTTGTGGAGGACCTGGCACGCGTGCAGGAGCAGCTTGAAGGTGTTCTTTCTTTTTACAGGGATCTAGTGCAGATTGCAGAGGTGTTGGATAATGTGGTGGTGCCTGGGGGTGTTGAGGATTAGTCTCACTGCAGCGTTCGGGATGATCTGGAGTTTGCGGAGGAGTTTTTTGTTGATTCCGGCTTAGAGGGCGTTGCCTTAGTGTAGTCTGCTGGTGAAGAGGGCGTGTATGACCATTTTTCTGGATACGTGGGGGATCCATTTGAATGTTATACGGAGTATGCAGATGGTGTTGAATCAGGCTGAGGAGACAGCATTGATCTGGCGGTTCACAGTGAGCAATGAGTCCAGTATAATGGCACGGTTACGAGCATGGTCTGATGGGGTGGGTGGGTTTCCGAGGGTGGGGGCCCACCAGGTGTTGTCCCATGCTGAGGGGGTGGAGCCGAGGATGAGAACTTCTGTTTTCTCTGAGTTGAGTTTCTTGCAGCTGTTCTTCATCTAGGTTGCACCGGCTTTCATCCCTTCTTGGAAGTTGTGCTTGGTGATGTTGAGTTTAGTGGTTAGGGAGAGGATGAGCTGGGTGTCATCTGCGTTGGAGACGATGTTGAGCCCATGGTTTCCGACAATGTTAGTGAGGGGGGCCATGTAGATGTTGAAGAGGTTGGGGCTGAGGGAGGATTCTTGGGAAACTCTGCATCTGGTCTCTGTCAGTTCTGAGAGTTACGGCGGGAGTCTCTTCTAATTGTTTAGATCAGTTCCATGGAAATATTGTCCTAGCAGTCTTGTGATTGTAGTGTGTCTGTGTTTTGGCACTCTAGTTTGCAGAATTCTGTGAAAATCTTTAAGAAGAGCAGTCCGCTCAGTTATTCATGTGAAGTACTTTTGTCTTTTTGTTGTTCTAATGGTTCTTCTGTACACTCTGTTATAGTGGCATAGCGTGGTTTTGTATTTTCATTTCCTGATTTTCTCCATTTGCATTGTAGTATGTTGTGTTGTCATTCTTTCAGTGTTGTCATTAATCCATGTGGTGTTCTTTTTATAGTTAACCCTGAATGTGGTCTTTTACTGTTTGTCCAGAGCAGTGAAGATCCGGTTGTAGATGGTGTGCATGGTTTGAGGTTGCATATTTGTTAGGGTTCTTTCAAGATAAGAGTTGAGTTTATGGAGCCTTAGTTTTTTTCTATTGTCTTTATTAGTGTTTGTTTTTATTGTTTTTTGTTTCCTTTGTAGTAGTGTTGTCGTTGATAGTAGGGCTGATCCTGAAGGTGATGATGTTTCCCCAACATAGTAGGGACTTGTCGGTAACTGTGGCCTGTCTCTGGGGGAAATTTTGACATCCAAAGTGTGTACAGCGGAGTCAGTTGAGCTGGAAAAAAATGGTTAGAGGTTGTAGTACTCAAGGTTGGTTGTGAAAGCTGTGAATGTGGTTAGAGTCATCTTGTGATGCTCTATATTAATGTCTCCAAGAATTTACAGGCTTGGGTGGTTCAGGTGTGTGATGGTCACTATATCTAATACAGGCTTCTCCACGAGTCGCTCCTGAGATACAAGTATCTCTTCAGCTACCTCTAAGTAGCTCTCCTGTGTGCAGCCCGGCCCACCAAATCAGAAGCATTTGCTTGCTCAAATTAGTATGTATGCCAAAATTGAAAGGTGTGTACGCAAGACAAAAATATGTGTTTTTTCAGAACACATACACTCTGATGTTTGGAGAAAAATAAGCAATCAAAAGGAAGTGCGGTCCCAAAAATGCCTTTCTTTACCAGGAGTCCCCAGGAGTTTTTTTTACCGGACCCTCACCCCCTAGAATTCCCTAGTGGCATGCTTAATCATCTGGTTGACACTCAACACACTTGGTGTGACTGAGCAGGCTCAACATCCCTGGGGAAGAAGCACTTCTAAGTGCAATTGTCAGTGGGATTTCTGTGGGGAGATAAATCCCCTTCAAGTTCCCTCATTGATTTATTCTGTGTCCAGGAAACTGTGTAAAGTTAAAAACCAAAGAGATGTAGATTAGGAACATGTCAATGATCCCTTAAATCTCCAGCTGTCACAGTCTACATGTTTCAGCCACTTTAGCCCAACTGGGTCTTGTGCCTTTCCTCAGGACCTCTCTAAGCAAATGCCCATTCTCCTAAGTATGGGGATACTGTCCTATACTTAGTGTATCTGTAATGACTATTTGTGACACGAAAGTGAAGTTTAGAATAAATCTATTCATTAATGCAAGTTATTGACTTACATCTCCACTTGGCACACTAATTTTAACTGACTGTTCATACCCTTAGGTGTGTTATACATGATAGTCTTGAGACCCCACCCCAATCAGAAATTATTTTACATCTAGGAAGGGAATGGAACTTCTGCTCATGGTGTACGTGAAGTGCAGGTGGTGATCACACATATTTATCTAAGAATGAAAATCACAAACCATCTCTTCATCCCCATCCCAGTATATCAAAATGTCATCAATATAGCGCTTCCATAGTAGTATATTATGTCTATAAGATTACTGATCGATGACGACAAACTTCTCTTCAAAGTGATGTACGTACAGCCCTGCCACGGTTGAGGCAAAGATTCTCTGGTACCTTGGTTCTGGAGGTAGAGAGAGCCTTGGAACTCAAAAAAGTTCCCAGGGAGGGCCAGCCTGCTCCATTCTAATACCAAATGTCGTTGAGTACTATATTGCCAATCTTTGTGGTAAAGAATCTCTTTTAGTGTGATTAAAGTGATGTCCTGGGGCAGGCTGCTATAAAGGCTTTCAATGTCCAAACAAACTAACAGATTATTAGAGGGATCAAGCGATATGTCACGGAGGAGTCGTAGGAGATCCTTTGTATCCTTGAGACTGGTCAATGTTCGTTGGCATCTCAGCTATGGCTGTTTTGTATTACTCATGATGCACTAAGGTGGCAAGCATTGGTAATCTTGCATGTGATGGCCAGTAAGGGTTTCTTGTTTGATGTGGTCACAATTACAAAACTAACATTATTTGTATAGTGGGATGATTTTCACTGAATATGGAAATCTTATTTCAACAAAAAATGTTGGAGTCCCCAGATCTAATAGGACATCTTTAAAGTGTGTATTACTGGGTGATGGCCTATATGTTAAGAAGGAATAAGTGGCATTTGAAGTGGGGTGACATCTTATCATCAAGAATTCGAGCTGTCCATGGTGTAGATTTCGATATTTGTTATTTTTGTGATTTATTTTATGGATGACGCCACTTTTGACAACACACTTTTTGCAAATGATGCAAATCACATTCAGGTAGAATGTTTATGTGGCATGTGGGTGCAATGTCTTTGCTGAACTATGCTTCAGTAATGAATGTGAGGTCTGGTGTTGTTTGTGAGAGTAGAATGAAAATGGCGATGTGAAATGTGTTCATCGATCTTGCGTTAAAGAGTAAGCATTTTAGTTGTGTTTATTTACTCTTGATGTCAGGGTGCTGCTTTTAGGGAGATGTGTTATCTTATGGGAAGAGGAACAGGGTCATAGAGGAAATTGGTGTGAGTGGCTGGTGGGGTATCCTGGCTGCAGCTTGGGGTGGAGGTGGAGGGACAGTTGTTGCTTTAGAGAATTTTGTGGTTTGAGAGGTGTGTGTTGTCGGGGGCTTTTGTGGATGGTAGTGGTGTGTTTCCTGGTGGTTGGAATGAGGTGTGGAATGTTCTGGTGGGAAGGTATATTCGGTGAATCTAGTGATCATATGTTCGCGCCGTATACTGATTTTAAGTTTCTTCCTGGCGAGTGACATTGTGTTTGTCAGTTGTTTGGGTTGTGCTTTTACAGATAGTGTGTTGTTTGGTGTAGGTGTTGTGGTTGGTTTTGTTATTGATGAGATTAGATGGATGTTGTGGGTGATTCCATATAGTTATGGTCAGCCTGTGAATGCATATAAGATGTGTGTATCAATGATAGATAGTCTTTAGGAGTTGTAGTATATATAGATTGTATAAATGAGTAACCTGGGAAATACATCATATTTTGGACTTTCCATAGATACCAGAATTAGCAGGCTTATATGGTAAACTACATTATTTTATTTTGATTTCTTTATTCTCACTGACGTCATGCTATTAAACTCGTTTGATGAAAAACACGACCATGATGGAATTTATCAGGTTTATGTATACCAGATACGTTTATTGTTCCAGCTCATGATTGGGATTGCCGTTAGGGTCTTAACACATATTTATGCATGTTTGTGGAATTTTGTGTTGCACAAACCTAGTTGAAAAGCAGCAAAGTGCTGTGTTTAAATGGCGAGGGGTTTGCTACAGACGGTTGGAACAAATGTCAATTTTAGCTATATTTCCTAGATGCAGGCCAGTGTGTTCTTTATTAATGCCAAAATCCTTCTTCTATTTATTTGCTTTATTTTGTGCGACCATCATGCTTGCAGATGGCAAACATAGCCCCTGTTTATCTAGAATGGAGTGTGAGTTTGTTCAGTGCTTCATTAAAAACAGGCATTTGCAATGCATCGGTCTCGCCTTTGGGACCTTATATGTATTTAGCAATTCAGCATATTAGCCTGGGTGCTGAAACATCTACTGCTCTTTAATATGGAGGGAAAGTGAGCACCAAACTGAGTGACACTCCAGGTATGGGAACACATGGAGAGAAATATTGCCTTTTAGCGGGAAATGGTACAGTCCAAAGCTGTGTTTCTAATATAGAATCAGGGCCTCCGGTGGTTATATCATTGAAACTACAAGATTTGAAAAAAATATTATTTTCTACGGGTGCTCGTGGAAGACAATTTGTATGGACTGGAATCTAGAGAATGCTAAAGTGATTCTGGTATTTTACTGACCTCGGCTGGTCGTTTTCTATCAAGACTGTTAAATAGAGGCAGTTGCCAGAAAAAGAAAAAAAATGAAAGTCTCTCAGCAGAAAGAAATTCTGGTATTTTACTGACCTCTGATGGTCGTTTTCTATCCAGACAGCTAAATAGAGGCAGTTGAACAGTAAAAATAGTCCCTAAGCGGAAGCAGACAAGTCCTAGGGCTGATCTCCAGAGCCCACAAAGTACATACACATATAAGTATATAATAAGTATATACTAAAGTATATACAAAAGGTCTCGAACGCTCAACCTAATAAGGAGTCAAATATTATGGAAGTTTCAAACAGCAGATGAAACCAGAGGCCACAAAGAACTTGGTCAATGACTGGCAGGCTGCCCAAAATAACAACCTCAATCAATCTCAGCACTTGTAAAGTTGAGAAAGTTCAAGGTCATTCATTTTTGGTTTGGCAGTGCTGCATTTGGCTAACTTACTGAGTTGTGGCTATATCTGTATAACCAAACGATAATATGGTGACATCATATATTGCACCTGTCGCTGAAGAGAGGGCATTGCTCACCAAGTGCTATGAGTGAGCTAAGCAGAGAGAATTCAGTTTGTGGTGTGGTTTAGTTAAATTAATACTACAATCAGGCTGCAACACATACTGGAGAACTTATACAACAACTAAACACATGCACATATATTTTGGCACATTCCTCCTTCCTTGTTATATCCCGTCATTTAAACTCAATACCTGGTAGCAGCAAGTCAAGGCGTAAGGAATTTTATAAAATATTTAGTCGGAGGGAAAGGAGGGTTCACACATCTACTTGCCATGTAAAAATCATCACTTGTTCCTTTTGGTAATATGTATTGTGGAGATAAATCATGGCAAAATTCTTAGTAAGCCAGAGCGCTGATAATAGCCTCTTTGATTATGTTAGGTTCCATGTCTGGATTTGGATTCTATTAAGGCTTTGATTTTGCCACTTTTCTGCAAATATGCATACAGGTGCTGGAAATGGGTAGGAAGCAGTAGCTCCAGGATTGGAATACTCTGAGAGTCTGAGAGCACCCATAAATTAACATGTTTAAGGCTACTCACCAACTTTTCTCACCCAGGAAACGGGTGGAATTTGCTCTTGATAATAACAGGAGGAAAACTTTTCATACAGTAGAAAAAATGTGGGTGTATGCAAAGTGAATTTGCTCAGATTTTGGCACAAGCACATGTACACTTGTATATCTGCTCATGTGAAAATGGAATTCACAAAAGTTTGCTTATAGTATGTTTCCAGGCCTACGTCTGTAAAGTATTTTGAATTCCTGAAAATTGTAAATTTACCACAGTGCAAGGACATATCCCCGGGGCTGCATTTGTGTAACCATCTTAAATAATGTTGTCCTCAATTTATTTCATGTAGTCCATAACGGGTTTACATTGATTCTCCATTACTATTATTATTATTTTTTAACTATATGCATGCGTTAGTACTTCTTTACGAAACGATGCATCAGAGAAATGGTTATAAACATCCACAAAGTTTAGAATTTATTTTTTTCAAATTGCAATTTGTATGTACACTTCATTTTGACAGCAATAACCAATCTTGCTTTCGTACTTCTGTTTGTATTTGAAAGGAATCAGGGAGCATTACAAATAGCCGCAAATGGTTACATTTGGCAAAAATGTGTACACATTTCTATATTGGAACCACTGTCAGTTATGCAAGCTGGGTTTACTGCATTGCCTTAGAGAGGTACCCTACTAGTAAAGCCTCTCAATTATTAACTCACACAAGCCTGAACTACTATACGCATGGATACAAACCTTCCCTTAAAGGCAAACAATTCTCTTTTGCAGATTCATAATGTGGTAATGTAAACTGTGAGCCAAAATCTTTGTGCTACCGAAGGTTGGCCCTACTTGTCCAGTGGACAAAATAAATATGAAACCTCATTGACCTTGACCCCAAACAGTATGTCCAGGGTGTCGGGCGACAGGAATTCAACACTCCAAATTGCACCTCCCCCCCCCACCATTCTCCCCTCACTGCACCATCCTCTTCAGCCCAATGACATGCTCTAAATGATGGTAAGAGGGTGCTTGTGACCCTGTTATATCCACTGCTTGCACAGAGAGAAATGTCTGCGTGTAATGGGTATGCCTTGACCCATGGCAAGTAGGAGATAGAAATGGTTGCTGGCTGCACACCATAATTTGCATCCACCAACCAGCGTCGCTTCAGTGGAAGCCTGCAAGGTGAGGGTGGTGGCAGCACTATCACTCACATTCACTCACCACTGACTCCTTTGTTGAGCTGCAAGTGGAGAGGGACCGGCCAATGATCTGCCATGCACCTACCATTTTTGTATCTCTGGAGACCAGATGATCTGGTTCTTTACAACACTTCCCTCGGGTCTTTGAAGGAAGGGGAAGAATGGGCAAACGGATATTTCCCCAGGTCTCCTCACCACACTACAAAGCATGTTTTGTTCTCTACTACTGACATATCAACAAATCTGGTATTCACACTAAATTGTGTATGAACGCTTTAGACAACAACAATAATAATGGAGAATCCCTTTCATACATTGAACAGTGTCTAAATGTATTGTTTGTTGTAATAAGCACGCTATAAACTAAATTACATCTACACACCTTCCACTTGAGCAACTAAGGAAAGAAACTAAGCCACAGTGACTAACAAAGGGATGTATGGTTTGCTCAAAGAGGCAAACAAAGGTTTCAAAGCAACGTAAATAAATACACCACATCATCTTTAGTCGCTGGGGGAAACACAGTTTTCGCGCATGGTCATTTTTCAGTCATTATAACGTTTATAATATGCTGTGTGCGGTCTAAGCTTTTGCGTTTCAAACGCATGAGCTGTATTGGGAAAGATTGTGCGTTTTAATATTTAATTAATATTAGCCATACACAATAGGTACACAAGTAAACCGAATGGCACATTTTACAGGACTGTTAATTAGGTCATCTAACCGAAGGTAATAAACCTGATTAGCAATACAATGGTGTCGTAAAGTACCTGGGAGTTTTTCACAAACGACAAATAAATGTTTTCAGAGGAGCTGTAACACTGACAAGAGAAAAACGTGATTATCAAAACAATGGTGGACGCAGACGACAGATTGGTCTGAGAAACCTGATCTCTTGTTCCCTGCTGCTGGTGTGATATGGTTAGGAGTTGTGGCTTGTAAGCCAAGACACATTTAACCAAATATATTTACGCAGACTATTAGAGAAAACGATTTCCTCCCACGAATGTCGGCTATACCAGCATAACTTGCCAAGCCAGGACTATTAATTTGACTTTAAAAAAGTGTCATAAAGGCAAAAGGTCAAGTGATTTATGATCGATCTGTTATTTATACGGAAACATTCTCGAATAGAAGTCGCAGAAAACCGTTCCTTGTCCTTAGTGACGGATGTAGTAGTTATTTTGGGGGAAACAAGAGAGTCTTCTCTGATGTACCATGTCTTGTTGACGGTGTTCAAGGCAAGTAAAACATGGAACCATAAGTGCTGGGAGGCCGGAGCATGCAACAGTGGGTGCAATATTTGAGCTCTTACCTTCATTGCATGCAATTTACCAGTGGCCTTTCTGCGAGCTCAGAACACCTTGTCAAATGACCCTCAGCAAATGGGCTTCACAATGGGAAGTCCTCGATGGGAGGTAGCCTAGGTACAGCGAACTTCGTACCCCCGCCTGAAGTCGCCATTCCCTCCCCTGTCTCCTCTATCTCAGCGGTCACAGCTCCCATTACAAAGGACTTGATACAACAACAAACCCCAGCCAACACCAACGTCTACCCGCCAAGCAGTTCAAAGCACAGGGCACCACCCATTGCACACCAGCCTAGCAGCGGGGGCCAGTAAACACGTAACTTAATTACACACATTAAGCTTTAGAAAGCGTGTTTTTAAAAAAATTATGTTCCAATTTCTAGATGAACGGTATTTAAAAACTCAAACATTCTTTAAAAAAAGTTTGTTTAATTTAAATAGAAAATATACAAATGTTTTTTATTAGGTACGCCAGTCTTCTGAACTCGCCACTGCCCTTACCGAGAAGTCTCCCAGAAATCATATGTTTAGCAGCCATGGTCACCCTCTTCCTGTTTTCACGCCTATGTCGTCGGCGAAACGCCGCTGATGTCGTTCGAAGTGGAAATTGCGTAGTCCAGTCAGTCACACTAAATAAAGACGCTAGATACGTCCTTCGTCAGGCAGTCCGCCTGACTTCCGGTTTTCCCGGCTCTTGGCGGCGGTTTCACCGGGGCATCGGCAATCCGGGGTAGGCTCCCGCTGGATTCTTAGGCTCCCGCTGTAGAAAGCACGCACCAACATGCGGGGTGGGCTCCCGCCACGACTCCAGGCAATGCGGGAAATCCAGGCATAGCGCGCATGTTATTGAGCACTACTTTAAAAACAAGCATTTGCAATGAAATAGAACTCGGATTTACACTAGTCCTATTGTATTTTAAAAGGGAGTACGGGTGGGCAAAAACGCACAAACGGGAGAGGGGGAGGGTGGTGAAGTACCAAGAAGTCATGGACTACAAAAGGGGAGGGGGTGAGCCACAGAACAAAATGGTGATTACAGTAAAGGGGCTGATAGCCATGGAAGGACACAATTGACAACATGGCCATCAGTAGGAGGGTCTAACAAGCCTAAAAACCAATGGGAAGGCTGCATTTAGGACCTAAGCCAATGAAAAAGATGGGCCGGAGAGTGGGCAGAACTTCCACAAAGCTTCCATACTATAGTGTATACTGCATGCCTCTCAAAGCGATGGCAGCGCATTCGCGCTGCAAAGCTAGGCGAGACCTAAAAAGCTTTGTGGGAGTGCTGGTTGGTTTAGCCCTAGACTTGGCACTATAATTGGTAACCTGGCATTAACACTTATGCAGAAAATCTACTCAAAATGGCAAGCCTTTTATTTGGTAGCTCATCTGCGTTACAGCCCAGTATCTTTCTCGAGACAGTAGCAGATACATTTTAGAGGGAATTTTAAAGCCCTTTCTGTTCCTAATCATTCTTTAAATATATGTCTATAACTAAAAATAAGAATTTTTAAATAAATCATCCACTTTTTGTCAAAATAAATCTTTGCATTGTAGCGTGTCTTTTCAGAAATAATTTTGATAGTTGAGGGGCATTTCCCAGGAAACAAATGTAAGTAGCGGCCAGCTAAAAGTTTTGACATAGGTTAAAGACAAGGCTATTTGACAAAACTCAGGATAAAAAAAAATAATATCGTCCTGCTCTGCTTCCTACCCAGTGGCAGTCTTACTCCACCATAACCATAAGTCCCACCTTAATAGCTGAGTGAGTACAGCAAAAATGTCATATCAGTTTTTATAAGGCTGATTTGCCCTTTTTGGCATCTCAGAGATAAAATAAGGCTTAGAGAGAACATTGAGGGATTGCATTCATTGGGTGGAAGTATGGGACGCGAGGCTCGGAGTGACCCTTCATAGGTTGATAACTATTTTCTTTTACTGTATCCATTCTGTAGAATATGTGACTTGAGCAGTCAATTATTAAAAATATCAATTTTGCAAATGACCCTGGAGGAAGGTGAATTAAGTAAGTTAATATTGCCCCAGCACGAGCTAGAGTGGAAAAGATATGAATCATGGGTCATACACATGGGAAGAGAAGGCAGTGTTTAAACTGACTGAACATGAGTAACCACTAGTGCAATACAGCCTGTCCTAAGTAAGCACGAAGAGTAGAGTTGCAAGAACACAATGCAACAGTTTAAACAAGGTGCAAAGCACTAATAGCTTTTCATGTGCGTCCCACTTGTGTGCAGCGCATACACAATATATGACGTACTTGTTGTAGGTCTTTCCTTGAAAACTAAAACAATGATTTTGCGCAATAAGATGGGACATAAAGTAATTGAATCTGAGGCCAACGTTTATTATTTTCATAGTTTCACACCTCTTTTTTTTTTTTAGCGATGATTGAATCGTGTGCAGCACAATTGTAAATGTTATATGGCTATATCGATAGGTTGAGCATTGGTACATTCAGGCACTCTGCAACACTGTGTCTTTTCTTTTGTTATGCAGATTTGGAATACAATGTGATATGTGGAATAGTTGGTGATGGATTGAATTTTAGAATACACATTTTATAATTTGAAAATCCGTTGACTTTCATTGGAAATGAACACTCATTTAGTTTTATGTTGGTGACCCTCATAATTTTCAAATAAATCAAATCAAATCAGGTGTTTGTTAAGCGCGACTACTCACCCGTAAGGGTCTCAAGGCACTGGGGGGTTTGGGGTAGGGGTCGCAGGTTCCAGTCCATCAAGGAGGGGGCCTGTCGAAGAGCCAGGTTTTGAGGTTGCTTGCGAAGACGGGGAGCGATGTTATCTGTCTGAGGTAGAGCGGAAGGTCGTTCCAGGCTCTGGCCGCGAGGAAGGAGAATGAGCGGCCTCCCGATCTGGTCTTTCTGGTGCGGGGGACCACTGCATAGGAGAGCTGGGCTGATCGTAGGGTCCTTTTGGCTGTGTGGAATTTGAGTTGGCTGTTCAGGTATGCTGGTCCGGTGTCGTGGAGGGCCTTGTGAGCGTGGGTTAGCATCTTGAAGGTGACTTTAGCTTCGATGGGGAGCCAGTGGAGTGTTCGCAGGTGCTGGGAGATGTGGCAGTGTCTTGGCAGGTTGAGGACCAGTCTTGCGGCGGCGTTTTGGATGTTCTGTAGCTTGCGGGTGAGGTTTTTGTTTTTTCCGGCATAGAGTGCATTGCCGTAGTCGAGCCTGCTGGTGACCAGGGCGTGAGTGACGGTCTTTCTGTTTTCGCGGGGGATCCATTTGAAGGTCTTACGTAGGAGGCGGAGGGTGTGGAAGCAGGAGGACGAGACGGAGTTGATCTGGCGGTCCATTTTGAGCTCTGGGTCCAGGATGATTCCCAGGTTGCGTGGTCCGTGGGGGTAGGTGGGCTTCCAAGGGCAGGGGGCCACCAGGTGTCATTCCAGGCATCTTGCTTTGGGCCCATGATGAGTACTTCCGTTTTGTTGGTGTTTAGTTGTAGGCAGCTGTTTTTCATCCATTTGGCGACGGCTTCCATGCCTTCTTGAAAGATGTATCTGGCGGTGTTGGGTTCGTTGGATAGGGAGAGGATGAGTTGGGTGTCGTCAGCGTATGACACAATGTTGAGTCGTAGGTTCTTACGATGGGGGCGAGCGGAGCCATGTAGATGTTGAAGAGCGTAAGGTTGAGGAAGGACCCCCGGGGGACTCTGGTGTAGGGTCTGAAAGGAAAGGGGGGAGTCTGACCCGCTGTGTTCTGCCGGAGAGGAAGGAGCGGATCCAGTCAAGGGCCTTGTCTTGGATCCCGGCATCGTGGAGTCTGCGTATTAGGGTGCGGTGAGAGACTGTGTCGAACGCCGCTGAGAGGTCGAGGAGGATGAGGGCTGCTGTTTCTCCTTTGTCGAGTAAGGTACGGATGGAGGAGGGCGGTTTCCGTACTGTGGTTTTTTCTGAAGCCGGATTGGGAGGAGTCGAGGATGTTGTGCTCTTCGATGAATGTGGTGAGTTGGCTGTTGATGGCTTTCTCGATGACTTTCGCTGGGAACGGGAGCAGGGAGCTGGGTCTGTAGTTTTTGAGGTCGTTGGGGTCCGCCGAGGGTTTCTTCAGGAGTGGGTTGATCTCAGCGTGTTTCCAGTCGTCGGGGAATGAGGCGGTTGCCAGGGAGCGGTTGATGGTGTGGCAGAGCATGGGTGCAATGGTGTCGTCGGCTCTGTTGAAAATGTGGTGGGGGCAGGGGTCCGTGGGGGCCCCGGAGTGGATTGACTTCTTCGTCTTCAGTGTGTCTTCGGTGGTGAGGGCTGTCCAGTTGTCGATCGCTGGCTTCAGGGTGTCGGGGGTGGTTGGTGAGGGTTCAGTGTGTTGGTTGTCTTCGTCGAAGTTGTCGTAGATGCTCTTGATTTTGTGGTGGAAAAAGGTGCTGAGTTTGTCGCAGAGTTCTTGTGAGGGAGGTATGTCGGTGGACTCGCTAGTGGGTTGTGCGAACTCCTTGATGATGTTGAAGAGTTCTTTGCTGTTGTGTGCATGAGTGGAGATTCTGTCTTCAATCGCTTTTTTCCTCGTTTTTCTGATGAGTTGGTGGTGAGCGTTGGTGGCAGCTCTGAAGTTGTTGTGGGCTTCTGTGGATTTGGTGTTCCTCCAGGCCTTTTCGAGGCGGCGGCAAGTGCGTCTGGACTCTCAAAGTTCAGTGGTAAACCATCTAGCTTTCTTGGCATGGGTGTTGTTGTTTTTCTTGAGGGGGGCTATGGTGTTGGCGCTGTCGGAGAGCCATCTGTGCAGGGTTTGGGCTGCGGTGTTGGCGTCGTCGTTTTCCGCGATGGTTGGGGTGGAGTTGCTGAGTGATGAAGTTAGCTGGTCTTCGGTGATTCTGGTCCAGTTTCTTCGTGGGAGCAGGTGCTGGTGTCTGTGGATGGTGGGTGTTCTGAAGGTGAAGTGGACGCATCGATGGTCAGTCCATGGGAGTTTGGTGGTGTGGCTGAAGGTGATGGAGTTTCCTGTTGTGAAGAGGGGGTCGAGGGTGTGTCCTGCTGAGTGCGTGGTTTCGGTCACGATCTGGTGGAGTCCAATGTTGTGGAGGTTGTCCAGGAGGGATGTGGTGCTGGGGTCCAGTTGGTTGTCGAGGTGGAAGTTGAGGTCTCCCAGTAGTGTGTAGTTGGTGGACACGATGGCATGCGGGGAGATGATGTCCATGATGGAGTTGGCGAAAAGTCTGCGGGGTCCAGGGGTCGGTAGATGAGGGTTCCTCGGAGGGTGGAGGTAGGGCTGGCCAGTATCTTGAAGTGAAGGTGTTCCATCAGGTCTGTGGGCTCATCGGGGAGTGTGCTCAGGCGGAGGGTGGATTTGTGGACGATGGCGATTCCTCCTCCCGGGCGGGTGGGGCAGTCCTTCCTGGAGATTTAGTATCCTTGGGGAATGGCGAGGGCGATGTCCGGTCCCGAGGTGGTGTTGGTCCAGGTTTCGGTAAAGAATGCTATGTCCGGGGTAGTGCTGTCGAGGAGGTCCCAGATTTCGGTGGCGTGTTTGTGGAGGGATCGGACATTGAGGAGGATGCATTGCAGGGTCTTCGGTTCAGTTGTGTTCATGCGTGGCGGATTGTGCTGGGTCAGTGGTCTTGGCAGTGCTGCAGGTGTGCCGGCAGCGGTGACAGCTGAAGGGACCGTGAGTGTCGGCTGGTGATGCTAGCTTGCAGTTGTTATTGCGACCTGGGTCGAGAGCGTGGAGTGCCGCTGGGTTGTACCGTTGGCGGTGCAGAGATCCAGGGTTCCTGGCGCTGGTTGCAGTTGGGCTAGCGGACGGGCGCAGACAGGCTTGCCTTTGGTGCCCCAGCGGCGCGGCTGCACAGCGGCCGCGCAGGGGCCACGCAGGGGCCGCGCAGGGGCCACCATTAAGTAGGTGTCAGGGAGGGCTGGACAGCTGGGAGGCGGGAGCGGGGAGGGGAGCTGGATTTGACTGGTCGCACTGGTCGTGCTGGGGGTAGGGGCCGCGGGGGCAGCAGCGGCGGGGAAAAACGGGCTGAAAAAGGCAAAAGGAAAAAGGCAAAAAGAGAGAGAAAAGTGCAAATAAGGTAGCAAAAGTACAAGAAAGAGTGGAGGAAAGACACAGAGGACACACAAGAGTGAAAGGGGGAGATTGAGATGATGGTAAAAAACGAGTGAAAAACGGAGGGAAGACACAGAAGGAGAGTGAAGGGGGGAGCTTGGAATGAGGGGAAAACGACAGAAAATGGAGGAAAGACCCAGAAGGAGAGTGAAGGGGGGAGATAGAAGAGAGGAAAAATAAAGAGTGAAAGAGGAGAGAAAAAGCAGAGCAAGAGAATGGAGACAGAGGTCCAATGGACCACCAGGGATGAGGCGCAGGGAAACCTGCGGGTGGAGGAGGGCCTCAAACCAACACTTGATAGTGCAGGGGCAGGCCTCACTTAATGGTGGAGCTGCGAGGGAGGGAGAGCAATTTCACTGAGAATGAGTCAGTGGTCTTGCTCGCCTGTCCCCGCAGTGGCCGCCATTAAGTAGTTGTCGGGGAGGGCTGGACAGCTGGGAGGCGGGAGCAGGGTGGGGAGCTGGATTTGGCTGGTCGCACTGGTCGTGCTGGGGGGGAGGGGCCGCGGGGGCAGCAGCGGCAGGGAAAAACAGGCTGAAAAAGGCAAAAGGAAAAAGGCAAAAAGAGAGAGAAAAGTGCAAATAAGGCAGCAAAAGTGCGAGAAAGAGTGGAGGAAAGACACAGAGGACACACGAGAGTGAAAGGGGGAGATTGAGATCAGGGTAAAAAACGAGTGAAAAACAGAGGGAAGACACAGAAGGAGAGTGAAGCGGGGAGCTTGAAATGAGGGGAAAACGACAGAAAATGGAGGAAAGACCCAGAAGGAGAGTGAAAGGGGGAGATAAATGTGAGGGAAAAAAACGAGTGAAAGAGGAGAGAAAAAGCAGAGCAAGAGAATGGAGACAGAGGTCCACTGGACCACCAGGGATGAGGCGCAGGGAAACCTGCGGGTGGAGGGGGGCCTCAAACCAACACTTGATAGTGCAGGCCAGGTCTCACTTAATGGTGGAGCTGCGAGGGAGGGAGAGCAATTTCACTGACAATGAGTCAGTGGTCTTGCTCGCCTGTCCCCGCAGCGGCCGCCATTAAGTAGGGGTCGGGTGAGGGCTGGACAGTTGGGAGGGGAGGGCTGGACAGCTGGGAGGCGGGAGCGGGGAGGGGAGCTGGATTTGACTGGTCGCACTGGTCGTGCTGGGGGGGAGGGGCCGCGGGGGCAGCAGCGGCAGGAAAAAACGGGCTGAAAAAGGCAAAAGGAAAAAGGCAAAAAGAGAGAGAAAAGTTCAAATAAGGCAGCAAAAGTACAAGAAAGAGTGGAGGAAAGACACAGAGGACACAGGAGAGTGAAAGGGGGAAATTGAGATGAGGGTAAAAAACGAGTGAAAAACGGAGGGAAGACACAGAAGGAGAGTGAAGGCGGGAGCTTGAAATGAGGGGAAACAACAGAAAATGGAGGAAAGACCCAGAAGGAGAGTGAAGGGGGGAAATAGAAGTGAGGGAAAAAAACAAGTGAAATAGGAGAGAAAAAGCAGAGCAAGAGAATGGAGACCGTGATCCACTGGACCACCAGGGATGAGGCGCAGGGAAACCTGCGGGTGGAGGAGGGCCTCAAACCAACACTTGATATTGTAGGGGCAGGCCTCACTTAATGGTGGAGCTGCGAGGGAGGGAGAGCAATTTCACTGACAATGAGTCAGTGGTCTAACAGAATTTCAATTCGTCCTTTGGAGTCATGAAATCCCCTTTGGCTCATTTCTTAAAACCTTTGTAGAAAAGCTCGAAAATGACTCCCTTAGGGTTACTTCTACATTTTCATATTTTTTATGAAAAATTCGGACTTTCTGAAATTTTGAAGAAAGTCCGGAAATTGAAAAAATATGAGGGGTAACAAATCTGAAATGAGCCCCCATGTGATACTGGTGCATTTCCAACATTTTTGAATCATGAAATTAAACTTATAGAAGAGACAATCTTTAAAGCTCCTTTGAAGGCTAGGGTGTCGTCAGCATGAGATGATTCCAGGACTAGTCAATACTGGAAATAACAATGAACCATTCATTGGTCTACATTGTCAGTGATCGAGTGAGCACCTGATCTCATTATAGAATCTCTGCTTATTTCATCATAATTCTCAAATTTCTCTTAACAGAGAGTGAGTGACTTCATACTAACTTGATATGTGAACATTCATTGAAGTAATTTGATTGTTCTCTGATCTGGTCACTTTCTCATAGCTCGATGCCCCTAAGGCATGTAATCAAGTGCACACATCTAGTCTCATAGTCGATGCACTCTTTTGCCTTGGGATTTGGAAAAGATACCAGAGGAACCCTTCATACATCTTTGCTCATCAATATATTGATATTGTTCATCAGTGTTGATTGACAACTTTTGTTATCGGAAAAAGTGGTTATTTCAGTCAGATGTGCCCCTGGGAAAAAGACAGCTATCAATCTCTGCGCAAATTCATATGTATTAACTATCTATTCTTTCTTACAATTTAATTCTCTTTTGATGTTTGAATAATGTGCACTATTGATCTGTAAAACAAGCATCACTTTGAACTTGATTCTGGTAATTACGAGAGAGTAGGCACAATTACAAAAGAGGTTCCCTGCGAGTATATGGATTTAATTAAGTGAACTGTTGCCTGTGGAAGTCATAGAGGGGAGAGATTTATTCGGGCAAAGGTTTTGGCACACTAACCAATATTATCTAACATTACTATCCTCTGCTCCACTCGTACTGTTTCATCACAAGGTAAGCCAATTTATTAATGAGCTGCAGTTCATCAATTGAGCAGTTTGCAATAATACTGTTGTAAGATCAGTGTGCAGTGCTATTACGATTCTTTTGATTTTTCAAGTATGACTTCCTTTCATAGTCTTAAGTGTGATAAAGGCAAAAATTGATTAATTATTTTTAGAGGTAGTCTACCTTGTTATTCTTGACACAAGTCCCTTTAATACTCAGGCAGCAGAATGACCTGGAAAGGAATAAATCAAGGCTGATGCCGCTGGAAGGATGCAGGGCAATTCAACACAACTCAGACATGTCACAGACTCCCATCTTTCCAATGCGCATTCTACTTTCATAAACCATTTCTAACCTGCGTCCAGAAGCCTTTTAGTTCCACCCTAATGTCATAGTTAGTACATATTGCTATATATTAGTTTATAATCATTTATAGTCGAAAGGATTGATGTTTTAAAACCACATTTGCCCACTGTATCAACCAATGAAAGTTTGTGCTTGTTTTAGAATTTAATATTATAGGAGCCCAAATTCAAAGTTTAAGAGTTGAGGGTTTTGTGGCTTAATATCTGGCTTTTTAAGCAGGAGACTTTGGTTTTGGTGCCGCCTCACCTCTTGACTAACTGCTATATTCTTTCATAAAGTGTGGACTTGTAGCCTGATGGCCACATTGCGGTACATGACAACTATTGATTAAGGAGGAAGTGCATGATTTTAATGCAGGGCAGTGGTGTCACATTAGCTCTTCTGTAGATGGTTTTGTTGAGTCCTGTGAGCATTTGATGGGGTGGGGAGCTGTGGCCTGTCCCCTTCTTTGAAAAGGGTAATGGTATGTTTGTGCTATCATTTACACTCAACTCTAAGCACTATTTTAGGCACAATTATGAGTGCTAATACTTCTATAACTAGGACCTTTACTCCCTTCGGTGCTTTTCAATAGAGAGGTGGCAGTAACTGTCATGCATTCCAACAGGAGGAATTCTGTACCTGCTGACAGTATGGGATTCACACTAGGGCTACCCATCAAAGGTTGCAGAGTAGGCATAGCACACTTTTGAGCAAACATTAAAGAAATGAACAAATATTAAAAAGCCTTACTAAGCACAACGGCCCAGTTTGAACTCCGCCTTTTTGACCATTATCCAATTTGTCTCTTTCTTCACCATTGAACTCTGTCTGATTAGGAACGTCAAACAATTTTTAAAGCTTCAGCAACTTAGACACGCAATAGAAATAGAGCAGAGGAGATATATTTGATTTTGGCTGTGGTTTCCGCGAAGGAGCCAACTCAAACATGCACATTAATTAAAAAAACCATGGAGCAGTTTGACTATCATTGGCTTCTGGGACTCCAAATAAGTAGTGGTCGAGGTTACTTCAGAGTCCAATAGGTGATAGGCCAGACCTCTTGATTGCATAACAGCTAAGTGGTCCAGCTGAGACCCTTAGCATTCCTCTGTGGCTCGCCACAAAGTATTCACGCATTGGCTTTTCAATTTGTCCTAGGACTGAAGAATAAGCTATTTGAAAGCCGGTGGTTGCTGGTGAGGACCACCGGAACTCAATTTTGGGGACTGGCACTTATTTTTCCTCATCGTACATTTCCTGAGCACAAGAGAGGGAAAATGCCCTAAGAAGAAAAAAGGAGAAAGACGTAAAAACTATCGCAAAGGGCAAAATCTGGAACCTGCAAGAATGAGATAAAGAGGCAAAGAGTGTCTGATGGTTGAGTAAAGAGGCATGAGGTGGATTCTAGACTACATAGCCTTGGTATTCGGCACATTGGTACCGCCCGTGGGCTTCTAAGCAGAGCTTTGGGCACTGGCCCTTATTCTTCTGCAAATCTAGCACTGGTTGTTGGTCAGACTATAAGTAGCCAAGGCACTTTTGCTTAGAGGCTAATTCTTCTGTAAGAACATTTTGTCTGACAGTTTCCATTTGGCCAGCAGTATATTGTCATATCCCACAGCCTCTCCCTCATGTAAGTGCAAATGTACACAGGTTCACATGTTGGGGTATAAATGTAATAGAAACTAACACTTGGGCTCACTTCATGAGAGCAACTTACATGGAAAATGGTATGAGCAAATACACCAAATGCAGAGGCCAAGTGAATGGATTATTGAACTTCTGACTTTTGTGTTATGTTGACTCATTCAGATCTATAGAGTGAGGTGAGATGAGTGATAAAGGGCAACATTTGAGAGCAGACTCAGATTTTGAGTACAAATCGAAGCAAGAGGAGATTGGCTTGAAAGTGCTCAGATGAATACAGAAAATTACAATTCCAAGATATCTGGGCTGTGAGCAAGAAAAGGAGAGCCCTGTGCAGGAGGAGGCAAAAGGTAGTAACGTTTCAGAGCAAACGTTTGTCACATTGTATTTTGTTATAGTGATGTAGATGCCACTCTGTGTGTACAGGCTTAAGAGTGGGTCAGGTAAAATGATGATGTGAATTTGCACCTACACTGCTCAATATGTGAACATTGTATAGTCACGAAAGCTCTTACCTATAATAACTATACCATGACGGCTAAAACTCTCAACAACTGCAGAAGCAGGAATTTGATTTACCTGCTCCTATGCCCCTGCGGTTTAGCATACGTGGGGGAAACTGGGAGAGAATTGAGAATACGTCTGCTGGAACACAGATCAGCACTAAAAACTGGTAAAATCAATGCCCCCATGGTTGAACATTTTATGGAATTCAAACATAAACATACTGACTTTTCATGGTACATTGTAGAAAAGATAAGTAGCTCAAAAAGAGGGTGAAATATAGATAGTAAACGTAAAAACAGAGAACAGTGGTATATTTCTACTCTTGACACGGTTAACAAGGGCCTTAACACCAGAGAAGACTGGATGAAATTAGTCACGTAATATACTAACCCTCTAACCCGTGTACTGAATTCTCGATTTACTTTTTACATTCTTATTCGTACTCTGTATTCTTGACAGAGACAACTCAATATGAAATAGGTTGTATGGAAAACTATATTCCCTTGTCAAAAAAGACTTAGATAGTTCCTCGATAAGTAGGGGTAATATAGCCATTCGCGCATTTCGTATGTGTTGCTGAATAGTACTTATATAAAAAACTTTGGGAACCCAGGACACACATAAAAGATTGAAAATACGCTAGCGTGATGGGTTTATAAATAGATGGCGGCATTCTATCATCATAGAAATACCGTGTATTTTCTAACATCTTCGTATACACTATGAAGACTGAGGTTGGTCATGATCAATAAAGTTTTTTGTTGGAAATCAGTAAAAATCGTGTTGAGTATTGGCGCGGAGAGATGATGTCATATTTTACTTACTATAAAAACTCGGCCCTTAAACATTGTCCGTCTTCGATATTTCCCGCGATCCAACAGACGCGGAAGTAGCTGCCCGGGAACGCAGGCTGTTGGACTCATTGAGGTATTTTGATACCACGAGAAAATCTGCACTATCTTAAAGCGTTATTTACCTCGTAGCTTAGTCGGTATTGAAAGATTTTTTAGGCATGCGACTATTAGTTCATATTATCTCTGAGCAACAAGACTCACTACTTTGTAGTATTATTTGTTAGTAACATTTCATGCCTTCACCGCTCTATATAGCTCGTACTGTTTGTTTGCCAAAAAAATTCTTTAGAGAAAGCGTGATTGGTCACATATAAACATAAACACTAACATATTTCAGTCTATATATACGAATCAAAATAAATTAGAATTGATATAGTGTTATCAGCTGATTATGAGTATCGTTACCTCCCAATCTGTAAGGGTACTGCGGAGGTGCAGACATATAGCTCTAAACTGCTTTAAGTGCCGTATTTCGCTTTACTGCTAAAAACTCCCTGACAGTGAGGATGTATTACCACCTAAGAGTGGGATAAAACCGGAGGGGTACATTGGATATTAAGCAACATGTAGAACAACATATAATTAATTAGAGTTGTAATAATATCAAAGAGATATATATATATATATATATATATATATATATTTTATATCTTTGTTGTCCCATTTGTTATACAGCCACGAGTAATTATTACCCGGAGCAGTGAAAGAATCCCTATATGCGATTATACCCTCTAACTCACAGGTGAGCAGGAAAAACTTTAGAACTTTTGTTCGATCGAATATTTGTTCTTCTAGTTGATAGCAAGCGATTGGAATTTATTATAGCTCTTTTCTTAACAGGAATAATTGAAACGATAGACAGGAATCAAGGATTTGATATCTTCTCACCGATGATTGATCCAAGAGGTATTAAACCATAAACAAACCTCAATAGAAATCATAATTCTGTTACAGGGAGATTTGTTCCCCTGCCTATGAAATGACGTTTCTAAGAAATATGTTTATGCTTCTTGACAGCGTGGGGAACCATGAAAGATTGAGATAACCTCACTGTAGATCTTAACTGAAAACACCTCAGTGCGATTGCACAGGTGAGTTATACAGCAATTAATAACTAAATGATACGTAGGTGACTCTTTGCAATAAATAGATGTGAGTATGCAAGGGGCGTGCAGGATGAATGGATGGAAATACTTACAGCACAAAAAAACTTTGTTTTAAACAAACACAATGTAAAGAGTATTAAAAGGAAATAATTCTGTCTCTTTTTTTGATATACATGCCCGTTGTATCTTGGAGTCGTATATGTCTATATAGGATAATTCCACTGCTACCTCTATATTGACTTTGTTTGAAGTGTATTTAAAGAGATGATAGAGTAAATAGTATATTGTGATATATTGACAATATGGTTTTTATATATAATTTTTTTTTTTTAAACTAAAAGAATGTTCTATTTCTATATTAGGTGTATAATTCTGGAGGAGAAATAAATAGTAATTGTCCTGAAGAAGGAGGCTACAATCACTTGAAACCTCCGAAACGCGTCGACGCATTATCTTTGTGTTAAATTCAGAAAGGGCACACAAATTATTTGAAATAAGGAAGTGAATCCTTACTCAATGTTGCCCATGAGGGGTCTGAATTAACTGCCACATGACAAAATGTATTGTCTTTTATCTTGAATAATTTTTCTCCTGTATGCTATCATGTTTTTATTTGTCTTTTTTAACTAAAGTGAAGATGTATTTTTTATATTGACCACATTATTGTGAAAATATCTTTCTATGCTAATAAATAGCTTGTTCTATTATAACTGTTTTTTGTGTGTAAGTGTTCCATCTATGGGAGTGATTGGTTGAATACTGAAATTAGGAGTTAGATGAGACGGAGTATTTGTCATAACCTCATGAGTGGTTGCCCAAAAAGGAAAGAATCTTTTTACTTTACAGTTACTGGGTGCTCTATTTCCTTTTTGGTTATTATTGAGCCCCTCTCTCTTTTTGTTTAAAACTACACGGTACAGCCAAGTGGCTGGAGAGTTTGTTGGTATATGTGATTATTTTTCAGTAACACATTGTTATAATCTAGAGAGCTTGCTGGTATATGTGATTATTTATTAGTAACACATTGTTATAATCTGTGGCACTATGGACCAATTCAAAACCTTTGGATTTACTGAGGACCAATTTAACAAAATAATTGGTGCCTCATCTAACAACTCTAATAAAATTGTAGTCATGACAGGTAACAATGATAAATGGGGTAATGTCATGAATTTAAAGAAAAAATCGATACGGACAGAACTCCATGCGGAATTTTTAGTCCAATATGCCAAATCAGGAGTTATACCCATAGGCCTTCAAGTTCGAAATGAACCAGGTTTGTTTACGGATAATACATTTTTTTTAGAAATCTGGACCCACATCGCCAACAGATGTAGTAGAGATTGGATTCTGCTAATTATAGAAACAGCGCAAGAGAGGGTTATTTTAGAGAAAGAAGAAATAGAGAAGTTAGAAAATGCCCTTAGAGAGATGTCAGGACTGGAGGATGCCAAAAAACGGTTAGACGATTTAAATCTAGAAATAGATAAATACAGAGAATACCTTATTAATAAAAAAACTATTAAATTAAGAAAAGATATCCATAAATTCAGTTTGGAAATGGTTTATCCCTATACTCAAAAAGATTATTACCAACAACCCAGGGAGGAAAGGAATTTGGAACAGAGACCCATTTATAAAAGAGGCCCCAACAAAGGGGTCACCTTCTCCGACACATCGGGCTCAAGTAGTGAAGAAGAAACTACAACGAACAAGGAGACTGGGGGACAAACAGGAGGATTTAATGGTGGGAACTCTTTTTTAGAAAATCGCCAAACAAGGGGAGGAAGAATAGATCGAACCCCATACCAATACAGGGGACGATATCAGAGAAACCAACACCAACAATATCAGGGAGATCAGAGAACAATGTACCAACACATTCAGGTCCCTCAAGACTATCCCAACACGAGGAGCCAGCGATATCGACATTAGACAAATCTAAAAGCTTAAAATTCCCCATTATTAATCTTTCGAGTTACACTCTGAACAAAATGGAACTAGAGGTTCTGGAAAAAGGGTTTACATTTGCACCCACTGCAAATGTCAACAAATTCAATTTGGAAAAAGACCTTAAGGCTTTTTTTCGCAAAATTAGACTAAGGGAATTCTTCGAAAATAAAGATTACAATCCACCGATAAATGTCTCGGGCCTTCGAGAGAAATCTACCTTTACACCGGCTATCACTCAAGTCGGAAAAAACGTAGAAGTTTTTGAAAAAACTGTGGAATCCAAAGTTAGACAAATTTTAAATGACGCCCACCCAGATACTAATAATATGTCTAAAGAATTAAGGAAAGCTATGATAAACTTAAAAAACAACTTACAGCTCACTATTAAGCCTGCAGATAAGGGTGGAGGTGTGGTCGTGTTCAACACAGATGATTATGACAAAAGGATATTACAATTGTTGGATATTAAAGAACACTATCAAAGAGTTCCGTTCTCTAAACTTGATTCTCTTCATCGAGAGGTGACGGAAACTGTCAATACTGCCTTAGATAATAGATGGATTTGCCAGGCGGAACACAGTTTTTTAATTAACAAAAATGCTAGGATGCCTGCCATATACGGTCTCCCTAAAATACATAAAAATTTAAGTAATCCACCGATGAGGCCTATAGTTAGTTTTATTGGTTCATTGCTTGAACCTCTGAGTCAATATGCGGACACTTTTTTAAAACCTTTGGTGATCCAACAGAAATCGTATGTTCGAGATTCTGCCCATATTATATCCATGGTAGAAGGTATGTCATTTAATCCGAACAACCAAATACTAGTGACCCTGGATATAGAGGCTCTGTACACCAATATACCCCAAGATAACACCATTGGGGTAATTGGTGACATCCTCGAGAACGCTGACCTAGGAGGAGCCAATCAAGGGTTCATCAAACAATGCATCACTCTGGTGTTAAAAAACAACATGTTCCTTTTTAAAGATGAGTTGTTTCTCCAATGTAAAGGCACGAGCATGGGGGCTACCTGTGCGCCGAGCCTGGCATGCTTATATGTGGCCAATCTCAAAGAGAGGCATGTCTTCAATGAGGCGGCGCCCTTCTTCGAGAATGTCAAGTTGTGGCGCCGCTTCATTGACGACATCTTCTTTATCTGGGAGGGCAATGTTGAAACCCTTGAGGAATTTTTGGACTGGTTAAACTTGGGAGATGAGAACCTTAAATTCACAGCAGCCTATGATATAAATAAAGTAGCTTTTCTCGACATTACCATTAAAAACATTGAAGGAACATTAGAAGTAGAATTGTATACCAAACCAACAGACAAGAACACACTCTTACATTATAAGAGTTACCATCCTCGATCTCAGCGGGATAATGTCCCATTTGGACAATTTTTGCGATTAAGAAAAAATTGTTCCAACATTGCTGATTATCTCAAACATGCGGACATCTTGGCTGATAAATTAAAAGACAGAGGATACCCAAAAAAATTAATCAAGAATTCCTGTAAAAGAGCACGGTTTTATAATCGTGAAAGTATGATATACCCAGAACCGAAGATTAGAGAAACCCAATCCTCGGCTGACTCCAAACTGGTATTTGTGAGTCAATTCTCCAATATCAGCAATAAATTGAAAAATGCAATCTATTCGAATTGGCACATTCTTAATGATGGTAAATCTAATAAAATTTCCAAACCAATTTTTGCCTTCAGACAGAATGAAAACATTCGTCATAATCTGGTCCATACCTATAGAGAGGTCAACCAGGATAACCAGACAACGATCAACGGTAACAGAGCAGTGGGCAACTATAAATGCAGTGACTGCTCAATATGTGAACATTGTATAGTCACGAAAGCTCTTACCTATAATAACTATACCATGACGGCTAAAACTCTCAACAACTGCAGAAGCAGGAGTTTGATTTACCTGCTCCTATGCCCCTGCGGTTTAGCATACGTGGGGGAAACTGGGAGAGAATTGAGAATACGTCTGCTGGAACACAGATCGGCACTAAAAACTGGTAAAATCAATGCCCCCATGGTTGAACATTTTATGGAATTCAAACATAAACATACTGACTTTTCATGGTACATTGTAGAAAAGATAAGTAGCTCAAAAAGAGGGGGAAATATAGATAGTAAACGTAAAAACAGAGAACAGTGGTATATTTCTACTCTTGACACGGTTAACAAGGGCCTTAACACCAGAGAAGACTGGATGAAATTAGTCACGTAATATACTAACCCTCTAACCCGTGTAGTGAATTCTCGATTTACTTTTTACATTCTTATTCGTACTCTGTATTCTTGACAGAGACAACTCAATATGAAATAGGTTGTATGGAAAACTATATTCCCTTGTCAAAACAGACTTAGATAGTTCCTCGATAAGTGGGGGTAATATAGCCATTCGCGCATTTCGTATGTGTTGCTGAATAGTACTAATATAAAAAACTTTGGGAACCCAGGACACACATAAAAGGGTGAAAATACGCTAGCGTGATGGGTTTATAAATAGATGGCGGCATTCTATCATCATAGAAATACCGTGTATTTTCTAACATCTTCGTATACACTAAGAAGACTGAGGTTGGTCATGATCAATAAAGTTTTTTGTTGGAAATCAGTAAAAATCGTGTTGAGTATTGGCGCGGAGAGATGATGTCATATTTTACTTACTATAAAAACTCGGCCCTTAAACATTGTCCGTCTTCAATATTTCCCGCGATCCAACAGACGCGGAAGTAGCTGCCCGGGAACGCAGGCCGTTGGACTCATTGAGGTATTTTGATACCACGAGAAAATCTGCACTATCTTAAAGCGTTATTTACCTCGTAGCTTAGTCGGTATTGAAAGATTTTTTAGGCATGCGACTATTAGTTCATATTATCTCTGAGCAACAAGACTCACTACTTTGTAGTATTATTTGTTAGTAACATTTCATGCCTTCACCGCTCTATATAGCTCGTACTGTTTGTTTGCCAAAAAAATTCTTTAGAGAAAGCGTGATTGGTCACATATAAACATAAACACTAACATATTTCAGTCTATATATACGAATCAAAATAAATTAGAATTGATATAGTGTTATCAGCTGATTATGAGTATCGTTACCTTCCAATCTGTAAGGGTACTGCGGAGGTGCAGACATATAGCTCTAAACTGCTTTAAGTGCCGTATTTCGCTTTACTGCTAAAAACTCCCTGACAGTGAGGATGTATTTCCACCTAAGAGTGGGATAAAACCGGAGGGGTACATTGGATATTAAGCAACATGTAGAACAACATATAATTAATTAGAGTTGTAATAATATCAAAGATATATATATATATATATATATTTTTTATATCTTTGTTGTCCCATTTATTATACAGCCACGAGTAATTATTACCCGGAGCAGTGAAAGAATCCCTATATGCGATTATACCCTCTAACTCACAGGTGAGCAGGAAAAACTTTAGAACTTTTGTTCGATCGAATATTTGTTCTTCTAGTTGATAGCAAGCGATTGGAATTTATTATAGCTCTTTTCTTAACAGGAATAATTGAAACGATAGACAGGAATCAAGGATTTGATATCTTCTCACCGATGATTGATCCAAGAGGTATTAAACCATAAACAAACCTCAATAGAAATCATAATTCTGTTACAGTGAGATTTGTTCCCCTGCCTATGAAATGACGTTTCTAAGAAATATGTTTATGCTTCTTGACAGCGTGGGGAACCATGAAAGATTGAGATAACCTCACTGTAGATCTTAACTGAAAACACCTCAGTGCGATTGCACAGGTGAGTTATACAGCAATTAATAACTAAATGATACGTAGGTGACTCTTTGCAGTAAATAGATGTGAGTATGCAAGGGGCGTGCAGGATGAATGGATGGAAATACTTACAGCACAAAAAAACTTTGTTTTAAACAAACACAATGTAAAGAGTATTAAAAGGAAATAATTCTGTCTCTTTTTTTGATATACATGCCCGTTGTATCTTGGAGTCGTATATGTCTATATAGGATAATTCCACTGCTACCTCTATATTGACTTTGTTTGAAGTGTATTTAAAGAGATGATAGAGTAAATAGTATATTGTGATATATTGACAATATGGTTTTTATATATAATTTTTTTTTTAAAAACTAAAAGAATGTTCTATTTCTATATTAGGTGTATAATTCTGGAGGAGAAATAAATAGTAATTGTCCTGAAGAAGGAGGCTACAATCACTTGAAACCTCCGAAACGCGTCGACGCATTATCTTTGTGTTAAATTCAGAAAGGGCACACAAATTATTTGAAATAAGGAAGTGAATCCTTACTCAATGTTGCCCATGAGGGGTCTGAATTAACTGCCACATGACAAAATGTATTGTCTTTTATCTTGAATAATTTTTCTCCTGTATGCTATCATGTTTTTATTTGTCTTTTTTAACTAAAGTGAAGATGTATTTTTTATATTGACCACATTATTGTGAAAATATCTTTCTATGCTAATAAATAGCTTGTTCTATTATAACTGTTTTTTGTGTGTAAGTGTTCCATCTATGGGAGTGATTGGTTGAATACTGAAATTAGGAGTTAGATGAGACGGAGTATTTGTCATAACCTCATGAGTGGTTGCCCAAAAAGGAAAGAATCTTTTTACTTTACAGTTACTGGGTGCTCTATTTCCTTTTTGGTTATTATTGAGCCCCTCTCTCTTTTTGTTTAAAACTACACGGTACAGCCAAGTGGCTGGAGAGTTTGTTGGTATATGTGATTATTTTTCAGTAACACATTGTTATAATCTAGAGAGCTTGCTGGTATATGTGATTATTTATTAGTAACACATTGTTATAATCTGTGGCACTATGGACCAATTCAAAACCTTTGGATTTACTGAGGACCAATTTAACAAAATAATTGGTGCCTCATCTAACAACTCTAATAAAATTGTAGTCATGACAGGTAACAATGATAAATGGGGTAATGTCATGAATTTAAAGAAAAAATCGATACGGACAGAACTCCATGCGGAATTTTTAGTCCAATATGCCAAATCAGGAGTTATACCCATAGGCCTTCAAGTTCGAAATGAACCAGGTTTGTTTACGGATAATACATTTTTTTTAGAAATCTGGACCCACATCGCCAACAGATGTAGTAGAGATTGGATTCTGCTAATTATAGAAACAGCGCAAGAGAGGGTTATTTTAGAGAAAGAAGAAATAGAGAAGTTAGAAAATGCCCTTAGAGAGATGTCAGGACTGGAGGATGCCAAAAAACGGTTAGACGATTTAAATCTAGAAATAGATAAATACAGAGAATACCTTATTAATAAAAAAACTATTAAATTAAGAAAAGATATCCATAAATTCAGTTTGGAAATGGTTTATCCCTATACTCAAAAAGATTATTACCAACAACCCAGGGAGGAAAGGAATTTGGAACAGAGACCCATTTATAAAAGAGGCCCCAACAAAGGGGTCACCTTCTCCGACACATCGGGCTCAAGTAGTGAAGAAGAAACTACAACGAACAAGGAGACTGGGGGACAAACAGGAGGATTTAATGGTGGGAACTCTTTTTTAGAAAATCGCCAAACAAGGGGAGGAAGAATAGATCGAACCCCATACCAATACAGGGGACGATATCAGAGAAACCAACACCAACAATATCAGGGAGATCAGAGAACAATGTACCAACACATTCAGGTCCCTCAAGACTATCCCAACACGAGGAGCCAGCGATATCGACATTAGACAAATCTAAAAGCTCAAAATTCCCCATTATTAATCTTTCGAGTTACACTCTGAACAAAATGGAACTAGAGGTTCTGGAAAAAGGGTTTACATTTGCACCCACTGCAAATGTCAACAAATTCAATTTGGAGAAAGACCTTAAGGCTTTTTTTCGCAAAATTAGACTAAGGGAATTCTTCGAAAATAAAGATTACAATCCACCGATAAATGTCTCGGGCCTTCGAGAGAAATCTACCTTTACACCGGCTATCACTCAAGTCGGAAAAAACGTAGAAGTTTTTGAAAAAACTGTGGAATCCAAAGTTAGACAAATTTTAAATGACGCCCACCCAGATACTAATAATATGTCTAAAGAATTAAGGAAAGCTATGATAAACTTAAAAAACAACTTACAGCTCACTATTAAGCCTGCAGATAAGGGTGGAGGTGTGGTCGTGTTCAACACAGATGATTATGACAAAAGGATATTACAATTGTTGGATATTAAAGAACACTATCAAAGAGTTCCGTTCTCTAAACTTGATTCTCTTCATCGAGAGGTGACGGAAACTGTCAATACTGCCTTAGATAATAGATGGATTTGCCATGCGGAACACAGTTTTTTAATTAACAAAAATGCTAGGACGCCTGCCATGTACGGTCTCCCTAAAATACATAAAAATTTAAGTAATCCACCGATGAGGCCTATAGTTAGTTGTATTGGTTCATTGCTTGAACCTCTGAGTCAATATGCGGACACTTTTTTAAAACCTTTGGTGATCCAACAGAAATCGTATGTTCGAGATTCTGCCCATATTATATCCATGGTAGAAGGTATGTCATTTAATCCGAACAACCAAATACTAGTGACCCTGGATATAGAGGCTCTGTACACCAATATACCCCAAGATAACACCATTGGGGTAATTGGTGACATCCTCGAGAACGCTGACCTAGGAGGAGCCAATCAAGGGTTCATCAAACAATGCATCACTCTGGTGTTAAAAAACAACATGTTCCTTTTTAAAGATGAGTTGTTTCTCCAATGCAAAGGCACGAGCATGGGGGCTACCTGTGCGCCGAGCCTGGCATGCTTATATGTGGCCAATTTCGAAGAGAGGCATGTCTTCAATGAGGCGGCGCCCTTCTTCGAGAATGTCAAGTTGTGGCGCCGCTTCATTGACGACATCTTCTTTATCTGGGAGGGCAATGTTGAAACCCTTGAGGAATTTTTGGACTGGTTAAACTTGGGAGATGAGAACCTTAAATTCACAGCAGCCTATGATATAAATAAAGTAGCTTTTCTCGACATTACCATTAAAAACATTGAAGGAACATTAGAAGTAGAATTGTATACCAAACCAACAGACAAGAACACACTCTTACATTATAAGAGTTACCATCCTCGATCTCAGCGGGATAATGTCCCATTTGGACAATTTTTGCGATTAAGAAAAAATTGTTCCAACATTGCTGATTATCTCAAACATGCGGACATCTTGGCTGATAAATTAAAAGACAGAGGATACCCAAAAAAATTAATCAAGAATTCCTGTAAAAGAGCACGGTTTTATAATCGTGAAAGTATGATATACCCAGAACCGAAGATTAGAGAAACCCAATCCTCGGCTGACTCCAAACTGGTATTTGTGAGTCAATTCTCCAATATCAGCAATAAATTGAAAAATGCAATCTATTCGAATTGGCACATTCTTAATGATGGTAAATCTAATAAAATTTCCAAACCAATTTTTGCCTTCAGACAGAATGAAAACATTCGTCATAATCTGGTCCATACCTATAGAGAGGTCAACCAGGATAACCAGACAACGATCAACGGTAACAGAGCAGTGGGCAACTATAAATGCAGTAACTGCTCAATATGTGAACATTGTATAGTCACGAAAGCTCTTACCTATAATAACTATACCATGACGGCTAAAACTCTCAACAACTGCAGAAGCAGGAGTTTGATTTACCTGCTCCTATGCCCCTGCGGTTTAGCATACGTGGGGGAAACTGGGAGAGAATTGAGAATACGTCTGCTGGAACACAGATCGGCACTAAAAACTGGTAAAATCAATGCCCCCATGGTTGAACATTTTATGGAATTCAAACATAAACATACTGACTTTTCATGGTACATTGTAGAAAAGATAAGTAGCTCAAAAAGAGGGGGAAATATAGATAGTAAACGTAAAAACAGAGAACAGTGGTATATTTCTACTCTTGACACGGTTAACAAGGGCCTTAACACCAGAGAAGACTGGATGAAATTAGTCACGTAATATACTAACCCTCTAACCCGTGTAGTGAATTCTCGATTTACTTTTTACATTCTTATTCGTACTCTGTATTCTTGACAGAGACAACTCAATATGAAATAGGTTGTATGGAAAACTATATTCCCTTGTCAAAACAGACTTAGATAGTTCCTCGATAAGTAGGGGTAATATAGCCATTCGCGCATTTCGTATGTGTTGCTGAATAGTACTAATATAAAAAACTTTGGGAACCCAGGACACACATAAAAGAGTGAAAATACGCTAGCGTGATGGGTTTATAAATAGATGGCGGCATTCTATCATCATAGAAATACCGTGTATTTTCTAACATCTTCGTATACACTAAGAAGACTGAGGTTGGTCATGATCAATAAAGTTTTTTGTTGGAAATCAGTAAAAATCGTGTTGAGTATTGGCGCGGAGAGATGATGTCATATTTTACTTACTATAAAAACTCGTCCCTTAAACATTGTCCGTCTTCGATATTTCCCGCGATCCAACAGACGCGGAAGTAGCTGCCCGGGAACGCAGGCTGTTGGACTCATTGAGGTATTTTGATACCACGAGAAAATCTGCACTATCTTAAAGCGTTATTTACCTCGTAGCTTAGTCGGTATTGAAAGATTTTTTAGGCATGCGACTATTAGTTCATATTATCTCTGAGCAACAAGACTCACTACTTTGTAGTATTATTTGTTAGTAACATTTCATGCCTTCACCGCTCTATATAGCTCGTACTGTTTGTTTGCCAAAAAAATTCTTTAGAGAAAGCGTGATTGGTCACATATAAACATAAACACTAACATATTTCAGTCTATATATACGAATCAAAATAAATTAGAATTGATATAGTGTTATCAGCTGATTATGAGTATCGTTACCTCCCAATCTGTAAGGGTACTGCGGAGGTGCAGACATATAGCTCTAAACTGCTTTAAGTGCCGTATTTCGCTTTACTGCTAAAAACTCCCTGACAGTGAGGATGTATTTCCACCTAAGAGTGGGATAAAACTGGAGGGGTACATTGGATATTAAGCAACATGTAGAACAACATATAATTAATTAGAGTTGTAATAATATCAAAGATATATATATATATATATATATATATATATATATATATATATATATATATATATATATATATATATATATTTTATATCTTTGTTGTCCCATTTATTATACAGCCACGAGTAATTATTACCCGGAGCAGTGAAAGAATCCCTATATGCGATTATACCCTCTAACTCACAGGTGAGCAGGAAAAACTTTAGAACTTTTGTTCGATCGAATATTTGTTCTTCTAGTTGATAGCAAGCGATTGGAATTTATTATAGCTCTTTTCTTAACAGGAATAATTGAAACGATAGACAGGAATCAAGGATTTGATATCTTCTCACCGATGATTGATCCAAGAGGTATTAAACCATAAACAAACCTCAATAGAAATCATAATTCTGTTACAGGGAGATTTGTTCCCCTGCCTATGAAATGACGTTTCTAAGAAATATGTTTATGCTTCTTGACAGCGTGGGGAACCATGAAAGATTGAGATAACCTCACTGTAGATCTTAACTGAAAACACCTCAGTGCGATTGCACAGGTGAGTTATACAGCAATTAATAACTAAATGATACGTAGGTGACTCTTTGCAGTAAATAGATGTGAGTATGCAAGGGGCGTGCAGGATGAATGGATGGAAATACTTACAGCACAAAAAAACTTTGTTTTAAACAAACACAATGTAAAGAGTATTAAAAGGAAATAATTCTGTCTCTTTTTTTGATATACATGCCCGTTGTATCTTGGAGTCGTATTTGTCTATATAGGATAATTCCACTGCTACCTCTATATTGACTTTGTTTGAAGTGTATTTAAAGAGATGATAGAGTAAATAGTATATTGTGATATATTGACAATATGGTTTTTATATATAATTTTTTTTAAAAAAACTAAAAGAATGTTCTATTTCTATATTAGGTGTATAATTCTGGAGGAGAAATAAATAGTAATTGTCCTGAAGAAGGAGGCTACAATCACTTGAAACCTCCGAAACGCATCGACGCATTATCTTTGTGTTAAATTCAGAAAGGGCACACAAATTATTTGAAATAAGGAAGTGAATCCTTACTCAATGTTGCCCATGAGGGGTCTGAATTAACTGCCACATGACAAAATTTATTGTCTTTTATCTTGAATAATTTTTCTCCTGTATGCTATCATGTTTTTATTTGTCTTTTTTTAATAAAGTGAAGATGTATTTTTTATATTGACCACATTATTGTGAAAATATCTTTCTATGCTAATAAATAGGTTGTTCTATTATAACTGTTTTTTGTGTGTAAGTGTTCCATCTATGGGAGTGATTGGTTGAATACTGAAATTAGGAGTTAGATGAGACGGAGTATTTGTCATAACCTCATGAGTGGTTGCCCAAAAAGGAAAGAATCTTTTTACTTTACAGTGCTCAGATGAATACAGAAAATTACAATTCCAAGATATCTGGGCTGTGAGCAAGAAAAGGAGAGCCCTGTGCAGGAGGAGGCAAAAGGTAGTAACGTTTCAGAGCAAACGTTTGTCACATTGTATTTTGTTATAGTGATGTAGATGCCACTCTGTGTGTACAGGCTTAAGAGTGGGTCAGGTAAAAATGATGATGTGAATTTGCACCTACACTGTTAATTGTCCATTTTTAATGGTTGTCTATGGATGTGTACACTTTGTAAAGATCTAGGGTCAGATGTATGAAACACTGGTCGCAAATACTGATCACAAATTGATACCTTTATTTTGCAACCAGCGTGGGATTTTGCAAACTGATCTATGTACTAATAGATCAGTAAACACAATTCTGAATTGTAGGAGCTTGCAATGCAACCTACTTCATCAGTATTCAAGAGGTAGATCCCAAATCACATGGATGGTGGCCTTCTGGGGCAGGAGAGCATCATGTCTGTGATTGCTTTTTATTTTATGTTTTTATAATGCAGACCCTTTTTCTTAATGGAATCGGGCTGATTTTAAAATGTATATTCCCAATATATGAATGGGCCCTTTCCCTTTTGCGTATGGGTTACAACCTCCTTTGAGATGTCCGTAACTCTTCCAATGTTTTGTGACCGGATTTCGGTTTGCAAAACACTGATGCACATCATACCGGTTTGGTATTTGGAGGGGAAGCCTACAAAACGCCCCTCCCAAATACTAAATCGGTATGGGATCACATACAACCAGCTGACAAGGACTTACCAATCGACTGCAGCAAACCAACCTAGGAAGAAATATGGAAAGCCATCAAACATCAGAGAAATGGGAAGGCAGCAGGACCTGACATCATTCCTTAAGGGGCACTCAAGGCATACATTGAAACATCAGTACACATACTCTACCCTCTTTTTTGAAGAATCTAGGAAGAGGAAAATGTGCCATCAGACTGAATGGAGGGATATCTCATCAAGATCCCCAAGAATTGTGACCTGAGTAACTGTGCAAACTACTGAGGGATAACTCTTCTATCAACCCCAGGCAAAGTATACAACAGAGTCATCCTGGTTTTCAGGAAGGTAGATACTGCACAGACAAGATTTCAACACTGTGCATCATCATTGAGCAGCCGATGGAATGGAACTCATCCCTCTATGTCAATTTCATCGACTATGAGAAGGCATTCAACAGCATGGACAGAGAGAGCCTTTGGAAACTCCTCTGCCACTATGGGGTGCCAGATACACTTGTAAGAATCATCAGGAACTCTTAAGAGGGAATTACCTGCAAGATAGTCCATAGAGGGAAATTCACGGAAACCTTCCAAGTGAGGACTTGAGTTTGCCAGGGCTGTTTGGTTTTGCCTATTCGATTTCTGCTGGCCATTGACTGGATCATAAAGACATTCACAGCAAGGAGAAGAAATGGGGTCCAGTGGACACCTTGGATGCAGCTTGAGGACCTGGACTTTGTAGGTGACCTAACCCTACTCTCCATACCCATCTGCAGGAGAAGACTGACAATGTGGCAGCCACATCAGCACAACTTGGCCTCGACAACCACAGGGGAAAAAACAGGATCCTATAGGCTTACACAGCCAGCACAACTGCAGTCACTCTTTCAGGCGATGCACTGGAAGAGGTTGAGGCCTTTAACTACATTGGTAGTGTCATAGACAAGCAAGGAGGCACAGATGACAACGTTAAAAACCATGTGAAATCGGTCCTTCTGTATAGAGCAGAAAGTTGGATGACAACAGTGACCACCACCAACAGACTTTCATCAACACCTTTGTGAGGTAAATCCTCCAAGTTTGCTGGCCAAACACCATCAGCAACAACGACCTATGGAAGCAGACTTTCTATCTCCCTGCTCATTAAGAAATCATAAAAAGAACCTGGGGCTGAAGAGGTCACACCCTCAGTAATGCCGCATCAAACACCACCAGGCACACCCTGACCTGGAACCCTCAAGGAAAAGGAAAAGGCCAAGAAACACCTGGTACTGAGGCCTCAAGGCTGACTGCAAGGAGATGCGTTACACAGGGAGTCAGACTGAAAGAAAAGACCAGGACAGAGGTGGCTGGAGAGTCCTGGTTAAAGGCCTACACCCCAGGAGGGATAGTAGTCATAAGTAAGTAAGTAAGTATGGGATCACAATCCCATTTTAGGAATTGGTAAATGTTTACAGGCTCCTAAATAGGATTTATACGTAAGATACAGCATTGCTGTGGTCACAAACTACAAATCACAGCATTTGCAACTGTAAAAATGCTTATTACATTGGTCCACTACTTCTGTTTTCTGGTGTTCCTCTCATGAATCAACATCCCTTCCTAAGATACAGGAACTGCATCAGTGCTTAATTTGTACAAAAATAAATTCCAGGACGTATATGGTATTTCCATGGAGGCCAGTGCAGCTTGCAGCACTCACTACCCTTGCCAGCGCTGCCAAATGCCATCCCGAGCCTTTGAATGCGACAATGTGAACTACTCAAGGACACCCACAGTTATAATTAATAACCCGATGTGCTGGTATTGTAATTTTTGTACTGTATATGTCTGATAAACACTCTATTGAGGCTCTGTGCTAAAAATAGCCAGAGCCACCATGTGGGGGAATGTCATAAACAAGTACGGTTGGTAAGAATTAAATGCTGGACCCGCAAACCAGCAAATACAGGCACAAACTAAGCACTGAACTGCATGGAACCCAGACTGAAATTGGCATGCGTGTATAGGCGAAAAACAGAGGATGTTTGAATTTTCATTTCTCACAGCTTTGTGGACTAAATAGAAGACCTTGAAGTACACATTTGCTTGGACTAGCTGATGACTTGAGAATTTCAGATGAAGAGAGGCAAAACTTCTACCCGGGCAAGAAACTAGCTTGAGTCAGCAGAGGCTCACAAGGGCAATTAAGTGTTTGGCTTGAGACATTCACTGCAGTGATTTTAGTGTTATGTTTGGCTGCAAATTTGGGCATGCCTGGGTTGTATATCTTCTTGATATCATACTTGACAGTGACTGTCACACAATATAATGACATGTGAACCATCATTTGGGCCATAGAGTTTCATTTAAATGGAGGGGAGCGGGTGCAGTGGATCAGAAGCTGTGGAGGTTCCAAAGTCCTAAGATGATTTCTATGGCCTTTTTCTTTTATTTGTTTAGTTCATGTGCTCCCATTGCTGTTCTTTCTGGAAGGAGTAGAACGGAACGGTGTGAATCATCATTGTATTTCTAGTGATTCAAAAGTAAGACAAAGCAATTAAGGATTTGCATGAACAATTTCAAGAGAATTTGTATGTCAGATACCAGTGGCTGATATAGTGAAACCTCTCAATCTTCTGAGTCACCAAGTTGGGTGAGATTGAGTGGTTGTGGCTGGGGAGTCCACTGAAATCAGTAATGATGAAAAACATATAAGCGATGGAGGTTTTCCAGGTATGTGATCATAAATAAGTCCTGCAACTCTGACAGGCTCTAAAAGAGAGTGAGTTGAGAGGCGGGAATAGTGGTATCATTGACCTCCACCCAAGAAGGACTCTGCCTTTAAAAGTGGTTAGCTTTGGTTTGCAATCCATTAGTTTAAGCAAATTAACGCTGTTTAAAAATTTCTTCCTAAATCATGCACCAATATATATATTTTTAAAGACAAAAATATGCAAATCGAGAACAGACTTCTATTCTATTCCACTCTATTCTATTCTTGGCATTTCTTAGGCGCATGGCTACCCAACGGGCCTCCTATCACTAACAGATCATACCAGCATCAATATCCTCATCAAATTAAGTGAACAACAAGGTATTTAACTGCTTCTTGAAATGTAGTTTATCCATAATTCGAGTACCAAGTAAGCAAAAGATCTACCTCCACTCTAGATCTGTTGATCTTGGCAACATTTAGTAACCATAAACAGGGGAACATAAATTTGTTTCAGGAAGATAAGGACAAACCAAGTGATGTAAAAGCCCTGGGCCCTTGTTATGTAAATCCTGGTGGGCCATGCAGAGAGCCTCTAACTGTATCCTCTTAGGAACAGACAGTCAATGCAGAAAGGCTAATGCAACAGGAACCAAATCATGTTTAGGTATCTTCAACAATACCTGAACGGCTCAATTTTGTACCACTATTAGTCTTCTTATAACATACTGAGGACTACTAAGGTAAAGCAAGTTTCCATAATCCAATCATGATAGCACCAATCCCTGCACCACTGCTCTCCGTGCAGAAGTGGGTAGCACTACCAACATTTTTCTCAGTGTCATCAGCAGACCAAAACAACCAGCTGATATCTTCCTAGCCTGAATATCCAGGGTGAGCTTGCTATCTATCCATATCCCCAGACTTTTTACAGCTGCTTTCGCGGTAGCATGATCGCCTAGAGAGTCTGACCAGAGCAACTCAATCCAAGGATTCGGGTTGTTTCCGACTACTAGTACCTCAGTTTTGTCTCTGTTTAGTTTTAGGTAACTGGCTGACATCCATTCTTCTACCTTATTTAGGCAAACGTTCAGCTGATTAGAAAATGTCGCTGTGTCAGGGGTGAGTGAGATGACAATCTGTCTGTCTTCTGCATATGACACCATTGAAAACCTGTGTTAGTACAGAATTTCTTCCAGGGGGCGGGCATACAGATTGAATAAAGTGGGGTATAGTGAGGACCCCAGGGAAAAACACACAGTTTAGGGGGTATAATTCTGACTAGAAAGGCTCTTCGTAGGCTTGTAAACTTCTGCCATTAAGAAAAGAGGCAAGCCATTTCAAGGCTAAACTAGTTACCCTGGCCTCCTCTAATATGTGTAATAAAATAGGGTGAGATACAGTACAAAGGCTACAGTGAGATCTCATAGTATTATTGCAGCTAATCCACCTTGATGAAGACTTTTTTCAGCTCTTCTATAACAGCTAAAATTGCTGTTTCCATACTATATCCTGGACAGAAGCCTGTTTGAGTGAGATGAAGTGTCTTATGGTTTTCCAGAAATTGCAACAAGTGTTAACAAATGTTTTCAGTATTTTGGGTAGGCTGACCTTTATTGGCCCAACAGGAGCTAGTCGCATAGACTATATCCTAGTAGATCTTAGGCTGTGGCCCACACTGCTCCACATGTCTATAATTAAGAACAGCTATAGCGACCACAACCCTCTCAGTCTGGAGTTAGTTTCTCCTTGGGAGGGGAAAGATAGTACCCTTACGAGCAACTTGATTATGAAAGAGGTCTTAGCCAATAATGATAAGCGTCATTTTAAGTGGCCCATGGTTCTTAGGGATTAAATTAAACTTAGCGAAGTCAAGCAGGACCTATCGAATCGGCTGGTAGAGATCCAATCCCTCTCAGAGGCTGAAGGAGAAGTGGAGGACATTAGCAAGTTTTTTGAACAGCGTACTGCATATTTTTAGTGAACTCCAAACGTACAAATCATAGCGTTGGGGGTTCAACCAGGGTAATCTCATGGATTTCATGTGAGTGTAGATTCCAAAAATGTCAACTATTTGTAGCCATTAAAAACAGAATCATTACCCTTAGTACGGGAATTACGGAGGTCATATAAATCAGCTATAAAGGAGGCTAAACGGAAGTGGGATGAGGATAAGTGGAAGCAAATCATGGAGGCATGCTCCATGAAAAGATTTTAGGAAATTCTAGTCTCTGGTGGCAAAGGGCAACTTGGGAAACCAATCTGCACTTGTCAATATTATAACAGCTGGGGATTGGCAGGAGCACTTTGGGGCCCTTTATTCGTCCATCATAACTTGCACTAAAGGGATGCCCCCTTTAGATTTACCATCTAATTGAGTGAGGGTTCACTTCACTAAGGAAGAAATAGAAACCTTAATTGAATCTATTGTAGCTGCAAAATCCTCAGGACCTGATGGAATTCCCGGTAATTTGTTTCGACATGATAAAAGTAGTTGGTCAAACTACATGTTGTCACTCTTTAATGCCATCGCAAGGGAAGCACGAATCCCTGAGTCTTGGGAGGGAGTTGAGGTTGTACCAGTCTTTTAAAAAGGGGATTGTAACAACCCGGCTAATTACAGACTTATAAGCTTAATAGACTTCATCTAGAAGGTGTTTAGTCGTACCCTTTTAACCAGAATACAAGACTGGATGACTAAGGGAAATATACTAACACCACGTCAAGCAGGCTTCCGACAAAATACTGGGACAATTGATCAGCTCTTTAGATTCATTCTCCTTTATTCGAAAGTGGTGGTTCTGGGCAAAGGGGGTCTATACGTAGCCTTTGTAGATTTTAGACCAGCTTTTGACCTTGTGCCACGTGGGAAACTCTAGGAGGTGCTGAGAGATATGGGGATGCCCATGGAGATCCTGGCACTGGATGTTCGTCTTCATGGCTACAACTATGCCAGGGTGCACTGGGGTAATCGCGGCCAAGTGACCGACCCCATTATTGTAAACAGGGGGGTTGGAAGGGCTGTGTGTTGGACCCCACATTTGTCTCGCTTTACATCAACCAGGTTGTGGATTTATTAGCCAGAACCCCAGCTGATGCTCCTTCTCTGGGGAAAATGAAGATCACTACACTTCTCTTTGCGGATGACACGCTCCTAGTTTCAAAAACTCCCAGTGGATTACAGACACTACTAAATCAATTTAAAGTGTTCTGCGATGAGAGGGGGTTATAAATAAATACCAGTAAGACTAAATTAATGATGCTTAACCCACATAAAGCTTTTAAAGGTTGTTTATTTCTAAATAACATTAGTCTGGAGTGGGTATGTAGCTTCAATATCTGGGCGTAAAATTCCAAGGGAATGTCCTGGAAGCACCATTTGACTAAGACCAATTGGAAATTTAGACAGATATGTGGTGCCCTGAGAAAGGAACATTCAGTATCCTATACTAAACCGGTTGCTCCAACCCTAGAGATTCATAAAGGCAAACCAGTAAGCAGTGCTCTGTGCTGGGATGAGCTGTGGGGGCTGGAACAAATGGATGATCTCATAGCTACTGAGAATAAGTACCTGAGGAATTTAGTCTCCCTTCCGCCAAGTACACCACTACTTCTTCTTAACTTAGATATGGGGGTTAAATCTATAAATGATCTTGCCAGACTACTTCCTCTTTTGTTTTGGCAGAGATTACTTTCAACCCCGGATTTGCACCGATATGCCTCAGCCTCGGAAGAAGTCTGTACCCTAGACATATATAAGAAGATAGGCTGGATAAGGAATATCAACATTTTATTAAAAAAACATTGGGTTAAAAGGTGGCTGCACTCATTACCAATATCTCCCCACAAAAAAAAAACTAAAATCTGGACAGTGAACAAACAACATCTTGTACTGTTTTAAGGCATATAAATGCGTTAGCTTATAAAAGAAGAAGGCTTGAGCCATAATGACTTAATGTTTTATAATTTTTTTTATCTTTTAACATAATTGATTCTTAATTGATAGTCTTTTCTTTTTATATATTTTAGTTTATATGTAAATTGTGATTATGTTTTAATGTGCTGCTCTGATGAAACTAATGATTTATCAATGTTAATAGCAACAAGTTTTGAGGTCTGCAGACCGAAAATAAAGTTCATTATTTGACTCGTACAGCCTAATGTTACCAATGCTAAGAATATGCGACCGGGAAGGAATATGATAGAATTACCACGTCAGGCAGCGGGACCGAACCTGGGGCCTCAGGTTGGAGAACGCGGCCGAGGCTAGTGGAGCTAGGCTTCGAGGGAGTGGCACACGAGACCAGTGGCAAGGGCTAATTCCCAAGAAGATAAAATTAGCATTCTGAAGGATCTGTTTAGCCAGAATATCTGGGAGCGCTTGTAGAAACTGAGTGGCTGAGCCAAGAGGACGATATGCCAATATCCCTGAAAAGGTGATAACAGGAGAGAGGTCCGTGGAAAAGAAAAGACTCTTCCAACCTGGAATATAAGAGGAGGTTTCCTTATAAATGATGACAACCCTGCTGCTAAACTTTATTTTGTCGATCACTCCTAGCTATAGCATATCCTTGTGGAAGACCCAAATTGCATCTGCCGTGGACTCTTCCGGAGCCATGTTTCGGTACGGCGTCTCTAGTCTTTTTTTTAGTTTTATATAGCGCAAACTCGACCCGAAGGTATAATAGCACTTTACATGAGCCCTAGCTGCGCTACAGACAGACACATTAATTTTGTTAGGCAGGGGAGGTTAAGTGATTTGCCCAGAATGACAGGATGGTAAGAGTCCCTGCCGAGACGTGAACCCAGTTCCCCAGGTTGACCACTATAGCCACTAGGCCACATCCTCTCCTCTAGTTGTCTCGATAATGGACAGTGGCCCTGAACATGGCTGAGTGCCGATTCAAGCGTCAGGGGCGGCTCTAGGCTCATGGTGGCCCTGTGCAGGGAGCGCAGGTAGGGGGCCCAAGAAGAGGGGGTCCGGGCGGGGCGGAGCTCAGGAAGGTGTTTTAATAAAACGTCCAGAAAAGGCATGGTAACAGAAAAACGACGTTTACTTTTTGAGTGCTCATCACTTGGATACTTTGTTTTAGAATCTGGGTCTCTAGAGGGACCCCTTTCAACAAGAAAAACACGTTGCGCGTCCGTAAGAGAGTTCGGCCACAAAGTAGGATCCCTCCAATCACATAAATCATATTCAGAACACGGGTCTGTAACATGGTCTTGCTCTTTGGCTTCCTCTTCAATACCAGCATCATCCGTCTATAAACTCTGAACCTCCTTCAGAATGCCAGATGTTGATGGACCGATGAATGATGTTTCAGTTTCTCTGTCTGAGGGTCTTTTGTAATAATCCTCATCCTGAGTTGGTAATTGCTACATGTTTGTATCAATTTCAGAGTCACCTTGTTCATTTTCATTGGTCTGCTCATGAGTATCATTCTGCTCATGGATATCATCATTTTTTTGTTCTTTATGGTCGTCAGCGCCTGTTTTACCTAGTGCATCAGCAGTACTCTGGCCAGAGGATTCTCCATCTTTAGGTTTCCCTTGGGTGATAAAGTTCAGGATTGCTCCTTCCTGTGACTCTATGAAAGCCTGCTGAGCCACCTTTCTCTTTCGTTTCGAATAACCAGATTTGTGTACTCGAATTCTCTTCATTTTGCTTGCAATGCAGCGGGCGAGGCTAGCAGTGGGTAGGGAAAAAAAAGAAGACAATCAGCAGTGGCGGCTGCTGAAAGATTTTGATGTGTCATTTTTATTTTCTTGCAAAAACAACAGTTGATGGACAGAATGCAGAACAATGTCATACATTCACCCCAGTACAGAGATCTGGGCCTAAATCCATCGTTTTTTTGCTCACCACACCACCATAGTTCAGACATGGCCATATGCAAATCAGCCTTGACCCTGTGCCTCATGGGAACAGTCCAGCCCGAACTGCCAAGCCATGTCTTCCCTGGACTACACAATGAAGGACCAGCATACCTTAATGAACGAGGGAATTTCCACCAACCTACCAGGAAAATATGTTCCAGAACCATCTCCCTAGCAGCCACCCAATGCAGCCGCTGATAAAACAGTGGAGGCCGCTACTTCTCCCACCTGGCAGTGAAGACCTGAAAACCCTCCCCCTGCACCTCAGAGCCTCACCATCGCTCCAGCAGTTCAGGAAGGACCACAAGACCTCGCTGTTCAACCAACAAGCAGCATGATCCAGCAGCATGAATCCCACACCGCCTCGAGACCCTTATGTGTGAAGCAGCTGAGCTTTACAAACCCTGACTGATTGATAGTAATTACCCTTCCCACTACATGTATGACACATTATGAGGACTAGCCACATATGGAAGGTTTATTTGAAGAGTGTTATAAAACTATAGGGTAGATCATGTGACTTGGCATACAAGGTCTGTTTTCTCAGTCCACTGAGAACAGTAGAGCCTGGAGAATAGTTCATGATCTATTTGGGATGTGACCTTAGCAGGAAGAGAGTAAGCTACCTTGAAATCATGGCACACAGAGACCTGTCTCAGTACGTCACTAACTGATCCTGAAGACAGCCTACAGATAACCAAAGACTCGTCCACTTTACCACATTGTCAAAAGACAAAATACAATATATTTAATTAAGGTTTCTTGTATAGTGCCATATTCCAGCAACCAGTTCTGCTCGCTTTACAGAGCACCTATTAAACAAGGATTAATTACAGTGAGTCCTAAAGCTATGAAAAGGCACTAGAGGTTCACTGAAGCAAAATTATGTGCAAGGAACATCCAGTCAGGAGACAACTTTCAAGCAGACGTACGAATCACTAGCACAGCGTACCAACGACCCCATGGGCTGTGGCATAAGCAAGGAAAATGGCCCCTTTGGCTGCTGCTCAGGAAGTAAAATATAGCAATTATCAGGGTTCAATGGGCCCCTGAGGGTTTTGGGTCTCAGTACCACTGTACTTGCTGAACCAATGGTAACTATGCCCCTAGTATGGACAGAGAAGGCTGCTTCACCAATTGCAAACTGAGGACTAGTTAAACTAGTTTTCTCTGCTAGTCACATGACAAGCACTGGAATGTAATTAAAGAAATGATCAAGAAGCCAGTCTCCTACCAAGGTCTCTGCAAAAGGGCATTAGATTGAGTTAACATGGGTAGGCACTGCCATCCTATTCCAGGCATCCATCCATAGGTGCTTGCATTTCATGTCTGCCTCAACACCATATAAACAGACATAACCAAATGCCAAGTACATTCGAACACTCGATGTTTTAAAAGATTTGTGCAGGCAGATCCACTCATTAGATCACAAGTATCAGCTTCATACTCTGTTTTCATGATTGTTGATAAGTAATTGTAATCATTTTAATGAATCCTTAACATTACGTCTAACACCTCGTACCCTGCTCTCCTCTTCCCCCCAATACGACCGTGCCTCCCAACTTACACCTCCAAAAGTCACCATGCCTCCCCTCAGCCACAAGTAAACACCGCCCCTGCACTCCTGACTCACATTTCCCTCAACATACAGCGCCGATCTGTACCACTCCCTACCCCTGGCGCACGGTGACCACCTCTCCAACCCGCGCCCTCTCCGAGATGAATCGTGAGAGAGAGGCTCTCTCTCACGATTCATCATGCCCTCCCTTCCCATGACCACCAGAATACCTCCAGCTCGCCACCTCACATGGCTTACCTCCACCCAGACCCAAAGCACACACCATCTACAATAACATCCTCACCCAACCTTCCCCACGCCCCCGGCTCCTCACCCCCACGGGCTGGGATACATTCCTATGCCTCATCTGCCCTCCTCCCCAGGGCTCCCCACACCCTCGTCCAATGGCTCACCTTCCCTCGGGTTCACTCTGCAGTGGCACACGCTGACCTCCTCACTCCCCCTCCCCATGCCCTGACCCTCGGGCTGCTCACCTCGCAGCTGGCACCAAAGGTTGCACACTGGCATGCTATTCTCTGCAAGGCGGCCTTTCTTGCCCAGGGTCTCTAGGCGCGCCGGTGCATGGCCTCGGCCGGTCTCGGTGACGCACGCCGGGCACGGGTGCTGCCACCCCTCCTGCCGCCAGTGATGCATGGTGCTTCTGTAACCCCTTCGCTGCAGGACTCGTGGGCACTGCGCATGCGCGCGCATGCGAGCCTCCGGAGGTGCCAGATCTGGACTATTAAAACAAGCTCGATTCTCCTGGAAAAAAAGTTCTAAACAAGCACAAGACCTACCAGAAGAGCCCAAAACAAGGCCGACCCCACACAAAGACGAGACTGGGTTAGAAAGGAAAAGAGTATAAGAACAACCATTCAGCGTGCATCACATTAGATTTAGCACGCCTCAGTCGTTCATGCGCCAAATCCCTGCCAGGGGCCGCCACGAATATGTATTGTATCCGATTCCTCGTGGTGGCCCCTGGGGTTTGGTGGCCCTGTGCAGGTGCACAGCTTGCACATGCCTAAGGCCGCCCCTGCAAGCGTACAGTCAACAAACAGGTTGCAATTCCCTAATCATTCTTAATAGGACTTCCTTAGTAAAGGGAATGTGCATGAAATTGCTATGGCTGCTTACGTTTTTCAAAAGTGATAAAACTGCTTGCACCCCTTTCTCACATCTCCACCCAAGAAAACAGAATAAAACAAATGAAGACAAATTCAGGCACTATATTTGTACGAAGTTCATAAAATGCTAAAATACGAACCTGGAAGAATGCGCGTCTGCGCCCGACTGCTCATTTTATGGTGTGCCAGAAATAACCACTAGAGCGCTTACAAAAATGGTGCCTCTAGTTGTCTCGACAATGGATACTGAAAGTGAATGCAGACGCGTGCTAAATTCAATCTACAATGGATTAATTTAACATAAAGTAACATTTTTGATCTCCATCAATTTTTTTGTTTATAAGTTGGAACCACTGCCAAATGATCTGTGGTCTCCTTGAGGGAATCAACGCTCGCCCAACCAATGGTTTAAAAGCAGTGCCCACCCACCCCCAGGGCCACCAATAAGGCGTGCCACGAAACCTAGACAGAAAACAAGGTACAGTCACGACTGTGACCGGTCTGACATGGCAAGTCAAGGGCATCCTTCTGATGAAATGGAAAAATACTAGGCTATATGTCAACAAATGAATCTGCACTTTGCAGTCAAATATCTCTAAGTTTAGCATGCAACATGGAATGGGCTTTCTCAATACCATGGCAGGGCCAAAGTTCTTGAATAAAAACATTATTTCAATATTGTTTTATAGGCAGTCTAGCCTTGCATTTCGTAAAATAGATTTGCAAATTAGACTGACCTCGCGGGGTGCAATTCATGAGTCAAAGCTGCACCCCACTCCTCGGTATAGGGTCACCTTCAGCCTCTTTGTGAATGATGCTGCATGGGAATGATTGTATGATCTGAAAATAGGATAAGGTTTGTAACAGCTAAATCAATGGGCCATATAAATCAAACTTGTAGAATTCTTGTGATTTTGATCTTATTTTGCTCCCTGAATTGAAAATAAGTTCTTTCAGAGCGAGTTTGTCTTCATAAATCATGAGAGGACAGATATGTTGTCCCTGAGATGTTCACAATGTTACTGGTTTCTCATTCACTCAAAATACAATGAGGGTAGGTCAGGCGCAAATTGCAGAATGTTGCGACAGTTCTGACATAATGTGGGACATTTACAACCCACTTTTTTTTCTCTCCTAGCCCTAAAGCATCAAGGTGCTTTAATGACAGTTAGCTACTGTAAATGTTCCCTCCTGTAGCAGAAAAGGCATCTCATTAATAGGCCTGGGCTAAATTTCCGTTCCGCTTGCGGAAATTGCGATAATTTGACATTTTCGCGTTCCGCGGAGAGCGCGAAAATGTCAAAATTTCCGCATTCCGGAGCTTAGCGATAATTTATTTCTTGCTTGCGCTGTAAAATAATACATTCTCGCGCATGCGCGATCCTCTTACCTGAATCCCCGAATTCGCCGACAAGTTTTCCTGATCCGGTCGCGTTCTCCACGAGATGTTGGATTGTTGGTAGGCATTTGCGCTGTCTCGCGACAGTTCGCGCCCGCAGTAATGTCATTGGTCGCGCGATCACGTCTTTCTTCTCGCGATCATGCACCGTGAGAAGAGTGAAAACAAGATGGCCGCGCCCGCGAGCAACCGCATGGGTAAGTTGGTGAGCCGCGACCACGCAGAAAATACCTCGATCGGGCGGGAAAAAAATTTCCGCATCTTCGCGATATTTCCGCGTGTTTGCGGAGATTTTTAACATTTTCGCGATATTTTGCGAAAGTCACTTTCGCAAATTCCACCCACCCCTACTCATTAAGAAGGAGCTGCTGTCCTTTTCCTTCTGTAACATGAATCAAGAAGAATCATTCATGAGAAGAATGTCTCAAAGCGCCATTTTGTATCTGGTGCCACCGTTGGACCCAGGCATCCCAGGCTCAGGGGCAAGGCCGTCAGTGTATCCAAGAGAAATGAACTCTGGGCCTCATTTAGAGTGCTCCGATGGGGGTGGTAATTACAGATAACGACAGCAGGAGCTCAGCACGGGCCCGACCCAGAATCCCTCCCTTCGGGACTTCGCAATTGATGTTTGCAAAGCACCAAAAGCAAGGCATTTCCATCTTCAGGTCTGAGACGCAGTATAGTGGTTTACATCCATTGCTCAACAGAAACACATTCAAGGGAGAGATCAGTGCAGAAACCAGACCTGATTCTGACATCTCACTGTGGAATGCATTCTTGATTATGACTAGTTTACAAAACACCATTATTGGGGGCAACTTTTAGTCATCAAGATGAAGGACCCTCAATATTTGTGTATTTTAAGGTACAGTCATACATGTACTTTATGGAAGATGAGTCGTATGTAAAAGTGCAATCAATGCAAAGCTTTGAATAAAAGCCCTTTATTTCCATAATGTGGAGAAGCTGTCTATCTGACTCTGACTCCATCTTCGAACTGGTAGATGAGAATCAAAGAGCTGCTTTAAAGAGAATAGAGTTAAGGAAGAGGCCAACAGAGTGGTTTATGTTGTGTGGAAACTAGAATAAGCAGGTGATCTCAGTAGAACACTGAATATATCTTGGACCATAATTATGACTCGCCTTTCCAGTATGGGCACGTTTTAAACATGGCTTTATTCTAAGGTTCCACTGCACATCCTGTTGCCTTGCTCACCTGCTTTCCTACGTATCCATTTTGTGACAGGGGTTTGGCTCTGTGAATACAAGCCTGAGAACTCTTAAGATTAAACATTCAAATCCAGTGTCCAGGCTTCAGACTAGTTTGTCTTCTCTCTTAATTGGTGACATTTTACTTACGTCATTTCCAGCCCCCATTCTTTAAAAAATCACCCATCCTGCTTCAGTTGTTGACCTCGTTTCCATTTGGTAGAGCGTTGAAAAAAGGGGCAAAGATTAAGATGAGGATGCGGTATGGATGACATATAAATTCTAGATAAAGGTAAGAGAGAATATTACTGTAAGTCTGGGTAGAAGTCAGATTATTTTTTTGTCAACGAGATTGTCTTTGGATGTGAGAGAGAACGGTGGGAGGTCAATCAATCAAGTAATTTGTAAAGCGCACTACATACCCGTGAGGGTTTCAAGGCGCTGGGGGTGGGAGGGGGGGCTGCTGCCATTGGTCGAAGAGCCAGGTCTTGAGTTGTCTCTTGAAGGTCAGCAGGTCTTCGGTTTGTCGTAGATAGAGGGGGAGGGTGTTCCAAGTCCTGGCGGCGCGGTGGGAGAAGGATATGCCTCCGGAAGTTGTTCTACAGATGCGCGGGACCGTGGCGAGGGCGTGGTCAGCAGAGCGGAGTTTCCTGTTGGGTGCGTAGAAGGAGAGTCGATTGTTGAGATAGGCTGGTCCGGTCTTGTGTAGTGCCTTGTGTGTGTGGATCAGGAGCTTGAAGGAGATTCTCCTGTCGACGGGGAGCCAGTGCAGGTTCCTCAGGTGGGGGGTAATGTGGTCGCGGCGCAGGACGTCAAGGATCAGGCGTGCAGAGACGTTCTGGATTCTCTGCAGTCTGTTGATGAGTTTGGACGGTGCTCCGGCGTAGAGGGCGTTTCCGTAGTCGAGTCTGCTGCTGACTAGGGCCTGGGTGACTGTTTTCCTTGTGTTTGTCGGGATCCATCTGTAGATCTTGCGGAGCATGCTGAGGGTGTTGAAGCAGGTGGAGGAGACTGCATTGACTTGTTTGGTCATGGTGAGTTTCGAGTCAAGGATGACTCCCAGGTTGCGTGCGTCGTCGGTGGGGGCCAGGGGGGGTCCCCAGTGATGTGGGCCACCAGGAGTCGTCCCAAGCAGAGGGGTTGGGTCCGAGGATGAGGATCTCCGTCTTGTCTGTGTTCAGTTCAAAGCGGCTATCCTCCATCCAGTTAGCGACGGCTTTCACTCCCTGGTGGAGGTTGGTTTTGGCGGTGGGAGGGTCCTTGTTGAGGGAGAGGATCAGCTGAGTGTCGTCGGCGTAGGAGATTATGTTGAGGTCGTGCTGTCGGGCGATGCGTGCTAGTGGTGCCATGTAGACGTTGAACAGCGTCAGGCTGAGGGAGGATCCTTGAGGGACGCTGCAGATGATCTTGGAGGTATCGGACCGGAACGGGGGAAGACAGACTCTCTGAGTTCTGCCAGAGAGAAAGGAGGTGGTCCAGTCCAGGGCTTTCTCCCGGATCCCTGCGTCTTGGAGTCGCGTGCGAAGTGTGTGGTGACAGACGGTGTCACAGGTGGCGGAGAGATCCAGGAGGATGAGGGCCGCCGTCTCGCCGTTGTCTAGAAGGATCCTGTTGTCGTCTGTGGCGGCGATGAGGGCGGTCTCGGTGCTGTGGTTGCTGCAGAATCCTGATTGGGACGGGTCCAGGATGTTGTTGTCTTCGAGGTGACCGGTGAGCTGGGTGTTGACTATCTTCTCGATGACCTTTGCTGGGAAAGGAAGCAGGGAGATGGGTCGGAAGTTCTTGAGGTCGCTCGGGTCCACCTTGGGTTTCTTCAGTAGTGCGTTAATCTCGGCGTGCTTCCAGTTCTCAGGGAAGGTGGCAGTCTCGAAGGAGAGGTTGATGATTTTGTGCAGGTGGGGTGCAATGGAGTTGCTGGTTTTGTTGAAGATGTGGTGCGGGAGAGGGTCGGACGGGGATCCGGAGTGTATTGTGCCCATGGTCTTGATTGTGTCCTTGATGCTCACGTTGGCCCAGGTTGTCAGGGTGTCATGGGCGGTGGGGTGCGGTGGGTCCGGTGTGGTGAGGTCTGCAGGAGTCGCCTGGGGTTTGAAACTGTCATGGATGTCGATGATTTTCCGGTGAAAGAAGGTGGCAAGGGAATCGCACAGGGCTGTGTGATAAGGTACATTTCTGAGCAGTTGCATCAGTAATGAGTGTTTCAATCAACCTACAGGGTTTGTGGGATTATGCCGTTTGGTACTGTACCTAATGAAGGAAAACTCAAAATGCCATTTAACAAATGGCACAATTCACCTTAAAGTCATGGTTGGATCTCTACAGTGAGGTATTTTAAAACGGGATAGTGCAAATCCGATGATATCTGTGTGCATCTTGAATGGGCAAAACGTTTGTCTGAAGGCAGGTGACTGAAAAATCTTGACATGGTCAGTGAACGTTCATATTAGGCCCTGATTACAAGTGGGTCGGTAATTCCAATTGCGCAGGGTTTGTAACTATAGTGTGGAGTTTACTACACCTGGCAATTACTGTAAATTCCTAGTAATTCCGGTGGCATACAGATTTTGGTGCATAAGGCCATTTTTGTGGCCAACCCCTAAATGTGCAATCAGTCTCACATCCAATAGAAACGTTTTTATTAAATTCAATAATTATCCAACGGGGCACTCGCATTCATGAATCTAGTTGTTCAAAACATAAAGAAAAATGCCTCTGTGTGTTACTCCTTAGACCCTATTCATGCTAATGCTGCAGGGCTATGCGTCTACAAATACTACCAATGCCTTCCACTTAAGCAAATCTCAGCCCAAGTCAGTAGTGGTGGTACGCTGAGTATTTAATTATGTGCTGTCAGTTGCCAGTCCGTCTTGACATCAGTTGGTGGCCTGTTTGAGGTGGAATGGTGGGCTTGAAGGGCATGAGTTGGTTGGACGCCTTGTGCTGCTTTAATTGGTGGTCTCAGACTAGGTCTGAGAAGACAGATGTTTACTTTTTGGAGTTACCCAAGATGACTTCTAGGTGGCTCCATGTCTGACAAGCAGAATCTGCAGAGAGGAAGAGTACCCCTCATGGTGCCTCTCCAAGGTAAAGCTCAGACTATTGGCCATTGTTAGAATCCGGGGTCTCTGGTTGGCGCAGGTATGCACTTGCGACAAGCAGGACCCTTTCCTCCAAGTCAGGGCGTAGGATTACCTCTTTAAAAATAACCCCTGCTCACCCTCTAGGTAACGTGGCGCGAGCAGTCAGGCTAGATTTCCAGAGGGCATTAGGTTAAGCATTCAAAGTGTTCCACACAATAACCACCAACCCACCACACAGAGACACAAGACTGTATTTATGTAAAAATAAAGTTCTTTATATAAAAGATTTCTTTAAGTAGGCTTTCAAAAATACAGGTCTTCACTTAAATAAGGTTCCAGTTACTTTCAATGCTTTTAGGCAGTCCACAGTTCTTAAAATGGCACTTTTCAACTTAAAATAGGCTTCTTTGGTGCCTGTGCGCTTCGTAGCGCCTCCGGTACGCTTCGTATGAGGTTTTGAACGTGTCTTGCCGTTTCTCACGCTTCCCGCGTGAGCAACGTCCTATATATTCAATGGAGTACGGGCCGTACCTTCACGGGTGCCTTGCACAGCTGATACGAAGTGTGCCAAAGTTCACGCTTCACGCGTGAACAGCGTAGCGGTACGGCAGCGCCAGTACGGCCCGAACAAAGCAACAGACGGGTCGTACTAGCGCGCGCAGCTCACAGTACCTTTGTTCTTTGGGGAAAATCGCCGTCACAGCCTCAGGGGTCCACAGAGGAGTGTCCCACGTTGCGTTGTCTTCCCTCCTGGTCAGTGGGCGGCGATGCTTCCTGGGGCACTTCGGAACGCTCCCAGGCACACAACGAGGTCGGCAGAAGGAGGGGCCTGCCGGGGGTGATTTCTAGCGCGTTGCAGCGCTGTCAGCTTCGCTCAGGGGATTAACGGTGCGTCGCAGGTCCTCACAGGGGCTTCCACGGCCAGGGGGGTCGCAGAGGCTCGGCGCTTGGAGCCTGATCAGTGTCTTCTTTGCTGTGCGAGCTACGGCTCGGGAGGCAGTTGCTTGCTGTGCTCGGGCCAGGCAGGCCTTTACTGTGCTCACAATAGTCCCAGTGGCAGAAGTCGCGGTACTCAGATGAGGGGCACACAGATTCGCTGAGGTCAGCGGTTTGCAGAATCACTTCCAGCAGCTTCTCTTCTTCTTGGGGAAAGGTAGCGCCCACTGTTCCTGGGGCGCAGTTCAGGGGGCAAGTTCACAAGCAAGCCCTTGGAGATTGTTTGATAAGCACAATGTGAATTCAAAGTCTTTCAGTCTTTTCCTCCTCTCCTTCAGCAGCAAGGCACCCACCGCAGGCCAGTCTCTCAGGCTTAGAGACAGTACTCCTCCATGCACCTTTCCCAGGTCCTTCTCTTCGGGCAGAGGTTCTTCTTGGCGCAAACAGGATCTGATTTCTTAGGAGCAGGGCTCCTTCTTTTATAGCACAATTCTTTTGTTCTTTGTCGCCAGGGGGCCTGGGCCTGGCTCAGTCCAGTTCTGGAGCACTTTGTTGTGGTGACTCTGCTCTTTCCTTTCAGCAGCAGGGCAGGGACATCAGCCGCTCCACAGGGGGCGGAGCCGGCATTGTGGTGGCAGAGCACAGGTCTATTCAGAGTCAAAGGTGTACTCCTCCCACCCATCCTGGTGTAATCTCTCTACCCACCACCTGGCAGCCAGCCTGTCTCCTGGAATTCCCCAGCCCTGCTCCTTACTGCTGCTAGGCAGAACACACACACACAGCAGAGGCGGACTGAAATGGCCAGGTCAGTAAATACTAACTTTCTAAAAGTAGTATTTACAAACACAGGATATTAAAATAAACTTTGCTAAAAGAAGTATTTTATTATTCTGAGTTCAGGCATACTAAACTTGACTTTCTACCATGCTCTCTGAGTCCACTGGGATTACAGCGTGTAGTAATTCCAGCAGCCCATTCTGGCCTATGGAGAGCAGGTAGCCTTCAATAGTGAAAAACGAAAATGGCTGTAATTCACTATTAAGACATGCCACACACATCAGGGCATGTCCTACCTTATGCCTACAATGCACCCTGCCCTTTGGCCTACCAGAGGGGTGACTAATATGTAGTTAAGTGAAGGTTTGGGGACTGGCAAGTAGGTGCACTGGCGCAATCAGCGCGACAGTACCAGACTGCGCGCAGGTTCTGCAGTGGCAGACCCTAGACACATTTTACTAGGCCGCTTCTGTGGGTGGCACAACCAGTGCTGCAAGCCCACCAGCAGCATTTGTATTTACAAGCCCTGGCACTCCTGGTGCACTTTACTAGGGGCTGATAGTAAACCAAATAAGCCAAACATGGACACCAATCAATGTATACACTTTTCAAAAGGGAGCACTTGCACTGTGGCACTGATTAGCAGTGGCACAGTGCCCTGAGCAGCTAACACCAACAAAATACAATGAGGCACATCAGCAAAAAGTGGATGGGAAACTCACGCCAAGCTGCCATGTCTAACAGCCATATCACTTTGGGTGATTCTTACCATGTGACTGCAGAGGCTCCAACTGTGCAGTGAGCTCCGAAATTACCAGTGCCCTCAATTCAGCATCTTTAATGAGAAACAAATCCATGCTAGAGCATTAAAGGCTTTGACCAAAGGTGAGTTAGACATTCTGATGTTGTAGCCTTAGTTCACTTCATTTGGACCAGTGGGACTGAAGTAGGAGATTGGAGTTTTTTTAAAATATACTCCGGACTAGATACCTGGTGTTCCAGTGAATTGAGCCTTAAGCTCACCCTAAATCTGTGCTTCGCAGGATTGCTGTTCAATTAGTGCACACTGACTATTATGTCTGGCCTTTTCACTTGCATGAACGAAATTGCCATTGGTAGGGTAACCTGATGACTACTTGTTTCCAGGCTTGTGCTGTCAATTACCAATTAACTGCATTCTGGGAGTGGTAGTTTTGGCACTGTTGAAGTGTACCGTTTTAGTAACACACCTGAAAGCAATTCATTGCTAAGACAACACTGTACTGGAAACAGTGTCCTGCTGACATGGAGTCATCTATACTGACCCTTTATTTACTTGTGAAAAACGATAAACAGTTGTGGTTCTGCCAGAAATAATACCTGTGAACATACGGATAGAAAAGATCCTGCAAGTTCCTATCTCAGAAAGACCAGTGGTCTCAACCATACACTGCCTCAACCAAGGTGTCCTCTGCATCAAGTCTGCCTGTGTCCTCGACCTACTACTTCAGCACACTTGGCATGCCAGCACTACTGCAGTGAGAGTCTGAGGAATATATGAGCTTCCAAGGCCCAGAAGAAGCGGTGACCTATTCCGTGCTGATTCTGGCATCCTGTTCTGAGCAAGGCATCCAAGCCGGCATGGCTCAGAACCACCTCGCGCCCCACTGAAAACCTACTGGAGCAGCAGATGAGATATGTATTTAAAGATCACTGTCAGAGCTAAGTGAATTTGATACATGCATAGGTTAAACTATTATAATCCACAGCTACACCGAGAGCCTATCCTTGTGCTAGCCGGCTCAGCTAAGACGGCAAATAGGGCTATAAGAACTCTTCGCATGAGGTATACCCTGGAACCAGTGTTTCGTGGGGTCTGTAGGTAACTGAACAAATTGGAACTGGCAGGCCTGGCTTTAGGGCAGTGCGACTGGTGCGGCCACACAGGGCGCTGACCTGTGGAGGGGACGCTGACATCAGGAGGGGGCGCTGTGTTTAGCTATAACTTATTGTTAGACCTGGCACCATTGGCGTGAGTCTCCCTTCCTTTTTTCGCTGTGTCTCCTCTGTTTTTGGCGGTTATAGATGCTCTGGGCGCTGTGCCGCTGCCATTCAGTGCCACAGCGCGAATGCTCCCTTTGTAAAGATGACATATGAATTGGTACATCCATGATTGGCTTATTCAGTTTACCTGTTAGTCCCTAGTAGCGTGGCCGGTGTGTGCCCAGGGCTGGTAAACCGAATGCTGCTGGTGAGCCTGAAGCACTGGTTTGTGCCACCCACAGAAGCAGCTTGTAAAGTGTGTCTCAGACCTGCCACTGCAGTGTCTGCGTGCAGTCCAGAACTGCCATCTTGGCTGTGATGAGCACCCGCTTCCCAGCCCCTAAACCTTCCCTTGGCATCATGTAAGCCCCCCTTATGATAGGGCGTATTGTATGTGTAAGGTAGGACATGCCCTGTTGTATGTAGCATGTCCTAGTAGTGAATTACACCCAATTTCGTTTTTCACTACTGTAAGGCTACCTGTTCTCCATAGGCCAGAATGGGAGGTCTGGGCTATTACATCCTATAGTCCTAACTGACCCACAGAACATGGTAGAAAAACAAATCTAGTATGCCTGAGCTCAGAATATTAAAATACATCTTTTAGTGAAGGTTATTTTTATATTCTGTGTTTGAAACTACCACTTTTAGAGTATAGGTACTTTCTTGCCTAAGCCTTCCAGTTGCTCTGCTATTATGTGTATTGGCTGTCTGGTTTTGGAGGGACAGGGCAGGCTGAGTCAGACCTGGGTTGAATAGAGCGACCTGCCTAGGTGTGAGGGGAGGGGTAGCTCCTGCACTTGTATAGGGCTGTGCCTGGCAAGGTGAAAGCTGGCTCCACCTCCCACTGTGCGTCTGAGGCAGACCCCCTCTTTCTGAAAGGAAGGATGCAGCCTGATCAACAAAGTGCTCCAGGGCTGGGCAAAACTGGTTCTGGCTGGGTTCAGAGGCTTGGGACCCCTAAGAACAAAGACTTTGGGGGTATAAATATTTGTGCACAAACCCCTACAATTGGTATTGCTCCTGGATAACAAGAAGAACCTCTGTCCGTGTGGCTACAAGAATCTGCAGGAGAAGGACTGTCCTTGTGTGCTGTTCCTGGGACTGGCCTGCAGCTGTTACTACTGGACTTCAAGAAGAGGAAAGGAACTTTGATTGGACTTTTATTTCTTTTGCTACAGCAACTACCCAAGGGCTAGGAGAGAGCTAGCCTCCTGCTTGGCACATCAGACTCCACCATCAGCCTCCTGTTTCCTCCCAGCGAGGATTACTATCTGCAGGTGAGGCTCCTGTGTGTTCCAGGACCTCTATTTCTACTGTTGAGAAGAGAGCGCTGAAAATCATCGCTAACCTCCGTTAGCGAGCCGCTGCAGCTGGTGAGCGTGAGAAAAATCGCCGCTCCGCTGTCGCCGAGCGCTCGCTAACCCCGAAGATCGTCGCAGCACCTGTCTGCGGGCCTGAAAACGCCTGCTATCCGAAGATCGTCGCAGCACCTGTCTGCGGGCCTGAAAACGCCCGCTATCTGAAATCATCGCAACAGGATCATCGCAGCGCGGATGCCGAGCGTTCACCATTTTCCCCGCATCGAATCCGGATCGTCGCTCCCTCGCGGAGCGCCATCTTTGTCAACGCAGCAAGATCGCACACGCAACAGGCTCGGTGCATCATCCTCCCTTCGCGGCAAGGATTTAATCGCATCACCGGCTTAGCGTGAGGAAGTTTGTCGCATTGTCCTGCCCGCAACCCAGCGCATCATCCTCCCTCGCGGTAAGGATTCAACGCATCGCTGGTTAGCGTGAGGAAATTTCTCGCTACAACTCCTTAGCGACATTTTTGTTGCTTTGCTCCAGGAACCAGATACTTTGTGAGTAAAAGGGTCGCAGAGACCCCTGCCTTGAACTAAACATCATTTTGTGCATCCTGAACTATTTTTCCTTGCAGCATTTCTAAAGTAATTATATTTTTATAGTATTGTGCATTTTTACTGTTATTGGTCTTGTGATTAAGTCTATATAAAAATACCTATTTTTCATAACTACTTGAGTGGTGTCCATTTGTAGTGTTCCTCATTATATTACTGTGTATGGTCATAAATGCTTCACACACTGCCTCTGAGATAAGCCTAGTTGCTCGTGCTACGTTACCAGAGGGTTGAGCAGGGGTTGTCAAAGGGTGTAGGCTGCTTACTCTGACTTGGGAAGAAGGGTCCCTACTTGGACAGTGGCCAGCCATTGCCAACTAGAGACCCCCATTTCTAACATTGGTGGTCAGCGGTGAGGATCTGGACTTGTATTTATGATTGCATACAGTAATTATAGTGTACACTACTAGTGAGTGCAGACCATAACATAACCACGTACGTTGTTGAGATTTTTTGATTCTATTTTTGATCGTTATTGCCAGTTATTGCCACAATGGGCAAGCCCAGATCCAATGCCTCTGAGGATCTCTCCTGGGAAGAAGAGAAATTAGACACCTACAATGCCAAGCAGCTCAAATGTTTTTGCAAACGCTTCACGGTCCCTATCACAGGTCTCACTAAGAGGGAAGAGTATTACAAGGCGCTGAAGGCCTGGTTAGAAGCCAGGGATGCCCCTAGGAATGAGGAAGGGCCTGTGGAGGGGGGAGAGAATGCAGGAGAGCAGCAGGAAGAAATTGTAGATTTGGTAGGGGATAAAGCAGTTTCCAGCCCGGGCACTAGCGTGTCCTCAAGGGGTCTGTCTCCAGAAGAGATGGAGGAGAGGGAGAGAGATAGGCGGCATAATATGGAGATGGCTAAGCTCAAATTGGATGGTCAGAGAGACCTAGAGAATAAGAAGTTAGAAGTTGAGATAATGAAGATGAAATTTGAACATGAGAGAATTTTGAGGGAGTTGGAGATTAAGGCCAAGGGTATTGAGATCTCCCCCTCTGGTGGCAGCATACCAGTAGTGCATACTGAGAGTAGAGTGTATATACCTAAAGAGGTTATTAAGGATTTTCATAAAAGTGAGGATATTGGGCAATGGTTTGCCGCTTATGAATTAGCCATGGTGTCCCACCGGGTCCCTGAGAAGGATTGGGGAGCGGGGTTGTGGGGACGGTTTGTGAGTGAGGGGAGGGATACCTTGTTGGACCTACCCCCAGAAAGTAGGATGATTTACGCCCACATGAAGGAAGCTTTGATTACCCGCTATGGTTTAACCCCTGAAATGTACAGGCAGAGATTTAGAACCTGCAAGAAGATAGAGGGTACCACATGGGTTGAATATGTGTCTTTTTTTGGCAGAGCAATGGAGCGCTGGGTAAAAGGCAGCAAAGTAGAAACTTTTGAGCAACTGTATGACTTGATTGCATGGGAGCATTTTTCTAGTAACTGTTTTCCTGAGCTACGCCTGCATCTGATAGATTGCAAGCTGACTAACCCTAGGAAGCTTGCTGAGGAGGCGGACCGCTGGGTGAGCACCCGGGTTCGCAAGGGTCCAGTGGGAGACTTCGCCAAAGGTGGGCAGGGTCCCCAGCAGAGAGGTGGGGGGGACAGGGGTAAACCAAGGGAGTTCCACCGAGGGCCCCAAGATAATTCCCAAGGGAACCAGGCAGTGGTATCCCAGCCTCCCCCAGATAAGAATCCAGTGCCTCCAACAGGTAATCCTGTTCCAAGGAGGCCCCCTACTTGTTTTAAGTGTGGCCAGGTGGGCCACAGATACTTGACCCCCAGTGTCCCCAAAGGGATACTCCTGTACCACCCCGTGCACCGCCCCGCCAGCTTGCTAGTGTAGCCCTGGGGGAGGAGGAGCTGGGTGCCCAAGGTGGGTGGGACCCCGTAGAATTGACCCTTGTCTCACTAGGAGACTTTGAAATGGTTCCTAAGCCTGCACTGCCTGATAACACTAAAAAATACAGGCAGTGGGTAACCATCAATGGCCATAGAGTGGAGGCTCTGAGGGACACAGGAGCCAGTGTAACTGCTGTCAGCTCCCGGTTGGTGTCCAAAGAGCAGGTTGTGCCCCATGCATTCTACCCAGTAGTGTCTGCAGACAACACAGAGAGCCACTGTGAGGTGGCTCAGGTTCCCTTTGAGTGGGGGGGGGGGGTATCAGGAACTCTTCAGGTGGCTGTGAGGCCCGCCATGCCTGTGGACTGTCTGTTGGGCAATGATTTGGAGAACTCCCCGTGGGCTACGGTGGAGAAGAGAGCTCACTTGCAAATGTTGGGACTGCCTGAGTGGGCATGTGCTACCACTCGGTCCATGGCAGCCAAAGAGAGTATTGAGAAAGACCTGGAGCCTGAGAATATGGCCCAGGTCCCTGTCTTAGAGGGAGGGGGCAGGGGCGCGGGAAACCGGCCCCCTTGGTTCCCACGGCCCAGGAGGGAGCAGGCCCTGAGGGGGATGCCCTGGAGCCTACCGGGGAGCAGAGTACCGACCTGGGGGACCTGCCTGAGCTGACCCAGTGGCAGCAGGAAGGGGGGCCCACCAGGGAGGAGTTTTGTGAACAGCAGAGAACTTGCCCCTCTCTTGAGGGTATGCGGCAACAGGCTGCAGCCCAGGCAGCAGGTGATGTGTCCGGTTCACATCTGATTTATTGGGAGAACAGTCTCCTGTATAGCGAGCCTAAGGTTGCTGAACCGGGGTCAGCCCGTGTGCTGGTGGTACCCGAGTGCTTCAGAACCTTCCTACTGGGGTTGGCTCATGACATCCCATTGGCAGGACATCTGGGGCAGACTAAGACCTTTGAAAGGCTGGTCACCCACTTTTATTGGCCCCAGATGCGCAAGAGTTCAGATACGTATTGTAGGACCAGTGAGACTTGCCAGGCAAGTGGGAAGAGTGGGGGGAAGACCAAAGCCCCACTCCAACCCTTCCCAGTTGTTAGCACCCCATTCGAGCGAGTGGGCATCGACATTGTGGGGCCTCTGGACCCCAAGACAGCCATGGGCAACAGGTACATCCTGGTCTTGGTGGACCATGCCACCCGGTACCCTGAAGCCATCCCGCTCAGGACAGTGACGGCCCCCGTGGTGGGACGTGCACTGATGGGGATCTTCTCCCGTGTGGTGAGCGACAGGGGGACCAACTTCATCTCCCAGTATATGAAGTCCCTGTGGAAGGAGTGTGGGGTGACTTACAAGTTCACCACTCCTTACCACCCCCAGGGTAACGGTCTGGTTGAGAGACTCAACCGGACCTTGAAGGGCATGATCATGGGCCTAGAAGAGCCCCTGAGGCGTAAGTGGGACGTCCTCTTGCCATGCCTGTTGTTTGCATACCGTGAAGTGCCACAGAAGTCCTTAGGGTTCAGTCCCTTTGAACTGCTCTATGGCCATCCGGTAAGAGGACCTCTGAGTTTGGTCAAGGAAGGCTGGGAGCAATCTCCCAGGAAACCTCCCCAGGATGTATTTAGCTACATCCTGGCCTTCAGGAACCAAACTCGGCGTTTCAGAAAAATTGCTGAGGCAAATCTGGAAGCCAGCCAGGAGGAGATGAAACGTTGGCACGACCAGAATGCCACTCTGGTCGAATTTCAACCTGGTCAGAAGGTTTGGGTACTGGCCCCAGTGGAGCCTTGTGCGCTCCAAGAAAAGTGGACCGGTCCCTTTGAGGTGGTGGAGCGCAAAAGTCAAGTTACCTATTTGGTGGACTTTAAATCTCCCAGGAACCCCCTGCGGGTCCTGCATGTGAATCGCCAGAAGCCCCACTTTGAGAGGTCTGAAGTGGGCATGCTCCTTGCCACAGATGCAGGGATGGAGGAGGAAAGTGAGCCTCTTCCTGACCTCCTGTGTGCAGGAGAAAAGGATGGGTCAGTGGAGGGTGTGGTCCTCTCCACCACACTGACCCCTGAGCAACAGTTAGATTGCCGCCAGCTGTTGGGGCAATTCCCTGATTTATTTTCCCTGGTGCCTGGTGTCACTGACTGGTGCGTCCATGAGGTGGACACCGGGGACAGTCCTCCTGTCAAGCACAAGGCTTACCGAGTGACTGACCGGGTAAGGGCCTACATCAAGGAGGAGGTCTCCAAAATGTTTGCTCTAGGGGTGATTGAGTCCTCTAGCAGCCCCTGGTCCAGCCCCGTGGTCTTGGTACCAAAAGCTTCAGCGCCTGGTGACACTCCAGAACTTAGGTTCTGTGTGGACTATCGAGGTCTCAATTCGGTCACGAGGACCGACGCGCACCCCATCCCCAGAGCTGATGAGCTCATAGATCGGTTAGGGGCTGCCCGGTACCTCAGCACGTTTGATCTAACGTCTGGGTACTGGCAGATCGCCTTAACTGATGGGGCAAAGGAGAGGTCAGCATTCTCCACCCCAGATGGGCACTACCAGTTCCGTGTGGTGCCCTTTGGAATGAAGAATGCCCCTGCCACCTTCCAGAGGTTGGTCAATCAGGTGTTGGCTGGGCTGGAGGATTTCACTGCCGCCTACCTGGATGACATTGCAGTATTCAGTTCCTCGTGGGAGGACCACTTACACCACCTCTGGGAAGTGTTGATGGCGCTGCGCAGAGCAGGCCTCACAATCAAGGCCAGTAAGTGCCAGATTGGGCAGGGTTCGGTGGTGTACTTAGGACACCAGGTAGGGAGTGGCCAGGTGGCACCTCTACAGCCCAAGATTGAAACCATCCTGGCGTGGGAGCCCCCAAGGACCCAGACCCAGGTGAGGGCCTTCTTAGGACTCACGGGTTATTACAGGAGGTTTGTCAAGGGGTATGGCAGCATCGTTGCCCCCTTGACTGAGCTGACTTCCAAGAAGCAGCCCAAGATTGTGAACTGGACTGACACCTGTCAGAAAGCTTTTGATGCCCTCAAAACTGCCATGTGTACAGCGCCCGTGCTCCTGGCGCCCAACTTTGCTAAGGAATTTATTGTCCAGACAGACGCTTCAGAGCATGGGGTGGGGGCTGTTCTGTCACAGATGAATGAGGAGGGACTAGACCAACCCGTAGCCTTCATCAGTAGGAGGTTACTTCCACGGGAACAGAAGTTGAGTGCAATTGATCGTGAGGCATTTGCTGTGGTCTGGGCACTGAAGAAGCTGAGACCATACCTTTTCGGGACTCACTTCCGGGTTCAGACAGACCACAGGCCCCTCAGATGGTTGATGCAGATGAGGGGTGAGAATCCCAAGTTGTTAAGGTGGTCCATTTCCCTACAGGGTATGGACTTTACGGTGGAACATCGCCTTGGTACAGAACACGCCAATGCTGATGGTCTGTCCAGATTTTTCCGCCTTAGTGAAGAGAACTTCCAAGGGGATGGGTAATTCTCCCCACATTTCAGCTGGAGGGGGCGCGTGTTAGACCTGGCACCATTGGCGTGAGTCTCCCTTCCTTTTTTCGCTGTGTCTCCTCTGTTTTTGCTGGTTATAGATGCTCTGGGCGCTGTGCCGCTGCCATTCAGTGCCAAAGCGCGAATGCTCCCTTTGTAAAGATGACATATGAATTGGTACATCCATGATTGGCTTATTCAGTTTACCTGTTAGTCCCTAGTAGCGTGGCCGGTGTGTGCCCAGGGCTGGTAAACCGAATGCTGCTGGTGGGCCTGCAGCACTGGTTTGTGCCACCCACAGAAGCAGCTTGTAAAGTGTTGAGGAAATATGAATTTTGTGATCAGTTATGTCCCCTATCGTAGACCCCAACGGCTCCATGTGCATGCTATAAGTACATGTATGTTCCCTCCTATTCCAGTTTTGAAGACGCAAATATATGTGTGTCCACCGTCAACATGTCCTCTTTCAGATCCGCCATGAATGGGTCAGATATTCCATTCCTAAGTATGAAAGGCCACCGACTTTATATGGTTCACTTTCCACATTTTACAGATTCAGGCGAGTAGGCCCGAATTCTGTCATCAAGCCTTTTCCTGCCTTCTGCCTCTGAAAGCTCCAGTCTGAGCCCGCATCTGTGACCATGAACTTTGTCTTACTCCTTGCGCGGCTAACGGAGCCTGATCCAGCCTGTCGACTGCCAAAAACTGTATTTCACCTTCGAGATTATCTCCTTCGCTCCTCATCCGATGCCTCCTGTCTAGTAGTTTAGGTAAACATTCTTCCAGCTCCCGTGCAAAGGGCCAGGCTTCGCTGCCCTCATGCAAGTCATTCATAGCCCCGTTACCATGGAATATTCCTACCCCCTCGCATCTAGTGTAGACACTTAGACGCTTGTACACGCACTAACAGTCAGTATAGTCAGTATAGAATAAGATTCTATCCTAAGAGGCCTCTCTTTTTGGATAACACAGTTCTTTAAACATAGGATATTAGATATGATTCAGGATTAGGTTGACATAACCCCAGACTTCTGTCTCCACATGTAGAGCTAAATGTCAAGTCCCCTTCACCCTCTAGTTGCACGTCAATCACACGTCATGCGGCTGCGCACGCATCTCTGCCAACTATTTCTGCTGACATTGCAGGATTCTCTTATGGATCCACCCACTTATGACGTCATGTATGATGACGTTTATTAAATTACGCCCTCTATTAGCTACGTATGCACCTTTTATCAGCTGTTACGCCTCTTGCATCTGTTTCACTGTAATGTATTTTCTATAAAACTGCCTATCTGTCAATAATATATGTTCCTTCCTTCCTGAACTTTCGTGGTGATGGAATAGAAGGCCCACAATTCGAATTGTCTTCCTTTGTACAGGAATAAAGCATTTTAAAACCTCTAATACCACGGATTCTGCCTCTTATATTTACTGAGTTATTCTCGATAGATTTTACCGCATAAAAAATAGTACCGGTAACGAAATATTTACCACATAAATTGGCGCCCGAATAGGGACACTTTCTCATCTCACGCGCCGGCGGTGCGTTGCAGGCCCGGTCTCCTGCCACAGCTGAACGGACAACAAAAACGCGTATCTGCAGGATTTCCTGTGTCTCCTTCCGGCCAAGCGGGGACGACTGAGGCTGCGATCAACACCCAGACGAGGCGGTGAGAAGTGCGAAGTATCCCGACCAGAGCCTAGCTGAGAGAGCAAGATCCGAGGTATACAGAGACCCGCCAGGTTCCGAAGTTCCGAGTCCAGTCGAGTCGAATCCAGTGCGGTCCAGTTTCAAGTTCCGTTCCGAGGCCTTCCGTTCCGAGCTACCCGGTGAGTACCATTACCGGGGAGGCATTTAACGTGCACATAGTCTGTGCCGGTCAAGACGGGTTTGGGTACACAAATCCGGTCTGCACTGTTTTAGCAGTGTATCTGTACTGTTTAGCAGTATATATAGTATGTCTTGCATATAAATAAGTATTATCTAGTGTCAGTATTATGTCAGTAACCAGTTTCCTATTAGTTATCATTGTTCGTAAAACTGTTAAGCGTTAAATGTTTTAAATACGTTCTATATACTGTGGTGTGAATGACTGTTCATTATTGTGTTTTTTTGTATAAAGTGTGTTCTAGTAATAAGGTCTAAAAATGCCGCTCTTTTCGAAACTAAGACAAATCAAAACTAGAAAAGGGGTACTCGAAGAAGCTGTTCCCATCCCACCGAGGGACACTCCAGGGTACTTTATGTATCATAAGCATGGCCTAGATGCCGTATTATTTCTTGATTTATGGGTGGACTACACCAAAGAATTACCAGAGAGTCAGAGATGGCCCGCAGCGGGGACCTGGGATGCAAATTGCATCATGCGAGTAGAAGAAGAATTATGGAAAAAGAAAGCCAGACAGTCACAGAAAGATGCCATTGAATTATGGCGTAAAGAATCATATAGAAGTACAGAAAAAGCACTTAGACAGGAAGATAAGGGTAAGGAGAATTTAAATAAAGTCCGAGAAAATCTATTACTTGAGGAAGGTACCCGAGTAAAATCAGAACAAGTAGATAGACAAAGAAACGCCCTTATGAATGGTATGTATCCACTTCTGGCCGAAGGGTTACCTAAGGCTACTCCGGAAATACCAAAAGACTTGCCAACTCCATTGTTTCCGATAAAAGCACATCCCAAGGGACATCCCAGAACCGCAGAAGATGTTTTCCTTTCTCGCTATTTAGATGACGCAGCTCCCGAGTATGCTAATACCGCACCACATAGACTGCTTGCCGATGATGCTCATCGCCAAGAACATTCGTCTGTACCTCCGCAACAACACGCTTCGACACACATTCCGACAAGCACATCTGTTTCTACAGCTTTTCCAGCAACGACGGTTGCTGTCTCACCCTCAACCAATCCTTTCACGTCCAGCACCCAAGACGGTGCTACAGGAGGTACGACAGACATTTTTTCTACGCCACCCAGAGGAAATAAATTTTCCCTTAGAGAATTAGCACACCAACGTACGCCCAAACTAGCAACTCCCGACATGCTTAAGGAACTTCTAGTAGATTGTAGATATGATCCTGTACCCGGTAAACGGGACGAAATGCTGCTGTCATCATTACGTATTAGACGAGCTGCAATATATTTAACGAAGCTACCAGGAATGAATACACATTTAGAAAATATATATCACTTTGTCCAGTCAGGACGAGGTCCTGAAAGTATTAGCAGAGCTATGGAGTACCAGAAAGCGGAGGTACAGGGACAACTGTTACGTTTCCTCATAAACTGTGTAATTAGAAATCAAGACCGGCCTGGGGTAAATCCGGAAGAAATGCAAACACTTGTCACTTGGGGCCGGAATATATCAGAAGGAAGACATGATAAACAGTTATGTATAGTAGCTATGTACCGAAAGATCCGCAAAGAGGTAGAACGAATACACGAAGAAAGATTAGAGGTAGACGCCGCTGACCTAAACAGAGAGGAGGAGGAGCAAGAATCAGAGCAAGTAGACACGATAGCTTATGTAAGTAAAGGAAGACCCCATAATAATACCAGAGGTTTTAACGACCCAATACGTCCAATACGTCCAGAATATAATAGACATCTTCCAAACCCTATGCTAAATACAAAATCCCCTGAACACCTATTCCAAGCCGCTGATAAATTACTCCGAGATCGAAGGGGGTACCACGTGCTCGATTCCATGGACGAACAAGAATTAGCCAGGTCAGCAGTACAATGGGCTGACAGTCCCGGCGAATACAATGATGATGTACTTGCACACACGTTTCTGAATCTAGACCCATATGAACAGCGTTTAGCTAGTATATACATGATTCAACACCTCCTTATATTATATAAAAGCCAACACTCCGATCCAGGACCCTTACCTGACATATTGATAGAACTACTCACCAACATATGGAGAGGGTCAGGTACTGATTTGATTAAAGAAATTCTAGAATCCCGAAACCAATATTTAAATTTCGTATGCCCAGAACACGTTCCAGTTCCCATAATGGGAAGAAAAATGTATCACATAGATAGACAGAACCCGTTACGCGAAGTGCACCCGATCAGAGGTGCCGACGATAATTTCACACGTGTGTTTGTATACACGCCTATAACTAAACTGGAATTATTAGAAATGAAGAAAGTAGTACCCAGTCATGACAAAGATCCAGCAGGTTTCCACCGTGAGATAAAAGACATGTTACTCATGGGAGAGTATACCTACCCCGATATTATGAAAATATTAAAAGTCCTGTTACCGGCAGGTGTTTATGAAAAACTCAAAGAAAAAGAATGGGAGGTAGGAGACCAAAAGATAGATTGGACAGCATTAGAAAACGAAGAAAAGGCCCGAGCTGCAGGAGCAGGGCTTGGGGATAAGACTACAGCACTAGCAGGATTACTAATACAGGTACTGCCACGTTTATTAACTACGAAAAAGGAAGACTGGGGTGCAATCTCAGCCTGTAAACAAAAACCAGATGAAGACACTAGTGATTTCTATTCCCGATTTGAAAAATGTTTTAGTATAAATAGTGGCATAAAAGCCAGTAGTGAGTCATATCCACATCTGTTTGTGACAAAATTAGTTGAAAATTCTCTGCTACAAGTCAAGAATAGAGTATTGAAATTCGAAAGTACCTGGCAAGGTAATACCCCATCACAGATGCTACAGATGTTACAATATCATCACAATAGAATTAGAGAAGAACAAGAACACGAACAAAGACGTATGAAAGATACGAAAATGAAAATGCTTGTTGCACAGTCAGTTCCAGCTGATAGTCATCAAAAAGGTGATTCCACAGGTCCTGCAAAAGGGACATGCAACTATTGTAAACAACCAGGTCATTATATACACGATTGTCCAGTCCTGAAACATAATATAGCCACAGGTAGAACACATGAGAGACCACGTCCACCCAGACAGGATCAGAGTCAACAACAGACGCCTCAGCAGGCACAACCTAGGTTAGCTCCGCAACAATTAGCTCCGCAACAGGCAGCTCCACAACAGATCGTAGTACCACCACAAACGCAGCCTACTGCTGCAACTCAAGCAACAACACAACAAATGTATCAGTATGCACAAACAGATTATCCCGATTATCAGCGATACTCATGAGATAGCCTAGAGAGGGAAGTTGGCTTACCCCTTATAGAGGTTCCTGTAGACCAAGAGGGACCTTATGTACATAGTGAACTATTAGTGGAAGACAGAAAGTTTTTACTTGATACAGGGGCAAGCAGAACAACTATAAGACGCAGTGAAGTTCCAGGGGCACCCCTCTCAGGCTCACAGAATATTTCCCTTGGATTTTCAGGAAAACCTATAATTAATGACGTAACACAACCTCTTGCACTCACAGTAGGTCCATTAACACGTAAATAAATGTATTGTACCACAATACCCTGTGGTCCCAGATATATCTTCATTACTCACAGCTATTGACTCAGAAGCAACGTTTTTCACTGTAATTGATCTCAAGAATGCTTTCTTTAGTGTCCCAATCGATCCGGAAAGTCAATATTTGTTTGGTTTTAGTTTAAATGGACGAAGTTTTAAATTCACACGCGCACCTCAAGGATTTACAGAAAGCCCCAGCATCTATAGCCAAGCACTGAAACGAGAACTTGACAGTATCCATATGCCAGTTAACACTGCCTTGCTTCAATATGTCGATGATCTGCTGATCACCGCTCGAAGCGAACCTGAATGTGAAACAGCGTCACTGACGGTTCTGAAATTTCTGGCTGACAAGGGGCACAAGGTGTCCCCTTCTAAGCTGCAATTCTGTGTCCAGCGAGTTGTTTACCTTGGGCACTCGCTGTCCAAGGAGGGAAGGCAGCTTACACCCGACCGCATACAGTTAATTGCTAACATGCCACCACCCAAGACACAAAAGGAGGTACGGGCTTTTATAGGCCTCACTTCATACTGTAGGCAGTGGATCCCCCAATATGCATTTCTAGCAAAACCACTCATCCAGTTGACAACACAGGAGGCAGCCACATCGACTGTCCTCCCTTGGACTCCAGAACATACACACGCCTTTGAAAGCTTAAAGAAAGCTTTATGCCAAGCACCTGTCCTAGCAACACCATGTTACAGTAAACAGTTTACACTCTTTGTTACAGAACGCGAAGGTACTGCTTTGTCAGTACTCACTCAGGAACAAGCAGGATCGCACAAACCGTGTGCTTATTTCTCTAGTACATTAGATCCAGTAGCTCAGGCACTTCCAGCGTGCCTGAAATCAGTGGCAGCAACAGCTTTAGCAATCAGACAAAGCGATGCCATAGTGTTAGGACATCAATTGACAGTACAAGTACCACACGCAGTAGAGGTTCTCTTGAACCGCACACAAACACAACACTTGACTATAGCGAGACTCACCGGTTACGAATTAACACTGTTTCAGCCACAGATAGAAATCAGACGTTGCAATACGTTAAATCCTGCCACACTGTTACCAGTGAGCGGAACAGATCCATTGGCACATGATTGTGTCGAAGTCATTACTATCACGACGAAACCCAGACAAGACTTGACAGATATCCCTTTGACAGATCCGGACTTGACATTATATGTAGATGGGTCATGTATGAGAACAAGTACAGGAGAGTTAGTGGCCGCTTACGCAGTCACAACAGACACTGAAGTCATTGAAACAAATTGTATTAACACTTTGTCAGCTCAAGCAGCAGAGCTCATCGTTCTGACACAAGCCTGTATTCAAGCCATAAATAAAAAAGTCAACATATACACAGATTCACGTTATGCATTCGGAGTCGTCCATGACTTCGGCGTACTGTGGCGAGAGAGAGGTTATTTAACTTCTCACGGTGCCCACATACAACACGGACCCCTCATTCAAACCCTATTAGACGCGATTCATCTACCTACTGCAATATCGATTATGAAATGCAAAGCCCACACAAAAGTTACCGATATCATTTCTCAGGGTAATGACCTAGCTGACAGAACAGCTAAACAGACTGCTCAGAATCAGACTCACACAACTGACATGACAAAGACAATAGTTCCGACACCAACACATTGCATGACAGTTAAGGATCCCGCCCTTGATGTAATTGATATACGGACACACGCTACACCAGAAGAAATAAAGAAATGGACTGAATTAGGAGGGATCCAAACAGATCAGGGATGGATGACGAAGGAAAAATCTATATGGTTTCTTCCCGACTCAATGGTCCAAGTTATCATTAACACTATACATAGTCCAGCGCACCTAGGAGAAAAAGCTATGCTAGACAGCATTCAACACATTTGGTTCAACAAACATTTACGAACCGCAGCTAAACAAAAAGTTCGTACCTGTATCATATGTTGTCAGTTTAATCCAGGTAAAAGCATCCCCGTAGAACAGGGTGGATTCCAAACTCCCGATCATGCTTTTGAAGTCCTCCAGATGGATTATATCCAGATGGAACGATGTCGAGGATTCAAATATGTTCTCGTAGTTGTCTGTGCTCTTTCCCGTTGGACAGAAGCATACCCGGTCTCAGATTACACTGCCCCGACTACTGCCAAACAGTTAGTTCGAGAATTCTTCCCACGGTACGGTTTACCACGTGTTGTCTATTCAGATAACGGCCAGCCGTTCTCATCCGAACTAATGAAACACGTTTCCCTTCTATTAGGCTATCAATGGAAATTTCACTGTGTCCGACATCCCGAGGCAGCAGGTCTCGTAGAACGCCATAATCAAACTCTGAAAATTAGATTGTCCAAAATATGTAGAGAAAAAGGAGTCGATTGGATAGTAGCCTTACCAGTTGCGCTCTTTTACATGAGAATGGTAGCACATTCTCGAACAGGGCTATCCCCGTATGAGGTGATCTTCGGTAGACCACCAAATATGTGGGGGACGCCTATACCTCGCAAAATCACTGACGTTGACTGTAATATGCTGACAGATTACCTGGCTTCCTTGATGTCTGCACTACAACCTTGTCGTTCACAGGTATCCGCAGCTTTTCCCGACAATACTGAGGTGAAGCCCCATGACGTAGTTCCTGGTGACCTGGTGCTGGTCAGGAATTTTGACCGGAAGACCCAACTGGATCCTAGGTGGAAGTCACCGAAGTTAGTTTTACTCACCACAAGGACAGCTGTGAAAATCGAAGGAAGAAAAGGGTGGTTGCACTCGAGTCATATCAAGAAATTTTATGGACTACCACCCAGTATAGAGACTCAACCCTGTATTCCCTCACAGACAGACTCAAAGCTCCCCTTGGTTGAGCAATCGAACTCAGAACTATATAAACTAAAGTTGAGGTCCAGTAAGTCAGACAATTTGATTGTTTAAGTCCTCTCCAAGGTGAATCGGTTGAATTTGTCTCTGACATGTATCCTCTGGACCGGAATAGAGAAAGAAATAATCAAATGCTGCTCAAGAAGCAAGCGTATTGTAAATCATTTCGTAGTCATTGTACAGTAACATTATTAATTTTGTTTTTTCTAAGTCTTTTGATCATCATTGTCAGCATCCTATTGCACATGTATTACCCTATTCCTAAGCATGCTTACAATATAACTGCAGAACATTCTTTTAGTGAATTACCTCCACATGAATTGTCTTATAGATTTGCGCTGCGCAATAACACTTTCATTAGTATGTTACATCATTCCCATCAAACCAGCAATGCCACAAATTGTTGGATATGTGGCCAACTCCCTCCCTATCAGAACTATAAGGGAGTTTTGCCCCTCTTTCCCTATCCGTTTACACACAATGGCTCCTGTGGAGCATGGTTTAGTTTGATTAATTCCCTAGATTCGAATTCCGCAGTTTATCAAGACAACTGGGTATGGGGAAACCTGAACTTAGTTTTGCTTAAAGTCTGCTACCCTAACAAGGAGGGACTTCTCAAAAGAACAGGAACTGATCTAGAAAATGAAGTATATGGATTAGGTAATTTTACATTTAACCTCATGATCCTGAACGTTGAATCTGAAGCTACACCAATCTTGCCCGCCATGTCAGTATTCCCAGTAAAGGGGGAATTATGTATAAGAAAGAATGGCTCCATACACATGGGCCATAGTAAATGCACCACTGTAATAAAATTCAGTGATCAAGGCAAGTCTACATTTAGAGCTTCTCGTCATTCCTACTTTATATTTGGCCAGACCGCATATATATGTCTACCTTTAGATTGGGATGGTACCTGTTACATAGCATTCCTTCTACCACCTGTTTTCCTAGCTCCTCCTGATTATCATAGAAATACCCATTTAGTACACAATAGACAGCAGAGAGATCTCCCAATTGTCGATTACACTGAAACAGCATGGGAGAAATACACAGATTTCAATAAAGGTTTCTTTCCCTATATAGGTACAGTCACTAATAGTAAGCTGATACGTAGATTAACCAGAACCCTTGAAGCAGTAGTGAACGAAACTATTTCCGCCTTAGGCAATTTAACAGAAGAGCAGTCTGCTATGCGGATTGTTGTGCTTCAAAATCGTCTTGTCCTTGACGTCATCCTGGCCGATAGGGGCGGAGCTTGTAGGGTCATCGGATCAAGTTGCTGCATTTTCATCCCAGAAAATTCGCCGTCAGTATATAAAGCTATAACTCGCCTTCATAAGATTGTAAGCCAGATACACCAGAGTCCAGGCACCTGGACTTGGTCCGGTTGGTTCTGGGGCGTGTTGTCAGCCTGGGGATGGAGAATCCTATCCTTCCTAGGTATTGGCTTTCTCATACTATTCAGTTGCTGCTTATGTCTACAATGTGGGCCAGCGATTTGTGGTCTGTGTGCCACCTCGTGTAACCCACATCCAAGTATTCGTTCGAGATCCCGGAAGAAGAAAGAAGAACAAATGATGCTATATGAACAGATCGATGGATTGATGAAGATCGATATCTCCTAAGGGTCCGAAGGGGACAAGGAGGGAATGAGGAAATATGAATTTTGTGATCAGTTATGTCCCCTATCGTAGACCCCAACGGCTCCATGTGCATGCTATAAGTACATGTATGTTCCCTCCTATTCCAGTTTTGAAGACGCAAATATATGTGTGTCCACCGTCAACATGTCCTCTTTCAGATCCGCCATGAATGGGTCAGATATTCCATTCCTAAGTATGAAAGGCCACCGACTTTATATGGTTCACTTTCCACATTTTACAGATTCAGGCGAGTAGGCCCGAATTCTGTCATCAAGCCTTTTCCTGCCTTCTGCCTCTGAAAGCTCCAGTCTGAGCCCGCATCTGTGACCATGAACTTTGTCTTACTCCTTGCGCGGCTAACGGAGCCTGATCCAGCCTGTTGACTGCCAAAAACTGTATTTCACCTTCGAGATTATCTCCTTCGCTCCTCATCCGATGCCTCCTGTCTAGTAGTTTAGGTAAACATTCTTCCAGCTCCCGTGCAAAGGGCCAGGCTTCGCTGCCCTCATGCAAGTCATTCATAGCCCCGTTACCATGGAATATTCCTACCCCCTCGCATCTAGTGTAGACACTTAGACGCTTGTACACGCACTAACAGTCAGTATAGTCAGTATAGAATAAGATTCTATCCTAAGAGGCCTCTCTTTTTGGATAACACAGTTCTTTAAACATAGGATATTAGATATGATTCGGGATTAGGTTGACATAACCCCAGACTTCTGTCTCCACATGTAGAGCTAAATGTCAAGTCCCCTTCACCCTCTAGTTGCACGTCAATCACACGTCATGCGGCTGCGCACGCATCTCTGCCAACTATTTCTGCTGACATTGCAGGATTCTCTTATGGATCCACCCACTTATGACGTCATGTATGATGACGTTTATTAAATTACGCCCTCTATTAGCTACGTATGCACCTTTTATCAGCTGTTACGCCTCTTGCATCTGTTTCACTGTAATGTATTTTCTATAAAACTGCCTATCTGTCAATAATATATGTTCCTTCCTTCCTGAACTTTCGTGGTGATGGAATAGAAGGCCCACAATTCGAATTGTCTTCCTTTGTACAGGAATAAAGCATTTTAAAACCTCTAATACCACGGATTCTGCCTCTTATATTTACTGAGTTATTCTCGATAGATTTTACCGCATAAAAAATAGTACCGGTAACGAAATATTTACCACAGTGTGTCTCAGACCTGCCACTGCAGTGTCTGCGTGCAGTCCAGAACTGCCATCTTGGCTGTGAAGTGCACCCGCTTCCCAGCCCCTAAACCTTCCCTTGGCATCATGTAAGCCCCCCTTATGATAGGGCGCATTGTATGTGTAAGGTAGGACCTGCCCTGTTGTATGTAGCATGTCCTAGTAGTGAATTACACCCAATTTCGTTTTTCACTACTGTAAGGCTACCTGTTCTCCATAGGCCAGAATGGGAGGTCTGGGCTATTACATCCTATAGTCCTAACTGACCCACAGAACATGGTAGAAAAACGAATCTAGTATGCCTGAGCTCAGAATATTAAAATACATCTTTTAGTGAAGGTTATTTTTATATTCTGTGTTTGAAACTACCACGTTTAGAGTATAGGTACTTTCTTGCCTAAGCCTTCCAGTTGCTCTGCTATTATGTGTATTGGCTGTCTGGTTTTGGAGGGACAGGGCAGGCTGAGTCAGAACTGGGTTGAATAGAGCGACCTGCCTAGGTGTGAGGGGAGGGGTAGCTCCTGCACTTGAATAGGGCTGTGCCTTGCAAGGTGAAAGCTGGCTCCACCTCCCACTGTGCGTCTGAGGCAGACCCCCTCTTTCTGAAAGGAAGGATGCAGCCTGATCAACAAAGTGCTCCAGGGCTGGGCAAAACTGGTTGTGGCTGGGTTCAGAGGCTTGGGACCCCTAAGAGCAAAGACTTTGGGGGTATAAATATTTGTGCACAAACCCCTACAATTTGTATTGCTCCTGGATAACAAGAAGAACCTCTGTCCGTGTGGCTACAAGAATCTGCAGGAGAAGGACTGTCCTTGTGCTTGTGTGCTGTTCCTGGGACTGGCCTGCAGCTGTTACTACTGGACTTCAAGAAGAGGAAAGGAACTTTGATTGGACTTTTATTTCTTTTGCTACAGCAACTACCCAAGGGCTAGGAGAGAGCTAGCCTCCTGCTGGAGTCTCAGGCACATCAGACTCCACCATCAGCCTCCTGTTTCCTCCCAGCGAGGATTACTATCTGCAGGTGAGGCTCCTGTGTGTTCCAGGACCTCTATTTCTACTGTTGAGAAGAGAGCGCTGAAAATCGTCGCTAACCTCCGTTAGCGAGCCGCTGCAGCTGGTGAGCGTGAGAAAAATCGCCGCTCCACTGTCGCCGAGCGCTCGCTAACCCCGAAGATCGTCGCAGCACCTGTCTGCGGGCCTGAAAACGCCCGCTATCCGAAGATCGTCGCAGCACCTGTCTGCGGGCCTGAAAACGCCCGCTATCTGAAATCATCGCAACAGGATCATCGCAGCGCGGACGCCGAGCGTTCGCCATTTTCCCCGCATCGAATCCGGATCGTCGCTCCCTCGCGGAGCGCCATCTTTGTCAACGCAGCAAGATCGCACACGCAACAGGCTCGGTGCATCATCCTCCCTTCGCGGCAAGGATTTCATCGCATCACCGGCTTAGCGTGAGGAAGTTTGTCGCTTTGTCCTGCCCACAACCCAGCGCATCATCCTCCCTCGCGAAAGGATTCAACGCATCGCTGGTTAGCGTGAGGAAATTTCTCGCTACAACTCCTTAGCGACATTTTTGTTGCTTTGCTCCAGGAACCAGATACTTTGTGAGTAAAAGGGTCGCAGAGACCCCTGCCTTGAACTAAACATCATTTTGTGCATCCTGAACTATTTTTCCTTGCAGCATTTCTAAAGTAATTATATTTTTATAGTATTGTGCATTTTTACTGTTATTGGTCTTGTGATTAAGTCTATATAAAAATACCTATTTTTCATAACTACTTGAGTGGTGTCCATTTGTAGTGTTCCTCATTATATTACTGTGTATGGTCATAAATGCTTCACACACTGCCTCTGAGATAAGCCTAGCTGCTCGTGCTACGTTACCACAGGGTTGGGCAGGGGTTGTCAAAGGGTGTAGGCTGCTTACTCTGACTTGGGAAGAAGGGTCCCTACTTGGACAGTGGCCAGCCATTGCCAACTAGAGACCCCCATTTCTAACACTTATGATTGGAGAGATGAGGGGCATGTTCGCCCAGTGGTAGTGACAGAATCCTAGGAGGTAATCATTGGGTGTGGGGGCGCCAAAAATGATTGTTGCACAGGGTGCCACCAGACCTAAAGCCGGCCCTGGAAACTAGCATTGTGTGGGACTCAGCTACGGTCCATTGTACACTTTTGGCCCAGTGCGAGAATCAAAGACAAAGAAGGCTGGGGTGGTACACGCAGGAGCTTGAGGGTACCTGTGAGCAGTGCAACATATGCACCATCCCCAGGAACAGCTTTGAGCATGATATTGATGCCCGCATGTAGATTGATAGTGCGACGCAGATGAGTTGTTATATTGATTTTTGTGGCAAGAAAATGATGGTTAAGTTCTCATTACCATCCACCAACACCCCAGGGCTGCGTGACATGGCAGCAGAACTTTTATCTGGTATCAATTCAGTCAATTCAAAAACTTTATGCGGAGGCAATAAGTATCCATAATGTGGTATCGTGAAGTTGCCTGAGCTCTGTGGATGGGGGTGGACAGATTTTCAGGTGGTTATCCTTCCATTGCTAACACACAGAAAGCATGGGGTGGTTGTGGTTAACAGAAATTAGTCCCAGCTTTTAACTTGAGCAAATGGTGTGATCCTGGGCATATCATTGTGAATTGCTGGAAAATGCATACCACTCGATATCTAGTATACAAAAAACCTGGACTTCTACCTACCAGACGCTTTGTGAAAAAAAACATCCCCAATGATGCGACCCCTTTTTGGGTTTCATTTGATTTGCTAGGTCGGTTGCCCTATTTTCGCCCTGTGCTTTTACTTTATTGGGTAGGTAAGCCCACCTTTCCCAGTGCTCTACCTGGAACAAAACATTGAAGGCGACTTCTGAACGTAAAATGTCAGAGAAATTCTAATCCTCCCTACATTTGTGCCACAAATAACTGAAATTCCAGTTACCACAAGTGTATGGTTCTTGTTGCGAGGGTGAGTTTGCATATAGTAGGTTAGAAGCTCCTGAAAGACTTTTCGTTTCAGATTTGCTCAGGGAGAGTTTCACAACTGTGGTCTGCTCGGTTCTGCAATGTGTTTCCCTGGTGTACGTGCGTAGTCTGCGGATCCTCGAGCCGCGATGGACAGCAGCCAAACTGGGCCTGGCGGTGAACTGCGACGAGGCACGTACAGGGCTGCAGTCTGCGGCTGCACCTATTTCACAGGGCTAGGCCAGGGTTTAATCGCAGGCAGGCTCACACTTGCAGGCCCCTTAGCCAAGGCATTCTGGACGAGATCACAGTGCAGTATCAAAGGGTGGAGCAGGAAAACAATTTAATTTAAAAAACTGGAATGTTGTTCTTAAATGACACAAACATTCAGCTATATGTATAATCTCGCAGAAAGCAGACATCTTCTCTCACTAAACTTTTTGAAAGTTAAAGATGTGCCAAGCATGGGTGGCTCCTTAGCTAAGGCAGAGGAGAGTCGTCCCACAAGAAAAATAAAACGATAATAACGCAGGGTTTTTGCCAGGTTATTATCATTTTATTTTTTCCTAGAGCATCTCTAGATGCAGGGCGGGGCTGGGCTGCCCAAATAGCAGGGAAGGAGTGGTAGGCACTCCCCAAGTTCACATGACAGTTTGGCCAGCCATCTTGGCCCGGCCAAACAGTCATGCGCACTTTGCATGTTCCCCATAAAGCGCTCCCTGTTCTCATCTGAGCGCCGAACTACAGCGCTCAGAACAATCACGACACTGCTATCAGCAGCATCGTGATTGGCTGAAGGAGTCCGGAAGTCTGGGTGCTTCCTTTTCTTGCGTCGTGGCAAGAAGGACGGAGGAGAAGCGGCCGACGGTAAGGTAAGTTAAAAAACTATTTTTTATGTTTCCGTTTTTCTTTTTCTTTTTAACCCCCACCCTACCACCCCACCACTGCTGCCCCGTAGCAGTCGTTATTGGTGTCAAGACAAAATGGCAAATGTATCAAAGTCTTTCCAACAGTTTAAACTTTTAGGTCTCGCCTATTAGATAGCCCAAACTGTGTATTGGTGAAAACACCTATTGTTGGTTTACAGTGGGCTTAGAGCCTGCCCATTGCTCACCGCAGGTTGGTTTTAAACTTTTAGGAAATAAATGTATGAAGTTGGGCTGGACATGTACTCAACTGCATACGCAGTGCACATGCAGATGGCATGTCAGCGCGAGGATCCGAGCTTCACATAACAGAGGAACTTTACATGAGAGAGGTCAGTAGACCTGCCACTCCTTGACTCAGAGAAAAAGGTCTAGTCACACAAATAATTTACAAGACCTCTGTTACGCTGCCACCACCATTTTATGTGATTCACCCAGGCCATTGAAAGCAGTCTAATGCCCACTATGAGGGCTGGCTTGGTGTGTCCCTCCAGGTACCAGAAACCTTTTTGCACCTTGGATCACCAGGGAGAGGCCAATGCTTCTGCACACACGCTAGATTAGCTTGATTGCTTGACCAACTAAAAGGTCAATGTACCAGTTTCACATGCAGTTGGGCACTCAGGGCGGTGGTGCGCTCCAGCTCACCAAACAGTGAAAATTCCTACACCAAAAGAGAAAGTTGTCTCCGCTTACTACTTTTAATATGGTGATTGTGACTCAAGTGTTTATTGTAAGGCAAGACATGATCTCTGCTCTTTTGTTGTATTGTAAAGCACACACCCACCTCTGGGTAGAGTGGTGGTATAAAAAATGCAAAATAAATAAAATTAATAAACACAAGAGTAACGAAGAAAGCCATCGTAGATTTAGAACCTACTACTACAGCAGACCGGTGAAAAGTGACAAGAAGAAGAACAGTGAGAGTGAAAGATAATGTGAAGATAATAGCAGAAGCAGGCAGGAGAAGTCCTTGTGGAGTGAATCTGTACTATGATGGTTGGATGTGCATATCATTGCCAAAAATATCAAAAGAAAGGCCAACATTATAGATACAAGCAGAAAGAGGGCTGCATGGGAAGAAGGCTTCAACCAAATCCTCGTGATTTGTCAAATTTTGATTTATTTAAATGTATTGAAAGACATGTTAAGGGACACACACACACACACTTACACACACACACACACACACGTCACACGGTGTGGGTTATACAGACATGCCCACACACACAGTCACTTGACTAACACACAGAATGTCAGCACACAGGTCTGGGGTCACTTATCAATACAAATTTATAGAAGAAGGGTGAGTAGACTGCTCTCTACTTGACACAGAGATAAAGGTCTGGTCACACTAATATTCAAAAAAACTCAGAACGCTTCCACCACCGCTTTATGTGATTCACCCAGGGCATGGACATGCTTGGTGTGCTCCTGACCAAAATATCAGTATTTGTATATGCAACGTTTAAATGCAGTTAACCCGAGGATTGAGATTCTGTATGAAAATGAGAGGCTGATCCGCAGACAGAGGCCTGCGCACAATAACTGTTTATGAATAGATTCCAGAGGAGAACAGCAAACTGAACTGTTGGGCACATATTCCCTTTGGGAGTGATTGAGTGATCTGCACCTGTACCTAATCAGCGCTGTATCAATGATTAGATGGCAGGGCTTACAGATGATGGGGAGATCCGTTAGTTGATGGAGGGTGCAGAACCTCAAGATCGTTGATAGGATTTTGCATACTGATAATTGTGCTGTGTAGTATTAAGTAGCACTTTAAGATTAAAGTACAAAGGACCTTATCTACAACAAAGTAACGCAGCGCTGTGCCACAAGCCATTTGGCTGCGCTGTGTTACTTTTGAAGCAAATGGATGTGTCATATCTACAACGATATGACGGATCCCTTTGCTCTCCCCAGTGCTGGTGCACAATTGGCTGCCATGCGCCAACGCAAACATCCTTGCACCATGGTGCAAAGGTGCATGCATTGAGGGAGTGATTTTTTGTGTGCATGAAGGGACACCATTCTGCACAAAAACAATCACAAGAGGTGTTTTCCTCTTTCTAATTGTCCTGCACGCATAGAAAGAGGAAAAAACGAGGAGCAATGAAAACATTACTCCTCGTTGCACCTCCCATACGCCCCCCCAAGGGAGGTGTAGCATTCTGAAGTATTTCCAGGTTTCAGTTTCTCGTAAATCTGGAAATGTGGCAGAATCCATGGGTGTTGTGTGGGAACACCCACAACAACACCCATGGCATGCCCCTTTGACTCAAAGTGATGCATGATAAGGGTCTGTATTTACAAGGCCACATAAAGCCACACAAGGTAGCTTTACGTGGCCTTGTAAAAATGGGACAACAGACTGCGCGACCGGTGCATCACAAGGAGTGACGCCCTAGCGACACAAGGGACTTGTAAATATGCCCCTTACTTTTTTTCAAAAAGGTAAGCACTGCACTGAGCTGGGCAGTATGTCATTGTGTCTGTTGCTTGACTGTTAATTATGAGTTATTCTCCCCCACACTACGTTCTTGAGAATTCTTTGGATGCTTGCCCTTGCTACAGTGGAAGTCAAAAGCAGAAAGAGTGTACTTGCAGGGCCGGACTGGCCGTTGGGGGCACCGGGCATTTCCCCGGTGGGCCGCCAGGGTGGGGGCTGGTTTTGGGCCCCTGGCAGGCCGTTTTTGTTACCGGGGGCCGGCAATATTGGCCCCCGTGTAACAAAATCAGCCGAAACCGGCCCTTGCAAACAGCTCAGCAGCAACCCCCCCGGGGGCAGACTGAGCACTTTGCCAGGGCCTGTTCGGTTCCCAGTCCGGCCCTGTGTACTTGGCCCACTTTGCAAAGCCATATGAGTACGGACCCCAGTGACTAATGAGGTCAACCCCCGCAGGTGAGGCACGGTAGCCCCTTGTCTGCTCTATGCCTCCACCTGCTGAACGCGATCTAACACCCACCCAGTTTATTTCAAGAAGACCACCAATGCGTGCATGCATGCAGTATAGGTACCTTTAATGTTTTTCTTTTATTTTAATAAATTCCATTGAAACATCAGTGACTTGAGTTTGCATGCATTCACAGTGATCATCTTTGAAATTGATATATTAAAACCCAAAAAGTTTCAAAGATGGCCGCTGTGGATTCAAGTGCATCCACAATAGCCATTTTCGAATGTCATTTGTTAAAACATTACAAATACATTCACGAATAACTGAATTGGATGAATGCACATCCAAGCGGGCTAACTTTAAATGCATATTGCAACGTTTCCAAAATCCATACCAAGATGGCCACCACAAACGCATGCTTATTTGCGGCGGCTGTCTTAGGCTAAAAAAGAATTGCCAAAGCCAGTATGTTTCACAGCCGAGACTTATAGGCTTTGTCAATGCTTATTTGTACAGGTTTTGTGCAATTGGACCATTTTGTTTTGGAGGCTACATCCTGATGGAATTTATTGCTTAATTAGGCAAATATATAGGGAAACAATCCAAGAGAAGTGCTTTAGTAAGGAGACATGGGGTGCTGTACTGATTAGAGAATAGTAATTCGTACAAAGGCGAGAGTATTACGGGTTCAATATAAAAGATAAGAGACAACTAAGAAAATACTCAAAAATGTGAAATGAGGAAAGGAAATTAAATTATGAATATTATGATTAGCCTTATGAAAAGCAATTGCTGGAATTTGAAAAATAGAGTGGTAAAGAGTATGGAATGATGAAAGGTTACCAGATGATTAATTTCAGCTCAGTACAGGGAGCGGAGGGCCATGAGAGTTGAGAGTGGGCTCACGAGGCAAGAACAGAGAAGGGATGAATTGTGGCGGCAATGGGAGAGGCAAACAAAGTTTTAAAATAATTTTTTTAAGAATTGGTAAAACAACTTCATATTATCTTTGGCAAGCGTAGGCGATGCTGCATTAGTTGAGACATGAACGAGCTATGTTATTCATCCCAGTGAGTCTCTCTTATTACCCGTTTGAAAGTTTGTTTTCGCATATCACAATGGAAACAATATTAATTCTATCTACAAAATCAGTATAAAAATCACTTAAAATCATAGATAATAGGTAGGGTTTTATTTGTATATTTAATACCAGTAGCCAGAGTGCTAATGATACTCTCCAGCAGGCACTGCTACCTATATCAACTTTGTTTCGTAAGCCTGGTGATCAGCCAGGACACTTTAAAGAAACCAGTCAGAAGGTTCCATTCACACCCAGGTTCACCCTAAAACCCGCTGCTTGTTCTGGTATCTTCTGTATACAAAGGCAGCCTTCTATTCGAGGCACATACTAAAACACGATTAAAGGCAAACGAGCCAGCATGTGAGGCATCCCATCAGAGCGTTCTAGAGCCTCATAAATAAAGGCACAACCAGAATTGATGCTTTTGACCGGAAACATTTATGCATCTCAAATGAGTGCGTGTGAGAGACATTTTACCACATTTATAAAAGTGAATTAATTACACTTTGTATGTTCACCTATTGGAGCGTACCCAATCCTTTTTGAATGAGAGGGAGGTGGTATCAGAATAATGTTGTTACAGGCTGTACGTCCAGGAGCCACATCGTATGTTTTGTTCGACTACCTAGAGGGCCACCTGGGGTTTTCAGTTGTCTATTGCCAGGTAATGACATGGTTTCACATCCTTCAAAGACTCTTCTGGGTTCCTGAGCCAAGAGTTTGAGACAGCTGTTGGTGTTGTAACTCATAACCATCACTTTCTCTCCAATGTATTAAACTATTCAAAAAACTAAGCTGGTGTCTCCACCTCGAGAAACAGCATTGAGAAAGTGGTCAATGGCCTGTGTTGAGAATGAGGTAATGCGAACCTCCCTCCGCCTGTTGGCATCGTCCCTGAGAGCATCCCTCCCCGTGAGAGAGGTGGAACTCTTTGGTGCCTTGACAGCATTCCAGCTGGTCGAAGAGCTCAATGCAAGTGCATTTGGTACCTTCTGGACGCGTGTATTGGATCTGCAGGAATATGGATTGGCACTGATCATACTGATGCTGGAAGAGATTAAGTTTGCTAGATGAAATGGTCATCCCCTCCATAGCACAGACAATAGTTATGTTACATGTTTTCCTAGTGAAATGAAACTGGCCATGTAGCGTTCACTTTTGGTGAAATTGAAAATCAATGATGCAGGCTGATGAAGAATTTGGAATTGCTTCTGGGATAACATCTTGATGGTAGATGCCCCTGTTGTTCCAGGAAGTAAGAGACTAAGCTCGCCGAATGAGTTGGGGCGAGTTGAGTGATTTTTTAGCAAAATCCATAACTCTTTTGGAAATGGATGTGTGCTGAGGTTTGAGAAAGATGGGAATGAAAACAAGGACGTTGGCACAGATTCCTCTCAGGCCGCTCAAATGTTTAAGTCATTGTAACTCATATTTAGGTGTGTGTCAGGGTTATGGTGCGTGTAGTAGAGTTTTAAATCTGGAAATGGGAAGATATTAATTTAATAGTTAATTCAATTTGAAAAAGACTCTTCTGTCTTCAAAAAGCAAAGTGTAAGTAGGGCATTGTGCGCGGTTGCAGAAAATGGGAAGCACAATAATGTGATAGAATTGATTCCTGCAATAAGCGTCCCAAAATCTGGGACCCTCTTTCAGTCAACAGAGTATCTTGGATGAAAAACTATTGTGGGATATTTTGACACAGTCCGTGTTTATTTTCAGTGCCTGTTTAGTTGGTGATGAGAAATGTGGTTGGTAATTGAACTGCCATGCCTTCCAATCATTGAGGACAATGTCTTTCCATTTCAGTGACATTCCATAGTTACTGTATTATTCTGTTGGTTTTAAGAGCTTGCAGATATTTTGCTTCTTACTGCAGGGTGGTCCAGAGAGAAGGCTAACAATTAGCAAATGTTTTACTACCATCCACTGCAGTATTTCCTATGAAATGCCATCTAAAGGCTTTCAATCAATGTGCATTTTACCGATATATTTAGAGGAATTAACAAAATTCCGTGCAACCATTAACTGCAGTTCTGGTATCTTTCACAGCTATTAAAGCACTTAAAAATTCTGGGGCTGAACCAAAAACTAGATTTTAATATTTGTGATCTAAAGCAGCAAAACTATCATAAACACTGATCCAAACAACTACCAAGCTCCAAAAGAATGATGTGTTCAGGCATTTATATTATTGGTGATAAAAGGTAAACAATACTGGTCACAGGCAATGAATACTTTATATGCATTTTTGGGGGTTGTGGCAAAATGGTTTCTGTTGCAGTACCTCCCCCCACACTTTTTGTCTGGCTTGTGATGCAACTTTGACTGTAGTGTACTGGGTCCATGCTGCCTAGGTTCCCAGTACCAGTGTTCTTTTCCTAAACATGTACCATGATTGGCAGCTTCCGAGCCCCCTGTAAGTCCCTAGTAAATGGTATCCTGGTACCTAGGGCATGGGCACTAAAGAGGGTCCCCTAGGAACCCCTCATCAGGGTCATGCTGACTGCCATTGCAGTCTGCAAGCCTTGGTGCTCACAAAAACGACAAAGGTCGATGTAGCACACTCCCTGTGTGTCATGTCTAAGCAGCACTGCCCAAGGTATAGATATATCACCCCTCAAGCAAGCCTTGCAAGCCCAAAGGCAAGTGCACTATATCTCAAGTGTGGGCATATCTGCATGAGCAGATATGCCCCTACAATATCAAAGTCTATTCTTAAATGTTGTAAGTGCCAGTGAAGGCATAGCGAATAATTGGGCTGGAAACTTGACAACTTTGAGTTCCCCAGCACCATGACGGATTCACTGAACACAGGACCAAACAACTCCTCTCAATAAACCCACTCTGATGCCTGTGTGGGATTTATTGAAACATGTGCCCAGAGGGCACCTCAGAGGTGCCCCATGAAATCTACACGTAACAGACAACAATGTTTCTCGATAATGAGCAGGAACAGTTAGGGGAAAACATGGCGGCCAGCTAGGAGTCTGGTCGGGAGTGCTGTAAGGTGGCGTGCTGGATGAGAGTGATTCGAGCGATTTGAGCGGCGGCGGAAAAGCTTTTCGAGTTTCTGGAGAAACCCTCCAATATTTTTAGATAAGTGTCCCTACACTATCGGAGCACGATCGGAGCAAATATTTTGGAAAAATAACAGTGAAATTGACCCGCGGTGCATGGCGAGCGCGAACGCGAACGCTACGGACGAACAACACTCACCTGAGATCCCGGCTGCCACGGAGGCGGGGTTCCCGGAGGTGGCGTCGCAGGATTACACCACAGCGGCAAGCGGAGCTAGTCGAGCAGCAGGGTCCTGACGCTGGAGCCGTGCGGTTATCCAACGAGGTAGAGGAAGGCGGGCGGCTTCTAGACTCCAGTTTAGTGCGGGTGGAGCGCTAGGAAGGGGAGCAGCTAGCGAACAAGTAGTAAACCCACCCTCCTCCACGAAGTTTCAAGCTGATACACCACTGTTAGGTAGCGGGGCCCCAAGTCTTTTTGGTAAAGACGAGGAAAAAGGTGGGGAGCCTGATACCGTTCTTAAATTAAAGTTAAAACCAGCGCAAAAAACAAGTAAGCGCTACGCGCTTAGAAGCATCATTCAGTCAAAAGGAGGGGATGGTGGGAATCCACAAATAAACAGCAAACTCCCTAGCAATACGAAAAAATATACTCGGCAAACTCACAAATTGGGGGCACTAGGCAAGAAGACAACTTTTAACCCTTCCCTAAATGCATACTTCAAACCAGTCCCTAAGACCCTTATACTCACGAGAGGCCAGAGTTTAATAGATTTGGCAGGTGTAGAAAAAACAAAAACTAATCCAGATTCAGCGGGGTCTAAAGGTAGTTTAGACGATTGGGCTGACTATCTCTCTCCTAATAGATATAACCCTTTGGAGATGGAGGCAGATAACTTGGATTTGGGAGCAAACGAGGAGCCCCGGGTCCCCATAGATATTTCTAGACAGGGTGATGCAGACGCTACGGCTGTTCTTCCTGATTCACAGGACAATTCTTCAAGTGCTATAGGCATGTCAGATGAGGCCCATACAGATACAGTTGTTATCGCCTTGTTAAAAAAGCTTGATTTAGATATGCATAAGGGTTTTGAGGAGTCTAAGGCTAAGCAAGATGGAATTAGGGAGGCAGTCGGTCTGTTGAAAGCTAAGTTTGATGAGCTGAATCTGCGCACAGCCACTCTTGAGACGGAGGTTAAGGTGATTCATGATAAACTTGAGGAGAATAGTAAGGAGCTAACGCAGGTTAAAGTCAGAGAAAAGGTTTACGAGGAGCGGCTGGAAAGATTGGAGAATATGCAGCGAAGAAACAACCTAAACATTTTGAGGCTTCCAGAGGGGAAGGAAGGGGATGACTTAAAGGGTTTTATTGTGCACTTATTAAAAACGGAGTTACAGCTGAAGGAGACTGTAGAAGAGTTATTGCAGGATATACAGAGGATACATCGAGATCCTTTTAGATTAAATCCCAATCGCTCGAAACCTAGGAAGATTTTGATTAATTTTTTGACCTATGGGTTAAAAGAGAAAATTCTAGCGACTGCTTTAAAGAAGGGTCATTTGATTATTGATGAAGTATTCTTAAATGTTGTAAGTGCCAGTGAAGGCATAGCGAATAATTGGGCTGGAAACTTGACAACTTTGAGTTCCCCAGCACCATGACGGATTCACTGAACACAGGACCAAACAACTCCTCTCAATAAACCCACTCTGATGCCTGTGTGGGATTTATTGAAACATGTGCCCAGAGGGCACCTCAGAGGTGCCCCATGAAATCTTGTTGTGGTCTCTGATTGGCTTTATGGCAGCCTGCAACCACCAAACATGTTTCTGGACCCCTGGGTCGAGAGCCCATGCTCTCTGAGACCAGAAACAAAGCACATCCTGGGCGGAGATGTCACCTCTCCTCCCCCAGGATGAACACAGTGCTTGAGAGGGGAGCTTCAAAGCCTGGCTACCTTTGTAATGCAACTCCAGTCTCTGCTGCTAATAGCAGATGGCAGCCCCCGGTTCAAACCCCCACTTTTGGAGGGAGAACCGGTGGGAAAACCAAGATAGAATAGGAGTTGTTCCCTCCTTCGCCAACTCCATCCCTCGGTTGTTGGAGGCAAAGTTAAGCACATTTTTCAGTGCCCACCATCTTGAAGATGGTTGACGTATCCAATCAGTGCTAGGGCTATGCCCCCCTCCCACAGGAGGGTGGCATAATAGTGGGTGTAGACACCCCAGGTAAGGACCCCATTGGCCCCTACCTGTAAATCTAGTAGTTAGATGGCTCCCCAAGACCCTGAAAGGACAATCCTGTTGACCTAAGAAGAGCTGGACACTAAAACATCACACCAGTGGAAAAGATAGCAGACACCAACTGACTTGGCACCAGCCCTACCTGCCTGTCTGCAGCCCTCGACAATCTTGCACCAAAAGACGACCTGTGCTGCAGCCCAGTGACCACCAAAGCTTTAGGAGGACTGCCTGCCTGCCTTCAACAAAGATCAGGATCTGCCATGGACAGCGGACCTGCCCAGAAGAAACCAACTTTACAGAAAAGGAACTCAGCCCTGAGAAGCCATGAAACCGCCTCCGGACCCACTTCGGCGCCTGACGCCGACACCCACAGCCTGAGTCAAGGTGGGCCACCAGTCCTGAAAAGGTTCCCCAGTGCTTTTGAGCTAGAGTTCACCATAGGCTGACCCCTGCCGGACTCTACCTCAACGCATGCACCCTGAATCAGAAGGCTGCCCCTGACCGCGACCTGCCCGGTAAGCGGTTCCTGAAGCCAAAGGACTCCCCTGCACCTGAAGCCCCTGGGTCTTGGGGAAATTGACTAATGGTGTCCCCACATCCCCTAGCATCAGAACTTACCTAAGCAGCTGCAGATTTTCTTTGTACAGCCTCCTGGCCAGCACCTGCAGCCTCTTTCCAAAACCAACCTTCCCCATTAAATTGCATTGGGCTCCCACTCTACACATACCCACCCCTGAGCTGCTGAGGGTGTAAGTTTGGTGCTGCCTTGTGGCCCCCTTGTACTTGCTGTACCTCTAGGAGATCAACCCCTGGCTCCGCTTTACTCACCATTGAGATGCCCATCTTCAATCACCATTGGTTACAATTGGGCACTCGACCCCGAATTTGACCTCTGCACCCGGTCACCCTGGTACAACTGGTGGTGCATTCTTTGTACCAATTTGAACCGTGCCTCATGTTGACCTTAAAGCCTGAAGACTGGATCTGTAAGTCATATACCTACCTGAAACACTGTATTCTTGTTTTCCTCCATTGGTTAACATTGCACAGCCTGAAAATTGGATTGTGTCCACTTTTTAAAGTGTAAAGTATTTTTCCTGAAAAACGTATTTACCTTTTTTCGTACATTTTGGTCTTAAAATAAATCTTGAAAGAAGCTTATTTTTCTACAATTGGTGTGAATCTCCTTTTTGAGTCATGTGTCATTTATTGATCACTGTGTGCATAACAAATGTCTTATACTCCTCTGTGTTAAACCTAAGGCTGTTTGACCACACTACCACAAATAGAGCACTTTGGGTTTACATTGAACCCTGTATACTTCTGGGGGTGTCTCTGGACTATGTGCACGATATAACCACTTTTTGGTATACCATATACAGATATAGCTTTCTACAGGGGTAGCATTCATTTTATCAATACGGGACATGCTGTTTTGGTATGCGCTATTAAATGTCATGCGGATCTGATCCCTTTGCTTCAGGCACTGAAGTATTTCAGAATAAGATTAAGAGTGCAGCTTTTCTGCTGTTCAACACAGTCTAGTTGTTTGTCCCATTTGCTGTTATCTCATCATGACACCGTAGTTCTTGGTTTTGGTCACTTTTCAAAGCATGAAATGCATGACCATCCTTACCTCAACAGCAAACTCCATCCACCTCACTATTACATCCACCAGGACCATTTTCTCGACTGGACAAATTCAGTATTTTCACTTTAGTCCTGGCCAATATGGCCCCCAGTGCCAAGTCGAGTAGTGGAGTGTTAAGGCCGAGGTTATGAGTTTTGGCATGGCTGGACAGTGAAGTGGTTAGTTACTCTAATGGTGTTGGAGACACTGCGGTTGCAGCCCTTCTTCATTGTGCTTAAGAGGCTCGTTCATGATTTGATTTCTGTGCAGACTTTGGATGCTTTACAATAAGGCGACACATTAGAATTCATTCCACGTGCATTGTGAAGCTGTGTCATATTTACCCCATGTGCCACTGCATGGAATGATGACTGCCATCTGGAAGTGGAGCTATACAACAAATAATGCTAACAAGAGTACTGTTGGTAGACAAGTCTCTGTGATTGTTGCTCATATCTTGAAGAAATGTCTGACTTAGTGCAAAAGCTGAGGCTGCATTTACATGATGCCATTTTCTGAGTTTTCACTAGATTAGCAGTTTCTTCGGGGTAGGGAATTGTGTGTGGATTACTACGGAGTTTAACTCTTATGATGTTCAATTTCTTTATGTCAATTGTGGTGATGCGATGGGTGTTTCACATTCGTGTCCTATTCTGTATTTGCTAATATTTTTCTAAACATTATTTAAGTGTTTTTTAATGCAGAAACAAGATTACATTATCAAATACACTTGTGGTGACACTTAGATTTTGTATATTTAGGCATACGTACCGAATTTGCATGTACAGGTTGACAGCTTACCATGGCCTGATAATTATTAATATATATTACGTACTGGCGGTCGCCAGTAGGTAGTTATAGTTAGGACCTATTATCCATAGGAAATCCGCAACATTCTATTTAGAATAACTTTGGCGCCGGTTGACGAATCTTCGTGAAATTTTCAAAACTCGTGGCCCGCTCCAGTCCGCTCCTATCCTGAAAGTCTCGGGGTGATTCGTCAAGCAGGGGACGAGAAAAAAGGGGGGTCCCAAAACGTGTTTTCCCCATGCAATTTTCCATAGGGACTTTTAGTCGCAGCTACAGCCCGAACTGCTGAACGGAATTACACCAAATTTGGCAGAAAGGTAGACCTTGGCTCAGAGTCGTCCCTTTTGCTTAAATGGTGTAAATCCGTTCAGTAGTTCCTGAGAAAATCAAAAGTAAATTCACATATATATCTGGGCGGACCCTAACCACACATCTCATCGTGAGATCTGATTGGCTGTCAGCACTTCATCCAAGAAGTGTTGGCAGCCATCTTGGGACCAATATACATGATAGCACCTCATTAAAAAGCATTGCAGTTAATAGAAGGTTTTAAGACTTTAGTTACATTATAAATCATTTGTTGATGGTACCATACTCATTTTAGGAATTGTGATATGTTCTAAGGTGATTTTACCATGTGAAAAAGCCTTCTGCTGGGATATCATGAATCGTGTTTGAGAGAAAACTATTTTCTCATGCTTTTCCCACAGAGGTTTGGAAGGTGATCTATAAGCTAAACTGAGAGCATATTTTCTGTAAATTCACATTATCTTTCTCAGTCATGTGAGAATGAAGTCTGACATTCTCAGTAAAACATGTACATCCAACAAGGGCAGAGACTGTCAGTTGATTCCTTTGTGTTCTAGTGCAGCTTCCCAGAGTGTTCCAAAGAACAACTAGAGTGCTAACAGTCCTACTTATCACAAAAGTATGGCACACCTGAAGCCATCTTGATTGGAATAAAGTGGTAACACTTAAAACATTTAATTTGCAAAGGAACAAAATGAGGGGGTTCATTTTGCCATAGAAATTATGATTAGTGCTGCAGAAAGAAAAATTAGGGCTCATTTTGACTTCTCAAATCCTCTTCTATTTCATAAAAATATTCTGACATGCAGACTGAAACATGCACTTTGAATACCAGCAGCAGACTTCCCTGGTGAGCATTAGCTTTACTACAGTGATCTAATGAGCAACTAGAGTGCTACCATTCAGAATTTATGGCAAATGTGACACATCTGAACGCCTTCTTTATGGAACCAAAGTAAACAACAATAAGTCTCGCCCTCGTTTAAGTTAAAGCAATTCTGTTTGTAATTAGGTGGCTTTTTAGCTTTGCTTTTATTAGTGTTTTTCAAACTTTCATGTACATAACATGCATTTGCATGCATATATGTATGTGTATATGTATGCATGCATTTATATTTGTATTTATATAGATATGCAGATTATATATATGTTTATATATGTATGTATATATATATTCACTGAAAAAAACATAGGTTTCAGAGACATTATAGTTAGAAATTAGCATTTAAAAAACCTTAGAAATTCACAGAAAAAAATATAGGTTTCAGGGGTGTTATAGTTAGCTGGCCATTTCACTCGTACAAAACCATAGAAATTCCTCCGTTATAGTTAGTTCTGCTAACTATAACTCGCGCGCCCACAATGCACTGCTGATGATGTCACATATTGCATCATTCCTGACATGGTCAGTGACATCACTGATGACATCATCCAGTGAATGTGGTTTAGTTTGAAATTTAAATATGTATTATATATATACCAATCTGTATTGAAGATTGAGTGGATATATAACTCGCTGGATGGAGAATTTAGTAGCTGTCTGACTCTGTTTAAGTGAGTAATTAAAAGTGTCTCACTTAATACATGGATTAGTAACTAAACTATGTGAATGTATGCATCACTGTCTCTGTTGTTGTGTAACATGCTGCATCAGTTGGTCACTAACTACATGAGTGTGTATATTAGTTATTGATTAGTTGGGTGAGTATTTGTATGGGACACTGAGTTTGTGTGTGGTTGGATGGGATGTATGTAACTCTAGGCATAGATGTGTGAATGTTTGATTGACTAGGTGTATAGGTTTAAGAGTGCATGTGGAAACAGTTGTTTGGGTGACTGAGTGTATTTATTTGTGTGTTGGTGAGCGAATATATGTTTTAGTTGTACATCTTCAACAAAGTAAAAAAATAAAAGGCATTGTATGTGAGAGTTGGTGTATATAAATAAGTATGTGTAAGAGTCAGTGATTGTGAGAGTAACTATATGAATGAGTATATAATTGTAATGGTGATTTTTTAACATATTAACTATGAGTTACTATGTGTTTGAATAAATGAGGTGTTGTTGGATAATTGTGTAAGTGAGTAACTGTGTGATTAATTTTGTTCATGAGTGAGTAGGATGATTGCATAACCGACTAAGATGACTGCTGATGTGTCAATGTCTATATATGTGTATAAGTGCATTTGATAGTGTTCTATTAATTAGTGACTGCATGTATAAATGATTCTGTTGTTGAATGGGGAGTTGTGTGTGTAGGAATCAGTGAGTGGGTATGTAGTAACTGGTATTGGTGTGTCAATGGTTTCAAATATGTTTCTCTGTATTTTAAAGTGAGTGATGAAAGGTTATACTAGAGTAAGATGAGGTGTATCAGATTGTCACGTGGATGATGTCATCAGTGATGTCATCAGTGATGTCATTTGAGATGTCATCAGTGATGTCACTGACCATGTAATTGAATAATGCAATATGTAACATCATCAGCAGTGCATTGCGGGCGCGCAAGTTATAGTTAGCAAAACTAACTATAGCGGAGGAATTTCTATGGTTTTGTACGAGTGAAATGGCCAGCTAACTATAACACCCCTGAAACCTATGGTTTTTTCTATGTGTATATATATATTCACTGAAAAAGCCATAGGTTTCAGGGGTGTTATAGTTAGCTGGACTTTTCACTCGTACAAAACCATTGAAATTACCTCGTTCAGCTAACTATAACTCGCGCGCCCGCAATGCACTGCTGATGACGTCACATATTACATTACTCATGACATGGTCAGTGACATCACTCATGACATCACTGATGACATCTCAAATGACATCACTGATGACATCACTGATGACATCATCCAGTGACTGTGTGTTTTTCTGAAAATTACATATGTTTTATATATGTATATCTCAAGGTCTATGGAAGAATAAATGGGTATATAAGTGTCTAAATGGATGATTTGTTTTTTAAAAATTGATTGTATAACTGACTGATTAAGAGTATCTTAGTAAATACATGGCTTAGTGAGTAATGTTTAAATATGTAAATATCTGTATCAGTCTCTCACTTTGTGTATAAGTGGCTGCATGGGTTAGTGGGTAGCTACATGAGTGTCTATATAGGTTATTAGTTGGTTTTTTGAGTATCAGTATGAGTGTCTGAGTGTCTGTATGGTTCGGTGGGGGGTATTACGTAGTGCATAGGTGCATGAATGAGTGACTCACTGTTTGTATGTGTTGAAGACAGCATGTGTGCAGGACTGTATGGGTGGATGAGTGGGTGCATGGGTGTGTTAGTGAGTGAATGACTGTCTCAATAGTGTCTTTATGAGTAACTACATATGTTTTAAACTAGTATATGTGACTATTGGTGTATATAAGTGAGTATATGTGAGAGTGAGAGATTGAAAGAGTTCCTGTATGAATAAGTATGTGTTTCTATAAGTGATTGTTTAAAATACTAAGTATGTGTAAGTTTATGTAGAAGTAAGTGTGGTGGTGTGTGTATAACTGTATATGCAAGTAAATGGATGTTTGATTCTTTATTAGCATGAGTGACTATGTGTGTGAGTAACTCTATGGATGAGAGGCGTTGTGTAACAGGATGTATAGGTGTATGAGTACATATGATGAGTGAGTACATGTATGAGTGACTGTATAGGACTGTTGGTGAATGAGTGGATGTGTATGTGAATCTTAGGATTACTGAATAGGTTGTTGTAACTGATATTGGTATGTCCATTGTTTTGAAAATTTTAGTTTCTATTTTTGAATGTGTGTATCAAAGGTTATATTAGGGGGAGAGAAGGTCTGCCACTCTATCACAAGGATGATGTCATCAGTGATGTCATTTGAGATGTCATCAGTGATGTCATGAGTGATGTCACTGATCATGTCATGAGTGATGTAATATGTGACGTCATCAGCAGTGCATTGCGGGCGCGCGAGTTATAGTTAGCTGAACTAACTATAACGGGGGAATTTCAATGGTTTTGTACGAGTGAAAAGTCCAGCTAACTATAACACCCCTGAAACCTATGTTTTTTTCAGTGAATTTCTAAGGTTTTTTAAATGCTAATTCCTAATTATAACATGCCTGAAACCTATGGTTACTTCAGTGAATTTCAAAGGATTTTTAAATGCTAATTTCTAACTATGCCTACAGAGATAGGACATGTGAAGAAAGAAGAAAAAACGCACAGAAAGAAAAAAAAGAAATGCAGAAAGAAGCAACAGAAGTCCTCAAAGACGAAGAAAAGTGCAGGAAGAAGGATAACGTGCAGAAAGAACAAACAGAAGAGCAGAAAGAAGCCTTGTTGCAAAATCATCCTGTACCCTCAACTTTTTCAGATGGATACTGGTGGTAACTGAGTCTGACTAACCAGTCCTAGAGCCAGTGCTATGTTAAAAGACACTCAGAATACAGTGAAAACACCTACATACACTAGGGAACACTATGCGTTGGGGTACCCCTGTGATCAGCATGACCTCCTCTGTAAGCCCCTAGTATATAATAGGGCAGTGAATTAAAACTACCTATTAAAACGCGCCACACGTCACCTCAGACCCCGTCCCCTCACTTCCCCACTGTGCAAACACGCCCTGCGGCCGTTTTAAGTTGGGAGATTAAGTCCCCTTGAATCCTGAGGGTCCTAGGGTCCAACTAGACCACTAGGTACCTCCAGTAAGCACCACAGAGCTGCGTTGCAGAGAGATGTAAAAAGGGGCACGGCCTAGACCACCTCTCTGCAACGCAGCGCAGTGGCGCTTACTGGAAGCACCTGGTGGGCTAGTTGGCCCCCAAGGTCCCTCAGGATTGAAGGGGAATTATTTCCCCAACTTAAAATGCGCCACAGGGCTTGTTTGCACATGTTAACTCAGGCCCCGTCCCCTCCCTTCACCACTGTGTAAACATGCCCTGTGGCCGTTTTTAGTTGGGAGATTAAGTTCATTTGAATCCTGAGGGTCCCTAGGGTCCAACTAGCCCACTAGGTACCTCCAGTAAGCGCCACAGACCTGCGTTGCAGAGAGAAGTAAAATGTGGCACGGCCTGGACCACCTCTTTGCAACGCAGCTCAGTGGCGCTTACTGGAAGCACCTGGTGGGCTAGTTAGCCCCCAGGGGCCCTCAGGATTGAAGGGGAATTATTTCCCCAACTTAAAACGCGCCCTAGGGCGTGTTTGCACACGACACCTCAGGTCCCGTCCCCTCCCTTCCCCACTGTGTAAACATGCCCTGTGGCCGTTTTTTAAGTAAGGAGATTAAGTCCCCTTGAATCCTGAGGATCCCTAGGGGCAAAATAGCCCACTAGGTACGTCCAGTAAGCGCCATTGCAGAGAGGTGTAAAAAGGGGCACGACCTGCACCACCTCTCTGCAACGCAGAGCAGTGGCGCTTACTGGAAGCACCAGGTGGGCTAGTTGGCCCCCAGGGTCCCTCAGGATTGAAAGGGAATTATTTCCCCAACTTAAAAACCGCCAAAGGGCGTGTTTGCACACGTCACCTCAGGCCCCATCCCCTCCCTTTACCACTGTGTAAATGTGCCCTGTGGCCGTTCTAAGTTGAGAGATTAAGTGCCCTTGAATCCTAAGGGTCCCTAGGGTCAAACTAGCCCACTAGGTACCTCCAGTAAGCGCCACAGAGCTGAGTTGCATAGAGGTGTAAAAAGGGGCGTGGCCTCAGAACACCTGTCTGCAACGCAGCTCCCTGGCGCATACTGGAGATACCTGTTGGGCTAGTTGGCCCTCAGGGACCCTCAGTATTGAAGGGGAATTAATTCCCCAACTTACAACTGGCCAGGGGGCGCGTTTGCAGAGTGCTGCAAGGAGGGGGCGTGGCCTCCGGCGCGATGCCGGTCTTTTATTTATTTTATTTTTTTAAGAAGGAGGGCTGTGTGGCCCCCCTTCTTTTTCTAATTTACTGGCCCTGGGGACCCCATCCCCCAGGGCCTGCACCCTAATTTTTTTTGTTGAAAAAAATAAATTTGGCCCTCTCAAGGCCTTAATCGACCCCAGGGACCCCAACCCCCGGTGCATGACCTTTTTTAAAAAAAATTCTTTAGGAGGGGGATGCGTTGCCCCCCTCCTCAGGCCACTTATGGCCCCGGGGGATGGGGACTTTGTTTTTTATTATTTAAAAAAAATATATATTTATAGAAACACCTAGGACATGCTGGACAAACCGTATGTACCTATCACCATGACGATTTGCGTGATATTCATTAAAAGGCGACTATGCATAGAATGAATCCACATGGAATGTATTTACACCGCTAGTGAAGTTCTGACGTGTCTGACGCCCTACCGTGCCTAATCTCGGCACCCCCGCCAGTGGGTACTCTCCAATTAGACACCCTTGTCGTTTATTTATACAAACATGGGTAGCTATTGACAGGCACATTTAATATACACGCACACCAAGCCATTCAAAGGGGAATAGACAAAAATTCAACCAAACTATGCAAGAAATCCCTCTCACGGTTAATAAAACACACATCCACCGCCGGATGTGTAATACTTTTTATTTTACTCTCTGGAAAGGAGACGAACCTCACTTTAGAGTCACAGCGTGCTCCTGGCTGAGCCCAATGCTATGTTACACCCACCAGTGCCCGCCGAGTGCCTCACACCTCTGTGTTGTATTCCACCAGCTAGTGTGTATGCTATGACACTCTCTAGCCCATGTGCACTGTAACACCACCCCGTGAATATGTCATGCCACACTTACCTTCGCACGGGTTATATTGCCCCATCTAACGTGCCTTCCTCGATGCCTATGTTATAACGCACAGCGCTATGTCATACATATTACAATCTGGGATCCATATCTTTGTCACAGTGCATATGCAACGTTTAACTCCCCAGCACATATTTTATATTACAACTTTAGAGACTAGTTAGGTTACACAACACTGCCCTGTGCATATTACACTCCAAGGCGCATATCGCATAGCACGCGCTAGTGCCTGTGCTATCTCGCGCTCTCCAATGAATCTGTCATTGCGCACAATGTATTGCATATTATATTTCACGCCCCGGTTCAACTTATATCACACTTTTTGGTGCATAGTTCATACCATATACTATATCTAGTTTTCATTTTCAATCGTACTCTCAGGACTATGTTCTATATAACACTGCGTCCACCTACCCTTTTCACGGGCATTACATTTTGCGATGGGGGGTGGAGGGTCAGGGGGTGTTTCTGCCAAGTGAGTCCGGAGTCACAGTCACAAACGTCCTCTTCTTCCTGAATAAAAGTGAGATTATGCTGCATACTTGTTCATATTTTAAGTAGTTTGCACAGACACACATTTTAAAAACAATAAAGTTCCTAATACCCACCTTCTCTTAACAGTTAGCTTGCTGCCCCATCCACCTCCTCCCTATCCTCTGTTGTCTGAATCCATGGACTAGCCTCCTCCCTCCTGCCATGCATGGTCTGATCTGCTGCTGCTGGAGCGGGTTATGCAAAATTTTTGTATACCCATCCCATTTTGCATGTCGTTTTATTAATTAGATTAATTAATTAATCATAATCGTACTAATGGTTTGGAGTGGTGTGAAAATCAACCTTATTAATGACCGAAATACACGTGGGATTTGCATCTGTATGGCCTAATTATTGACGTGAACTAAATTTCGCACGCATATTAATGATAGATAATTAGAACATTGCATGATATATGTTGCTTTGGTGATGAAATTGTGATTCGTGCTTTATTTAGTAAGTATAAACCGCATTGAGTGTTGTTTTTGGCTAGATAAATACACACACATATGGGTATTAGCGAGGGAATAACATTTAATTAGTCATTTCTATGTATTAATTACGTTTTTGTGTTTCTTTGCTTAAGTTGACTATTCTGGCCTATCAAATGATGGCTGCTTTTGGTGCCTATCCCAACTGCCGACGCTGAACCAGGCTTGGGTGAAGTGTGCCTGCGCTAAAAGATGAGCAACAATGGCCCTGTCTTGACCCCAGGCAAGCTGTACTTATCAAGGCCACTGGGAAAGGTGCCAGCGCTACAGACAAAAGGCTTTATTAAAGAACCGGAACCAGCAAGTATGCTGACAACATGGACTAAACCTTATGGGAACGGAGAGGTTGACCCCTGATCAGCCAATTAGAACAGTTTAAAACTCAATATTGTTACATTTTGCTATTGAAATTATTATAAAACCCATAGAATAGAGATGTTGGAGGGTCGCTCCTTCGATTTCCTGATGATATGCTGACGAAGAGGACGGTGACACTGCAGGACAGCTGTTAGCCTGAATCTTTGATGGACTGAATTAATGCCCAAAATCCTGATGAACTTAACCTGCTAAATTGATGGGCATAGATTTGCGAGATTGCCAGATTTGACATAGAGGACGACTTTAGCCAGAATAGGTAAATATGAATGGCAACTTGATCAAATGAATGATTTAATCTGCAATATTAATATAAATTTGGATTTGAACATCTGTAGAAATGAGTTGGGTTGTTTATTCATTGAAATGTGTTAATGAAAAGGTTAATTAGAGTATTAGAAATTCACTTAAATCTACAACTAACAGATCCATCCCGGTCATGAGGGGAATACCAAAAGTAGAATCTAGTGCCTAATAAGTATAAGAAGGGTTTGTAGGTTTGTTGCTCATTAGGGTAAAATGGTATCTTCCTCCCTCATTAACCAGCACTTGGAAGGATAATCGCCTCTCGTACGGACTGATGGTGAGTGTGTGTTGGTGTTATGGGCCCCAGCAGCGAATGTATGGATAGTGTGTGTGTGTGAGATCTTTTGGTCCGCAACGGTAGGGAGGGATTTTGCACTCCGCGCTGGAGCACTGCCACTGCCCTCCATTTAGCATGATGTACCAGTCCACTCCTTCTGCCCTCCATTGCCCAATTCTATGGCCCATCATTGACCTCCTGATTAGCCTCTGTGCTTAGCTTGCTGCCCCTATTCTCCTTCCCCCTGCCCTCCGATGTTTTTGTGCATGCCCCTGCTCCATCCTTTTTGCCCACCATGTTCCATGGACCTGCCACTCCTATCTACTCTGAGTGTTCTGTTGAGCTGCCACTCCCCTCCCACCTGCCTAGCATTGTCAGATGACTGTAACCTGTCCCTGCCACCTCCACCCTGCCTGTCCACATGCCATGCCCCTATCCCCTTCCTCCTGTCCTCCATGGTCTATTTTACTGCCACACCCTTCTGCCCTCCCTGGTCTGTTGTACTGCAACTGCTCCTCCTGCCTGCCCGCGCGGTCTGTTGTGAGGCTCCTTCCCCTGAACTCTCTTGTCTGTGCCCAGGTCCTGACCCTCCCTTCTATCCTCCATGGTCAATTGTGCATGCCCCTGCACCCTCCTTCTTGCCCATCGTAGCCATTGTGCTGCCACTAACCCTCCCGCTGCCATGCATGGTCTTCTGTGCTGCCATGGCCCCTCCCACCTTCCCTGTGTGGTCAGCTAGCTGCCCCTGACCCCCTCCCACCTTCCCTCCATGGTCTGTGTGTATGCCATCATAGTCTCATTGTTGCTCTCCATGGTGTGTTTTGTTTCTAGTGCCCAACCTGCCTGACCTCCATGGACATCTTGCTGCTCCTGCCTTGCCCCCTTGCCCCCAGCCCTCTGTTTCCATGTGCAGACCCCTATTCCCTCCCTCCTGGCTTGTCTGTTCCATTGTAATGCCCCTGATCAGTCCCTCCTGCCCTTTATGGTCTGTTATGCTGCAGCTTTCTCTCCTGTCTGCCCATTATGGTCAGCTAGCTACCATTGCCTCTTTCCCCTCTGTTCTCTGTTGTCCATGTGCATGGTCCTGTCCCCTCCCTATTGCTTTCTATGGATTGTTTGCTGCACTCCTGTCCCGCATGCGCTGTGTGGTGTATTGTGCTGCTGCAAACCCTGATGCCTGCCCTGTAGGGTCAGTTTGGTGCACCTCTCCATGTCCCTCCTGTCCTCTGTTATCCAAGTCCATGTCCCTACCCCAATTCCTCCTGCCTACCATGATCCAATGTACCATACTTGCGAACATTTTGAACTTGGTAAGAGGGAGATTTTGAAAAAAAACTGAGGTATTTAATTTCCCCTTTGAGTTACATTGAAAAAGAGGAGATTGTAGACAGGAGAGAGATCGAATAAAGCCCATTTGAGCTTAAAACCATTGGACGTTTCCTGGCTGAAACGGGTCTGTTGGCATGTATGGTTGTACTACCACTGCCTCTTCCTTCTGCCCACAATGGTGTATTATATTGCCACAGCCTCTCTTGCCAGTCCTGTATTGTTGGTTTGTTGCCCCTGTCCCCCTTTCCACTGCCCTCCATAGTCTGTTCTGCTGCCACTGCCCTTCCTGCCTGCCCAGTGTGGTCAAATTGTTGCATCTGCACTCTCCTACCTGCCTTCAATTTTCAGAGTCCGTGCCCCTGGCCTCTGCTTCTCAACAGTATCCCAATGAACAACTAGATTGCTAACATTCTATATTTATTACAAAAGTGTGGAACGCCTGACGTCATCTTGATGTAATCAAAACTGTAATACCTAGAGTATTTCTTTTAGAAATTACATATATGAGAGGGTCTTATTTGCATCAAAATTATGGTTAGTGCTCTAAAAAACTAAAATGAGGACATATTTTCTGAGTTTTCCAATAGCGACAAAGAACTTTTAAATTATTTGTATTCTTTATGTTTTTTTATCCAGTTGACCACTTGATTAAATGTTGCACTTAGGGGAGAGGATGTGGTGTTACTTTACTACTACACAATATCTAAACTTTTAACATGTAAGACAAAATATGCGGTATATGTACTCTCATGCCCTTGTAATTTACGTTACATAGGCAGCACCAAATTACCTGTCTTTAAACGTATCCTCCAACGGCTAAGAGCCATCACAAATCAGGATAACACCTATCCAGTGGCACGGCATTTCAGGGAACATCATAAATCTGACAACCACAACCTGAAATACTTTGTAATCGATGCTGTCCCACCAAGCAGGAGAGGAGGTGACCGAGAAAGTAAATTAAGAAAACTAGAAACTCGGTACATCTTACAATTAGACACTAAGCAACCTGCAGGACTCAATGCTACGGAGGATCTTTACACATGTCTAATTTAATTCAACATGTTCTCACCAAACCATATGATGACTAAACCAAACCTCACCCATCATCAATAATGATAAAAAATCTTTTTACATTATTTGAATCATATATTATCGAACTGTCTTTTATTATTGGATCCTCAATTTTCAACAAAAATACGATATTTTAATATTTATTGTAGTTTTACAAGGTTTTTTAAGACAACAGAAAATCTAGTTTTACTGTATTTATATTTGAAAATATGTTTTTTCTGTGCACCTATCCATATTTTATATTTGATATTAAAAGGATAGGCGGATATATATATTTTTAAGGTCATATTACCTTTTATCTATTTATTGGCATCTTTTGCACAATTGACATGCACTGATACATATGCACTTCAAAAGTGCGCTTGTTCAAGTTTAATTAGGAGGTGGACAAACCAGATATTATATCATGGGATCCGCCTCACAGTAATGAAGATCGAGGATTTGATAAGTTCAGGGCGGACGAACTTTTTATGATTCAATGCCTCCTTGCCCAAAACTAATGAAATTTACTATAGCAAAAATGCAGCGTACTACATTTAACAAAGTATCAAGGGCAAGTTTGTCACAAATTTTGAGGCAACGTTGGATCCCACCATACGATTAGATATATTAACATGCAAATAAAGTAATATAGTACAGAACAGAGCACGATATGAAATGAGGTAAAAAAGAATAGGATAAAGACAAAAACAAATTAGTTACACTGCGCTATGAATGATAACGTCTCAGCACGCACACAAGGCTCCTTTGCACATATTTTGCACACAACACTTTGCACTTTTACAAAAACAATTCTTTGTAGTTTTGTTGTTTTTGCTTTTAAATAATTGCACCACGATGAACAAATACAATACACAGATTGAAGACACCCACAGCATTAACATGAGATATAAGGGGGTATTTTACCAGTATGTCAGTCTCATCTGCAAATGTGTATATCATTAACAATTGAAATGTCTTTTTGGCACATTATAATATATTTGATTGAAATGAGCATATATTTCAAACTAAATAACAAATGTGTTAATTTGTGACATTACAAAGGACATCAGAAAAAGATTTCAGCAAATAGCGAAATCCTGCGGTGATTTGTACTGTGAAAACATTGTCTTCCATGTCTTCTATGTCTACTTTAAACCAGTACGTCATCAGTACCACGTGGTTGCAATTGCACTAGCACTTTCACTTTAAATAAGATCCTTCTCTCTCATGCCACTGTCATGTGATCAAGGCTCTGTCGAGCCGAAACGCGTAATGGCGACTGAGGAATAAAGAAGATATTTTTGCACCTATACTTGGGTCTGTGTCCATCTCTTGGGAGAGCCGCTTTTTGAAATTCAGCGGAGGAATACTTGTGATATATATATATATATATATATATATATATATATATATATATATATATATATATATATATATATATATACATATATATATACATATATTACCTACTGGCGGTCGCCAGTAGGTAGTTATAGTTAGCACCTATTTTCCCTAGGAAATCTGCAACATTCTATTCCCAATAAGTCTGGCGCCGGTTGATGAATCTTTGCAAAATTTTCCAAACTTTTGGCCAGCTCCGGTCCGCCCCTATCCTGAAAGTTTCGTGGTGATTTGTAAAGCGGGGGGCGAGAAAAAAGGGGGGTCCCAAAACGCATTTTCCCCATGCAATTTCCCATAGGGCCTGTTGACGCAGCTACAACCCGAACTGCTGAACGGAATTACACCAAATTTGGCAAAGAGGTAGTCCTCAGTTCAGACTTGTGCCTTTTGCATAAATGGTGTAAATCCGTTCAGTAGTTCCTGAGAAAATTAGAGGAAAATAGATAGATATATCTATTGCCTCGGAGGATCAGCGCACCCTATGCGAACTGAGCGCGCACCCTCCCGATCACGCGCTGAATGGTAATTGGCTGTCAAGTGTCTGTCTACATTCGAAACCAGGAACTGTTGGCAATCATTTTGTGCCTCGGTAGAAGCGAGGCTGATTAAGTAAGGGAAATAAGTGTGTGAAAGATGTAAAGGGGGAAGGGTAGAAATACTCTGACCTTCTAGTGTTGCTTAGGGAGTCCCAGAAGGACCCCCTGAGGCCCCCTTTTTAAAAAAGAAAACGTAGAAATGCGCGCAGGGAGCGCGTATCCGGCCGGAAAAAAAAAAACACGAAGCGCGGGCTTCCGCGCTTCGTTAATAATCAGCCCCCGGGTGGGCCAAATCCCGGGAGCAAAACGTTTTTACATTAATAGGGGAGGGGGCTGCATGGCCCCCCTCCTGGAGCTCTCGAGGGCCCTGGGAACCACCACCCCCCCCAGGGCCGGCTCCTACAGTGTCCTGGGGTGCTCACCCCAGGACACTGTTGTTTGCTATGAGAGGGCGGGAGTCTCCCGCCCTCCCATAGCATAGGATTTTGAAAGAGAGAGCAGGGAAACTTGCTCTCTCTTTCAAAATCTAAACAATATTGCTTTTCCACACGGGGAGCTGCATGTTAGCAGCTCTCCATGTGGAAAAGCAATGCCGGCTCCCGAAGGACGCGGGGAGCCGGCTGGGACCGTGGGGGCGTTGGGGCTCCCCCAACGGTCCCCAATGTCTTTTTATAAGCCCCGGGGGATGGGGTCCCCAGGGATAATAAAAATTAGTGATAGGGGCTATTTTATTTTTTTACAGTAAAATTAGGAGTCGCGCATCCTAACGCGCATCCTATCGTGTTGGGTGCACGGTTTCTCTCGCGTTGGGTGCGCGGTTCCTAACGCGTTGGGTGCGCGGATCCAAGGAAAAAAAAATGACATTTTTGGGAGATAAACATCAAGTTTAAGTGTTTTGTTCTTGAGTGGCTATAAAAAGAGCCGTTGTGTTCATTGAGAGTTTTTGGTACTTATAGGTAAGTACCTATACAGAGTCTAAAGTTGTTGAGGAAAACTCTGTTTCCTTCATCAGAAAAGTGTACTCCATCTCTCCCATACATCCCTTGCATATGAAAGCGCAGATTGTTACTGTAAATGGACCCCATTCTATAGTCTCGTAGAAAAGCAGAAACAGATTTATTCACATGTTTCCTAGCTTTCTCAATTTGTGGACAAAAAGGATTGGGCCAGTTCCATTTCTGCCTTTGGCATATGTTATAATACACAAAGGCAGTTTTGGGAAAAAGTGAAATCAATTCTGCAAAGGTGTCCTTCATAAGCATTTCCAGACCTACCCCAGTCAAAGTGCCTAGGTCATTGCCACCACAGTGCACTATTATGAGGTCAGGGTGTTGGATATGCATAAAGGATTTTACCAATGGCATCAATTGGTGCCACTTTAACCCTCTCTGTCCAATACATTTAATGTCTACATTTGGCAAACCTAGGTCTTTGTGAATGCCTTTGTTTTCTGCATACCTTTGGCTCCAGAAAATATAGCTGTGTCCCACAATCCACACTCTAAGCATCTTGAAGGGAGGTCTGGATGCACTCAGATGGTCTCTGTAAATGAAATGGCAGTTTGAAAAGTAAGATTTTTCTAAAATGGTGGCTAAGATGCAGTTTTGAAAAAAGACAAGAAATCATTGGTTGTTTGACAACCTTCTACACTGAAAGGTAGGGTGCATGTTTCTGTTTTTTAAACGCATGATTCTTATTGGTTAACAAAAACTGATTGAAAGGAACATTATATATGATAAGCTGATATGTTGAAAAGTCAAGCACACTTGCTGTTTTGATTAGCAACATTGTGTGCTGAACTTGTGACCTGTGTGCTCAGTTCAGTGTTCCATGACCTGTTTCTATGGTAACAGGCAGAAGGCAGATTGGGGGTAGGGTTCAAATTTATGTCATTTGGAAAGGGTTGAAATGTTTAACCAATAGAAATGTGTGTTAGCTCTTGAATTTATGTGGGAAGGAATGTGATTTGATGTTTACATGTATATGTGTGGAAAATGAGAGGGAAACTTTGCCATTCTTTGGTTTTGCTGACAGGTGCACAGTGCAGAGATTCTGTATAAGAAAATCTGGTGTGTGACTGATATATTTCTTAATCTACAAAACAACTTGAAAGGTGAGTTATTTAATTGTGAGGGGATGTATGTGGTCTATTTTGATTTTAATGAGACTAATGTATTTCTCCTGCTAAAGTGCAGGGAGTACTTTTTTTTGTCTACAATCTTATTGACAGCGTGTGTGCATGTAGAAATCATTCTGTGATAAACATTTGTGTTTTTCATGTGTATGCAGACAGATAACTGTGCTGTTTTTATATTTTGGTACAATTAGAAATCAGTCATTGTTTATGAATTTGCAAAATGAGTCACGTTTCTACACTAAAATGTAGTATTCGTAGATTAAGAAATGTGTTTTGGTATAGTGCAAGGGATAGTGTTGTTTGTCTAGAATCACACAGTGAGTCTGTGTGCATTTAGGAATCATTTTGAGAGAAACATTTTGGTACTAATCTGTAGTAGTTGATTTTCTGCAATGTGTGCAGTCACCTTAGATCTTGTAGACTAGTAAATGTATTTTGTACAAGGGATAGTTGTCTGTCTACAATCCCACTGTCTGTGTGTATTTGGGTAAGCATTGTGAGAGAAGCATTTGATAAAATTATGTAATTGCTTGCAGATTATTGTTTTAAAACCTGTCATGTTGTCAAGTTTTAGTAGCATTAAAAGACAGTCTTTGCTTGTGCATTGATAAAATGAGTTAGGCTTTGACACTAAAGTGCAGTACTGAAATATATAGATTGTGTGCAGTCCCCTTACCCCTTCCACAGTAGTGAATGAGTTTTGGTAAACTCCTAGTGATAGTGTTGCTTGTTTAGAATCACACTGTGAGTCTGTGTGCATTTGGGAACCACTGTGAGAGAAGCATTTGGTAACATCATGTATTTGCTGACAGATAACTGTTTTAAACCTGTCATGTTGTCAAGTTTTAGTAGCATTAGAATCTCGCTTTGCTTATGCATTGATAAAATGAGTCAAGCTTTGACACTAAAGTGCAGTACTTTAATATGTAGATTGTGTGCAGTACCCTTACCCCTTCCAGACTAGCGAATGAGTTTTGGTAAACTCCTAGGATAGTTTTGCTTGTCTAAAATCACACTGTGTGTCTATGTGCATTTGGGTAAGGATTGTGAGAGAAGCATTTGGTAATATCGTGTATTTGCTGACAGATAACTTTTAAAACCTGTCTTGTTGTCAAGTTTTAATAGCATTTGAAGCCAGTCTTTGCTTAAGCTTTGATTAAATGAGTCAGGCTTTGACACTAAAGTGCGGTCCTGAAATATTTAGATTGTGTGCAGTCCCCTTACCGCTTCCACAGTAGTGAATGAGCTTTGGTAAACTCCTAGGGATAGTGTTGCTTGTCTAGAATCACACTGTGAGTCTGTGTGCATTTGGGAACCACTGTGAGAGAAGCATTTGGGTACTTCATATCTTTGAATACGCATAACTGCTTAAAAACTTTCCGATTCTCAAGTTTTGGTAGAATTAGAAGGCAGTCATTGCTTATGTATTCACCCAGGAACTGTCCTTGCAATACTGTAAACATTCAGTTGATATTCAAGTACTAATGGAGTGAGGCAGGCCTTAGCACATGCATTGATTCAAATGCTTATCCACTATGCATGCAGTTCTTTAACCATCTACACAGTTCTCTTTCACACCTTTAATTCCACAGTCAGTATCCATACACTTCCAGCAAACACCCTGTCACTCCCATGTACTCCTCTAGTGACCCATTCAGCACCATGTACTAATCCATTAACTGCGCCAAAACCCAAACACTTAGAAATTAACCCAGGCACTCTCTTTGCAGTACTCTAATCATTCAGTCAGTATCCAAGTATTCATGCAGCGAGCCAGGCCTTACAACATGGACTGCTTCAAACCCCTATCCAGTATGCATACAGGCCTCTAGTCACCTACACACTTGTCTTTGACTTCTTTAATTAACTAGTCAGTATCTATATACTTCAATAAACATCCTGTCACTCATCTTGCACTCATCCAGTGACTGATCCAGTACCATGTACTAATCACTTCACTGTGCCCAAACTGAAAAACGTAAAAGTGTTACCCAGGCACTCTCCTAGCAGTAGTCTAATGATTCAGTCAGTTTCCAGGTACTCATGTGGTGAACCATGCATTAGCACATAGACTGCTTCACATGTCTATGCAGTATGCATGCAGTCTTCTAATATACTATACACTTGTCTTTCACACCTTCAATTCCCCAGTCAGTGTCCATGTACTTCCAGCAAACATCCTGTCACTCCCCTTGCAGTCCTCTAGTGACCCATTCAGCACCATAGACTAATCTATTCACTGTGCCAAAACCCAAACACTTATAAATTCACCCATGCACTCTCCTTGCAGTACTCTAACCATTCAGTCTGTACCCAAGTACTCATGCAGTGAGCCAGAGTTTAGCACATTGACTGCTTCAAACGCCTATGCACTTTGCATGCAGTCCTCTAACCACCTACACACTTGTCTTTCACACCTTCAATTCCTCAGTCAGTATACATACACTCCAGCAAACACCCTATCATTCCCCTTGCACTCCTCCAGTGACCCATTCAGCACCATGTAGTAATCCATTCACTGCGCCAAAAGCCAACCACTTATATTTCACCCAGGCACTCTCCTTGCAGTACTCTAATCATTCAGTCAGTACCCAAGTACTCATACAATGAGCCAGGCCTTAGCACATGGACTGCTTCAAACGCCTATTCACTGTGCATGCAGTCCTCTAACCACCTACACACTTGTCTTTCACACCTTCAATTCCCCAGTCAGTATTCATACACTTCAGGTAGTTTTGCAGTGATCCAAGTGTTACTCTATGGACTGTTTCAAACGTCTATCCAGTATGCATGTAGGTTTCTAGCCACCTACACACTTGTCTTTCACACCTTCAATATCCCAGACAGTATTTATACAGTTCCCGCAAACACTCTGTCACTCCCCTTATACTTCTCCAGTGACTTATTCAGCACCATGTACTAATGTATTTGCTGCACCAAAATACAAATACTTATAAATTCATCCTGGCACTCTCCTTGCAATACTCAAAACATTCAGTCAGTATCCAAGTACTATTGGACTGAGACAGGCCTTAACATATGGATGGATTCAAACACGTGTCCACTATGCATGTAGGTCTCAAATCACCTAAACACTTGTCTTTCACACCATCAATATTCATGTCAGTATTCATACACTTCTAGCAAACACCCTGTCACTCACCCAGTGTGTCTCCTTATAGTAATGTAATCATTCAGTCAGTTAGCATGCAGTCTTTTAGTGAGGTAGGCTTTAGGGCAAGAACTGCTTCAAAGTAGTATGCACTATGCATGTATTGTCTTACCCATCGTCACACTTGTGCTTCAGGGCTATAGTTTCTTAGTCAGTTTTTATATAAAATGTGTTTCTACAGTAATAGAATAGTATACATTTGAAATTTATTAATATACATTTATTTGTGATTCTTTTTTAAAGATACTATTTTTCAACGTTAAAATAGAGAAATCATGCCAGCAAAAGAAAAGAACAGAGACAGGAGAATTACTTGAAGAAACATCAACCACAAGTATTGAATGTACAAGATAATGTGGCTAAAAAGAAAAAATCTTCTGGCAAGATCACAAAGCAATTTATTAAAAATGTTTGTAGGACCAAACAGAATGTACAGAATGCTGAAACCACTGAGAATGCTTCAACTAGAAAAAAAATTCAAAATAAGAAGAAAAGCAAAAAAGCAAATGGTCAGTCAAAGGAGACAAAGTATGGTAAAAGAAGGCAAAATCAGTATAAAGAATTACGCAAAAAAATATTTTACAAGAGAGTAGTACATAATTTGCTGAAAGATGTGAAGAAATATAAAAAGAGAGCTCAATTTTATAAAAAGAAGAAGCATATTGAAAACATTGTTGAAAAGGCTTTTGAAGTAAAAAGGAAACTATTCATTTTAGTATTAAACAGAATTCGATCACTAGATAAACCAATCCATTTAATGAAGGCCAAAAGTAGGAGGAAAAGAGTAATTAATAGAAAAAGCTTTTGTGATGTTTTTTTGGGAGAATGGAAACACAGTTCCAGTTCAGAGCCTTTCTTTAATGAAGAGAGTTATTTACAGAGCAAAAAAATATTGTATGCAGTTGACACCAGTGGTAGAGGTTATGAGGTTAGAGATGGTTGTCCAATTGAGAAAGAGAACATGGTTGAAAGAAATGCAGAAGAAGTGATAGCTGATGAAGTTATAGGGAGACTTCCTAAACACCCTGTGTACACTTGGGATTGCAGTTGTATTTGTAGTGTACGACAGGAATCAATTGATAAATTATGTAGTTGTTTACGAGCATATAGTAAAAAAAGTGTTAAAGAAAAGATTAAGGTGTTGCAAGGACTAGACCCTTGCAGAGTGAGAAAAAATACTGGTTTGCAAGGTCATTCTCTGGCTTGTCTTTCTAGGAAGGCTTGTCAAAGTGTTTTTCACCATTTCAGGATGCTGGCAGTACATCATACTCAAATGCGGAAGTTAGTGAGAAGATTGTATTATGCAAAAGGTCCAGCACTAAAGTTAAATGAGTTGAACAGTGCTCTTTTGCGTTGGTCAGTATCAGATGTGAAGAAGGTTTGTGATGATATTGAGTTTTGTTACTTTGGTCCTCAGCAAGAGAGTGCAGAAACTGACACATTAGTAGAACAAAATGTTGAAGACAATGTAGAACACGTAATTACAAAAAAATGTGAGGATGAAATCACAAAGTTTAAGGTAATTTCAGGTGAAAGACCAAATGTTTCTTGTATTTGTTGTCGGCGAAGTCACTATAAAAATCAGACTAGGGTTGTCAATCTGTATTTAAAAAGTGAAATAGAAGATAATGATAAGTGGATGGAATTTGCAACTTATTTGTTGGTAGAGGATTGTTTTGATTTGGGATCTGAGCAGCGTATTTGCAAATATTGTTATAACAAATTAGATGAGAATAAAATGCCTGCTAGAGCTGTTCATAATAATCTAGAGTTGTTTGCTATTCCTCCAGAGCTGATAGATTTAAATCCGTATGAGTCTATTCTCATTCGATGTGTTCACCCATTTCAGGCTATTGTTCGTATGGAGCCTAAAACAGATAAATTACCTCCATCAGAGTTGCAAAGAGGATTGAAAGGAAGAGTTGTGTATTTACCGTTAGATTTAAGGAAAAATATTGAAACTATTGGTGTAGACCATGCAGAAAATGAGCCACTAGTCATTCTAGTTAATGGTGTTCCTACTAAGAATAAGAAAATCTGGCAAGAGTTAGTGGATGTTAGAAAAGTGCAAAAGGCATCATTGTATCGGTTAAAAAATAATGAGTTCTATAGAAATGTGTTTGTAGGAGAAGAAGAAATAGATTTAGTAGAAGATACTGAAACATTAAGTGGACAAATAGAAAAAGTGGGCATGTCCAGATGTGAAGAAATCTATGAACATTACAGTGTACATCCACTTCATTCCAAAGAGGTGATGGGGAATACGATTGAGTTGTTCCAAATGAAAAAAGCAACAGGAAGTCCCATGAGTGTATGGGAAGAGAGCTTGGAAGCTTGTTGTTTCCCGCAGTTGTTTCCAACAGGAAAAGGTGGACGATATGATGAACGTCCTGTGCAGATTCCTGCATCTGAATATCGGGCAACAAGATTATATGCAGAAGATCCAAGATTTCGACAATGTATCCCTTATATGTTTCATCTTCTGTTTGAAAGTGACTTGTCTGGACTTTCATATGCAGTAAATCACATTTTAAAAACTGGAATGCATCTGCAAAATGTAACTGCAAAGGATTTTATGGATAAAGTTCATTAGAGAGATGATCATTTAGAATCTCAGTTGATTAATCTGATGGCATGTCAGCGTGGGACTAATGAATATTGGTACCGTCGTCATGGAGAACTGAAATGTATGCTACGGAACTTGGGAACTCCTACATGGTTTGTTACACTAAGCTGTGCTGATTATGCTTGGGATGATTTACTTGAATTTCTTCGAGAGGCAAATTCCAATATTAAAAATATTGAATACAAGACACCTGGAGAATTGTGCTCTTTTTTATCCTGTTAATGTATGCAGATATTTCAATCATAGATTTGAAGCTATGATGTCTTTCATCTGCAATAAAAAGAATCCTCCTCTTGGAGAAGTTGTAGATTTCTTTTGGAGAAAGGAGTATCAAGCAAGAGGTGCTCCTCATATACATATGTTGTTATGGATCAAGGACGCCCACAAATTGGAAACAGATTCAGATGAAACTGTTTTGTCTTTCATTGAAAATTATGCCACATGTGCTGTACCCAATAGCAGAGACGATAAAAACTTAAAACAACAAGTCTTACGATTCCGAAGCCATAGGTCTGGAAAATACTGTCGACGAAAGTACAAGTCAAAGGATACGTTCTATACCAAATATCATTTTGGATTTCCACGTCCTGTATTATGTAAAGGAAGAGTGAACAGTTTTATGTCAGCTATGCGACATACCATCACAAGAAAGTCTCCGAAAAATACCTACAACTTAAGAAGAAGCAAAGAATCAAAATACATAAATGACTACAATCCAGTTATTTTATCCATGTGGTACGCTAACATGGATATTCAGTATGTTGCGGACAATTCCATTGATGTTGCTCGATATGTAACGTCCTACATTACTAAATCAGAAAAAACGGAATTGAAAGAAATGTGGGAAGAGATTTCTCACGAGAAGACTCTAAGTAAGAAATTATACAGTTTCAGTTTGAAGATGTTATCGCATCGTGAAATTGGAGCATATGAATGTTCAGATCGGTTATCATCTGCAAGTCTATTTTCCAAAAGTAGAAGAATCATTTGGGTGAGTCTAGGTCTTGCAGGAATGCGAAATCGGGTACTGAAATCTGTTCAAGACATTGAATATTTGGCAGAAAAAGAACCAGAAAGTACAGATATTTTGAAAACGAATATGTTGGAAACATATTACCCAAACAGAAGTCATCATCTTGAGAACATGTGTCTCTATGAAGTGCTGCAAAACTACACTTTTAAACGGAATACTACAGAGAACATCAATGATGGAAAATATGCAGTGATTGGTTCCGAAGGATGTCTGGTGAAACAAAGGAAAGGAAATTCAAATAATCATAGGAAACTGAGTTGCGACACTGCTGATAAAAGGGAATTTTACTATTTAGCCCTTTTGCAAATGTTCAAACCATGGCGTTCAGAAGTGTAATTACTTGGAGATTTTCAGAGCTATGAAGATTCATTTAATGCTTGTAAAGATAGCATACAATGCAGTGCTTTTGCAAATTATGTGAAAATGTTGAATGATGACATTGATCAAGAAGCTACAATTGCAGCTGAGATTCCTAGAGACAGTTCTCAAGACAGTCAAAGTTCTGCTGCACTGAGTCAAGATCCACTTGGACAACCAATTGTTGAAAATGAAGCAGCAACTGCCATGAATGAGGTGGAAACAGCAATGTATCAAGCTCAAGAAGATGTAATACAGTTAGGAAACTTGGAAGAACAACTAAGGGGTCGATTCCGATCCTGTATTTTTTTTTTCCGTGCGACTCGTATCCATAATTTTTTCCGTACGAATCGTACAAGTCCCGTCCGACCCGTGAAGTACGATTCGTACGGGAAAAATACATACGGATCGGCCCGATCCGTACGAATCGGATTGGGAAAAGTTGTACGAGACGGACCCGGACACTTTTCCGTACGAATCGTAAAAATGCACTCCGACCGTACTAGTACGATCCGGACTGCCTTTCCGATTTACGATTCGTACGGAAAACGTCCCGTACACGGGGTATGCCTTTACCCGCTACGAAGCGAACTTTGTACGACTTGTATCCCGGGAAAAGATGTTCCCGGGGTGCGAGTCGTACAGGCCCCCCCTGCATATGTACGCACCTCACAACAACATCGCGTATGTACGCACCGTACACATGCACAGAGGGTACGCACCGTACATACGCACTGGGGGTACGCACCATACATATGCACATGGGGTACACACCGTACATATGCACTGGGGGTACGCACCGTACATACGCACTGGGGGTACGCACCGTACATACGCACTGAGGGTACGCACCATACATATGCACAGGGGGTACGCACCGTACATATGCACTGGGGGTACGCACCGTACATACGCACTGGGGGTACGCACCGTACATACGCACTGGGGGTACGCACCATACATATGCACAGGGGGTACGCACCGTGCATACGCACTGGGGGTACGCACCATACATACGCACTGGGGGTACGCACCATACATACACACTGGGGGTACGCACCGTACATATGCACTGGGGGTACGCAACATACATACACAACGCACGGGGTGTATGCCTGTACGACTCGTACCCCTGGGGACTCTGCTTTTACAGCTGTTTTTGGCTCCCATTAGAAAAGAGCCGTACGGAGTGCCGTAGGGACGAATCGTACTTGCTGGGCCGGAAACCGCTGCTTAAATACGTACAGACGTCGCGTACAGGCTGTTCCGGATCCGATTCGTAGGGTTTTTTTACCCGTACGGTCTTTTGTACGATTCGTACGGAAATAGGCTTTCTGTACGAATCGTACTTCCTAGGTGTACGGAAAGTTTACCGGGTACGAGTCGTACGGAGAAAACGCTCCGTGCAACGATTCGTACAGCCTTTTTCCAGGATTGGAATCGGCCCCTAAATGTTGAACAGAAACAAATATATCAACAAGTGAAAGAGCAGATTGACCATGGATTACTTCATGAAAAGAAAGGGTGCTCATGTACATCATTTCAACCTATCCGAATGTATGTGAGTGGTCAAGCTGGAACAGGAAAAAGTTTCTTAATTAAAGTAATTACAAGTTATCTGCAGAAAACAACTGAGTTGCATTTGTCTTGTGTTGTCACTGCTCCAACTGGGTTGGCAGCATATAACATTAAAGGAATTACTTTACATCGTTTACAAATGCTACCAGTAGAGCATTAGAACAAATTGGAATACCACAAGCTATCTGGAGAAGCTTGTTGTGAAGTTTCAAGAGTCTTGAAGAAAATGAAACTTCTCATTATTGATGAGGTGAGTATGGTCTCAAACTTGATGCTTGCCTTTGTGCATTTAAGAATGCAGCAAATTCTTAAAACAGAGTATGACGTGTTATTTGGAGGAAAACACGTCATAGTTTTTGGAGATCTACTGCAACTGACTCCGGTAAAAGGACAACCGGCATTTAAAACACTTGCACTTGAAGATACCAGAAAGTCTCTTGGTAGTGTTGGTGATGTAAACATTTGGACTAATTTTGAAAGTTAGTTCAGCTAACTATAACTTGCGCCCCCGCAATGCACTGCTGATGACGTCACATATTACATCACTCATGACATGGTCAGTGACATCACTGATGACATCACTGATGACATCTCAAATGACATCACTGATGACATCACTGATGACATCATCCAGTGTCTGTGTGTTTCTGTAAAGTTTTAATATGTTTAATATATATAGGGAAAGGCCTATGAAAGAATGAGTGGGTGTATAAGTGTGTGAATGTATAATTTTCTAGGTACGTGACTGACTCTATAAGTGAGTCATTAAATGTATCTTACTGCAGACTAGTGACTAAACTGTGTGAATGTCTGTATCTGTCTGTCTGTTGGTGTATAAGTGGCTGCATGGTTTTGTGAATAGCTATATGAGTGTCTATATGGGTTATTAATTGGTTGTCTGAGTATCTGAATGGGTGCCTGAGTGTTTGTGTGGGTAGGGTGTGTGTGACTCTGTGCATAGATGTGTGAGTGGGTGATTTTATGGGTGCATGGTTTTAAGAGTGCATCTGTGATGGACTGTATGGTTGGGTGAGTGTATGTATGGGTGTGTTAGTGATTGAATGTATATCTCAGTGGTACATGTGTGAGTAACTACATATGTGAAAGGAAGTGTAAATGTGTGTTAGAGTACCTAACTGGCTATATGTGAGAGTGTGTGATTGTGAGAGTGGCTGTATGGATGAGTGTGTGCTTGTATCAGTAATTGTATAAGAGCGCAAGAATGTGGTAGTATTTTCATGAGTAAGTGAACTTGTGTGTGTATAACTGTATAGGTGAGTAAATTGGAGTGTGATTAATTATTTGCATGACTGACTAGGTGTGTGAGTACGTGTATGGATGATTGGTGGTGTGTGAGTGTCTATATAGGTGTATAAATTCATATGATAGTCCTGTACTGAGTGACTGTAAGTATGAGTGACTGTACAGGTGAGTGAGTGGATGTGTGTGTAGACCTAAGAGTCAATGCGTGGGTATGTAGTTATTGGTATTGGAGTATCTATGATTTTGAGAATGGGCGTCTGAAATTTTGAGTGGGTGTATCAAAGGTTATATTTGTGTGTGAGAAGATGCACTAATTTATCACATAGATGACATCATCAGTGATGTCATCAGTGATGTCATTTGAGATGTCATCAGTGATGTGACTGACCATGTCATGAGTGATGTAATATGTGACGTCATCAGCAGTGCATGGCGGTGGCACGAGTTATAGTTAGCTGAACTAACTATAACGGGGGAATTTCTAGGGTTTTGTACGAGGGAAATGTCCAGCTAACTATAACGCCCCTGAAACCTATGTTTTTTTCAGTGAATTTCTAAGGTTTTTTAAATGCCAATTCCTAACTATAACGTGCATGAAACCTATGGTTTTTTCAGTGAATATATATATATATATTATCTCCTTTACTTCATCACTTCATTTCTCAGGTTTCAGTCAAAATTTTTCATTGAGTGTCATTTTAATTTTATCAGAAATTTTAGCCTTCAGATTCTATTGAAGAGCTCAGGCGGATTGTGTCAGTAACACCACTGACACATGACCAGGTTCTCCCCTGTTGCGACCAATTTTTTTTTATAGAAGTTCAAAATGGGGTCCAGGACATTTCAAATGTAGTCATTTTATTTTTTTACAGACGCAGTCACTTTCTCGATCGCATAAATCCACCATATTTTGGTTCACCATGTTTACAGGCGGGAGCACGAGAGCTTCCAAAAGGCTGTGATAGGGTTGAGTAGTTTTCCCATTTAAATGGTCTGCGGGTATTCAACATCATTCCCAGTGCCGCCCAATATTAATGTCAGTAGGTTGAGTTTAGCTCACTAGCAGTTATAGTTTGGATCTGCTGTACAATCTCTTTCCAATATATTTGGATAGATCTGTAAGACCATCACACAAGCACCATAGTTGCACCCTCTCACATTCTCTGTAGCATGTGTCTACGGGTCCAGATATGACGTGTAAGCAGACTATGGTCCAGGTACCATCATGATATATTATTAGAACTGGTCTCTTTGTGTTGTGTGCATGTTGAAGAGTTGGCGGTTCTCCGTCTTCTGTGTCGTTTTATATGACAGCCTAGTAGCTTGTTGTGGATTATTCTGTAATGTATATAAAACTGAAATGCCCTTTTTAGGTCTCGCCTGAGCCAGCGCATTCACTGCTGTGCGAGACATTTAGTAAGTGGGTTTTGAAAGTGCTACCACAGGCTTTTGCTGGCCTCAAGCTTGTGGTTACGCACGCGTGCACGCGCGCAGCCACCATCTGTCTTTCCTCCGTCATGGGTCATTAAGTGCATCGCGATTGCGATGCACTTTCACTTTCGCGGCCGCGTCACTTTCACGGCCGCGCGGCCAATGCTCGTGTTTTTTACCGGAAAGTTGATGTATCTTTTTCTTTTATGTATTTTTTTTCATGGTCCCGTTAGCCCCAACTAAGAGTGTTTTTTGTGGTTGAAGAATCATCAATACATTCCTTTTATGTATTTTATTTTACACCCCCCTCCGCTCCCCCCGCCCCCATTTAACCCCATGTTCATGTCGTGGATGCACTTTGTAATGCCCACTCAATGCAGCGACGTAGCCAGGGTGGAGCTGTCTTGTTTACCACTGACTGAGGATGGCAGTGCTCGCCCACATAATTTACATTTCGAAGCGCTAGCACGCAACACACACGGTCTGCCTCAGATCTTGGCTTGATGCGTTGACAGGGTGGTGCTGTGTCAGGTCATGTCTAGATACGGATAACGTCCTCGCAGAAGGTTTCCTACGCGCAGATGTGCTTAATCATGGGGTGTTCACTTTAAGTGGACTTCTAAAAGTAGCGTGGAGCCATGACTATCCGGTGACATCAGACCCTTCTAAGAGATGTTCTTGGAGTAGAATCCCGAGGAAGAGTCATATAAGACTCCCGAGGTTGTGTGAATTCAATGCTGCAATAGTAGTGGTCCCTTAATGTATTGCACACGCAGCACAATGACATCATGGGATTATTTCAGGAGACTGACACAGCGCCGCAGTTTATCTCATCTTCTGTGCGATGCACCTGCATCTTTCAACTAGATCGTAATGGCAGCAGTCATTTTCTTGGACCTCAAAGGGCCCTCCTTACGTGATGCTTTCCTCTTGGAAATAAGAATGTTTTTCATTATACTGTTGTCCTTTGAGGTGGTGACCTGTGCTTTGGAAACAAATAAAATGTTGATTTATCATTGATACTTTTATCTTAGTTGCTTTGCAATGTTTCATTGACGAGAACTGTCACATAAGGTGGCACTGCTTTTTCTTATCATTTAATTTAGCAGTATCGATTATCGACCTTTTTTCTGCTCTCACATTTGTCTTTTTTTTCAAGCTCCTCTTAGCCCCAACTAAGAATGTTTTTTTTTGTGGTTGGAAAATCAGCAATACGTTCTGCGAGCTGAATGTATGCAAAAAAATGAAGAATGAAAACATTTATATTGGATCTCGTTTTCACGGAGCAGGGCGGCTGTTTTTTCCTGGTACCTGGCACCACCTGTGCTGAATGTTGTGCCTCGAGCCCAAAACAGCTGAACACCTCCCTAAATAGTTCAATCATTTTAAAGTACTTAAAGTAAACAGTACACCTGCATTTTAGGTGTGCAGTAACTCATCTCTTTGGTCTTGTAGACCTTACTGCTTACACTGGGGCAAATGAAACTTCCAATTGAGACCACAATTGTAATACATTCCCTGGAGCGTTTATGAGTGGCGTGTCCGACATGGCAATATGTTGCAGTTTTGAGGAAGTGTCTTATGCCTCCCTTCCTTAGAAAACACCAAAACGATTGAGTGGAAATGCTGGAGTCATTCTGACCCCTTGTACACTGTGCGCATTCTATCATCTCTTAGCTTACATGTGCCTTACCAATTGGTAAAAAGTCAAGAAATTCTCTTGCAACTACACTTTGATGGTGTAAAAGTTTGGGTGTTTGTCAGTTTGTCTGTGGAGACAGGAATATATTATTTCAGCCTTATTTTGAGTGTGCAACTCATAAACCACAAGTCTGTTTTAACCTGCGTCTCCTGGTGTGCACTGGTTTACACATCTGTTATGTATTGTTCTGTTAACTATTCGTTTGTACCATCAAATCATTTAGACAGAGACTTTGCCCAGTCAGTGCACAAGACTTTCCTGTCACTGCAGAGATGCTTTGACTTGTACTCAACACAAGACCCCTAATGAAGAGCACACCTAAAATGCATTGGGGCACATGGACTACATTTTACATTTTCTCATTGCATTTCCCAAAATTGCCGGAAATGAATAGAATCTTTACACTAAAAAGTCAAGTTGACAGGTTTGATTGTACAAGTGAATAGTTTAAAAGACTAATACATTAATATTTGGAGACACAGCTCATGGTTGACTTGTGCTCGACTAGTAGCCATTAGTGAATGGAACCAACCATGTGCAGATTGGTCTTGGCCCAGTCTCAAGAGGGACAGTTTAGCACAAACAGTTAAGCGACAACCCAGTTCATCAAGAACACAAGCCTGTGTTTTGACCTTGATGCACCTCATCCATGTGAGCTTCACTCTCTTTGTTGCTTTTGTCGTTACCACTCCCCTCGTCGTTTTTCTCCAGCTGTTCAACTCTTGCACTCAGTTCTTATTTTTCGTCATAGTCCTCAATGCTCTGTCCAAGACAGCCTAGGATTGAACGAATGAAAGACCTTCATTCAACACATTGTTCACCCACGGGTACCTTGTTGTTGTAAAGATTAACACGATCACTAAACTGTCAAAATATCGTTGCGTGTCATAAAGAGGCAGATGTCCAAAACGACGGATTCTCTTGTATGTGCAGGCCCACCCATTGACTATTCCAGGCTTGTGCTGCTAGAAACAAACTAGCATTGGCAAAGCAAACAAGTTCTGTGTTTTATGTGCTAACTAGAGCTGTTTTGTACTAGTGGCACTTGCTGGCCTCACTCAGCAGGCTACCATTAATTTGTCTAAAATAATGTGTTGGCAATCACGGACAGCAACCGCTCTTCTCAATGTTAACTTTCAGGGTATTCATTTTCTTCCAGTCTGCCACTGCCCGTATATGCCATTAGAAGTGGGCTTGTATCTGCAGCAGATCATCACGCTGCTCAATAACCTGTTTATCGTGACAACTCAAACGGAACAAACGTTAATAAAATCACGGTGATCTGTTTGCCCTGCAGTGGAAGGCCCTATGTTACGGTTGACTGGTCATCTTTCAGATGCTTATGATTGCATTTGGATGTTAGACTGGTAATGAGGTGAGACCTTTGCCCAGACAGTGATAACCTGTGGAACAAGCATTGGCATAGCCAATAGGTCTCGCCTTTGGGACCTTATAAGTGTTTAACCATGCAACAGTTGATGTTGTTGCACAAAGGATATTGTGCTGCATAACTAAATACTTATAAGGTCCCAAAAGCGAGACCTATTGGCTATGCCAATGCTTGTTTGTTTTTTGTGTGGTGTTCTTTAAAGAGAGATTACAAGTTAGTAAGGTTCCTGATGATTGCCTCCTTTCTTGATCCCTGTGTTGCCCTGTGCACTACTTGGGTGTGTTTTTATGGGTTGCATTGTGGAAGGTGCAGGGGCATAACACAGCCCACTGCTGCCCCTGCGATGCGGGTGGGCCCCCAACCTTCCAGGGGGCCCCAATCCGATAAAGAGGGCCCCATTCAAGCCAAGGCCAACTAATTCTGTGATATGTGGAAGGGTCGGGTCCCTTATCACATTCTGCTGGGGAGGGTCAATTGTTTTGCTTTATGCTACCGGAAAGACGCTTTAACTATTGTCATGCAGACGAAGTTCTGGGTTGGCCATTTCCAAACACGTCCACAGTGTTGCCTCCGACCAAACTAAGCAATCCCTGAATCCTCTGTGGTATTGTCTCCGGGGGATTCTGGGTTATTGAGGATGAGCGATGGGAATGTAATACACTGCCCATCCTAACCATCACATTCCAGAGTTGTAAAGTAGTGGTGGTGGGATTTTGAAGATTTTCCCTCCCTCTTGCCTGAAAAGGAAATTGCGTAAAGGTATTTTGGTGTATCCCCGTTCCACCTGTCCCCATAGTTTCTCCCAATTTTTTTTTGCAGTATTCTCTCCTCACGGGACAAACAACTTTGCAATGCCCTTGTTTATTCAAGATACCCGACCTATTTGCTAGCATTTCAGAGTACTATTGATTTTTAGATGTACAGTAAAGTTTAAACTTTCGAGTGTTTACACAGCCTGCTGTTGCCACCTGTCCCTTTTTCCCCTGCGCCATCTGATCCTAGTATAACCCAATGCCCCTGTTTATTGAGATAATACCGGACCATGGGTTACGTCTGTTGCATTTTGTACATATTTTTGTTTGTTGGTTACGTGTGTTGCATTTTATGAATATTCTTGTAAAAATTATCTCAACTCATCTTCGTGGTGGCACAAGGGCTTAGATGGTCATGTTTCCAGCGGGTGGATTGACCCGGAATTTACAATGAGGTTAAATTAGACCTGAGTGTATCTGTGCAGCGGAGAAGACTGAAAGGGCAGGCACTATATGTACTAATTGCCAATGTTTCATATAAGCAGAAACATTTTAGGTTGTTGGAAAATTGAGGTGGGAGAAGAGGAAGTGCTGAAGTCTGGATCTGATCTGTCACTCCAGGGATCTGTGTTAGATACTAAGGAGCCGGATAGAATTCAGGCGGAACTATTCGGCCTTTAATCCTGCCAAGGCTGATGAAATGTCTGCATTCTGTGGAGTACCAATACATCTGTGGTATCTGTAATATGGTCTAAAGGCCACCTCAGTGATTAATGCTTGTTCTACAAACATAACTTTTGTGTTATGTCTGTATACTGCAGAAAGCAAAAGAGAGATTAAGAGCCAATGAGGCCGAGCATGAGGATTGTAAATCAAAATCAGGCTGTTACCACCTCCTAGGGGTCTGTTCTGGAAACTGTCTTATCCAAGGTGAATTATTAGGCCCTAAACTCAGTGCCAAAGGGCCAATAACACCTTTGCCCCAGGTGTAGGTGGTCACCGGCATTCATGTTTGCCATGTAGTGGTCCACGCGCCCCCATTCTCCACTCCCTCCACTCTTCCTATCTCCTCCCACACTTTTTGTTTTACCACCATGTTTTTTGCAGTGAATTTCCCTGCTGCAGCTATGTAGAGCATCTCTGTTCAAGACGTTTACAAGTAAATAAATGCACAGTAAAATGTCCTAATCTAAACACGTGTGCACACTCACTCCTAATAAGAGTCAAGTGTACTTTTATAATCTTCTGTTGCATTGTAAACCTTGTAGTTAAATATATTTTCCAGTTAATACTGTATATCACATTTATAAGCAGGCCTTGGCTGCAAAAAAAGGTGATACACTCAAATTCCACGCTTAGTGTCCCACGCATTACTGCTTTACTCCCGTTGTAATGATTCCTGTCTTCATACATTTCTTCTCATTATGCTCCAGTGCAAGCTTTGATATCTATTTTTTGGGGGGAAGGGATTTCCTCGGGGGAGTGTCGCAATTCCGGGTTGAAAGTAACTAAATACTCACAGCATAATTGCGCAGTACTAGTTGAGTAACAGTTGCTTCTGCAATGGAAAGTGTCCCTGTCGGTGATGTCACTAGTCCCTCGGAAGCTTTTTCGAAATCCAAATGCATAGTGTGGTGTCACTCCATCCAGCCAGCCTCAAAGACCATCAAGTGTAATTATGATGATAATAATAGGACGTAACAAATGTTGACTGCTTCTCATAACATCGAATCAGAAGAGACCATTTTAGAACACCCAAAAAGATAGAGTAAGCCACATGTCCTTGACCAAGGCAGACTGTGTGACGCTGTCCATCCAAGATATCCACGTCAATGAACGCACCTCTAGAAGAGATCTCCTCGCCAATAGTAGATCACAACTGAAATCCTGCGGATTGGGTAGCAGTAAACCTGTTATATATAGTGCTACAAATCTTAAATACGTTGTCGGCAAGCACCATATTAAATAACTTATTAATATAGAGTCTTGGACCTTTCAATAGGGCATATCTCAACAGTGATTTCAAGGCAGAAGTAGATATGGCCTATTAATGCCCTCAATATACCCGATATGGTGTGGTTGTGTGACCTCACTGGGTAATACACTCACGTAACCGTCTTGGGTCCTGTCAGGCTCATTTGTAAAACCTCTTGCTCAGCCTTGATTAGCTGTGGCTTCGAGGAGCAAGGCTTAAACAAAGAAACTAATGTAAAGCATTTAGAAGCACCATACACAGAATAAGGAAGTCATGCAACACAAAAGAAATCCAACGCCAATTTTTAAAAATAGATTATATTTTTATGAATTTTTAGACACCAAAATGAACAGAACCAACTGGACAAAATGAACAGAACCAACTGGACGGTTCCAGAAATATAGATGTTTAACTATGATGTAAATCTTGCTTTTTAGCCCAAAGCACAAACAAGTAGTGGTAACCTTAAAGTTTGCAAACTACTGAAAAGTTTTAAAGAATTGTGTTTGACTACTCTGGAATGGACTGGGTGACAAATTCCTACAGGGAGAAGCTCGTGAGATGGGGGGGGGGGGCAATAGGTAGTATTTGGACAGTTACCTAGTCACCGAAACAGTTTCAAGTCCAGTTCCACACTTTATTAAAGGGACTGTCATAGACTTCTATGGAGTGGTCCTGATGCTAATGATACAGGATACTGAAAGATGACTTGGGTGCTGTGCGGTCGACAGGGGCCTTTCTGGGGTTGTTCCTTGGTCCACAGATGAAGTGGAGCGACTTGGTCCACAGGGTTCGGTGTCTCTCAAAGTCCTTCTTGAACAAGCAGAAGTCTGGCAATGTCAGGTCTACTAGTCTCCGATCTTAGCAGGTCCAGTGATATCCTTTGGTGAGGGCCAGTGTCCTTTGTTGGTGACCAACCTGTACTCTTATGACTCTTCCAGTCCTGCAGACTCAAGTGCAACTTTTGAGTATCGAGTGGTGATCTTCTTGGCTGCACGTTGGCAGTCAGCGGCGAGTTTTGGGGTAGCCAATTCAACACACATTTTGTAAAGGGTTAGAACACTGGCACTGAGGTCTGGTAAGCAGACCTCAGTGCACTCTGAGTCAAAAAACCAGAAGCATCACTCTAAGCCATTGGGGGTGATCATGCAAAAAGAAGCTTTCCTTATAGACCCCCACCCCACCTTACTATTCTCCTCTGAGGCACTTTCAATTTGTGGTTTGCAAACAGAATACTGAAATTGATCAGTTTACCATTGTTTTTCTTTTTTCCTCAGCGCAGTGCGTCTAAGTATCTTTACTCAGCCTCCTCCAATAATATAGCTTTTACCGCATGGACCAGATTCCTTGTAGATTAAAGTGGTACAAAACTGTGTTACCCATTAAAGTAGTGAAAGACACATCACACTATGGCCCTGATTACAAATCTTCAATGGAGCAGTGGCGCGGCATGCAAACCGCCGCACCACCACTCCACTGAAGGTCGCCGCCACCTGCCCACCTACCCACTACTTTATAGTAGCCTGGCAGGCAGGCGGCATTGCAGTCCCATGGCAGTGCCTCTTTTAAAGGCTGCGGGCTTTTGAAAAAGGCATCGCAATGGGACAGCACTAAAAGATTCTTGAACGGCATGGACTCGAGAGTCCATGCCGTGCAAGAACCTATGTGCATGCATACAGTGGGGCACATGTTATGCCCCCCTGTGTGCATCCACATGTGGTTGAGGCACAGGGGGTCCCTTTGGTTCCTCTCCTCCAAGGTTTACAAGGAGACAGAACCTCAATGTATATCCTGGAGGAGAGGAAACTCGTAATATGCTTGGCGGGACCGCGGCGTTTCCACCAAGCATATTGCGTCCTCTGACTGCCGCTCACATATAGGGCCTGATCAGGAGTCTGGCAGTCCGACTGCCCAACTAGTAATGGGGTGGTCAGACCGCTGGTGCGGCGGTGGCTGGATCCGCCACCTTTGCGTCACCACAAGTATGGCAGTCCTCTGACCACCAGACTTGTAATCGGGACCTATGTGTGAGTGGTTAGGTCTTTCACATATGTGGCTTGTGATAATATAAGTTTTGGCCATTCATGTGGTGCTTGTCACAAAACGAATTGTTTCTTTTCCCTTTAGTAAGAACATTGGATCTAACTTGTTTCAATTTTACTAATTCTATTGTTTTGAGCAAGACGAATGACTGAGAAGGTCTTGGGGGGATTTCAACATGAGTCTCTGTCACAAGCGTAAAATCCACTGAGCTGTTTTTCAGCTTTTGTACACTCCAGTTGAAGTTCTGCAACAGTTCAGGTTACATCAGCAGTAAAAATAACATTGCATTTCCTCTTTTGCTCATGTGGTTGTGGCTGAAGGCATGCCTCGGCAGCCGGTCTCAGACTTACACTCCCCTTCCCTGTCTATTAATACCAGGAGAGGAATTCTCCTGTTTGCTAAGTATAGTCTTAGGACTTTTCCACAAAGAAGAGAGTGACAGGGTGGTGAACATGTTACTGCAGTGCTTCTTTGACACCTGAAGTCTCTATTAACCATAGTGGACCTCACAAAGCGCCCAGGCGACATCTGCTGAAAACGTTTAATGTTAGCAGCGGACAAACATAGGGGGCAACCAAAAGAACCGTTGTAGCCAAACCTAACATTCCTCTGGAAACCAGCCCAATTCTAGATATTTGCATAACAACTATACTGGCAAAGCCCCTAAGCGGTACTGTACCACCTTGTTTGCAACAGTGTGAGTGTAGCAAATATCACACCTTGCCTCTGAGTAGACGAAATGTGGGGGAAGAGTCAGTAGAATGGTGCTAAATTAAAAGGCCTTTGTATTCAGCTGCCCTGTGTGCATGTACATTCCAGTGTGATCTGCTAAGTATCAAAGCTCCCCACACTAGCATTATATCCTTTCGTATAATGCCTTACCAGCTGCCCAAACAGTCGGGGTAGAAGGTAATGTGTTCGCATTCTCCTCTAGGTAGGTACCAAGGGCCTCCTTTGGGCACTTATTGTCTTTTGGGATTGTGTACCTCGACAGATTGAGCCTCCATCGCCTCTTGGAAGGTTTCAGTATGTCACATCTACCTAAATCCGTATATCACCTTGGTTTGACATGCTATTCAGTAGTATAGCTGTGCCTGTCACCTGGCTCAATAGTGGGTCCGAGGTTAGGAAATAGTCTATACAAGTGTATGTGTCATGTGCACAGGAGACGTACATGTAGTGTATTTTTCATGTGCACAGGAGGCGTACATGTAGTGTATTTGTCTTGTGCACAAGAGACGTACATGTGGTGTATGTGTCATGTGCACAGGAGACGTGCATGTAGTGTATGTGTCACGTGCACAGGAGAAGTACATGTAGTGTATGTGTCATGTGCACAAGAGACGTACATGTAGTCTCACCCTTTCGGGTGTTAGTCTCCAGGGATGTGTTAGGGAAAATTCCTCATCAAGTCTTCTAGCAAGCCCCTATGTATGTGCTGTCTTATCTGTAGATGGTCAAATTTGTCCAAAATGGAAAACAGCACTGAGTTCCGTTTCCATAGAGGAGGACTTTAGTTCTGGTCTGATGAAGCAGTGTTTGGAGATTTCACCAAATGCCTTGTACGTATCATGCAGTGTTGCTCATATGGATCTTATTGTTTGTGTCTGTCGCATGTCCTTAATAAAGAGTCATGCCAAATTGTTTGAACCTTGAGAGGTAGCCCACGTTTAATCACGACACTGACATGAAATACTTTGCCCACCCAGTCCTTTCTTAGTGTTTTCACTTTTCAAACCAGAGAGGTGAGTCTCTTCAGTGAGGACTGTATCTGGTCGCAGTGATCGAAGGTCATTTAGGATTTTCTTTCTCCTTACAAAGTGGTTAAGGCGTTTTACATTAATGGAGGCTATGTGAGTTATCATTTGTTGGTTTTTCCACTAATCTGGTTTGTTTTGGTCCAAGTGCACTAGAGTCAAGCGAAGTAGATAATCTTATGGGAAGATAGGTATTTATGGAGGCTTTGCTCAGGGTGCCAGGTTGCAGTGTGTATTGTCTGGTTGCTAATTTGATCATTGGTGTGGTGTAGGGCAGTGACTGTCTAACACTCTGGGTCTGATTACGATGTCAGTCAGATGCACCGCTATGGACTGGAACTGGAAAGGCTGTGGCAAAGTGCTATCATTATCCCAATGGCAGAGCTGAGACTGGCTCCGCCGTCATTATGGGATAATTTTGCCTTTCGACGCTTCCAGTAGTGGACGGTTCCTCTGCCGGATGCCTCAGTCCACCGTATCGTAATGTGGAGTGCAGACCTCCGGGGCAGATGTCAGGTGGACCGCAACTAACAGTCGGTCGGTTGCGGTCCGCCGGACATTGTAATTGGGCCCTCTGTTGGGATCTGTCAGTATCTGCTGCTAACGGATTAAACCATTGTCTGGTCACTTCCTTCAGCCATTTCATTTCTTATGCTTGCATTTCAGGAATTGGCATATCCTGTTGCCATGGGTCCTGGTTTCCCTTCCTTTGTGTAATGTCCATTTCAGAGTTGCCAAATGAGTGTACACAATCCTTCTATTGCCTCAGGACATCACAATCCATAGTTTTGTTTCTATAAGGGATGAGGATTGTCACAGGATCCAACAAACCATAAAGGATGCCTTATTTCCTAAGGCGGGGGTTTTGGCATCAAGAATCTTTTGTGTCTGTGGAGAGTGAACCATAAGTATGTTGGCCATGATATGTAAAGGGCACATATTCTCTGTGATAATCAGGTGGGTGTAGTGGTGTCTGTAGAAGCACATGGTTACATGAGGAGGACCTTCTTCACCTGCAGAGTGTCTGGCTATAATTCTTCAGTCCCTTGTAGGTGTATGTGAAAAGAAGTGATATCCAATGTAATGGAGAGGATATCCGACAATAATTTTGTAGTTCTGTCTTCAACAAAGTCCTTTGCTGTTATTGGAGCTGCCAGTTCTTTCAGTATGGTTTCCGGGTGGTGTCCTGGGATGAGGCCCCTTGGACAGCCATAGATTTAGGAGGCTTTCCTAAGAGCGCTTCTGTGAAAAGAAGTTTTCTGTCGGTCTTCACCATTGTGCTTGGATGGCTTGAGGTCGATCCTGTGTTGCCAATTCCTAGCTCTGCTGCATTCCGTGTATGTCCACATCATTGGCAGGGAATGTGGTACACTGGATGGTTCAACTCGGTCGCCTAAACACTCTCTTCTAGATCTGTGATTAGTCAAATGCTGATCACTAATATTGGCCACACCCACTTCCTTTGAGTCCATGAGGGTCACTGGGCCATTTTCTAAATGTCCTCTGCGTGTGCATACTGCTTCTTCAAATGTGCACCTCTCTTGCAATTTTGGACAATAAGGTTTTGAGCCATAGTAAAGTCTGCTCCAGGCGTCAGCCCTATGCTCAAAGGCAGTCTGTCCTGCCCTCTTCCCAGTCCTTCCAATGTAACACGGCTCTGTGAAAACTTATATACCAAAGCACTTCGGGTCCTGATTTTCGTTCTGTTGCACCAAAGAGTTTGGAAAAGTGATACAGTTATTCCGTTAGCTGTCCTTATTCTTACATGACTTCCAGTAAAAGGCTCACTCAATGTACTATTAGCTTTCATCAAATAATTCAGTTCTATTTCAGTGTGAACTGTGAATAATGTACAGTGAGGCCATATATTAACATTCCTTTCATGTGCACTGTGACGTGAGGCCATATTTCTTCCGCGTGAGCCAGTACTTCAGAATTTGTCAGCCATCTAGAAATAGGTTTTCGGTTTTCTCCTACAATGGGTGATGGCAGATACCATTCTTTTTATAGTTGAGGGCTGATTCGCTGGTCTCTTCAGAAGAAAATCTTCCCCAGCTAAGACTCTGGACCAACAGAAGAGCTCTCACCTGTAATGAAGATATGAACTCCACGGCACACCTTTCCACAATCCTTTCAGGTAGAACATTCAGCTTGTGAGAATTTTTGCTCAGTAGGTTAACCGAAATTCCAGCCCATTTTGCATGTGTGGGGACCCACTACACCTCAAACAACCTCACTGGAGTTTGTGTAGTGTACTTCTACGTAAACATCATATTTCTTGCTTGAAGAGTCCTTTTTGGATAGCAGGACATCTGATTTTCAGGAGGTCTAACGTCCTGTTATGACGTACCAGGGAGAGTTTGGTCAGCCTTCATGTAGTATTTCAATCAAGGGTGGGATACTTCTTGCATTTTTTTGTTTTTCAAATGTGGGTTTATCTATGTTTTCTGCAGTTGTTTACAAAATGATGTTCCATAACACTTACACTCGTCCATTTATTTAAATGTACCTTTACCCAAGATGTGTTATATTTTTCCTTCTTGCCATTGAGTGATTTAGCTGCTTCGTCAAACCCATATAGTAAAAAAAATAATAAATCAAAATGTATACAGACATACATAGAGGGTGCTCTTGGAAATCCCTCATTGTGTATTGGTCAGTTCAACTGTAATTTAATGTTGCTTCCGTCCACCATGCATGCAGCATTGGACAATGGGTCAGTGCCCTTCATCTATGGGCTCTCTTGGATTCTGAATGAGGGCATTTTGGTTAATCCCCTGTACAGGCTCACCTACAAAAAAAAAGACACATATACTTACAGTTATGTTTTTCTTAGTACATATTTATTGTTTTTTCTGTCATCCCGGTGTGTGTCTTCAGGTTATATAACATATATTTGTAAAGCACACGTTCACCCAGAAGGGGATATTGGCACTAATTAACTTATGGTACTCATTTGATTGACCTCAGAAGGATGAAAAGCTGAGTAGCCCGCCCAGTTTTGAACCTGTGCCCATGAGGTCGAACATAGGCCCCTACAGTGGACACCTTAGTCTGTTAAGCCACCAGACCAGGTCATAGTAATTCAAAGCCAACAGTACCTTTTCTTTGCACCAATAACAATCATATTTTCCTGTGTTGTGCAACAGAGCCAAACAATAGTTTATATGCCTTGTAAGAACACTTCCCTGCTATGAAGCACCCTTTTTATTCTATTAAATATATGCAAAAGTTATTTTTTTTAAAATTCTTTTTTGATATTGCAAGGGAATGGCGGCCATGCCTAAGCAGAGGAATCGTTTCTATTTATTCTCTTTTCTTTTTGTGATATAAGCTTGCTATAAAAGTTAAAAAGCATGTAACAATCTTACCAGCTTACCAAGGCAGACAATTTTGTACTAAATATTTATTTATTTTTATTTTTTATTTGAAAAGTTTTATATAGCACTGGCTAGACCCGGGGGTATCAGAGCGCTTTACATGAGCATTAATCGTTACAGTAAAAATAGTTGTTAACTGGGATAAAAAACACAGACAGGCAAGATAAAACATTATTGCCTTGACAAATAGGTAAAAAGCAAGTTACATGAGGAGTGGTTATCAAGAAAGGCTAATTTGCATAAAAAACTATTTGGGAGAGAACAAATTGGGGAGAAAGGAAGTAACGTCAGAGGGGGATTTAAGGGGGAGCTGGGGGTAGGGGTCAAAGATGGAGGGGAGGGGAATTAGAGGGTGAAAAATCAAAAGTAGGAGGGGGAAGAGGGGAAAGAGTCAGAAGAAAGAGTGGAACCAGAGAGGGGGCAGTTAAATGAAGGGTCAAAGGCGAGGTTTAGGGACCCCAATATATGTTGAGAAGGTGAGATTTGAGGTCTTTTTTAAAGCTGAGGTAGGACGGGTTACAGCGCAAATCTCTGGGGATAGCATTCCAGATGATCGGGGTATTCCCAGAAAAAGACCGAGATTGTGTGGTTTTCTTTTTTAACAGGGGGGGGACAAGGAGTAGAGCATTAGTGCTTCTCAGACGAGGGAAACAGTCCGCTTTTTTGAGTTTATTTGTAAGGTACAATGGGTTTTGTTGGTGAAGGGCTTTGTGTATCGTGCATGCAGTCTTATAGGTTGATCTTCCTAGAACGGGTAGCCAATTGAGAGCTTTAAGGGCTCAGGAGATGTGATCAAAATGTTTACAGTCAGTGATAAGTCTGGCAGCTAGGTTGAGCACAGATCGAAGGGGGACAAGGTGTACTTTAGGGGTTCCGGTGAGGATAGCGTTACCAAAGTCAATTTTGGAGAGCACTAGTGATTGGACAACCCATTTAAAGTCATCAGATGGAATGAAGGGTTTGATTTTTTTGAGATGACGGAGAATGGAGAGAGCTCCTTTAGCTGGATTTTTATGTGGTCATTAAGATTAAGGGGCATATTATCAAGGACGGCGTTCAAAATTATCGCCGGTATAGCCGCAGAAAACGGCCGCTAAAGCGACGATAATGGGCTTGATAATATTGCCCTTGAGAATTCCAATAGAAGTCCATGTTCTGGTGTGAACCTGGGCTTCTATTGGAATTCTCCAGGGCATATTATCAAGCCCATTATCGCCGCTTTAGCGGCAGTTTTCTGCCGCTAAACCGGCGATAATTTTAACGCCGTCTTTGATAATATGCCCCTTGGTTTGTTGTCAATAGGGAAACCAAGTGATTTCACTGAGTCTGACAAAGAGAACGAGCAGTTCTATATATATATATATTATTATCTACTGGCGGTCGCCAGTAGATAGTTATAGTTAGGACCGAGTTCCCATAGGAAATCTGAAAATTCTATTTTGAATAACTTTGGCGCCTGTTGACTTATCTTCGTGAAATTTTCAAAACTAATGGGGCGCTCCGCTCTGCTACTACCCTGAAAGTCTCGGGGTGATTCGTCAAGCGGGGGCTGAGAAAAAAGGGGGGTCACAAAACGCGTTTTCCCCATGCATTTTCCCATAGGACCTTTAGTCGAAGGTACAGCCTGAACGGCTGAACAGAATTACTTGAAATTTGGCAAAGAGGTAGTCCTCAGGTCAGGCATGTGCCTATTGCTTAAATGGTGTAAATCCATTCAGTAGTTCCTGAGAAAATCAAAAGTAAAATCACATATATATCTGGGCGGGGCCTAACTACACATCTCATCGTGAGATCTGATTGGCTGTCAGCACTTCATCCAAGAAGTGTTGGCAGCCATCTTGGGACCAATATACATGATAGCACCTCATTAAAAAGCATTGCAGTTAATAGAAGGTTTTAAGACTTTAGTTACATTATAAATCATTTGTTGATGTTACCATACTCATTTTAGGAATTGTGGTGTGTTCTAAGGTGATTTTACCATGTGAAAAAGCCTTCTGCTGTGATATCATGAATCATGTTTGAGAGAAAACTATTTTCTCATGCTTTTCCCACAGAGGTTTGGAAGGTGATCTATAAGCTAACTGAGAGCATATTTTCTGTAAATTCACATTATCTTTCTCAGTCATGTGAGAATGAAGTCTGACATTCTCAGTAAAACATGTACATCCAACAAGGGCAGAGACTGTCAGTTGATTCCTTTGTGTTCTACTGCAGCTTCCCAGAGTGTTCTAAAGAACAACTAGAGCGCTAACAGTCCTACTTATGACAAACGTATGGCACACCTGCAGCCATCTTGGTTGGAATAAAGTGGTAATTCTTAAAACATTTAATTTAAAAAGGAACAAAATGAGGGGGTTCAATTTGCCATAGAAAGTATGATTAGTGCTGCAGAAAGAAAAATTAGGGCACATTTTGACTTCTCAAATCCTCTTCTATGTCATAAAAAAATTCTGACATGCAGACTGAAACATGCACTTTGAATACCAGCAGCAGACTTCCCTGGTGAGCAGTAGCTTTACTACAGTGATCTAATGAGCAACTAGAGTGCTAACATTCAGCATTTATGGCAAATGTGTGACACATCTGAATGCCTTCTTGATGGAACCAAGTAAAAAACTGAAAGTATTTCCTACTGAGGAGACTGCAGTAAATGAGGAAATTAGGAAACTTCATAACAAATAAATCTCCCAAGATGGCCACCAGAGACAAAAGAGCCCAAATGTAGCCCAAATATCACCCAGATGTAGCCCAAGTATAGCCCAATGACAGAATGTCCCAGAGTGTTCTAACGAACAACTAGAGCGCTAACAGTCTTACTTATGACAAAAGTATGGCACACCTGAAGCCATCTTGACTGGAATAAAGTGGTAACACTTAAAACATTTAATTTACAAAGGAACAAAATGAGGAGGTTCATTTTGCCATAGAAATATGATGAGTTTTGCAGAAAGAAAAATTAGGGCACATTTTGACTTCTCAAATCCTCTTCTATTTCATAAACAAATTCTGACATGCAGACTGAAACATGCACTTTGAATACCAGCAGCAGTTTCCCTGGTGAGCAGTAGTTTTACTACAGTGATCTAATGAGCAACTAGAGTGCTAACATTCAGAATTTATGGCAAATGTGTGACACATTTGAATGCGTTCTTGATGGAACCAAAATAAAAAACTGAAAGTATTCCCACTGAGGAGACTGCCGTAAATGAGGAAATTAGGAAACTTCATGACAAATAAATCTCCCAAGATGGCCACCAGAGACAAAAGAGCCCAAATGCAGCCCAAATATCACCCAGATGTAGCCCAAGTATAGCCTAATGACAGAATGTCCCAGAGTGTTCTTAAGTAGGGGTGGGCGGAATTAGCAAAATCCACTTACGCAAATTTTCGCGAAAATGTTAAAAATTATCGCAAACATGCGGAAATATCGCGAAGATGCGGAAGTTTTTTTCCCGCATGTTCGCGAGACTTTCTGCATGGTTGCGGCTCGCCAACTTACCCATGTGGATGCTCGCGGGCGCGGCCATCTTGTTTTCAGTTGTCTCGCGGTGCATGATCGCGAGAAGAAAGACGTGATCGCGCGACGCATGACGTCACTGCGGGCGCGAACTGTCGCGAGACAGCGCAAATGGCAAAAACAATACAACATCTCATGGAGAACGCGACCGGATCAAGAAAACTTGTCGGCGAACGCAGGGATTCAGGTAAGGCGATCGCACGCGCACGAGAATGTATTATTTTACAGCGCGAGCAAGAAACAAATTATCGCCAAGCTGCGGAATACGGAAATTTTGACATTTTCGCGCTTTCCGCGGAACGCGAAAATGTCAAATTATCGCAATTTCCGCGAACGGAACGAGATTTTCGCCCAGGCCTGTTCCTAAGAACAACTAGAGCGATTACTGTCTTACTTATGACAAAAGTATGGCACACCTGAAGCCATCTTGATTGGAATAAACTGGTAACACTTAAAACATTTAATTTAAAAAGGAACACAATGAGGGGGTTCATTTTGCCATAGAAATTATGATTAGTGCTGAAGAAAGAAAAATTAGGGCACATTTTGAGTGACTTCTCAAATCCTCTTCTATTTCATTAAAAAATTCTGATATGCAGACTGAAACATGCACTTTTAATACCAGCAGCAGACTTCCGTGGTGAGCAGTAGCTTTACTACAGTGATCTAATGAGCAACTAGAGTGCTAACATTCAGAATTTATGGCAAATGTGTGACATATCTGAATACCTTCTTGATGGAATCAAAGTAAAAAACTGAAAGCATTTCCTACTGAGGAGACTGCAGTAAATGAGGAAATTAGGAAACTTCATAACAAATAAATCTCCCAAGATGGCCACCAGACACAAAAGAGCCTAAATGCAGCACAAATATCCCCCAGATGTAGCCCACATGTAGCCCAATGACAGAAGTGCGCAAAACACTTTTTTTTGTGTATTTGCAGTTTTATATAGTGCAGACTTGTCAGGTATTGGAATGCTTTACATGAGCATTGGTTACATCACACAAGATCAAATTCATTTTGGTTGTAGACATGGGGTGATTTGATCACAGTCACAGAATGTTGAGCTGAAGCAGAACCTCCAACCTGGTTCCCCAGTTGCAAAGTCTGCAGCTCTGGAAGTAACACCACATCCTCTCGCCAAGGTGCAACATTTAATCAAGTGGTCAACTGGATAAAAAAACATAAAGATTACAAATTATTTAAAAGTTCTTTGTCGCTACTTGAAAACTCAGAAAATATGTCCTCATTTTAGTTTTTTAGAGCACTAACCATAATTTTGATGCAAATAAGACCCTCTCATATATATAATTTCTAAAGGAAATACTCTAGGTATTACAGTTTTGATCACATCAAGATGACGTCAGGCGTTCCACACTTTTGTAATAAATATAGAATGTTAGCAATCTAGTTGTTCATTGGGATACTGTTGAGAGGCAGAGGCCAGGGGCACGGACTCTGAAAATTGAAGGCTGGTAGGAGAGTGCAGAGGCAACAATTTGACCACACTGGGCAGGCAGGAAGGGCAGTGGCAGCACAACAGACTATGGATGGCAGTGGAAAGGGGGGCAGGGGCAACAAACCAACAATACGGAACTGGCAAGAGAGGCTGTGGCATTATAATAGACCATTGTGGGCAGAAGGAAGAGGCAGTGGTAGTACAACCATACATGCCAACAGACCCGTTTCAGCCAGGAAACGTCCAATGTTTTTAAGCTCAAATGGGCTTTATTTGATCTGTCTCCTGTCTACAATCTCCTCTTTTTCAATGTAACTCAAAGGGGAAAATCAATACCCCAGTTGTTTTTTCAAAATCTCCCTCTTACCAAGTTCAAAATGTTCGCAAGTATGGTACATTGAATCATGGTAGGCAGGAGGAATTGGGGTAGGGACATGGACTCGGATAACAGAGGACAGGAGGGACATGGAGAGGTGCACCAAACTGACCCTACAGGGCAGGCATCAGGGTTTGCAGCAGCACAATACACCACACAGAGCATGCGGGACGGGAGTGCAGCACAACAATCCATAGAAAGAAATAGGGAGGGAAAGGACCATGCACATGGACAACAGAGAACAGATGGGAAAGAGGCAATGGTAGCTAGCTGACCATAATGGACAGACAGGAGAGAAAGCTGCAGCATAACAGACCATAAAAGGCAGGAGGGACGGATCAGGGGCATTACAATGGAACAGACAAGCCAGGAGGGAGGGAATAGGGGGTCTGCACATGGAAACAGAGGGCTGGGGGCAAGGTGGCAGGGCAGGAGCAGCAAGATGACCATGGAGGTCAGGCAGGATGGGCACTAGAAACAAGACACACCATGGAGAGCAACAATGAGACTATGGTGGCATACACACAGACCATAGAGGGAAGGTGGGAGGGGTCAGGGGCAGCCAGCTGACCACACAGGGAAGGTGGGAGGGGCCATGGCAGCACAGAAGACCATGCATGGCAAGCGGGAGGGTTAGTGGCAGCACAATGGCTATGATGGGCAAGAAGGAGGGTGCAGGGGAAGGCACAAAGGACCATGGAGGATAGAAGGGAGGGTCAGGACCTGGGCACAGACAAGAGAGTTCAGGGGAAGGGGTCTCACAACAGACCGCGCGGGGCAGGCAGGAGGAGCAGTTGCAGCACAACAGATCAGGGAGGGCAGAAGGGTGTGGCAGTAAAATGGACCATGGAGGACAGGAGGAAGGGGATAAGGGCATGGCATGTGGACAGGTAGGGTGGAGGTGGCAGGGACAGGTTACAGTCATCTGACAATGCTAGGCAGGTGGGAGGGGAGTGGCAGCTCAACAGAACACTCAGAGTAGATAGGAGTGGCAGGTCCATGGAACATAGTAGGCAAAAAGGATGGAGCAGGGGCATGCACAAAGACATCGGAGGGCAGGGGGAAGGAGAATAGGGGCAGCAAGCTAAGCACAGAGGCTAAGCAGGAGGTCAATGATGGGCCATAGAATTGGGCAATGGAGGGCAGGAGGAGTGGACTGGTACATCATGCTAAATGGAGGGCAGTGGCAGCACATCAGACCATGCATGGCAGGAGGGAGGAGGCTAGTCCATGGATTCAGACAACAGAGGATAGGGAGGAGGTGGATGGGGCAGCAAGCTAACTGTTCAGAGAAGGTGGGGATTAGGAACTTTATTGTTTTTAAAATGTGTGTCTGTGCGAACTACTTAAAATATGAACAAGAATGCAGCATAATCTCACTTTTTATTCAGGAAGAAGAGGACGTTTGTGACTGTGACTCCGGGCTCACTTGGCAGAAACACCCCCTGACCCTCCACCCCCATCGCAAAATGTAATACCCGTGAAAAGGGTAGGTGGACGCAGTGTTTTATAGAACATAGTCCTGAGAGCACGATTGAAAATGAAAACTAGATGTAGTATATGGTATAAACTATGCACCAAAAAGTGTGATATAAGATGAACCGGGGCGTGAAATATAATATGCAATACATTGTGCGCAATGACAGATTCATTGGAGAGCGCAAGATAGCACCGGCACTAGCGCGTGCTATGCGATATGCGCCTTGGAGTGTAATATGCACAGGGCAGTGTTGTGTAACATAACTAGTCTCTAAAGTTGTAATATAAAATATGTGCTGGGGAGTGTAACATTGCATATTCACTGTGACAAAGATATGGATCCCAGATTGTAATATGTATGGCATAGCGCTGTGTGTTATAATATACACATCGAGGAAGGCACGTTAGATGGGGCAATATAACCCGTGCGAAGGCAAGTGTGGCATGACATATTCACGGGGTGGTGTTACAGTGCACATGGGCTAGAGAGTGTCATAGTTTATGCACTAGCTGGTGGAATACAACACAGAGGTGTGAAGCAATCGGCGGGCACTGGTAGGTGTAACACAGCATTGGGATCAGCCAGGAGCACGCTGTGACTCTCAAGTGAGGTTCGTCTCCTTTCCAGAGAGTAAAATATAAAGTATTACACATCCGGCGGTGGATGTGTTTTTTGTTAACCGTGAGGGGGGTTTCTTGCATAGTTTGGTCGAATTTTTGTCGAATCCCCTTTGAATGGCTTGGTGTGCGTGTATATTAAATGTGACCGTCAATAGCTACCCATGTTTGTATAAATAAACGACAAGGGTGTCTACTTGGAGAGTACCCACCGGCGGGGGCGCCGGGATTAGGCACGGTAGGGCGTCGGACACGTCAGAGCTTCACTAGCGGTGTAAATACATTCCATGTGGATTAATTCTATGCATAGTCGCCTTTTAATTAATATCACGCAAATCGTCATGGTGATATGTACATACGGTTTGTCCAGCATGTCCTAGGTGTTTCTATAAATATATATATTTTTAAAATAATAAAAAACAAAGGCCGGCCCCGGGGGATGGGGTCCCCGGAGCCATAAGTGGCCTGAGGAGGGGGGCGATGCAGCCCCTCCTAAAGAATTTAAATTAAAAAAAGGCCATGACCCGGGGGTTGGGGTCCCCGGGGCCGATTAAGGCCTTGGAAGGGCCAAATTAATTTTTTTCAACAACAAAAATTAGGGTGCAGGCCCTGGGGGATGGGGTCCCCAGGGCTAGTAAATTAGAAAAAGAAGGGGGGCCACACAGCCCTCCTTCTTAAAAAAATAAAATAAATAAAAGACCGGCATCGCGCTGGAGGCCACGCCCCCTCCTTGCAGCACTCTGCAAACGCGCCCCCTGGCCAGTTGTAAGTTGGGTAATTAATTCCCCATCCATACTGAGGGTCCCTGAGGGCCCACTAGCCCAACAGGTATCTCCAGTGTGCGCCAGGGAGCTGCGTTGCAGACAGGTGTTCTGAGGCCACGCCCCTTTTTACACCTCTATGCAACGCAGCTCTGTGGCGCTTACTGGAGGTACCTAGTGGTCTAGTTTGACCCTAGGGACCCTTAGGATTCAAGGGCACTTAATCTCTCAACTTAGAACGGCCACAGGGCGCATTTACACAGTGGTGAATGGAGGGGACGGGGCCTGAGGTGACGTGTGCAAACACACCCTGTGGCGCGTTTTAAGTTGGGGAAATAATTCCCTTTCAATCCTGAGGGACCCTGGGGGCCAACTAGCCCACCAGGTGCTTCCAGTAAGTGCCACTGCTCTGCGTTGCAGAGAGGTGGTGCAGGCCGTGCCCCTTTTTACACCTCTCTACAATGGCGCTTACTGGACGTACCTACTGGGCTATTTTGCCCCTAGGGATCCTCAGGATTCAAGGGGACTTAATCTCCCAACTTAAAAAACGGCCACAGGGCATGTTTACATAGTGGGGAAGGAAGGGGACGGGACCTGAGGTGACGTGTGCAAACACGCCCTATGGCGCGTTTTAAGTTGGGGAAATAATTCCCCTTCAATCCTGAAGGCCCCTGGGGGCTAACTAGCTCACCAGGTACTTCCAGTAAGTGCCACTGAGCTGCGTTGCAGAGAGGTGGTCCAGGCCGTGCCACTTTTTACACCTCTCTGCAACGCAGCTCTGTGGCGCATACTGGAGGTACCTAGTGGGCTAGTTGGACCCTAGGGACCCTCAGGATTCAAATTAACTTAATCTCCCAACTAAAAACGGCCACAGGGCGTGTTTACACCGTGGTGAAGGGAGGGGACGGGGCCTGAGTTAACGTGTGCAAACAAGCCCTGTGGCGCGTTTTAAGTTGGGGAAATAATTCCCCTTCAATCCTGATGGACTCTGGGGGCCAACTAGCCCACCAGGTGCTTCCAGTAAACACCACTGAGCTGCGTTGCAGAGAGGTGGTCTAGGCCGTGCCCCTTTTTACATCTCTCTGCAACGCAGTCCTGTGGCGCTTACTGGAGGTACCTAGTGGTCTAGTTGGATCCCAGGGACCCTCAGGATTCAAGGGGACTTAATCTCCCAACTTAAAACGGCCACAGGGCGTGTTTACACAGTGGGGAAGTGAGGGGACGGAGCCTGAGGTGACGTGTGCAAACACGCCCTGTGGCGCGTTTTAAGAGCTAGTTTTAATCCCCTGCCCTATTGCATACTAGGGGCTTACAGAGGAGGTCATGCTGATCACAGGGGGACCCCAACGCATAGTGTTCCCTAGTGTATGTAGGTGTTTTCACTGTATTCTGAGTGTCTTTTAACATAGCACTGGCTCTAGGACTGGTTAGTCAGACTCAGTTACCACCAGTATCCGTCTGAAAAAGTTGAGGGTACAGGATGATTTTGCAACAAGGCTTCTTTCTGCTCTTCGGTTTGTTCTTTCTGCACGTTATCCTTCTTCCTGCACTTTTCTTCGTCTTTGAGGACTTCTGTTGCTTCTTTCTGCATTTCTTTTTTTTCTTTCTGTGCATTTTTTCTTCTTTCTTCACATGTCCTATCTCTGTAGGCATAATTAGAAATTAGAATTTAAAAAACCTTTGAAATTCACTGAAAAAACCATAGGTTTCAGGCACGTTATAGTTAGGAATTAGCATTTAAAAAACCTTAGAAATTCACTGAAAAAAACATAGGTTTCAGGGGCGTTATAGTTAGCTGGACTTTTCACTTGTACAAAACCATTGAAATTCCCCCGTTATAGTTAGTTCAGCTAACTATAACTCGCGCGCTCGCAATGCACTGCTGATCACATATTACATCACTCATGACATGGTCAGTGACATCACTCATGACATCACTGATGACATCTCAAATGACATCACTAATGACATCACTCATGACATCATCCTTGTGATAGAGTGGCAGACCTCCTCTTCCCCTAATATAACCTTTGATACACACATTCAAAAATAGAAACTACAATGTTCAAAACAATGGACATACCAATACCAGTTACAACAACCTATTCAGTAATTCTAAGATCCACATACACATCCACTCATTCACCAACAGTCCTATACAGTCACTCATACATGTACTCACTCATCATATGTACTCACACACCTATACATCCTGTTCCACAACGCCACTCATCTATAGAGTTACTCACACACATAGTCACTCATGCTAATAAAGAATCAAACATCCATTTACTTGCATATACAGTTATACACACACCACCACACTTACTTCTACAGAAACTTACACATACTTAGTATTTTAAACAATCACTTATAGAAACACAAACTTATTCATACAGGAACTCTTTCAATCTCTCACTCTCACATATACTCACTTATATACACCAATAGTCACATATACTAGTTTAAAACATATGTAGTTACTCATAAAGACACTATTGAGACAGTCTATCACTCACTAACACACCCATGCACACACTCATCCACCCATACAGTCCTGCACACATGCTGTCTTCAACACATACAAACAGTGAGTCACTCATTCATGCACCTATGCACTACGTAATACCCCCCACCGAACCATACAGACACTCAGACACTCATACTGATACTCAAAAAACCAACTAATAACATATATAGACACTCATGTAGCTACTCACCAACCCATGCAGCCACTTATACACAAAGTGAGAGACTGATACAGATATTTACACATTTAAACATTACTCACTAAGCCATGTATTCACTAAGATACACTTAATCAGTCAGTTATACAATCAATTTTTCAAAAACAAATCATCCATTTAGACACTTATATACCCATTTATTCTTCAATCGACCTTGAGATATACATATATAAAACATATGTAATTTTCAGAAAAACACACATTCACTGGATGATGTCATCAGTGCTGTCATTTGAGATGTCATCAGTGATGTCATGAGTGATGTCACTGACCATGTCATGAGTGATGTAATATGTGACGTCATCAGCAGTGCATTGCGGGCGCGCAAGTTATAGTTAGCTGAACTAACTATAACGGGGGAATTTCAATGGTTTTGTACGAGTGAAAAGTCCAGCTAACTTTTTCAGTGAATTTCTAAGGTTTTTTAAATGCTAATTCCTAACTATAACGTGCCTGAAACCTATGGCTTGAGCTTTCCGGACATCTGCGGTGGTGTGAGGGTCAGCAGCCACACAGTGGGACATCACATGGTGTTGTGCAATACCCCATCACTGTATGGGATTGCTCTGAGGACTCTATCTACCAGCATGCAGTAGACTGGGAAGAGCTGCGCGAGGTGCCGCCGTGTCATTGAGGCGGAAGGAGGGGCAAGTGATCAGCTGACTGGATGTGGTCGCCATTTAAAAATCGTACAAGCTGACCCCCAGAGATGGAATGAGAACATGGAAACGGGCACTGAGGAAAGCTATTGAAGGCTGAAACGCGTCTGCCAGCGTTTCATGGACTCGCAATGCCAGCGCTTTTTTACGAATAAAGCCACTTTTCTGCACTCCGGAGCTGTCCCGCACTCTTTCTTATTGAGAGGGAGTATTGGTTTGATATATATATATATATATATATATATATATATATATATATATATATATATATATATATATATATATATATATATATATATATATATATATATATATATATATATCCATCAAACAAGGTACCCCTTTTGGAAGAGCCACACAGGTAGGTTGTTTTTCCATTCTTTAATCACGAAGGCTGCAAACAGTTCCTGACAAAACCGTCATCACAGGATTACTGGCAGACACGTTTCGGGTCCTTTTAACCGTTAATCATTGGCACTTAACACGCAAGGCAGGACCGGAAAAAAGCAACAATTTATTTCACAAACACCTCCCATGTGGGCGTGGCCACTCCTGTGGCCTCATGGTACTTGAAGTTGCAAATTAATAAAACTCCAGTGAGTCCGTCCTGCTGATACATGCAAGTTCCGTCATGAAGGAGAAAAGATACAGCACGTTTTTTGAAAAACTGAGCGTCAGCCCACTGTGGCGTTACGAACTATAAATTGCATGTATCAGCAGGACGGACTCACTGGAGTTTTATTAATTTGCACTCCATGCACAGTGGACATTTGCGGTGACACTAGTCACTTCCCCATCGGGACGCTACTTCCATCACGCCATGCCTGAGTTTCTTGTATTCTCTCCCGATTACGGACCGCTTTTGCGTGGAGAGCTCACGCTACACCCCAGGCAGTGAAGCATCGTTTCTCTTGGCTTGGGGACACCTCCCTTTGTCTCCCCGCACTCTCCTCCCGCAGGTTTTGGCCATTATCCTCAGGTATCATGCCCTAGGGACAGCTAATTTTGCAGTACCACTTGGGTTTTTTGCAAGGTCTATTTCTACTCATGATTCTCAGGCTCGGTTATATCTACAGACCTGATGATGGTCCAGTTAGCTCCTTAGGGATTGAAAAATTGAGTGAAATCGTAGACCCTTCTCTATATTGTCGAGTAGCCAAGAATGGGCCGTGCTATTCTTGTTTTTAGATACGCACTTTTGTTCACTGTTGTCAAGTATTTGTATCACCGATGAGAGAGCACCAATCACGTTTTTCACTCTCACCCACTGCGCCATTATACGATGTTCTTATAAAGAAACATTTTCCTGATTATGGTTTGCAATAAATAACTACATGGCTGGTAGCATGGTTGCATTCATATGCCTAGGGAGCATTGTTTTGTATTAAAGCATTTAAATATGGCCTGGCATAACATTTCACGGATACCCCACAGTTATTGTTTTTGTCTACATTGAGTTTAAACCAACCCAGCTACTAGGAATGATTGACAATCCCAAAAGTAGTAATTCTGCACCAGTTCTTAGGAGTACGGCTAAGGGTTTAGATTCACTCCTTTTCTTTCTAAATGTGGCCTTCACACTTTTTGAGAAAGAACATATGGTTTCTTAAACTTGCACCATAAAAAGTAGAACCATGTATGTAACCTTCTGAAGCAAAACAGGTATGTGCTAAGTTTCCCTCCATTTTTTCCTAGTGGCAAATGAAGTGCTGCAAGTGTGATTCGAGGCAGCCCTACACCGAGACGAGTCATGAGGTGGCAAATGTCCTTTCTACCATTGGACCACTGCGCTGGTGGCAGTCTCAGAACGGTAAGTGGCGCGTTACTATGCAAAGGAGAGCAGACAAGGAATGGATAACAACACTGCTATTGAGAACCAGATATTAAATTACAGCTTGTCCTAATTAATAAGTTGGAAACATGCTGAGGATTAATAGTGTCATCTTCAGAGGGCTTCACAAACTCCTGAAAACAAAAAATGTTCGTTGTTGTTGACACAAGCTTACAATTGAAGGGCTGTGGACTTATGTGTTTGTGTAGTTATAAAGCAGGGAGATTCCTTAAAATCGTTGTTTTTTTGCACGCCTAGCCAAAGACATCCTTCCACCCGTCATTCCCTCTTGCCGGCTGGTTCAATGTACTTCTGCTCAAACTGTCATTCAGATCAGACTCTCAACATTCCGTTCTCCATCGCTAATCACTTTTGTCTACTCATGTGCTGACCACCATTTATTTTCTATGTGCAACTTGAGTGCCACCACTGTTCTGCACTTGCACTTAATGGCTATAACACAACTGAAATGGAACAAACGTAAGGTCGCCAGGTCTTGGGGAATTTTGGTGTGTGCTTGCATAAATTTTGAGATTAGAAAGGGGGTGTAGGCTAGGCAACAAAGGTACCAAGGAGCATTAGTGTGGGCACAAAGGCTGGTTTGTGCAGGTGAATATAGATGGTTACACGTGCCTCCTGTGTAGACTGGGAATAAATCCAGAAGACAGAGAAGATCTTTTTCGTAGGAGCTCACACTGGAGGGAGTAGGTTTGTGTTTTGGGATGGATAGTGTAATGGCAAACATGGTTATGACTGGTTGGTTGCTGCATGTGTTGTTAATATGGTAGAAAGGTATGAAAATGTGTTTCCTGTTAGTGTTTTATGCAAGTAGCCTAGTATCTGAATTTGACTTGGGAACTGGTTTTGGAGAACGTGCTGTGGGTGTGATATGATCCAAGTTACACGCTTGCTGGAAGAAAAGCCTGGTCTTCCTATCATGCATACATAATAGTAATGAGTTGTATTAGTGAAGAGGGAAGAGCACCAAGACTTGGATGCAGTCTTGAAATGGAGTGGTGGGGTGTGGGGGGGGGATCAAGAGCTCACAAGTTTGAGCTAGTCGAGGATATATGTCCTGAACCATCACTGAATAGGAGTTTGCTCTAGTGATCCTAATGCATCTGACTGAAAGTGCTGTTGCTGCTGTTAGATCCACATGTACCTCACTAGCATATTGATTAAAGTTATTGTACATGCAGCTGTGTTAATGTTTTCTCACTCTTTCTTTGGTGAAGACCATGGAGACTCAAAAGTACGGCCTGGGGCCGCATGTGGCCCTCCTAACCTTTAATTGTGGCCCCCTAGTGAACAGCAGCACTGAGCTGCGAATATGACTCGTTACCCCACATGCTTTTTTTACGCATGCCATTACAACGTGGTCATTACAACCACCGCGTTGTAACAACTCATGCCATTACTCCGCAAGTCAAAACACGACTTCCTCTAGGGAGGGCGCTAGATGTTGGAAAAGTATAATTTACTATTCCAACTCCAGTCTGTGCAACAGTAGGGAAGGTGTTTGATTTTAAATCCAACACCTTCTGACCCCTAGAGCAAGTCGTTGTTCCGATTTGCGGAGTAATAGCATGCATTGTAACAACGCAGTCGTTGTAACGACCGTGTTGTAATGGCATGCGGTGTTCCGGATTCGGGGTGTTCACTTACACTCATTGTTGAGGAGCCTCTTGGTTTATGGGTATTTAAGATTCTCAGCAACACTACACACAAGAGTGTATTTTGGCGCCATGTTGCTAGTGATTATAGAATGGGCTGCTAATCAGCATTGTAACAATGGAGCAAAAGTTATCCACTTATTTTTGGATTATTTCTCCCGAATGCCACAAGACCTGGTTTTGCATAGTGGACGAAATTTCAATTACACGGGTGAAATCTGCAAAATTTCTGAATTTTGCCTAACGTGAACATTGTCACTAATTTGCTTTATGCGATTTCATGTAATTTTCTCCCGTGGGAGACTGATTTGTGCAGAAAATGTGTTGCAGAGATACACAAGTGTCCTACCGGTATCGCAGATTACTTTTTTACTTGAAGTATGCCCCTGCGTGACAATAATCAGACAAGATAATGTCAAAAAACATATTTAGCATTAAAAGAGTAATTTTGTAAACATTTAATAAAAAACAGTGAACTAACATTTTATTCTTTTTAACACTCCTAGTTGACTTGATCCCATGTATATTTACACCTAGAGCTTATCCAAGCCTCCTCTTTTAGATTCTTGTACAACAGCAATGATGATAGATTATTGTCAGTCTTGCTGGGGCAGAGATGTTGATTTTCCTAACACTTCTCTTCTCTTTTCTAGATGGGGATCAGGTTTCTATACAACTGGATCTTGATGTAAAACTCCAGCTAAGCGAGGTCATGCTTGACTTTTGGGTAGGTTCCATGCTTAGATACAGCACTTCTGTTTTAAAATAGTAGACTAGAACTTTCTTTTTTTTTTTTTTTTTTCTTTTCCTCATTTTGCAATACTGGGTATTGAGATTTCTCAGGGTTATCTTAACATTTGTGTTTCTCTCCTTCGCTACCCCCGTTACAGAATATGGATAGGGGAGCTTCCCTTATTCTGTCAAGGTCCCTGTATCTCTTTTACCCTTTTGGGGAAAGTGGGAAGAGCTAGCCTTTCAGGCTACTCCAGAAGCCAAAGCCTCTAATGTATTGCTATTGCATAATCACTGGACCCATTTAAGACAGCGTTTTGGTTAACTAGCCGAATCATTTTGTTGTTCCCAAATTTCCCAAAATTTAAATCTTTTATTAACCTTCCCGCCTCTATCTAGTCGAGAGGTCCTATGTGTATAATTAATCCACCCCATATGTGAGGGGGGGTTAGATCTTACCCAATTTACACATATTTCCCTTCTGGCAAATAAAATCAGACTAAAAAGCAGGTTCTCTTGTTCTTTCGTTAATTTAACAGAGTTTGCCCCATCTTCTCTAACCCCAAAGATAACCAAATGAGTACTTACATCGACTGGATATTTAAATACCCTCTCCAGAGTCTTACTCACTTCTCTCCAGAAGTCATCGATCTGGGGGCACTGCCGAAACATATGCAAGTCGTCTACCTCTTCTTCTCCACATTTCGGCATTTTTTACGGTCAGAATTATTACATTTTGAGAGCTTTTTCGGTGTCCAGTATGCTCTATGAAGAGTAAACAGGTGGTTCCTCCTTAGAGCAGCAGATTTTATAACACCCCAGGATTTCCCCATAGATACTTGCCATGAGTTCTCAATGTCGCTCGTCGGCAGTGCATTCCTCCAGATCTTCTCTGGTATCCTGAGATTATCCTCTCCTGACTCTATGAGGGCCCAGTACCATAGAGAAACTTCTTTCTTTTGTGTTCCGGTGATTAGCATTTTAACTTCCAGTTCTCTATCTCCTTCGTATGTTTCCGTCAACGCCTTAATCCAGCTAGATAGTTGATAGTATTTAAATTTAGATAGGGAGCCTCCCATGATATTATCCAGGACAGTCCAGTTTATAATGTGGTCCTGTTTTATAATTTGTCCCCATCTAGTAATCCCTGCTAGAATTAGGGGGGTTGAAAGGCTATCTTGGAGACATTCCGGTGTGCCTGGAGATTCCCAAATCGGGGCGTATTCGCTGTAGTAGGGGATTTTGATTGTTTTTCTTATCTGCGTCCAAAGTTTAGCTGCTGATAAGAGAACCTTTAATTTGATTTTTTTGTAGAATTTCGGGTGACCGAATTTGTATAAAAAAATTTCCCGCTAGTCTCGCTATAGCTTGAAGGTGAGGTGGGTAAAGTTCATAATCATTTAATAAAATTCTAGCATATTTGAACTGGAAGGCCCTACAGTACTGAAGCAAGTCCGGGCTCGCTATACCCCCTTGGTCTTTCTTCTTTCTTAACTTTTCCAGGCAATTCGGGGGCTTTTACCAGCCCATATAAAAGAGTTTAATTCTCCCTGTAGTTTCCTTATTGATGTTCTATCAAACTCCAACGGAATCGTACTAAAGATATAAGTAAATTTAGGTAATATCGTCATTTTGATGATATTTGACCTTCCCATAAAAGTTAGGGGTAAACCACTCCAACTTTTTAACAATTTTCTAGTTTCACTTAATAATCTTTTAAAATTTACTTCCGCGATTTTGTTTATATCTTTAATTATGTCTAGGCCCAGATATCGTATTTTCGTTTTTATCAAGGGGTGATTGCTAGTACAGTTCCACTCCATAATTTCAGATTTGGCCTGGTTAACCATGTATCCGGAGATTGCACCAAACTGGTTAATAGAAACCTCAATGTCATGATAGGATTTCAAAAAATTATCTGTAAAAATCATCAGATCATCTGCAAAAAGGGCAACTTTTTTCGTCCAACCATTGTAGGAGAATGGAGATATTTTAAAGTTGTTCATTAATTTAATCGCTAGAGGTTCAATATACAGATTAAAGAGAAGTGGCGACAGGGGACATCCCTGTCTAGTACCTCTCATAATCTGTATCTTATTCGAGAGGTTGTTATTGACTAGAACTCTTGCTGATGGATTTCTATATATTGATTTAATTGAGTCTTGAAAATTTTCTCCTAACTCATATCTACTCAAGGCTGCGTTAAAATATAACCAGTTGACCCTGTCAAACGCTTTAGCTGTGTCCAAGGTGATAATAGCTAAGGGTAGTTTTTCCTGTGTTGCTATGTCTATAGCTGTGATAAGTTCTTGGGTCAGTTCTTGTATCTGTCGACCTTTCATAAAGCCTTTCTGGTTATTGTTGATTAAGGAGTTAACTACTTTGGTCAGCCTTTTTGTTAAAACTTGTGTATAGATCTTGTAATCACAATTTAAAAGGGATATGGGCCTATATGATTCACATTGGTCTGGATTTTTTCCCGGCTTCAGTATGATGCTAATAATCGCTTTGTTCCATGAGGTCGGGAGATCTTTTTTATTAATGAAGATGTCATTCAATAATTCTGTTAATTGCGGAATTAGAGCTTTACTTAGTGACTGGTATACTTCATTCGGTAAGGCATCTGGTCCAGGTGCTTTTCCTCTCTTAAGACTTTTGATAGCTTCCTCGACTTCTTCTTCATCTATGTTTTTATTTAGACCTATCCTCTCCTCGTTGCTGATGGTTGGAAGGTCTATAGATTCCAGATAGTTATGGAGATGAGCTTCAGTCGGAAAACATTCTTCTTTATATAGACCACTGAAGAATTTTTGAAATTCTTCTCTGACTTCTGCATCTTCTGATGTTAATATTCCCGAATGACCCTTGCGTATCTTAAATATCTTGTTCCTGGTTTGTTCTGTTTTAGATTTCCATGCTAATAACTTCCCACAGCCTTCTCCATATTCGTGGTGTGAAAGTTTACTCGTCTCCCATTTCTCTCTTTGTCTCATCTCTAGATGATCAGCCAAGTTTTCCCTTTTCTGAGTTCTTTCAGCTATCAATTGTACTCTATTTAGAGCTGATGATTCTCCTTCAAGTTTAATGTCCAGGGTTTTTAGTTCTTCCTCCATAAATCTGATCTTAGATTTATTCGTTTTTGCTTTCCAAGCTGCTATGTTTAGGATTTTGCCTCTCATTACTGCTTTGTAAGTGTCCCAAACCATTTGCAAGGGCATCCCTTCTTTATTTGTCCTAAAGAATTCTAGTGTCTCAGTCATGAGTAGATCTATATACTGATTATCCAAGAAAATTGTACGATCAACTGTCCAGCGCCCTGGGACGTTATTTTTTTCCACCTGAAGGTCCAGGACTATTGCTGAGTGGTCTGATAGGTGTGCCGGAGAATGTTCTACTCTAGTAGTATTTGGCGCTAGACTGGAGTCTAAGAGAAAAAAGTCAATTCGGGAAGAGTGGCCCAATCTTTTATTTTGGAAGATAAATCCCTTATTTTCAGGGTTTTTTTTTCTCCAGATGTCTACCAATCCAAGATCTTTTATACTCAATGAAAGCCATTGTCTCATTTTTGGTAAGTTCGTTTCTTTCCTAGGGGGCTGTCTATCGAGTTTTGGATCTAGAATTATGTTAAAATCTCCACCCCAAATTATGGGGGCTGACGATGTTAATAGCTGAGTATAAAGGTTTTGCAGGGGTTCAGGGTCGTCACAGTTAGGGCCATAGTAGCCGACTATAGTAAACGGATTACCTTGTAGTTTTATATTAACAATAGCCCATCTCCCCTTGTTATCAACTGTGCTTGCCACTACAGATGCTTTTGCGTTTTTTTTAAATAAGATAATTACTCCCTTTGTATTATAATTCTGGTTAGTACAGACATATGAATCTACCCATCTGAGATTTTTTATAATGCTTTCCCACTCTTCCTTCAACAGGTGTGTCTCTTGGAGAATCAAAATAGCGCACTCAGACAATTTCAAATATTCTAGAATCAGCCTCCTTCGGTTATTAATCCTGAGACCATTAACATTCCAGGATAGAATTTTTACTGTCAATGGATCATCCATGAGGTAATATCTTTTTCTCGGAACTGGGGGGTATTTTATTTACCCTTAAAACCCCTTCCACTTTCCTATTTTTATTTTGAGGACATTTTTTATTTTTTTCCCTATTTTGCTCCCCACCCTTTTTGTGCGATTGTTTTCTTATTTGGTTTACAATAAATCTAGTAACCCACCCCGGGGAAGCCTCCCTTGTTCCTTTCATTTGGCAAATTGATTTGTCCGTTTGAGCTCTCTACCTACCAGGCTAAAAACGTGTTCTCTTGTTATTGTTCCTTCATCTGTATCAGTAATTGCTCAACCTCTTTTGGATCTCTAATGTTGTGCATTTTGTTTTTCCACATAATCTTCAGGGAGGCTGGAAATTTCATCTGCACTGTCGCCCCAAGAGATCTTAGTTCATTCATAAATTGTCCAAGTTGCCATTGCCTATCTTGTGTAACCGTGGCAACATCAGATCTGATTCTGAAAGTCCAATCATCCTTATTATATACTCCCTTTTTTAGTGCTTCACCCAGTATTCTTTCTTTAAGGGAATAAGTTTTAAAATTAATAAGGATTTTTCTTGGGTTTTTCTTGAGTTTATCTTTCTCAAATGGGTCTCGGTGTGCTCTTTGTATGTTATCTGCTAAGACTACAGGGTCTGCCCAGGGGAAGTGCTCATTTAATAGAACTGTTACAAAACTTTTCATATCTCCGCCCTCTCGACCCTCCGGTACATTCAAAATGTTTATGTTGTTTCTCCTAGATTGATTCTCGAGAGATTCCAACTTATCTCGAAGAACCGCTTCGTTAGATTTTAAAACACTGATTTCATTTTGCGAGGATTCTACTTCTTTACCCAGAAGTTCCACTGCTGTTTCCACTATTTTAACTCTCTCTCCCAAAGCATTCAGCTTGGTATCAAATGCCTCGCATGTCTCTTGAATTTTTATTTGATTCTTCTCCGAGATAGCAAAGTTGTTTCTCATTTCAGACAGTACGGTTTCGAGGAGGCTACTCGGTGTAGTCATCGATATGTGTTGATTGATCATACTAGTATCTATGGCTATAACCTCGGTTGGATCAGCCTGGAGGAGGTCGTTGACTATGGTACAGGGATGTTTGCTCCCTAACCCCCCCTCCCCCCTAGCAGAACCTGGGTCAAACTCCGACTCAGAATCAATCATGGTCTCTGCCTCGGTTTCGGCCGGGTTGCTCCTGGCCTTAATTCCGCTACTTATAAGATCCATCTTCGTTATAATGGTTGTGTTTATTAGGTTGTTGGCTCGATCTAAGGTAACACTGTCAGAAGTGGGTTCCAAAGTCATTTCAGAGTTTTGTTCATTCGTTTGTTTCTCCTCTTGGATCTGGATTTTAAAAAAAGATCTAAGGGAGGGTGTAACCTTAAGTTTAACGCCTGTCCGCAGAAGGGGTTGTTTAACCCTATCCTGTTTCTTTTTATTCTTAGAGTAGGAGGCTGATGGAGTTTTTGTAGTTAAACCTCGCTTTTTGCCCCTTATTTTCTTGGTCCTGGCAGGAGTAATCTGCGGGGCGATTGAGTTGAGACTAGTCAGGGGGCAGTCTGCTAGAAATTGCCTATTCCTAAGGCAATAGCTAGTTCCACTATTAGTTCCACAACTAGTTTTACTGGACTCCCCTATATTTCCCGGGGTCAAGTTACCACCTAGTGGTGTCGTTAAAACACTTGAGTTCGACCTGGAGTTGTCGTTCAGGGGTCTATTCTCTGTCTGCTTAACAATTGTGGGAAGGATTTTTATATTTAAAGCTTTTGTAGGGGGGACTCCCTCTAATTTCTTTGCCCTCCTCATACAGCCCCCTACTCTTACCTTTTTCTCAGTTCTCTCAGTTTTCTCCTCCCTTGTGGTCGGTCTCCCCTTTCTCGTGTTCAAATCCAGGATCCTCGAGTCTGGCCCCCCTGCAGAATGCTCCAAGTTCCGCTCCCGCGTCAGTTTCTGTGCAGTTTCAATCTCCGCTGCTCTGCCCTGACCAACCCGGAAAGAGAGCCTAGCTGCGGCCCTCCAGAAGCTGGTCCTTGCTTTTTGCGCTTCCGCCCAGACTCGGAGCAGTGCGTTGCCGTTTGTGCGCGGTGTCCGCAGCTGTCTGGTCCCCGCGTCTACGAGCTACGTAAGTAAATTGACCTCTTGTCTCATGGTCTGAGTCGGCGAAAGCAAGGGGAACGTAGTCTTGCCAGATTTTAACTTCTAATACTTGAAGAGATCTCTAGGAGGGTTTTTTTAAAATCTGACTGACGGAACTATCATCTCTTCAAACTGGGAGTAGACTGTAGGTAGAGAGCTCCCGACCGGTTACATTAGCCGGCCGCCATCTTCCCCAACCGCCCCGACTAGAATTTTCTTTCCCATTTCCTATAGGGCATGGTGTTCAAGAAGCAGACATAAAAAAACATAACCCCTGCCTTATAGCTTTAGATGATGCCTTTCAACATGCTAAGTCAATATATTGTGGGTGAAGATGAAGAAAGGTTGGGTAGAGTTCAAGAGAAATGGATGACGTAAGAGAGAACAAAGCAGATGAGCTGACTGAAGACTGTAGATATAATGAACCAAAAGTTCTGGAATGCTTGATTCACTGGTAACTCTTGGTCAGTGCACCAACCACTGAGGAGTTGTAATATTGATGGCAATGATTATGCACTGTAAGTCAAGGGGTACAGCTTCTTATAATCTTACATTGCTGTTTATGATGTTTGATATACTAAGAGGAATTTGGGAACGTAGTAAAAAGCTGAAAATAAAAAATGCCGAAATGGTCAATTAAACATATTATCAGTACTTTTGCAAGCATTAGATATATTTATTTAAAAAAAATGCTTGTTAATAATAATTTTAACAAGGTTAAAGTTGTTACCTTAAAAATTGTACAAGATGATGGGAGTCCAAAAGATTGTCAGAATAATAGTTTTTAAAATGTACAAAGCTGTTTTTTCAAATGTTTGAATTGTTAAAAAAAATATATAAATTGAACGGAAGGCAAACATTATTGTTTGTAAAAGGTGTTTACACCTTCTAAAATACAAATCTAGTTTCTTTATTTTGAAAACATACACACATACGTTTAATGAACGTTGAAATTGTTATTAAAAGTACAGTTTATATTAAATAATAGCAAGGTATGGCCAATACTATGAGTTTTAAAATGTTGAGATTCGTATTCTTTTTTTAAAACCACATTACCATTATTTAAGTATTCTTAAAAGTTGGAATTGTTAAATTAGAAGGTATAAAACTTATCGATGAAAGTTAAAATTATGTAATAAAATCGTTATTTTTTTAGTATAATGTCAACATTTATTTTAAACATGTTAACTGTATACTCTTAAATAAATAGACGCAAAGTACTTTTGAGTTGTTTTCTATATTAAATTGGAATACACTAAGAGGACTAGGACATGGTTGTACAAACAAACCCAAGATAGAAGAGATTTCTGAATACCTTTGCTTTATTTATACCACACCAAAAGGCACGTACATCTCTGTTCTTGTGAGTTTCACAGTTATCTCTGCTAATGAAATTGTGTTTAGGGTGAGTTGAGTGGACTTTTGTACTGAGAAACAAGGGTGCTATGAGTTGAAGAACAGTTTTCAATTTATATTGACTGATAGAATACTTATTACAGTGGAGAAGGACAGGACCCAAAGATGACATGCAAAAGGCCATTCTTTAGGTTGGAGTTACCTGAACAAGATCAAAACCATTAGGGTCCTTGTTTTTAGTTGTGAGCCAACAGATCTCTATGCAACTCCAGAGTGCAAAACAACATTATTCCAAAATATATGTGAAAGATTATGGTAGTTGTTTCAATAACTTTTTCCCTGTTGTGCGCTGTAACATATTCCTAATTCTTCACTTTCTCTCCTCTTCCAGGGCCCACTACCTGCCAGCATGTTCATTGAGCGATCAAGCGACTTTGGTAGCACATGGCAGGCCTACCAGTACCTTGCACATGACTGTCCAGCCTCCTTCCCGCATGTGAATCGTGGTCGCCCCCAGAACTTAGAGGACGTGCGCTGCCAAGAATTTCAAGCTGATCCATCAAACGGTGGAATGGTATAATATCTCACCTCAACATTGCACAGTTCATTTGAAAGCGTTAAACAGCTGTTAGCATCCTGAAAGAACCAGACTATGGTTAGGGTTCCCATGAGTGTCTCAGTGGTCGCAGCGTGCGGCATTACACGTTCAGTCATTTACTGATTGCTGAACCATTACCTGAAAGAAGGTATCAACTCTTGAAGCCTGAATTTGCTTCTCTCTGAATTCCTGTCTAGTTTGAATCTTGGGTTCATGAAGATCAGGTGTGTCTATATGATATGGGAGGTTAAAAGTAGAACCTAATTTTTGTCAGGGCTTAAAGTTCGGTGTATGATTGCATTTTACTTGGTGTAGCAGTGACCTTTGGCACAGTTGGGCAGATGCCTGTTTGATACATTTTTAACAGTAATAACTTACAAAAAAAGCATAATTTTTATGTGTTTTTTAAAATCTGAATGAAGCCCTTTTGTACATCAGTGTACTACACCTGAAAATATATAGGTACCATAGATAAAGGAGCTTTACGTAATGTAACAGAGAGGAATTTGTAAAAGTATTAGTAATAATATTATTATTATTATTATTATTATTATTATTATTAATAATAATAATAATAATAATAATAATATAATAATAATTAATGGTAACAACAATAATAATAAAAGTCATCATCATTACTGCATTTTAAAAGCATACCTTTTCATTTGTCTGGTCTCTGTATGCTTATATCAAGTGTTAATTCTGTAGCACATTACTAGTGTGATGTTGAGGTCCCGTTGTGATGTAAACAAGTAACGTTTAGGAGTCTTTTCGGAAAGTATATACACCTACTGCCCATTACGCATATGCAGGGTGTTAGACCTGTCAGCCCTTTGGGTGGTCCCTCCTCATCATTATTTATTTTGTCCCACTTTTGCCTCAAACCCTGTTATAATTTTTCCTTTTTGGGAACCACCAGACTTTTTAGTGTTGATGCAGGGTCAGGGAGCCATTTTCCCTACCCCTGGAACTTTTGTCTGAGGGCCTGAGACACAAAATGGTGGCCACCCATTGTCACCTGTGACATCACCAGAACCCACTGGAGGTTTCTAGAACCTTCTGTAACATTCTAGAACCCTGTGACAGTGGGAGGCAGTTTAGAATGTTGGGAGGCCATCTCAGAGCGGCAGTTGGCAACTGACTGGAGAAGAGAGAGGACAGATATAGAAGGAGGTCGGAGTAAGGCAGCAGCGGTGGAAACCAGTGCTTGGAGTGGGGTCCAGAAACCCACCCTTGATGCTAGTCCTTACTGACCAAGCCCAGCCTAAAGCCCTGTGTGGGACCAAGACCAGAAGAACCATCTTAAGGATCTGAACATTTGGAACAGGCCTTAAAGAGGAAGAACAGAAAGTTCCTGACCTGTTCAGTGGCGTCCTCCTGGAGTCCTGACGTCGAGAAGCCTGGAGACCTGGGGCCTGAGGTAGAGAAGCGGCGCTGACAGAAAGCAGACGTCGTACCCGGAGCCGCCAGAGGTCGAGTGAGGGCGCCGACGGAGGTCGTGGAGAGGCGCCGGAGGTCGTGTGGAGATTCACCCGAGGTCGAGGTGAGGGCGCCGACGGAGGTCGTGGAGAGGCGCCGGAGGTCGTGTGGAGATTCACCCGAGGTCGAGGTGAGGGCGCCGACGGAGGTCGTGGAGAGGCGCCGGAGGTCGTGTGGCGATTCACCCGCGGTCGAGGTGAGGGCGCTGACGGAGGTCGTGGAGAGGCGCCGGAGGTCGGGAGTGGAGATCGCACTCAGGAGACACCCGTAAGCGGGGAGGTCGTGTCCCTGCGACGCCGGAAGGCGACATCGAGACGAGGCCGCCCAGCGACATCGAGTCGAGACCGCCCAGCGTCATCGAGTCGAGACCGTCCAGCGACGTCGAGACGAGGTCGCCCAGCGACATTGAGGCGGGATCGCCCAGCGACATCGAGTCGAGGCCGCCCAGCGACATCGAGCCGGAGCCGCCTCACGACATCGACACGGCGCCGAGCGGAGCCGATCATCGTGAAAAGGGCAGTAAGTGGTAGAGGGGGCGTCTGAGGCCCCGTGGAGCCCTAAAAGACCATTCTAGGGGCTAGAGGGGTGTTAGAACCAGCCTGGGAGTGCCAGGGGTGAACTAAGACTGGTGCAGTGACATCTGTGAGGGGCTGTGTAGGTTGGAGGGCCAGATCTTTAGGTTACCCTGGTTCTGCCTCAGCTTAGGCCCCAGCCTTGACCAATCTAGGTGGGACACCCCCATGCCATCCAAATGACCACAAGATGTGTATGGGCAAAGTAAGACCAAGTTACCTCATGAAAGTGATCTGATCTATACTGTCATTGATTGCTTTTCCTTATTTATTGAGGGTGCTTTATTTATTGTCTTCCACTAATTTATTCCTGCACTGTATTTATTGTCTGACTGTATTTATTTGCTGTCTGTATTTATTGCACATCTATTTATTCTTTGCTTAATGAGGACCTGAATCTATTTATTGAAATTCCAAAGTAACATTGTTTGTTTGACCTGCTCTTTTAAAAGAAAATCCTATGGTATTGTATTTATGTGATGAAACCTGCAACTAAGAGAAAATAAGATAAAGACATATATATTTTCAACTTGACTTGCATAATTTTTACTGTGTAGTGTCGTTTTTGGAACGGATGAACGCATGGTTATTGTGAGGGTGTGACGTACGCTTAACACGGTGCCTGACCCCCAACCGCTCGAGCCAAGCTACCACTGTGCTGGGAACCTGGTGACTGCTAACCCGGTTGCCCAGTTTCCAACATAAAATTGGTGTTCAGCGGTGGGATAGAGCTGTGCTTGCGTCTACTCGACAATAACTTTGGGTAGTCCATAGGCCTACACCGGGAGTTTTCTCCAAGCGGACTTCCTAATTTTGAGTTTTGTTTTTTCCAAATTTACTTCTGGTGGTGGGAGGAGGTATTACAAAAGGTACCCCCCTGCATAGCTTCTGTAAGCAACTGTCTTCTATCCTGAGTGGGAAAAATGGAGTTTGTGTTGGAGGATGTGGAAACTTACACTGTGGCCCAACTCAGAGAGTTTTGTCAGCGAGAGGGGGTGTTTTGTCCCCAAGGTGCAAAGAAGGGTGAGCTCCAGACCAGCTTGAGGGCTTGGGGGGAGGCAGGACGAGAAAGTAAGGTTGAGAAGGAGGACAGGGATGGAGAGACTGTCAGCGAGGGGGCTGGTTTGTACCAACCTGAGGTGGGGAACCTATTAGAGGGGCCCAGAACACTTTCAAGGAAGGGCAGCAGTGTCTCTAGTGGCGGCTTATCAGAAGCAGTATTAACTGACCGGAGGAAGAAAAGACAGCTCACATGGGAGTTGGCGAAGCTGGAGAAAGAAAAGGAGGAACGGAGGATGGCTCACGAGTTGAGGCTCAGGGAGATAGATCTCCAGATCCTACGGGTCGGGGCACACGCTGTTCCTAATGGTGGCAGCGAAGAGAGAGAAATCACCAGGGAACCCAAACCCTATCTGCCAAAAGACATTAGTAGCCAGCTATAGTGCGGGAGATGATATCGCCAAGTGGCTAGCGGCCTATGAGGTCTCTTTAAGAGTCCATGGGGTTCCAGAGAAATATTGGGGAGGGGGATTGTACAAATACATGTCTCCAGCTGGCAGGGATACATTATTGGCCCTAGAGCAGGATGAGCAGACCCACTACCCCACCATGAAAGTGGCGCTCGTGAGGAAGTTTGGACTAACACCCGAGAAGTACAGACAGAAGTTCCGGGGTAGCCACAAACTGGGCACACAGAATTGGGTGGATTTCCTGGACTATGCAAAGAAGGCATTAGAGGGTTGGATACAAGGCAGCGAGGTGAGGGACTACAAGGGGTTGTTTGATTTGATGTTGAAGGAACACCTGCTCGAAAAATGTTTCCCTGACCTGCGTCAACACCTGGTGGATAGCAAGCTGACCAATCCCCGGAAGCTTGCTGAGGAGGCGGACATTTGGGCTAGTACCCGGGTGTCCACAAGGGGGACTGGAGGGGTCTCTCAAAAGACCGGACAGGGCGCCCCCCAGAAGAAAGAGGGAGGGGAAAAGAAAACGGAGTTCTCTAAAGGCCCCCAAAATAGTTTCCAAGGGAAGGGAACGGGATTCACCCCTAGGGCTAACCCACCCAGAAACCCTAATCCTGGCCAGAGTCAGCAGCCAAGGGTTATCCATTGCTTCGAGTGCGGTGGTGTCGGACACTATAAGGGAGATGTGAAGTGCCCGAAAAGACCACCCCCTCCCATCGGAGGAAAGGCCCCCGGAGTAGCTAGTGTAGTGCTCGGGGAGGAGATGCCTTTAGATAAGGAAAGGGAGTGGGCGGGTGTCACCTTAGTGTCCCTGGGAGAACGGGAGATGGTTCCTAAGATCCAGGTGCCGCAAATACCACAAAGTATGGGCAGTGGGTCACCATCAACGGCCAAAGAGGGGAGGCTCTGAGAGACACAGGAGCCAGTATGACTATGGTACGTAGCCAACTGGTGTCTCCAGAGCAGGTGATTCCCGATGTACTCCACCCTGCCGCGATGGCTGACGGCAGAATGGGCCACTATCCGGTGGCCGAAGTTCCATTTGAATGGGAAGGGGTTGCAGGGTTGCTTCGGGTTGCCGTAAGCCCTGCCGTGCCAGTCGATTGTCTGCTGGGGAATGACATGGAGCATAATGCTTGGAAGGAGGTGGAATACCGGACTCATGCTGAGATGCTGGGTACACCTGACTGGGCCTGTGTCAGCACAGGGTCTGCGACTACCCGGAGGGGGAGTTCGTTTAGGCGGGAGCCTGGAACAAAGGCACCGCCGGCTGCCGACCAAGGGAAGAACCGAGGGCAGGAGGAGCCTGCCTCGGCATCCGCGCCCCGTGTGACGGATAGGCCACCGGAGGTGGTGGACCAGGAGTCCGTGGAGGGGGATGTTACCGAACTGGAGAACCTACCCATCCCGGCCGAGTGGCACATGGAGGGAGGGCCGACCAGGGAGGAATTCTGCAAGGGCCAGAGGGAGTGTCCTACCCTTGAGGGACTGAGGCGACAGGCCGAAGCCCAGGCAGCAGGGAACGTTGAGGGGAACTACAATATTTACTGGGAGGATGGCCTCCTCTACAGTGAACCCAAGGCACCCATGCACGGATCGTCACGGGCCTTGGTTGTCCCTCAACGTTATCGAGCCTTCCTTCTGGAATTGGCTCATGAGATCCCCTTGGCAGGACACCTGGGGCAAGACAAGACCTTTGCCCGGCTTGTCCCACACTTTGATTGGCCTCAAATGAAAGTGTCGTCCGACACCTACTGCCGGACGTGTGTGTCTTGTCAAGCCAGTGGGAAAACAGGGGTGAAGCTGAAAGCTCCCCTGGAACCACTTCCTGTCGTTAGCACCCCCTTTGAAAGGGTGGGCACCGACATTGTGGGTCCGTTAGATCCGCCTACTACAGCTGGTCACAGGTTTATCCTGGTTCTGGTGGATCATGCCACACGGTACCCAGAGGCTATACCTCTGAGGACCATTACTGCACCTGTTGTGGCTAGGGCCCTGATGGGAATCTTTACCCGAGTGGGTTTTCCCAAGGAAGTTGTGTCCGACAGGGGGACCAACTTCATGTCAGCATATATGCGGGCCATGTGGAAGGAGTGTGGAGTGACCTACCGGTTCACCACTCCTTACCACCCCCAGACCAATGGTCTGGTGGAGAGGTTCAATAAAACCTTGAAAGGCATGATCAGAAGTCTGCCTGAAAGCCTGCGGAGGAAATGGGACGTCCCCCTACCCTGTCTATTGTTTTCTTACAGGGAAGTGCCACAGAAGGGAGTGGGCTTCAGCCCCTTCGAGCTTTTGTATGGACACCCTGTGCGTGGACCTCTCAGCCTGGTGAGAGACGGATGGGAAAGAACTCCCAGAAAGCTTCCCCAGGATGTGGTGAGCTACATGCTGGCCTTCCGGAGCCAAATGGCTAAGTTGTGGAAGCAAGCTTCTGACAACTTGGAAGCCAGCCAAGCAGTAATGAAGGCGTGGTATGACCACAATGCTCACCCGGTGTAATTGGAGCCTGGCCAGAAGGTGTGGGTGATCGAACCAGGAGAGCTTAGCGCCCTCCAGGATCGCTGGTCAGGACCCTTTGAGGTGTTGGAGAAGAAGGGTAAGGCTACCTACTTGGTGGATCTGAAGACCCCTCGCCAGCCCCTACGGGTGCTGCATGCCAACCGCCTCAAACCCCACCATGAGAGGCCCGAAGTCATATTGCTGATGGTGACTGACGGAGCAGAGGACGTGGAAAGCGAGCCTCTTCCCGACTTATTTGCGTCTCAAGAGAAGGATGGGTTGGTGGAGGGAGTGATTCTCTCCCCGTCCCTAACTCCTGAACAGCAGGAGGACTGCCGCCAGGTCCTGGGGCAGTACTCTTCGTTGTTCTCCCTTGTTCCGGGTAGGACTCACCTGTGCGTCCATGACGTGGACACAGGAGACAGCCCACCTGTGAAGTCAAAGATCTACCGGATGACAGACAAGGTGAAGGCCAGCATTCACAGTGAAGTCACTAAGATGCTGGAGCTAGGAGTGATTGAACCTTCTAGCAGCCCCTGGTCCAGTCCGGTGGTACTAGTACCAAAAGCTGCACCACCGGGAGCCCAACCGGAACTGAGGTTCTGTGTGGACTACCGGGGACTGAACTCAGTAACCAAGACTGATGCTCATCCGATTCCAAGAGCGGATGAATTGATTGACCGGCTGGGAGCTGCCCAATATCTGAGTACCTTTGACCTTACTTCCGGGTACTGGCAAATCTCTCTGACTGATGGAGCTAAGGAAAGGTCAGCCTTCTCCACGCCCAAGGGCCACTACCAGTTCTGCGTGATGCCCTTTGGGCTCAAGAACGCACCTGCCACGTTTCAGCGTCTGGTGAACCAGATCCTCACTGGAATGGAGAGTTTCTCTGCTGCTTATCTGGACGACATTGCCGTCTTCAGTAACAGCTGGGAGGATCACTTGCGTCACCTGCAAGCTGTTCTCCAGGCCCTGAAACACGCTGGTTTAACGATCAAGGCCAGTAAATGCCAGATCGGGCAGGGGTCGGTAGTGTACCTTGGACACTTGGTGGGTAGGGGAGCGGTGCAACCCCTCCAGGCGAAAATCGAGGCTATCATGGCCTGGGAACCCCCCAAGACTCAGACTGAGGTCCGAGCTTTTCTGGGCCTCACCGGATATTACCGCCGCTTCGTGAAGGAGTATGGTACCATTGTGGCCCCCATCACGGAGCTTACGTCCAAGAAGCAACCGCGACGGGTAGTCTGGACGGAGGCTTGTCAGCAGGCCTTTGTGAAACTGAAGCAAGCCATGTGCGAGGCCCCGGTCTTAAGGGCCCCAGATTTTTCCAAGGAGTTCATTGTCCAGACGGATGCATCGGAACATGGCATTGGGGCAGTGTTATCGCACCTCAATGAAGAAGGTCTGGATCAACCCGTGGTCTTCCTATCCCGGAGACTACTTCCCAAGGAACAGAAGTGGAGTGCAATAGAGCGTGAAGCCTTTGCAGTGGTATGGGCTCTGAAGAAGTTGTGGCCATACCTGTTTGGCTCGCACTTCCTAGTTCAGACCGACCACAGACCCCTTCGGTGGCTGATGCAGATGAAGGGGGAGAATCCCAAGTTGCTAAGGTGGTCTATCTCCCTACAGGGAATGAACTTTCAGGTGGAACATCGGCCTGGAGTGGACCACGCCAATGCAGACGGTCTCTCAAGGTATTTCCGCCTTAGTGATGAGAACTCCCAAGGGGTTGGGTAGCTCTCCCCACTTTCAGCTGGGGGGACTCGTGTTAGACCTGTCAGCCCTTTGGGTGGTCCCTCCTCATCATTATTTATTTTGTCCCACTTTTGCCTCAAACCCTGTTATAATATTTCCTTTTTGGGAACCACCAGACTTTTTAGTGTTGATGCAGGGTCAGGGAGCCATTTTCCCTACCCCTGGAACTTCTGTCTGAGGGCCTGAGACACAAAATGGTGGCCAACCATTGTCACCTGTGACATCACCAGAACCCACTGGAGGTTTCTAGAACCTTCTGTAACATTCTAGAACCCTGTGACAGTGGGAGGCAGTTTAGAATGTTGGGAGGCCATCTCAGAGCGGCAGTTGGCAATTGACTGGAGAAGAGAGAGGACAGATATAGAAGGAGGTCGGAGTAAGGCAGCAGGGGTGGAAACCAGTGCTTGGAGTGGGGTCCAGAAACCCACCCTTGATGCTAGTCCCTACTGACCAAGCCCAGCCTAAAGCCCTGTGTGGGACCAAGACCAGAAGAACCATCTTAAGGATCTGAACATTTGGAACAGGCCTTAAAGAGGAAGAACAGCAAGTTCCTGACCTGTTCAGTGGCGTCCTCCTGGAGTCCTGACGTCGAGAAGCCTGGAGACCTGGGGCCTGAGGTAGAGAAGCAACGCTGACAGAAAGCAGACGTCGTACCCGGAGCCACCAGAGGTCGAGTGAGGGCGCCGACGGAGGTCGTGGAGAGGCGCCGGAGGTCGAGTGGAGATTCACCCGAGGTCGAGGTGAGGGCGCCGACGGAGGTCGTGGAGAGGCGCCGGAGGTCGTGTGGAGATTCACCCGAGGTCGAGGTGAGGGCGCCGACGGAGGTCGTGGAGAGGCGCCGGAGGTCGTGTGGAGATTCACCCGCGGTCGAGGTGAGGGCACCGACGGAGGTCGTGGAGAGGCGCCGGAGGTCGGGAGTGGAGATCGCACTCCGGAGACACCCGGAAGCGGGGAGGTTGTGTCCCTGCGACGCCGGAAGGCGACATCGAGACGAGGCTGCCCAGCGACATCGAGTCGAGACCGCCCAGCGTCATCGAGGCGGGATCGCCCAGCGACATCGAGTCGAGGCCGCCCAGCGACATCGAGCCGGAGCCGCCTCACGACATCGACACGGCGCCGAGCGGAGCCGATCATCGTGAAAAGGGCAGTAAGTGGTAGAGGGGGCGTCTGAGGCCCCGTGGAGCCCTAAAAGACCATTCTAGGGGCTAGAGGGGTGTTAGAACCAGCCTGGGAGTGCCAGGGGTGAACTAAGACTGGTGCAGTGACATCTGTGAGGGGCTGTGTAGTTTGGAGGGCCAGATCTTTAGGTTACCCTGGTTCTGCCTCAGCTTAGGCCCCAGCCTTGACCAATCTAGGTGGGACACCCCCATGCCATCCAAATGACCACAAGCTGTGTATGGGCAAAGTAAGACCAAGTTACCTCATGAAAGTGATCTGATCTATACTGCCATTGATTGCTTTTCCTTATTTATTGAGGGTGCTTTATTTATTGTCTTCCACTAATTTATTCCTGCACTGTATTTATTGTCTGACTGTATTTATTTGCCGTCTGTATTTATTGCACATCTATTTATTCTTTGCTTAATGAGGACCTGAATCTATTTATTGAAATTCCAAAGTAACATTGTTTGTTTGACCTGCTCTTTTAAAAGAAAATCCTATTGTATTGTATTTATGTGATGAAACCTGCAACTAAGAGAAAATAAGATAAAGACATATATATTTTCAACTTGACTTGCATAATTTTTACGGTGTAGTGTCGTTTTTGGAACGGATGAACGCATGGTTATTGTGAGGGTGTGACGTACGCTTAACACGGTGCCTGACCCCCAACCGCTCGAGCCAAGCTACCACTGTGCTGGGAACCTGGTGACTGCTAACCCGGTTGCCCGGTTTCCAACACAGGTGTTAATACTTATGCTCATATGTTAAAAAGACCAACTCTGTTCTTTTAAATGAATAAGAGCTGGTTATCCAATATGACATTTTTTGATGCTTGTGTTAAGATTAGCGGAGCGCATTCTCTTTGAGGATGCGAGGGAGTAACGGGGGTTCAAAGTATATGCTGGGATTTATGCTCAGCTATTGGGGGTATGAACAACCAGGCTTTCTCACATTCATTTGTGAACTCAGAAGCCTACTCTTTACTAAGGTGGGGAATGACGAAAGGGTATGAAGCATGGGTCATCTTAGCAGAAATGTTAGGGGTACACTTCGTACATTGAATTGAGATGTAATGTAGGTTCTGATCTATTTGTGTAATTTTTGGAATTTGGGGATTTCTTGTCTGAACTTTTCTAGATGTTTGGAACTGTGATGCCTTCTGAGAATATAATATTTTCTACCAGGTATCTGGTGATTCTTATTTGGAAGGATTTATTGTAGAAATAGGCAGTGGTTACATTCCACCTGCAGTGTACAAATCTGGATCAATGACATGAACCTGGACACATTTGAACCCAAATTTCACCAAATATCAAGTCACTCTCATTCATCAATCACACCAACCACACTCTCCAGGAACACATCGACAAGAAAATCAATGCTGTCTATTATTAGCTCTGTCTACAAAAGAAAGTGACACTATTATACTCCCTCTGAGGCGGAAAGCCGGAGGTTAGCACGCTGCATCAAAAAATTGTATTTTAACGCTGTCACCACTATTTTTCACTTACTGTTGTTTTTAATTTCGGTAACTGACCACGAAGCTCCCCTGAGCAGAAGCGCTGCAGTCAAGCGCTCAGCCTGCCCTCCTAGACCCTCCAAAACACAGCGAGCCCACGCTGCCTGAGAGGAAAACGCCCACACCGCCAGCGCGGTCGAAGGCGAAGCCACGCCCACTGCGAGGCCACGCCCACCGGACTACTTAAACGCTCCCGAGAGCGCAACACCCACTTCTGATTATACTCCCTCTGAGGCGGAAAGCCGGAGGTTAGCACGCTGCATCAAAAAAATTGTATTTTAACGCTGTCACCACTATTTTTCACTTACTGTTGTTTTTAATTTCGGTAACTGACCACGAAGCTCCCCTGAGCAGAAGCGCTGCAGTCAAGCGCTCAGCCTGCCCTCCTAGACCCTCCAAAACACAGCGAGCCCACGCTGCCTGAGAGGAAAACGCCCACACCGCCAGCGCGGTCGAAGGCGAAGCCACGCCCACTGCGAGGCCACGCCCACCGGACTACTTAAACGCTCCCGAGAGCGCAACACCCACTTCTGATTATACTCCCTCTGAGGCGGAAAGCCGGAGGTTAGCACGCTGCATCAAAAAATTGTATTTTAACGCTGTCACCACTATTTTTCACTTACTGTTGTTTTTAATTTCGGTAACTGACCACGAAGCTCCCCTGAGCAGAAGCGCTGCAGTCAAGCGCTCAGCCTGCCCTCCTAGACCCTCCAAAACACAGCGAGCCCACGCTGCCTGAGAGGAAAACGCCCACACCGCCAGCGCGGTCGAAGGCGAAGCCACGCCCACTGCGAGGCCACGCCCACCGGACTACTTAAACGCTCCCGAGAGCGCAACACCCACTTCTGATTATACTCCCTCTGAGGCGGAAAGCCGGAGGTTAGCACGCTGCATCAAAAAATTGTATTTTAACGCTGTCACCACTATTTTTCACTTACTGTTGTTTTTAATTTCGGTAACTGACCACGAAGCTCCCCTGAGCAGAAGCGCTGCAGTCAAGCGCTCAGCCTGCCCTCCTAGACCCTCCAAAACACAGCGAGCCCACGCTGCCTGAGAGGAAAACGCCCACACCGCCAGCGCGGTCGAAGGCGAAGCCACGCCCACTGCGAGGCCACGCCCACCGGACTACTTAAACGCTCCCGAGAGCGCAACACCCACTTCTGATTATACTCCCTCTGAGGCGGAAAGCCGGAGGTTAGCACGCTGCATCAAAAAATTGTATTTTAACGCTGTCACCACTATTTTTCACTTACTGTTGTTTTTAATTTCGGTAACTGACCACGAAGCTCCCCTGAGCAGAAGCGCTGCAGTCAAGCGCTCAGCCTGCCCTCCTAGACCCTCCAAAACACAGCGAGCCCACGCTGCCTGAGAGGAAAACGCCCACACCGCCAGCGCGGTCGAAGGCGAAGCCACGCCCACTGCGAGGCCACGCCCACCGGACTACTTAAACGCTCCCGAGAGCGCAACACCCACTTCTGATTATACTCCCTCTGAGGCGGAAAGCCGGAGGTTAGCACGCTGCATCAAAAAATTGTATTTTAACGCTGTCACCACTATTTTTCACTTACTGTTGTTTTTAATTTCGGTAACTGACCACGAAGCTCCCCTGAGCAGAAGCGCTGCAGTCAAGCGCTCAGCCTGCCCTCCTAGACCCTCCAAAACACAGCGAGCCCACGCTGCCTGAGAGGAAAACGCCCACACCGCCAGCGCGGTCGAAGGCGAAGCCACGCCCTCTGCGAGGCCACGCCCACCGGACTACTTAAACGCTCCCGAGAGCGCAACACCCACTTCTGATTATACTCCCTCTGAGGCGGAAAGCCGGAGGTTAGCACGCTGCATCAAAAAAATTGTATTTTAACGCTGTCACCACTATTTTTCACTTACTGTTGTTTTTAATTTCGGTAACTGACCACGAAGCTCCCCTGAGCAGAAGCGCTGCAGTCAAGCGCTCAGCCTGCCCTCCTAGACCCTCCAAAACACAGCGAGCCAACGCTGCCTGAGAGGAAAACGCCCACACCGCCAGCGCGGTCGAAGGCGAAGCCACGCCCACTGCGAGGCCACGCCCACCGGACTACTTAAACGCTCCCGAGAGCGCAACACCCACTTCTGATTATACTCCCTCTGAGGCGGAAAGCCGGAGGTTAGCACGCTGCATCAAAAAATTGTATTTTAACGCTGTCACCACTATTTTTCACTTACTGTTGTTTTTAATTTCGGTAACTGACCACGAAGCTCCCCTGAGCAGAAGCGCTGCAGTCAAGCGCTCAGCCTGCCCTCCTAGACCCTCCAAAACACAGCGAGCCCACGCTGCCTGAGAGGAAAACGCCCACACCGCCAGCGCGGTCGAAGGCGAAGCCACGCCCACTGCGAGGCCACGCCCTTAACATCTACTACAAATGTGTCAGCCATTCCAGCGCAGCGGACGAGCGCAGCGGGAGCGCCGAAGGCGCGCCGAAGGCGCGCCTAAGGCAAGCCCGTCTGCGCCCGTCCGCGCAGGACCGGGCCTAGGGCCAGACTATATGCCTGTCCCAGCCGCCTCTAAGGTAAGCTATTCCCGCAGAGAGCTCCTCAGCCTTAGACCCACTAAAAACAGCTTATGTCTGGCACTACACGACCCCACTGTCCCTTTTCGCCGCTGTGACAAATGCAAACCAGGCAATCTCTCCCTTCCAAAACCCCCCGTCCCTCCCCCTGTCCTTAAAATCTCGACCCTTAACTGCAGATCACTTCCCAAACATGCCCTGCTTATCAACCATCTTATTGTCGACCTTAAACTGGACATACTTTTCCTCACAGAAACCTGGATTACGGAGCATTCCAATGCTGACGTCGTCCTAGCTCTCCCCCCGGGCTTCCTCATCATGTCTCAACCCCGTCCCCTAGGTAGAGGAGGTGGATTAGCCATTATCCACAGGGACCACTTTATCTGTCGATCCAAAGACTGCGCGATCCAAGACTCTGAGAGCTGCCTCTTCACGATTCAGCTGTCTTCAACGAACTCCCTGTCAGGCCTTCTGGTGTATCGGCCGCCCGGCCACTCTGGCCCCTTCACAGCCGCCCTCCTGGAAACCGTTTCCTCCGCGGCACACCTGACACCTAACTTCCTTATAACAGGCGACCTAAACATCCATCTCGAGGATCCCCTTGACACTGGGGCAACCGACTTTATTGACGACCTAGCGGCCTTGGGTCTGCTTCTCGCCAACTCTGAACCAACTCACACGAAAGGGCACCTTCTCGACCCGGTGTTTTCCAACATCCCTTCCCTCCTTTTCATTAACTCCCAACCCCTCCCGTGGACGGACCACTTTCTAGTCACGACCCATCTCCCTGGAGCTTTCAAAAAGCCTCAAAAACCCCCCACCTTCACCAGAGACAGAGCGTGGGCCAGACTCTCGGTGGAGGATTGGTCCACAGCCCTGGACGCTTCGACCCCCAGTCTTTCGGAGGACCCCTCCACCGCCGACTCCCAAGTCAGAGACTGGATATCCTCCACTCTCGATAATCTTATCCCCATAAAAAATCGGGAGATCAAAAACAGGATAAAAGGCCAGGCCCCCTGGTATACTCCTGACCTCAGGGATCTACGCAAAGAGTGCAAAAAGGCCGAGAGGCAGTGGAGAAAGGACTGGCTCCACAGTAACAAAGACCTCTACAATAGTGCAGTTAGACGCTACAAATCAGCTCTCAAACTTGCTAAGGCAGGATTCTATGACAACAGAATACAAAACGCCACCAATTCCACAAAAGAAGCGTACCTGATTGTCAAAGAACTCCTCAACATTCCATCAGCACCCACCGTTTCCCATGCCCCCCCAGACAGAAGTAATGACTTTGCCTCCTTCTTCGACTCTAAAATCTCGCGAATATTGGACTCTCTCCCCAGCATCACCCCCCACATCTCCACTGATACTGAGGTCTGTATCAACAGCCCGCGGCTGTCCTCCTTTAGAGCAACCTCCCTCATTGAGGTCTCCGCCACGTTAGCCAAAATGAAAAGCGGCTCTCCTCTTGACCCAGCCCCGGCCAGACTATTAAAAGCTGCCGCCCCCAGCATAGCCTCCACCATCAGGGATCTCATTAACATCTCCTTGCGCCAAGGCACAGTGCCGCCCAACTGGAAAAATGCGGTTGTCAAAGCCCTGCTAAAGAAACCCCATCTGAATCCTGACGATATGTCTAACTATAGACCCATATCACTCCTTCCCTGCATCAGCAAGATGGCGGAGAAACTAGTTAATTCCCAACTCTCCCAATTCCTTGAGACCAACAAAATCCTGCGCCCATCTCAAACTGGCTTTAGGCCCGGCCAGGGCACGGACACAGCCCTCCTCTCCGTCATTGAGGAATCAAGGCGCATTCTGGATTCAGGAGGATCAGTGGCAGTGATCCTCCTGGACCTCAGTGTCGCCTTTGACACGGTGGATCACCGTGTCCTTCTACATCGCCTGGCCAGGGCAGGAATTGTGGGCTCAGCACACGCCTGGATTAACTCCTTCCTATCAGGCCGTTCATTTCAGGTGTGGGACGGCAACTCTCGCTCAGACCCCCTCCCACTGACTTGTGGAGTCCCGCAGGGGTCCTCGCTTAGTCCCACCCTGTTTAATGTTTACATGGCCCCCCTGGAAGATGTCGTGACCCCCTATGGGATCAAAATTGTCAACTACGCTGACGACACCCAACTTGTCGTCTCCCTCTCCCAGCTGGACAAACACCCAGACAGCCTGCGGAACTGCCTCCAAGACATCTACTCCTGGATGTGCGAATCTTCCCTAAAATTGAACGGTTCTAAAACCGAAATTATGCTCCTGGGCAACAAATGGTCATCAATCCCCGCTTCGGTGTGGCCGGACACCTTTGGTGAGATACCCACTCCAAAGTCAGAAGTCAAAACGCTAGGCGTTTGGCTGGAACCAAGCCTCACCATGAAGACCCAGGCAACCAAGACCGCTGGATCATGCTTTGGCCTCCTGCGGTCAACCCGAAAAATTCTCCCTCTCCTTCCTCCAATATCCAGGAAACTGCTGGTTCAAGGGCTCATCCTAGCCAGACTCGACTATAGCAACGCTGTCTACCTCGGTGCACCGGAGTTTACCTTAGCCAAACTCCAACGGGCACAAAACGCCGCGGCAAGGATTATAATGGACCTCCCCCCCAGAGCCTCTGCCAAATCAGCCCTCAAGGCCCTGCACTGGCTCCCTGTCCGCCAACGAGTTGAGTTTAAGGCAATGTGCACCAGTCACAAACTCATTAATGGTGCCGGCCCTGCCGCCCTGAAAGACCTTGTCGCCCCCTACAAAGCCCCTAGGGCACTGCGCTCGGACGACGAGCATTTGGCCATCGTCCCTAAATTTAAGAAGGCTCGGACCGGTGGCCGTCGCTTTTCGGTCAAAGCCTCCTCAGGCTGGAACGCACTGCCTCGCCACTTGCGTCTGGAACCCTGCCACGCCCTCTTCCGGAAAAAACTAAAAACTTTCTTATTCCCCAAATAATCCTCCGGTCCCCCCTCCTCTTGGGATATCACAGTTCTATAGCGCGGGGATGCCTCCGGGTCACCAGGCGCTTTATAAATTTATAAATAATAATAATAATAATAATTTTTCCTAGAAAGTGGTTTTATATAGCTGGGTGCAGCACTTTACTTCATGGACTGCCAATATCCACACTGGCCCATCCTTAATGACATCCTTTATGTTGCAGCAGACCTGGGAAAGGCTCCAAAGAAATATTACTTGAATACCCTCCCCATGTTGTAAATTCCGCTGGCTCCTCATGATAGCCCACACAGTACTCATCACAACCTGCAGTTCTACAAAGCCATCACACCCAGTAACCCTGTCAATATGACTGACAATCTCACCGTATCTGGTGCTCGAGATGCACCTAGAGTCAGGTCATAATCAAACTTGAGACAAAAGGAGTAACAAAAAATACAATTTAACTTACCTCCTCGCCACATCTTCTTTGCTGGGTCCTCCTCATAGTGCCGGCTGGAACAACAGGAAGCACCCAGACTGAGGCTTCGCTGAGCCAAACACAATGTGGCATTGCAGCGTTATGATTGGTAAGCACCCAGGCCCCCCTGACCAATCACAACACTGCAATGAAGTGTTTGTGATTGGTCTCAGCGCTGAGATTCGGCGCTCAGCCAGGGAATGGGGACCTGGGCATGTTCTTTACACAGGCTGTAAGGCATCCTGTGTTCAGAACAAGGAAAGTGCGCATGAATGTTTGGCTGGCTTGAGAGGGCCGGTCAAACATTCATGCTCACTTAGGGAGTCAAAAGCATTCCTCCTCTCCTCTGCTCTGCCAGCAGAGCAGCCCCACACTGCCAGGCAAAGCTGCCGTGTCCACAAACAGGAAAAAATTAAATGATAATAACTTTCAGTTATTAACGTTGTATTTTTCTTTACACTGTTGAAAAGCAGTGAGGCAATGCTCCTCCGCCTTAGCAGAGGAGCCGCCACTTGCCCTTACCCACCCCAAAATCCCAAAATACCCTTTCCACCCTATCACCATATTCAGCCCTAAAACCCCCAAAATAACCATACCACACAATACTCCTAACCCCCTCAATCCCTAAAACATGTTTATCATTTTAGGCCCCTACCCAACCTTAAACCCTAAAATACCTTTACCGCCCTATCCCCTTACTCATCCTTTAACTCTAACCACACCGTTACAACCCATTACCCTTACCCATACCTAAAACCTTAAAAATACTGTTTCCACCCAATACCTGTTCACACCTCTGAACCCTCAAAAACCACCCGTACAACCCAAAATCCTTCCCCACCCTTAAACTTTGAAAATACCCTTACCACCAAATACCCTTACCCACCATTAAACTTTAAAATCTACCCTTTCCACCAAATACCCTTACCCAGCCGTAAACCCTAATAATACCTTTACAGGTGCCAGTCTCATGAGAATCTTGGCAAAATATGGTCAACTTCCAAGAAAAATGACTGGCCCTCATGGGATTCTTAATCCAGTTTGTTTATTCAGAATTTAGCAAGAAACACTGGCAAGTGCATTTTGGCAATGCGCCTTTCTCAATGTGTGTGTGTGTGTGTATATATATAATTCACTGAAAAAAACATAGGTTTCAGGCCTGATATAGTTAGGAATTAGCATTTAAAAAACCTTAGAAATTCACTGAAAAAACAATAGGTTTTACGGGTGTTATAGTTAGCTGGACATTTCACTCGAACAAAATCATTGAAATTCCTCCGATATAGTTAGTTGTACTAACTACATCTCACGCGCCCGCAATCCACTGCTGATGATGTCACATATTACATCATTCATGACATGGTCAGTGACATCACTAATGACATCTCAAATGACATTACAATACAAAATATACTTTCTCAGAATGAATTACTTTAGTTTAAATACTTTGCAAATAGTCAATAGACTTTTAAGTACAGTAGTTACAGTTGTTGCAATGGGCAACACAATTTCAAACACAAAGCAACATTGAGCTCAATGTGAATTTCTAGTCAAATGCAATTAGTTACTTTATGGATTACTTTTCTAACCACAGGAGCTGCGTTGCAGAATGGTGTTCAGAGGCCACGCCCCTTTTTACAACACTCTGCAACGCAGCTCCGTGGCACTTCCTGGAGGTACCTGGTGGGCTAGTTGGCCCCTAGGGGACCTCTGGATTGAAGAGGAGTTAATTCCCCAACTTAAAACGCGCCACAGGGCGTGTTTGCACACATATCACCTCAGGCCCAGCCCCCTACCTTCATCACTGTGCAAACGTGCCCCGTGGCATGTTTTAAGTTGGGGGATTAAGTCCCCTTGAATCCTGAGGTCCCCTGGCGGCCAACTTGCCCACCAGGTACCTCCAGTATGCGCCAGGGAGCTGCGTTGCAGAGAGGTGTTCAGAGGCCACGCCCCTTTTTACAACACTCCGCAACGCAGCTCCATGGCGCTTACTGGAGGTACCTGGTGGGCTAGTTGGCCCCTAGGGGGTCTCTCGATTGAAGAGGAATGAATTCCCCAACTTAAAATGCGCCACAGGCCGTGTTTGCACAGTATCACCTCAGGCCCCGCCCCCTACCTTCATCACTGTGTAAACGCGCCCCGTGGCGCGTTTTAAGTTGGGGGATTAAGTCCCCTTGAATCCTGAGGTCCCCTAGCGGCCAACTAGACCACCAGGTACCTCCAGTAAGAGCCATGGAGCTGCATTGCAGAGAGGTGTAAAAAGGGGGGTGGCCTCATTACACCTCTCTGCAACGCAGCCCCCTGGTGCATACTGGAGGTTCCTGGTGGGCTAGTTGGCACCCAGAGACCACCAGTATTCAAGGGGAATTAGTTCCCTCTCTGCAAACGCGCCAGGGGCATGTTTGCAGAGTGGTGTAAGGAGGGGGCGTGGCCTCTGGCCCAATCCCGGTCTTTTTTTTTTTCCTTTTTTTTAGAAGGAGAGCTGTGTAGCCCCCCTTCTTTTTCAATTTTTTTGGCCCTGGGGACCCCATCCCCCCGGGCCTGCCCCCAATTTTTGTTTATAATTTAAAAAAAAATCAGGCCATAATTTGCCCCGGGGACCCCATCCCCCGGGGCATGGCCCTTTTTATTTTTTTATTTTTTTTTATGGAGTGGGGCTGCGTAGCCCCCTCCTCTGGCCACTTTAAGGCCCCGGGGACCCCATCCCCCGGGGCCGGCCATTGTTTTTTTATTTTTTTAAATTTTTTAATTGGGGAGGGGGGCAGCGTGGCCCACCTCCCAGGCCACTTATGGCCCCAGGGACCCCATCCCCGGGGTCTAGCCTCTGTTGGGGGCCTTGGGGGGGTCCCCAATCCACCCACGGTCCCAGCCGGCTCACCGCGTCCTGCGGGAGCCGGCATTGCTTTTCCACATGGGGAGCAGCTAACATGCTCTTGCTTCAATGAAGCAAAGCGCTGCTCTGCAAGACATTTAGTAGGGGCTTTAGAAAGTGCTACCACAAGCTGCTTTGGCGGGCCTAGCGCTTGCGTTCACGCGCATGTGCACGCGCGCAACCGCCAGCTTTCAGTGCCCGATCAGGTGCCATCTGTCTTTCCTCTCACTTGATTGCTTTCACGCTCCTCCGCCCCTCCCCCGCCGAGTCGCACTGCTTTCACTTTTGCGCGCGGCCTATGCTTGTTTTTTTTCGTGTGTGCGGTGAATTTCAACCGGACCCGGGATGACACGCTCTCCCGCTTCCATTACCGTAATTAGTTTTATTTATTTTTATTTACTATCTCCCTCGTGTTTCTCACTTGCTGCCCTCCTTCCCTTCCGTTCCAGAAACCTAAGACCACTTGTTACAGAATAGACCTAGAAGAAATACATTAGCACTTGACATTCTTTATTTAGGCCTTCAAAAAAAGGCAGCATTTACCCAAAATCTCTCACCCCTGATTGGTTTAAAAATACTGGTCTGTGTGCTAAAGGAGTGGTGCTAGCCGAGGAAACACAGCAGGAATTTTAGGCACGGAGTTTAGCTGCAGCGAGCGTTATCAGCTCACAACCACGGTGTCACCAGGCTGTGTGTGCTGCCTCCACAGGCACCATGTATATGTTCATCTGCCTCAGCACCCTTCGCGTGCTGTAGGAGCGGTCAGGGTCGTACATACCGGCACAAGCCCTAGTGTGGGCTGAGGCTCTCGTGTTTATGCACCCACCCCCTTTGTCCTCGCTCCTACTGCGTTGTAAAGCTGGAAATAACATCTTTGCTATAGTCCAATTTAATGCATTTGTGGTAATCGAACTAAGAAGGATGACGAGCTTAGTCGGCCCTGGTAGAGATTCAAACACATGATTGCACTTTACATTCTGATGTCATTAGCAAATAGTTGTGTTATTAAGCACGTTAGACGGGGTCATGTTTTATGGTGTGAATGTTTGTTATGTTAGCTGATTAGACTGTGCGCCAAGGCAACAAGATTACTACCTGCACCAATTGTTACAGTGCATATAGAAAACTTTTAAAAACCTAAACTTCAAGAGCTTTAGTTTGAAATTGGTTTGCATCCTTTAGGTTGGATATATCTGAGGGACCAACGCCACTCTGAAATTTTCTTATACCGCTCTTTAGTACATTGTCCACCCTGCAGGGAATGGATGCGGACATTGCTGGATTCATAAAATAGATTCAAATGATCACAGTAAACTCCCACTGGCCTCTTCCTGTACTCGCCAACAACTGTGAAAGTTAGTAAAAAGCACTTGCTTCTAGTTACTAGGAAAACACACTTGCTTCTAATTACTACGTTTCCCATGATGCATCGCTGAAAACAAAAACAACAGCAATCAGACTTCCAAAAGCCTCTCACTTCCCTTTTCAGCTCTGGAGGTGATGGACCCTTCTTGCACCTGTAACTTACTGGACTTCTCCTATATGAGATTACACCATAGTTGTGCTGTTGACGGGAACATAACTGTGTAAGCCTTGGCAAAGCCAATAGCTCTGCCATACGTTAACAGGCAGCCATTAAAGGCCAGACCTATTGGCCTTGCCAATACTTGTTGTAGATGGACGCGATTAACTTCCATTGATGGAATGGAATGTGTTCTTCACTAGAAGGTCACCTTCATTTCTGCAAGAAGCAGAAGAGAACAAGCTAGCAATTTAAAAAATCCAAAAAGAAATGCATTGGCAAAGCCGACAGGTTTGGCACTGGCAAGCTGGTGCATTTTTTAAATATTATTTTTAGTGCAAGCATGCACCATAAAAATGAAATTGAAAACAAGACTACATGATACCTCTGCAGGATGGCTTCTATAGGCTTATAATGAAAATGTTACATTAAAAAAAAAAAATGATGCAACTTTTTATTACTAGTGCTTTTTTTAAATCGCAAGATTTTTAAGTGCAACGTGCATTTTGTGACCCATGAAAGAGACAAGAATATATCACCACTCAAATCTCAGGCAGCCACTATGTTGCAATGTCACTTAAAAACATTATAACAACTTTAAAAAAACAAGCATTTGCTATGCAATCGGTCTCGTATTTCTGAAACTTAGAGCTTTTGACGTTGTAGATGACAACGTTTTGTACTTATGTTTATTTGTTTGCAAGCATTTTACACTGCTGTTCTGTAACCTGATCAATGAAAGTAAGTTTATATTAGACGCATATACGTGTGCTTTAATGACCTTCTTGCCCAGGTAAGCACTTTCCCTGACCACTTCTGCAGACTAAAATAAAGCTTACATCGGCACAACGTTTAATCAGAGAGTTTTATTTACGGATTTCATCTATATCAGTTCTAGTGGGTATTGTGCATTTCTATGTATATTAAGTTGCATGCTGCTTAGCATAAAATGCATTCCTCCGCAGAGCACATTTACAGTGCAATTCAGCAGCATGTAGGCGCTATAGAAACACTCAACTGAAAGTAGCAGGAATAATCAGAGGAGGGTGGGCTGGTGCAGAGACTGAAACCCAATTAACAAACATAACAAGCATTGGCATAGCCAATAGGTCTCGCTTTTGGGACCTTATAAGTATTTACTTATGCAGCACAATATCCTTGGTGCAACAACATTAAGTCAGTCAAAAAAAGACTTTATTTCGATATAAATATATCTTAAAAAGCAAAAATACAATAATGTACAATAAGATGATAAAAAGGAATCAGTGCATGGAGAGATAAACAAACATTTCATACTGCTACTCATGCCAATAAATTAGCTAAAAACAGATAAGTATTTTGAATAAAAAACAAATTAAACAACATACAAAAGCCTAGATGACCTGATGCGCCAAGCCCAACCTAGGAACTTGGCTAAACCACAAGCAAAGAGGGGCCTTGGGTCATTTTTTAATATTCGTAGAGCTTCTGTGCAATATCTGGTTCCTAATTCTCTGCAAAGTGGTTTTAACCATCTGCTCCGGGGGGCTGCATAGGCCGGGCGTTCAAACAAAAAATGGGGAACGGACTCAGTCCTCTTGTCACAAAATGGGCAAAGGGAAGTTGTTTGAGATGGTACCTTCCACCTCGATGTTAGTTCTCCAAAAGGGAGTAGACCTATTCTGAATTGAAAATATAGGGCCCTGTCTTTACGATTGGAGATGACATCCAGGTAAGGTTCGCAGAAATGAATTTCTTTGACCAAAAGAAAGTCCAAAGTGGACCTGCACAGATTGGCATTACTGCTTCTGATGCCAGCCACCCAGCTCCAATAAATCTTTTTCAGCTCAGACTTAGGAGGTGCGGTTCTATTAATCCAGGCCTCGCCAAGACCAAGGCAGAAGAGGAGACGCTTGACCTCCCTCAGCCAATGGATCTTGGACCAGCCTGGTGACCCCAACACCTCGGTTAGACCATCCGCGTAACTGGATAATTCTGGTGTTCTCCAAATTCTCGCCCATAGGAGGAGAGGGCGGAGCCTAGCCTGATCACTAATTGGCCGAGTGCCCAGATCCAAAAGCAGTGGGAGGGTTGGAGTGCTATAAGGGAGCCCCATAAGATCTTTATGGAATTTATTTTCAGAACGGGACAAATGGTCCACCTTGTAGACCCCCCAAAGTTCAGCCCCATAGAGAGCGGCGCTAACCCCCCTTGCCCTATATATATCTAGGACAGGAGCAATAGGTTTCAGGGATGAAGCACGATGTTCCTTGAGCAAAGCACCCACCACCCTCTTGTGGGTCAACAACATCTTTTGATGGTGACACTTCCAGCTCATGGAGTCGCAGAGACGAATACCGAGGTAGTCGAACTCTGACACTCTCTCGAGGGTAGCTGAGTCCAAAGACGGTGGTTTGGCCAACCTTTTCGGGGGGTTAAGGACCAAATACTTGGTCTTAGCTGTGTTAATAGCTAACCCTCTCATGTCGCAAAAAGACTTGTAGTTAGTTAGTAGACTCTGCAAACCCGCCGGGGTTTTAGAAATCAGAAGGGTATCATCTGCAAATAGAAGGGTGGGTATTCTTCTACCGGCCAGGGATGGTGCATCTGCGGGGTGTTGTAGCAGGTGCTCCACCACTCCGTTGACATACAATGAGAACAGAGTGGGGGCAAGGACACATCCCTGGCGTACCCCTCTATTTACAGGTATACGTGCTGTTTTTTGCCCCTGATTTCCCCACCTAATCTGGGCAAAATTGTCAGAATGGAGACTTATCAACAAGCTCAGCAAATAAGGTGGTATACCCTGTTCGCTGAGCACACTCCATAGTTGGCTACGGGGAACTAGGTCAAAGGCAGTCCGCAAATCTATAAAAGCAAGATACAGACTGCCTTTGCCCAGTAGAACCACTTTCCAGTATAGCATCAAAAGACGAAAGGATTGCTCTATTGTCCACGTGCCGGTTCTGAAACCAGCCTGAAAGTCTGAGAGAATACCCTTTTCCTCTACCCACTGCAATATCCTTGCCAAAACCACTTTTCCAGCCACTTTTTGTGAAGTATCTAAGAGGCTTATTGGGCGATAGTTGGCTGGGTCGTTGCGACAGCCTTTCTTAAAATTGGAACGACCTCAGCACCCTTCAATGAAGTCGGAAGGGCTGCCCCTTCAAGACTGGAATTCAATAAGGCGGAGATAAGTTTTCCCCATTCATCTGGGTTAATGCGTAACAAATCTCCTGGGATGCCATCCGGGCCAGCAGCTTTATTAGGCACAAGGGTATTCATCGCCTCCACCACTTCCTTAGATGTGAACACAAGCTCGTCCATGGACTGAAAAGGTGCATGAGGGAGACATATTCTCAAGCTTTCCCCCTGGTCCTGGGCCGTTGAATAGAGTTGGGAGAAATGGTTAACCCACGCGCACTCAGGTACGTTACATGTAATCAATGTGTCCACAGGTCTCTCCCTGGTTCTAAGTAGGTCCCAAAATCCCTTTGCATCCTTCCTTAAACTAGCAGCCTTCAAGTCATACCAAAACTGGTCTTCCCATTCTGTCTTTGCCTTTGTTAATACCCTCCTGTATTTGCCCCTCACGGTACAAATCAGAACTCTATTCTTAGATTTTACTGCCTTTAGAAGTTCCCGTTTGGCCATACGACATGCAGCTGAAAACCACCCAGCAGGGCCCTTCCTGCCGCCTCTCATATTGACCCTCTTCCCCCCAGTGGGGGCTATAAATAATTCGCCTATAGCCTTTGTGGTTCGTTTAAAAACTGCAGGTACCTCTTGCATACTGAATGAGGGGGAGTCTAGGCAAGGTATAATATTAGCCATTACAGATTGAACCTCCAGCATCTTGGCCTCATTGCCAATGGTATTTTTCCATTTCAGGCGCCTACCACAATTAGAGGGGCACACTTCATGGGTTGATTTCCACACATGCGGGGTTAAGAGAGGGGACCAACCCTTCCATAGAGGGGACAGCGACAGGGTTAGAGGGTTGTGGTCACTATCAATAGAAGGCCGAACCTCCATGTCCACCAGGAAAGACCACAAACGAAAGTTCAACATAATGTAGTCAATCCTAGAGGAATGCCCTATTCTGTTAAACGTATGTGCCCCCATTTGGTCTGATTTGGATCTACCATTAGTTGCTGAGACCATGCTCCAGACAAAGTGCATTGAGGTTAATTGCATTTTGGGTCCATCTTCTAATAGGAGTAATTGACAGCGGCGGGATGCCTCTCCTTGCATCATCGTCGCTGATGCCCAGCACATCGTCCACAGCAAGAGGTTCGAATATGCAGTTAAAGTCCCCAGCTGGTAATACAAGGGAGTCTGGACCACAGCGTTTGAGTTCCTCATCTATGCCGGATGGGGCAAGAATAGATAGACCACCTCTAGTGCTTCTAACATAAATATTAAATATTTCAAGCACTCCTCCTCCAGACGGGCCTCTCACTGATAGTCTCAAAAGGTCCGGGGAATTACTGGCTATACATTTAATAGAATACCGCAGGGAAATGCTTACCCATATTAGCAGACCTCCGGAGGGGCGCCCTTTGCCTCCGTTCGGTCGAACTGCTGGTGCAAAATAAGTAGTGTATCCCAGCTTATGTTGTGGATCCAGGCACCAGGTTTCCTGGAACAAACAAATCGCAAAAGATTCGATAAATATGTTCCAGTCTGGGATGCTTATATTCCGTGCTAGGCCGGCAATGTTCCAGCTTACTACCTTCAGAGGAATGCTGGGGGTCTCTCCCTGCCCTAAAGTCAATGCTCCTATAATGGGAGTATAATCCATGGCAATATCCTTATCGCCGACAGGTGATACCACAGCAAAAGGAGTTTGAGAGCCTTCAACAGGCGTCTCCCAGCTAGGCTGGGGCAGCACCTGTAAATGTCCCCTAGGCGTAAGAAAAGGGAGGAGGGTAGTGATGGAAGAGCTCACCTGCGGCTCTCCAAGGGGTAAACTAGCGATTGATAACTCCCCAGATGGTTCAATGTATAGCTCACGTATGGAGGGAATTACCTGTCAGTAACCTTGCCGAAATCGACCTTGCGACTGGCCAGGGCTATTATAAAATAGGCTGAATTGAGAAGTACAGCCACGGATTTGTCTACTGTCCCGACCTTCCCACATGTGGGATCCGGTCTGCCTCGGCAGAGTTGAGGGATTAAAATAACTGAGGTCACAAGTGCCAATTGAACCCATGCTTCCTACTAAGCTGTGTTCCTTCATGGGACCTCTACATATGAAACTGGCAATCCTTGGGTCTTCAAAATTCACTATGATACAATCCCCACAAATAGATTTTTTCCTAGTTCCAATCCAACCAACTCTACGTACGTGTATTATCCGGCCCTCCCAAAACTCGGGCAGGGGTTCTCTTTGAGCCAGAATAAGGACTTATTGAACAATTCAGTATAAGACTCACGCTTACCTGGACTAAGAACCGGAACCCCGGTCAAAACGACTACATAGGGCTGGCACTCAGGAGGGAGATTTATAATAGAGTCCCTCCCACAGGGAGGGGCCTCACCTGGATGCATCACATGAGCTTTTACAATTTCCACTAAGTTAGAAGTTGGGATCTCTATTGCACTATGGGCTAATGGGGATATAGCTGTAATAGTAGAATTTCCCTCGCCTGCGCAAACCGAGGCCGGGGGACAAGCCGTCTTTTTGCCTGGGATAGTAGTAGTAACTTTAGGGGATTTGAATTTCTCAACAGGCTTAGGGAGAGGCAGGCCGGTGTTACTGGAAGTACCAGCAACAGACACCGTAGGGAGCAAGTTATGATTAATCGCTTCGACACCAACTGAAGAGTTGTCGACTGTAGAAACTAAATTGTGTTGGGCAGTAGACGTCACCTTGTTGGCAAATCCCCCGCCTAAGCTGTCATCCCTAGATCTTAGCTGCACTTTTATAAAGGATTTCAATGAGAAAAAATTATCTAGAGTTAACTGCTCCATTTTATCCATTCGCTCAGTTAGCCCTCTAATTTTATCTAATACTGGCAAAAGTAAAGATTTCATTATTTCCTCCATTTTTTTAACCAGGGGAGAATCTGGGGAGAGGGGCGCTACACTACCAACAATCGGAGTATTGAAGGCCGTTATTGCACTCCCCTCAGGAGTGCCCTCTTCTTTATCTTCCTGGAATAATCTAGAATCCCGCCCTGTTACCCTATTGGAAACACCCCTCCTGACAGCCGCCCGCCTCTGATTTTTACAGGTTTTAGAGAGTCTACTTTTCTGTAGGGTAGTAAGTCTTCTAGTCTTTAAGGGGACTGGGTGGATTTCCGCCTGCACCATGGTAGTCACCGGGGTAGGTGAGATTAGGAGAGTGGTGGGGTCAGCCGAGTGAGAAATAGAAATGGCTGACTTGGTTACTGCTAGGACAGGGGCCACATGACTTTGGGCATTAAGTGCCGTAGCCGTCAGATTCTCAAGCCCTTCTATGTTGGCTCTCAAGGCCGCCACACGAGGGTGGTCCAAGGGAGAGGGGGCAAGAGGGAGCGGGAGCGAGTCCAATACACGCTCCAGGGAGGGTATCTGAGCTATCGGGCCCATCGAAGATCGTCTATTACCAAATGGGCTACCAGATAGCCGCCGCTCAGCCATAGAAATTTCTTTGTCAATGACGTTGGCCACACGGGTAATAAACTGATCCATAGTTCCCGCCATACCTCCCACGCTCCCCCTCAGGCTTTTACCTGAGCGAGTTGACATTACTAATACAAGGACAAGCCGTGAAACAGGTCAAAGCAAACCCCAGCAAAGTGTATAATGGGCAAGAGGTGAATAAGGAATATATGTGGCTAGAACAGGCAAGTATTAAGGAAGGAAAGCCCTAACACACGAACACCTAACATATTTAGGGCGGCTATTTCAGATAATGTTCAATAGACACAACCCAGTCCGAGTCCACAACAGGGGGCAGTTATCAATGTTACTCAATAACAGTACCTGGTTAGGGTCGGATGCGTCAGTACCAGTGTTTAGAGGGGGGGCCCAGCCCAGCCTCCTGCAGCCCCTGACGGCCACAGACGGCCCGCCCTCTGCCCGGGCTCAGCCCGGCGCCGCCCGCGCGCGTCCCGCGACGCGGAGGGAGCCGTTCGATTTTAGCGCCTATGGGCGCGGAAGTGCCTGAGGGTGGGGCGGAGTCTCCAGGAAACCTGGGAGCCGTAGTTCTGTGCTCCCGTCGTGTGCCAGGTAAGGAATGTGCCTCTCGCGCTCACGTTCTCCAAGGGCTCCAACATTAACTGTTGCATGGTTAAACACTTCTAAGGCCCCAAAGGCGAGACCTATTGGCTATGCCAATGGTTGTTGCTTTTTCCATGTGTGCAGCATGTGCAGCACACATGGAAAAAGCTAATTGCCTTGGTTTATGTATGTACAGGAAGGTGTCCCTTCCTGTACATAAACAAACCTTTTTTGAAAATGCCATTCTGTCACTTTCATGTGTGCTGCATAAAGCAGCACGCATGAAAGTGAGAGAGTTGAATTTAGGATTGTTTATGTGCAGGAAGGGACACTTTCCTACACACACAATCCTCCCCTGCACACAGACACCCTTGCACTCTGGTACAAGGGGGCCTGCATTGGCGCTAAGTTGTTAAACTTAGCGCCATCGCAGGGGGAAACGCAAGGCTGCACCATCTCCTTGTGAATAGGGTGCAGCCATGTGTTTCCGAAGTGACGGAGAGGCGTTAAGCTAAGAAGGCTAACGCCATTCTCTGCAACTTCCTTATGAATATCCCCCTTTGTGTGTTTTTACTGTGGCTGAGTCTGATGTTTTGCTCATTTCACTAAGCTTGGAAGGGCATACTGAAGGGTGGACCGTGGGTGGGAACTGAAGCTGTGACCCGCGAGTTACGTACACGTCACCAGCGACTGTTTTATCCACGAATCTTTATTAAAATGTATGCAAAGCGATCAGATATAAGAAATAAACCACATAAAGGAAAAGTAATAGGAGTTGCCTAAAGAGAGGGCTCCAGTGATGAATACACAGAAGATCAGACTTGCATAGAGCGAATAAAATATCTCTTCTATGAATGTCGTGTGCTAAGGCTGTGGTGTCCCCTTCTAAGACTTCCTATGATATACCGGTTCAGTGTGTGTTCCAACTACCTTCCCTTCACATAAGGCCGTCCACAAAGCTACCATCCAATGCAGACCATTTGATCCACAATGACCAACAGCGCTGCCCTGAGATTGAGAGAGAAGGTGGTAGCACATACTTTAATGGATGAAAACATTAAGTGAATGTAGAACCTAACATATTATATGCTTGTCTCCTAGGTTCGATTCAGCTCAGTTGAGTCCGTATCTGGCATGACTACATTGCAGAGCCAAATGATTAATGGTAAGACCATGTATTGAGAAAGAGAGGGACATATAATCATTGTTCTGTGCATAAATCATTCACTTACAGTCATTCTGTGACTAAGTTTTCACTTGAAATCATATCTCCATGGTCATTGCCTCCTACCCAATCATTACCATTTTTTAAAGATCTATATTTGTATTTGTTTTTAGAATACATAAAGTAAACACTATCACTAACAGATAACATAAGGTAGAAGGACCAGTTCTGACTGGTCGTTTTGGTTGGTCCGGAATGATATGATGGGGTAACAGCTCTGTTTATGTGTGATCCAGGTGTCGTTGGGAACCCTGGCATGTGTTAGAAGAAAGTAGCTGTGAGAAGTCTTAGTAGGTGTATGAAGAACATGATGTCATAGGGGAAGATTACCTGTGCTCACCTCCTGCTGGAAGTGAGCCAGTAGGGTGGCCCACTGAGGAGAGATTGAGCATTTACGCAGGTGTCTCAACTCTTCAAAATGGATGGCATCCTTCTTGGCACTGCCTCATTTCCGTACCTCACTGTGCCATGCTGCCAATGAAGGTGGCTGGAAAATGGGGGATTGCCAGTGCAGTCTAATAGTCCGCTTGACCAGCAGGAGAGCTAAGGATGGGAAGCGGGCTTGAAGTTTTTAGTGCTTCCTACATTTGAAAATACTGAGGGAGCATGCCTCCCATGTAGCTAGGTCTGTGAGTTCTGTGACAAACTGCAGATTGGTGCGGATAGAATGCCACTAACTATGGAGGGTTGGGGGCGCTAGAGGGCGCACGGCGAGATGGCTGTGCATTAGTGCAGCTCCGCTGGACGGAAGCATTATCTGCTATAGAAGAACGCAGCCGACAAATAAAATTATGCCAAACTTATGAAATTGTGCATTAGAATGCTGCAGTTACATGCCGGAGTACAAAGGGTAAGTCATTGATGCTTGTTTCGGCAGAAAGAGGCGTTTAAAGCCAGCGCGCTCTGGGATCATCATGCTACCCAAGATGGAGGCGCCCATTGCGAACGGAGCTGATGCATGACTACGAACAACAGAACTGCAGCCTACAGACTGCCTGCTCACTGGAGCCTTCGGTGTAAGAGAGGTGCGAGATGCTCCGATGGTGACTCCTGCATTGTGGAGAAAGGTTCAAGTGCACTGCTCATACTGCGACACAAACAAAATGCTGTGATGACGGTGGGAAAATGGCGGCAACACACCACGGTATGGCACACATGCGATAGTGGCTTCCCCGTGTGCCATGAGTTAAGCGAAAACTCTGGGGCCGTAGATGCGTGTTTATCCTTATTGCTCAAAGTAAGAAAAAAAAACAAGGGCTGCCAGTTATCTGCGCTCAAAGTCAGGGATGTCACGAGGACTACGCAACACTGGGAGAGTATTCCAAGTCCACTGTCCTACACAAAAACAGACGCAGACCATGTTGGCGATATCTTGCCCCCCCCCAAGCTGCCCATATTACGGGATACTGAACAGGACTGCCTCTTTGCATCGAAAACGGCTCAGAAACCACAGAATACCGACAGTGCAACTGCAAAATCGCCAACAATATCTTATATTTATAACGGTAGGAAACGCACTGCTGCAGATCAGAAAGGCACAAGTAACAATCACACGATAAAGCCCACGCAGTATCGCCACAAGGGTATGCTATAGGACCCACAGGATACCAGTGCAACATCCCCAGGACAACCCCAGCACATTCAGACACGGAATTAGAAAAGGATCGCGCCAAAGACTCTACCATGGATGCCTCATTACACGCTATTCAACGGAGCCTGCAGGCCATTGACGGCAAAATAGGCAATCTCACGACAAGGGTTGATAACATGGACGCAAAACTGGATAAACAGGGCGAGCGCCTAGACGCTGCAGAACATTTCAGCGGTAGAAGATAAATCTAGTGCCACAGCTCGTAAGTGCATTGTATTGGAGAATCTGTTAGTGAGTGTAAAAAACAAGAACGAAGATTTGGTGGCTGGATCCCGCCGGAATAACATACGTATTTTGGGATTTCCAGAAAGTGCGCATACTGGGCGGCTAGAATCATTTATCGAGGACATGCTCCGCGAAATCTTCAGTGTAGACAGCTTTTCCCCACTCCTCATTGTTGAATGCGCACATCGATCGTTGGCACCAAAACCACCGCTGGGAACACCGCCTCTCCCGATCATATCCTGAATATTGAACTACAGGGACAGAGACACGATTTTACGCCTGGTACGAGAAAAGCAACAGATCACATACCGCAACTACAACGTCTCCTTCTACCCAGATTTTACTTTAGCGGTACAGACAGCACGCAAGGAATGTGCTCTGGTGAAGTAAAAACTCAAAGACATGGGAGCAGAATATGCCAAGCTCTGTCCTGCGAGACTGCGTGTCACCTATGAGGGACAATCAAGGATACTCCCCACACCAAAAGCAGTTAATGAGTTCATTAAACAAACAACCATCAAAAGAAAACCGTCGGAGGGCACATCTACATTGCTACATTCGGATGATGGAAGCGAGTGATTGGCAATGAAACTGTGCTGTATGTAGTGGTAAGATCGATCCACGCGCAATACAGATGTCGAACTTTTGCAACCCAGACCAGGACTGCATAAGATAGGATGGATATTTAGCCACATATGCAGCAATGGTATCATGTAACAAACTAGTGTTATGTTCAGGCATTGTTCGGTAGTAGAAAGTTGTACGTTAGGCGCACAATGAACTACGCATAGTATAAATGGCTTATAATGTTATACGCAACAGGATAATCGGCTATACTATACACATTTCGTCTGCATCCGCTATGCGGATGTTAATGCGTGCACTTAGCGGGCCCCACATGGGTAGTCCCCAACGAAGTTATGATGTTGACACTGTTATTAAATTGGGTATGTCTTTGGCATAATTGGGATGCTAAAGTGGGAGGGGGGCAACGGTGTTTATATGTCTTTTCAGGTTCAAGACACAGAGGTACAATGAGAAATGCAGCATTGAGGTTCAAGGTTTATTGGAGCATAAGACATGGAATGTCCGGGGGCTAAATAATCCCAAGAAAATAAGGCAAATATTTCCATATCTAAACAGACACCAAATTGATATTGCCATGCTACAAGAGACTCATTTAGCAAACACTGATAAATGTACCATGGGTAGCAAATGGGCGGAAGCCACATTTATGTCTTCCTATTCCTCGTATTCCAGAGGAGTCATCATTCTTATAAAAAAAGGCACGCACTTTGTGATAGACCGCACTATTACAGACGATCAGGGGAGAATGATTATAATCACAGGGCATATGCGCGGCACACGTATAGGGCTGGTTAATGTAGGAGAATAGGATCAGCACTTATGTTGCCCCCACTTTTTTCTGATGTTAACACTGGTTTCTGGCTATAGTCTGGCTGGGTCCCTGCTAATCAGGGCCCCAGTCTCTCTGTTCTCTCTAAACAACTTGGAGTGCATATTAGATGCACTAGTGATTGGATACTGTGGTACCTTATGAGCCCCTAGTATATGGTACCTTAGGTACCAAGGGCATAGGTACTTCACAGGCCTACCAGGGGCTGAAGCATGTATTATGCCACCCCTGGGAAGCAGACTAAATCTGACACTGTTAGACCTGGCACCTTGGCGTGAGTCTCCCTTCCACTTTTTGTTGCTGTGCCTCATGTGTTTTTGCTGGTGTTAGCTGCTCAGAGCACTGTACCACTGCCAACCAGTGCCACAGTCAAGTGCTCCCTGTATAAAATGTATATGTTGGTTGGATTCCATGATTGGCTTATTTGGTTTACTGTCAGACCCAGTAAAGTGCACCAGGAGTGCCCAGGGCTTGTAAATACAAATGCTGCTGGTGGGCTTGCAGCACTGGTTGTGCCACCCACAGAAGCGGCCTGGTAAAAAGTGTCTAAGGTCTGCCATTGCAGAACCTGCGTGCAGTCTGGTACTGTCATGCTGACTGGGCAAGTGCACCCACTTGCCAGTCCCTAAACCTTCCCTTAACTTCATATTAGTCACCCCTATGGTAGGCCCAAGGGGAGGGTGCATTGTAAGCATAAGGTAGGACAAGCCCTGATGTGTATGGCATGTCCTAATAGTGAATTACAGCCATTTTCGTTTTTCACTATTGCAAGGCTACCTGTTCTCCATAGGCCAAAATGGGCTGTTAGAATTGTTACATCCTATGATCCTAACAGACCCAGGGAACATGGTAGAAATTCGAGTTTAGTATGCCTGAACTCAGAATAATAAAATACATCTTTTAGTAAAGTTTATTTTAATATTCTGTGTTTGCAAATACCACTTTTAGAAAGCTGGTGTTTGCTTGCCTAACCATTTCAGCCCGCCTCTGCTAGGATGTGTATCTGCTGTCTGGTTTCTGTGAGTGACAGGGCTGGGGAATTCCAGGAGACAGGCTGGGGCAGCCTGGTGGTGAATAGAGAGATTACATATAGATGGGTGAGAGGAGTACACCTGCACTCTGAATAGGGCTGTGCCTTTCCACCACAATGCTGGCTCCACCCCCTGGGGAGCGTCTGATGTCTCTGCCCTGCACACTGAAAGGAGAAGCCAGAGTCCGGTAAACAAAGTACTCCAGAACTGGGTGCCCCCTGGCCTGCAAGAACAAAAGAATTGCACTATAAGTATTGGGACCCTGCTCCCAAGAAATAAGATCCTGCTTGACAAGAAGAACCTCTGCCTGAGAAGAAGGAACTGGGAAAGTACTGTCCCTGACCTGGGGGACTAGCCTGCAGTGGTTGCCTTGCTGCTGAAGGAGAGGAGAAAGACTACAAAGAAACTTTGCTTCAACTTGTGCTTAAAGATCTCCAAGGCCTTGTGAGTGAGCTTGCCCCCTGACCGAAGTCCCAGGACCAGTGGACTTCATCCGCCTCGCAATCCGGTGCTTGAAACGCTGTGTTTAGCATTTGCCGAAGCCGGGAGCTGTGTACGCTTCGTTCCGCCAAAATTGTATCCAGCAACGCACCGTACCTGCCTGTCCCCCTCGAACAACGCGTCCTACGACCCATAGATCGCACCGTGACTGGCTGACTTCGCCACGTACAACGCTGCGCTGAAGTTAAGGCTGCCGCTCGCATCGAAGGGGGGGGGAGTACTCACCGTACGTACGCCCCGCACTGCAGCCAAAGACTGAAAGTCGCTCCCGCAGTACGGCTCGTACGCCGCAACGAACAGCAGAAGCACCGTACAATGTTCCGTCCCCTCAAGCAACGCGACTCAGGGCCCCAACGAGCCATAAGCTTGCACCAAGAAAGGAGGACATCTCAGCGTACAACGCATTGCTTTCACTGCAGCGTCCGTGACGAACTCTCCTAAGTTAAAGGTACTGTGTACGTTTCGCCCCGTAGGGTGTACGCTTCGCACTGGAGCGTCCGCAGCGCTTAGAGACTCATTCTGTAGGCCAGTTCGTCCCCGTACGGGCCGAAGCAAGAAGAACGAAGCGCACAGAACTTTTAAAGCACGCTGTAACAAAGAACTGTTTATTGCTAATAGTACTGTGGGCCTTTTTATCGTTATTTGGTCTTGTGCTAAGCCTGATATAAAATACTTATTTTTGATAATCCCAGTGTGGAGTCCATTTGTGGTGTTGTCACTGAGTTACTGTATGTGGTCACAAATGCTTAACCTATAGCGCTCTGAGATAAGCCTTGTCTGCTCGCGCCAAGCTACCTAGAGGGTGAGCGGGGGTTATTTTAAGAGTGTAACCCCTTACCCTCAATAGAGGGGAGGGTCCCTGCTTGTCACAAGTACCTACCTGTGCCAACCAGAGATCCACAATTCTAACATTGGTGGTCAGCGGTGAGGATCCTGAATTTGCATTTGTGATTCCTGTACAGTGATTGGTGAACACTACGTAGTGAGTTCAGACCATAACGCAGCCACGTACTGTTTTTTGATTCATGTTTTGCAAGAGATCTACATTTTTGAAAAATCATGCCTGGTTCAGTCATTGTTGAGAAAGCGCCATCTGTAGTCTCTGAAAGCGAAGAAGTAGAATGGGAAGACGAGAGACTAGAGAGCTACACCAAGGCCCAGCTGAAGGGCTTCTGCAAAAAATTCAAAGTTCCTCTTGTTGGATGTAAGGTCATAGCAGATCTACTCAAGGGGCTGTGGGCCTGGATTGAGTCAAGGTCGCCTGAGGATGTGGTAGTAGTTGAACCAGCAGAAAGCGTCCATAGCTTTGGCAGAGGTCTGTCGCCAGAGGAGTTGGCAGACAGGAAAGAAACCAGGATGCATGAAGCTGGCTCTGGAAGAAAGAAAAATCCAAATGGAGCATGAAATGAAGTTGAGGGAATTAGATTTAAAGGCTAAGAGTTTAGAGTCTACTCCCTCTGGTGGCAGCACACCGTCCATGCAGGTAGAGTCAAGGGTGTACATACCAAAAGATGTGGTGAAAGAATTTTTTAAGAATGATGACATAGGGCAGTGGTTCAAAGCCTATGAGGTAGCCATGTCTTCCAACCGGGTACCAGAGAAAGATTGGGGAGCGGGGTTGTGGGGACGGTTCCTTAGTGAGGGGCGGGACACACTACTAGATTTACCCTCAGATGTTCATAATTCTTATCCACACATGAAGGATGCTTTGATGACCAGATATGGGTTAACTCCTGAGTTGTATAGGCAAAGGTTCAGGGGTTGCACAAAGATTCCAAACAGTACGTTGTGAGAAGTTGGCCTGGCATATGCTGGTCACTAGTTATAGTGGCCACCTTGCACCAGTCCAATTTGACTCTTATGGTGGATAGGTTTAAGACAACCTTATAAAGAAAGCTATCCTAGTGGTAGCTGTGGAGAGCAGCCTTCAGGCTAAGTCTCTGAGGAATGTAAAGCAGCTTGTTTTACCTTATAATCTCTTGAATTACCAAATGGAAAGGACACCACACAGGTATATACATCAAATATATATGTATTTATTCTTAGATACACTCTACTAATCTCTTTATGAGATTAGAACCCAGATACACATTCAAATGTCAACACTTTTCAATAAATTAAGCACAATTATGGCTGTAGCCCTAGGGGCGTACCAGACCATATACTAAGAAATTGGTTTAACAAACTCGACTTGCAAAATGAAAAGGCCTAGGGCTTTGGGAATCGCTGGGGCTTCACTTCTGCAGTGTTAGCAGGTAAGTAATCAGCCCACGGGAGACACGTGCAGTGTCTAAACACAGCCGCGGGTTTCCTATTGGTTTCAATGGCACAAGTCGCGGTTTGTAATTTAAAGTTTTAGGGCACTTCGGAGAAGTCAACAAGCAAGCCACTTACAGGGTAAGTATTTCGAGGGCCAACACACACTTGGGCACCGGAGTGCACGAGTTACCTCACCCAGGGAAGCCGGGTGCATAGGTGTCTTTTGGTGTTGGGTCGCGATGCTGTTTTCAATGGAGATCACTGAAGACTTGCTGCTTGTGACGACTGGAGAGGTGTCTGCTGGAATCCGAAGATGGGTTGAAGTTGAAGAGGACTTGAAAATTGAGGGAACAGAGTTAAAAGTCACTTGCCAGTGACCGGTGGCCAGCAGGATGGATGACCACTGATGTCGCGTCGCTTCAGGTCGTCGATGGTGATTTGTCTCTTTGCTCAAGAGGTCCAGGAGGGATCGACGATGACCAGCAGCTGGATTCAGAGTGTCCCACAACGTCTGCAGCTGATAACAGTGTTGGCAACTGGATTGGAGCCAACAAACCTTGGCAACTGCAAGTCTTGTGTGGAGTGAATATTGAAGATGATGCAGACCAGCAAGGTCTGATGGACTTACCCAGCAAGGGTAAGTGAGGGCAGGCCCGGAGCAACCAGGAGAGCCCTTGAAGTTGATGAGAAAGTCTTCGGGTGAGTCACTAGCCAACGGGCAAGCAACCGCGAAGATGCCTCTGCAGTAAAAGTTCCACAGGAGCCCACGGTCACTCGGGACGAGGTAGGCTGCTGATTTTCGGTAGCAGACCTGCTATGGAATTGGACTACAGATGGTCCAAAGCACAAGTTCATAGATCATTGTTTAGGGTTTGCACTCGAAATCAGTGCACGGTTCCCTGGTATTGCTGTTCCTCGTCACTCGTGGGGTCCAGATGCCACAGCTTCGCTGGGGACTCAAAATGGCCGTCGAGAGGTCAGGAAATCTACTTCAGGGGATGCAGGGACTTCGGACTCCGGCGGAAGCGGTGAAGTTTACAACCGTCAATTGAAGTTACAGGTGCCTGCCAAGCAGGGGAGTCACTCCTTGACTCCAAGGGAGATTCTTCAGTCTTCCAGAGATAGTGGAACGTCGAAGGGCCAGGATTCTTCTTTGTAGAGCGTCGTCCAGGGTAATCTGAATTGCATTGTAAATGCTTGGTATCCTATAGTGAAGATAGGGGAGGGACTAGCTCTATGACCACTCCTCTAGGAGGGTCAGGGTAGTGGGTGGTTACACCCACTTCCCTTTGTCTAGTTTCACGCCAGAGCAGGGGTAGGTAGCCCCTGAACCGGTTTGAGCTGGCATATGCACAGAGGAGCCTACTGCTCCCCCAGTGCAGGACTTCAAAGGCACTCTAAGAGTGCACCCACCCAGCTCCAATACACTAAATCCTGTCTGGGAGGTGGTGACACCTCCCTGTGACAGGATACCCTTTGTTGGGCTTCCTCCACTGCGAGTTTCGGTCAGCAGCAGGAGGGCAGCCCAGTGTCTGTGCTGGTGGCATCCATTTTGTGATGCCAGGGCTCTATGAGATTTCTACCGTTTAGTACAGTGGGTACATGTCGTCCCCTCTAGAAGGGTGGGATCATACTCCCACACCAGTTACTGGTGTGGGGGTAGGATTCCAAGTTGTTTGACACCAAACACGACATGTTTTGATGCAGTCATTCCAAAGTTAGCATTTACCACGAGGTTATAATGCACTTAAGAGTATATGGTTTAACCGCATCCACAAACATCAGCAGAGAATAGACATGAGCAGGGGTCCTGCTCATGCAGAAACACCCCCTCACATAGTAAACCAAGCACCCTGCCCTCAGGATTGTTAGGGCCTGCAAGAGGGGTGACTGATAGGTTTATATGTGTGTGTATGGTGTGATGTAGGAACCTATACCTCAGTGAGGAGTGCTAACACTACCTCATTCAGGCTGCAGTAGCAGGCCTGTGGTGTCAGATTGTGAATGCTTCCCAGGGGTGGCATAATACATGATGCAGACCCTGGTAGGCCTGTGAAGTACCAAGGCCCTAGGTACCTAAGGTACCATATACTAGGGGCTCATAAGGTACCACAGTATCCAATCACTAGTTCATCTAATATGCACACCAAGTTGTTTTAGAGAGATCAGTGAGACTGGGGCCCTGATTAGCAGGGACCCAGCCAGACTATAGTCAGAAATCAGTGTATACATCAGAAAAAACTGGGGGCAACATAAGTGCAGATCCTACTCTCCTACATACGTATGTTGAGTATGTAACTTTTTTCTGCAGAGCACTGGATTGTTGGGTGAAGGGTAGCAAGGTTGATGATTTTCAAGGGCTTCTTGATTTAATGGCATGGGAGCACTTGTCCAGTAAATGTTTTCCTGAGCTACGCCAGCACCTGATAGTAGGCTGACTAACCCTAGGAAGCTTGCTGAGGAGGCAGACCGCTGGGTCAGTACCAGGGTCCACAAGGGTCCAGTGGGAGACTCCGCCAGGGTTGGGCAGGGTCCCCAGCAGAAGAGTGGGGGGGACAAGGGTAAACAGAGGGAGTTCCCAAGAAGGCCCCAAAGTAATCCCCAAGGGAACCACGGGAAAGGTTCCCAGCCTCCCCCACCTCCAACGCTGACCGGGGCCCCGACAGGTCCCCCTGTTCAAAGAGGGCCCCCAAGATGTTACAAGAGTGGTGAGCTGGGTCATTTTGCCAATGATCCCAAGTGTCGCCAGACTGGTAAACCAGCACCCCCTGGTGCAGCCCCCCGGCAGACGGCTAGTGTAGCCCTGGGTGGAGAGATGGGTGTCCAAGGTGGGTGGGGTCCCGCAGAGATGTCCCTTGTCTCATTAGGAGACTGTGAGATGACCCCCCAAACCCAGCTGCCTGATAACACTAAGAAATACAGGCAGTGGGTGACCATCAATGGCCGTAGGGTTGAAGCTCTGAGAGATACAGGAACCAGTGTGACAGCTGTCAAGTGTCACCTGGTATTTTAAGAGCAGGTGGTCCCAGGAGCATTCTATCCGGTTGTTGCCACTGACAACACAGAGAGTCACTGCAAGGTGGCTCAGGTTCCCTTTGAGGTGGGGGGGGGGGGGTCTCTGGTACTCTTCAGGTAGCTGTGAGGCCCGCCATGCCTGTAGACTGTCTGTTAGGGAACGATTTGGAGAGCTCACCTTGGGCTAAGGTGGAGCGGAGTGCTCACCTGGAGATGTTGGGTATGCCGGATTGGGCGTGTGTCACCACACGGTCCATGGCAGCAAGTAGAGGTGCTCAAGAGGTCCTGGAGCCTGAGAGGGAGGCCCAGAGACCGGCCTTTGAGAGAAGAGGCAGGGGGCGCGGGAAACCGGCCCCTGAAGTTCCCCCGGTCCAGAAGGAAGCAGACCTTGAGGGGGATGCCCTGGAGCCTACAGGGGAACAGATAGCTGAACTGGGGGACCTGCCTGAGCTGACCCATTGGCAGCAAGAAGGAGGCCCCTCCAGGAGAACTTTTGTAAGGCGCAGAAAGAATGCCCTTCTCTCGTGGGTATGCGGCAGCAGGCTGCAGACCAGGCCGCAGGTGTTCAGTCTGGGTCACATTTCATTTACTGGGAGAACGACCTCCTGTATACAGAGCCTAAGGTTGCTGAGCCTGGGTCAGCCCGAGTGCTGGTGGTACCCCAGAGCTTCAGAGCCTTCCTACTGGGGCTGGCTCACGACGTGCCATTGGCAGGACATTTGGGGCAGGACAAGACCTTTGAAAGGCTTGTCACCCACTTTTATTGGCCTCAAATGCGCAGGAGTTCAGACACTCACTGCAGGACCTGTCAGACTTGCCAGGCAAGTGGAAAGAGTGGGAGGAAGCAGAAGGCTCCCCAGCCATTCCCTGTGGTCAGTACCCCATTCCAGCAAGTGGGGATTGACATTGTGGGGCCACTGGACCCCAGGACAGCCATGGGCAACAGGTTCATCCTGGTCCTGGTGGACCATGCCACCCGGTACCTGGAAGCCATCCCTCTGAGGACAGTGACGGCCCCCGTGGTGGGACGTGCACTGATGCGAATTTTCTCCAGAGTGGGATTCCCTCTAGAGGTGGTGTCTGACCAGGGTACCAATTTCATATCCAAGTATATGAAATCCCTTTGGCAAGAGTGTGGTGTAACCTACAAGTTCACCACACCTTACCACCCCAAGGAAATGGGTTGGTTGAGAGATTCAACCGTACCCTCAAAGGCATGATAATGGGTCTGGAAGAACCGATGAGGCGTAAGTGGGAAGTCCTCTTACCATGCCTTCTCTTTGCTTACCACGAGGTCCCACAGAAGTCTCTAGGGTTCAGCCCCTTTGAGCTCCTGTATGGCTACCCAGTGAGAGGACCTCTAAGTCTGGTCAAGGAAGGCTGGGAGCAATCTCCCAGGAAACCTCCCCAGAATGTATATAGCTACATGCTGGCCTTCAGGAACCAGACTAGGCGTTTCAGGCAACTTGCTGAGGCAAATCTGGAAGCCAGCCAGGAGGAGATGAAGCAGTGGTACGACCAGAATGCCACTCAAAGCCTGGACAAAAGGTGTGGGTCTTGGCCCCCGTGGAGCCTTGTGCGCTCCAGGATAAGTAGACCGTTCCCTTTGAGGTTGTGGAGCGCAAGAGTCCAGTTACCTATTTGGTGGACTTGCGGTCTACCAGGAACCCCTTGAGGGTCCTACATGTCAACCACCTGAAGCCCCACTTGGAGAGATCCCAAGTGGGCATGCTCTTGGCAACAGATGCTGGGATGGAAGAGGAGACCGAGCCTCTTCCTGACCTCATGTCAGCCCAGAAGCAAGATGGGTCAGTGGATGGTGTCATCCTCTCTTCCACCCTGACCCCTGAGCAACAGAATGATTGTCGCCAGGTGCTGGGACAATTTTCTGATCTGTTTTCCCTGATTCCCGGTGTCACTGATTGGTGCATCCATGATGTAGACATTGGGGATAGTACACCTGTGAGGCACAAGGCCTACAGGGTGACTGACAGGGTGAGGGCATGCATCAAGGAGGAGGTCTCCAAGATGTTTGCACTCAGGGTAAATTGAGTCCTCCAGCAGTCCTTGGGCCAGCCCAGTGGTCTTGGTCCCAAAGGCTGCAGCGCCGGGAGCCACACCCGAAATCCGGTTCTGTGTGGATTACAGGGGACTCAATGCAGTCACCAGGACTGACGCACACCCCATCCCCAGAGCTGATGAGCTCATAGATCGGCTAGGGGCTGCCAACTACCTCAGCACGTTTGATTTAACGTCTGGGTACTGGCAGATCGCCTTGACCGATGGGGCAAAAGAGAGGTCAGCGTTTTCCACCCCATATGGGCACTACCAGTTCCGGGTTATGCCCTTTGGGATGAAGAATGCCCCTGCCACCTTCCAGAGGTTGGTCAACCAGGTGTTGGCTGGACTGGATTTGTTCAGTGCTGCCTACCTGGATGACATTGCAGTGTTCAGCTCCAGTTGGGAGGAACACCTGCGCCACCTCTGGGAAGTGTTGATGGTGCTGCGGAGGGCAGGCCTCACGATCAAGGCAAGTAAGTGCCAGATCGGGCAGGGTTCCGTGGTGTACTTGGGGCACCAGGTTGGGAGAGGCCCTTCAACCCAAGATAGAGACCATCCTGAATTGGGAGTCGCCCAAAACCCAGACAGAGGTGAGGGCCTTCCTAGGTCTCACCGGGTACTACAGGAGGTTTGTCAAGGGGTATGGCAACATTGTTGCCCCCTTGACAGCGCTGACTTCCAGGAAGCAGCCCAGGAACGTGATTTGGACTGACACCTGTCAGAAAGCTTTTGAGGCCCTGAAAACTGCTATGTGCACGGCGCCCGTGCTCTTGGCTCCCAACTTCTCCAAAGAGTTTATCGTTCGGACAGACGCTTCAGAGCATGGTGTGGGGGCTGTTCTTTCACAGATTAATGAGGAGGGCCTAGATCAACCTGTAGCCTTTATTAGCAGGAGGTTACTTCCACAGGAACAGAGATGGAGTGCTATTGAGCGTGAGGCATTTGCTGTGGTCTGGGCACTGAAGAAGCTAAGACCATATCTGTTTGGGTCTCACTTCCGGGTTCAGATAGACCACAGGCCCCTCAGATGGTTGATGCATATGAGGGGTGAGAATCCAAAGCTGTTGAGGTGGTCCATTTCCCTACAGGGTATGGATTTCACGGTGGAACATCGCCCTGGTACAGATCACACCCATGCTGACTGTCTGTCCAGATTTTTCCGCCTTAGTGATGAGGAACTCGCTGGGGTAGGGTAGTTCTCCCGACATTTCAGCTGGAGGGGATACGTGTTAGACCTGGCACCTTGGCGTGAGTCTCCCTTCCACTTTTTGTTGCTGTGCCTCATGTGTTTTTGCGGGTGTTAGCTGCTCAGAGCACTGTGCCACTGCCAACCAGTGCCACAGTGCAAGTGCTCCCTGTATAAAATGTATATGTTAGTTGGATTCCATGATTGGCTTATTTGGTTTACTGTCAGACCCCAGTAAAGTGCACCAGGAGTGCCCAGGGCTTTTAAATACAAATGCTGCTGGTGGGCTTGCAGCACTGGTTGTGCCACCCACAGAAGCGGCCTGGTAAAATGTGTCTAAGGTCTGCCATTGCAGAACCTGCGTGCAGTCTGGTACTGTCATGCTGACTGGGCAAGTGCACCCACTTGCCAGTCCCTAAACCTTCCCTTAACTTCATATTAGTCACCCCTATGGAAGGCCCAAGGGCAGGGTGCATTGTAAGCATAAGGTAGGACAAGCCCTGATGTGTGTGGCATGTCCTAATAGTGAATAACAGCCATTTTCGTTTTTCACTATTGCAAGGCTACCTGTTCTCCATAGGCCAGAATGGGCTGTTAGAATTGTTACATACTATGATCCTAACAGACCCAGGGAACATGGTAGAAATTCGAGTTTAGTATGCCTGAACTCAGAATAATAAAATACATCTTTTAGTAAAGTTTATTTTAATATTCTGCGTTTGCAAATACCACTTTTAGAAAGCTGGTGTTTGCTTGCCTAACCATTTCAGCCCGCCTCTGCTAGGATGTGTATCTGCTGTCTGGTTTCTGTGAGTGACAGGGCTGGGGAATTCCAGGAGACAGGCTGGGGCAGCCTGGTGGTGAATAGAGAGATTACATATAGATGGGTGGGAGGAGTACACCTGCACTCTGAATAGGGCTGTGCCTTTCCACCACAATGCTGGCTCCCCCCCCTGGGGAGCGTCTGATGTCTCTGACCTGCACACTGAAAGGAGAGGCCAGAGTCCGGTAAACAAAGTACTCCAGAACTGGGTTGAACTGGGCAAAGGCCCCCTGGCATGCAAGAACAAAAGAATTGCACTATAAGTATTGGGACCCTGCTCCCAAGAAATTAGATCCTGCTTGACAAGAAGAACCTCTGCCTGAGGAGAAGGAACTGGGAAAGCTGTAAGGAGGAGTACTGTCCCTGACCTGGGGGGCTGGCTTGCAGTGGTTGCCTTGCTGCTGAAGGAGAGGAGAAAGACTGCAAAGAAACTTTGCTTCAACTTGTGCTTAAAGATCTCCAAGGGCTTGTGAGTGAGCTTGCCCCCTGACCGAAGTCCCAGGACCAGTGGACTTCATCCGCCTCGCAATCCGCTGCTAGAAACGCTGTTTTTAGCATTTGCCGAGGCCGGGAGCTGTGTACGCTTCGTACCGCCAAATCGTATCCAGCAACGCACCGTACCCACCTGTCCGCCTCGAACAACACGTCCTACGACCCGTAGATCGCACCGTGACTGGCTGACTTTGCCGCGTACAACGCTGCGCTTCATCGAGCTATCTTGGTTGGTGCGACCCGCACCTGCAGCTGAAGTTAAGGCTGCCGCTCGCATCGAAGGGGGGGGCGAGTACTCACCGTACGTACGCCCCGCACAGCAGCCAAAGACTGAAAGCCGCTCCCGCAGTGCGGCTCGTACACCGCAACGAACAGCAGAAGCACCGTACAATGTCCCGTCCCCTCAAGCAACGCGACTCAGGGCCCCAACGAGCCATAAGCTCGCACCGCGAAAGGAGGACATCTCAGCGTACAACAAATTGCTTTCACCGCAACGTCCGTGACAAACTCTCAAAAGTTAAAGGTACTGTGTACGTTTCGCCCTTTAGGGTGTACGCTTCGCACCGGAGCTTCCGCAGTGCTTAGAGACTCATTCTGTAGGCCAGTTCATCCCCATACGGGCCGAAGCAAGAAGAACGAAGCGCACAGAACTTTTAAAGCACGCTGTAACAAAGAACTGTTTATTGCTAATAGTAATGTGGGCCTTTTTATCGTTATTTGGTCTTGTGCTAAGCCTGATATAAAATACCTATTTTTGATAATCCCAGTGTGGAGTCCATTTGTGGTGTTGTCACTGAGTTACTGTATGTGGTCACAAATGCTTAACCTATAGCGCTCTGAGATAAGCCTTGTCTGCTCGCACCAAGCTACCTAGAGGGTGAGCGGGGATTATTTTAAGAGTGTAACCCCTTACCCTGACTAGAGGGGAGGATCCTTGCTTGTCACAAGTACCTACCTGTGCCAACCAGAGATCCCCAATTCTAACACACACCACAGGCCTGCTACTGCAGCCTGGGTGAGGTAGTGTTAGCACTCCTCACAGAGGTATAGGTTCCTATATCTCACCATACACACACATATAAACCTATCAGTCAATCCTGAGGGCAGGGTGCTTGGTTTACTATGTGAGGGGGTGCTTCTGCATGAGCAGGACCCCTCTGCAGCTGGCAGAGTCTATTCTCTGCTGCTGTTTGTGGATGCGGTTAAACCATATACTCTTAAGTGCATTATAACCTAGCGGTAAATGCTAACTTTGGAATGACTACATCAAAACATGTCGTGTTTGGTGTCAAACAACTTGGAATCATACCCCCACACCAGTAACTGGTGTGGGAGTATGATCCCACCCTTCTAGAGGGGACGACATGTACCCACTGTGGAAACACAGTAGAAATCTGAAAGAACCCTGGCATCACAAAATGGGTGCCACCAGCACAGACACTTGGCTGCCCTCCTTCTGCTGACTGAAACTCGCAGTGGAGGAGGCCCAACAATAGGCATCCTGTCACAGGGAGGTGTCACCACCTTCCAGACAGGATTTAGTGTATTGGGGCTGGGTGGGTGCACTCTTAGAGTGCTTTGAACTCCTGCACTGGGGGAGCAGTAGGCTCCTCTGTGCATATGCCAGCTCAAACCGGTTCAGGGGCAACCTGCCCCTGCTCTGGCGCAAAATTGGACAAAGGGAAGTGGGTGTAACCACCCTCCCAGAGGAGTGGTCATAGAGCTAGTCCCTCCCTTTCCTTTAGTATAAGATAGGGAAACCTTGCCATTGCAGATCAGATATCCCTGGACGACGCTCTACAAGAAGAATCCTGGCCCTTCGATGTTCCACTACCTTTGGAAGACGGAAGAATCTCCCTTGGAGTCAAGGAGTGACTCCCCTGCTTGGCAGGCACCAAAAACTTGAATCAACGGTCGCAAACTTTCCCACTCCCGCCGGAGTCCGAAGTCCCTGCAGCCCCGGAAGTAGATTTCCTGACTTCTCGATGGCCATTGTGAGTTTCCAGCAGAGCTGAGGTGAGTGGACCCCACGAGTGACGAGGAACAGCAATACCCGGGTACCGTGCACTATTGTCGAGTGCAACCCCTTCACAAAGCTCTACGGACTTGTGCATTGGACCACGTGTGGTCCAAGCCTCCAACCGGATGTCTCTCGAAACTCAGAGGCCTACCTTGTCCCGAGTGACCGTGGGCTCCTGTGAAGCGAATCCTCATGAGGCGTCTTCGCGATCCCTTGCTGGTTGGCTTGTGGGTCCCCCTGAAGACTTTCTTGTCAAACCAAAGGGCTCCCCTGGTTGCTCCAGGGCTGCCCTGACTTACCCTTGCTGGGTAAGTCCTTCAGATCTTGCTGGTCTGCACCGCTGACTTTCTTTGATTTCCACGAGACTTGCTGTTGCCAATGCTTGTTAGCTCCAATCCAGTTGCCGACACATCAGTAAGCTGCAGAGTTTGTGGGACACTGCGAATCCAGCTTCTGGCCATCAACAACGCCTCCTGGACCTCGTGGCTGAAGAGTCAAAACACCCTTGATCACCTGAAATCACCCGACTTCCGTGGGCATCCCTCTTCCTGGCGCCGGGTCACTGGCAAGTGACTGTGAACACTGTCCCTTCTGCTTTCAGGTCTTCTTCATCTTGAATCCAGCCTTGGATTCCACTGGACACTTCTCCAGTCTTCGCAAGCAGCAAAACTTCTTCGGCTTCCATAGAAAACGACGACGCGACCCGACACCAAAAGAGACCTACGCACCCGGCTTCCCTGGGTGAGGTAACTCATGCACTCTGGTGCTCCTGTGGGTGTTGGCCCTTGAACTACTTACCTTGTAAGTGGCTTGCTTGTAGACTCTCTAGAAGTACCCTTAAACTTTAAAAATCCAACCGCGACTTGCTCCATTGAAATCAATAGGGAACCCGCGGCTGCGTTCTCACACTGCACGCGTCTCCCGTCTGTCTTTTACTTACCTGCCTAGGGTGGATTAGTGAAGCCCCAGCGATTCTACAGGCCCTATGCCTTGTCCCCTTGCAAGTCGACTTTCCTAAACCTCTTTTTTTGTATATGGTCTGGTACGCCCCTAGGGCCCCAGCCATATTTTTGCTTAACTTATTGTGAAACGTTGATATTTGCATATGTTCCTGACTTCTAATCTCATAAAGAGATTAGCAGAGTGTGTCTATAAATAAATACATATATATTTGATATATATACCTGTGTGGTGTCCTTTCATTTGGTAATTCAAGAGATTATAAGGTAAAACAAGCTGCTTTACATTCCTCTGAGACTTAGCCTGAAGGCTGCTCTCCACAGTTACCACTAGGATAGCTTTCTTTAAAAGGTTGTCTTAAACCTATCTACCATAAGAGTCGAATTGGACTGGTGCAAGGTGGCCACTATAACTAGTGACCAGCATATGCCAGGCCCACTTCTCACAGTTAATATATATGGACCAAACTTGGATGACCCAGGGTTTTTCACTAATATATGGAAACAGCTGTGAGATTTGCCAGAAATTGAACTATTCTGTGGGGGTGACCTCAATATCTCCCTTAACAAAGCACTAGACAGATAAGGTATAACAAAGGAACCGCATAAACGGGCGGTTAAGGTAGTAAGAGATGGCATGTCTGAATTTGGAATGGTGGATCTATGGCGGATGCGGAACCTGCAGACACTAGAGGGAACGCATGCGTCCTCAGTTCATAATAGTTGGTCCTGTATCGATTACTGGTTGTCCACAGAATTGGCTAGCACCTGGGTACAAGACATAATACATCTCCCGAAAACATTATCTGATCATAACCCAATATTAATGTCCACGGACCTTCCAAACTACACTCCTCCACCCTATATATGGCGCTTCAAGGCCAAACTGCTGATCGACCCACTCTACAACTCCACAATTCGAAATGCAATAGAAGAGTATTTTCAATTGAACAAAGACACTGTGGAAGATGCAGGCATATTGTTGGAGGCTTTTAAAGCCACTATACGCAGCATCTGTATAAGTACAACTGCAGGAATACTGCGACATATACGCACTCAACTTACTAAATGCGAAACAAAACTTGAGCAGTTAGAAGCGGAATTTGTGCGCACACAGGACACGGCTGTGTTGTGTGATATTAAAGACGTATATCAAGAATATGCGGACACTGAGATTAAATACATATCTAAACGACAACAAGCACGGGTATATGGGGAGGGTGGCAGATCAGGACATATACTTGCGCAAAAGATAGCCACGGCACATCAAACACACATTGTAACTAGCATAAAAAATGCACACGGTGTACAATGCTATGCAACTAAAGATATATTAGCGGCATTTATGGCAACTTATGGTGATATGTATGCTACCCGCAACACGGCTACGGATCAGGAGGTGTTGGAATACCTAGAAGACATCGCCATAGCATGGCTATCTGATGGACAGAGAGAATATTTGTCGCAACCAATTACGGTTGAAGAGGTAACGACAGCCATCAAAGCATTGCTTAATGGAAAAGCCCCGGGACCTGATGGGTTCGCTGTGGAATTCTATAAGGAATACATTGACCTACTCAGTCCCTATTTGATGGAAATGTACGGAGATGCACATGCTAACCAACAACTCCCACCCACCTTACGTGAAGCCTTAATAAGAGCACTATTAAAACCAGATAAGGACCCTGAAACTTGCGAATCGTACCGCCCTCTTTTGTTAATCAATACAGATGCTAAAATACTAGCAAAAATTGTAGCCACAAGACTTCAACCATTAATGCAAAATATTGTCTTACCAGATCAATATGGTTTCATACCAAACAGATCCACTGTCCACAACATCAGAACACTCTTCGCGCTTTCCCATCAACTAAACCCAGAGTTAAAAGCAGTGGCAGTATTGTTAGACGATGCCAAAGCGTTTGATTCGGTGGAATGGACCTACCTTTTTACAGTCATGCAAAAAATGGGATTCCCCCCTATAATGCTGACATGGATCAAAATATTATATACTTAACCTATAGCGCGCATCAAAGTAAATAAATATGTATTAGATCCAATTTGCATACAGCGTGGTACAAGGCAGGGTGTCCCCTATCACCATTTTTATTCGCTATAGTGCTAGAGCCCTTAGTGTAGGGTAATAAATCTTCCAACTCTCCTCAGAGCTACGCAAAGCAAACAGACTCCAGCAGCCCCAAAAGACAGGAAATGTATTTGCACCTTCTTTTATTGGCATGCCAAGGCAGAAGGCAAACGCAGTGTCACGTGTTGGAACAAGCTTCTTCTGCCCCACATAGATATTCAGGGGAGCATATATAGGGCAGAAAGTGCTGTCATCAGTAAAATCCTTAGATGTGGACAAGGCCAAATATGGTTGTACATATACAAAAAGAGTTGTCAAGACATAGAGCAAAATAAGGACACAAGGGAACAGAAAGCAAGTTTAAGCTAAACCTGCAAGAATTGGAGGCTTTTGACAGCTGTTAACCCAGGACGTGTCAGAGAGGGCAATAAAAGGTCCTTGGGTCAAGCTGAAATAGATTTGTAAAGGAGGGGTGATTTTAAGAGCACAGAGCAAGCAGTTTGGTCAGAGACCGACATAGTTAGGTCAGTGGGTCTGAGATAGTGTGGGGGAGAATTTGAGATTGATTCACTTATTTGGCTGATGCAAACATGTAGATATATATTTTTCCTCACAATATCCCTCCTTTTTGATAGCAATATCAAATACCATTGTAATAAAAATATGAATATATATACACATGGTAGAAATATAAAGTATCGATAAAGTACATATCTTTAAATTGCATTACACCGTGTTTAAATAACATGCATATATTGGTGTAGACACATCTAAGAGGTATTCATTTTTCACCATTGATAAAATTGTATACTAGTACTCAATGCATTTATATTATATATCTATAGCCATTAATTCAAATGTTTCTTTGTGTGCTTTCTCTACATCTTGTTGTATTTGGAGATATCTGCAGGCTAGTTCCTGCTCTGTAGGAGGTATAATTTTAACTGCAGAAATTGAATGGATGCTTTTACTACACAATTGCTGTCCCATGGAGCAACAACACTGAAGACAACACAAAAATATCACTATTGTTAAAAAGATACCCAGTAGTACTAAAAGTAAGTGCTTTGACCATCCTGTTGGTAGCCATGACCATAGCCAGGACCAGTCATCAGAATCTGTAATTTTCCCTGCTCCACGGAATATTTGAACTGCATTCTTAATTTGTGCCACACCCCATGCTATGTTTTCACTTTTGTTTAAAAAATAACAGCACGAGGAATTTAATAAAATGCACAGTCCTCCTTGTTTTAGTGTCAGGAGGTCAAGTGCAATTCGATGTTGAATTGTCATGGCAGCTACTGAATTAATTTCCATTTGCAACTGTTGAAGTGCATCTCTTGTGGCATTAAATGCTACAGCTAGCTCAGCAGACATATTAACAAGGGCCAATTCTAAATCATATACCCCACCTTTTTTAAGGTACTAAAAAATAGGGTTAGCATAATGCAATGCATTTGCTTGACAGTGGTAAGTATCACCTTCAGAATTTAAAATATTGTTAGGCAGTGTCTTTCTGTCTCAGTTCCAGGGTACTTTCTGTAAGTGTCAATAATGAAAGTTCTTGTGGTGCGCTGTCATCTGCTTCTGCTCCTGGTCCGTAGTCGTCTTTCACGGACCTGCCCTGCGTTGTCCTCTTCAGCCTATTTTTTTTTTGGCAGGTGTAGACCATCACCTTTTTCTAGACTGCATTGCGTGCTTCACTCAACAGCATCAGTTGGTGTCACCGTTCCTGGGACACTTGATGATGGACCCTCAGCGTTGTTGTTAGGAGAGGTCTGGTCCGTCTCCCCTTGTCAGTGTTGTTGTTAGGAAAGGTCTGGTTCGTCTCCCCCTTGTCCTATGTTTCGCGCTGCTCCACGGGTGGCCGGTGCTCATCTGTTAAAGGTGCCTGTGCCTCAGGCATTGTTGGTGCAGCCCTGCATCGTGTTCCGTGCAGCCACTCGGGACGTCCCTGCACTTTCAGTGATGTTCTGGTAACCAGGAGCACAATGTGGGGTCCAGTCCACCTAGAAGTAAGAGAATCATTTTTTATTTTTTTCACCATGACCATGTCTCCTGGTTTAAAAGGGTGTGTTTGTTCTGAGGAAGGATGAGGCAAAGCTTCCTTCACCTGGAGATGGTGATGCCACAAGACCACCGACAATTGTACAGCATAGTCAGAAATCTGCTCATCCGTCCACAGCAGTGCTGCTTGGGATGCTGTGAGAGGCAACCTCAACCCCACAGACATGGGCCGCCCCATCAATACCTCATGGGGGACAAGAGAGTTGTTCTAGATGGTATTGCTCTTATGGCATGCAGCACTAAAGGCAGCACATCTGGCCATTTTAGGCCTGTTGCATCTGTTGTTTTGGCTAATTTATGTTTTATTGTGGAGTTCATTCTCTCCACCTGGCCTGAACTTTGTGGGTGGTAAGGGGCATGCAGTTTCCATTCTATTCCCAAACAGTCACACATCTTTTTCACAACTGCAGCCACAAATTCACCCCCTGTGTCACTGTTTATGCTCTGGGGAACCCCAAACCGGGGTATTAAATCTTTCATCAAGCATCGCACAACAGTTGCTGCATCATTCTTCCTTGTGGCAAACGCCTCCACCCATTTTGAAAATGTATCCACACATACCAGCAAATATTTGAATCCATTCACTGGGGGCATATAGGCGAAGTTTATTTGAATCTTGGTAAGGGACCCTCTGGTACTGGCAAGTGATCATGGGTAGCGGGGGACCAACCTTTAGCATGTTGGGCACAGGCAAGACATTGGGAGCAGAATTGTGCAGTGAAAGCTGTTATCCCTGGTGCAAACCATTCTTGTCTAATCAAAGCATTCATCCCTCCTTGAGCCAAGTGAGTGGGTCCATGAGCAAGCCTTGTAAGGGGCAGGAACATACTGCGTGGACCCACAATCCCTCATCATTCGGCTCGCATCCAGAACCAATCCACGCTCTTTCTTCCTCTGGTGGTGCAGACCATTGTGCTTCTTTCACATCAGCTAGCAACAATTGTCTCTGAATCAGCTGTATTTTTGGAATACTTTTTGCCATTAAAGGCTCCATCTGTACTGGCTGTAACATGCTCTCTTTTGCTGCTGAGTCAGCCATGGCGTTACCTCTGGCTATCTCGGTATTAGTTCCTGTATGTGCTTCACATTTTATTACTGCTATTCTGTTGGGTAGTAGTATCGCCTGTAGCAAATTCTTTACTAAGGGGCCGTTTTGAATGGGGCGTCCTGCTGCTGTTATGAAACCACGATACTGCCACAGCTGGCCAAAATCACGAACAACTCCAAAGGCATAACGTGAATCAGTGTACATGTTTACATTTTTCCCCTCAGCTAGGATGCATGCTCTTGTTACAGCATACAGCTCGGCTTGCTGGGCAGATGTGCCGGGGGAGGGCTGCACTTTCAACTATGGTGTCTACTGTTGTTATAGCATACCCTGCTCTGTAATCTGTGTCTGTTAGTCTGCTGGAGGAACCATCAGTGTACCACTCATAGCCAGTTTTTCCTAATGGTGTTTGCTGTAAATCTGGTCTGGGCGTGGTGCATGTCTCTACAACTTCAACACAGTCATGGTCAGGGGTCTCATCTGAATCACCTAGTGGAGGTAATAATGTTGCCAAATTAACAGGTGGGCATCTTTTAATGGTGATAGTGGTGTTAGACAACAGAGTGACCTCATAACCTGTTTGCCTGGCCGCTGAAAAATGTTGTGTTGCTGCAGATGACAACAACAACTGTACCGAATGTGGCACATAAACAATACAAGGGTAGTCCAACACAATGGGAGCCATCCCCTCTACCATCACAGCTGCTGATGCCACTGCTCTCAAACAAGCTGGATGCCCAGTTACTGCTGCAGGCAAAGTCACAGGGTAGTATGCCACAGGTTTTTTTCCTGAGCCATGCTGCTGTGTCAGCACACCATTTGCAATGCCATTTTGCTCTGACACATAGAGATGGAAGGGCATTTTGTAATCAGGCAGCCCCAGGGCTGGCGCAGTGCACAAAGTCTCTTTCAGTTTCTTAAAACAGTCTGCAAGTTCATGAGTCCATACAATGTTGTTGGGAGCATCTTGTAGTGTACATTGTCGCAGGAGGGCATCATAGGATCTGTACTCAGGGATCCACTGGCGACAGTAGTTCATCATCCCCAGGAATGACAGCATTCCTTTCTTGGTGGATGGAGGCTGCATGTCCTGAATCATTTTTATCCTGTCAGGTGATATGCGATGTGTACCTTTGGATACCACATAACCCAGGTAAGTCACCTCTTTTTGGCAGCACTGGAATTTTGACAATGAAGCTTTGTGTCCTCTCTCCTGGAGGTGATTCAGCAGCGCTACAGTGTCTTTTTCACAGGCCTCAAGTGATGGAGATGCCACGAGTAGATCATCAGCATACTGCAAGATGATGCTACTTCCTTCCAGGTGTAGGCTGTCCAGGTGTCTCTTCACTGCCTGCGCATAGACCGTGGGTGTAGGACCGGGAGTCACCAGGCCCTAAGGGGGTAACGTGACTTGAGCAGGTAGGCACCCGAAGGCTTAAGTGTAAACCGACCATACAACACACACATCCCCTGAAGCAGGAAGCGCACGCAATAACTGATACCACACAGTATGTTCAATAAAAATCAATCAGTTTTATCTAATTCACGTCAGGTTCAAAAGCATTTCATTATGTTTCAATTGGCAATACCTGAATACATTAAACGTCAGGTACAAAAGCATTTCATTATGTTTCAATTGGCAATACCTGAATACATTAAACCTGGTATGGAACCAAAGCGCGCCACCTGGTGATCCTGGGGAGCGTTAAACACAGCGGTTAAACATAGCGCCGCACATAGCCCATTAATAACGCTTCAAAGCATGGCAGGTGAACATAGCGCTACACATAGCAGATTAATAGCGCCTCGGAATCATGGCTCCTAACATAGCGCTACACCTGGCAAACTAATAGTGCTTCTGAATCATGGCTCCTAACATAGCGCTACACGTGGCAAACTAATAGCGCTTCTAAATCAGGTCACTTAACGTAGCGCTATACATGTGGCACTTCAACCAAGGCGCAGGAACATAGCGCTTCAAATAGGCCCCCCCAGCACAGCGGTGTCTCCATACATCAATAGCGCTTCAAGGCTGGTGCTTTAGCATAGCCTTTAGCCCCTCAATAGGGCACGAAGTACCTTCCTGGAACCCTTCGGAGGGCGAGAGGTGTTGGGGCCAAGGGTCCTGGGCCAGCGGTCCGAGTCTTAACCCAGCGTATTGACAAGTTAGTGAGCCCTGCAGGGGCAAGGGACATGGGCCGGTTTACTCCCTCGTCGGGGTCAGTGGGGGCCCACCCGGTTCACGGTGAACTTCCCCGGGGGAGGGGCGAGTCCAGGGCTTCTCTCCGGCCTTCTGCCTGCCTCCCCCAGGGGTTACCTGATTCTTCGACCCGTGCGGGTCTCTGCTGTCGGCTCCTGCACTCGGAGCCGGGAACGTGCTCACTCCGGCTCCCCTCCCGGTGACGTCCGGGTCGAGGGGGATGGCGCGGGGCTCCCGGACAGGCCAGACGTGGCCGGGGAGCTCCGCAGGGTTCACCAGTGCTTCAGAGGACCTCCTTGCGGCTGCAGGAGCCCGCGCCCGCAGCCGCCAATGGCAGTGCGGTCTGCGGGGGCGCGTACCCGATCGACCAATGGCGCAATGGCGGGGGCGGCGTTCGGCAGTCCGCCCCCGTCAGGTGACTATGGTTCTTGGCTTCAGGCCTACGCGGCCTTCGCTGCTTTCCGGCGGCCTTCTCCGCCCTGGGACTGCGATACCTCGGCTGCGACGGGGCCCGGGAGATGGCAGGAGGGCAGGCGACACGGCGGCTCAAAAGGGCTGAACCCGACTCTCTTCTGCGGCACCTCACGGTAGGAGAACAGCAGGCAAGGGAGGAGGACGTCCCACTTACGCCTCAATTCCTCTGGCAGGCTCCGGATCATTCCTTTTAAGGTTTTGTTGAAGCGCTCTACGAGCCCGTTAGTCTGGGGGTGGTAAGGAGTGGAGAACCGGTAGGTCACCCCACACTCCTTCCACATGGCCTGCATATAGGCCGACATAAAATTCGTGCCCCTGTCTGACACCACGACCTTGGGGAATCCCACTCGGGTAAAAATCCCCAACAGGGCCCGTGCCACCACCGGTGCAGTGATGGTCCTCAGAAGAATAGCCTCTGGGTACCGAGTGGCGTGGTCCACTAATACCAGAATGAACCAGTGTCCCGCAGAGGTCAGAGAGTCCAATGGCCCAACAATGTCTATTCCGACCCGCTCAAAAGGGGTCACGACCACCGGGAGCGGTTCCAAAGGGACCTTCAGTTTAGTCCCTGTCTTGCCACTCGCCTGGCAAGACTTACAGGTCTTACAATAGGTGTCAGAGGCAACTCTCATCCTGGGCCAATAAAAATGTGGGACCAACCACGCAAAGGTTTTGTCCTGGCCCAGGTGTCCGGCTAAGGGTATCTCATACGCTAACTCCAACAGGAAGGCCCGGTAGCATTGGGGGACCACTAAGGCCCTCTAAGATCCATGCACCGGCACCTTAGGCTCACTGTAAAGGAGGCCATCCTCCCAATACACGTGATAGCCGCCCGTCTCCTGATTGGCCGCTTGGGCTTCGGCCTGCCGCCGCATGCCATCAAGCGTGGGGCACTCCCTTTGCGCCTGACAAAATTCCTCCCGGGTAGGCCCTCCTTCCACATGCCAGTCGGCAAGGGTCGGCAAGTCCCCCACGGGAACGACATCCACCTTCGCGGACTCCGGGGGTACCTCTGCGGCCTCCCCATCCATCACACGGTGCGTGTCCTCCACCACATTCTCCTCTCCACACTCGCCGTTGGGTTGGGCCATTATCCCAGGCTCCAACCCGGGTTGAGTTCCATGCCGGGCAGCCATGGACCGCGTGACTACGCAAGTCCACCCTGGTAACCCCAGCATCTCGGTATGGGCTCGAAAATCCACATCTTTCCATTCGGTGTGCTCCAGATCGTTCCCTAGCAAGCACCCCACAGGCAAGGCAGGGCTCACCGCAACTCTCGGTAGGCCTTTGAATCCTCCCCACTCAAAGGGAACTTGAGCCACTGGATAGTGACTCACACTGCCGTCAGCCAATACGGCCGGATGGAACTCCTCGGGGACTACCTGCTCTGGGGACACCAGCCGCCTCACTACGGTGGTCATGCTGGCACCTGTGTCCCTCAGAGCCTCCACCTCCTCCCCGTTAACTCTCACCCTCTGCTGGTATTTAGCAGTGTTCGGGGGTAGGGATACTACTGGGACCATCTCTCTATCCCCGAGTGAAACCAGGGTCAGGCCTGTCCACTCCCCTTCCCTATCTAGGGGCAGCTCCATCCCAAGCGCTACACTAGCCACCCTGGGACTTTTCCCGCCCGTTGGGGCTGGGGGTCTCTTGCGACACTTAGGATCGCCTTTGTAGTGTCCAATCTCCCCACATTCGTAGCACCTCACAATCCTTGGCTGCTGACTCCTGTCAGGGTAGGTGGGCTTTGGGGAATTGGACTGAGGTGGGGTCCCTACTCCTTTCCCAAACTGCTTAGTTTGTGGGCCTCGTGAGAACTCCACCTTTTTATCTCCCCCCTCTTTCTTCTGGGGGAAACCCTGTCCGCCTTTCGAGCCATCTCCCCCGGGGCCCTTGTGAGACACCCGGGTGCTCACCCAAATGTCCGCCTCTTCCGCAAGCTCAAGGGGATCCGTTAACTTGCGGTCCACCAGATGTTGGCGCAACTCCGGAAAGCACTTATCCAAGAGGTGCTCCCTCAAAAACAGATTGTACAACCCTTCGTAATCCTGCACCTTGCTGCCACGCACCCAACCATCTAGCGCCTTATGGGCATAATCAAAAAAATCCACCCATTTCTGTGTGGACAGCTTATGGCTGCCACGAAACTTCTGCCGATACCTCTCGGGGTTGAGACCAAATTTCTTAAGCAGGGCTTCCTTCATGGGGGCATACCTGACCTGATCCGCCTTTGCTAAATACAAAAGGTTGTCCCTGACATTGGGAGGTATGTAGCGATACAGGCCACCCCCCCGGTTACTCTCAGGTACCCCATGGGCTGTCAAGGCCACCTCGTATACCTCCAGCCACTTGGCGATATCATCCCCCACAGTTTAACTGGCAATTACATCTTTGGGCAAATAGAATTTTGGCTCCTGTGGAACCTTTGGTACGCTGCCACCATTGTCCTTATTGGACGCATTCAACTGGAGAGCGCGTAGCTCCAACTCTTTCAGCTGAAGCTTGTGCGCCAGCTTCTTTTCTTCCATTGCCAATCTCTTGTTTTCCCTTTCTTGTTCTAACTTGGCCAGCTCCCACTTCAACTGCCTCTCCTCCCTCCTGTCCTCATACTCCTCTGGTGACGCGCTCCTCCTAGACCCTGTCCTACTGCTTGCCCCGGAGCGTCTCCCTGGTGGCAAATTTTCAGACACATCAACATTGAGCAGGTCTAGCTCCTCCTGCGCGCTCTCCTCCTGAGGTGCACCCTGCCCCTCCTGTCCCCCATCCCTCATCCCCTCTGGGTGGGCCTCTACGCATGCCCTCAAGTCTGTACGGAGTTCCGGTCCTTTGGCTCTCCGCACCCCAGGCACCCCTATCCCCTGCCCGAATTCTCTCAGCTGCCTTACAGTATACCCCTCAAGGTCTGCTAACTGGAACTCCATCGTGACAGGTGGGGACCTAGACATCAAGGAAAAATACTAGGATGCAGGTAACAGTGTCAGGCTACCCAGGATTCTACACACTCAGCCTAGACAGTGGAAGTCAATTAGTGCAGTAATGAAAGATGCAGAGCTAAACACAACAGGCGTCTAATTGCGGCGCCCTCCGCCTCACTGGAGGGTGCTGTATGGTCACAGGTCCTTATCCCACCGCTCGCCAACAATGTAGTACCGGGAGTCACCAGGCCCTAAGGGGGTAACGTGACTTGAGCAGGTAGGCACCCGAAGGCTTAAGTGTAAAGCGACCATACAACAGGCATAGAAGCAGGAAGCGCACGCAATAACTGACACCACACAGTATGTTCACTAAAAATCAATCCGTTTTATCTAATTCACGTCAGGTTCAAAAGCATTTCATTATGTTTCAATTGGCAATACCTGAATACATTAAACGTCAGGTACAAAAGCATTTCATTATGTTTCAATTGGCAATACCTGAATACATTAAACGTCAGGTACAAAAGCATTTCATTATGTTTCAATTGGCAATACCTGAATACATTAAACCTGGTATGGAACCAAAGCGCTATGCAAAAAACAAAACTTCCTACACTTGTCTAATTCAAAAAGGCAATATGTCCACAAGATATAATAGCACCCACAGACAACGGTGTACAAAACAATGTTACTTGATTTATTAACTCATTTTGTTCATTTTTTCATTTTTTCATTATTTTTTAGGAGACATATACAGTTATATTTGAAAATATCTCTTGATGCATAAAGTGCATATAGCATCACAATGATAGAACAAGATTGTAACTATCCTTAACAATATATAAACATGACATCTATAAAAAACATATATACGACATAAATTCCAAAACATTCAAGACAATAGGCCTGAAAAACACAAACAAACAACAATATAATAGTGGTTAAAACCATGGGTTGTAAAGTGTAAACATGAGACCAGCGCCAACGCGCGTTTCGGAGCTCATATGTTGCTTTTACAGGCTCCTTCTTCAGGGCGTGCTTAGGTGGTCTTTCAAAAAACCAAGGCTTCAAGGCCTAGTTTGGTGTCCAACCTCATAAGGTAAAGTTACACATTCAACATTGACAGCCGTTGGTCTGTGGGTATAAAGAACCTCAATGAGTAATTTATAATAATCATTTAAATTAGCAATTTCTTAGAAACGGTAGAAGGAGCTTATACAAAGAATGAAAAAGTTAAGGGCTCATATTGGCCCGTGATAAAAAACAGTCACCCGAAAAGAAGGAAATTGTGAGGGAGTAGAATTCCAAGTACCAATCACCTAGATGAGCACAGTAAGAACTGTTAGAGTAAATATATACACACATACTTGTCATACAACGACTCTTTTATAAGAGGATACCAGGTGGGCAGCGACTTCGTTCTTTGACTTAACTTTTATGGAGAAACTAAAAAAATAAATAAAAAACAAACAGTGACCCTTTAGAAATCTAAGGACATATCAGATTGATAAGTATAAATCTGGGAAGTTTAGGAGTGAGGATTACAAAACCTAGAAAATTATCGTACTATGTTAACGCAGGGTCTTACGAGTGGTGGAAAGGGTTACTAACTGCTGCTGTACCCTTGATAAAGATGGTGTGACAAGCTGCGTATAACGGCAATTATAACAAAAAAGTGAAAGAACATGTTTACTCTAATTATAATCCTAGATCTAGAAACATGGATGGCGATTAACTGTAAGAATATCTTCGCGCAGTGAGATGGAGGTAGCGCGTATTGCTAGGAGGACTAAAGCCTAGATATGACTAACCCAATCACTTACTCTACTAGGGTATCATCGGGTGTGGTGGCAGTGTCCGGGCCGATAGGTTTCAAGATCGAAAACTGATTTTATCCAGATAAGTTGTACGAATGAGATTAGTATAAATGGTCGCGTGGTTAGAAATAACCTGAAAGTATAAGGACACAGACTGAATAAAGAAATCACGCGATATGTAGGCAGAGTTGATGTGATGGAATCTAATCTAAACTGCTTACCAAGCTGGGTCATCGCCGACCACATTAGAAATATCCGAACCTGGATATGTGTAGAGTAAGTCAGGAGATTTCTTATCAACTTTGACAGTCCCGCAGAGATGTCATGATGGAGGGATATAGATAATCACCAGGTTAAACAAGGCCTGAAGGTATGTATAAAACAGGCTTTATTACGAGCAAAAGGGAAATGAGTACAATTTATAGACTAAAGTTGTTTAATAGATGGTACAAAAATATGGTGTTTAGCCAAAATATCGAGTTTTAAATTTCGACCTACAATAATATCGTGTTTTTAATATCGTAGGTACAGAATATCGAAGTCAAGAATATCGATGGACAGAATATCGATCCCAAGGTAAGTAATATCGAAGTTAATAATATCGAAGTAATTAATATCGATGTAAGTAATATCGTAAGTAAAAATTTCGATGTCAATAATATCGATATTTATTTAGTGTAATGTCATTTAATATGTATTTTATTTGTATGTTAAAGATTATTGTAATGTATTTTAATACATTTAAAAATAAATGTTTAGAGATTTATAATTATTTTACATTTAATTTAGCGTTTTAGTATCAGAGCGGGTTGTGGGTTTATAGGGGAATAGGGTGGGAAGTAATTTAATTATAATTAATGAATTAATATGTATTGTTTAATTGGTATTTATGAATAATTAATTGGTAATTAATTAATAATTGGTAATTAATTGATTAATTAATTGTTAATTAATTATTAATTGTACAATTATTTTATTAATTGGTTAATTATATACATAATAATTAGTTTATTATTAATATTTATTTATTGTTATTGTTAATTACTTAATTGTTAATTAGTAATTAATTGGTGATTTAATTTTATTAAGTGATTAATTGATAATTAAATTAATTATGTGAATTTTTATGTGTAGTGGGTTGTGGGTTTATAGGGGAATAGGGTGGGAAGTAATGTAATTATAATTAATGAATTAATATGTATTGTTTCATTGGTATTTATGATTAATTAATTGGTAATCAATTAATAATTGGTAATTAATTTGATTAATAGAATAATTAATTTTTAATTAATTATTAATTGTAAAATTACTTTATTATTTGGTTAATTATATAAATTATAATTAGTTTATTAATAATATTTCTTTATTGTTATAGTTAATTAATTGTTAATTAGTAATTAATTGGTGATTTAATTTTATTAAGTGATTAATTGATAATTAAATTAATTATGTGAATTTTTATGTGTAGTGTGTTGTGTGTTAAAGGGGGAATAGTGTGGGATGTAATTTAAATTTATTTATTTAAATATTTATTTTACATAATTGGTATTTAATAATATTTTTTTTTAAAAAACATTGTTAACATGCAATTTTTTTATAAGAAATTATTGAATTGGTTATCATGTTAATAGAATCACTATGCTATCTAGTGGTTTCCCAACTGTTTTACTATCTGGAGTGGGAATAGTAATTTTTACCCCTACGCTATCCAACCTTTTCTCTACTGTTGCACTGTCTGGAGTGGGAATAGTGCATTTTACCCTTACGCTATCCAACACTTTCCCTACTATTGCACTCTCTGGAGTTGGAATAGTAATTTTTACCCTTACGCTATCCAACACTTTCCCTACTATTGCATTCTCTGGAGTGGGAATAGTAAATTTTACCCTTACGCTATCCAACACTTTCCCTACTATTGCACTCTCTGGAGTTGGAATAGTAATTTTTACCCCTACGCTATCCAATGTTTTCCCTACTGTTGCACTCTTTGGAGTTGGAATAGTTATTTTTACCCCTACGCTATCCAACGTTTTCTATACTGTTGCACTCTCTGGAGTGGGAATAGTAAATTTTACCCTTACGCTATCCAACACTTTCCCTACTATTGCACTCTCTGGAGTGGGAATAGTAAATTTTATGCTTACGCTATCCAACACTTTCCCTACTATTGCACTCTCTGGAGTTGGAATAGTAATTTTTACCCCTACGCTATCCAACGTTTTCCCTACTGTTGCACTCTTTGGAGTTGGAATAGTTATTTGTACCCCTACGCTATCCAACGTTTTCCCTACTGTTGCACTGTCTGGAGTTGGAATAGTAATTTTTACCCTTACGCTATCCAACACTTTCCCTACTATTGCACTCTCTGGAGTTGGAATAGTAATTTTTACCCTTACGCTATCCAACACTTTCCCTACTATTGCACTCTCTGGAGTTGGAATAGTAATTTTTACCCCTACGCTATCCAATGTTTTCCCTACTGTTGCACTCTTTGGAGTTGGAATAGTTATTTTTACCCCTACGCTATCCAACGTTTTCTATACTGTTGCACTCTCTGGAGTGGGAATAGTAAATTTTACCCTTACGCTATCCAACACTTTCCCTACTATTGCACTCTCTGGAGTGGGAATAGTAAATTTTATGCTTACGCTATCCAACAGTTTCCCTACTATTGCACTCTCTGGAGTTGGAATAGTAATTTTTACCCCTACGCTATCCAACGTTTTCCCTACTGTTGCACTCTTTGGAGTTGGAATAGTTATTTGTACCCCTACGCTATCCAACGTTTTCCCTACTGTTGCACTGTCTGGAGTGGGAATAGTAATTTTTACCCTTACGCTATCCAACACTTTCCCTACTATTGCACTCTCTGGAGTGGGAATAGTAATTTTTACCATTACGCTATCCAACACTTTCCCTACTATTGCACTCTCTGGAGTTGGAATAGTAATTTTTACCCCTACGCTATCCAACGCTTTCCCTACTGTTGCACTCTTTGGAGTTGGAATAGTAATTTTTACTCTTACGCTATCCAATGTTTTCCCTACTGTTGCACTCTCGGGAGTTGGAATAGATATTTTTACCCCTACGCTATCCAACATTTTCCTTACTGTTGTTTTTGTTGAAGTTGGACTAGTAGTTTTATTGTGTCTGATATTAAATATGTTTTGTAATATTTTAGCTATTGTAATATATAATTAATAATAAAAAAAATTCAAATTAAAATTAATGATTATTATTTGCTATCTGTAATTATTTAATATTTATTAATGTTATTGTTTTATGTGTATAGATGTATTGGTAATTTAAATAAATATTTAATAATTTATATGTTACAGAAATTATTATTAAAAGTAATTATTAAGTAAGTGTATATATTATATATTATATATATGTTTAATTAAAGTTTCATTTAATTATATATATTTGTTATAAATTTTACATATTATACAATATATTTAATTATGTTTCTTTGATTTAAAAGTATTATTTGGTTTATTTTACATATATTTTTAAACTAAAAAAAAAACGATATTTTTGAATTACGATATTTTTGACATCGATATTAAATTATCGATATTTTTGTACTTACCATGTTGTAGATAGGATGTCGATATTCTTGACCACGATATTTTTGTTGCGATATTTTTGTAGGTCGAATTTTTGTCTTTCGAAATTATGTCATACAATCCAAAAATATACCTGAGTGGGTTTCTATTCAATAGTTTGGCAGGCCGTTATCTTTAGAAAAGTTGAAACACGGACTAGACAAATGAGGTACGAGTCCTTACAGATATCTAAGAAACAAGACATACACATTCTGTAGAATACGCATTGAATGATAATGTGGGCATAGTTAGGAAGGGTAATAAAACGGCTTCCGGTAGTATCGGTAAAGTCCTTACCAGAGATTCTAAAAGTTACGCATCACGGGTCCCGCTGCTGCCACTTTCTGCCTAGAACGATATGGACTCTGGCGTCTTCCTTATATGGAAGACCAGGAAGTGATGAAACGGGGCCATAGACAATAAGGAAGGACTCAAAGTGTCTATAGAGTGGTATACTAAAAATAAACAATGGACCACAGACGGGTTTCAAAGCATTACGGGTCAAACAGCATGAAAAAGGAAAAAAAATCCCATTAACGATTAGTAAAGACTGCCAATGTGAAGACTTGAAAAATGGTCACATGAGGTAAACAGAAACCGATCGAGCACATAATGAATACTATATTGAAGAGCATAATAATTTATATATATGCTCCTGTTAATATCAGAAATATACAAGAATATGTATGCTCAGCGATTACGGAATTGCAGACCATACAGCAAATGGCCCAAAAATACGGAGGGTGTAAGGCATCATGTTACATAACCATGCATCTCGAAGTGTAATTAAGGGACCAAGATGAACGGGAAGCATGTATATTTTCTATGGGGTGACAGCAAGGTTGGAAAATATGTATACATAAACCTATATAATCGCATTTTCCCAAGGAAGATGTTCATTAAGACCTTTTTCTTGTGTCTGGAGAACATGTATCCAGAAGACCTCTCTTTTACGTCTAACGGCATCCACATTAGTTTTATTGGATGGATGTACATGTTCCAGGATTAGCCACCTGAGGTCAGAAATAGTATGTTGCTTCTCAGTCCAATGGGCCACCAATGGGGCCCCTTCGCGCTTATTCAGAATAGCTGACTTGTGTTCGCTGAAGCGTACACGGAATTCTCTGCTGGTTTCGCCTACGTATCCTTTGTTACATGGACAAAGGATAAGGTAGACCACATGGCTGGTGCGGCAGTTGGTCATGTCTTTGAATGAAAAGGTACGTTTGTCCCAGATTAGTTCACTGGTTACGATAGCAAACTGGCAAGCGTGGCAGTTACCGCATTTGTGAGTTCCACTTATTGGTCTGGCTCCAGTTATGGATTTCTGGACAAATGGATTGACAGTTGATACTTTGGACTTGACCAAAGAGTTCCTTAGGTTTTTATTGCGTCTAAACGCAAAGATGGGCTTTGGTATAATTTTTTTAGAACGATCTGAATTCAAAATATGCCACTCATTATTGATGACTTGTCTAATCTTGTGGTCAATGTTGGAATGGGTAGTAACACAGACCAATTTATCCTCAGATTTAGTTTCTTTTGTCTGCAGCAATACTGTTCTGTCATAATATTTTGCTCTTTTATAGGCATCCTTTATCAATTTGGGTGGATAACCTCTGTTGGCAAATTTTAATTTTAGTTCTTCAGCATGTATATCATAATTTGATATAGTGGTGCAATTCCTACGTAAACGTAAAAATTGGCTGAAGGGGATGTTATCTTTTTGACTGCGAGGATGGTAGCTGGAGTATTGTAGTAGGGTATTTTTGGCCGTGGGTTTGGTGTAAAGGCTGACCTCAATTTTTTCATCAATAATTTGTATCCAGATATCCAGAAATTCAATTTTGGACTTGCTTATGTTGGGGCTAAATTTGAGATGGACATCACAAAGATTAATCCACAACATGAATTCATGGAGTTGTTCTTCCGGGCCACTCCAAATGAAAAGATGTCATCGATAAATCGATGCCAGTTTGTAATGTTTTCGCTGAATGGAGCTATTTCATTGAAAATGAATTTGTTCTCAAACTCTCCCATGTAGATGTTGGCTACATTAGGTGCGCAGGCTGCGCCCATACTGACTCCTAGTATCTGCTTGAAGACTTGTCCATTGAATTCAAAATAGTTTTCTCTCAACACAATGGCTAAACACTCAAGCAGAAACAACTGGTCTGCATGGTTGTCGTTATTCTCGAGGCAATGTTTAACTGCTTCTAAAGCACCTAGTTGCGGGATGTTGGTATACAACGCTTCGATGTCCATAGATACCAGGAAGTCTGTGTGGCTGTTAAACTGAATGCCCTTTATTTCACTAATGAGATGTCCCGTGTCTTTTATGTATCCTCGGAGGTTAGATGCCAATGGTTGAAGAAAGATGTCCACATATTTGGACAGTGGCTCAGTTAAAGACCCAATAGTGGATACTATTGGTCTAAAAGGAGGGGACGAAGCGTTCTTGTGTATTTTGGGTACCCCATATAAGATGGGTATTCGATGGAATTCTACATTGAGATAGTTGAATTCTTGTATGCACAATATGCCCCTATCTAGTGCCCTTTGAGTAGTATCCAGGATGTCAGCTTTAATTCTTTGTTCTGGATATGACCTAAATTTGGCATAATGTTCAGGGACATTGAGCATGGCCTCAATTTGTTGTATATAGGCTAGACTATCCAATACCACAATACCTCCTCCCTTATCGGCAGGTTTAATGGTCACCTCAGGATTATTGGCCAGTTGTTTAAGGGCTTGGTATTCAGGGTAGTTCAAGTTATACTTCGGTTTAGGTACAAAGGAGAGGAGTTTTTGAATTTTGGAGCTGACTACCTTTTCAAAGACCTCTACTTCAGCGCCAACTTGGTCTAAAGTGGGTGTAAAGATAGATTTAGGTCTAAGTCCTGTATCATTATCATTGTTCTGAGCGGGACTATCTTCAAAGAATCTTTTGAGGCGGATCTTAGGAAAGAATGATTGAATGTCAGTCATCATTTTAAAGCGATCGAGATAAGTCGTGGGGACAAACGTGAGGCCTCGGGATAGAAGTTCTATGGCAGACATATCCAGATTAGTTTTAGAGAGGTTGAAAACCGGTATAGTTTGAATATCCTTGGAGATTTTGTTATTAAGGAGAACTTCAGTCTCCATTGGTAAACTTGCCTTGGAGGTGCTAGGAACTAGAGCTGAAGTGTAGTTGGATGATAAATCGGAAGTGGTCTTACTCTCAGAGATAATGGCTATTCTCTCCAGTATTGATTCCTTCGGGTCTGAAGGAATTGTGGAGTATTCTCTGATTGTTGGTAAGTCCCTCTTTCTGCATTTCGGTAGCGTGTTCTCATTCGGCCACCTCTGTTGCCTAAAAAATGGGCATTTCTTCTGGGGCCTTGATAGTTAGCCCTTCTCTGTCCATAGTTGCCAAAAGAGTTAGAACCACTATCAGTATCTGACCCTGAAGTGTCCGAGAATGTGATCACTCTTTTGTTGGACCAATATTGTCGGTCATTAGAGTGGAGTTGATCCCCTTCATTTCTATAATAACCAGGGGTCAAGTAAGGGTAAACTCTTTCCTCACTAAAATATCTGATGTCCTTTTTGAGTTTCTCCGTTTTTTTCTTTATAAGATATTCACAGAAGGAGTTCATCTCACCGTTAATTTCTTCCAATTTCTTTTTGGCCTCTTCTACTGGATTATTTTTCTTTAGATTTTCCTCCATTTCGGCTATTTCTTTAAGTAGGTTTTCAACCACCTCTCTTGCTGTTTCAATGATGAGTATCATTAAATCTCTGGAACATCTATTGGCTATAAGTGACCACTTCTCTAAAAATTTCTTCATCTCAACAAATAAATCTGGTATATTCTTAACCCGGAGTCCATTCGGGATGACTCCTGCTCGTAAATACTCTAACATGAATTCAGCGTGAGACTCAGTTCTTCTGGTCTTCTTTTTGAGGTTAAGTAATTTCAACCAATCATCGTTAATGTTGTTGCCAATATTGAATTGCCTATCAGTGACAGAACTAACACCTAATAATTTTGAAAAGTCCTCATCTGTGAACCCGAAGGTTTTAATCCTATCCATATTATGAAAAGGATAGGACAGAGGTTTTAGTTAGAGCCAACAGCGTCTGTGACTGTTGGAGTCAAATGAGTAAGCCAGTTATGTCCAAAATAGAATTTGCAACGGGTCAAAATACAACAGACATAAAAAAATAGGACTCAAACAGAATAAAATAAAATAAAAAATAGAAAGATAGAATTGAAGCTCCAACCACTGTACAAAAAGGAACCAACCCTCACAGCAAAGTGCTGGGGAAACTCAAAGGACTACAGAAGAGGGAACCTGAATAAGTTAATAAGCGAGGAAGAAAACAGGGAAAAGTACTATGCAAAAAACAAAACTTCCTACACTTGTCTAATTCAAAAAGGCAATATGTCCACAAGATATAATAGCACCCACAGACAACGGTGTACAAAACAATGTTACTTGATTTATTAACTCATTTTGTTCATTTTTTCATTATTTTTTAGGAGACATATACAGTTATATTTGAAAATATCTCTTGATGCATAAAGTGCATATAGCATCACAATGATAGAACAAGATTGTAACTATCCTTAACAATATATAAACATGACATCTATAAAAAACATATATACGACATAAATTCCAAAACATTCAAGACAATAGGCCTGAAAAACACAAACAAACAACAATATAATAGTGGTTAAAACCATGGGTTGTAAAGTGTAAACATGAGACCAGCGCCAACGCGCGTTTCGGAGCTCATATGTTGCTTTTACAGGCTCCTTCTTCAGGGCGTGCTTAGGTGGTCTTTCAAAAAACCAAGGCTTCAAGGCCTAGTTTGGTGTCCAACCTCATAAGGTAAAGTTACACATTCAACATTGACAGCCGTTGGTCTGTGGGTATAAAGAACCTCAATGAGTAATTTATAATATTCATTTAAATTAGCAATTTCTTAGAAACGGTAGAAGGAGCTTATACAAAGAATGAAAAAGTTAAGGGCTCATATTGGCCCGTGATAAAAAACAGTCACCCGAAAAGAAGGAAATTGTGAGGGAGTAGAATTCCAAGTACCAATCACCTAGATGAGCACAGTAAGAACTGTTAGAGTAAATATATACACACATACTTGTCATACAACGACTCTTTTATAAGAGGATACCAGGTGGGCAGCGACTTCGTTCTTTGACTTAACTTTTATGGAGAAACTAAAAAAATAAATAAAAAACAAACAGTGACCCTTTAGAAATCTAAGGACATACCAGATTGATAAGTATAAATCTGGGAAGTTTAGGAGTGAGGATTACAAAACCTAGAAAATTATCGTACTATGTTAACGCAGGGTCTTACGAGTGGTGGAAAGGGTTACTAACTGCTGCTGTACCCTTGATAAAGATGGTGTGACAAGCTGCGTATAACGGCAATTATAACAAAAAAGTGAAAGAACATGTTTACTCTAATTATAATCCTAGATCTAGAAACATGGATGGCGATTAACTGTAAGAATATCTTCGCGCAGTGAGATGGAGGTAGCGCGTATTGCTAGGAGGACTAAAGCCTAGATATGACTAACCCAATCACTTACTCTACTAGGGTATCATCGGGTGTGGTGGCAGTGTCCGGGCCGATAGGTTTCAAGATCGAAAACTGATTTTATCCAGATAAGTTGTACGAATGAGATTAGTATAAATGGTCGCGTGGTTAGAAATAACCTGAAAGTATAAGGACACAGACTGAATAAAGAAATCACGCGATATGTAGGCAGAGTTGATGTGATGGAATCTAATCTAAACTGCTTACCAAGCTGGGTCATCGCCGACCACATTTGAAATATCCGAACCTGGATATGTGTAGAGTAAGTCAGGGAGATTTCTTATCAACTTTGACAGTCCCGCAGAGATGTCATGATGGAGGGATATAGATAATCACCAGGTTAAACAAGGCCTGAAAGTATGTATAAAACAGGCTTTATTACGAGCAAAAGGGAAATGAGTACAATTTATAGACTAAAGTTGTTTAATAGATGGTACAAAAATATACCTGAGTGGGTTTCTATTCAATAGTTTGGCAGGCCGTTATCTTTAGAAAAGTTGAAACACGGACTAGACAAATGAGGTACGAGTCCTTACAGATATCTAAGAAACAAGACATACACATTCTGTAGAATACGCATTGAATGATAATGTGGGCATAGTTAGAAAGGGTAATAAAACGGCTTCCGGTAGTATCGGTAAAGTCCTTACCAGAGATTCTAAAAGTTTCATTATGTTTCAATTGGCAATACCTGAATACATTAAACCTGGTATGGAACCAAAGCGCGCCACCTGGTGATCCTGGGGGAGCGTTAAACACAGTGGTTAAACATAGCGCCGCACATAGCCCATTAATAACGCTTCAAAGCATGGCAGGTGAACATAGCGCTACACATAGCAGATTAATAGCGCCTCGGAATCATGGCTCCTAACATAGCGCTACACCTGGCAAACTAATAGCACTTCTGAATCATGGCTCCTAACATAGCGCTACACCTGGCAAACTAATAGCGCTTCTGAATCAGGTCACTTAACGTAGCGCTATACATGTGGCACTTCAACCAAGGCGCAGGAACATAGCGCTTCAAATAGTCCCCCCCAGCACAGCGGTGTCTCCGTACATCAATAGCGCTTCAAGACTGGCGCTTTAGCATAGCCTTTAGCCCCTCAATAGGGCCTGAAGTACCTTCCTGGAACCCTTCGGAGGGCGAGAGGTGTTGGGGCCAAGGGTCCTGGGCCAGCGGTCCGAGTCTTAACCCAGCGTATTGACAAGTTAGTGAGCCCTGCAGGGGCAAGGGTCATGGGCCGGTTTACTCCCTCATCGGGGTCAGTGGGGGCCCACCCGGTTCACGGCGAACTTCCCTGGGGGAGGGGCGAGTCCAGGGCCTCTCTCCGGCCTTCCGCCCGCCTCCCCCAGGGGTTACCTGATTCTTCGACCCGTGCGGGTCTCTGCTGTCGGCTCCTGCACTCGGAGCCGGGAACGTGCTCACTCCGGCTCCCCTCCCGGCGACGTCCGGGTCGAGGGGGATGGCGCGGGGCTCCCGGACGGGCCAGACGTGGCCGGGGAGCTCCGCAGGGTTCACCAGTGCTTCAGAGGACCTCCTTGCGGCTGCAGGGGCCCGCAGCCGCCAATGGCAGTGCGGTCTGCGGGGGCGCGTACCCGATCGACCAATGGCGCAATGGCGGGGGCGGCGTTCGGCAGTCCGCCCCCGTCAGGTGACTATGGTTCTTGGCTTCAGGCCTACGCGGCCTTCGCTGCTTTCCGACGGCCTTCTCCGCCATGGGACTGCGATACCTCGGCTGCGACGGCAGCGACGGGGCCCGGAAGATGGCAGGAGGGCAGGCAACACGGCAGTGAGTTGTTCTTTTGGGCCACCCCGACGGGGGTGGTTATGGATAAGGGGTGATGATTATTTCGGCGCCCAGCGCCCCCTTCTCTTCATCGACGCCCAAGCTCGGGGCAGGCAGGCAGGTTGGGCAAGGGCAGGCTACACGCCCGCGGCAGGACTGGCTAGGGGGGACCCCGACAAGGTCAGGGAGCGCAGGGGTGTCACAGCGCTAGTACCTGGTCGATCCCCCAGCCGTCCAGCAGTAAGTGGTAGGAAGTCTCAGTAGGGATTTTCAGCAGTAAGTTTCAAGGGAAAGTTCCAGTAGGGATTTCAGTTGTCTTAATGGCGCAGTTGGCTCTGGCGCCCTTAGGGGTTCTGTTCCTTGGGGGGGGGGGGGGGTAGGTTGAGTTGGTGACTAGTTCGCTCCTAGTCAGGCTTGGCAGGTTGCCCCTGGGCTCCCCTCCCGCTGGGCTAGATCAGTGGGCTAGTTCAGGATCCCTCACTCACTTAAAAGGTAGCACCTAAGCCCTGTCACTTTCAGAGGCATAGGTCCCTGACTAGGCCCTACCGCCTAAAACTCCTGCGTGTGTTCCCCAAGGTCTGCGTCACTCCAACTGACTAAAAAATGTTCCCTCTCTGTCTTAAGTAGCCCTAGGTCAGGTGACCACTCTCTAAGGCGGCAAAAGTAAAACCCCACCTTTCTTCTAGAAGGTTCCAGCACATTCCAGGAGCTTCCCCACTCTAGGTATAGGACAGAAAAGGGTGGCTGGTGTCGCAACATTGTTGTAGGGTCCCAGCCAGCTCCTGGTAGCTAGGGTGCTACTAGAAAGGCCACTCCGCAGTAGCAGGGGCCTGTGGCAGCCATCTTAGGGGAAGAGAGCACCTGCACCTTAACACTGATTGGCAATGAAAAGGCGCCCGGAGACCTAAGTCCAACGCAAAAAGAGGGTGGAAAAAAATGAGGCAAGGGCAAAAATACCGGGGGAGACCACCCTAGGGCTGACAGGTCTAACAGTGGGATTCTCAGTACAGCCTTGAGCTAGTCTTCTGAAAGTATTTTGAGTATCTTTCACTGTGAAAGCAAAAAGGTACTCGCTCTCTGGATGGACTCTAATACTGAAAAACGCAGAGGAGAGATCAAAGACTGAAAAGTACTCTGCCTCTACAGGTATAGAAGATAATATAGTATTGGTGTCAGGCACAACAGGTGCTAAGGGAACCACAATGTTGTTTATCTGTCGTAAGTCCTGTATGAACCTATACTGCCCAGTATTGCCCTTGGGTAATGGAATGATAGGACTATTACAGGGGCTGGAGGTCTTTTTAATGATACCTTGTTGCAAGGGAGATTCGATCACAGGTTTTATTCCCTCCTCTGCCTGAGATGACAGTCTGTACTGACGGTAGTTCTGCATTTTATTTAAGTTTCACTTTATGGGGAGGTCATGTTTTCAATAATCCTGCATCATTTTTGTGTTTTGCCCAAACCTCTGAGTTCACTTGCTCTAGGACCTTGTTTTTATTCAGCTGTAAAGCCATATTCCCTTCAAGCTTGTCAAAAACTGCAGTCCTGTCCTTTCTGTTCATACACAACGTCCAACACCACCCTTCTCCATCTCCTAACACAGACACAATTCCTAAAGGAAATGTAAAATCCTTAGTTCTAGGTAAGTCCTGAAGGCGTTTGACCATGGGGCCCAAATCCTTAGGGTAGTAACCTGGTGCTACAGCTATGGATACATGTGGTTCAGAATCTGGCACTTGAAATAACCTCATTTCCTGTGGTCCTAGTTCAATGCTCACTGCACAGCCTTGTTTTCCTTCATATAATGTGTGCTCAAGCAACTCCATTGTCCAGTACAAATGTTTGTCTGCCCTGTAGGCGTACCATTCAGGCACTGCTCCTGTGAAAAATGCTCCAGTACAGTGTATGGGCCCAGGTACTAATGTCAACTGCACTAAATGAGTGACCAATTCACTCTCAATGTCAGGGCTGTATTTAAACAGTTCTTGAAACATGTTTTCATAAAAATCTCAATGTAATGGAGTCCATTGGTAACATGTTGGAGAGAGAGATAAGACGGGGGTGCACATAACACAGAGTCCTCACTTAATTTGCAAGCAGTAAGTGCTCTATTAGCCAATTCTAACCTGTCCTCAGGTACTTGTAAGTAAATCCCATTTTGTGAAAAATATAATGTTGTATGCAATTTACAGAGGAGATCTCTCCCCAGCAAATTGATGGGTGCATCTGGTGACAGGAGAAACTGATGGGTCATTGTGAAGTCATCAACAGAAACTGGTAGTGGTTCTGACAATTCTTCATACATCATCATTCCATTTACTGCTATAGTAGTGACAGTCTCACCACTACCAGGACCCAACTTGTTTCTTACTGCCGATAGGGTTGCACCACTGTCTATTAGGAAATCGATGTCTTTACCTCCTACCTTAATTTGGAACATGGGATTATCCTCAGGTGTGTCTGCTACCTTCATCATAAAGCACTGGGCTCTGGTTGCTACAGTTTGTTCAATCTCTCTCTCTGCGTGGTCCTATGCTGATCCATGTTGCTCCTGGAAAGGATTCTTCAGGGAGTGCTGGGTCTGCTTCAGGTCTCTGGGCATGGATGGTGCAGATGGCTGGATCTCATTTCTGTCAAACCTTTCATTCCTGTTGTTTCTATCATTTCTATTATACTGGTCACTTCTCTCATTCCAGTCCTTTCTACCTCTATTTCTACAATTGCGTCCCCAGTGCCCATACCGCCGGCAAATATAACACCGATCCCTACTCTTATCTCTTCTCTGGTATCCTTGTCCATTATTCTGTCTATACTGTGCCCTCTGATAGTACATTCCCTCTGGCTCCTCCTCTCTTTGTACTTGCTGCAACATCATTCCTTTGTCATTTTTAGCGATGTCCTTCCTTACCATAAAAATACCATTTCTTTCCATGGTTATGAGAAGCGTGCACAACTCGTGATATCCTTTAGTGGACCAATCAGGGTGCCGCAGTTTACAACTGTGGGCCACAGAAGCTAGCAATCCATTCATAAGGGTTTGCGTTGCCAATACCTTATAGGCCTCTGTGGTGCGCGGTACCCCTGCACTGTTATCCCATGCTTCATTGTACCTCAAGATGTAATCAGTCACTGACTCACCTGGCTTCTGCAACGTGGCAGTGACTTGAGAAAAATAACCATGTTTAACTGCTAGGCCATTAATTGTGTCCCTGATAGACTCTAACCAGTTAATCAATCTATTTTCTGTGACATCCATATTATTAGTCAGTATGGTCCAATCTCTTTCCTGTGGAATTTGGAACGCACCTTTTACTAAAGACGATCTGCTCCCATATCCTATTTTTAATAACATTTCTACATCTCGTGGGAGTGGGGTATAGGCAATACATATTTTATGAAGCCACTCATAATATTTTACACTGGCAGTCAGTGGGTCAGGCGCGTCCTTAGTCATTTGGGTTGCCTCCAAGGGGGTCCATGGCTTGAGCATGGCTGTCCCACCCAACACTATTTTTGGTGCAGTTATTTTAGTGTTCAATAGTGTGTCATCAGTATATGAGTTCTCACCCTTTCCCTTTAGGGTCCGTGTGCGTGACCGTGTATGTATCAGCCTTTCCCTCCTCTCTAGCTTATCCTGTAGTTTATTAATGGAGCGTTGTATTTCCTCCCTATCAGTGTTCACTTCTTCTTGGAACTCATCAGCCTCCTTCCTCAGGTGTGTCAACTGCTCATATTCCGCCTCATTTGTTCTCTCTTTTGCACTCAGCCCTAAATCTTCTCTCATACCAAAAGTAGAAGTTTGGGCTGGGGATTCAAAAGCATTTAGCATGTCCCCTCCTAAGGATAAGTGCCCATCCAGGACTGGTGTTCTAAAACTGCCTTCTCTCGGGCTAGTTGGCATGTCAGATACCCTAGTTAAATCACCTTCCAGGGATATGTGGAAATAAGGTACACGTAATAAGCTTGGTTGTGAAGCAAGTGCTTTCTCAGGTGTGTTATGTCTTTTACACTGAGTGTAGGGGCCTGAAAGTGATGGATAAATTGAAGTTGCTGGAGGAGGGGATGAGAATTGAGGTGCAGGAGAAACAGGCCCTGTAGACTGAATGCTTTGTCCCAATGTTTGGTGGCTGTTCTCATTGCTGGCTCTACCTGAGACCCAGGAATTAAATTCACTATTTGCATCTACTCTCTGTCTTTTCCTTTCTTCCTTAGTAAGCAACAAAATCTCCTCCTCAGTCAATGCGCTACTACTTATTTGCTCATTGTCTGTTCCGTCTCCCAGTTTGACAAAAAGGCCCTGAGGCTTGGAGGCGATAAACAGTTTCTTTAACTTATTTATGTCAATATTTACTTGGCGGTGCGTCCAAATACATAGCAGAGCAGCTGCCCTTCTAGAAGTAGTGGCATTTGGTATTTCTTTAACCCGGTCTGCTTCAATTGTTGAAAACCCACACTTTTGCCATAGTGACAACAAATGCTGTTCTGTTTGCACATAGTTACTTAATTCCAATAAACACTGGCTATAAGATGTGGGCCAATCTTTTGCTAATTCTAGCACTTTTTTAGTAGGCTTTTTGCACTCACTATTCACCATTGCTATTGCAGAACAGTCTCTGTATTCAGTGGAGGCATTCCCCTGGCCTTTCTTTTTTGAAAGGAGAGCAATTGAAAGCCACTGTTGTAAACAATCTTTTACTTAGTGTGAATCCCATGATGGGTCACCCTTTAAGTGTATACTTTCTGTCAAGCGTTCAATATCATCTATCTCAAAAGAACCAAATCTAGGCCACAGCCCTTCATTCCCTTTCCACGCCCATACTAGCGCGCAAAAAGGAGTTACATATTCTAAACAATTTGTATCTTTTACAACCTGAGCAGCAGGGCTATCTGCTGGTAATTTAAAATCCTTCTCTAATGACAGTTGTAAACAATTGTTTTGTCTTTTTCACCATGCTAGGCCTTACCGCCTCCATAGTTCCTTTAGAATTGCCGGTGCCAATTGTGCCCTTCGCTCACAATTTTAAACCCTGAAAGATAAACAGATTTGTCTCCTGGAAGGAAAAATGTGTTAAGATTTGGATAGAGAGACTTGAGAGAAAAAAAATCAACAGTTGTGGACCACTCAGATACCACATAAAACAATCTGACTTCTCTGATGCAATTTGTTTTGATATCACTCAAAGAAGCATTTCAAAGAAACATAAAGGGACAATACTTTTGAAGATCAACACATAAACATAATTAAATACAGTCATTGATCAATGACAGAACAGTGCAAATTTGAAAATCATTTCCTTGTGTCCTGCCGCCAGCCAATAGTCAATGCTTCCCACGCTACACTCCGGGAGGGTTGTTTTTATTTCTTCGTTACCCCTACCTTTGGGGTCATAAATTATTCCCTAGCTAGGCTGTTCTGCTGTGGATTATGCGTCCCGTAGACCACTGCAACTTATCAATTCAAAAGGTATTGATACAGAGAAAGATTCTCAATTAATCTTTCTCTTCAGTCCCCTATTTAGATTAAATGCCAGTTACTACCGCCCTTTTTTTCTCAAAAACATACTATGTTCTAACTGAGCATTTGAAACATTGAAAGGTCACTCCAGCAAGGCATTTAGCGTTTTACAGCCTACTTACCAACTGGTGACATTACAGTCCTTCAATGCATCTCACTTCTGATGCCATTCTGTAGGGTAATAAATCTTCCAACCCTCCTCAGAGCAACACAAAGCAAACAGACTCCAGCAGCCCCAAAACACAGGAAATGTATTTGCACCTTCTTTTATTGGCATGCCAAGGCAGAAGGCAGATGCAGTGTCACGTCTTGGAACAAGCTTCTTCTGCCCCACATAGATATTCAGGGGAGCATATATAGGGCAGAAAGTGCTGTCATCAGTAAAATCCTTAGATGTGGACAAGGCCAAATATGGTTGTACATATACAAATGGAATTGTCAAGACATAGAGCAAAATAAGGACACAAGGGAACAGAAAGCAAGTTTAAGCAAAACCTGCAAGAATTGGAGGTTTTTGACAGCTATTAACCCAGGACGTGTCAGAGAGGGCAATAAAAGGCCCTTGGGTCAGGCTGAAATAGATTTGTAAAGGAGGGGTGATTTTAGGAGCACAGAGCAAGCAGTTTGGTCAGAGACCGACATAGGTACATCATTATACGCGGACAACATGGTGCTATATGTTCGAGATCCTTGCGTTAACTTGGCCCCATTATTGCGAGAGTACATAAAATTTGTCAGACAATCAGGCCTTCAAATAAACTGGAGCAAATCCGTTATATTACCACTAACAGATATCACACGACAACACCCGGTAGAATTCCCACTGGAATGGCACACAGAACCAATTAAATATTTGGGTATTTGGTACCATAAAGATGCCGAGACAGTGATTAGAGAAAACTATGGAACAGCAATAACTAAGATTGAAGCACAAATCGAGCGTTGGATTTGTCTGCCACTATCACTAGCAGGCAGAATGGCCATAGTTAAGATGGTGGTACTTCCTACATTTCTTTATTTATTAAATAACATCCCCATAACTTCGCCAGTGACAGTCTTCAAAAGGCTGTCAACAAGCATAGTCAAACTCATATGGGCAGGAAAACAAGCACGCATTGAACTGAGATTATTAACACTGCCATATGCGAAAGGGGGGTTTGCAGTACCAGATTTCTTATTGTATTATCTATGTGCCAAAGCACAATATGTACACTACTGGTATCACCCAATACGCTACCAGCCACATGTAGCGGTGGAAGATGGAGATGCACACCCAATACCACTACATTGTATATTGCCACACCAACGTCCCCACATAGTCAAAAACGAAATGAACAATATAAAGACTACAAATCTGGCATGGCAACGAATGGGTAAGCTAGCACGCCGATTGCCACTTTACGTACCAGCACTGCCTCAGAGACAACACCCAGCGGTAACAGTGGCACAAAATGGAGATGGCATGGAAATGCTACAACAGGTCGGGTTGGTCAATATGGGCGACCTCTTGATTGATGGCAAATTTATTGAGAAAAATGACCTCAGTTACATAAGCAACCAAACGCTGTTGTTTCAATGTACTTATCACAGACTAAGGGGTGCGATCAAAAACCTCTATCCTACATTTCCACACAAACCATCAACACTAAAAACGTTACAAATGCTCATCACCAATCCTAATAATACCCATATGGTCACCAAACTCTACAAGCTCCTACAAGGCGATATAGAGAGTGACACTGTAAAGCTCGAGAGCGCTGGAGTGTTCAATTAGACACGCCTCTGAGTGATGTGGATTGGCACAAATGCTGCGCATTAACAACAATGCTTACTCCTAAAGGTAATTTGCGGCTAATCCATTATAAATATTTGCATCAATATACTACACCCCGCTTAAATTGCAAAAATGCGGCCTACGGGCTGATTCTCAATGTCGACGTTGTGGGATAGCAGAAACTGATTTGTGCATTTAGCATGGCACTGTGTGAAAGTCAAGGAATATTGGTAGGCAATAACTGGGACATTAAGTCAGATTCTAGAAACAAAAATAGAATGTACGGCACAAACCTGTCTGCTAGGCTTGTTAAGACTTTCGGTAAAATGTAAATTGTGTGCCATAGCATTGCTATTAGCGAAAAGAAGAGTTTCCATGGTCTGGGACAGACAATAAGCGCTCGGCAAGCAATGGTGACTAGACATGATATACTGCAGAGAAACATTGAAAACATATGAGGAAGAACTCCAAGCAATCTCAAGGCCTAAAGAATTCTGGACACCCCTAACGGATTATCTGAGGTCTAATCCAAACTTGTTAAATACCTCTGCTGTATAACTATATATGCTCCACATGTAAAATAACATAAATGAAACTGCACTGTATATAATAAGTAATGTATGTACTATGCACTGCTGCGCAATGTGATATTGAACCTGCAATGGTTTGTTGTGTATGTTTTCACGCATAAATAAACATCTAATAAAAAAAAAAAACTATGGAGGGTTGAACAAGACCAGAACATATGTTTGAGTTTGGCATCGGGAGTTTGGCAGCAGGGATGGTTCGCTTGTGTGTCGGGAGGGAAATGGGTCAGCTGCACTGGGGTCAGGTACACACTGTGAAGATGTGGAATTGAATGTCCATGAACCAGGAGTTGCGGGATACGGCTTTTGGGAAATTGAAGTGCTCAATCCCACTCCCTGTTGTGGAGCCCTCTCCCAGAGTCGTTGTTCTACTTTTGGTGTTAGAAGAGGAGAACATTACTGTAAACTCCTGTATGGCTTTATTTGTCAACGTAATGAGGTGCCGGCCCACGCCCATAACTAAGATGGACTGAAGGAATGGGTTGGTGGGGTTCTTCTTCTGTGATGTTCCAGAGCCTGAAAAATGTGTGTCAAAGTTGCCTTTGCAGAAGGAATTGCCCTTAGGGAAGGCCGTAATCTTCTGCATTGCGCTCAAAGGGGAGGAGATGCCCGTCGGAGAAAAGGTCACCTGCAGTGGCGGCTGGTGACATTTGAAGGTGGTGAGGCGTAAAAGGTCTGAGGGCCCTGTGGCGAACGATTGCAGTGAGCGAACTGGACTGTAATAAAGGGGGGTCGGGGGGGTCTCCCCTGAGAAAATTTTGAAAAAAAGAGTGCTCAAATGGTGCATTTTCCATCAAACATGTGATTTGTCTCTCTCGCATAAACTTTAAACATGAACATGCATTGCATACACATACAAGCAGAGTCACGTTCAGCTCAACATGACAAACACCAACAAAGACTTTTAATATGATTCTAAGAAGTCCCAGTGTTTGATGGCATCTGGGTGCTGTTGAGTCTCATGGCACAATCCACTGGATTGCTCTTTAAAATGAAGACTGTTTACCAGCCGTCTTCTCTTTCTTTATTCCCACACACCTCCCACTCCTGTTTGCTTCTTTCTCCTTCTGTATTCCAGCAGTCCCATGTCTCCTGAATGTTTGAAGGCAATAGATGTGTATGTCAGCCTGTTATCCTTCCTATACCCCCCACCAAGTCATAAACCATTGACTGTGAAATTCTTCCCGCCCCCACCTCCCATTTATTCTTTAAGACTTCGGCTGACAATAGCCAGGAATACCAGGGTAGCACAGGCCTGTTACCTGAGTCATAAAGAGGCACCCAGCACAAGGGCACTTTACACTAAAAGACCAGGGCTCTTCATGCCTCCACTCGGCATACACATCGTTATTTTTTTAACACGCAAAGTAAATAATGCATACTAGCAGTGCTTTGACTAAGAAGTTCACTTTTCAAAGTGCTTACTATAAATCACTGCGGCATGGTTCATTGCTAAATTAGAAATCTTCTCACTCGAAAAATTAACATGCTGCCACTCTGTCACTGCTTAGCTATTCCTTTTTAGGTCTCGCTGAGACAGCGAAAGCTGTCTCTTTGAGACATTTTGTAAGTGGGCTTTCAAAAGTGCTACCCACATGGTTTTGCTGGCCTAGGGCTTGAGTGCACGATGGCGTGCACGTGCACAGCTGCTCCTCCGCTCCTTGCATTCCCCCCTCCCTTCTCACCCAGTCCTTTGATGCTCTGCTCGATTACTTTCACTTTCGCCGCTTTGACCCTTGCATTCCCCCCTCCCTTCTCACCCAGCCCTTTGATGCTCTGCTCGATTCCTTTTCACTGTCCTTAAATCCCTTTGTAAGTCCATCTTGTTTGGGTCACCTTTGCTTCATTAGACCCATCTTTCCCGACTAGGAACCGGTTATTTTTGTCCACTCCCTTTAATTTACTTTAATATTAAACTCTCGCCTTAAGTTAAGCAATTGACTTTTAAATGTCGTCGTAATCTTACAGCCTTGTTCTCAAACAAGAAAACTCCTCTCCTTCCACACGTTTCCCATTCGGCCATCTTTTCTTCTGCAGTAGTTGATAACATTGTGGCCATGTTTTAACCAAAGCATCAGGTTTCTGCAATTTTGTAACGACGTGGTGATGCACATACTTTCTGTATGTTGTACATTCCGCTGCCCCTAATGTGTCCGAGGTTTGTGAGCTGTGATGCATGCTAGCGCGATCCCACGCCATGCGCCTCTTCAGCCCTCCTAAAATATACCATCCTCACTCTCCAGGTTAGAATTCGACACTTCAAAAACAAACGTGTAGCAACGATCTTCTATTAATAATGCTATAATGACAGCGCTTCTATGCATTCCATCGTAAATGTTCTGTGGAAAGAATTTTTATTTTATCATTTTGCAGTGGTTCCGGTAGGTCGGCAGTCATTGATTCCTTGTTTGTGTACCTTTGCCCAGGGGCGTTTCTTCAATTGGTGCAGCAGGTGCAGTGGCACCAGGGCCCACGAACGCTGATAATTCGTGTATTTAATATAACTGTAGCATATTGAGGAGGTTGGGGGGTCATTTACTTACTTACCCTGGGGTCCATGACACTGAATAGGCTGGTGTTTCGCCACGTAATTTCATTGGTCAGTGTTTAGCATTCGAGGTTGTACTCCTGAGTGACGTGACATAGAATGTAAGATTGATTGTGCCAGGGCATGAAAAGGAAATGCTGCTCAGGGCGCCAATTGTGTAAGGCGTCTAGACCTCACATATGCTCTTCCCTCTATGTTTTTCTCTCTGGTCTCACATGTGCTATTCCCTCTGTATTTTCACTCTGCCCTCACATGTGCTTTTCCCTCTCTATTTTTCTCTCTTTCTTCACACATGCTATTCCCTCTGTATTTGTCTCTCTTCCCTCACATGTACTCTTCCCTCTGCATTTTTTCTCTATGCTCTCACATATGCTCTTCGCTCTGTATTTTTTCTCTGCCCTCGCATGTGTTCTCTCTAGATTTTTCTCTCTGCTCTCACATGCTCTCTTCCCTCTATGTTTTTATCTCCGGTCTAACATGCGCCCTACCCTCTGTATTTTTTTCGCTTTGCTCTCACATGAGCTCTTCCTCTCTATTTTTCTCTCCTCCCTCACATGGACTCTTCCCTCTGTATTTTTCTCTCTGCCCTCACGTGCTTTTCCCTCTGTATTTTTCTCTCTGCCCTCACATACTCTTCCTTGTATGTTTTCCTCTTTGCCCTCAAGTGCACTCTTCCCTCTGATCACATGCATACACAACTATGCACACATACAAACACACACATGCATTTACACACACATATGAACATATACAAACACACACAGACATGCATAAACATATGCATATACATGCACACCAACACACTAACCCCACATACACATATAAACAAGCACACACACCAACATACTCAAACATACTCAAACACATATACATACACACAAACATGCATACACAGACATAGGTATACACACAAACATATGTGTACACATCCATGAAGACAAATGAACACAATGACACACACATACTTGCACACCAACACACACATGCATACACAAACCTATACACATACAAACACACACACATGCATACACACACAGATATATACATATAGACACACACACTATGCACACACACGCATCTCCCGTACTGTCTCAGGGGAAGAGTCGGTGTCAGCTGTCTCCTAGAGGGAGATCTCGCATGAGACAGTAAGACTCAGAGACATGGGGAGAGACAGACATGCCTCCCTTTAATTGTGTTGTTGCAAGATGGTGACTATCTTCTGCCACTGGTGCATTCAGATAAGCGGCAGGAAGTTCGTCGGACACATGCACTGGTTTCAATTTCGAGAAAGTGGGGTGAACGTTTCAGATCGGGAGTGTGTGTCAACACGTGTTTCTCCCTCACGTCAAGGCCAATCAGTACGTTTTGTTTAACCGTGTGGTCATGAATCCTTTAATTGCATAAGTGAGCGGGTATGGATGTAAACAAAAATGTAACACTAATACCACATTTTCTGTCACTCTTGTGAACAGGTTTGCTGTGAATGTATGAATGAGAATGGCGTTTTAGAATACGTTGCATGGAAAAGGGTCAACCTGGTGTATACGTGTTTTTGGGTGTTTTTTTTATTATTTTAAATTTATTTTTTATTGCATGGTTAACGTCATGATATACCGGATTCGGATGCTTCATTGCAGATCAGTTGTTTGGCCCGTGGTTATTTACGAGTTTGGAAAATACTTTTGTATTGTTTCGATTCTTTTTGTCTCTGCCCTATCTATTGGCTTACTCTCTCCCATCTTCTCTCTCCACCTCTTTGCTACATGTTCTCTCGTAATGTTTTCATTTTCCCCAACTCTCCTCTTTACTCTCTCTAATTCTTTTTTTGCTCCTTTTCTGTCTCTGTCCCTTCTCTCCTCTTTCTCTCCCCACCTGTCCCTTCTCTAACCCCACTCCTCTTCCTCTGCCCGCCCCCCCATCCCTCTCTCTCGCAGTACTGCAGCATAGGCAGCACCAGGTCTCTGATGGCTTCTCAGTGTTGGCCCTGGGGGTGGAGGAGGTAAGTCAGCCCCCCAAGTGAATCCCATTATCAACAGATAGTGAACCTCTATTTACCAACAAGTACAGAGCGGTCTCGGGTGACGGCTGATGCGAACAGTGATCTGCTCTCGGCCCCGGCAGGGCCTGTGGGGTGGGGAGGAAGTAAAAGTGATATCCTTCCCTCCCCCCACTCCACCACTGTCTCTCCTCACCCTCCACCTCTCTCTCTCCTCCACTTCTGATTCCCTTCCAACTCAGTCTCTCCTTACCCTCTACCTCGGTCTCTCCTTACCCTCCACCTCGGTCTCTCCTTACCCTCCACCTCGGTCTCTCCTTACCCTCCACCTCGGTCTCTCCTCACCCTCCACCTCCGTCTCTCCTCACCCTCCAACTCTGTTTCTCCTCACCCTCCACCTCACCCTCCACGTGTCTCTCCTCACCCTCCACCTCACCCTCCTCACCCTCCACGTGTCTCTCCTCACCCTCCACCTGTCTCTCCTCACCCTCCACGTCTCTCCTCACCCTCCACGTGTCTCTCCTCACCCTCCACGTGTCTCTCCTCACCCTCCTCGTGTCTCTCCTCACCCTCCACACGTGTCTCTCCTCACCCTCCACAAGTGTCTCTGCTCACCCTCCACACGTGTCTCTGCTCACCCTCCACATGTGTCTCTGCACACCCTCCACATGTGTCTCTGCTCACCCTCCACACGTGTCTCTGCTCACCCTCCACGTGTCTCTCCTCACCCTCCACGTGTCTCTCCTCACCCTCCACATGTCTCTCCTCACCCTCCACACATCTCTCTCCTCACCCTCCACCTCACCCTCCACACATGTCTCTCCTCACCCTCCGGGTCTCTCCTCACCCTCCATGTCTCTCCTCACCCTTCACGTGTCTCTCCTCACCCTCCACATGTCTCTCCTCACCCTCCACGTGTCTCTCCTCACCCTCCACGTGTCTCTCCTCACCCTCCACGTCTCTCCTCACCCTCCATGTCTCTCCTCACCCTTCACATGTCTCTCCTCACCCTCCACGTGTCTCTCCTCACCCTCCACACGTCTCTCCTCACCCTCCACACGTGTCTCTCCTCACCCTCCACACGTGTCTCTCCTCACCCTCCACGTCTCTCCTCACCCTCCACACGTGTCTCTCCTCACCCTTCACATGTGTCTCTCCTCACCCTCCACACGTGTCTCCTCACCCTCCGCCTCACCCTCCACATGTGTCTCCTCCTCACCCTCCACATGTGCCTCCTCCTCACCCTCCACATGTGTCTCCTCCTCACCCTCCACAGGTGTCTCCTCCTCACGCTCCACATGTGTCTCTCCTCACCCTCCACAAGTGTCTCTCCTCACCCTCCACACGTGTCTCTCCTCACCCTACACGTGTCTCTCCTCACCCTCCACGTCTCTCCTCACCCTTCACGTGTCTCTCCTCACCCTCCACGTGTCTCTCCTCACCCTCCACGTGTCTCTCCTCACCCTCCATGTCTCTCCTCACCCTCCATGTCTCTCCTCACCCTCCATGTGTCTCTCCTCACCCTCCACGTGTCTCTCCTCACCCACCACACGTCTCTCCTCACCCTCCACACGTGTCTCTCCTCACCCTCCACACGTGTCTCTCCTCACCCTCCACACGTGTCTCTCCTCACCCTCCACACGTGTCTCTCCTCACCCTCCACACGTGTCTCCTCACCCTCCGCCTCACCCTCCACATGTGTCTCCTCCTCACCCTCCACATTTGTCTCCTCCTCACCCTCCACATGTGTCTCCTCCTCACCCTCTACAGGTGTCTCCTCCTCACGCTCCACATGTGTCTCTCCTCACCCTCCACACATGTCTCTCCTCACCCTCCACACGTGTCTCTCCTCACCCTACATGTGTCTCTCCTCACGCTCCACGTGTCTCCCCCCACCCTCCACGTGTCTGTCCTCACCCTCCACGTGTCTCTGCTGCATGCCTCACACTGCTGCACGCCATACACTGCTGCACGCCTCACACTGCTGCACGCCTCACACTGCTGCACGCCTCACACTGCTACACGCCTCACACTGCTGCACGCCTCACACTGCTGCACGCCACACACTGCTGCATGCCGCTGCACGCCACACACTGCTGCACACCTCACACTGCTGCACGCCACACACTGCCACACACTGCTGCACGCTGCACACTGCTGCACGCCGCACACTGCTGCACGCCACACACTGCTGCATGCCACACACTGCTGCACGCCACACACTGCTACACGAAACATTGCTGCACGCCACACACTGCTGCACGGCACACACTGATGCAACCGGCACACTGCTGCACACCACACACTGCTGCACACTGCTGCATTACTCACTGCTGCATGCTGCACGCAGCACACTGCTGCACGCAGCACACTGCTGCATGCCGCACACTGCTGCACGCCACTGCACGCCACAGTGCTGCATGCCTCACACTGCTACACAAAACACTGCTGCACGCCGCACACTGCTGCACGCAGCACACTGCTGCACGCTGCACACTGCTGCACGCCGCTGCATGTCACAGTGCTGCATGCCTCACACTGCTACACGAAACACTGCTGCATGCCGCACAATGCTGCCCGCCGCACACTGCTGCATGCCGCACACTGCTGCACGCCGCACACTGCTGCACGCCTCACACTGCTGCATGCCGCACACTGCTGCATGCCGCACACTGCTGCACTCCACACACTGCTTTTATGCGAGTTTATGCTACTGACATTGTAAATGACAATGCCTTTTATTTGTTTTAAAACCAAAACATAAATAAAAGGCATTGTAATTTTACAATGCCAATAGCTCAAACTCTTATAAATGCGAGACCTATTGCATTGCAAATGCTTGTTTACTCTGCAAACATAAAAACACTGGCAGATCACATACTGCAAATTAACATTACTTAACATGATCAGAATCAGGCTAATGGATTTTCTAAAGGTTATTATTATTTACCACAAATCACAGGGTTAGAGGATAAAGAGATCAGAAGATCTTAATATGATATTCAGAGCTGCCGCCACTCAGAGCATTATTATGCCTGGCAAAGCAGTGTTCATCTCTCTGATACCAGGAAGGTAAACAAAATGAAGGCGGGCATGCACGTGCTTGGTGGGAATGAGCTAACAGCACGACCCACACTGACAATGAACTTGTATGTTCGTCTACCTAAAAGCATGCACGCACTTAGGTCACTCTTTAGCCCTCTGTATAATTTCTATTGTCAGATTCTTTTCGGTTAGAAGTTATTCTCCACACAACTGTTACCGGAGTCATAATAAACATCACAAGGGCTCTTTAAACCAGAAGGCCTCTTCTCCTACACTGTCTGCTCTGAATATTGCACACAATTAAGCCCAGATGCATTAGGGTTCAACAGCTAAATTAGTATTTAAAAATGTGCCATAATCCAATGAAACACACAAAAACAAATCTAAACATGGGGAAGTTAACTCCTGCTGTATTGTTATGTTATTTTCTTGTGCAGAGTTTACTGAGTTTTTACACTGAGGTCTGGAGAGGAGTTCGATGGCGGGTAGCAGCAGGCCTCTGCAGCCCCTTCCTTGCAGGCCTAAAACGCGACTCTCACCTCACATATAGACGCCAAACTTAATTTTATTCACCAATTCAAATTATGTTACCTTTTTTTACACTGCAGCATATCCGAGTCCAACTGTTCGATTAGCTCCAAGTGCTGCCTTGCAGAGTTGCGGACTGACTTGCAGCGGGGGCCAGGCAGCACGGGCCAGAACATGCGAAGATGAGAGAGGTGACGATGAGGTGGAGGTCAGATTGGAAGGAGGAATATATTAATGATACCTCCTCTGGCTACCTCCTCTGGCTCTCTTGTTTGGGACTGCACCGCACCTCTTCACTTCCTTCATTGTGCAGAGTCATAGTGACCACACCGTCATCCGCTCCACTCAACACACATGCACAGACGTCACCCAAGGATTACACTGACACATTCGTTATGGGTGAAGAACTGCTGCAGGTTTATTTCATACAACATAAGTATGACGATAGAGTGGGTTATCTTACGGGCGATCCAGGGCAAGCAGCCCCTCGCTGCTCCGCCCGCCTTACGAGCCAGCACGCATGGTGGGTCGATGCCCGGCAGCGTGGCACATACTTTTCAGATCCACTTTTCAGATCCTCCTTTGGATCACGTGATCTGTCTAATACTCCCGCCCCCTTTTTACGGGTGGCAGAGCGTGTTATGGCACACCCCCGGTTGGTCAGGCCCCCCAACCACCCGAAGGACTAACGGGGCGCCGTCGCGGTCTTCCCAGAACCTCCTTCGGCTCCTGGACCTTGGCTCGGGCACCCTTACTGTGCTGGACAGGGGTACCCTTACTGTACCGACTGTCGCAGAGGTACCCTTACTGTACCGTTCTGCCTCCAGATCGCCCTGTAACTCTGCCTGCAACACAAGAAAAAGCATTATAACATTCGAGTAGTGACCTGCCTACGCCGCGCACTGTACCGTTCTGCCTCCAGATCGCCCTGTAACTCCGCCACAGCTCTGGGGAGGCTTCCGTCGCTGCCAGAGCCCCCCCCTTCCTCCCTTCGCTGTTATAGGTGTGAGCTAGCTTTTACTGGGCTAAATTATGGGTCCTGTTCTGTAACCCGTACATGACCGCATTAATTTGCAACATTACTCAGGAGCCCAGGGCAGACTGACAAAGGATGTCTTTTGGCCCTACTGCCGTTCGGCTTAGACGTGAATGGTGTTCCTAACTTTCTTAGCGATGCGACTGCAGATCTTCCTGACGTAATTATGGGAAGATCTAGCACCTACATATGGAGCCAGAACTGACCATGGCTGGAATTCTTCAATCCATCGATACCCTTCATATCCTAGCACGATAAAAGGTTTTAATTTCCACTTTGTCTACAAAGGTGATGTATTGATAGCGTCATGGTGCCCGAATTGCTGCTGCTTCGAGGTTTGCATGATTTCTCGGCAGGGCAAAACATTTAACGTAACTGCTATATGGACGCCTTTACATGACTCCGGATAAAGCCAATATGTCTGACTGAGCTGCCGAAGAATACATCTGTCAGCTCGATGACCCAAATTTGTGAACGTTTTCCAACTCCCTGGCTCCAAGGACAGGCTGAGCGGGAAGAGCAACACCTAAATCTGTTTCTCAGGCTGGAAAATATGGCATGGGTAACAAGGGATTGGTGAAATAGGCGCTTATGGACCTGCAATCCTATTATGATTTTTCAATTGGCCAAATTAGGGGCCTTCCTGGCTTAGAAGTGTGTGTTCCCAACAGCTACAGCACAATAAGCAGGGTGAAGGTAACGTGCGAGTTAACCACTTTCCCTACGTATATAAACACAAGCTGACATCACGGGTATCTAATGAGGGGATGGGCCCTTAAAAGCTATGAGCATCAGACAGTACGGGGGCAACAGCCTCTGTCTACGTACTCTCACCCAGCACACGGGAAACATATGCTCACTGTCCCTGGCTGCTTCATGTCACTGTCTCTGAATGGTTACTGCCACAAACCTTAGCTGGTGACAGCATTGTTGGCAAATGATTTGTTGAGACAATCTCACCTTCCTACAGCATGCCAGTCCAAATAAATGAACAATCGATAAAACTGCTAACTCTGCCATGTTTACCTTTTTGGCCATTAACTCCCTACGTTTGCTTCCTTTCACATTGTATTATCCTATTGTTTACTACAAACTGACCCCTATCTTAGCAACATCTCCTCGTTTTAGCCTTTCTACTTGCAAATTAAGTTACATTAAATTGGATGATAGAGTCTTATACTAGTCTCGCTGTTCATCCCAATCTTTTCTTGCTCTCCACTGGGACAGCGTATCCAATTTCCTTGCTTGTTGAATAGAAGCTAGCTTTTAGACTTTATTGCTGCTACAAGGAGTTAATAGGTTTGCCTACAGTCCTTGATATACCGGTGTTGCTGCGCTATAGGTAATTCGTAGCACCTGACATAGTGGTTTGAAAAGAAAAAAAAGAAAGAAACTTCTTAATTTATCAAATTATTTGTTGTGAGCCCCAGTTATGATTTCGTTCACATCTTCATAGTTGGTAGTGTTTCTATCTTGCCAATACCTGGGTCACGTCTGCCTTAAATGATGACAATACATCTGGCTTTTCCGCTAGCTTTGCCCATTTAACCTGTTAAATGTCGTTGGAAAGCCGCACATCTCTGGTCATGCTCATTTCAGAAGGTGTTAAGCCCGTTCCATTACTAGAAAGTTGAAGTGCAAAGTTCAAGAGGTATGGTCGCTCTCTGCTCTCTCAATTATTACCATGTAGATGAGGGCATGCCATTCTGGGGTGTCTGGTTGAAGTAAGCACATGTAATTGACACTCTCATTCTGGGGTGTCTGGTTGAAGTATGCACAGGTAATTGACACTCTCCCACGTGCAGTGCTGTGAAACGTTTGAAGTAGTTCATCAAATTCAGCCAGCCACCCCCCTAGGTGGAGGCTTGCACTCCCAAACTTCTGCTAGTGTAAAACCCGGTCACACCTCCAGTTCAGTAGAATTTAGTAAATCACGACACTGACAACCCCAGGGGCCTGATACTGGGCTGTGTATATGCGGCCCAATATCACCATGAACAATTAGCTTGGAGTGGATGGGTGTTAACCTAGCCTGGCTGAAGTGCAAAACCTTTGACAATCACTCCTGACAAGATGTGCCAACGCAGGTGGAATAAAGAGTTATCAAGCCCACCTTACTTCCTTTCCCAGTTCGACACAGGTCGGGGAAGATGCCCCTTCCAGAAAGGTCATGGCCTTATCCCTGAAGCCTATCCATACAGCATTCTACCGGAAATCTACAGTATTGCTTTGTAAAGCTTTTTCTGGTTCCACTTATTAATTATGGTCGATATGATCTCCCTCAGTTCGAACAAAATCTTAGCTAATCGTACGCCTGCCTAATTCCCAGGGCTGACTGGTTTAATGCTTTACGCCTGGAATTGCCCCAGCAAATGTGGCCTTGCACTGAAACTTAACTGGGTTGTCTCAACTTTCCTTTTAGAGCTAGAAACGCCCCCCGGGTGTACATGGTACCTGTTTCTATATGGTGCCCGCTGATGTAGCCAATTGCACAATGCAGTCTCCACAATATTTCGCAGCACCTCTTTTTGCGTTCTAAATGCCCAGAGTAAATGTAAAATTAAACTTTCCCATCAATGTGCTGGAAACCGGTGGCAAAGAAAGACAGAACCTGGGCATAACCTCCCTGTTTCCTACGGTAAAACCATAATTATCTTGCACCAGTATCAAATGTGCCACCTGCATCCATGCCCTATCATCTGTTGCTATGCAGATGTCATCCAATTCAATGATGTAAGCGACATATCAACCAGTTCTTGCGCCTTTGTGGGAAACAAAATTCCATATGCCGGGATTTCCCCACTAGTACCCATGATGCTGAACCTGGAAGTGTAAGGCACAGATGAGGTCCGACAAACGTCTCAATGACCTTAAAGATGTTGTGTATGACACACAAACCCATGATTTGAAAGAAAACATTACACCAGCTGTTGTCGAATAGGAAGGCAAAGATGAAAGACAGCAGCACCTCTTGACTCAAGCGTGGGACTCGCAATAATAACATCGGTATTCCAAATCCAAACATTTAACCTATATTTGATCACATGTGACTATCTTAATCACCATCAGCCTGGGCCAGCTTCCGTATTAAACTGGCGAGTGGGCCGCAACAGAGTACATTTGAAATGTAAAACCATGCATTTTCAAACATGAAGCCAGGAATCGAAGGAAAGCTTGGGGACAATAGTGTGAATAGTGTTGGTGGGCTCTGGTTCAGGGTTTTCCGGAATGAAACATCCGTCAAGTTAAGAGAGACCAGCGTGTGGGCTGCAAAAAGAAATACATTACAGGGACCAATATGAGCATGATGTGTGGACACCAAGGCCTATATATCTTACATCAGACTCTGAAAACCATGCTGTTTTGGCAAGCCGTTATGTGCGATGAAAGTGGGGGTAAAAGTACCAGTGTACTGGTGCACCACCATGCAACGCTTGCCTGTATCACAAGAAAACCTTCCCCAACTTGGACATACACACAACCGCTTCAAGTGTCCTGCAATATCAGCTCTTCCGAATTTGGCTAACGAAAACTACCATTGGCCAAAGGCTAAAACTAGCAAAAACTAGACCCATTGTGCTTCCCATTGCTTTTCATGCCTAAATTGCAGCAGCAGAGGTTGGAAATCGGCCGCCAGGCACTGTATAATTATGCGCGAGCCCCACCACCTTTTCTGAATATTCACGGTCGCCCCGCAAGGATGAATTGCACAGGAGATGCACATTGGAAATGCTCTGGGACGAAGGAACGGTGTCTGCCTGCAGCCCTAGCTAGCCATATGTTTCTCAAAACGCTTACCATAAACCGTAATGAGTACAGACTCATCAGAGATCACCCTGGCCCCCCAAACCTTCACAGGGAACTGGAGAGAAATTAACTCATTTGCGCAGGGCAAAAATTACCAAAAGTTAATACTGACCAAGTTGAACTTTGCATCTCACACAAAAATTTGCCGAGCCAATCAATCATATGCATGTGAATCAGTGTATAGGAAATGTTACCTGAACCAAAGGACTCAAAGTGAAGGAGACTCATGTCCTCCCTACTGGCAGGCATTATAGTTTAAGGTTGCTTGGTGTGGAGAAGCACAAGCTCAGTCGCTTTCTAGCCAAAATAACCCTCTTTGTAACATTAATCAATGTTCTAACAATGTATGTTTTGCAGGTGTATGCAGCTCTAGGATGAGCGTCTGTAGCTCAATGTTGACTCTTAGGCTTTAAGATAAACATTGCAAGTAACAAAAGGATGCCTCTTTTGAACACAGTAACCTGCTGACCTATTTACATCATACACACTCTGCAATCTACTTGGCACACGTTCTTTGCAGCGGGCATATTAACCCTCTGCACTAACTACACCGCACAATCGCTGCGATAGCTCCGTAGCGAACCTCACCAGTAGGTATGTCCTGATACTAGCCATTACACATGAGTAGTCCCTTTATACAATCAAATGAGTTTACACTCAGAAAGAGTTGTTCTATGTAGTGTGACAACACAGAATCTCAATCTAATACATATAGGCTGCTATATAGTTTGCACTATTGTTATCAGGCTGTCGCATAACATAATTACAAGTTAATTTATTTTTTTTAATTTTTTTTTTTGACACAAATATAGACAATTGCTAGCCCAGCAGTCTATTGCGTGGCACAGGGACCCAATCGGGGCAGAATCTGTTTCGTGGGCACGGGGAGATAGGGTGCTTTTCCCGGAGACAAAAGATGGCGGGACGTGGCGAAAGCAAGCACCATCGGCGCTTAACGGCTGAAATTGTTGCACACCCATATAGCGCGAACTCGACCCGAAGGCAGCGGAGCGCTTCACACGAGCACCGCATCCACACTACACCAGCAGGCACGCAGAGACCACGCGACTCGCCCCAGAATCAAGGGAAGCGGAAGCGACCCCGAGACTCGAACTCCGGTACTCAGCCCCAAAGTCGGCAGGCCAGCCGAAGCGCCACATCCGCTCCCCGATTCATCCACGGGTCCGATCGCCACACACTACGCACGACTCTGCCGAACCGCCCCGGCGCGCACCAAATGCCCAAACGTCAGTAACCCATAGGAAACGCGATCCCCCAACAGCAACAGCGTGGTAAGCGGGCAACAACTCGGCTGCAATCAAGCGACGACCTCTGCCCCCCCAGTGAAAACGAATTTTCCCTGGTGGACATCCCAGTGCATGGGTCAAAGGGCAGGGTGCTAGCGTGCTCACATGAAAAACGCAATGGAACCCCTTGGGGCCCATGGACCCGTCAGCCAAAAAGAAAACATGCGCCCAAGGGCAAGACACAGCCAATCAAACCAATGTGCCAAGTTTGAAACAGCGACCCCCCCCTGGGAATGCTCACCTCTGCCGCTCATTCCTAGATAAGGCACATGCACACGTCTCCATCTACATCAGCAATGCGTCAGTCCAACAAAGCCTCCCCAGCGAGAACCTGTTTCCCACCGTCATCCTTGAAGCAAGACTGGGGCACTAAAATCCGTGACAGCACCCAAAAGAAAGCATGCAGAATTATCTTCAGGTTGTCAAAGTGGACCTGCCAACACAGATCAGGCTGAAGTATGGTCTGTAAAAATAGTTCCTAGTTCATAATCTGCTAGGAAAAAATGAGGAAGACTACTCCCGGCTCTCTTAATTACCACGTATGGCGGGAGCTGCAACAGAGACTCATCGCCCACCAGAACTTAAGCAGTAGCGGCTCCTGGTGGGAGTGCTGCCGGATGGTGACGTGGGGAAGGGTAGGGGCTTGGTGGGGGTAGTAAACACCGGAATACGGATGAATGCAGGTAAGTAGACAATGAAATCAATAAAACGAATTTTGTTGCGCACGCTGCATCGCCAAATGCCGCTTCTGAACTTAAGGATTCCCTGATCAAGACAGGGTTGACTCAGCTATGGGCAGCCTCTACCAGCCATTCCGTATTCACAAAATTAGTATGGAAATCAATAAAGCTCCAATCGCTAGGGGAAGTCAAGGCAGGCTTCTCTGGCAGAGCTCATGCCGGATGTCATTGAGCACCTACAGCTTGTTTCAAGTCTTGTCCACTGATTCACTCCTACAACAGCCCGCCTCCTGTCTGTAACCTGTCCCAGTGGGGAGCATTTATGTGGTCCTAATCTATTCAATCTATCTTTAATAGGCAATTTGTATCTCGTATACTACTGCTTCTTATCCACTTTACCTTTCTTCAACCCCTGTCGACTTTTCTTGCTCTTTTTTTTATTATTCGTAATGCTTATTATCCCAGTGCTGATTTGTTATTATTTCTATTATCTATTGCCCTGTGTATCTGATTTGCTCCCTTTTCACCAACTTGTCCACATAAACCTGAGAAAATGTACTTGATGCACAGGTATAAAACGGGAAACAGCCTTTACCACGAAGGCTTTTCTACGCATTACGTTTACAACGGTACACTTACCACGTAAACGTCTTTACAATGCGTATTGCTTCCACGACCGTCTTTACCACGCAAGCAGGACTGGAACGTCTTCTTCCTCATCCCATTCAGTCCTTTTTTAGTGTTAGCGAAAAAGTGAGTAAAAGGCAAAAAAAAGAAAAAAGGGGGCTTGGGGGGGGGTCTCCACCCCACCCCCCAAAAAAAGTGAGAAAAAAAGGGGGCTGAGGGGGCCCCACCCGTCCACAAAAAACAAAAAGTAACGTCGGGTCGGGGAGGAAATCGACATCGTTTTAGGTGAAAGGGAATGACGCTTCAACTTTAAGACGTGAAACATCAACAAGGAAGAACGAGGAGACGACATGAAGAGGTAAGGGGAATATAAATTAAAAAAATATATATATGGATTGAGGGTAACGAGCAGGGGTAATTATAATAAGTATTGGGGGCTGGGGGGTCAGGTAAGGGTACAGGGGAGGGGTATAACCTTTACCAAGAGTATGCCATTACCATGCATAAATTTACAACAAAAATCGTTGTAAAACTATGCGTGGTAAAGGAATAATCGTGGTAAAGGTTATGCGTAGAAAAATCATTCCGTTCTAACGCATGCGTGGTAAAGGCATGCGTTACAACGGAATGCGTAGTGACGACATACATTCGTATAAAACGGGTTTAGAAAAATGCATTTCTCACATTCCCGGCAGTAGTTTCACTATGCACCTTAGCATCCCGCCTTGGCCTGCTGGACTGCCTCGACAGACAAGATGTGTTTCATAGCTTCTGTATCATCCCACACCTAAACAAGCATTTGCAATGCAATAGGTCTCGCATTTGCGAGAGTTTGAGCTATTGGCATTGTAAATGACAATGCCTTTTATTTATGTGTTGGTTTTTAAAACATCAATAAAAGGAATTGTCATTTACAAGGCCAATAGCTTAAACTCTCGCAAATGCGAGACCTAGTGCATTGCAAATGCTTGTTTTTAATATGCTACAGTTATCCATACAAAGATCCTGGAAAAACAGATCAGTTAAATACCCTGGAAGCTTGCGAACCAGAGCGACGAGCTCTGTGAAAACTGAATGCCAACAATTACCTCTCAGCCAGCGAGGAGAGGGCTTGGAGCAGCCTTTACCCAAACTACTTTAACCTCAGAGGGGCAGGAAATGCACGAGTTCACTCAGCAGACGAAAAGCAGAGCAAAGAAATGTACAGGAGCAAGAAATAAAATCTAGAGTCCGTGAAACTGAAAACGAATAAGCGATAGACCACGAATTATTTCTACCTGCTGAAAGGTGCAGAGGCGTGCACACACTTCAACTATGCTTGAGGGCTCCCCCATATATCCAGTGTCTAGTGATCACGGTGGGTTATTAGTGATGGAGTATGTGAGGCGTTAAGGTGGTGCGACACACAACTCAAAACATAAATAACACTATTTACAACACCACGCCCATATCTATTATACCTCAGACTGCCACAAACACAACTACAACAGGGCAGCTGGTTTTAACCCAATGAGCACTGAGCAGATCTACCAACTTAGAAGATGTGAAAGCAAATCAATGAGGCCTTCTACACTCACCTCTCACATGCCATAATATGTATCTATGGTACAATCAATAAAACAGAACCACCAAGCAGAAAGGCGTCTCACAGCACAAAACCATACCCACAAAGCTACAGGCGGAACCAGGCTCCAGTCTGCGATCAAACCTAAGGAGTATTTGGAGAGTCATCCCCAAGCAGACGAAAGCACTAGGAAGCCATGCTAGAGGAAAAACCGCATCTGGATGCGGCAAAAAAGCAAGCAAGAACAAAATGCTATTTTAAGTAACAGATGAATAAAAACGAGCGTACCATATGTTGGTAGCTGGTCTTGGGCCAGCCCTGCATGCACATTTTTCAAATGTCAATAGTACAATATAATCTAGGACTTTTTACTTTTGAAAAAGTAAACTTTTCGTGGGATTACTCTACAGAATAATTGTGTCTACATGCGTACACTCGGGTTCAAAGGAAAAAACATCGACTGAACATTAAGGTTATCGAATCCAAGAAATAGTGGTGCTATTGACACACAATATTTTGAGCAAACCGTGGGTTGTACTCGCAAGGGCTGTGCTTTGTACACAGCTTACTGACAATGCCTCAATCAGTTCTACATCCATATGGTCAAGCCCCTGCACATATTACTAATCACCCCCATGAGCACACAGTGTGCACCAGATAAATAGTCTAGGATCCCTAAAACAAGTGTTGTGTAATGTAATTTCGAAAGAGCCCCTCCAACCCGAGATACCTTTATTTTAGCAGCATCGTCCCCTACAAGGTAGAATGGTGGCCTTTCAGTGCCTTGAATAACTAGGTGCTTATGCAGAGTTCAAATCCTACATACGTCGTGGTATAATGTATACAGCCTGCAGTACAACTGGCAATCTAGATTTTGATTGAACAACCAACTGTTCACTAATCTGCTGAGCAATAAATAAAGTTACTCGAGTGAAACTCGATACAGAACGGCTCTAAAAATACCTTAGCAATGACACCTGGACTATCCTTTCATATGCTGTCCAGCTCCCTTCCCCAAGACCTCAATAACATTACAAAGGCACTTTAAATGCAATTAAGTGCAGGCACTGGACCCACCACAGTGTTTTCTGGCAATGAACATGTTTCCCTTTTAAATGCGGGATTAACCCGAGGCAAGAGCAAAACTGTCGGTCAGAAAAAAGTCACCACAGTCACGGCGCCCACTCAAAGCACTTTAAATCCTCTTTTTATGAGGTTTTGGAAACACCGAATCACAGCTGTGACAAAGCACAGAAGTATAGCACTTATATAGATACAAAAAAGCAACAGTTTTAGCTTTGGAAACTCAAGCTTTCGTCTACAATTCATTCAGTGAATGTTCTAGATTACTTTTAGAACGATCAGTTGGTTGTGCATTCGAAAAAAAAAAGCTTCAGTTATGTATGTCTCACATTTTTTACAAATTTTCAAAACCACGATGGTACTCGGTAAATTAGAAAGGCTATCAAGTAATTATATGACCTTCGATCAATACGATGCCTAATGGGGGGGGGGAGGGGTGGGGGGTGGAGGGGCAGAATTTGTATTCACCCGCTTGCTAACCTCGTTTCTACAGCTGTAACAATATTGCGAGCAGTACCGGGCATCTGTGGCTGACGGGGCCAGTCTCTGCGGTGAACCGGAGTCTGTCTAAGAAAGAGTCTCTCTGACCGACAGGAGGTGAGACATGAAAGGGAAGACAGGTCAGGGTGAGAGGAAGAGCGAACGCGTGGACAGAGAAGGGAGGAGAGAAGGAAAGAGGTACGGGAGGAAGAGGTAAACTTAATGCATTCAAAAGAGAGGAGGGGACATGGCGCAGGGAGAGGTGACAAGGAGATAAAACATGAAAAGAGATGGCAGGCAGGTGAGAGAGAAGAAAGAGGACAATGGGGGAAGGGACAATGCAAAGTAACATAGGGAAGAAAAGAGAAGTAGTAACGGGAAAGAGGGTTTGATAGAGAGCGAGTGAGACAGGAGAGAGACAGCAGAGAGATAACAGGAGAGGAGAAGTGAAGCGAACAAGGTCTGTCAGCAACATTTAAACAAGCTTTGGCACCGCGGCCGCGAAACTGCCGCGAAAGTGAAAGTGATTGTCGTATCTACGCACTTACAATGACGACAGACACGGAGGGTTCTCTATTCATGTGCTTTATTGCGTTCCTTACACCAGCATGTCTTTCCCTCAACTGCCGACCTGACCTTCCCACTCCGCCTCTTCCTGTCCTCCCAGTCCTCCCCTATCTCCGCCCATACTGCTCCGCCCACACAGCCACTAGACCCCTCATCTCTACATCTCCCCCTTTGTTAGCAACGAACGGGGTCACCAAGAGTTACATCTCCTCAATCAGCCGCTTGGGCTGGCGGATAGTTTGTCGTGGCCGGAGTGTGCGGCCTTCAGGCACTGTATCCGATTCGGTTCCGGGTGTCTGCCCCACAGGACTGTCGCCCTTGCTCTGTGTCTCAGGTTGCAGAGTTTTCGACGGTGCAGGTTGCGACTCTAGAGTCTCTTGCAGAGCCGGGCTGCACTTCTGAAAGTGAGACACATTCCGGGTTACACGCCTGGTGTCTGACTCTGCTGTCAGCATGGTGCCTTTCTGACGAGTGACCGTCAGAGGTTCCGCTCTGAACCTGCTGTCTGTCTTCTTGGATTGTTCTTGCTTGACAATCACGCAGTCCCCTTCGTGGAACGAGAGAGAGCGAGCCCGCCGTCTGCCATCTGCGTACGCTTTCATGCTTTCTTTGCGAGCTTTGTCGGTGGCTTCAACCTCCCGATGAATACGGTTGGGAGAAATGGGTCGCAGCGCTCCCTCCCAAGTGGGTATCCGGGTCCTGACCGGGCGCCCCAACATAAGTGTAGCAGGGCATTTGCCTGTGGTGGCATGCGGCGTCGTCCGGTAGGCTCGGAGTACATCATTGAGGGCTGCCTGCGGGTCTCTTTTGTCCAGAGCGGCCTGTTGGAATGTCCTTTTTAAAGTGGCCATGAATCTCTCCGCTGTGCCGTTGGCCTGCGGCCATAGTGGTGTGACCCGTCGGTGTCGCACATTCATGAGCGTCAGGAAATCACTGAATTCCCGGCCATTGAACGGAGGCCCATTGTCTGTTTTCACCTCCGCGGGTAGGCCCCAGGCTGCAAAGACTTCATCCAGGACAGTGAGCGTGGCAGCTGCGTTGGTGGATGGGACGAACCGGGCGATGGGGAACCTTGAGTACTCATCTATTATAACTAGCACATACTTGCCCGATGACATGGGGCCGTAGAAGTCCATGGCCAGTTCTTGCCATACCCCTGGTGGTAGGGGCGTCATCCGGAGTGGAGCGGGAGGGTCTCCTTGCCTTACCACTTGGCACTGCAGACAGTCTTTTAGGGTGTGCTCTACCATTTTGTCTAGGAAGGGGAACCAGACACGTTCACGAAGCGCTCTTTTCGTCGTGACTACTCCTCGATGACTTTCGTGTGCCAGGTTGACGACTCCCTGTCTCAGTTGTTGGGGTATTACAATTCGAATGTCTCGCAGCAGTAGGCCATCAGGTGTGACGGATAGTTCTTCGCACACGTTCCGGAATGCTTGCCACTCCTGACGCCTTGTGACATCACCCTCTTCGTCCTCCGACTCTTCGTGCCGCCACCTGTTCGTTCGGACCCTTCGGATCACCTGCTGCAGCATGGTGTCTTGCTGGGTGGCGTCCAGGATGGCCTCTAGGGGGACCGCCGGTGGCCGCGCTTGGTCCACCACAAAATGGACATACTCGTCTGCCATGGACGGTGTGTGTCGCTGTGAGTCTTCCGGGTGGCGCGACATATAGTCAGCCGGGTTGGCAGCCTTCCCTGGCTTGTGCACGATTGTGAATGTGTATTCTTGCAGACGGAGTCCCCACCTCTCGATGCGGGGTGGCATCTTGGACCGGGGGTTGCCATAGATGGTGACGAGGGCTTGGTGGTCTGTTACCATGGTGAAATGCTTCCCGTAGATGAACACGTGGAAATGCTCACACGCCCACACCACCGCAAGGCTCTCCTTTTCCGGTTTGGAGTAGGCTTTCTCCGTGTCGGAAAGGCTCCGGCTGGCGTGCGCCACAATGTGGCGGTGGTCCGTGTCCTTGTCATATTGGGCCAGGATGGCTCCTAGCCCGACGGGGCTTGCGTCCACTGTTATTTCTGTCTTGCGATCTGGGCTGAAATAGGCCAGGCTTTCCACCGAGCCCACCGCTCTCTTTATGTCCTGGAAAGTCTGCTCGCATTCGGGAGTCCACTCAAAGGCCTGTCCTTGTTTGGTGAGCGTGCGAAGTGGGTGACTTATTGTGGCATAGTCCTTGATATACCTTGAACAGTAACTCGCCATGCCAAGGAAAGATCGCACATCACTGACGTCAAGTGGACTCTTGGTGTTGTTCAGAGTACTCACTTTGGCAGGGTCTGGTTGCATTCCGGCTCCTGAAAAGATGTGGCCAAAGAATTTCAGTTGCGACTGATGGAACTCGCATTTCTCCTTATTGAGCGTGAGGTTAGCCTCCAGGAGAGCATGGCAAACCCTATCTAGGGCCGTGTCGTGGGCCTGGAGCGTCGCCCCGTAGACTAGAATGTCATCGCTGTAGTTCAGCGTATTTGGGATGTGATGTATCGTTTGCCGGATAGCTTCTTGGAATATTTCAGCGGCTGATGAAATGCCAAAATTCAGTCTCTTGTATCTGAACAACCCTAGGTGCGTTGCAAATGTTGTGATATAGCGGGAGCTCTCGTGTAGTTCCAGCTGATGATAGCCTTTGTTTAGGTCCAATTTAGAGAACACCCTCGCCCCATTGAGGGCGGCAATCATGTCGCTTAAGTGAGGTCCGGGATGACGCTCTCTCTCAATGGCGGTGTTGGGCATTCTCATGTCCACACAGAGCCGCACTTTCCCGGGTGTGCCTTTCTTTGGTACGATCACGACGGGAGATACCCACGGTGTGGCGCCCTCCGTCCGTTCGATGATGTCGGCGTCCAGCAGGTCTTGTAGCTCATCCTCCACCGCTTGCTGGAGGTGGAACGGAACTTTCCGCGGGTGTTGGGCAACCGGGCGGACCTGGTCATTTATGTGAAGGCGGATCTGGCCTCTGTTCATTTTCCCGAGTCCAGAAAACAGCTTTGGGAACTTGTGCACGGTGTCATTTTCACCAGTGACGCGGTACAGGATTTCCACCAGTTTCAACCGTTCAGCGGTTGGCAGACTGAGGAGACAGTCAGCTTCCGGTCCCTCGATGACGTGAATCACGGCCGGAATAGATGTTGTTCGATGCCTTAGTGTCGTTGAAAACTTCCCCAAGCATGGGAGCGGCTTCCTGGACATCCAGGTGTAAACACGCACATGTGCGGTTTCGAGCCGAGGCCGAGGGTTCATTTTCTGGTATTCGGTCACTGGGATGTAGTTGAGGGATGCCCCGCTGTCCATCACGAACTTTGTGGGATGCGTGCCAACGCAAATGTCCAACCGAGGGTATTTTTTGAGCTGATCGGGATCAGCAATCATGTTTGCATATTCTACAGAGTATTCGTGTTCACTCGAAGGTGATTCGGAGTCTCTTGATGGTGATCTTCTAGACCATCTTGAAGACCGTGACTCCCTGCTGGACTGGGAGGATTTGGAGGAGGACTTCCGGCGGTCACGTACCGCTCGCGCGTGGTGGCGGCGTGTCTCACCTCTTGGTGACCTCGTGGAGGCTTTTTCTTTCTCCCGGCGGTAGTCACCGCACATGGTCTCAAAGTGATTGTTGCGACCACACTTGTGGCACTTCTGTCCCAGGGCCGGGCACGCTCCGATGTGTGGGAAGTCGTACCCGCATCGGTAACATCTTCTCAATGGCGCCTTCTTCCCATGATCCTGGCGCCTGCTTCTCTTCCCCGAATCAGGCCGTCGATGACCGGGGCGACGGTGGTGTCTCGATGGCGGCCGAGCTTGTCGTTCCCGCTCTCTCGACCACCGGCGAGGGCGGTCGGTGCGTACTTGACAGACTACCTCCTTGCGGTCCACGCGTCCTGCCTCCATTGTCTTGGCTTGCTCTTCAGTCTGGTCATGGAGCCTGGTGATCTCTTCTATTTCATCCAGCGTGTGACTCTTTTTTAGTAACTTCCTGCGAAGCGTCTCCGACTGGCAGCCGTCGATCACCCGTAGGCGAATGGCGTCGTCCGTCGAGAACTCGTCGAACTCACAGTGGCGCGCCAGGCGCCGCAACCTTGTGATGTATGAGCCCATGACTTCATCTTTTTCTTGTCGCGCTCTTTGGAATACGTATCGTTCATAATCTACATTCTTCTTGTGCACGAACTTCCGATCCAGGGCTGCGCGCACGTTCGCATATGTTCCCGCGTCCGCGGCGGGGAGTTCCTTTATCATCTTGCTGACATCCTTGCCCACGAGGTTTCGAAGTGCGATCAGTTGATCCTCGTCCCCTGTCACCTTCGAGCCCTTAATGTAGTCCTCAAAGTCTTCAATCCACTCTTCCCAGCGCGGGCCCATGCTGCTCCCAACCACGAGCGCTAGGGGTTCTGGGGGGCGCAGGTGCGACAGCCCCATGATGATTGGCTTCGCATCTTGGCGCGCTGGAGAATGGGCCGGGGACCCATGATTCGACATCGCGGTGTGCGTGTGATGCGCGCAGCGGCAGCGCAGAGCAGGCCCAGGGGATCCCTCGTGGAGTCTTGCGCTGTATTTAGGTAGGTCCCCACGGTCTTATTATTATTTTTTTTTTTTTGTATTTGCCTGTGCTTGATGAAATTTCAATGTTGCCTGACTTCAAAATGGCCGCCCGGGCCTATTTGCATGGGGCGTCTGGGAGTCTGCCTGACTTTAAGATGGCCGCCGGCTGGGGAGCGTGTGTAGACGTCCCACGTGGAGCCAGGCTTTCGAGTCATTCACTCCGGGGGAAGCGCGCTGCTTGGACGGCTCCTCTCGTGGTCAGTTTCATTTATTATTATTCTTTTCCACTCACGGCTTCACAGGCGGGCGGGCGGGGTCCTCACATTCACTGCTCCGATCCGGCCTGGGAGACACGCGCGTCGGCGCTTTCACTTTTTCCTTGCCTGTCACGGCGGCGGTCCTCTCTTCCACAGGGCACTCGCTCCTTTAGCCGCAGGCTCTTCACACGCTGTCACGTGTGGCGGCGCTTTCGCTGGTTCCTTGCTACCAGCCCCTCGCCAGCTTACTCGGCTTGCTGGTGTTTCGGGAGAGCATCCAGCTCCATCCCACCCTCGTCGCCAGCTGTCGTATCTACGCACTTACAATGACGACAGACACGGAGGGTTCTCTATTCATGTGCTTTATTGCGTTCCTTACACCAGCATGTCTTTCCCTCAACTGCCGACCTGACCTTCCCACTCCGCCTCTTCCTGTCCTCCCAGTCCTCCCCTATCTCCGCCCATACTGCTCCGCCCACACAGCCACTAGACCCCTCATCTCTACATCGATCGCAATCGCGATTACGATCGCGTGCAACGGAGGGCGCGCGTGCACGTTCACGTGCACAGTAGCTTTAGGCCACGGCAGCACTTTGAACAAGCGTGCTCTGAAGCTGACGAAGAGGGAGTGGGAGGGGGGAGTGGGAGGGGGGAGTGGAAGGGGGGAGTGGAAGGGGGGAGTGGAGGCGGGCACGCAGGCTGCCAAATGGTTATATTTTTTTTTGTTTAAACGGAAGCAAAAACGAAAATGCATTTGATTAGCAATAACAGATTTGGAAGGAGGTGCCCTGACGGAGCGTGTGTGTTAACAGTGCTATATTAGCAAGAATCGATCTCGAAGGAGGTGCAGGGACGGAGCGTGTGTGGAGCAAACCAAGAGGACAATTAACAACTAAAGACTGCTCTCATTTATAATAAAAAAATACAACTCTGCTTTAAATTGTCCGAGTGCGTTCGGGTGATTAGCAAGGACAGATCTGGAAGGAGGTGCACGGGGTATGTTTGGCAGGGCTTGGAGAAGGGTTTCCATCACGGCGAAAGTGAAAGCAAACGAGTGGTTTCAGGACTCCAAATGGTGCGCGCGCCCGGACGGGTCACATGCACTGTAGTTGGAGGCCTACAAAGCCACTGTTTGCACTTCCAAAACGCGCTTACTATAAGTCTCGCCAGAGCAGCGCTAAAGCGCTGGCTCAGGCGAGACCTAAAAATGCAATCGTTGAAATACTGACAGGTCAGCGACTCCCTCGTTATCAATGTTACAGCAACTAAAACGGGTAGTCTAGCGCTCAATTCACTGTTGAAAATCTACGTCCATTAAAGTATGTGTTCTTGCGTTCCTTGTACATTTGAAAGTAGCCATCTATGTTACTTAGCCGCCATCTGCTGGTCAAAAATTAGACTGCCTTATTATGTGACGATTCTAGCGGACCTCTGTTTTTTCGTCTCAGAACATCATTATAAATCACTATTGAAATAATTGTGCATTTCCTACCCTCCCTGCAGGCCTGGTGCAGTTTACAAACCTAAGAGTAAACTTCACACAGCTGACGCGGCTCCCTACGCGAAAATACCATACCCCCAGCGCGTTCTACGCAGTGTCAGAGATGCAGGTTCAGGGCAGCTGCCTCTGCCACGGGCACGCGGATCGCTGCGTGCCTGGCGGTGCGTCACACGTCAACGTACAGGTGAGATTGACAGGCGAAATTAATGATTGAATGATTGTTGAGTCATTCAGTGCGACAGGTACACAAATTAGGGCCTCCCAGCACAGGAGTTTCGGGTAAGGTGCTGAGAGACAGAGGATTGGATTGGAAAACGAATGTTTTTTGCAGTTTTTTAAAAGTTAGTTCTGAGGAAGCCTAATGCAATAGTTGAGGGAGGGTATTCCACTCTTTCGCTGCCACATGGGGGGTGCAGTGTCCACTAGTTAGGATTACTTGAACTGAGGGGTAGTCAGTAATCAGGGGTCAGAGGACATAAGTGGTCTTGTAGCAGTGCAGGGAAACGTGGGGGCCATGAAGGTATTTTGGGCCCCTATTGGTTATGGCATGAAAGGTGCTTTAAAGTGATTCTTTTATCGATGGATAACAGATGAAGGTCTCTGAGCTTTAAAGCAATAGATTGGTATTTAAATACATTCAAAATGAATCTAGCTGCAGCATTCTGCATGATCTACAGTCGCTGAGTTAGTTACTTAGAGAGTCCCATGAATAAGGAGCTCCCATAGTCCAGTGTGGAAGTAATCAAGGCAGGAACCAAAGTAGAGGATGTCAAAATGTCAAGTATTTTCCTTAGGGCCTTGAGCAAGGGGAACCATGTGGAGACGACATGTGGTATCTGAGATCTGAGTGACAAGTCATGATCAGAGTGACGCACAGATTTCTCTTTGTTCTAGCTAAGGTAGAGGCATTGCCTTACTTCTTCGGCCACCATGCTGAAGACCAGATGGTATGAAGTGAGCCGAATAAAGGTATTTCGTCTCATCTCCATTTAGCTTGAGACAGTTTTGTTGCATCCAAGATACAACCCCCCATGTGGATGTCTTGAGGCAATTTTACAATCTATTCTCTGGAGGGAGTCAGCTGGGAGTAATCAGTACATCATACTGTGTGAGGACAAAATATTCAAGGAGCTTTGCAATGTATTAATGGGAACATTGAACAGGGTGGGGCTCAAAGAGGAGCCCTGAGTATCCTTTAGCAGTCTGGCAAAAGATGCAACGGTTTTAAGAGTAACTATATGGTTACAATCGGAGAGAAAGGATGATATTTATATAAGGGCAGCGCCTTCAGTTTCAATCTGATGCAGATGTTTCAGCAGAAGTTGAGGAGAGACCCTGCCAGTCACTGTGGAGATGCCCAAGAGGACCTATGTCGCTGAGCCGTCATGGTCTAATTTTGCACAAAGTGTTTCGAGGCTGCTAAGAGAGTTGATTCAGTGCTGGTTATAGAACGAAAATTCAACTGGTAGTGCAATATTATGGTGGCAAGAGGTAAGAGGGAGAAGGGCCTAAAGTTTGACAATTCAGAGGGGTGTGAACCTGGTTTCTTAAGCAGCTTTATATATAATGTTGGAGTTAGGATCCGAAGTAACCTCCCGTTTGAGTTCCAGACTTCTACATGTTGTTTGGCGTCTTTAAGTATGTCTAAGTACAAGGGGGGAGGGACCTGGGGAGGGGTGGGTTTAGTGCGGTGGGTTTTGCTAGGTTTGAGTGGAGCAGTGGAGTACACCGCTGATAATATCCAAACGTTAAAAGCTGAAGCACCTTCAGTTTGGTTATCAGACAATAAGGGGCCCAATGAAGCTAGGGCTGGGATGAGATTAGCTACAGAGATCTTGGATTTGGCTACAAATAGCTTATCCTGACCGGTTTTTGTAGAGATGTAGGGGCAGATTTACAAGCCCCTTGAGTCACTTTTGCGCTGTCGGCGACGTAAAAGTTGCGGCCCATTTACAACGTGACGCATCTAGGGAGATGCGTCACGTTGTAAAGCCCTGCGTGACATTATACCTGCGTCAGGTATAATGTATGCAGGGTGGGCGTTCCCACGTAGGAAAGCCTCGTAAAAGTGACGCAGTGAAATCTACAAGATTTCACTGCGTGACTTTTGGGACGCCACTGTGTCAAAACCTTACACCTGCTTGAAGCAGGCGTAAGGAGTAACGCAGTGTATTGGGAATAGGCTGCAACACGCATTGCTGGAGTTGCGCCATGCTTGCGACACAACTCCAGCAATGCGTGACTTTTCCATCAACAGATGCATCAGAATTTCTGACGCATCTGTCAATCCTTGCGTCATGGTGCGCCGTATTGTAAATATCGCGCATCCATGGTGACGCAAGGGTTTTGCATGGTGGCGCAGGGAAAGTGACGCATCTCTACAGATGCGTCACTTTCTTGTAAATCTGCCCCTGTGTTTTTAAGATGTAAAATCTGATCATGTTCCAACCTAATTTTACGTGCTGTTCGTTTGCATGTTAAAGAGGAGCATCAAATTAAAATGTGAATTTGTTGTGTCTACTATTTAATTAATCTGTCATATGATTTTTATTGCTCATATTTTACAATTTGAGGAACGCATTGACCATTTACAAGGTTATAATCATCTCTGACTAAAACAAGTAGTTTACCAGGCTCGCCTAGACATGACAATCTAGACAAGAAGACTTTACATGTTTCATTGTCCTCCTCATACTTACCTGTGTCCTCTGGTAACTGTTTTTATGTCTCGCCTGGCGTAGGCTGTGCGCATGCGCAGTTTTGCTGGCGAGATTTAATGAGATGTGGTATTTTCTGTAAGGGGCATTAAGCCCCGCCCCTCTTTTCCATTGGCTGGCGTCACCGTTTATGCTAAACGGTGGCCAGCCATTGGAAAAGAGGTGTCAGTGATGTCTTTGCACGGCTTTTCTGAGCCGTCCCAATTGGACGGCCTCGCCTGCTTTGCGTTTGTCGCAAAAGGTTTCTTATCTTTATGGGGCCAAACACATGGCCCTATAAAGACAAGAAACCTTTTGGCAGGCGAGGTCGTCCCCGGCACAAAAAGCCGAGCAAATACGTCTTGGAGTGGGGGCTGCAGCCAGGGGGCAGTGTACGGTAGCTGAGCGCTGGATACCAGCTGCAACCCGCACTCCAGGCGAGCGCTCGCCCCCCTCCCGCCCCTACGCTGAAATTCTGTGCGGGCGGGTGGGCGCAGACACCAGACTGTAACAGCAGCCCAGGCTCGGGTTTCAGAGAGAACAGAGCAGGCTGGGAAAGGCAGTACAAGGGAGCAGGCAGCCAGTGGAGCGTGCTGGGCAACTGAGCGCATGCACAGCAGGCAGGAGGGAAGCCGTGGAGCCCAGCACCCGAATCACGAAACAGGAGGAATCCGGACCAAGTGTCGGCATCGCCCAGCCCCAAGAGGCACCTAGAAACCAAAACAGGAGCACCCAAATTAAGCACCACCCACCGGCAAGACATGCGTAGAAGCCAAGGCAGGCCGGCAAGAAGGTAAGCAGGTCCAGATCTACACCCAGCTCTCGCAGTAGGACAGCAGTCACAACAGGCAACATCCAGCCCAAGGAACACCAAGCACCCAGAGGAGCATAGTGGCCAGAGGTGCCTTGCACCCAGACAGTTACTACCTAGACCAGTCTGAACACTCAGGAGCCAGCATCTGGGGCGGAACTGGACTGTGGCACCGGAGCCATGCCGCCGTAGTACATCATGCCTGTAACCCCGGCAGTGGCATGAGGAAGCCTGGGCCCCGGCACCCAAGGAGTGACTGAACTTGGAGAAGCATGGCAGACATGGAGAGTCGAACCCGCGGTGAAGAGTACGGGCACCCCTCCTGTGGCACGCGGCACAGGCCAGGAGGGTGCCAGTGGAGCAGGCACCTGAGTACGGGCACTGTTCAGACAGTGGCCATGTGCCAGCGGAACAAGAACACAGACAACAGAACTGTGCTGAGGTCAGCGGGGTGTCAGAGAAGCAGTGACCCCGAGAACTGGACTGTGCTGACATCGGGGTGGTGCCCCAGCTAGGCAGGATCGGAGAACGGACCCGCACGGACAGCAGTTCGATATCAGCGGACCATGCACCCCAAGATCGGAGCCCTCTTGCCTCTAACCTGGTGTCAGGATGGCAGAGACCCCCCGAGAGGGGGTGCCCTGTCACCCTTGGCCAGCCAGGATAGGGTGGCGGCACTAGCATTGCACAGGGACCCCGAGAAGGAGCTGCTCTGGGCCCAGCTCTATGACCAACTGGACGCCAACAAGGATAGCCGAGTGGACATTAACGAGCTGCGCGAGGGGCTGGCAGCGATGGGTATGCACGCATTCAGCAACGTAGAGGAGGTGATTGTGGCATCCGTGGAAGCCGGGAAGAGGGCAGGGCAGAAGGTAAGACTGGCACCCAGAGCACAGGGAAAGGAAGGAGGGAGTGGAATCCTTGCCAGGGGGCGAGGAACCGGCAGAAGATGAGACTGTGGCACCCCTGAGGAGGGAAGAGGAAAGGCTGGAAGGTGAAAAGTGCGCCCATGTGACGGGGGAAGGAAAGAGTGGGGGCGTGGGTCAGGGACGGTGTCAGGGGAGCAGATATCCTGAGATGGGAACACTCCGGACAGTGGTAGGGCGTCAGAGGGGCAAGACGGAACACGAGAAGTACACTTGGGAAGAAGAGCAGAAAGGGTGGAAAGTGGAACCTATTAGGAGGGGAAGAGGAAAGGGTGGAAGGTGACAGTCAAAGGAGCCTACAGGAGGGGGAGACATCATACCTATAACAAGTTAGGACTATTGGCTCTGTCAATGGTTGTTAGTTACTTATGATAAATAGGTGGCAACTATGGCTTGTATATTAATATTGAAAAAACTTTCACTTACAGCCCTGGTGTCAGACACTACGACAATGTTGCTGCTCCTGAGTTTCAAAAAGAGAAGGGAAATCCAGAAAGAAAATGACTCTCTACAGGATTTCCCTTCCCCTACAACGCTCACCTGGCATGACGTCATGCCGTAACTTCTCCACTAGTGAGAAGAGAGCAGTGTAAAACGCACACATCGATGTGCCCCTGTCACTGCAGTCCGGAAACAAGCATTAAAAATGCAATGGGTCTCGCCTTTCATTAAGTTAAAGCCATTTGCTTTGCTATACAATACCATTAGCAAAGCAAATGGCTTTAACTTAATCAAAGGCGAGACCTATTGCATTTTCAATGCTTGTTAGAGAACGCTTCTGGGATCACTGGGTAGTATCTCTGCTAGCACACAGTTGCCTCCTGATAACTTTCTTTTGCCTCCTTCCAGGTGTACGGAATTTGTTCTTGCCAACATAACACAGCTGGGCTCAACTGTGAGCGCTGTGCGGATTTCTACAACGATCAGCCTTGGAGGCCAGCTGATGCGCGAAATACCGATGAATGCCGCCGTATGTACAGCTTTTAGACACATTCTTACTGAGAGTCAAACTTTTACTTCAAATTTTACACATATGTATTACTTCTTGAACCTGCCCCTCCTTTCTTGTTCCTCCCTCCCTGCTTTCATCGCGCAATTCTCTCTAATTTCTTCCATGTCTTCCGTCTTGCTATCCTTCCTTCTTACTTCACTCACTTGCTTACTCCCTCTTGCCTCTTTTCCTTCTCCATTCGTTTCTTTTTTCACCCTTCTCTACCTATCTTCCTTCCTTCCATCTTTTCTTTGCTCCCATCATTCCTTGACTTCTTTGACCTCCTTCCTTCTTCCTCTCCTCTCCCTCTCCTTCCTTCCTTCCTTCCTCCCTCCCTTCCTCCCTCTCTCCCTCCCTCCTTCTCTCCCTCCCTCCCTCCCTCCCTTTCTCACACAAGACATATTTTACCTGGAAACATACCAGAGAAGGGGCATTAATATCATTTAAATTCCTTCCCCACAAGTATGGGCCCAAATTGCAGATGACGAGCCATAATGAGGGGAAGATAATTTACAACCATTATTGCCCTTTGAGTTGGCTCAATGAGGGTTTTATGTAATGGTTTATTGTATAGAAAATATATCAGTTACAATAATACACATGTTAAAATAAAACTTTTGAGTAATTTACAGTAGGCAAATTGTACATAAAATAATTAACAATATACATGAGGTGGATTGGGACTCCAATATACAAATTAGACAGAAACACTTAAAATAGCCGATGTTTGTAAAAGAGTGTAAGCAAAATCTAACAATGTCATGGTGTCCAATAAAATGATGGTGCTCAACGGAAGAGCAGGGCTAAGTCTCTTATGACGTGATGTTTGCGTCCGTGGAAGATGCCCACGGGTACTTTTTTTGTAGGCCTTGTAATTTAGGGATATAGTCGCACCACAAAAACAGGCAGCACTGCTGGAGCAGTAGCTATCTCTCAACTGAAAAACAGGAAAAAATAGACCCTTATCCCTCTGCCACCTGTGTGGGCCTGTAAGTTTAGCTACAGCCCTAAAAAAACGCATTCTGATAGACTGGCCTGCTCCTGACATTCCATTCAGGATGCTAACATTTGTCTAAGAACGCAAGCTCTTTTTTTAAGCAGCAGCACAATAAAGATTATTAAAGGAATCAACATTTACTTCAACTGGAATGTGCAATTTTTATTCAGATTTTGGGCCATATTTGACAAAATGTTCCCCCCAATAGCAAAATTGCCAAAAGTGATGCAGTCCAATGCAAAGTGTTGACTTGTTATTTACTGTCCAGGTCAAAACTTGTTGTGACCTGGAAAGTTGCCTAAAAGTAATACAAAATAGTGCTCTGCGCTGCTTTGCACCACGTTGCATCACACGGGCCTCCTATGTGTAGGCCATGGGCATTCCCATTATATTACCCATGGTTTTCGATCCAAATTTACTAACAATGGTAGATAGGCTCTGCTGAAAAAAGCTATTGCTTTTCGAGGAAGGCGCCAAGTAGAATAAATATTTTTTGTTTTCGTAAACTTTTCAAACTCTAAATCTCTGCTACCTTGTACAGCACACATACAATGTTGGAAAAAATGTAAGGTTAATCTAAGTATAGTGTTTTCTACTGGAAGGGTACCCTTCCAGTTCACACCTCTGCTAGAATCACTCACACTATTTTGCACTATGGTGCAAATGTGTATGAGTGGCGCTAGTCAGCATCGACCACCAGCGCTTGGGAAGTGAACAGCAGCAACATATCTTTGTAGACACGGCTCTTCTCCTTCCACACAGTGCAGCAGAGCAGCATTTATAAGTTGTGTGAAATAATAGTAAATGTGTCCCTTCATTGGCATTTCCTGGTCAGATAATCTTTTCGTGTTTAAATAGTTCACACGTAAAATTGGAAAGTGAATGAAACATAGTTTTGTGCTACTGCTCTTGTCACTTTTTGTAACTGCCACGTTTGGGTATATTGACACTATGCTAAAGGGATGAATAGTGTTATGGATTGTCTTGAGATGGCATGTGAATGGTTAAGGCTGTCAATGGATGCGTGAACGAGCAAGCACACTTATATGGCACATATGTACAGCAGGCTGTCCCAATAACGGAATATAAAGACAAGACTGTAAATCACGCTTTTCAAAAACATAATTATGACTATAGTAAACTTCCAATTAGGAATAATGTGAGCCGTTAGAAAACAATTGTATATGTGTGTGTGTGTGTATGTGTACGCACACACGCACACACACATTGTTTTAGTTAGTGTTGCTAAAAACACACACTCACTAAAGACGGAATGCAAATCGAGTAACCAGAGTCCAAGAAGGGTTTGTGTCCTAAGAGTGTGGAGGAATGCGAAAAAATGCACGAGTGTGGTGTTCTATGTAGGCCTGCTCTAAATTTCCGTTCCGCTCACGGAAATTGCGATAATTTGACATTTTCGCGTTCCACGGAGAGCGCGAAAATGTCAAAATTTCCGCATTCCGCAGCTTAGCGATAATTTGGTTCTTGCTCGCGCTGTAAAATAATACATTCTCGCGCGCGCGCGATCGCCGTACCTGAATCCCCGCGTTCGCCGACAAATTTTCCCGATCCGGTCGCGTTCTCCACAAGATGTTGGATTGTTGGTAGCCATTTGCGCTGTCTAGCGACAGTTCGCGCCCGCAGTAATGTCATTGGTCGCTCGATCACGTCTTTCTTCTCGCGATCATGCACCGCGAGAAGAGTGAAAACAAGATGGCCGCGCCCGCAAGCAACCGCATGGGTAAGTTGGCGAGCCGCGACCATGCAGAAAATACCGCGAACGGGCGGGAAAAAAACTTCCGCATCTTCGCGATATTTCCGCGTGTTTGCGGAGATTTGTAACATTTTTGCGATAATTTGCGAGTCACTTTCGCAAATTCCGCCCACCCCTAGTTCTATGTGCCGCTTCGAATTTAAAATGCCCTCACTTCCGAAAGTGTCCTAACACAGTTTATTCGTCGGTCAACGAAGTTGTATTACTAATCTCATTCTACCATCTAGTGGTCTTTTGTGAAACTTCAGCTAAATGTAATACATTGCAAATGTACTCTCAGCGAAGAAGGCAGTTTATTCTCTTCTCTTGCAGAATGTAATTGCAACAACCATTCCCAGAAGTGCCATTTTGACCTAGCTGTTTATCGAGCCAATGGAGGGCTTAGCGGAGGTGTCTGCGATGAGTGCCGTGGTGGCACAACTGGCAAAAACTGTGAGCTGTGCAAGCCCAACTATTACCGCAACCCACTCCGCGACATTGGCCACCGTGACGCCTGCGTGTCTAAGTGCTATTTCTGCCTCTAACATTCATTAAAAAAAAAAAATATCGTTACCACTTTAAGCGTGCAGTTTATTTAAGTAGCGCTTAGTAGTTAGGTTGTAGTCTGTTTCTAAGGGCACATGGCGATTAAGAAAACGTGCCCTCTTTCTCAGTTTGTTGAAGTGGAGACGCTGTGATTGGAATCAAGGTCTTCCGTGCTCCAGTCAGCAACTTTGCCACAATATAAGACTGCATCCCCTCTTTCTCTCTTCTTCCACCTTTCCCATCACTATGGTGTGCCTCTGCATACCCACAATAGGGGCACCAGTGGTGGAGTTAAGAGGTCCATGACATATGAGAGGTCACACCCCATGGAGCCCTTTTCAAGTCTGTATAATAAACCCCTGCCTGTATGAAAGCACCCTCCTGCCAAATATTGTCCTATTGGTGAGACGCACTGGGCTGGCCTGGATAGCTGTATCCCATTGGCCAGTGTGCTTCTATGTCATTACCACAGATCTTTCTGAACACTGTATCCATTTACTTCTAGTCTGCTGTCTACTGATTTGGTGCTCTTATGAGGTCGCCTAAGTTTGTCATAGACTCCTGAGAAAGTTTATATAAAGATCATATGTTTGGGCCACTCTAATCTGTAGGCGAATGAAGTACTCTGTAAATAGCTCTGTTTTTTACCATAGTTTGACAAACCTGCATGGTTGTTTCCAGCACTAACACTCACCCTGGTGGCTCATATTGTACTTTACTGATAAAAATAAATCTTTGCCTCGCCTTATTTGACCTGTTTACCGTTATCTTTCATCTTACCACGGTTAGCCCTATATCATGAACTAAGGAAAGATTGTCAGGGATATAGAACAGTGAGTAATGCCCATAAAGGTGATACGTTTGATGCTAGCAGGGCCATCTGAGCCATTCATCCTTCTGAGATCAATTCATTGAATACCATTGAACTGTGTAACTGAAACACCTGTTATTTAAAATGCTCCAGCCTATTCACACTCTAGTAGCAAGTGCCATCTAAAACATTTTCTTTATTGTGGTAATTCATAACAGTAGAGAAGAGCTGCCCAAAGGTTAAATTACAGAATATTCTTTGGATGAGTTTACAATCGGCAGATACCAGGGAATAATTCATAACATGTTTCTTGCTGACAGAACAGTGGATGTAAGCGAGTTCTAAAAATAGTGCATTTGGGTGGGATTATACAGTTGCTTGTATTTGCCTTTGTACTGTCTAATAGGTCGAGGTTGATGGAGAAAGAATATGTTTCCATTGCACTTCACTGAAAATTTCACCAAAGCTATATCCCAAATTCTGAGGATCGTCTCAGCTCCTAGCAACCAGTTGCTAAGAATTCTAGACTAACCAATGACACTACAGTTAGTCAGCTGCCTGTGGAGAGAAACATTTCACGTGGACAGTGATTGGTTGTATTGACCAGATTCACAGAAATAACAAAATAAAGAAATACATGTAGTTATATCATCTAGCTCATGGATGCCTGCAAACATTTTCTTAGGGGCCAAAAATGATGACATGTGGTGTGATCAAGTTTGCATAGATGCTAGCAGGAAGAGAGACCAGGGAAGGGGGTGTAAGGCAGAGCAAAACACGTATATGGTGTGGACGCTGATTCATGGAGTCATTTTCATTCCATACAGCCCTTTAAATTAAGCCCCCAGTGTCTAGAAGAGTCATAGATTTGATAATACTGTGTAAAGCTGTATTTGAGTTCCTTTCCCTCTATCACCCCTTGTAGGAGAGTAGGATGTGCACTTATGTTACCCCACTTTTTTTCTGATGTTAACACTGGTTTCTAATCAGGGCCCCAGTCTCTCTGTTCTCTCTAAACAACTTGGAGTGCATATTAGATGCACCAGTGATTGGATACTGTGGTACCTTATGAGCTCCTAGTATATGGTACCTTAGGTACCAAGGGCATAGGTACTTCACAGGCCTACCAGGGGCTGAAGAATGTATTATGCCACCCCTGGGACGCAGAATAAATCTGACACCACAGGCCTGGTACAGCAGCCTGGGTGAGGTAGTGTTAGCACTCCTCACTGAGGTATAGGTTCCCTATATCTCACCTTACACACACATATAAACCTATCAGTCACCCCTAAGGCACGCCCTATCAATCCTGAGGGCAGGGTGCTTGGTTTACAATGTGAGGGGGTGCCTCTGCATGAGCAGGGCCCCTCTGCAGCAGGCAGAGTCTATTCTCTGTGGCTGTTTGTTGATGCGGTTAAACCATATACTCTTAAGTGCATTATAACCTACCGGTAAATGCTAACTTTGGAATGACTGCATCAAAACATGTCGTGTTTGGTGTCAAACAACTTAGAATCATACCCCCACACCAGTAACTGGTGTGGGAGTATGATCCCACCCTTCTAGAGGGGAAGACATGTACCTACTGTGGAAACACGGTAGAAATCTGAAAGAACCCTGGCATCACAAAATGGATGCCACCAGCACAGACACTGAGCTGCCCTCCTGCTGCTGACTGAAACTCGCAGTGGAGGAGGCCCAACAATAGGCATCCTGTCACAGGGCGGTGTAACCACCTTCCAGACAGGATTTAGTGTATTGGGGCTGGGTGGGTGCACTCCTAGAGTGCTTTGAAGTCCTGCACTGGGGGGGCAGTAGGCTCCTCTGTGCATATCCCAGCTCAAACCGGTTCAGGGGCTACCTGCCCCTGCTCTGGCGCGAAACTGGACAAAGGGAAGTGGGTGTACCCACCCGCTCCCCTGACCCTCCCATAGGAGTGGTCATAGAGCTAGTCCCTCCCTTTCCTTTAGTGTAAGATAGGGAAACCTTGCCATTGCAAATCAGATATCCCTGGACTATGCTCTACAAGAAGAATCCTGGCCCTTCGACGTTCCACTACCTTTGGAAGACTGAAGAATCTCCCTTGGAGTCAAGGAGTGACTCCCCTGCTTGGCAGGCACCAAAAACTTGAATCAACAGTCACAAACTTTCCCGCTCCCGCCAGAGTCCGAAGTCCCTGCAGCCCCAGAAGTGGATTTCCTGACTTCTCGACGGCCATTGTGAGTCCCCAGCAAACCGAGTCGAGTGGACCCCACGAGTGATGAGGAACAGCAATACCCGGGTACCGTGCACTATTGTTGAGTGCAACCCCTTCACGATGTTCTATGAACTTGTGCATTGGACCACGTATGGTCCAAGCCTCCAGCAGGATTTTCCTTGAAAATCAGAGGCCTACCTTGTTCCGAGTGACCGTGGACTCCTTAGAAGCGAATCCTCACGAGGCGTCTTTGCGATCCCTTGCCCGTTGGCTTGTGGGTCCCCTGAAGACTTTCACATCAAACCAAAGGGCTCCCCTGGTTGCTCCAGGCTTGCCCTGACTTACCCTCACTGGGTGAGTCACTCAGACCTTGCTGGTCTGCACCGCTGACTTTCTTCACTTTCCACCAGACTTGCTGTTGCCAAGGCTTGTTGGCCCAATCCGGTTGCCGACACCTCAGTAAGTTGCAGACTTCGTGGTACACTCTGAATCCAGCTCCTGGTCATTGTCGACGCCTCCTGGACCTCGTGGCTGAAGAGTCAAAACACCCTCAATCACCTGAAATCACCCCACTTCCGTGGGCATCCATCTTCCTGGCCCCGGGTCACTGGCAAATGACTGTGCACACTGTCCCTTCTGCTTTCAGGTCTTCTTCATCTTAAATCCAGCCTTGGATTCCACTGGACACTTCTCCAGTCTTCACAAGCAGCAAAACTTCTTCGGCTTCCATTGAAAACGATGACTCGACCCGACACCAAAAGACACCTATGCACCCGGCTTCCCTGGGTGAGGTACCTCATGCACTCCAGTTCTCCTGTGGGTGTTGGCCCTCGAACTGCTTACCTTGTAAGTGGCTTGCTTGTAGACTCTCTAGAAGTACCCTAAAACTTTAAAAATCCAACCGCCACTTGCTCCATTGAAATCAATAGGGAACCCGCGGCTGTGTTCTCACACTGCACGCGTCTCCCGTGGTTCCTTTACTTACTTGCCTTGGGTGGATTAGTGAGGCCCCAGCGATTCTAAAGACCCTAGGCCTTGTCCCCTTGCAAGTCGACATTCCTAAACCTCTTTTTTAGTATATGGTCTGGTACGCCCCTAGGGCCCCAGCCATATTTTTGCTTAACTTATTGTGAAACGTTGATATTTGCATATGTTCCTGACTTCAAATCTCATAAAGAGATTAGTAGAGTGTATCTAGTAATAATAAATACATATATATTTGATATATATACCTGTGTGGTGTCCTTTCATTTGGTAATTCAAGAGATTATAAGGTAAAACAAGCTGCTTTACATTCCTCCGAGACTTAGCCTGAAGGCTGCTCTCCACAGCTACCACTAGGATAGCTTTCTTTAAAAGGTTGTCTTAAATCTATCTACCATAAGAGTCGAATTGGACTGGTGCAAGGTGGCCACTATAACTAGTGACCAGTATATGCCAGGTCAACTTCTCACACCCCTTGTAGTAAGCCTTCTGTGATTGCTATTACTGCCTTTGACAAGTCAAGTTTACAAAGGAAGTTACCTGACTGTTGAAATTGAATGAAATACAATGCTAGACCTGACAGTCTTTTTATGCCTTTAGTCTCTTATCTGTAAATATTAGGAATGCCATACAAATCCTCGACTAAAACTCTGAGAACAAGGAAAGTTTTAGCATGGCTTAAAAGGCTATATTGCTGTTTGAGTTTTAATATCAACCTAGGCCAGATAGAGGGTGCACATGACAACTGACTGAAATATTGGTTCACTAATCACATTGACGTCAGATCTGGGGTGAGGGCATGAATGTCCGTAAGTCCATGTTTGAAAACTATCACACCTAATAAATGTCAGTCTAATCAGTGATCTATTCAGAGGTAATAATGTGAAACACTTCCACATGTTAGAGAAACACCCATTTTTGGATTTAGAAAAGACTTTATCAAGTTTTTTCCTTTTTTGCACAATATCTGAAAACATTAAGACATTAAGAGATAAGTGATGCAGGACGCCTTCCGAGCTTCTTTTTATTTTACGTCAGTTAACATGTCAATAAATGCTTGCCCCTTTGTTTACCATGTCTCTGAATGTTAGTGCTCAGTCAAGTAATAGCAGTCCAATTCCATACAATGAGTCTCCCTGGTATTGCGTGCAAATGCTGCTACATTGTGGCATTGTATACCAGAGGTCCAGAAACTTCTTGAGTGGTTGGAGAGGTGGGGGATTCTTAAAGTGAAGTAGGTCAGGTAAGATGCTAGAGATTAAGGGCCATATGTAGGAAGCCAAATACCAGTCGGTAACGGACGAAATTCGGTAAATATCCCGTTACCAACCGTTATTGAGGCACTTGAGATGTAGGTGACTGATTTCTGGATTCGGTATGTACCGAATCGGAATTTTAAGAAATCGGTAAAATACCGATTCGGTAAATACCGAATCCAGAAATGCTATGTAAGGGGCACTCAAGTGAGTGCATTATTGGTGTCTGGATTCGTTATTTACCACCAACTACAAGTTGATGGTAAATGACGAATACCTTTAAAAAAGCATTTTTGTGCAATTTGTGAAGTGCCATGTGGCAGTATGTGCGCCACATGTGCACACATGCACGAATCAGGGGTGCAACAGGGTGTCAATGTGACACCCTGCCACCCATGATAATGCCGCCCCTATTACCGATTCGGTATTTATTGAATCGGTAATAGTAACTGGCTTCCCATTCATTCCTATGGGCCTCCAGGCCCATAGGAATCAATGGGAAGGGATGCATTATTACCGATTCGGTAAATACTGATTCATAAATACCGATATTTACCGAATCGGTAATGATTACCGATTAATTACCTACATACTATTTACCGATTCATAAATACCGAATCGGTAAAATTCGGTATTTATGAATCGGTAAATGTTATGTTACCTACATATGGCCCTAAATGTATAAGATGTTATAGGATGTTAGGGAGTGAAAGAAGAGACTGAACTAGAAAAGAACTAGAAAAGAAAGAGGAATCGAAATCCTGGCTTAAAGTATGCCAACGAATACCTTGACCCAGAGGTGTTTTCTGCTGTAATAAGTGGAGGTATACACAGTAGGAAAAGAGATTTGTTGTCACACACGCATTAATGGCACACTTCCAGATGCAGGATTAGTACGTCCAGTTATGATGGTCATGTCACTATGGGTATTATTGACAACCAAAAAGAGTCTGCGGGAACTGTACTGTATTTGAATTATTAATCTGAACAGGTAAAAATCGAGAAAAGTGTAGTACAATGGACTGAGGAGAGAGATGATCTTGGTGGACAAAATGCTTGAGGTATGTCCTCATTAGAAGTGGCAAGCAAATTTTAGGGAAGGAGTATTTCTAGGATTAGGAGTTATGATATTATCGGTGGATAGGAGGCGTAGAAGTGACAAAGATATATATTTCGTCATTGGAAGAACCTCGAATGCGTTGAATTCAATCTCAACAGGAATATTAGAGACTGCACCTGAAGTGCTTGTTTAGATGTATTGAAGTACAGTAAGAAAGCCTGGGTTAAACTGTGGACCACGTAGGTGCAGGGATAGTAGAAAGGCAAGAATGGGGACACAATGTGAGCTGGACAGTTCAGACCTTATCATCTTTTTTCAAACTGTGTTATTAAAAATGCTGGATGTGTAATTAACGAAAAGTGTGTTAATCAAAGTATGGCGCGTGCGCTGCCAAGCTTCAGGCTGGTGGAAGCTCTACCTCTGCCCCAGCTGTTGCAGCCCGACAGCTGTTCATGCAGTGACTGCTGTGGTTGGGTATTTCTGATGGAAGGAATGGCAGGAGCAGTTGTGTCAAAATTGTAATCCTGGGAGGATCGCTTTGTTATGTTGGTCTGCTCTGCATTTCTTGTTGTTCTTCAGAAATAAACACCAATGCGGGTTCATTCTGCAGGATTCAAACTTTAAGCTTGGGACGCTGGGAAGGAAAAATGAAAGGTGGAAGACACGTTCTTATTAGGGGGAGAGTCTTCCAATGTGCATAGAGCAGTGGCCACGTGGCAGATGAGCCACCAGTCATAGGTCTCCAATGTCCGTGCCAGCTGAGACACCATCATTGAAAAACTAGTGGTTCCCCCACCTCTAAATCAGGTGTGGGAGCACCAAGTTGGAGCCCTGTCAATTTGTGATGGGTCTGCCACTCTGCTAAACTCGACATGAAGCCCAGGGTCTTTCTGACACACTATTTACATATAGTTGTCTTCAACATACACCGAATAATAACATTACAGGTATGTCTAACAATCACATATTTTATTTTGTGGTTCGAACTCATGAAAGCTTTCTCTGACATTCTTTTTTCTTTCTTTCTAGCATGTGACTGTGACCCCGAAGGTGGTATTGGAGGTGGAAACTGCGAGCCACCTGGTGGGTGCTGTCTGTGCAAGGAGAACACGGAGGGAGAATGCTGCGACCGCTGCAAAGTTGGGTTCTACAAGCTGAGAGCAGAAAACCCACAGGGGTGTACCAGTGAGTATCACAAACCTACAACAGAGGTGCAGAGAAGAAACTTTAAAACTCCATGGTGAAGAATTCAGCACATTACGTTTCAACACAATAGCAGTGCCATTTTCTATTGTACATTTGTGATTGAGGCAACTCTCTGCACAAAAACAATCCTAAGAGGCTTTTTCTTCTTTGGAATTGGAAAAAGTAAGGAGAAATAAAAATATTTCTCCTCGTTACGCCTCTCCTAATGGAGGCGTATCTTTTTTGCGCATTTCAGATTTACCTGTTCTTTTAAATTTTGGAATGCGTCAAAACCCACGGCTGTTGTGTGGGAATATCCACACAACACCCATGAAAACGCCTCTCTGGTGCAGAGTAATGCAACACATATTTGCCCTGTGTTACATTACTCAAGATTTATGAAGCCACGCAGGGCCACGCAAGGTGGCCTTACGTGGCTTCATAAATCTAATTTTTCACTTGCGCTGCTCTTGCACCACATTGCGTGTTGCAAGAGCGATGCAATGGGGCTTGTGAAATTTCTATATTTAATCACATATGCTTCAGCGCTCATCCTGTTCTGAAAGCACAGAGACACCATATCTCCTTTGCCCAGGATAACACGAGCCATATGGTCCTGGGGCACCGCCTACAAATTATATTCAAAATATTCTCAAAAGAAACTTCATTCATGAACCGCTAACTAAGAACATTCCTAGGGACTATGATGTCAACCATTTTAATTTGGGTGACATTAGGTTTTAGAGTCCTGGTCTCATCAATGTTTTCCTAAAATATTGTTCCCTCCATTTGCCAATTCTCTTTCTTTTTATGTCTTTGTTTTTTTCTAGCCAAAGCGTGTAGTTTGCTCCTAATAAAAAAATTCAATTTTTTCAAAAGCCCATTTATTAGCACACAAGCCAAATAATGATGTTCTTGGCCTTTAAAAATAGGTGATATCATCCCCCAATTCAATAACACTATATTATCGTGTTCAGAGAGATGAAATTCTGAATCAGCCCTGCAACAGTATATACCTGTGATCTGCAGGATATGCATAGATTTCTGTAAAGGGTGCTCCACCCACTAGACTAATGTTTACGCTTCGTGGCTGCCCATGATTGAGTACAATATTTTCATTTTGAATTCACACATGCTGGCAGGTAGGATTACCTCACATATGAAGGGAGGGCCCTGCACCTGTGCTCAAGGGAATGACATGTTCCACCCTCAACTGCTAAATGTATCAGCCCAGCATCAAGTGTGCAGCACAACTAGCCGTGGGGGGTCCGTATCTGTCACGTTTGAGAAAGACATTTCATTCACGGGGTCCTACATGTCAGGCAGAGGTTGCATTACACCTAGAGGGAACCAAAGCTGCTTATCAGGGTACCTCAGGAAAAACTCAGGCAATCACAAGGGCTCTTCAAGGTGGAACAAGTGAACTGAACAATGTGCCAAGAAGCAGAACTTCTAATGCATGTTCGTGTTTGTATTGCTTGTACAGCACCATATATCTTACTAGCTTCTGTGGCAATTGAGAGAAGCAACTCGATTGCATGTGTAGAGAGAGTTGAGTTAAAGTGAATTATCTGTGTCATGACCTTCACAATTTCAGACCCTGAAATCTCTATTATAGGGATTCTGGGTTCCTCTACCCTCACCTCCTCTTTTTCCTGCTAACCTCTTTAAATGTGCTCTGTGTGTATGTAGGGCATCGTGAGCTTCTCCAGGGGCGGCCTTAGGCATGTGCAAGCTGTGCACCTGCACAGGGCCACCAAACCCCAGGGGCCACCACGAGGAATCGGATACAATACATATTCGTGGCGGCCCCTGGCAGGGTTTTGGCGCGTGAACGACTGAGGCGTGCTAAATCTAATGTGATGCACGCTGAATGGTTGTTCTTATACTCTTTTCCTTTCTAACCCAGTCTCGTCTTTGTGTGGGGTCGGCCTTGTTTCGGGCTCTTCTGGTAGGTCTTGTGCTTGTTTAGAACTTTTTTTCCAGGAGAATCGAGCTCGTCTTAATAGTCCAGATCTGGCACCTCCGGAGGCTCGCATGCGCGCGCATGCGCAGTGCCCGCGAGTCCTGCAGCGAAGGGGTTACAGAAGCACCATGCATCAATGGCGGCAGGAGGGGTGGCAGCACCCGTGCCCGGCGTGCAGCGAGCAGCACCGAGACCGGCCGAGGCCATGCACCGGCGCGCCTAGAGACCCTGGACAAGAAAGGCCGCCTTGCAGAGGATAGCATGCCAGTGTGCAACCTTTGGTGCCAGCTGCGAGGTGAGCAGCCCGAGGGTCAGGGCATGGGGAGGGGGAGTGAGGAGGTCAGCGTGTGCCACTGCAGAGTGAACCCGAGGGAAGGTGAGCCATTGGACGAGGGTGTGGGGAGCCCTGGGGAGGAGGGCAGATCAGGCATAGGAATGTATCCCAGCCCGTGGGGGTGAGGAGCCGGGGGCGTGGGGAAGGTTGGGTGAGGATGTTATTGTAGATGGTGTGTCCTTTGGGTCTGGGTGGAGGTAAGCCATGTGAGGCGGCGAGCTGGAGGTATTCTGGTGGTCATGGGAAGGGAGGGCATGATGAATCGTGAGAGAGAGCCTCTCTCTCACGATTCATCTCTGAGAGGGCGCGGGTCGGAGAGGTGGTCACTGTGCGCCAGGGGTAGGGAGTGGTACAGATCGGCGCTGTATGTTGAGGGAAATGTGAGTCAGGAGTGCAGGGGCGGTGTTTACTTGTGGCTGAGGGGAGGCATGGTGACTTTTGGAGGTGTAACTTGGGAGGCACGGTCGTATTGGGGGGAAGAGGAGAGCTGGGTACGAGGTGTTAGACGTAATGTTAACGATCCATTAAAATGATTACAATTACTTATCAACAATCATGAAAACAGAGTATGAAGCTGATACTTGTGATCTAATGAGTGGATCTGCCTGCACAAATCTTTTAAAACATCGAGTGTTCGAATGTACTTGGCATTTGGATATGTCTGTTTATATGGTGTTGAGGCAGACATGAAATGCAAGCACCTATGGATGGACGCCTGGAATAGGATGGCAGTGCCTACCCATGTTAACTCAATCTAATGCCCTTTTGCAGAGACCTTGGTAGGATACTGGCTTCTTGATCATTTCTTTAATTACATTCCAGTGCTTGTCATGTGACTAGCAGAGAAAACTAGTTTAACTAGTCCTCAGTTTGCAATTGGTGAAGCAGCCTTCTCTGTCCATACTAGGGGCATAGTTACCATTGGTTCAGCAAGTACAGTGGTACTGAGACCCAAAACCCTCAGGGGCCCATTGAACCCTGATAATTGCTATATTCTACTTCCTGAGCAGCAGCCAAAGGGGCCATTTTCCTTGCTTATGCCACGGCCCATGGGGTCGTTGGTACGCTGTGCTAGTGATTCGTACGTCTGCTTGGAAGTTGTCTCCTGACTGGATGTTCCTTGCACATTAATTTTGCTTCAGTGAACCTCTAGTGCCTTTTCATAGCCTTAGGACTCACTGTAATTAATCCTTGTTTAATAGGTGCTCTGTAAAGCGAGCAGAACTGGTTGCTGGAATATGGCACTATACAAGAAACCTTAATTAAATATATTGTATTTTGTCTTTTGACAATGTGGTAAAGTGGACGAGTCTTTGGTTACCCGTAGGCTGTCTTCAGGATCAGTTAGTGACGTACTGAGACAGGTCTCTGTGTGCCATGATTTCAAGGTAGCTTACTCTCTTCCTACTAAGGTCACTTCCCAAATAGATCATGAACTATTCTCCAGGCTCTACTGTTCTCAGTGGACTGATAAAACAGACCTTGTATGCCAAGTCACATGATCTACCCTATAGTTTTATAACACTCTTCAAATAAACCTTCCATATGTGGCTAGTCCTCATAATGTGTCATACATGTAGTGGGAAGGGTAATTACTATCAATCAGTCAGAGTTTGTAAAGCTCAGCTGCTTCACACATAAGGGTCTCGAGGCGGTGTGGGATTCATGCTGCTGGATCATGCTGCTTGTTGGTTGAACAGCGAGGTCTTGTGGTCCTTCCTGAACTGCTGGAGCGATGGTGAGGCTCCGAGGTGCAGGGGAGGGTTTTCAGGTCTTCACTGTCAGGTGGGAGAAGTAGCGGCCTCCACTGTTTTATCAGCGGCTGCATTGGGTGGCTGCTAGGGAGATGGTTCTGGAACATATTTTCCTGGTAGGTTGGTGGAAATTCACTCGTTCATTAAGGTATGCTGGTCCTTCATTGTGTAGTCCAGGGAAGACATGGCTTGGCAGTTCGGGCTGGACTGTTCCCATGAGGCAAAGGGTCAAGGCTGATTTGCATATGGCCATGTCTGAACTGGGGTGGTGTGGTGAGCAAAAAAACGATGGATTTAGGCCCAGATCTCTGTACTGGGGTGAATGTATGACATTGTTCTGCATTCTGTCCATCAACTGTTGTTTTTGCAAGAAAATAAAAATGACACATCAAAATCTTTCAGCAGCCGCCACTGCTGATTGTCTTCTTTTTTTCCCTACCCACTGCTAGCCTCGCCCGCTGCATTGCAAGCAAAATGAAGAGAATTCGAGTACACAAATCTGGTTATTCGAAACGAAAGAGAAAGGTGGCTCAGCAGGCTTTCGTAGTGTCACAGGAAGGAGCAATCCTGAACTTTATCACCCAAGGGAAACCTAAAGATGGAGAATCCTCTGGCCAGAGTACTGCTGATGCACTAGGTAAAACAGGCGCTGACGACCATAAAGAACAAAAAAATGATGATATCCATGAGCAGAATGATACTCATGAGCAGACCAATGAAAATGAACAAGGTGACTCTGAAATTGATACAAACATGCAGCAATTACCAACTCAGGATGAGGATTATTACAAAAGACCCTCAGACAGAGAAACTGAAACATCATTCATCGGTCCATCAACATCTGGCATTCTGAAGGAGGGTCAGAGTTTACAGACGGATGATGCTGGTATTGAAAAGGAAGCCAAAGAGCAAGACCATGTTACAGACCCGTGTTCTGAATATGATTTATGTGATTGGAGGGATCCTACTTTGTGGCCGAACTCTCTTACGGACGCGCAACGTGTTTTTCTTGTTGAAAGGGGTCCCTCCAGAGACCCAGATTCTAAAACAAAGTATCCAAGTGATGAGCACTCAAAAAGTAAACGTCGTTTTTCTGTTACCATGTTACTGGTCATCTAACGCCTTTTCTGGACGTTTTATTAAAACACCTTCCTGAGCTCCGCCCCGTCTGGACCCCCTCTTCCGGGGCCGCCTACCTGCGCTCCCTGCACAGGGCCACCATGAGCCTAGAGCCGCCCCTGGCTTCTCTGTGGGCGTGGGGTTGAGCAGTGAGTACCATGGGAGTCCTGCCCTGGAGCAATAGTTGCTGTGATCGTTTGGGTCAAGTAAAGCTTTCTGGAATAGAGGACAATCAGCCAATGCTTAAGTGCTGCATGAGCATTTTCTTTTTAGGTCTTGATTACATACAGCTTTTTCTGTGAGTTGGCCAGACCTAATGTTTCCAGTATAAACAGAGTGGGCTCTGAATCAGCCCCTGCTCAGGATTGGATAGCTTTGTGTCTATCTTTCTTCCCTGCTCCTGATTTCATGGCTTTCCTACCTATTCTTGTATTTGACCTCACGTGTTCTGACTGGATGAGCCATACCTTTCCACTGCTTAGGTGATGGGACTCTATTTTTGTATTAACATTTTAGCACTCTATAGGAGTGCATGTGTTTCCCTGCTCTCTCCCCATCTGCTGCTTCTCACCCTTACATGCTTTCCCTTAGGCTTGTACATTGCATTACCCACCCTCTTCATTCCACATGACTTTTGTTTGTCTTTTTTTGTTGTGTGTTTTTAAAACCACCTATTCTGTTGTTCCCCTTCCTCTTGTTCTCACAGCTCAGGGGCCTTTACTTTTACCCATCCCCTCCACCCGCTTTACCATTACTCTCCTGCCCTACCCTGTCACGCTTGCGGGCCATTCTGGAATGGGTTTCCTTTAAAAGTTTTGTGTGACTTGAGCGTCAAGGAAACTAATGTATAGTGAATAACTACATTTTTAGGGCAAAATGAATGAGTGCCCGTTTGTTGAAGGCTGTCGATGATTTAATGGATTCCTGGTGGCATCGTTACTCACATGAGTAGTGTGTGCGGGTCCAGGGCTTCTTGCTTCAATGTTCAGTCACTTGTGAAAGGTCTTCCCTAGATCTAACAGATCACACAGGAACCACTAAACAAGATAATGCTCTTTTGACACGATGCCGAGGTGAACGTTCGAGGAAAAGGTTTAACATGGTAATGTTACTGGGAAGGGAACCCCAGGCACGAAGTGTGCATGAACTGGCCGCTTTCAGTAGTAATACTACAGTGGTGCCGTAGATAAGCTGCTTCTGTGGGCGTCAAATGGGGATTTCACCTAAATGCTCCAAGCATGCCCAGATCAGAAGGTGGCCATTCCGTGCCTCCCTGCATGAATTCCTCGAAAAGACAGTGGCGTAACGAAACTTGAGGGGGCCCCCCTGCGAAGCTCATGGAAGGGCCCCCCCGGTGGCCCAGCCCACCACCTACCACTTTGCCCTACCACCCTGAGAGAGGGTAGATTTTGTATCATAGGGGGCCCCTGGCCCGTTCTGGCCACACCTGAATTATGAGACCCTTGCCCTTGCCCTGCCAGCCTAATTTGTAGGCCGTATTACATTGACCAGCGGGTCCTGTGTTGCTATATAGTCACCCTGGGACATCCCTCCCACTTGGCCAGCATGAAACTGCTGTGTAGGCCCTTCATTTCGAAATATAGGCCTTTGTTACATTGACCATAGCTCTGCCGTTTTAGTGTATTGCAGGCTGATGGCAGGTCTGACCCAACTCATATTCAGTTCCTCTTTCTGCGAGGTTTCCCGCTCCAAACTAGTAGCCCCCACCCTACCGTGCCCTGTGCTCGGAATCAAAGTTCAGCATCCCCTTGAGACTTCGACATACAGTAAGCTGCATCCTGGCATGGCACTTGTTTCCTGAGCAGGGGTCCCGCTTTTAAGGGAAGTGGCAACCGCAGAGTGTCAAGTTAGGAGAACTGAGGAGATTTATATGTGTCCATATTCAATTCGCGCACAATATCTGTTTATATTTTCTGAGTCGCGTAAAATGTCTGCTTATAGTTTCTGCTTGCTCTGCGAAATTTACGACAAGCGATTGGCCTGAGACACTGACCTTTTCACCTAGTTCATTGTCAGCATTAAGTGGGTAAATGACGACATGTCTGGTAAATACTGCAGACGAAGCTATTTGGGTAACTTACGTAGGTAGAAGTTGCGTGCAAAGAACCCCAGAAAATAGTATAAATAGGGAGCACTCACAAACATCAAGCGGACTACCTCGCTGTCTGTATGTGGGTTACGGACTGCGTAGAGTTTTCCCCAAGAGCAAAAGAAGCTCTTGCGTCTGCTTAGCATTATGTTGTATTTTACCCATATGAAATGTCTTGTCATGTTCAACCATTGTTCTCTTTATTTGTTTTTGCTTTTTGTATTCGCATAATGTATTCATTGTAATTGCAGGAATGCTTGCTCTAGAGTAAACGTGAGAGTTCCTAGGTAACAGAGTTCTTATACTCTGAAACATTTCTCCTTGGTGTAACCTATTTCTTCAATTGCACTTATAGATGCGTTCTCTTTCTCTGACAGTACAATAGTGCAGATACGGAGGGTATCATGATGAGCTCCATGTGATTATCTGAATTCTGTATTTTATGCCTTTGTCTTGCAGTTTCTTTGAAGTTGCATCTTCTCATTAAACTGCCATTGTATTCTGCCTCCAATTCCATGTCTCACATGTCTATTTTCTTCGATTTTAGAGCAAGCATTCCTAGGCACCCCGGTTCAAATTAAGGTGCCCCTTTTGTCCCTGACTAACTCTCCTGCTCAGTTCTGTGGTGGCTCCCGGGGCTCTGAGTACCGCCCCTAGCTTCCTTGCCTGTAATAAATCCTCCCTCCAAAATTTTGGTGCCGTGACTCGGAGTAGCAGTGCCTGCAGACGGGGGCAGTAACGGCTGGGTTCGAGGGGACGCAGACTGAGCACTCGTGACTCCTTTCTGGCCGACGCCTTTGAGTACAAGCACTCGGGTGAGTATTAGGCTACCTGACGTGAGGTGACGCTTTGGTAACGGTTTATGAAAGGAGCGCTTGTGAGGCTTCTGTGTTTTTCTCGGCTCTCAGTTCTTTCCTGTCTCCTGTCTGGTTGGCCTCGCTAAGGACATTTTTAACTGGGGAGGCTTGTGTGCCCGGAGGAGAAGGCTGCGTCTTGCGCCTTTCACGGGCTTATTTAGCTCTTTTTTTTATTATTACATTTTTTACATTTTACATTTTTACATTGTTTTTGTAGGAAAACAGGCATAGAAGAAAGACAATAAAAAAGTAAAAAGAATAAGGGATAAGGAGAGGCTGTTTATGTCTGCAGTCTTTTCAATGCTATTCTTTTTGGTATAGCTTGCTGTTGGGTCTCTCTGTATATAGTGAAACAGAGAGCGCCTCTTTACCAGGGGGCTACGGGTCGGCCTGGTAGAAGAGAAGGAGAGATACGATTTACTATCGTATTCTTTCAGCAATAAAAAAGTGCTCCACCGAGTGCTGTGTGGATACAGTGGAGGCTCTCCTACATCAATACAAGGTAGGAAAGAGGTTGGATATTGTCGGTCCACTTAGCTACTGGATAACGGATATCGCCTGGATTATGAGGATTTTAAGAGGTTCCCCGGGTTGGTTTATTGGATGTTATGAGTTTTTGGTAGTTCTGTGACAGTTTCCCTTTTGTGCGTGCGCCATTTGTATATAGGAAGCACGTGTTCTATTTTTGTCCTTCAGAGGGCAAGGTATGCAGTCATTGTCTGAGAATAGACACTCTGAACGTGCCTGACTTACTTCTTTCGTGAAACACATGTAGAATTTCATGACTGCATGACTTCAGGTTACCGTCTGATAATGCATACAGAGGCTCATTAAAGTGAAGCAATTGCACTTTATTGTGGTTGGTGCTTATATGGGCACTGCAGTAAGGGTCACTGACTGACACAGAAGCTGTTTTTAGTAAGGCCATATTATTTACGTGCACAGTTATTTTGTTATTTGTATTTTTTGATGATATGTTTTGTGATATGCAGATTTGATGATATGTTTTATGATATGCAGATGTATATTGAATGTATAAGGACATGATGGTTATGTTTAATTGATGTTGACTGGTCTGTATCGTTTTATTAGGATAAGACCTGCTAGGTAGGGTTACCATTGTAACAGAAGATCACTGCCAAATGCAGAAGATTGGTTTGTTAGTGAGATTCAATAACTAGGGAGGAATGTAAATGCTTTTTGTACTCCCACATGCATTGATCTGCCACTGATAACTGAAGTGATCTGACTTCTCACCAGAAGGAGTTTATAACGGCCCAGATAAACGGGAGATTAAAGAGGCATTTTATTTAACCATCAAAGAGGCATTAGGGGACAAGCTTATACTTGACCACCCTGCCTCCTCCCTAACTATTGACACATAAGGAGAGCAGAATATATATATATATATAAATAGTACTAAGAGATACAGATGAGCTATAGTGAACAAGAGTCAGTTGGGGTAGTTCTGCACATACTAGATGACAGAATAATAGCGGTACACAATCCTGGCGCACCGACCTTTCGTGTATTTAGTAAGACCAATAATAACTAGGATTGTAACTGTTTTTATGTATTAGAGCTGTTGCCTTTTTTTTGTGAATAAATAGTATTATATCATTTTCCTTGCCCCCTAGCCCCTGTCTGATCCATGTGGCTCAGCACCACATTTAATTAGCACAGGTCATTTTCAGATGACTGACCACGTAGTGCACAACAATATATCTCGAATTGTTTAACTATTTCCTCACATTTATATTTTTATGCATGTCCTCGGCAACAGGAGGTTGTGTCTGGCGTCTCTCACCTTGTGCCACAAATATTTGTTTATGGGACTGCATCTGGCAGCTCAAATTTGTTCTGAATTTGAATCACTTATTTGGTGTAAATTGTATTGTTTGAACGTTTAACAGTGTCTTTTTTTCAACTGCGAGTTTCCAAAAGCGGAGCTACTTTTCTTCCTTCTTCACGTTGCATTGTGGTTTTCTACCTTAGGCCTGGCACTAGCCAACGCCTTTTTGACTTCTCTCTCCATATTTGTAATGGGTGTCCTCTGTTCTTCTCCTTTGTCAGCTACGTGTGGTGTACTTGAATAGATATAATGTCTGTCGCCTTCTCTCGATTTGCAATTTAGTGTCTCTCCCCTCGCTTACCTGGCTTATAGGCCTTTTTCCCAGAAGTGACCACAAGTACGTCATGTCCTATAGGTCAGAGGCACCTGATAATGTTGTCCTTTTGTGGTCAACTGTGCGTCATTAAAAGAGTATAAAGAACTACCCTGCTGCAGTGACCTCTTGGGTCACTGACGCCTGTGTGGTCTCCTTCAGCCCTCTATCTGAGCATCTTTGGCTGAAATTCTAATTTCTTATTGTGCTTTGAAATGGTCTTTTTCTCTCTCCTCTGCATTGTCATTATTCTGAAACATTATTGCAAAGCACTAATGGTTGTCCCTCCTAACTTAACATGTGCATTCCTGGCATTGCAGTAAAGTGTATGTTGCATTTTGTAAGTATTTGCACTATATGAGTTTGTTCTTCGCTTCAGATATGTGTCTTTAAATGCCAAGACTTTGTTAAGACTTCCAGGCTATATATTGAATTTTCCTTAAACAAAGGGGTTCTTCTTTCATACAGATAAGACAGCTATTCTTCCCTATCGTTCAAACGTCTATATTGTCATACTTTTGCAGAAGCACCCCCTCAAATTAAGCTCCCTTGGTGCAGTGCCCCAGGACCATGAAATTTCACCCTTTCATTGCATTTAAATGTATTTTGAAATTTTAAATCCTTGCACGATTACTTTTCTCATTTAAGGGTGTGTCTTCTGGATAATTGAGCGTCATAAACATCTATTTTTGTGTCACTATTTTTGGTGATTTACAGTTGTAGTTTTGAATAGCCTTTCAGGAGTTAACAAACTGATGAATATATTCTCTGCTGGGTTAATGTTTTGATGAATAAAAGTGGCACTTCAACGTAAGACCTTTGTTTTTAGAAGGGAAACACTTTCTCTTATTTTTCTTATGGGCCCTCCTCATCTCTTTCTCTCACAGTGGTGCCACAGGAGATGTTATATGTAGGTGTACTTCTCTTGTGCACTACAGTAGGAAGTGATACGCAGGAACATCTGGGTTCGTGCCAAGCACACCCACTTTAACTGAGACAGGTTCAACTAGAGACCACGCAACTGGTGCGCGGTGCTACCAGTGAATACTGTGTCTAGCTTCCAAGTAGCTGCCTTCACGACTCTTAAATTACGTCTTTCTGTGCACAGTTTTAGATGGGCTCCACTATTTTAACTCATAACACTCTACATTAAGTACATTCTGTTCTTTGACAGTGACACCTCAGGCTTCTCATCTCACCTTTCTGGTGTGTTTGCACCCATAGTACAGGTTCCTTCGACTTGAATATTCAGTAAAGTGGTAGTAGGAAAGGGAGAAAGGTTTTTGCATGCACTTTTCGCCACAACGCACAGCACCATTTTTGCATTTTCTGGTTGCTTTACACCCTAGACTTGGCCCAGTGTCAAATGATAGACCAATCACACAAAAGGAAGAATGACATAATAAGATGAGGTTAAGGACTGCCGTCCCTTACCACCCAGAGCACAATGATAGAAGTTGTGATACCAGGTAAAATGGAGCTGTTACTTATGATATTTATGGGTCATGGACTGCAATATTAAAAGACTAACAAAAAGCCATCAATATAAGTAATATAGTCTCCTGGCAGAAAAGGAGATACTTTCAGTTTCAAATGCATATTAATATCTCTCTATTTGGATGGCCAATTATAATTCACACTGAAGATTGCACTGAGTGCTGTAGTACTGAGCAACCAAGTACAGAATAATTTACTCCTACCTGCGTTCCAAATTCAGCAGCAAGTGAAGCAGGCACAAGCAGTAGCCCATCATGCTAGGGCAGATCCAGTAAGTGCTGCCACAAAGAGCACACAGTTGGGATTAGTTAATAGGGAAAAATCCTGAAATTGTGTCTCATGGCCAAGAAAGTTAGTGACACTTTAGAGATAAAATGATGGAGTGGAATGCATGCTAGACATACCCATGGTTTGACTTCATGAGCACACGTCAAGTGCTGCCAGATCTCCTCAGCCTTTCATCTTTCCAAGTTGGATAAAATTAGTACCGTGGAGTTAGGGGAACAGTAAAGGTTTGCTATTTTGCGCCACAATACCATTCTGAGTAAATGTGCGCTTTACAAAAAAAGCCATATTATTTTAAAATAAGCTATATTTTACGTACAATTAAAGACAATACGTGTCTGGATGTTACATGGTGTTGAAGGGTTAACAGATTTTTGAGGCTGCCTTCAGAAGTAGCAGTCCTGGCCGACCACAGAGTCTGGGCGTTGAGCCAGGCAGGAAAGATGCTTCCTGTTATTTGCAGCAAACATAGGATTTTGTAGAAAGACAAATGTATGTGTATTTGGGTTTGTGGAAGTGAAATGAGCAGAAGGACTAGTTGCCTAGAATCACACAATATGGTAACGGGTGAAGCCGAGATTGAAAATAGTGTTTTCAGGTTTCACGTGGAGCAGTTCAGTGAAGGAATATGTATGTGTTTATATACAGATGGGTGAGAGGAAGTGAGGAATAAGTTTTCGGATATGCACAGCTGTGTGCAGCCTTCAAAATATGAGACAACCAGAGATTCGTAGGAATAAGATTACCACAGGTAGCTACCACATGCCCCAGTACTAGGAAAATACAAAAGAATAAATAATACGTGCAGATATAGAGTAGATCTTAATGTTAAAGGACTGTATGCAATACTCAGTATTGCAGTGTTGTCAGAATAAAAGGTATATAGAGTTGCAGACTTTAGAGGTGGTTGCATATATTTTGCACTTCAACCACTACAAGTTTTTATCTTTCTTAAAAATTTCTATCTTTTGTTTGGGTTCTTCTTTCGCTTTCTTAGTTAATGAATGATTAGAGGTTATTATCACTAGATTCTTCCCTGCGTCTCCAAGAAGAGTATATTGGATTTTCCGTCTTCGGGTTGTTTGCTTACATGAGCTCAATTTTATTGTTTTCATCACCTCGTGTCTGGTTCGAAATATAATACAAATAGGAAAATTTATCATTCCACAGGCTCAGGCCTACCACATTTTCCCACACGTTTGGATGACAGCTAGACCATGTGTCCATTATGATATAAATGCAGCAACAACTTTCAGCAATGCCTGAACAGACTGTTTAAGGGTAATGAATTGAGAATTGAGAGAAAGCAAAAATAGTTTATTGCCCATGGATCACTCTGTTTTCACTAACGAATATTACAATATTCTGACAACAACTGAACGCCCCATATACTTCTCCCTGATCAATTAATATATGTATAGGTCACATCAATTGGGTATCAAAGTGGCATTGAAATTATGTAAGAAGCATGTTTTTGTATAAATTAACATCCGCTGCGAAGTTTCTTTCTACTAAGGTATTCAGGCAGAAGGAGAAGGGTCCGCCCCATCATCCCTGCGTCCAAAGAAGAAGAGGACAGGTGATCAGCCACAACAGGAACATCGCCATCTTCACAAGAATATGGGAAGAATAGATTACTGTGTAAGGTGAATGTGCTATAATGCATTCTCAGATGCAGTACATTTGCCAGGGACACAGAGGATAGGAGTAAAGAAAAAGTAGTAATGTTGTGTTTATATTATGTTTAGGTATTGATCATTTGTAATTGTGTGCTTCGTATTATAATGTTTCAAGGAAACAATGTGTGCAGATTTGATGTGTGTTTTAATATATAGGTGCGATGTTTCGGGGTGTTTGACAATAGGTTTCTGTAGTCTTATGAATTTACAACAGGTGTATATCTGCAATTAATTCAAGGACATGGGTGCACTTTATTTCATGATTTTGCCCCTAAGTAGGTCTGGCGTTAACAATGACCTTTCATGTTTAGTAAAATGTTGTCTCTCCCTCCCTCTCTTGGCTAGCTTCACTGTGAGTGAATTCATTCTGTTCTTTCACAAGGAGCACATTCACACACAGTTGTTTTATCCAGTGCCAGGAACTACTGTGCAATGTGTGATTTTTGAGGCCAAAACAGTTTCTGCTTTTGCCAATGTTTGTTATAAAGATGAGGGCCCAGCAACACCCACACCAATGAGGTTTCATGAAAATATTGGCAAGACAAGTTGTGCATTGACAAAGCCAAAAGGCTGAACAACAATTTCATTGGCTTTACCAATGCTTGTTTATTTTTATGTTGCAAAGAAATGGTACCTACCTTATTCCAGTAATTTAGCTAAATGTTTTGCATTCATTTTGTGAACTTTTTATTTTAAAAGCAAAGAATTATCGGTTTGCTTTCAAGCATTCTGAGAGCAGTATACATAGTCTCACATTCCTAAGACGTGTGTACACATTTTCATACTCTAACGACTGTCAGTAGTGCAGTCTGAGCTTACAACAGTTACTAGGAGCGCTCACCCTGATAATGAAGCCTTTGCATCAATGAACATTCAGCATTAGCACATGGACACAGATATTGTCCTTTTTGCAAACTGTGCCTTTCACAGATCCTTAGTTTGGTACTGTAAACTGACAGCCAAAGGACCTCAAACGGATGTGTCCTGGGCGTGGGGCTATCGGAATTACACATCCCTGGGCACAATTTGACAACTATGAGTGTTTTGATTACTAAAGGTGTTACTGTGACAGAGGTTTTCATCTGGGTTTTCTGTTGGGTCAAGCTGTAGTACAATGTTTAAATATGAATATGGCCCAAATGGAAAGGGATGTTTACCAACCATAATGCTTGCCCCCTTGGCCTGTCTTCTTTCATGGTTCAACACTTGTACGATGTGATAGGAGGACCAGACTGTTTTCCTAAAGCTGTATTTCCACTGCCTCAGGACACTTCATTTCCCCACATGAAATGGACTTCATCAACATATCTCCTACTGAAACTACAAGTACGTGTTGGTTATTGTGTGCATGATCAGCAAGTGGACTAAGGCATGCCAATTCAAGAACAGCAGTGCACAAACTATTGCCAAATGCCTCCTGAAAGAGTTCATACCACGCTTTTGAGAACCTATGCTTTTGGGATCTGAAAATAGACCGGCGTTCATCTCACATGTGATTGAGGGGTTGTGCAAGGGGCAAGGAGCCACACAGATACTACATGTGTTCCACAGAAACTACCGAGTGGGAATGGTATCCCAAGTTCATCCTGAAGGGCTGCACGTGCTGCACAAAGGAGAAAGGACGAGTGTGTAAGCGGGCCCCTAGGATACGTCACCTAAAGAACGTCTGGAAACATCGACGCCCCAACCCCTCAGTCTACAAGAGGTGGCAACGAGACATCTTTACCTTTTCTTCACTTTGTTTCTTCATATCGAATGTGCCCAAGTAATAAGAAGTGCTTGCAAACCTCTCAAATTACTTGAAGACGGGCACCAACGGTTACTTTTTCTGTTTAAAGGTATCATCTCTGAGGCTCTACATCATTATTCAGCAGACTCTTTTGGAACGTAGTACAGACGCAGCAGAAGATAAGACATTCTTCCAACTAGTCACACTAGCCACACGTACCAACGATTGGAACAATGCCTCAAGACTTGCTCAAGACTTTCAGAACAATTAGAGAAAATGATCATGGGTGCCACTAGCAGCATTGATCCCACTTTTCTGCTATTATAATGACTTTTGTACCACATTGAATGAGTTACCATTGATGAAGACGGGACAAGGGGACGGTTGGCAGAGCATGTGTTACAATGTCATACCTGTTTGTCCTAATGTGCAATATCCTCTTCTGTAGACATACCGAGTACGTAGCAGTTGCACCTCCTGAGAACTGCATAATTAGCAAAGGGAGAACAAGCATAGAACAGGGAATATGAATATCTTGGCACTTATAGAAGTTGTAGAAGTAACAATGGGACCACCCTAAATGCATCTACCATTACCAAATACCTCAAAGACCTGATAGGTATGCTGTCAGGAGTTTGTTCATATTATGAACAAGAGGGGGGAATGAGAGAGGGTAGATTTTGTATCATAGGGGGCCCCTGGCCCGTTCTGGCCACACCTGAATTATGAGACCCTTGTCCTTGCCCTGCCAGCCTAATTTGTAGGCCGTATTACATTGACCAGCGGGTCCTGTGTTGCTATATAGTCACCCTGGGACATCCCTCCCACTTGGCCAGCATGAAACTGCTGTGTAGGCCCTTCATTTCGAAATATAGGCCTTTGTTACATTGACCATAGCTCTGCCGTTTTAGTGTATTGCAGGCTGATGGCAGGTCTGACCCAACTCATATTCAGTTCCTCTTTCTGCGAGGTTTCCCGCTCCAAACTAGTAGCCCCCACCCTACCGTGCCCTGTGCTCGGAATCAAAGTTCAGCATCCCCTTGAGACTTCGACATACAGTAAGCTGCATCCTGGCATGGCACTTGTTTCCTGAGCAGGGGTCCCGCTTTTAAGGGAAGTGGCAACCGCAGAGTGTCAAGTTAGGAGAACTGAGGAGATTTATATGTGTCCATATTCAATTCGCGCACAATATCTGTTTATATTTTCTGAGTCGCGTACAATGTCTGCTTATAGTTTCTGCTTGCTCTGCGAAATTTACGACAAGCGATTGGCCTGAGACACTGACCTTTTCACCTAGTTCATTGTCAGCATTAAGTGGGTAAATGACGACATGTCTGGTAAATACTGCAGACGAAGCTATTTGTGTAACTTACGTAGGTAGAAGTTGCGTGCAAAGAACCCCAGAAAATAGTATAAATAGGGAGCACTCACAAACATCAAGCGGACTACCTCGCTGTCTGTATGTGGGTTACGGACTGCGTAGAGTTTTCCCCAAGAGCAAAAGAAGCTCTTGCGTCTGCTTAGCATTATGTTGTATTTTACCCATATGAAATGTCTTGTCATGTTCAACCATTGTTCTCTTTATTTGTTTTTCCTTTTTGTATTCGCATAATGTATTCATTGTAATTGCAGGAATGCTTGCTCTAGAGTAAACGTGAGAGTTCCTAGGTAACAGAGTTCTTATACTCTGAAACATTTCTCCTTGGTGTAACCTATTTCTTCAATTGCACTTATAGATGCGTTCTCTTTCTCTGACAGTACAATAGTGCAGATACGGAGGGTATCATGATGAGCTCCATGTGATTATCTGAATTCTGTATTTTATGCCTTTGTCTTGCAGTTTCTTTGAAGTTGCATCTTCTCATTAAACTGCCATTGTATTCTGCCTCCAATTCCATGTCTCACATGTCTATTTTCTTCGATTTTAGAGCAAGCATTCCTAGGCACCCCGGTTCAAATTAAGGTGCCCCTTTTGTCCCTGACTAACTCTCCTGCTCAGTTCTGTGGTGGCTCCCGGGGCTCTGAGTACCGCCCCTAGCTTCCTTGTCCTGTAATAAATCCTCCCTCCAACAACCCAGAAATCTAGTATATTTTGATTTGAAATGTCCAACATTTAAATGAAATTACTCTATATTGCCTTTCTCTAAGTTCTAATGAGAAAGTGGGAAAGACTCTTGACATACACGGTATGCCATTTGTGACAATACTGTCAAAAGTGGATTATTTAACTGAGGCAGCAATCAGAACAATGCCGTAGTTCTAAAGCTGGTAATTGCCCCCGAGAGATTCAAGAGTAATTTCACTGTTTGTCATCGCGTGACAACCAGTATCGTTCATCACCTCCCTTAAACAGACCCACACATTGTTGATGTCCTTGTGTGTCAAACTGTACTTCTTTGTGCTGCATTAGGGCAACTCAGGTAGACCTATTGTGACATGTTCAATAAATACAAATTTATTATAAAAACTTCTATGTAAAGGGCGAAATAATCTGTAAAACATATCTTTTGTTAGTGGAACAATAAAAATGTCTATTTATATCACAGATCCCAAACTAAGTTACAGATTGGCACTTTAAAAAGTTCATTTTTATTCATCTCATAGTACCTCACGTCGTGCATCTCATACTTATTCACATGATATTTTTATTCATCTCATGATAAGTTTATTCACCTTGTGATATTTTTATTCATCTCGTGATATGGCCCTCATGATATCGACCCCTAAATGATTAACAGCTTAGTTGGCCTTGCCAGGAGGAAGAGCTTGCTGGGATGAGGGGAGGAAGGGAGATCTGCATGTGGACTGCATCCTTGCAGCTTGGAAAGGCTGATGTGCACTTGCTGTGTGAGCCGAATGAAAGTCAGTGATGAATCATTCTGGGCAGCTTTATTCCTGCCCGGCAGCGAAGCCGCCGCTTTTAATATTGTTACTCTGCCTCGACTGGCTAGCAAAAAAAGTATTGGCAAAGCAAAAAAGCATTGGCAAAGCCAATAGGTTTCAATGCCGAGACTTATTGGCTTTGCCAGTGCTTGTTTTAATTGGCTTGGTAAATGTTCTCACAGTTCCTTTAACTAATGTAAACAAAGCCGCACAAAGAGAAGGTTTCCTCTAAATGAACACCGGTCAAAAAAACTAAAAATTAAATATTTCACTCACAGTGAACACCTTCCTTACTGTTTGACTTCAGCATGACACGGCCACTTTTTCTATCATGTTCACCAGTCCACCACTTAGTGTACCTCATCATTGGCGTCACTGCTTTCAATAAACATTATCTGATTCAAACAGGAATACCAAACTGAAAGCAGCAGATGCAAAGCAAAAAAACAGGTTCTCTCGAACTAGGAGTCGCTAATGCAGACCGAGGGAGGGCCCCCGGCCCAGCTACCGTTCCTTACTCTTTGTTGCGTTGATCATTTATTTGTAGTTTCATTTAGTGACTTCCAGAACCAGTTGTGACCAAGCGCTTTATATAAAGGACAAATATGTGCAAATCTATGAGATGGAATTGGACAAAAGCGTTTTTCGACTTGCAATCCTAGGTTTTCAATAGCACAATTCGTCCTAGGAGATATTGCTTGAACAGTAGGGGGTCTCCGTTCATTTTTGGAAATCTCAAAAGAGGTGTGTGCGTCTGGATGGAGGAATGTTTCTGTTTCCTGTGTCAAGGCCTCGCTGGGAAATGCATCAGAGCCCCTCTCACCCCGAGGTGGTTCATGTTTGTGCCAGGGTGCACGTCTCTGTACTCGATGCTGGCCGGATCAGACGTCAGCAGAGCCCACAATTACATCACAGGCAATGAACGGAAAACATCCTCACTAGATATTCCCGAACGTCTCCATTAACAAGGTATAGATTACGTCTGCGAGGTTTACATTTCACTGGTGAGATTAAACCGATGTTTTCATTTTTTGTGGTTTCGCAGAAATATTCCGGACTATGCCCCAAAAATCTCCAGAATGAGTAGATTGGCAGGCTCCTGGCTGAGTGAGTCCCCAGACCCTACACGTGCGCAGTGTCAGTGGTAAGGCTTTGTGACCGGTGCGTTGTGCCTTTCCCACCCCTCTTCCACCCACTCCGCAAACGCACATGGCCCTGTTGCTTCCTTGTTTACACCCTAGTTGTTTACACCCTAGTCCACGCCCCCTTAAGTAACTGAAGCCGGGTCGGGTGGATTAATACATCCACTGTGGGGGCCTGTGTTTTCGTAGTTACAGGTTCAAATCCCAGTAACGATAAACATCTGTTATTCAGCGCAAAGATACAATTGGGTGAATGTGCGCTTTTCAAATACACTTTGTTATCTGCACATTCAAGGTTGGACACGCCACTGGCAAAGTTTGGATGTCACACTCGGCATAACTCCAGCCCTTCTAGTGGCAGCTGCTAGCCCACCGTGAAGGAGCCTTTGTACGCCTTAAACTTAAGACTACCAAAAACCCACCCACGCAGCTCTGGCTGCGCCTTTGTGCGTTGTGCCCCTATGCTGAGACCCGCCTGAGTCTAAGAACCGAGTGTGCAGAAAGTGGCACCCGCGGGGTGCAGGTGTCCAAGTGGTTTCTGAACAATGAAAGCTTCATCAACTTTCTACATGGCAACGGGAGATTTAACTAATTCAGCAGTAACACTACTGGCAGGCATCTTATCGCACGGTGCGTGCTGCAGCTTACACTAAAAAGCAAATTATTGTTAACACGCGCTGCAGCCTCTGACTCAGCTTTCCAGGCTGTGAGCTGAGGTGGTGGGTAATTACCACGGAGGCGGGCTGACTGGGCCTGGTCATCCACCTCCTCAGATTCCAGCCCTGGCCTGGCATATGTCACTCTGTCCAATACTCCCTCTGCAATTCACCGCGGGGGTGGGGGTGACTTATCATGATTAACATTTTTTGACTGCACACTGCAGCCACGCGACAGTGCATAACCATCCATCCACTCTCACAAACTGGAGCAGGAGCAATCGCCTCCTGCAGAACCAGGCCTATATTACGTTTTTTTGCTTTTACTATTGACCTGCAGCCCGGCAGGGACCCATGATGCCCGGATTCCATAGATCTCATCCCACCACTATGCCCACCTACCCACCTCTCTGAGACTCCACTCCCACTTTGGCTCGCCTGGAACCACTCCTGCCTCGGACAGACTCACTCACCTGAGGCCTGGCTGGCCTGCAGCTAGAGGCAGGTGCGAGCAGGCAGCAGAAGACAGGGCAAGGGTAGCCAGGCAGGGGCTAGTTACGAGTAAAAACTGAAGTACCGGGTTTTTAGAACCCAGCGGTGCAGGGGCACACACCCTAAGACTTCGGATTCTTCCTGTTTCAGACCCACAGCAACACAGAGTCTTCTAGGTGAATTCAAAGAACGGCTTTATTGGCTGCAGACCAAATCACAGATATCCGAGAAGTACAACACGATGTATGTTCTCAGGAGACTGCTCCCGAACCAAAAACCAGGCTTTACTTATATACACAAAATTGCGCTTTGGGGGCAACACCGCCCCTGTTTTACAAATGGTCATTCACATATTTTAGTTTCAAAGGAACAGCAGAGCCATAATGACAATCCCACGTTTCAGTTCAATAAGCATGCAGTTATTGCACCCAGCAAGGCTCAGAACCCTCATCAGATAACAGCAGACCCCAATAAAACGGGCACGTCCTGCTCGTAAAACAAGCCATAAAGTAGGAAACAGGGTCAGGTGTGAAAACAGCTTAGTCAGGGATCCTGTGCGAACAGGGGCTTTATGATGGGTTGTAGGAAGGTGGATATCTGACTATGGTTACACCCAATTTTTTGCCTAGTGTCTAGCTGGTTTTTCGACTTAGTTGGCCTGAGATCCTGCCATTCAGGATCTCAGCCCATCTGCTCTCTCTTTAAAATGGACTCCATGTACCCTAGGTACATACCCAATTGGTTAGATCACCCTGTGAGCCCCTGTACCAGTGTACACTAGGTACCCAGGGCATTGGTGTATCTAAGGCCACCAGGGGCTGTAGCATGTATTATGCCACCCCTGGCCTGGCCTAACAAATCTGACACAACTGGCTGATCACTTAGCTGGGGTAAGTTGGTGTAACCACCTCTTACTTAGGTGTAGTATACCTATACCTAACCTTAAATGGGACACCTGGTAACCTATAAGTCACTCCTATGGCAGGCCTTGACAATCCTGAAGGCAGAGTGCTTGGTTCCATGTGAGATAGTGCTCTGGCATGAGCTGAGCCTGTCTGCAGTGGTCGGAACCACTTCCTTCTACTGTTTCCAGATATCGTCATACCATATACTCTTAAGTGCATTATGAACCTCGCGGTTAAATGCTATCTTTGGTTTGGCTTTATCAAAACATGTCGAGTAAGGTGTCATACGAATTGGAATACTAACCCCTCGCCAATTCTGGCGACGGGGTTAGCATTCCACCCTTCTAGAGGGACACCACATGTACAGTACCTGAAACCCGGGTAAAATCAGACATAGCCTCAGCTCCACAAAATGGATGCTGCCACCACCGACACAAGTCTGCCCTCCTGCTGCTGGGAGTCCTTCCAGCTTTGGAGACGTGGAAAAAGGGTTTCCTGCCAGGGGAGGTGCGAGCACCACCCCAGACAGGATTTTGTGTATTGGTCAGGTAGGGCTTGAAAGAAACCAGACATGCCTGAGGCTCACAAGGAGCCTCGGTGCATATGCCAGTTCAATCCGGTCCTGGGGCACACCAGCCCTGGACCTGGGGCGAGCTGGACAAAGGTTTGGGGGTGTAACCACCCCCCTTCCTGGTCCCACCCTTAGGGAGGGACCTAGCAGGTAGTCCGGCCCCTAGAATCCGCTTAAAGGTAGGAGCTGTGTCCTAAGACTTCAGACATCCTGGAATCAACTTAACCACAAGAAGAAGACGGGAACTTCGACGCTCTGCTGCACAGAGGACTGAAGGAAATCTCCCCTATGGTCAGGAAGTGACCATCTTGCTAACGCAAGCACCAACCAGCTATTGAACGTCTGCTTTGCCGCCGCCTCCTGCCGGAGCCCGAGCCCAGAGCCCAACAAGACCTGGACCTCCAGACCTCTCACCGCCCGATCCACAGTCCCTGCAAAGAAGGAACCCGTGGAGGCACCGAGACACGTGGAGCCACCCATCTTGGAAGACCGACAACAAGCTGCAAGCGCAACAACAGAGGCTCCCTCCAAGTTGTGCTTTGGGTCCTGAAAAGCCCAATCATCGAGCAGCATCTGCACCAAAGGTGAGCCCTCCAGCATCTCCACAATCTGCGTGGGGCCCCTCTGCACTTTGCACCTCGACGCGCCTGCCCGGTGCCTGGCCCGTTGGCTAGCGGCCATTTTGGCGACGAAACTTGAAACTAACGATGCTGGTCTGGTTGCTCCAGATTGGCCCTAGCTGCTCTCCAAAAGAGCAGCCCCTCTGACCTTGCTGGTCAGAACAATCAGCTTTCCTCTCTTTCCACGACTCCTGCCTTTGCCAAGGCTTGTTTGCTTCTTTCGAGTCGCCGATACAGCCGACAGTGAGAGCCTGCGTGGGACAGCTCGTGACTTGACTCCTGGACGTCGTCGACCTTCAGGGACCACGTGGCTGCGGAGACAAGCTACACCTAACCACCTGTTTGCACCCGACATCGCCTGGTACCTACCTGGTGCCACGCCGGTCACTGGCTAGTGACTGTGAACACTGTCCCCTCTGCTTTCAGGTCTTCTACAACTCCGATCCACCCTTGGATCCAACGCATCTCTTCTGGACCGACCGCCTGCAGCATCTTTGTCATCAGGCTCCATTGAATCGATAGAAGAAACCCGACGCACTTCGAGACCTATGCACCCGCTTCCTGTGGGTGAGGTAAAGCTGGCACTCCGGTGCCCAAGTGTAGAGAATCATCTCTAGTGTCTGTGTTTCGAATCTTGAGATCGTAGTCCAACCAGAAGACCCTTTCTGCAGTAACTTTTTAACTTTTACGCACCCACTGAAAACCTATGGGAGCACGCGTGTGACTTTCCTCACTGCACACGCAACCCGTGGACCTCCTGGTCACTAACTAAAGTTAGCTCCTTGTAGGCCCAGCGATTCTAGAGGCCCTAGGCCTTTTCCCTTTCCTGTTCGTGGTACTTATACCACTATTTTAGTATATGGTTTGAGTGGCCACCAGGGCCCATCCATATAAAGTGCAACTTCTGTGTATTATAACATTGTCTTGTTTAACGATTTGTGCTCCTGTGCTCATAAAGAGTCTAGGGGTTACTTTGAGAAATAAATACATATATATTTTGAATATATATCTGTGTGGTGTCCTTTCATTGGTATAAAAGGGGGTTACATTTGGTAAAACAGCCTGCTTAACACGCTTTAACGAGTTTAGCCTCAAAGACTGCTTAGCCTACGCTACCACTAGGGCAGCTAGTCCTAAAAGGTTGACTTACAACCACACCATAAGGGTTGCTTGGAATGGTACAAGGTGGTCACTTTAACTAGTGAACATCATATACCAGGCCAACTTCTCACATGGGTCGAGCCCTGATGCTAATCACGTTAGGCCACGAGAAAGGAACCGGCCAGACAGGATTGTCCTCGGGCAGCGGAGTCGGCTTGCACAGGTCAGAGAGAAGTCACAGAGGGTGTACGTGTCCTTTAAACCTAGGCATGGCCTTAGTGCGCAGCCTATGTGAGGGCAACCACAAAATGGCTACTACTGTAAAATGGAACCCATGGATACAATATGTAGTATCGTATACACAGTGAATTCATCAGTGAAACATGACGAAAACACTCATACATACCGTGTTGCTCATGTGCGGTTCGCTGATACCAAACTTGGCATGGTGGGACCATGCCACCTACACGGTTCCGATTTTTACAGTACCACAGACCCTCCTTTTGCCCTTACATAGGCAAGAACTATACTAATCTGAGTCCAAGTCTACATTCATGAAGTCATGGAGATGTTGCTGTAGCATCATCCTATTGCTTAGCTCGTCCTTCGATACAGGTTTCCTTACAGATGATGTAACACAGTGGCTACACATTACAGGGGCACACTGTATACATAAACAGAACAGGAAAAGAATGGCTAAGATCATTCCAATGACTATTAAAATCTTCCATCCCCAAGCTGATATCAGTCCCCAGAACCACCCCATCAGCGACCAATCTCCTTTATCTACGTGAATGGATTCGGAAATCTTATGCAGTTTGGAAATGGCCTGGTAGACTGTTGGAGCGTTATCCGGTATGAAAATACAACAGCTTGATTGGATGACCTTGCATACCCCACCACGGTCTGCAAGTATGACGTATAGAACCATACGGTTCTGCAACGTCATCAGGCAATCCGCTTGAAGCTCAGCTGTCAAGTTACCAAGGGCACCAGCCGTTACATTAACAGTGGATTCAACTACACGGGTCAGTTGTCTCAGGTTCCGACTATTGACCATTGGTCACCAAAACGGCAGGAAACCCAGGAAAAAGTCTCCCGCTTCCTGACCGGCACTATCTTCCTTACTAACGACGCCTCTCACAACTCTTGTCTTGTGATAATCAGAGGCGGCAGTAAATGTTGGCGGTAGCAAATTCGCAACATAGCATGTGCCCGAGAAATCAGGGGGCAACCATGTATATGCGCGATCATTGCAGACAAAGTATGTACCCTTGGCAGCCAAAAACGCAGGGGAAAACTGTGATGGAAAAGTGTATGTCTCAGTACAGTTACATTTCCCTAGTTGAGCTCTTGGACTCTGACCATTACCTTGTAGACAGAACCGACCTATGTGGGGTACGACCCAAATCAGAGATGAACTTTTGCGCTTTTTTTCACCCAAACTGATGCTATACCCAAATTGGGGATGAAATTTTCCGCTGCCTTTCACCTAGACTAATACTATACCCCGTCGCGTTCCAACCTACATAAGCTCGCAACTCATCCTTGGGAATAGATGTATATGCATCGATATCTCTACTCATATCTGCAACTCCTTTCATCAAGGCTTTATTATTCGAGTTAGGTCTAATGGAGCGCGGTGGTAGCTGGGAGTAGGTTTCAAGCGCAAAAAGAAACATGGTCTGGAATGCCCATGATGAACCATTATAGCTGAATGGCAGTACTAGATATGGGATGCCCTTATTAATGGTGTGCGGCATCAAACCACACACCCAGCAGTTCGTTGTGTTCTTAACTAGTTGGTGCTGGTGCAGGAGCTGAATGAACGAATTGTTTACAAATTCAGCACGTCTAGCTTGTTCGTGTTCTGGCAGAGGGTGGAAAGAGTGTTGGGAAACAGTAGGAAGAGGTGTGGGCTGTACAGTGGGTGCAAATGACACTTGGAAAGACAATAATACGCAACCTACAGAAAACATCATTATGCTAAAGAGTACAAACAGACATAATACTACAAAGCATCTGCTATTCATTATTTTACATATTCTGCTCTTGAAATTAGTTTCCTCGGTGGGCTTCTTCATCCTGAAAAACTCCATCCTCTAATCGTGCTGCTCGCGGCGGGTGAGTATCTTCTGCTAAGGAGTACACCTGTCAGTTCAGGGAACGCCCTAGACCAACCATAACCGTTGACCTAACGTCTCCGGCTTGTACCCCAAAGTCTTGGCACCGCGACCCTGCAGCTGAACCCGGATGGTGGTTCGAAAAACAAAAAGTCAAAAAGTTTTTCAGATGAGAGAGCTGTACTTTTGAAAATATCATAGAAAAAGAATTTTTATTTGTCCATAGTTCTTGGCCTCAAATTATACCTATTTCTGCCAGGCACTGTCTGGTCTTGAAACAAGAGTTCAGGCTCTGTGGTATCCAATCGAATTGATGGCGATATAGCTTCCTGCAGAATGTCGTCACTTTCTCGATCTGTATTTGTCCCCTTTACACGTGCATCGCTAAAAGGCACAAAACGAGGCACAGTCTCAGCCTCGGAGTCAGCGATCCCCTCCTGGGCCCACCGGTCATATGGTAGGGGTAAAGGGATCCTCTTACAGTGTATGCCGTGAATCCAATTCTTTTTCCCTTTCACTCGAACTGCTGATCTTGTCGACAGCAGTACTAGGTAGGGGCTGATCCAACGGGGCTCATCATTCTTTGCACGTTGAAAATTTTTAACTAGGACCCACGTTCCAGGATTAATAGGGTGTCCTGGAGCTTCAGAGGCCTGGGGCAGAGTATCGTGAACCTGTTGGTGTAAGACACGCAATTTAGCCGTCAATTCATACAAGTAATCAAGCAGTACTGGATATTCGATTTCACTGAACTTTGTCGGCCTTGGCACTCCCCACACATTGGCCGGACGGCCAAACACTATTTTATATGGACTAAGTCCCACTTGCGAATGTACAGTCATTCTTGTTGACAGGAGTGCTAAGGGCAGAGCGTCAGGCCATTTAAGACCGGAGCTCGCCTGAATTTTGGCCAACTTAAGCTTCAAGGTGCCATTGTAGCACTCTACTAATCCAGCTGATTGGGGGTGATTTGCAGCGTGAAACTTTTGCTTAATGCCTAGTCCCACACACACATTCTTCATCACTCGGCCTACAAATTCACTCCCGTTATCACTCCATACCATCCTTGGCATTCCGAACCTAGGAAAAAATTCTTTAACTAGGGCTTTAGCTGTGGATAAGGCAGTATTGTCTTTTAGGGGATATGCTTCTATCCATTTTGAAAAGGCACAAACAACAACCAGTACATCTTTCAAATTGTTGCATCTTTCCATGTGGATGAAGTCTAGTTGTAGAACTTCAAAAGGATATGATGGAGGCGCAAAATGACCAGGTGGAGTTGGGGTTCCCCTACCAGGATTGTATTTCAGACATACCATGCAATTTTTGACTACATTCTCTGCACATTTAAAGATTCCAGCATTCTGCCATACTGGAGCCAACAACTTACAAATCCCTTTCACACTGATATGTGCCATTCCATGCGCCATCGTAACCACTGGAAGCACATACGCATCAGGTAACAACCAACGCCGGTGTTCTGACAAATCAATCCAACAACCGTTTTCATCTAATTTTCCCTTACTCTCTTTCCACATACTTAATTCTTTCTCTGTGGCTTCAGCTTGAAGAGACTTCACACTCTCTATCGTGTCTTCACACATTCCAACATCACCAACCCATCTTGCGGGGCCTGCAACATACATTCGGGTTGTCACATCTTTTGCTGTTTCTTTCGCGGTCTCGTCAGCAAATGCATTACCACGCCCAACATCATCGGTAACCTTCTTGTGTGCGCTGCATTTCACAATCGCAACTTGTAATGGCAAGGTCAGTGACTCAAGGAGATCATTCACTAACTCACCATTCTGAATCTTGGCTCCATGCGAAGTCAGGAACCCACGTTCTTTCCACAAACGCCCAAAACTATGGGCCACACCAAAAGCGTACTGACTGTCAGTATATATGTTCACTTTCATTCCTGTCGACAACACGCATGCTCTTGTGAGTGCAATTAATTCTGCTGCTTGAGCCGAATTATGTGGTATGCGTGCAGTTTCAACAATCGTGTGCAGAGTCGTGACAGCATACGCAGCAGTTGTATCACCATTCGGAAGCTTGAAGCACGAACCATCCACCCACAAGGTACCATCACATTCAACCAGGGGAGTATCTTTAAGATCCACTCTCCCTTTTGTTTCTTCTTCTGTTCTGAACAGACAATCATGCTGTTCAACCTCATCTGTGTCTGCTGCGATTGGCAATAATGTGGCTGGATTCAACGTATTGCACCTCTTTATGTGCACATGACTCCCTAGCAGCGTCAACTCGTAACTTGACAATCGAGCATTAATTAAATGCTGTGTCTTGGTCCTATTTAACAATGTGTCCACTGCATGAGGAACCATTACAATCAATGTGTTATTCATCACTAGTCCAGCAGACTGTCGAATAGACGCAGCTGCTGCCGCTGTAGCTCTTAAACAACTTGGCAATGCCCTCGCTACAGGGTCCAAAGTCGATGAAAAATACGTGCATGGGCGCGGTCTGTCTCCAAAAGGCTGTGTCAGTACTGATAATGCACAACCGTCCCTTTCATAAACATACAGGGTAAAAGGCTTACTATAGTCGGGGGTACCCAACACAGGAGCTGAACATAATGCCTCTCGTAATTCCACAAAACTTTTCTGACACTCTTCAGACCATGGGACAGGATTTGGTATATCTTTATATGTTAATGCTAGCAATGGTTTTGCCAATAAAGAAAAACTCGGGATCCAGTGCCTACAATATGAAGTGATGCCCAGGAAAGCACGCACTTCTCTCTTTGTCTTTGGCACGCTTAGTTGTGCAATTGCTTGGATTCTTTCTGGAGTCAGCTTCCTTCCCTCCTTCGAGAAGAGATGACCTAAATAGGTCACCTCTTGTCGACAATATTGCAGCTTAGAGAGAGACACTTTGTGATGGAAGGTAGACAAATGACGCAACTATGATGATGTAGCTCGTTTACAAATTTCCTCAGTATCTGCGGCGATTAGTAAATCGTCAACATACTGGATAAGGGTAGCACCTTTAGGTAAAACAAGGGCATCAAGCTGTGCTTTTAACGCCTGACTGTATATTGATGGGCTTTCACAGTAGCCCTGTGGAGCACGTTTAAAACGGAAGCTTCGACCTCCTAAACAAAAGCCAAAAATATCTCTGCTCTCCTCTGCAATCGGAATTCTAAAGAAAGCATTCTTTAAATCGATTACTGAGAACCAAGCAGCGGAAGCTGGGATCATGGTCAACAAGGCGGTTATATCAGGGACCACTGGAAACTGTGGCACAACAACCTTATTGACCTCTCTAAGATCGATCACAAATCTGTAAACAGGTGGCTGCGAAGGGTCAGTACGTTTCAAAACAGGCAGAACCGGACTATTACAAACGTTGCCTCTTGTCTCTTCAATGACATCCTTTGCAATTAAATCATAGATAATTGTTAACAACGCTTTTTCACCTTCCTTAGAGATCTTGTACTGGGGAATGCGGGGCAATTTAACATTTGCTTTTAAAGTGACAACATAAGGCAGTATTTCCAAAAGGCCCACATCATTAGGGCCAGTGGCCCAAAGGGCATCAGGAAGAGACGATAATTCAGCTGGTAGTTCAGTCTTTGACAAATACATGGGAGAAATCACTTCCTTACCCAGCGTAAGTTGTACTCCTGAGGGAGAACAATATAATGTCGCATGTAATCTCTTCAGCAGGTCCAATCCTAACAAGTTTTCATTACATCCTGTCGTTAGGATGAGGAGTGCTTTCAGCTCACAAGGTCCAACAGAAAGGGCCATAGGACTTGAGATCGGGTTCCTAACCGGGGCGCCAGAAAAACCTACGGAAACATTCACTTCGCCAGACAAAGGCGCGCCAGGGAGTTTGGAGCGCATAATAGAACTTTTTGCAGCCCCAGTGTCCAGCAGAAAGGGCTCTGTTATACCCGCTGTAGTCACCTAAACATACGGCCCTTTCTGGTCCACTGGCACTGAAACAACTCCCTCTCTCTGTCTACGGCTGTCCTAGTAATCATTCCCTTCCGTATCATCATCTTCTGTATAGTAGTCATTATTATAGTACTGTGCTGTCTTGCCGGTCGCATTGGCTTGCTGATCAAAACTATTCATCGTATTTTGAGGCGGAAGAGGACGAGTGTTCTGGGGAACATTCCCACGCCCTCTACCTCTTGGGGCTTGCTGGCCACCTCTACCTCTTGCGCCATAAGCATTATTTGTGCGTTGCAACAATCTGAGACAATTATTTTTAAAGTGACCCTCCTCCTTGCAATACGAACATTGATTGGGACCGATAGGGACACGTGGTTGATAATACCCATACATTTGCTGATTATTCTGAAACTGTTGGGGTTGCTGATAGATACCCTGGGTTTGCCTATAATTATTCTGACCTGCATGTGGCGGATAAGCCTGTTGTAAAAGAACCTTCGTTTTCAACTCTTTCGTTTTCTTGTCTGTTCTATCCTTCTCATCTTTATCCCTATTTTCATAATACTGTGCAGTAGCCAGTATTTGTGCGGAAGAGGAAACGGCCCAAGAACTCTCCGAATCTTTTAATTTCTTACACAACTCTGGAAGCAAATTATGCACAAATTTATCAACAAATAACCGTTGGCCACCTTCTGTACTCATGTCCTGACCACTGTGGTCGATAAATGTTTCTTCAAACCTAGTGAAGAAATCGGACACTGTTTCATCTTTCTTCTGTTTGCACGCGGATAATTTATCCCAATTTACACGTATTGCGGGCATTAAAGTTTTCATGTAATTATTTATTCTACCAGGGAGTTCTGCTACCAAGGGATCAGGCTTGGCACCACCAACCTGTCTATTGTCTGCATTAATGATATTAGCCCATGTGTCACCTAGCTCTGCAGCATGATCTGCATTGCGAATCAATCCCCACAAAGGCTGTGGAACAACATTCCCGTACAGCATATCTATGTCTGCCAGGTTCATGACACATGATTCTGCAGTCTGCGATAACTCCTTATAATATCCTGCAGGATTCTTACGGGGGTCAGGCAATGTCTGCTTAAGGGCTAAAACTTCAGATCGTTTCCAGGGAACATGTACCCAAACACGCTGAAAATGTGCCAGAACAGGTGGATTAGCATTCGCATCACCAGGTCTCCAAACTGGAGGAACCTCACGCATCGGATATTGTCGCGCTTTTGCTTGTTTCCCTTCAGGGAATTCCTGTCCAAACAACGATTGCTGACAATCCCCATTCCTGAAAGACAGCAGTGTCGCAACTGCCTTCCCAACATCAGAACCCACAATCGTACCTTTTCCAAATTCAAATCGCACTTGACACAACTCTTGCGGACTGGAGTCTACATCATTATCTTCCAATTCCTCACATAGAATTTCACACATTTTCTCAAAAACGTACCGCTGTTGTGGCGCTTCCCACTGATGAAAAACATTAACAACAGATTCTACATCATATCTAGAAGGATAAACAATCCATCTACGTGCCATGCGGTCCAGTTCTTCTTTCTCTCTAGAACCAGGTATTTGACTACGTAATTGCTTACGCTGAGGACCAGGGGTCGTAGTAGACGACCCAAAGAGGGGTGATATAAGACTAGTGACTGCACTAGCTATTCGCTGTCGTGCAGAAGGAGAAGTCGAGGTAAGAACCGAGGGAAAAACAGAGGGAAGGAAAACGGGTGCAGATACAGATACAGGGGTAGCAGCAGGTAGGGCACCAAGAGAGGCAGCTGATGTGCTAGGGAAAGTCGCAAGGGGCGCAGAAGTGGTAGGTTGCAAAATCGGCGGCCCTTGGGAAGGCTGTGTTACCAGGACAGGAGCCGGCTGAGGAGGAGCTGGCGGCTGCGGGAAAGCTTGCTGCGCATTAACTGGAGGCTGCATATTTACGGGCTGTGGAGGCGCTGTAGCATTTTGCGCATAAGGGGGTGGCGAACTTAGTAAATGGGACATTAGAGAATCTTTCTCTTTCTCTTTTGACTCATCTTGTTGAAGGGGTGGCAAAACTGGGTAACATTTATCAATGACTAGTTTGCGTTGCCTAAGCAACTGCTCATCCATTCGGTCCTCTTCATTATCCTTGCACTGCAAAGCTGCTTGCATGATCGACATACCTCTCTCTCTTTTATGTTTCTTATCTAGGATCTCTGTGTCAAAACTACCATTTTGGGGCCATTTTAAAACACCATCCTTGCTGGTGTATCGGACCCATACTTCATTATACGTAATGGGGCCCACGCCATGTTTCACATAAAGCTCATAAGTTGGAGTTCCAATTGGAGGAACCGGACACGAATCCTCCAATCGGGAGTCCCTTTTACAACCAAAACAAAACAAATTTCTAAATATACTAGAACCAGGCATCTTTGCTCACTAGTCTAGTTTCAAACTTGAAAGGATTATCGAATACGATAGTCTCGTGAATACACGAGTCCTCTGTCTTTGGCACTTGCAAGACCCAAATCAAAGCGATGCCGAAGGATACCAAAATTCCAAAGGATACCAAACAAACTGGGAGACGCTCCACTTATACTTAACTGAGGTATTGATGACTTCACCAGAAGACTCTCTCGATTGTTTCGCTCTACCAAAATCGTCAAGGGTCCAAAACAGGGCGATTAATCAGGGCAGCAGTCCTTCGTAGCCGTCGGGACGCGGAGAACCTCGCAGAAAAGACATGCGGACCACGTCGACATGCAGGGGTCGATGAAGTGGCGGCCTTCCTCCAGAATTTCCACACGAAGCTCCCCACGAACCTCTGGCTTGGAACGGTACCACTGATATCGTCCCGAGTTGGGCGCCAACTGAAGTACCGGGTTTATAGAACCCAGCGGTGCAGGGGAACACACCCTAAGACTTCGGATTCTTCCTGTTTCAGACCCACAGAAACACAGAGTCTTCTAGGTGAATTCAAAGAACGGCTTTATTGGCTGCAGACCAATCACAGATATCCGAGAAGTACAACACGATGTATGTTCTCAGGAGACTGCTCCCGAACCAAAAACCAGTCTTTACTTATATACACAAAATTGCGCTTTGGGGGCAACACCGCCCCTGTTTTACAAATGGTCATTCACATATTTTAGTTTCAAAGGAACAGCAGAGCCATAATGACATTCCCACAATTCAGTTCATTAAGCATGCAGTTATTGCACCCAGCAAGGCTCAGAACCCTCATCAGATAACAGCAGACCCCAATAAAACGGGCACGTCCTGCTCATAATACAAGCCATAAAGTAGGAAACAGGGTCAGGTGTGAAAACAGCTTAGTCAGGGACCGTGTGCGAACAGGGGCTTTATGATGGGTCGAGCCCTGATGCTAATCACGTTAGGCCACGAGAAAGGAACCGACCGGACAGGATTGTCCTCGGGCAGCGGAGTCGGCTTGCACAGGTCAGAGAGAAGTCACAGAGGGTGTACGTGTCCTTTAAACCTAGGCATGGCCTTAGTGCGCAGCCTATGTGAGGGCAACCACAAAATGGCTACTACTGTAAAATGAAACCCATGGATACAATATGTAGTATCGTATACACAGTGAATTCATCAGTGAAACATGACGAAAACACTCATACATACCGTGTTGCTCATGTGCGGTTCGCTGATACCAATCTTGGCATGGTGGGACCATGCCACCTACACGGTTCCGATTTTTACAGTACCACAAAACTAGACAAAACACAAAACGCTCCCGTAACTGCATTAACCACTAGAGTTATCCTAATGTTATTAAAATCCCCTGAAAACTGCAAGGCACTCAGATATCTCTGCAGCAGGTGTCTTAACCCGTTAAGATATGTAAAATGCAGCTTCTTTAGGGCAAATTAAGCCAGAAGAGATTTACTGCTATATACGTCCATGTTGCAAATTTATTTCCAGCATATTCTTTTAGAATAAAGGTATATGGCTCAGACTCACTTTTTGCATGACACCGTACCTCGTAAATCCACGTCTTTCCTCTGCTACACTTCAACCTTCCAATTCATAAATTCCCGGAGTATATTTTTTTCAATTCCAACACTGATGCTGGTGCAACATGAACTTTCCGTTAAAATCTATTGGTCGGGTTACTTATTATTATCTCACCTCTAAAGTGGCCATCTTTTGAGAAAAAATGTACATCAAAGCTTAATCCAAAGCGCTAACTGAGGGGTCGGTACTGTCTGAAAGAAAACCAGTCAGGTGACAATATAAAGTACATCACGCAATTAGAATATCACCCTTTTCGAGTCACAGAATCCTGCCCTTTTATATTGTTTACAACCTCTCTTAAAATGTTCATAAGGTAAAGTGAAACAAAATAACTCTGTTGTGCAGCAAAATAATCAATTGTCTTAGGTTTTCTCAAAAAGTGGCACGTGTGATTCATATTTGACAAGCAAAGGCAGGTGTAAACTGCTGTTGCTTAAAATTGACACGAAAGCTGCACTCAGTGCGCTGAACTGCATTGGGATTGGGAACAGAGCTTCCCATGCAGCAGGTGAATGAGCCTAGGGTGACCAACTGACATGGGTGCAAATTCAGGGCAGTGAGTGTAAAAATTCAGGACAAATGGTCAAAATTCAGGACAAAAATTCAGGACAGGAGGTCAAAATTCAGGACAAAAGGTAAGTTTTACGGACACATCAGAGGAGGTTGCACAAAAGTATATAAGTAAGTAAATAGACAACCACTTAAGTACACGTGAAAATAAGTTTATATTAGGTTGAGACAATTGTGCACTGCATGGTTTTTCAGTATGCGCGCAGCTTTGAGCAAATGTGCAGGTCTTTTTGTGGTAACAAAACCGCCCCCACCCCACCTTTCCAGCTCCCAGAGAAAACGCCTGATGCCCGGTCCGGCCAGTCTGGCCTTGATACCACCCTCCAATGGCGCCCCTCATCTTCACACAGACCCTCTCTCATGTGTATTTAATTTCTTCTATAGTGCTACTCATCCCAAGTATGAGGGGCAGAGTGTTGGAGTGCGTTACAACGCACACATATTATATAGCGACAATCACTCATATAAATGTGAAAGTCAATGTTAGGAAATGTTGCTTAAGATAATGAGGCTTACAATGTGTAATCATACTTTCATCCATCATTCAGTCTTTCACCATTCATTCTGTCCTTCCATCTGTGTGCCCATCCATGCCCATATTCAACCATTTACAAACATATCCTTCCATCCATCACTTCACTTATCCATCCCTCCATCCATCCTCCCTTTCACCCTATCCATCCGTACACTCCTCAATCCACTCTTCCACCCATCCATCCATTCACTCATCCATCCAGCCATCCTATCACTTACTCATTCATCCACCCAGTCACTCATCCTTCCACCCATTCAGTCATCCATTTACCCATCCTCCCTTTCTCTCTCAATTCCCCTTTCACTTAGCCATCCATCCTTCCATCCACCCACCCATCCACTCATGAATCCATCCACTGAACCTATCAGTCATCCATCCTTTCACTCATCCATCCATCCATCCTTTCTCTCATCCATCCACCCTTTCACTCCTTCACTCATCTATCCATCCTTTTGTCCATCTACCCACCCTTTTACTCACTCATCCAACCTTACATCCACCCTTTCACTCATCCGTCCATCCATTCACCCTTTCACTTATCAATTCATCGATCCGCCCTTTCACTTATCAATTCATCAATCCATCCATCATTTTACTCATCCATCCACCCATTCACTCACCCATCATGCACCCTTTCACTCATCCATCCAGCCATCCATCCAGCCATCCATCCACCCATCCCTTCACTTACTTACTCACTCACCTTTTCACATTAATTATGAGCTGAGCCTTTGTCTGCAGAGTTGCATACAGAAGAGACCCATCAAGAACTCTACCCTCGCTGTCGTTACTAAAGCAAGGGGTGGGGCGGGGCAGGGTTCACTATGCCCCTGCACATAGGCAATATGAAAAAGTGGAAGACATGAGTCATGCATGATGCACAGTGCCTGGACGTGGGGCGACTGTGACATGGTGTTGTTTCCAGAGCTTTAAGTGGGATGAAAAAACTAGCATTTTCTCCAAAACGGAGTTTGATGTAATTAAGGGCATGGCTTAAAACACATAAGCTAAAAATCTGTGCTTAGTATAAGGTGCCACCCAACTGGTATTTTTGTTGCTTCTGTCATTGCCTCCAGATATATAATACAACAAGTAACATTACACCTAGAACAAGTAAACGTTACACCTACAACAAGCCAGAACTATTGGCTTTGTCAATAGTTGTTAGTTGCATAAAATAAAACAGCAGTAACCATGGCTTCATTGAATATAATATTGAAAATGCATCTGTTCTAAACCGATGAGACTCGGAGAACTATAATCCTTTCCTTTGAACTTCTTTCACCGCCTTCCTTTGGTTAACGAGATTCTCAGGTAGCAGCAGCATGGGCGTTTTTGCACTTCCAGGTGACAGAATGCCCTGCCCTAGACCAAGGTTGGAGGAGGCCACCACATGCTGTGTGTAGGAGAGTAGGGTCTGCTATCCTATGGTCACCCCAAATTTTTGCTTTTTGCTTCACTGGTTTTTGACATATTGAGGCTGTGGGCCTGCCAATCAGACCCCCAGCCTGCTGTTCTCTCTACTAAATTAAAACTATGCACCCTAGGTGCATAACCAATTGGAAGTGGATCACCCTGTCAGCCCCTGTACCAGTGTACACTAGGTACCCAGGGCATTGGTGTACCCAAGGCCTGCCAAGGGCTGCAGCATGTATTATGCCACCCCAGGCTTGGCCTAACAATCTGACACAACTGGCTGATCACTCAGCTGGGGTAAGTTGGTGTAATCACCTCTTACTTAGGTGTAGTATACCTATACCTAACCTTAAATGGGACACCTGGTAACCTATAAGTCACTCCTATGGCAGGCCTTAACAATCCTGAAGGCAGAGTGCTTGGTTCCATGTGAGATGGTGCTCTGGCATGAGCTGAGCCTGTCTGCAGTGGTCGGAACAACTTCCTTCTACTGTTTCCAGATATCGTCATACCATATACTCTTAAGTGCATTATGAACCTCGCGGTTAAATGCTATCTTTGGTTTGGCTTTATCAAAACATGTCGAGTAAGGTGTCATACGAATTGGAATACTAACCCCTCGCCAATTCTGGCGACGGGGTTAGCATTCCACCCTTCTAGAGGGACACGACATGTACAGTACCTGAAACCCGGGTAAAATCAGACATAGCCTCAGCTCCACAAAATGGATGCTGCCACCACAGACACAAGTCTGCCCTCCTGCTGCTGGGAGTCCTTCCAGCTTGGGAGGTGTGGACAAAGGGTTTCCTGCCAGGGGAGGTGCGTGCACCACCCCAGACAGGATTTTGTGTATTGGTCAGGTAGGGCTTGAAAGAAACCAGACATGCCTGTGGCTCACAAGGAGCCTCGGTGCATATGCCAGTTCAAACCGGTCCTGGGGCACACCAGTCCCGGGCCTGGGGCGAGCTGGACAAAGGATTGGGGGTGTAACCACCCCCCTTCCTGGTCCCACCCATAGGGAGGGACCTAGCAGGTAGTCCGGCCCCTAGAATCCGCTTAAAGGTAGGAGCTGTGTCCTAAGACTTCAGACATCCTGGAATCAACTTGAAACTAAGAAGAAGACGGGAACTTCGACATTCTGCTGCACAGAAGACTGAAGAAAATCTCCCCTGTGGTCAGGGAGTGACCACCTTGCTAACGCAAGCACCATCCAGCGAATCACCGTCTGCTTTGCCGCCGCCTCCCGCCGGAGCCCGAGCCCAGAGACTGACAAGACCTGGACCTCCAGACCTCTCACCGCCCGATCCACAGTCCCTGAAAAGAGGAGACCCGTGGAGGCACCGAGACACGTGGAGCCAGCCATCTTGGAACGACTACGACAAGCTGACAAGTGCAACAACCGAGGCTCCCTCCAAGTTGTGCTTTGGGTCCTGAGAAGCCCAACCCTCGAGCAGCATCTGCACCAAAGGTGAGCCCTCCAGCATCTCCACGATCTGCGTGGGGCCCTTCTGCATTTTGCCACTCGACGCGCCTAACCGGTTGCTGGCCCGCTGGCTAGTGGCCATCTTGGCGACGAAATCTACGACAAACACTGCTGGTCTGGTTGCTCCAGACTGGCCCTTGCTCCCCTCCAAAGGAGCAATCCCTCTGACCTTGCTGGTCAGAACCAACAGCTGATTTCCGAATCCTCCTGCAATTGCTTTTGCCAAGGCTTGTTTGCTTTGATCAAGTTGCCAACACCGCCGACAGCGAGAGCCTGCGTGGGACAGCTCGTGAGCCGACTCCTGGACGTCGTCGACCTTCAGGGACCACGTGGCTGCGGAGACAAGCTACCCCTCATCACCTGTTTGCACCCGACATCGCCTGGTACCCACCTGGTGCCACGCTGGTCACTGGCTAGTGACTGTGAACACTGTCCCCTCTGCTTACAGGTCTTCAACATCTCCGATCCACTCTTGGATCCACTGCATCTCTCCCGGACCGACCGCCTGCAGCATCTTTGTCTTCAAGCTCCACGGAACAGATAGAAGAAACCCGACGCACTTTGAGGCCTATGCACCCGCTTCCTGTGGGTGAGGTAAAGCTGGTACTCCGGTGCCCATGTGTAGTAATACATCTCTAGTGCCTGTGTTCCAAACCTTAAGTTCCTAGTCAACCCGGAAGATCTCCTTTGCAGTAACTTTGTACTTTTTACGCACCCATTGAAACCTATGGGAGCACGCGTGTGACTATTTGCTCTGCACACGCCACCCGTGGACCTCCTGGTCACTAACTGACGTTAGCTCCTTGTAGGCCCAGCGATTCTAGAGGCCCTAGGCCTTTTCCCTTTTCTGTTCGTGGTACTTATACCACTATTTTAGTATATGGTTTGAGTGGCCACCAGGGCCTATCCATATAACGTGCAACTTCTGTGTATTCTGTGATAATCTTGTTTGACGATTTGTGCTCCTGTGCTCATAAAGAGACTAGGGGTTACTTTGAGAAATAAATACATATATATTTTGAATATATATCTGTGTGGTGTCCTTTCATTGGTATAAAAGGGGGTTACATTTGGTAAAACAGCTGGCTTAACACGCTTCACGAGTTTAGCCTCAAAGACTGCTTAGCCTACGCTACCACTAGGGCAGCTAGTCCGAAAAGGTTGACTTACAACCACACCATAAGGGTTGCTTGGCATGGTACAAGGTGATCACTTTAACTAGTGAGCATCATATACCAGGCCAACTTCTCACATTGGTGAGCAGCGGTTGGATTTGAGCTTGCTGTGTTTTACCATTGTAATCTCTTGGTTACCAATTGAAAGATCACATAGGTACCTGTAGGTACATATAAAACAAGATTAGATATACTTAAGTTCTACTGAACTTAGTTGTTGTAGAGCAAAGGGAGTAGCACACCCTGACTACAACTACTAGATAGGTTTAGTAGGTAAACCCAAGTGTAGGTAGATTGCAACACATCCACCCACACTTAAGAGCAATGGCTGGGGCAGAGGGGTCCACTGTACCCATCTCTGTTGAGAGTGACCCCCCGAGGGCACCATCCATCTTTGCTACCCTTAATCAGAATGAGCTCAGGCAGTTGGCAACTCTTAGAGGCCTTAAACAGCCCAAGAACCCTACCTCTGCTGTGCTCAGAGCACTCTTGCAAGAGGATGAGAATCAAAGAGAGCTCAAGAGAGCTTCCCAGTTAGCCCCCTTAGGGACAGGAACAGGAGGCCCCCCTTCTGAAGATGCCACTGAGGTACCCCTTTCCAATAGCCATCCCTTAGATGAAAACCATACTACAGAGGAGGAAAGTGAGGGGGATACAGACAGTGGTGAGGATGAAGGGAGAACTAGCCCAGTGCCAAGTGTTATACTTGGCCCAGCTAAACCAAGGCTATTGGGGACTGACAGTGGGTTCACCCCACTGGATCTCCCCAGTGGACTTAACACAGGGCTTGGAAGGCAAAGGAATCGCTCAGGTGACTCCAATGCTTCCCATGGCTCTAGAGGCTCTCAAGGTCACTCCAGGAGAAGGATGACCACCCCTCAGAGGAGGGAACATGAGGCCAAGATGCAAGAAGCCCAGCTGAGGATCAGGAAGCAGGAGCTAGAAGTAGCCCTGATGGAAGAGAAACTGAGCAAGGCTAGACAGCATAAAGAGAGTGGGTCTATACCCACTGGTGGCAGCATTGTCCCTAAGGACAAAGATAGGGTTTTCGATAATAGAAACCTGTCTAAGGTTGTGCCCCCCTACAAAAGTGGGGATGACATCCACAAATGGATAACTGCTCTTGAGAGAGCCTGCAAAGTACAGCAGGTTCCTGAAGACCAGTGGGCAGCAATCCTCTGGCTCTCCTTTGAGGGAAGAGGCAGAGACAGACTCCTCACTGTTAGAGAAGAGGATGTCAGAAACTACAGAGTCCTGAAGAGTGTTCTAGTTGATGGGTTAGGCTTAACCACTGAGCAGTACAGGTTAATGTTCAGAGACACCCAAAAGACACAGACTCAGGACTGGTCTGAATACATTGAATGTGCCACTAAGGCTTTGGAGGGTTGGTTGCTGGGAAGTAAGGTATCTGATTTTACAGGATTGTATAATTTGATGATGAGAGAACAGATTTTAAATAACTGTCAAAACCAGCAACTGCATCAACACTTGGTTGACTCTGATCTGACCTCTCCCCAAGAATTGGGAAAGAAGGCAGACAAATGGGTCAGGACCAGGGTTAAGCAAAAGAACCAGAACCAGGGCCAAGGGGGTGATCAGAAGAAAACAGACCAAAAGGGTGGAGATCAGAAACCTAAAGACCAGAAGGCTTCAACAGGGCCCCAAACTACTGCTAAGGAGGGTGGGTCCCAACAGTCCAAGAAGAAGAAAGAAGGTCAGAAGAAACCCTGGTGCAATCATTGTAAAAATACAACTCACTGGACTAGTGATTGCAAAAAGGGTGGAGCCCCCAACACTGTTGCCCCTAAGGCACCTGCTCCCAGTACTACTGTTAGCAGTGTTGGTCCCCAGACAAAGGGTGTAGTGGGAATCACTATGGGAACTGAAGGAGATTCTGACTTAGACAGAACCCTTACACAGGCAGTCTTGATCTGTGATGGGGACATTGATTTGTCCCTGACTGTGAGCCCCAGTAACCTGGGCAAGTACAGACAGACTCCTTTAATTAATGACAAAGTGGCTCAAGCCTACAGGGACACATGTGCCAGTGTCACTATGGTGACACCAGGCTTTGTGGACCCTGGACAGTACATACCAGGTGAGAACTACCTGGTGACCAATGCCAGCAATGCCACTACTTCACATAGTGTGGCAGTTGTTAACTTCTCATGGGGAGGGGTAACTGGCCTCAAAAGGGTTGTGGTTAGTGCAGACCTCCCAGTAGAATGTTTGTTGGGCAATGACCTAGAGAGTTCTCTATGGTCAGAAGTGGAGTACAGGACTCATGCAGAGATGTTAGGTATATCATCACATGTCCTTGCTGTGACCAGGTCACAGGCCAAAAAGTGCCTCACTGAACCTCAGGTCTTGGATCCTGGAACAATGGACCAAGTACCTACCAAGAAGAAGAACAGGAGGGTCAAGGCTGTGCCTTCCCCCCTGCCTCAGAGTGATGATCAGCCTTCCCAGGAAGCTGATCTAGAGGACCCTGAAGGAACTGTCCCTGAAGAGCTTGAACCTGATCAGGTTGAGTTTCTGGGGACAGGGGGACCTTCAAGGGCTGACTTGAGGCAGGCTCAGTTATCCTGTCCCTCTCTTGAACCCCTCAGACAGCTGGCTGCTGCTGAGGCTGCTGGGAATGCTCAAGGTACCCATAAAGTGTATTGGGATGAAGGGCTCCTTTATTCAGAGGCTAGAGACCCCAAGCCTGGTGCAACCAGGAGGTTGGTCATACCTCTGCAATTTAGGGGCTTCCTTCTTACCTTGGCCCATGACATTCCTTTAGCAGGACACCTAGGCCAGAACAAGACCTGGGACAGACTTGTCCCTCACTTTCACTGGCCTCATATGAATGAAGATACAAAGGAGTTTTGTCGCTCCTGTGTTACCTGCCAAGCCAGTGGCAAATCAGGTGGCACAACAAAGGCCCCCCTAATACCACTACCTGTGGTGGGGGTCCCCTTTGAAAGAGTGGGAATAGACATAGTGGGTCCCATGGATCCTCCCACTGCATCTGGGCACAGATTTATACTGGTGGTAGTGGATCATGCCACCAGGTATCCAGAGGCAATTCCCCTTAGGACCACTACAGCTCCTGTTGTGGCCAGGGCCCTGCTGGGAGTATTCTCCAGAGTGGGGTTTCCTAAGGAGGTAGTATCTGACAGAGGTACCAACTTTATGTCAGGTTACTTAACAGCTATGTGGAAGGAATGTGGTGTCAACTACAAGTTCACCACCCCTTATCACCCACAATGCAATGGGCTTGTTGAGAGATTCAACAAGACCCTAAAGGGTATGATCAAAGGATTACCTGAAAAGCTCAGGCGAAGATGGGATATCCTTCTACCCTGCCTTCTGTTTGCTTACAGAGAGGTCCCACAAAAAGGAGTTGGCTACAGCCCCTTTGAATTGTTGTTTGGGCACCCTGTGAGAGGCCCACTGTGTTTGGTGAAGGAAGGATGGGAGTTACCTCTCAAAAAGCCTAAGCTAGACATAGTGGACTATGTACTTGGTCTCCGCTCCAGGATGGCTGAGTATATGGAGAAGGCATCCAAAAACCTTGAGGCAAGCCAGGCCTTACAGAAAGCTTGGCATGACCAAAAGGCTGTCTTGGTTGAGTTTCAGCCAGGACAGAAGGTATGGGTGTTGGAGCCAGTGGCCCCAGCAGCACTCCAAGACAAATGGTCTGGACCCCATACAATCCTGGAAAAGAAGGGAGAGGTCACCTACTTGGTGGACCTAGGAACTCCCAGGAGTCCCCACAGGGTACTCCATGTTAACAGGCTTAAAGCATATGTTGACAGGGCAGACATGGGCTTGCTCATGGCTACAGATGAGGGACAGGAGGAAGAGAGTGACCCTCTCCCAGACCTGTTGTCTCAGAACCCTGAAGATGGCTCAGTTGAAGGAGTGACCCTTGGAGGCAACCTCACTGCCCATCAGCAGACTGAATGTAGACAGGTTCTACAATCATTTTCACATGTTTTCCTTGATACCTAGTCAAACTGACTGGTGTACCCATGTTGTGGACACTGGTGACAGTCTGCCTGTAAAGAACAAACTTTACAGACAACCTGACCACGTCAGGGACTGTATAAAGGCTGAGGTACATAAAATGCTGGAATTAGGTGTCATTGAACCCTCAGAGAGCCCCTGGGCTAGCCCAGTGGTTCTGGTCCCCAAACCTCACACCAAAGATGGCAAGAGAGAGATGAGGTTCTGTGTGGATTACAGAGGACTCAATGCTGTCACCAGGACAGATGCACACCCTATTCCAAGGGCAGATGAGCTCATAGACAAACTAGCTTCTGCCAAGTTTTTGAGCACATTTGACTTGACAGCTGGCTATTGGCAAATCAGATTAGCTGAGGAGTCTAAGGCCAAAACAGCATTCTCAACCCCAGGTGGGCATTATCAGTTTGTGGTGATGCCCTTTGGTCTGAAGAATGCACCTGCCACCTTCCAAAGGCTGGTGAACCAAGTCCTTACTGGGTTGGATGACTTTTGTGCAGCATATCTTGATGACATTGCTGTCTTTAGCTCCACCTGGGAGGATCACCTGATCCACCTGAAGAAGGCTCTTGAGGCCCTGCAGAGGGCAGGCCTCACTATCAAGGCTACTAAGTGCCAGATAGGGCAGAGTAAGGTTGTATATTTGGGCCACCTTGTAGGTGGAGGCCAAGTTCAACCACTGGAGAGTAAGATACAATCCATCAAGGACTGGTCCCCTCCAACCACCCAGACTCAAGTTCGAGCTTTCTTGGGCTTGACTGGGTATTACAGGAAGTTTGTTAAGAACTATGGGTCCATTGTGACTCCTCTTAATGATCTGACATCCAAGAAGATGCCCAAAAAGGTTCAGTGGACAGTAAGCTGTCAAAAGGCATTTGATGACCTGAAGGAGGCCATGTGCTCTGCACCTATCCTGAAAAGTCCTGACTACTCCAAAGAGTTTATTGTCCAAACAGATGCTTCTGAGTTGGGTGTGGGAGCTGTGCTGTCACAACTTAATGTAGATGGTCAAGACCAACCCATTGCTTTTATTAGCAGAAGGTTGACCCCCAGAGAGAAGAATTGGTCAGCTATTGAGAGGGAGGCCTTTGCTGTGGTGTGGGCCCTGAAGAAGCTGAGGCCATACTTGTTTGGCACTCACTTCAAGATTCAGACCGACCATAAGCCCCTCTTGTGGCTAAATCAGATGAAGGGTGAAAACCCCAAACTGCTTAGGTGGTCCATTTCCCTACAGGGGATGGACTTTACAGTGGAGCACCGGCCAGGTACTGACCATGGGAATGCAGATGGTCTCTCCAGGTACTTCCACTTAGGACATGAAGACGAGACTGGTCAAGGCTAGTTTAATGTCCCAGCGTTTGGGGGGGGTTGTGTAGGAGAGTAGGGTCTGCTATCCTATGGTCACCCCAAATTTTTGCTTTTTGCTTCACTGGTTTTTGACATATTGAGGCTGTGGGCCTGCCAATCAGACCCCCAGCCTGCTGTTCTCTCTACTAAATTAAAACTATGCACCCTAGGTGCATAACCAATTGGAAGTGGATCACCCTGTCAGCCCCTGTACCAGTGTACACTAGGTACCCAGGGCATTGGTGTACCCAAGGCCTGCCAAGGGCTGCAGCATGTATTATGCCACCCCAGGCTTGGCCTAACAATCTGACACAACTGGCTGATCACTCAGCTGGGGTAAGTTGGTGTAATCACCTCTTACTTAGGTGTAGTATACCTATACCTAACCTTAAATGGGACACCTGGTAACCTATAAGTCACTCCTATGGCAGGCCTTAACAATCCTGAAGGCAGAGTGCTTGGTTCCATGTGAGATGGTGCTCTGGCATGAGCTGAGCCTGTCTGCAGTGGTCGGAACAACTTCCTTCTACTGTTTCCAGATATCGTCATACCATATACTCTTAAGTGCATTATGAACCTCGCGGTTAAATGCTATCTTTGGTTTGGCTTTATCAAAACATGTCGAGTAAGGTGTCATACGAATTGGAATACTAACCCCTCGCCAATTCTGGCGACGGGGTTAGCATTCCACCCTTCTAGAGGGACACGACATGTACAGTACCTGAAACCCGGGTAAAATCAGACATAGCCTCAGCTCCACAAAATGGATGCTGCCACCACAGACACAAGTCTGCCCTCCTGCTGCTGGGAGTCCTTCCAGCTTGGGAGGTGTGGACAAAGGGTTTCCTGCCAGGGGAGGTGCGTGCACCACCCCAGACAGGATTTTGTGTATTGGTCAGGTAGGGCTTGAAAGAAACCAGACATGCCTGTGGCTCACAAGGAGCCTCGGTGCATATGCCAGTTCAAACCGGTCCTGGGGCACACCAGTCCCGGGCCTGGGGCGAGCTGGACAAAGGATTGGGGGTGTAACCACCCCCCTTCCTGGTCCCACCCATAGGGAGGGACCTAGCAGGTAGTCCGGCCCCTAGAATCCGCTTAAAGGTAGGAGCTGTGTCCTAAGACTTTAGACATCCTGGAATCAACTTGAAACTAAGAAGAAGACGGGAACTTCGACATTCTGCTGCACAGAAGACTGAAGAAAATCTCCCCTGTGGTCAGGGAGTGACCACCTTGCTAACGCAAGCACCATCCAGCGAATCACCGTCTGCTTTGCCGCCGCCTCCCGCCGGAGCCCGAGCCCAGAGACTGACAAGACCTGGACCTCCAGACCTCTCACCGCCCGATCCACAGTCCCTGAAAAGAGGAGACCCGTGGAGGCACCGAGACACGTGGAGCCAGCCATCTTGGAACGACTACGACAAGCTGACAAGTGCAACAACCGAGGCTCCCTCCAAGTTGTGCTTTGGGTCCTGAGAAGCCCAACCCTCGAGCAGCATCTGCACCAAAGGTGAGCCCTCCAGCATCTCCACGATCTGCGTGGGGCCCTTCTGCATTTTGCCACTCGACGCGCCTAACCGGTTGCTGGCCCGCTGGCTAGTGGCCATCTTGGCGACGAAATCTACGACAAACACCGCTGGTCTGGTTGCTCCAGACTGGCCCTTGCTCCCCTCCAAAGGAGCAATCCCTCTGACCTTGCTGGTCAGAACCAAAAGCTGATTTCCGAATCCTCCTGCAATTGCTTTTGCCAAGGCTTGTTTGCTTCGATCAAGTCGCCGACACCGCCGACAGCGAGAGCCTGCGTGGGACAGCTCGTGAGCCGACTCCTGGACGTCGTCGACCTTCAGGGACCACGTGGCTGCGGAGACAAGCTACCCCTCATCACCTGTTTGCACCCGACATCGCCTGGTACCCACCTGGTGCCACGCTGGTCACTGGCTAGTGACTGTGAACACTGTCCCCTCTGCTTACAGGTCTTCAACATCTCCGATCCACTCTTGGATCCACTGCATCTCTCCCGGACCGACCGCCTGCAGCATCTTTGTCTTCAAGCTCCACGGAACAGATAGAAGAAACCCGACACACTTTGAGGCCTATGCACCCGCTTCCTGTGGGTGAGGTAAAGCTGGTACTCCGGTGCCCATGTGTAGTAATACATCTCTAGTGCCTGTGTTCCAAACCTTAAGTTCCTAGTCAACCCGGAAGATCTCCTTTGCAGTAACTTTGTACTTTTTACGCACCCATTGAAACCTATGGGAGCACGCGTGTGACTATTTGCTCTCCACACGCCACCCGTGGACCTCCTGGTCACTAACTGACGTTAGCTCCTTGTAGGCCCAGCGATTCTAGAGGCCCTAGGCCTTTTCCCTTTTCTGTTCGTGGTACTTATACCACTATTTTAGTATATGGTTTGAGTGGCCACCAGGGCCTATCCATATAACGTGCAACTTCTGTGTATTCTGTGATAATCTTGTTTGACGATTTGTGCTCCTGTGCTCATAAAGAGACTAGGGGTAACTTTGAGAAATAAATACATATATATTTTGAATATATATCTGTGTGGTGTCCTTTCATTGGTATAAAAGGGGGTTACATTTGGTAAAACAGCTGGCTTAACACGCTTCACGAGTTTAGCCTCAAAGACTGCTTAGCCTACGCTACCACTAGGGCAGCTAGTCCGAAAAGGTTGACTTACAACCACACCATAAGGGTTGCTTGGCATGGTACAAGGTGATCACTTTAACTAGTGAGCATCATATACCAGGCCAACTTCTCACACTGTGCCAGCCCAGACTGACACATTGTCATTCTGTATGTGGCAATCAGCCCCACACAAAATGACAATGGGCGGGGTGGGGCTGCTCTTGTGCTCAGAGGAGTGCGAGGCGGGCCCCATCAGGGAGCTGAGGCCTTTCACAGGGTCCAGCTCTGTTCCCTGAAAGGCCCAAAATTATGGACAAAAGGCGTCCGTAAAAGGGATCCTAACAGACAACGGACATGAGGTCCAATTTACGGACGGTCCGTGAAAGTTACGGACGGTTGGTCACCCTAAATGAGCCTGATACAGCAATTACATCCAAGAACACGCATGCCAGTGGGCAGCCCCGTGAGCCTCGTGTTTTAGGTCTCGCGAGCCAAAGGCTCGAAGAGACATTTTATAGGTGGGAATTTCAAAGTGCTACCCACAGTTTTGGCTGGCCTAAACCTTGAGTGCACGATCACATGCACGTGCACAGCTGCTCCCACTCCCCCCTCCCTTCTAGCTTTCTTTCACTTTAGCCGCTCTGCTCCACTGCTCCTTCCATTCCCCCCTCCCTTCTCACCCAGCCCTTTGATGCTCTGCTCGATTCTAGCTTTCTTTCACTTTAGCCGCTCTGCTCCACTGCTCCTTCCATTCCCCCCTCCCTTCTCACCCAGCCCTTTGATGCTCTGCTCGATTCTAGCTTTCTTTCACTTTAGCTGCTCTGCTCCACTGCTCCTTCCATTCCCCCCTCCCTTCTCACCCAGCCCTTTGATGCTCTGCTCGATTCGCTGCTCTAGGAGTGACCTATAGAAAGGGGCCATCTGTTTGTAATTAAAGTCACCACGTGCGCTTGCTTATATTGCTCTACTCTCACTCCCCTGCCTCTCTCGCCCTCGTTTTTTTTTGTCAGTCCCCTCCGGGCACAAGCAGGCATCCAGTTCTGTCATTTTCGCTGCGATTAGCTGTCCTAACAGAAGTGGATGCCTGCTTGTGCCCCGGGGGAACTGACAGCAAAAACAAGCATGCATCCACTTCTTTTTGCTGCGATCAGCTTGTTTTACGTGGCATATTTACTTACACTTGTTTTTTAATGCCTCAATAATGTGCGAAGGTGAAGGTTGCAAATATGAGCACTCTCTGAGGGACCCCCTAACCCCCCAAAAAACCACTCCATTGGCTAAGTCGACCACACTTGCAGCGCCATGGGCAAACACAGTGCTCTACACCCTTTTGCCGGTTTTGGCGTATAACAACGTGTATATTTAAGCCCCTGGCACAACGTGTATATTTAAGCCCCTAGCATCGTTTACAAAAATATAAAAATGCCTCGCATTAACTATTATGCTGTTGAGTAGGATAATAATAAAGGGTATTATTTAAACGCCTGTTGGCGCCATTAGATTTGTTTGCTTTACAAACGCCTACACATTCTTGCGTCACGGTGGAAATCGCAGATGCGTTGCACACACAATGCTTTTAATCCACACATACACTGGCATGTCCGTGCAAGCTGATGTGTGTCATGCCTTCACGCATAATACTTTGGCTATTAGCCATAAAAACGAGGCTTCTCGCAGTTCAGCACCCTGTGATGATCAAGCATCAGGGGAAATAGGCCAATAAGTAACTGAATTAACATTGGTTTCTAAATGTACAAACGGCATTCAGAGTGTTGCAGTATTGACACAGCTGGAGACTTGAGATGTGTTGGGAGAGTAATAAACATGTTAGGTGGGGGTTGTCACTGAACCTCTACTCCGGAATCTGTGCTCATTTCCAATTTCTTAGTTTCACATGCTATAAATACGGGAGACCTTCCCATTAGCATGGTACACCCTTTGCTGCAATGTGTATTTTGTTCCAGTGATATTTTCCGTGCCACTGCTCCCCATCATAGGCGTGCACACTCACCCGGTTGAGGCTCCTACCATAAACCAAGAGCGAGTTTCAGCAGCTGGTTATCAGGGGTGTGATGCAAGCGTACACACACAACCACACACACAAAAATGCACACAACCACACCCAACCACACACACAACCACACCCACAACCACACATACACACAACCACACACACAACCACAGACACACAACCACACACAACCACACACACACAAACACACACAACCACACACACACACAACCACACACACACACAACCACACACACACAACCACACACACACCCAACCACTCAACCACACACACAACCACACACACAACCACAAACACAAAACACACACAACCACAACCACACACACAACCACATTCACACTCACAACCACACATACAATCACACACACAACCACACACCCACCACAAGCACACACAACCACAAACACACACACAACCACACACACAACCACAAACACAACACACGCACAACCACACACACAACCACATACACACACAACCACACACACACAAACACACACAACCACCCAACCACACACACAACCACAAGCACAACACACACAACCACACACACAACCACACACAACCACACACACAACCAGAAACACAACAACATACACACAACCACACACACAACCACACACACACACAACCACAAACACAACACATACAACCACGTACACAACCACACAACCACACCCAACCACACACACTACACAAAACCACAAACACACACAACACACACAACCACACACAACCACACACAACCACACACAACCACACACACACACAACACACACAACCACACACACACACAACCACACACAGACAACCACACACACAACACACGCACACAACCACACACACAACCACACACACACACAACCACACAAACAACCACAACCACACAAAACCACACACACAACCACACACACACAACCACACACACACACAACCACAACCACACACAACCACACACACACACAACCACAGCTACACACACAACCACAACCACACACAACCACAACCAGACACACACACAAACACACACAACCACACACACACACCCACACACACATACAACCACAGACACACACATCCAACCACCCAACCACACACGCAACCACACACTCCCAACCACACACACAACCACACACACAACCACACACACACAACCACCCAACCACACACACAACCACAAACACAACAACACACACAACCACACACACAACCACACACACAACCACAAACACACAACCACACACACAACCACACACACAACCACCCACACAACCACAAACACACCCACAACCACACACACAACCACACACACAACCACACACACACAACACACATGCACACAACCACACACACATGACACGCACAACCTCAAATACACACACAACCACACACACACAACAACCACACACACAACAACCACACACACAACACACACACAACCACACACACAACCACACACACAACCACACACGCACAATCACGCACACACACAACCACACACACAACCACACAAACAACCACAACCACACACACAACCACACAACCACACACAACCACACACACACAACTACACAAACACACAACCACACACACACAACCACAACTACACATACACACCCAACCACACACACAACCACAACCACACACAACCACACAAAACCACAACCACACACACACAACCACAACCACACACACAATCACAACCACACACACAACCACACAATGACATGCACACACAACCACACACAACCACCCAACCACACACACAACCACAGCCACTCACACAACCACACACACAACCACACACACACACACACACAACCACACACACACAAACACACACACACCCAACCACACACACAACCACAGACACACACCCAACCACCCAACCACACACAACCACAAACACAACAACACACACACAACCACACACACAACCACACACACAACCACACCCAACCATACACACAACCACACACACACAACCACAACCACACACACAATCACAAACACAACCACAAACACAACCACACACACAACCACAGCCACACACACACAACCACACACAACCACACACAACCACACACAACCACACATGCACCCAGCCACACATACACCCAAACACACACGCACACAACAACACACACACACAACCACACACATACACAACCAAACACACACAACCACACATGCACACAACCACACACACAGACCCACACACAACCACACACACACAGTCACAAACACACACACACACACAACCACACACACAATCTCAAACACACACACACAACCACACACAAACCATACACAACCACAGTCACACACACAACCACGCAAACAACCACAACCACACACACACAACCACGCACAACCACAACCACACACAACCACAACCACTCACAACCACAACCACACACACACAACCACACACACACAACCACACACACACAACCACACACACAACCACAACCACACACACAACCACAACCACACACACACACAACCACACACACACAACCACACACACACACAACCACACACACAGAACCACGCACAACCACAACCACACACAACCACAACCACTCACAACCACAACCACACACACACAACCACACACACACAACCACACACACACAACCACACACACACACAACCACACACAACCACAACCACACACACAACCACACACACAACCACAACCACACACACACACAACCACACACACACAACCACACACAACCACAACCACACACAACCACACACACAACCACACATACACAACCACACACACAACCACAAACACAACACAACACACACACACAACCACACACAACCATCCAACCATCCAACCACACACACACAACCACAACCACACAAACAACCACAACCACACAAACAACCACAACCACACACACACAAAACCACACACACATAACCACTCACACACAACCACACACACACAACCACAACCACACACACAACCACACAAACAACCACAACCACACGCAATCACACACACACACACAACCACACACACATACACAACCAAAAATGCACACAACCACACACACACACAACCACACACACACAACCACACGCAACACATACACACAACCACAAAAGTTTTTGGGTCTGTCAGCATAAATACGCTGTCACCAAACACGATGAACACCTCGGGAAAGTTTGGGAAGTCACCCCCAACTTTGAAACCACTTGCTGTTGCAGAGTGTGTGCTGTACACATGGCAATACCTTGACACAGCAGACTGTTGCAAGGAATGCTTTGAGCCTCGGAGGCTGACAGACCTCAGCCTGTGCATTAGTTCACCCCATCTTGGCGCTGCATGAAAACAGGGTGCCCACTGTCCAGCAGGAAGTGAGACATTGTGATCGGGGCTTGAGATGCTATTTAGCAATCTGCTTAGAAGATTGTGTTTCATTTATGGCATTAAACATAAAGGAGCACTGGCAACGCTGATAAAATGGATTTCATTTTGAGTAGTGACTAAAACTTTTTAAAAGCCTGCAGTACTGAAAAAAGCATTTGCAATGCAATAGGTCTCGCATTTGCAAAAGCTTAAGCTATTGGCATTGTTCATGATAATACCTTTTTTAATCTATTTTATAAAACAAACACATAAATAAATGCCATTGTCATTTACAATGACAATAGCTAGTGTTGCATTATTATTAGTAATGCCAACTGGTCTCACTTTTATAATGCGAGACCTATTGCATTGCAAATGCTTGTTTTACCTGGAAACAATGCGTAATACTTTCTGCGGGGGCGCCCAGCAGGACACAAACTTCCAGCACCGCCGAGGGCAAGACCTCCTCCATGGCGACGCAGCTCTCGCCTGGCACCATCAGCGCTGGCACACCGCTGCTCCCGGTTGGCACATGGCACGGCAGAGGGAGGTCCAGGAGGGCACAGACGCCGCCTCCAAGTAGCCGAGGAGCATGTACCTGTCTCACCTCAACCGCTGACGGACACCAGAAACACGGTAGTACTAGTAATAATTAAATTATGCCCGGCGGCCGCACGGTAGCGGTCCTTCGCAGTACAGTAGTCACTGGCTGGGCCTGACTCCTGGGATGCCTCACAAGTCACTCCGCACGCGCACTTTTAAGGCTGTGCGTGCGCGCACCATTTAATTTATGGGGAGGCTCTGCGCTTGCGCGCCATTTAATTCATGAAGACTTGTAGAGCCTTGCTTGCTGGCTCCGCTGAGTGAGGGGGCCCCTGGAGCGTGGCCCCCCCACACCGCGGGGGCTACGGGGGCCTGTGTTATACCCCTGCGAAAAGCATAATTCCTTGAAAAGCCTACTCTGTTTCAAATTAGTTATGCGGCACAGTCCAAGCTGATTAACTTGTCCTTTGGTGAGGTGGCTTTTGGGAAGTGAAAACCAACACCTAGGTCCTTGGATCATGGGCACCACCACACCGAATGATGCAAGAAAGTGGGGAGTCCTAAACCCCTCTCTTCTTGATGAGTGGAATCCCTTATCTCGTGCATTAGAGCACAACACAGGGTCCACTACTGACCGCCCTAAATGTGAAGTCGGTTGGCTGACCTCACTGATGAACAGACTCAGAAATTGCTCTTCCAGACTGAGCGACGCCTGCATTGGCTCTGCCTTGAGCCCGCTATCCCGTCTGCATGTCCACTCAGCTAACCCCGTGCATTTGGGGACCAAATGAAATAGATATGCCCTAGTGCAGTTTCAAACTGGCATTTGCAGCGATGCAGTAGCAACATTGTCCTGACCGCCTTGTGGAAGAACAACATTTGCTCTGACAAGCAAATACACTGACAAAATTATGTGCTTGCACCGGTGGGCAGGCCCAAGTGCCACTTTTGCACTGCTCAGAGAGTGCAAACCTTGATGCTCCATTGCACTGCACCGTGCACCGCAGTTACCTCAGCCCATGTGCTTACGTACAACCGGAATTAGACTAGATGGTCCCTGTGAAATGTGGAAAATATTTGAAAAATATGACATACGTTTCATCATTTTGCTAGCCCTAAGCCATTCTGCACGGCTTTGCTGTTGTTCATTGTCTAATTAACTTTCTAGTTACAAAAAGGTAAACAAAATATGAGCATTCTAATTCCAACAAATGAACACTGTTAACTGCACCTTGCATTGAACACCTACAGCAGTCTCTCACTTCTACAGATACAATATTTTTTTAAGCAAAGCAAAATGTGTTTTTATCTCAAATTCGCCATTCTTAACTATATATTTAAGCATGTTCTTATATTTTTACAGACAAACTGAATTGTCCAGTACTTTAGTTATTGCTTTCGGTAAACATTTGCCTGTTTGAGGAAAAAAATACACCAGTTGAATGTACCTACGCCAAAATAAATATGTAATGTGGTCCTCTGTTGCCATCTTGCGGCTTTGGTGACAATTACACAAACATGAAAAAAATACCATGGCAAAGCCCAAATATATGCAGATGTGCAGAGCATAATATGCCATTAATTACTACTGCTGATGAAGAGGAGTAATTAATAGTAATACCATATTATACTCGCTGCATCTGAAAATATTTGTTCTATATATCTAAACATTTGTCTGAGCTAGACTGAAGACATTTTACAAATGCTTTTTGCTTGATTTAGAGGTTTTGGAGAAGTCCCTTGGTGTCTCAAGGGTGCCATGGGCCCTAATCAAAGCAAGAACACAAAGAGCCCCTTTACACCTGGGCTCCTGTCACACCTGGGCATCAGTGCTTCTGCTGCATTAATGATACCCACGCCCCTGAATAAATCACTCGAAAACCAGCTGTGGTTGTCCTCAACCATAGGCAACTTTGGTGACCGCACATCATAGTCAGTTTGGGCAATTTTATGAATGCACAGAGAAGTAACTTAATAAACAAACAAAAATTTTGCATGGCAGTGTATTACTTTCATGCTGTGCTTAACCACCAACACATTTTATCTTCCTGTGATTGATAAAATGAGGGCCGGATATTACATAAAACATGTACATTGGACCCAAGGCCAAGGGAGGAATTTGGCTTGTTAATATTATACCATGTTGAACAGCCTCCTGGGATTCAACTGATAGGAACATGGTTATCAAGATAAAGGGATGTATAGAAAAGGATGGCATACCATCATTAGATCGCCTTAAGACAGGCGACATGCTGAGTCAGCCCCACTGAGCTTGGAATGTGAGGCCTGCAAGATACAAACACATGAGAACAGCTGACTTTCCTGGGCATAGGTGCAATGGGGCATCTGTTTCACTTGGTTATTCCTCAGCACCTTCAACTGGTACCTTCTCACTGTTGATATGGTAACAGTTTCTAGAGGGACAGCGCGGCCATCATTAGTGGGAGGATGCTCCACAAGGTGGCAGCCAACACAACAGAACAAAACATAAGGGGCAGGCACATGCATGTGCAAGGACAGCTGATGAACTATAACCAGTATGCCCACATGTCAAACCGTGCTCACTGGGCATCTGCACGCGTAGGTGGAATCAATGCACGCGACTGTGCTCTGTGTAAAAGGAGCATTTGCATTCTTCACAGGCAAGGGAGAAACAGTACTGGTAATTTAGCTCTAAACAGTTTCCCACACATATGTAAAAAAGTGCAAAGCACAGATTATTTTAAGCACAATATGTGTGTGGATTCAGAAGAAGTGTAACAAACACAATTAGACCTGAGTCTACGAATCTTCAGGTAGTCAGTTTCTACTTTATCTTAATGGGAAGTATGAAATAACCTGGGTTTGTCAATTTGAAGTAGGTGAAATGTGATATTTGAAGGAGGATCTATTGGTATATACATAAAGTGTGTAATTACAGTGACCCTTGTGATAGCTCTAAGTCTAGGGTGCAGCAGGAGAGGTTCAGCATGAGGTTCTGGAGTCTGGTCCTAAGCTCTCTCTCCTCTCACCTTCAGAGTGTCCCTGCAATCCCCGTGGTACCCGTCCAGACATCCCGTGTGACCCTGAGACTGGGCGCTGCGTCTGCCTCCCAAATGTGATAGGACCGGCATGCGACCAATGCGCCACCAACCACTGGAACCTTGTGAGTCGCCGAGGCTGCCAGACGTGCACCTGTGACCCACAGAACTCCTACAGTGCCCAGTGCAACCAGTTAATGATAACACACCCTACTTTCAGGCGTTGTTTCAGCTCTTATTATTATTATTGCTATCCAGGTTGACATGAGAAAATACGCGACTCTTTATGACAGAACATGTCACTGCCCTTTAAACCACTTTTGCATCCAAACATTAGGTCATGGGTTTTCCATCAACTAATCGAACTGATCCAGAAAAGGACAGCTGGCTGATCAGTTGTTGTTTGTTCAGTATCTAAAGAAAGCCTTCTCAGTAGCTACAGGGGTAAACAGGGTTTTTTAGCAAAAATAAAGCAAACTGTTGGGTAAAATACCATAAACGATACAGGGGGAAGCCTTCTAAATCGCAATATTTTAGGCTGAAATACCACAACTTCGAATGTGAAGCAATATTCAAATGTTGTTCAGTCTCTTCCTTTCTCTTCGTTGTGTTTCATAGATTCTTCCTGTCTACATCTCTGCGGTTCGTGTGATTATTTCTTTCTTCAAAGCTACATCTCTATGGGTAGTGCAGCCCCTACCTTCTACATCTCTATAATCCTGTAAAGCTCTTCTTTCCTCTTCTCTGTGGTTCACTGACTCTTGATTTCTGTCTCTCTGCTCTTCATGCCCCTTGTGTCTTTCTTCCTCTTGATGGTTCACGAAACTCCTCCATCCTTCCTCTCAGAGGTCAGCGTGACACCGCCTCTCGACCTATCAGTTACCTCTTACTTTCATTTTAAATGTGCTTCATTCAGCTCTTTTTTTTCTTGCTCTCTCTCCAAGGGTTCATGACTCATACTTTCCTCTTTCCCTGGTGAATATGTCTCTTCTGTGCATTTTCTATCACTCGCTCAAATCTTCACTTCAGCATCTCTATGGTTCGTGCAGTTGTCCCTTCCGTGCTCTCTATGGTTCTTGTGACTCTTCGAACCTCTCATAACTGCTTATTTACAAATCCTCTGGCAGACACGATCAGCTACGGAAACCAAAGAAAGCAGTCGATCCTGAGCTCGCACTTCTGCATGCCCAGAAGTGCAGGCTTAAAACATTGATTGCTAAATTTTTCAAAAGAAGTGTGCCTTTTAATCTGAAGATCAGGTTCGCTTGAGACCTGATTGGGCAGAGAAGGCTCTGTATGGCATCGCTGCTGCATTATTCCATTGCATTCGTCGATGAATCGTTCATTCTTGCAAGTCACCGCAAGGCAGGAATCCACTTATCCAAACGAAACTACAGGCACGCAGATCTCCAAAATACGTTGACATGCATGATCATTTCATAATACATTATGTGCTGCACTAAAATATCCGATATTTATAAATACAAATGCACTAATTCTAACCTATTATTGTATTTGTTAAAACATTATAATAAAATACAATTTAATATTAAAGAACAATACGTCAAATAATTATTTTTGACTTTTAGCCAAGTTCTCACTAGTCCAGATCCAGCTAGAACAAACAACGCCTGTTCCAAGAGGAAAATGGATAAGACACAAACACATATAGCTAGACTTTATAGGAAATGTTTTCTAGAAATGTAAAAGGGGAAGAAATGAAAGGTGCACGATGTTTTGATCTTAATGTTTAAGGCGATTATATTTACAAAGTAATAACGTGTAAACAATTTGATAAAAAAACAAAAACTAAAAGGAAGAGGGAGGAGACTACATCACAGAATGTTGTGATTTTAACAGTAAATTACAGTTCTCATGAGGGTTTATTAAAAAAAGGCGATTAAGAGTGGTCAGATTATAACCAATCAGCAATGTGCCAAATGCGCCACATTGTGAACTGTTCTGTAACAGGTATTTGAAGTAATAGGTCAGGAGAGGACTCTTTCTAGAAGTACCAAAGTGTGCGAAAGTAGCTAAATCTGCTTGTAAGGTAAGTGGTATCAGCTGAAAAAGGATTTAGCCAGTGCTCTGGCCTGGAACTGACCCAGTTTAATCAGACAACACATTCAGTTTAATTTAAAAAAAGCAAAGAAAACAAACTCTCTGTGTTGTCAAAGTCCCCCAAATTCTAGAACTCAATAATTCTTTTCTGACCTGTCTCCCTCCTTTCAAAGTAACATGCTCAGATGTGTGCATTGTGCCATTAGCTCACCGTGTCAGGACTTTGTGGTTCTGAAATACCTTTTCTTTAGGTCTTGTGGCCTTCCTACTGTCATGTTCTAAAATAGGATTGATTAGATAGCCTGCAGTGGAATTTACTGAGATACATATGGAAACAAAATGTATCTGATTAGATTTAGCCTTATTATTTTCAACAAATAGTGGCTCCATATTTTGATCACTATTGTAGGTCGAGCAAGCAGAAGCACCAGCTAGAGTAATGTGACGAGGGAAACTTACAAGAAGTCAGCATGTGGCATGGATGGAAGGAGCAATCCTCATGACGTGATTTCTTCTGGAATGGACATCGTTTGTGTGTGTGTGCTGGCTGCACGGAATGCAGGGCACAATAGTGACAACATGACAATCTGTTTGCCTGGCTGCACTCACCTCATGACACAAGACACATCTAGAAATGATTATGTGACAAGCAGTTTTGTAGGAGCTGTCCTATAATATTCATTCTTCTCTCCGAAAGGTCACAGGCCAGTGTCTGTGCAAGGACGCGTTCGGAGGGAAGCATTGTACGGAGTGTGGAGACCGATTCTACGGGTCGGTGAGCACCGGATGCCGAGGTACGTGAGCACGGATCGTGAATGTTCACTTCTTCTTTTATTTGCAGTTTGTAATTTAGAACATGCTGTTAGAATGCTGCTTCAAGGCACTCGATGAATGAGAACCGGGGAGAATTGTTGAAGACTCAGTACATATTGGGTTGGTCGTGCAGCAGGTCTTCAAGCACCTCCCATCAAAGTGGTCTTTGGAAAGGGTTGGCAGGGGCCTATCTAGCAGTCGGGGGTGTTCAATCCTCACAGCCCTTGATCCCAGGAGCCAGACTATAGGGGCCGCAAACGTTTTCAAAGCATGCAGTAATGGAAGGATGTCCTCTTTCAGGCTGAGATGTGGAGGGGGCCTTGTATGTGCGGGGTTCTCTCCACAGAGCCTTTGAAGTTCTCTCAATGGATGGCGAGCGCCATTGTGAGCCACTGACTTCAAGCACCTGGTCACGTGGCACAGAATATCTTCCCAATGTAGACGGAGGCAGGGCCTTGTACGGTGGAGAGGGGTCTGCATTGCAGGGTAATGCTGCGCTACACACCAGCAAACACAAGATTCAGGGCAATGGATGAAAAAAAAACAGCATTTCCCCATAGTACTACTATACCATTACTGGTCATTGATCATCTTCTACTTCATTATCGCCCCTTCTAAATGAGAGCTCGTGTGTTCCTTTTAGCAAGCATATAGCTGCCTGCGAATCCATGTCAGGTGTGACAACTCTGGGGAGTCATTACTTTATAGCCTGCACAACCTTGCACTCTAGAACTTGTAGTTTTTTTTAGAGCTGTCCGAGTTGTGTGTGGCTGCATGTAAATATCTTTTTGTTATGTGCATGTGTGCTTGTATGCATGTTGACTGCAAGTATTCCTTCTTGTATGTGTGTTGTCTGTGCTCATGGCTTCATTTATACCGATGTGTGCGTGTGTGAGCATGTATCCCTGTATGTTTTATGTCAATCTGCACATGCCTTATACAAAAACCAGACAAGTTGACTTTGTCAGCGACAGTTTACATTTGTGAACATCTCTCTGATCTTACTGCCAGGCTTCATAAAGTTCTGCTTGCCTATTCCTCTGAAATGAGATTATACTGAATAAAACAGTAAGCCATCATCAGCACACACAATGTTATGTTATGTTAAGCAGATTTGTAGAATGGCTATCATGAAGCTGAGCAGGTGTGAGGCTAGGCACACCTATGGCTTAGTGGGCCTTCTCGAAAAACCAAGTCTTCAGCTTCTTGCGGAATTCAAGAAGTGAGGAGGGTGTAGCGGCGGATCGTTCCACGCTTTATGAACGATGTAGGAAAAGGCTCAACCACAGGATCTTAAACTTATTTGGGAACTCACTTGTATTACCACAGTAAAACGAGCACGACTTTTACTCCAAAACAATACACTCATTTACACTTACAATTATTCACATTTGGCTCCTAATCATCATCAGTTTAGTTTAATTAAAAAGACAAAGATGCATGTCGACGTTTTTTTACAGCATCTTCATAAACAAGAATAAATTATATAAATAGTCATAAGAATAATAGTTTGAGAGAAATATTTAAATTGATCAGAGTTACTTTTGAACCACATTAGTGTCTTCTGCATGAATAACCTTATTGAGTTACCAGTTTCCCCAGGGTTGAACTGGGACAGAGAATATGCCTGGGCACCAAAATAAAAGTGCCCTCAATTTGCAAATAAGTTCACTAAAAAGTGGCCCACATTTGCAAACTGGGGCAGTTTTGAATTTGTAAAGACATGCTGTATGTCTGTTTTACAAGGTATGGGCAGGGCCACAGGAATTATGCAGCAAAAGAGGGCCAAATTATGTGGCAGAGCTGAGTAAATTATGCTGCTAGAAAAGCCAAATTATGCTGCGTAATGCAGCGCATTTTGTGATGTTATTACTGCATTATTTATTTCATTTTTGCACTTGTTAACACTGTCTGGGTATTGGTTGTACCTCATTAGTACCAGTTAAATACCCAAATATAGCAATAAGCAACAGAAATTTTACCAGTCAACCTTTGCAAAGGACCTTCCACTGCGCAGAAACACGTACTACTGTGTTTTTAGTAACTTTTGAACCATTTCAGCTAGAAACAATTTTGTTTTTGTTAAAATCCACAGATTATGCGTCAGAATGATGAATTATGTGGCAAATGCGTAAAATCTATAATTATGTAAAAAATGCAGCTGCTGCACAGTTGCATAATTCCAGTGGCCCTGGGTATACGCACTTGTGCTTGCTCCAGACAAAGTTTGTGGTAGCATCACTGAAATCAACAGTAAAAATGGACTCACAAGTCAATCAAATAGGTCCAGAAACACCCAGAATCAGAACCTTGGTGCCTTAACCCACAACTCACCTACCTGCCGTGAGGTGAATGGCTAGCATAACGGAGGCTTCCTGACCACCTGAGGCACAAACTCTGCTGCCGTGAGGGGAACGGCCAACACGGACCACATTACCCAGCATTCCTTTCTGCCGCGCTTGCTGGTGACGACGCCGGGGAGCGCCGGAGTGCTACATAGATCGCCAGGCGCCCCCGCAGTGCGGGCCTGAATCAGAACCTTGGTGCCTTAACCCACAACTCACCTACCTGCCGTGAGGTGAATGGCTAGCATAACGGAGGCTTCCTGACCACCTGAGGCACAAACTCTGCTGCCGTGAGGGGAACGGCCAACACGGACCACATTACCCAGCATTCCTTTCTGCCGCGCTTGCTGGTGACGACGCCGGGGAGCGCCGGAGTGCTACATAGATCGCCAGGCGCCCCCGCAGTGCGGGGCCTGAATCAGAACCTTGGTGCCTTAACCCACAACTCACCTACCTGCCGTGAGGTGAATGGCTAGCATAACGGGGGCTTCCTGACCACCTGAGGCACGAACTCTGCTGCCGTGAGGGGAACGGCCAACGCGGACCACATTCCCCAGCATTCCTTTCTGCCGCGCTTGCTGGTGACGACGCCGGGGAGCGCCGGAGCGCTACATAGATCGCCAGGCGCCCCCGCAGCGCGGGGCCTGAATCAGAACCTTGGTGCCTTAACCCACAACTCACCTACCTGCCGTGAGGTGAATGGCTAGCATAACGAGGGCTTCCTGACCACCTGAGGCACGAACTCTGCTGCCGTGAAGGGAACGGCCAACGCGGACCACATTCCCCAGCATTCCTTTCTGCCGCGCTTGCTGGTGACGACGCCGGGGAGCGCCGGAGCGCTACATAGATCGCCAGGCGCCCCCGCAGCGCGGGGCCTGAATCAGAACCTTGGTGCCTTAACCCACAACTCACCTACCTGCCGTGAGGTGAACGGCTAGCATAATGGGGGCTTCCTGACCACTTGAGGCACGAACTCTGCTGCCGTGAGGGGAACGGCCAACGCGGACCACATTCCCCAGCATTCCTTTCTGCCGCGCTTGCTGGTGATGACGCCGGGGAGCGCCGGAGCGCTACATAGATCGCCAGGCGCCCCCGCAGCGCGGGGCCTGAATCAGAGCCTTGGTGCCTTAACCCACAACTCACCTACCTGCCGTGAGGTGAACGGCTAGCATAACGGGGGCTTCCTGACCACCTGAGGCATGAACTCTGCTGCCGTGAGGGGAACGGCCAACGCGGACCACATTCCCCAGCATTCCTTTCTGCCGCGCTTGCTGGTGACGACGCCGGGGAGCGCCACATAGATCTACAGGCGCCCCCGCAGCGTGGGACGCGCGCGGGCAGCACACGGGCGAAGCCCGGGCCAAGGGCAGGCCCGTCCTTGTCCGTCACTGCCTGATGCTGACTGGGCTGGGCCCCCCCTCTTTATCAACGCTCTCCACCTCAATAATAGAAGGTACTGATGTGTTCATTGCCTCTGGGACAACGTTAGATGTGTATCGCTTGTCTTATAAATGATTCAGGCCTTTTTTATAGTTTTCTTTTTACTTATTTTCTTTTTATTAAGTCTTGCGTTGTCCTGTCTATTTCCCGTGTGCTCATATTCCCACACCTATTTGGGGCGCTTGGTGTTGTGTCTGCCGTAAGGAGACGGGCCTTCTTTGGGGGAGAGTTTATCCTAATATTGCTTATTTCTCCATTTGAGGGGAGAAGTTTTTTAACAATTCGCTTTTTGATTGCACCCCAAGGCACAGGAGCTCGTCTTAGCCCGCTATAGTCTGGTAAAGGCTGGGACGGGCTATCCCTATTTTTCTTTGGTTGGTTGGGAGATCGTTTGACCTGTGACTACATTGTCCCTAAATTTACCTTATTGATCTGCTGGCCCCACTATGCCACCCAAAGAGGCTAGAGACAGAGGTAGAGGGGTTAATGCTCACCTCACAGGAACCATGGACCAGTTTATCACTAAGGTTAACTGTGTCATCGGCCAAGAGATCACGTTGCTGGAGCGCAGAGTCTCACAAGACCTGGAAGTGGCTAGGAGGTCTTCAATGGGCCACTTTGCTAATGTACAGTCCCCTGTTTGTCAAGTCCAAAATGGTGGTGCTGCTTCTTGTTTAAGTCAAGTTTCTTTGACCTCCGATTTAACACCTAGTAGAACTACCGCTGTCTCCTTGGGGGATCAGTCCACGGTCTCTGATTCCTTGCTGACATCCCCCTGTTTACTGCCAATCGTATCCAGTGTAGCACCGGAGTTTAGCACTCGGCGATTGCGCGAGAGGCATCCTGGGGCTATCCCCAAAAATAAGCAAGGTCCCTTCACCAACAAAGGTGGCAAGAGCAAGACTGGCAGAAAGAAACAGAAGGCTGTGAGCAATCCTGGAGACCCTGGATTGTCCCCTGTTCATTCGGAACAGCCCGCTTTAGCTTCCATAGCGGATAAAGTAGTTCCCTCTGATCATTTATTAGCCACCACATTGGTATATCAGGTTATAAGTGGAGGAATAAGTGAAGATGGTAAGACTGAGGGATCGGCCCCTGAGTTACTTAATATTTTTGACACCATCAGGCTTCTCCTTCGCCCTGTGGATGATCGTATCTGTAAGATTGAACAACACTTACTAAGGATTGAGCAAGGTCTTGGGGGAATTATTGACTCTTTAAAATGTGTCCCTCAGTCTAGGGTTTCCAGACTGATGGATGCTCCTAGAGTAGAAAATGTTCCGGTTCCTCCGAAAGATCCCCCAGCATTGCCCTTGGATTCTCACATTACAACTGTAGCTAATGAGGGCATAGTTGCACCTGCTGCAACTAATCCCTCCCAGAGTCATATACCTCATCCTAAGTAGGATGATAGGATGCCTATTTCCCAGGTTTTCAAGGGGGAAAATATCCCACATCTTCAACCGGAAGCATCTCCATTTGTGGTTATCTTAACAGGGGTCCCTGAACTAGGCAAGTATGAAGTTGAATCTCCCACAACTTTGAAGAACAAGGTTGTGCACTGGCTCAACAAAAATAGACCATTGCCAATGCACACAGTGTGCAAGATACTCATGGTTAGGAGGGTCCCATGGGTAGGTCACCTGCCTAAGAACATAAGAGGGGACTGTATTTTAATCAACTTCAATGACCCCAAAATAGTCGAGTATATCTGCAACTGGAGACAACCTAGCTTAGGAGCATCCATTCGTTCTCTTCCCCTGACCTACTTTTACCCCCCTGGCCACTTCAGCTCATTAATGGATGGGTGGACATTGGTACAGCGGAATGGGAGGGGATTATTGCAAGGGGATCGGTTTAGTCCTGCATCACACTTAGACTGTATCCCCATCCAAAATCGATTTAGTAGTCTGGAGACTGTGGATTGACTACGGGACGGCAAAGTATCAAATAGTGCTTTACCCCTCTCAGGTTGTTCGATTTCTGGCCCTATTTTGCTGTCAAGTCCCCGGGTTTAGAACCATCTACTATCGTCTCAACACCAGTGAGGGTCATTAACACCATCGATCTATCTTTGGACCATTCTCCAAGTGTTCCAATTGCATACAATGCTTCTCCTAGTCACCTTAAGTTTGCCTCGTGGAATGTGGCAGGCCTGCGTAGCAAGCTTCTTCTTCCGGATTGGAATACTTTTATTAATGGTCATGACCTGTATTTGTTCCAGGAAACCTGGAGCCTTGAGCCGCTGTATAAGCCGGGCTTTTCATGTTACTTTGTACCAGCTACTTCGGCAGGTAGAGGCCGTCCATCCGGAGGTGTTATGGTATGAGTCAGGGCGGAACTCACCTTAAGATCACTCATCATATGTGTTCTACATTAGATATAATGAGACTCTCTATTAAGTCCTCTAAGAACAATCCTACCTGGGAACTTTTTAATGTATATGCCCGAGGAACTCAAGGGGGTGCAAAATCCCCTACTATCTCAGCTCTCTCAGACATGCTTCATTGCTGCCCCTCTGGTTCCCTTCTCCTGGTTGCCGGCGATCTTAATTGCTCATTTGAGCCCCTTGCAACTGATGATATTTTGGGTACTCATGATGAAGATGCTAGATGGGGCATTCCTTCCTTATCACTTAAGCCAGTCAAGAGATGGTCACCGGTTGTTATCCAAATCAATGCTTTATCGATAGAATTTGGATTAAGAGCTGCTAACGGGCGAACTATTTCTGACATAATGGGAGCCAATACCTTCAACAGGGTTCCCTGCCAGAGCAGAATCGATTATATACTGGTTGATAGGAGGGCATGGAAATATGTTATAGATATGGTCATTATACCAACAATAAATAGTGATCATAATGCCTTGTCTCTTAAAATGATGGCAATGTGGCACAGGAAGGAGTCTTTCCTCACTTCTGAAACACAAATGCTGACTAAGACAGTCTTACCATCTAACTGTAGCAGGTACCTCAAATGGTCTAAGTTTATTTTGAGCGACCCAAAATTAGCTACTCTTCAAGAAATTCTTGCTGATCAGACTCTCAAGCTCTCTGCAGTTTGCAGGGAAAGGGTTGGCCCTACTGCTGCAGCAAAAGTTTATCTAGACACTATAGACTCGATCAGCACCCTATTCCTTGATCATAGCAAAAAGCGTCACACGAGTGTTAAGCCAGCCCAGAAATGGTTCAATAGGAACTGTAGATCTAAAAAAGATAGCCTGGTTCTTGCCATAAAATCTAATAATCCGGGTGATGTCCGGCTGGCTAGACTGTTGTATAGGCAGACCCTTACAGCTGCAAAGAAGGAATGGGAAGAGTTGCGTTGGGACAGCTTGAAAACTGCCTGCCACTCAAAGAATGGCGAGCTTTTTTGGTCCTTAGTGAGAAGATCCATCAGCTTCGAGCCGGACCAAATCCCTAACCACATAACAGATAGGGAATGGTTTCAGCATTTTAAGAACCTATATGTAGGGGAGGATCAAACAGGTGATCTTGAGCCCCGAGTCGGGGCCATGGATTTTGATTTTGACCAGGTCTCATTTGTTAGGAGAGAGAAAAGGGAGGTTGAGGCAGCTATCAAGAAGATTGTATCCGCCAAGGCCCCGGGCCCAGATGGTATTCCGGGTGACGTATATAAAGCTAACATTGAGGGATGGGCTGCTTATTTTGTATTTTTTATTAATGCTCTGCTAGAGGGCTCGCCGGTACCGTATTCTTGGAAGGGAGCTGAAGTAATCCCTATCTACAAGAGGGGTCCAAGGGGGGACCCTGCCAACTATCGCCCAATTAGTCTTATTGACACTGGGCAGAAGCTGGCTGGTAGGGTCCTTCTGGAGAGGATCCACTCATGGGCAGATGAGAATGATATAATCTCACAGTTTCAGGCGGGCTTTAGGACCTGCACAAGCACGATTGACCAGGCTTTTAGGCTGGTGCTCCTATACTGGAAGGTGGTCACTATTGGCAAGGGAGGCCTTTATCTCGTGTTCATTGACCTTAAGACCGCCTTTGACCTGGTCCCTCGTGATCGCCTGTGGCTGACTTTGAAGGAGATGGGGATTCCTCCGTATATTCAGAACCTTTTGATTCGGATGCACGAAGGTAATTATGCCCGCATCAGGTGGGGGTCTCAAGACCAAAAAACAGACAAAATTCCGGTGGATAGAGGGGTTCGCCAGGGCTGTGTGTTGGCCCCCACACTTTTTACACTTTTTGTGAATGGTGTGGTATCTTTTCTGCTTGAAATCAATGCTGATGTCCCCGTCCTGGCGGGTGATAAAGTCCCCACGCTAATTTTTGCGGACGACACGCTTTTAATATCAAAAACACCAGCAGGTTTACAGAAGCTATTGGATCGCTTCTCCTTGTTTTGCAAGTTGAAAGGCCTTGCCATTAACACAGCAAAAACTAAACTCCTTTATTTCAACCCGAGTAGATCACCTAGATCTACCCTAACTCTCGATGGGAAGCCACTGGAGCGGGTCAAAGAGTTCGACTACCTGGGGATCAGAATCTCTGAGAAACTCAAATGGCAGCCCCACATCGACAAAATGGTATTAAACCATAGGCGGGTAATAGGAGCTTTAGGGAGGGAAATTCGCGCCTCCACCACTAAACCCGTTGCTCCAGCTTTGGAAATTTATGCTGCCAAAGCTGTAGGTTGTGCCCTCTATGGCGCTGAACTATGGGGGTTTAGCTGTGTAGATGCACTTGTTACTGGAGAAAACACGTTTTTTAGGGAGTTGGTTTCACTCCCAAGGGGCACTCCAACTAAGCCACTACTAAGTGATCTAGGACGGTGATCTATTAAATATCTAGTTACCCTCCGTCCACTCTTATTTTGGGTGCGGTTATGGCGTACCCCTGAACTCTCCAGATATGCTGAAGGCCTTAGAGAAGTTATGAACCTCCAAGGAGCTCACAAAATAGGCTGGCTCGTCAACATAAAGAAGCTTCTGGTTGCTACAGGCCTCATAACTGCTTGGGACTCTGGTGTACTGTTATCAAAGGAAGAAACTAAGAGAGCCTTTTGGGCATGGGTTAATCTTCAGGAGCAGAGGGATCCAAACCCAGGCAGTTTAACTGAGGCGTTTCGCCAGCATAAATTTATCCCCCGCCTGGAACCTTATCTTGACTTTATTACAAAGCCTAGGGATAGATCTCTTTTTATTCAGTTCAGATTTGGGAGCCTCCCTCTTCGTGACCGCACAAGTAGATGGAATCCCCCGCACCAGACTCCTGTTGATTGCCCAAACTGTCCAGGTGTTACCGAAAATATTGCCCATTTCTTTTTTTCATGTCCAGCCTATCTAAAACCCAGACAGAAATGGCTCAGGCCTGTGTGCCTGCAGCTCGGTACGAGGGACCACTCTGTTGCACTCAGAATTCTTAAGACTGACCCTAATACTACCATAGTGTGCGGGGTGGCTAAATTCCTCGGCTGGGCATGGTTGATTAGACAGAAGGCCATTTGACTAGTTCAAATGTTTCTTAATTTTCTACAAAGCTGTTTAAGTTTAATACCTTTTTAAAATTATTTATTGCATTCAAAATGATTTTTTTACGACTTGTCTTAAAATGTTTCTCTATGAATTTTGTTTTTATGTGTAAAAAGTGCTTTTATGATATTACTTGTCGAAATAAAGCTTTGTTGATTGATTGATGTTGTTACTGCATTATTTATTTCATTTTTGCACTTGTTAACACTGTCTGGGTATTGGTTGTACCTCATTAGTACCAGTTAAATACCCAAATATAGCAATAAGCAACAGAAATTTTACCAGTCAACCTTTGCAAAGGACCTTCCACTGCGCAGAAACACGTACTACTGTGTTTTTAGGAACTTTTGAACCATTTCAGCTAGAAACAATTTTGTTTTTGTTAAAATCCACAGATTATGCGTCAGAATGATGAATTATGTGGCAAATGCGTAAAATCTATAATTATGTAAAAAATGCAGCTGCTGCACAATTGCATAATTCCAGTGGCCCTGGGTATACGCACTTGTGCTTGCTCCAGACAAAGTTTGTGGTAGCATCACTGAAATCAACAGTAAAAATTGACTCACAAGTCAATCAAATAGGTCCAGAAACACCCAAAAAACAGTCCGATACACTGAACTTTCAGACCAGCGCTTCAACACTGCCAGATTGCACTTTAAGCTAGTCACGTCTCATACGATCAACTTCACACTTAGCACAAAGAAAGCCAAGTGTAAACCTTAATGTAGGCTATAGTCGTCCAATCTACTTCAAAGAATCCTGTATCTGACTTTCGCAGACTGCATCAGTTCGCTTAGAGGCCAGCAATCATTTTCCACCCTAAGGCTTTCTGTAACACCAGGATGGCTGTGTTTTCCTTATGGTTCAGGGGGGTGGGGGGTTTGACAGCCTTCTTGGTAACCATGGTTGCATTAAATGCGTCACATAAATAACGTGTAGGCCTTGTGCAAGTCATTGCACTTTGAGTCATACTCTCTTAAAGGAAAATACTGTTGGCATGTGAAGGAAAGTAGGGTCTGCTTCTTATGGTTACCCCCACTTTCTGCTAAATGTGATACTGAGGCAGCCATTTACAACATATAGAGTGGCATTATGCGACCGCGTGATGACCAACTCTAAAATGGCTGAAACTAATCCTACCGTGTTTGGTGTCAAAAACGTTGGAATCGAACCCCCACACCAGTAACCGGTGTGGGAAGTATGATTCCATCCCTCAGAAGTGAGCTTCGTGGGGTTCCTGGTGTTCCCAGTACCAGCCTGCTAGTCCCAGACAGCACAAACTGGTTGCTGCCGACCAGAGACACATTTCTGTCCTCCTGCTGCTGAGCCAAGGCAGAACAATAGGTATCCTGTCACAGGGAGGCGTGACCACCTCCCGGATAGGATTTAGTGCATTAAGGCTGGGTAGGTGCGCTTGCAAGCGACTGAAAGTCTGAATGAGGGGAACATTTGGTGTCCATGTGCATAGTCCAGATCAAACCAGTCCTGGGAGTAGTTGGGTCCTGCTCTGGCGTGAAACTGGACAAAGGACATGGGAGTAACCTCCCCACTGTCCAGACCCTCCCCTGGAAGGGTCCCCTGAATCTGTCCAACCCTCTCCTGTGGGTATAAAAGGGCTCACCTGGCTGTAGGACATTAGATTCGATCTGGGCACAATTCTGAACCAGAAACCACTGAACTTTGACCGTCTGGACACTCTGGACTTCGCTGGACTTCGTTTTGGCCCGACTTCATCTCCCTCTCAGTCTGAAGCATCGTCTGTGCCCTTGCACCATACAGAATCCGTACAGGACTTGTGGACCATCAAGGACAACCGAAGATATCTCCCTTGGAGTGAAGGAGTCACTCCCCTTCATTCGCAGGCACCACAACATTGCTGATCAGTCTGCTGACCCTGAGCTCCTACAGACTCCGAAGACTCCAGCAACACAGGAGGTGGGTATCTATATCCTTCGAGGTCCGAGATGCCCTCTCACCAAGTTTGAGGTCAGAATCCCTCATGGGGGCTGCAATACCTGAGCCCCTGTGCACCGCGTACATTTGCCAGTTCATATGCTTGTTGGCATTTCCCGAACAAGTGCATTGGGCTCCGAGTAGCCACAACCTCTGGCACCATTATCTACCAAGAACTCTGGACTCCTCGCACCAAGTGCTCCGTGGGCTGCTGTTTGGTGAAATCGTTCGAGGTGCTCTCGGGACTACTGTGACTCTGGCCAGTGGGTCCACTTGAGGGTCAGTTTTTCTTTTCTTGGTCTCCCCTGGTTGCTCCAGGCCTGCCCTGACTGCCCTTGCTGTGGTGAGTCTCCTGGACCTTGCAGGTTTGAACCGTATACACCCTTGACCTTCTGTGTGGGTTGCCGTTGTGTCGTACTTTGCAATTTGGGACCGCGTAGGAGGCAGGGCCCTACCCCTGTCTATCCCGATATTAGTGAACCGTGAATGGTTAATGCGGTATGTACAAATGCTTTGTGTAACGTTTTAGCTATGAATGCACTGTGTATACGTTATTATACATCACTGCGTGGGTTCCATCTTAGAGCGGTGGCCATCTTATGGTTGCCCTCACATAGGCTACATTGCATGAAGCAAATACGGGCCTTTTAGAGCACATGTGCTTTCCTTTGACTTTTCTGTGACCTGGGCAGCTTGGCTCCGCTGCCCCAGGTCAGTCCGGTCTCACGAGTTCCCCGTCCTCTGGCCACCTGTGATTAGCATCAGGGCTTGACACACCATAAAGCCTTTTCATCCTACACGAGCCTCCAGCTAATCTCTTTCACACCTGACTGTTCCTGCTTTATGGCTTGTTTTCCAAACAGGAGATGCTCATGTTTATTGGGGCCTATCGATATCTGATGTGGGATCTGAGCCTTGCTGGGTAAATAATTGCGGGCTGGCTTAACTGGAATGTGGGATGGTCATCATGACTCTGCCTTTTCGTTTGTAATGTTTACCTATGAATGACCATGCCATAAAACAAGGAATGTATGCCTGAAGCAGGATATTCTGTATTTAAGGAGAAGCCCTTTTTTTTTATTTTTAGCAGTCTCCTGAGAACATATACGCTGTTGTACTTCTAGGACACCTGTAATTGGTCTGCAGCCAATAAACTGATCTTTGACTTCACCCAGAAGACTCTGTGTTTCTGTAGGTCTGAAACAGGAAGAACCCGAAGTCATAGGGTGTGTTCCCCTGCACCGCTGGGCTTAAAATTCCCAGTACTTCAGTTGGCGCCCAACTCGGCGCGATTTCAGCGGTACCGGTCCAAGCCAGAGGTTCGTGAGGAGCTTCGTGTGGAAATTCTGGAGGAAGGCCGCCACTTCATCGACCCCTGCATGTCGACGTGGTCCAAAAGTCTTTTCTGCGAGGTTCTTCACGTCCCGACGGCTACGAAGGACTGCTGCCCTGATTAATCGCCCTGTTTTGGACCCTTGACGATTTTGGTAGAGCGAAACAATCGAGAGAGTCTTCTGGTGACGCCATTGATCATCGATATTCAGTTAAGTATAAGTGAAGCGTTTCCCAGTTTGAATTTGGTATCCTTCGGGATTATTTTGATTTGGAGTTTGCAAACGCCAAAGCCAGAGGACTCGTGTATTCACGAGACTATCGTAATCGATAATCCTTTGAAGTTTGGAACTAGACTAGTGAGCGAAGATGCCTGGTGCTAGTGTATTTGGAAGATTATTTTGTTTGGGTTGTGGAAGGGATTTCCAGTTAGAGGATTCATGTCCGGTTCCTTCAATTGGAACTCCAACTTATGAGCTTTATGTAAAACATGGCGTGGGCCCCATTGCATATAATGAAGTATGGATCCGATACACGAGAAAGGACGGTGTTTTAAAATGGCCCCAAAATGGTAGTTTCGATACAGATATCTTAGATAATTTGGAAGTTAAATTGTTTAAAAAGAAAGCCCGGCCGGCGATGTTTGATTCTTTCCGCCTATGGCGAAAGGAAGCCAAACAGAAGGAAATTAAGCTAGCGAAAAGGAATAAGAGAGAGAGAGGTATGTCAGTGATGCAAGCAGCTGTGCAATTTAAAGATAATGAGGAGGAACAAATGAATGAGCAATTGCACAGACAGCGCAAACTAGGGATCGATAAATGTTACCCTGTTTTGTCACCCCTTGTGCAAGATGAGACAAAAGAGAAAGAGAAAGATTCCCTAATGTCCCATTTGCTAAGTTCGCCACCCCCATATGCGCAAAATGCCACAGCACCTCCACAGCTTGTAAATGCGCAGCCTCCAGTAAATATGCCGCAAGCCTTCCCACAGCCGCCAGCTCCTCCTCAGCTGACTCCTATCCCTGCAGTGCAGCCCTCTCAAGGGCCGCCAGTCTTGTTACCTGTTACCCCCGCGCTTCCTGCGACTTTGCCTAGCACGCCAGCGGCTTCCCCTGGCGCTCCTTCTTACACTACCCAGGTACCTGTATCTGAATCCGTTTTTCTTCCCTCTGTCTATCCCCCTGTTTTTGCCTCAACTTCTCCTGCATGACAACGACTAGCTAATGTAGTTACTAGTTTATTGTCGCCTCTCTTTGGGTCATCGAGTGCGACTCCTGGCTTACAGCGTAAGCAATTGCGCAGTCAGCTGCCTGGTCCTGACGAGAAAGAGGTGTTAGATCATCTGGCGCGTAGGTGGATTGGTTTCCCTTTACTCTATAATGTGGAATCAGTTGTTACCGTTTTTCACCAATGGGATGCCCCAACATAGAGGTATGTCTTTGACAAAATGTGTGAATTCCTCTGTGAGGAATTGGAGGATAATGGTGCAAACCCAAACCCACAGGAATTGTGTCGAGTGCGATTTGATTTTGAAAAAGGTACAATTGTGGGTCCCAATGTAGATAAAGCAGTTGCGACTTTACTGTCCTTCAGAAATGGCGATTGTCAGCAATCATTGTTCGAACAGGAACTCCCTGTGGGGAAAAAGGTAAAAGCGCGCCAATATCCGATACGTGAGGTTCCTCCAGTGTGGAGACCTGCTGATTTAAATGCTAATCCAGCTGTCCTAGCTCATTTTCAGCGTGTTTGGGTACATGTTCCATGGAAGCGATCTGAGGTGTTAGCACTTAAGCAGACATTGCCTGACCCCCGTAAAAACCCTACCGGTTATTATAAGGAGTTATCACAAACTGCAGAATCATGTGTAATGAATTTGGCTGACATAGATATGTTGTTTGGGAATGTTGTTCCACAGCCTTTATGGGGATCCATTCGTAATGTAGATCACGCTGCAGAATTGGGTAACACATGGGCTAATATCATTGCTGCAGATGCTGGCCAAGTTGGTGGCGCGAAACCTGACGCTTTGGTAGCACAACTCCCTGGTCGAATTATTACCTACATGAAAACTATAATGCCCGCGATGCGCGTAAATTGGGATAAACTATCCGCATGTAAGCAGAAGAAAGATGAGACAGTGTCCGATTTCTTCACCAGGTTTGAAGAAACGTTTATCGACCACAGTGGTCAAGACATGAGCACTGAAGGTGGCCAACGGTTATTTGTTGATAAATTTGTGCAGAATCTACTTCCCGAGTTGTGTAAAAAATTAAAAGACTCAGAAGGTTCTTGGGCTGTTTCCTCTTCAGCGCAAATACTGGCTACTGCACAGTATTATGAGAATAGAGACAAAGATGAGAAGGATAGAACAGATAAGAAAACGAAAGAACTGAAAACAAAGGTCCTCTTGCAGCAGGCTTATCCACCACGTGGAGGACAGAATAATTATAGGCAAACACAAGGTATCTATCAGCAGCCCCAACAGTTTCAGAATAATCAGCAAATGAATGGGTATTATCAACCACGAATCCCTGTAGGTCCCAACCAATGTTCATATTGCAAAGAGGAAGGTCATTTTAAATATAGTTGCCCTAAATTACTGCAGCGTAACAGTAATGCGTATGGCGCAAGAGGTAGAGGTGGTCAGCAAGCTCCTAGAGGCAGAGGGCGTGGGAATGCTCCCCAGAACGCGCGTCCTCTTCTGCCTCAAAATACCATAAATAGCTTTGATCAGCAAGCCAACGCGACTGGTAATACAGCTCAGTACTACAATAATGATTATTATGCAGAAGACGACAATGTAGAAGATAATGATTACTAGCACAGCCGTAGACAGAGAGAGGGAGTTGTTTCAGTGCCAGTGGATCAGAGCGGACCTTATGTTAAAGTAACTACAGCAAATGTAACGGAGCCCTTTCTGCTGGATACTGGTGCTGCAAGGAGTTCAATCATGCATTCAAAACTCCCTGGCGCGCCTTTGTCTGGCGAAATGAATGTTTCAGTAGGTTTTTCTGGCGCCCCAGTTAGGAACCCGATTTCTAGTCCTATGTCACTTTCTGTTGGACCTTGCGAGTTAAAAGCACCCCTCATCCTAACGACAGGTTGTGGTGAAAATCTGCTAGGATTAGATTTGCTAAAAAGATTGCATGCAACGCTATATTGTTCTCCCTCAGGAGTACAACTTACATTAGGTAAGAAAGTGATTTCCCCGATGTATTTGTCTAAAAATGCAATGCCACCTGAATTGTCATCCCTTCCGGATGTCCTTTGGGCTACTGGTCCCAATGATGTGGGTCTTTTGGAAATACCGCCATATGTGGTCACTTTAAAAGCCAATGTCAGATTGCCACGTATCCCCCAGTATAAGATCTCCAATGAGGGTCAAAAAGCGTTGTTAGCAATTGTCAGTGATTTGATTAAAAAGGGTGTAATTGAAGAGACAAGGGGCAACGTTTGCAATAGTCCTGTTTTACCTGTCTTAAAACGAACGGACCCTTCACAGCCACCTGTTTACAGATTTGTGATTGATCTTAGAGAGGTTAATAAGATTGTTGTGCCACAGTTTCCAGTTGTCCCTGATATAACTGCCTTGTTAACTATGATTCCAGCCTCCGCTGCATGGTTCTCAGTGATCGATCTAAAGAATGCTTTCTTTAGCATCCCAATTGCAGAGGAGAGCAGAGACATTTTTGGCTTTAGTTTAGGAGGTCGCAGCTTCCGCTTTAAACGCGCTCCCCAGGGCTACTGAGAAAGTCCATCAATATACAGTCAGGCTTTAAAAGCGAAGCTTGATGCACTTGTTTTACCCAGTGGCGCTATCCTTATTCAGTATGTTGACGATTTACTAATCGCCGCGGATACTGAAAAGATTTGCAAAAACGCTACCTTTGTCATTGTTGCGTCATTTGTCTGCCTTTCATCACAAAGTGTCTCTCTCAAAGCTGCAATATTGTCGACAAGAAGTGACCTACTTAGGTCATCTCTTATCGAAGGAGGGAAGGAAACTGACCCCAGAAAGAATTCAAGCCATTGCACAGTTGAGTGTGCCAAGAACACAGAGAGAAGTGCGTGCTTTCTTGGGCATTACTTCATACTGTAGGCATTGGATTCCTAATTTTTCCTTGTTGGCAAAACCTTTGTTAGCATTAACATGTAAAGACACACCGAATCCTATCCCATGGTCTGAAGAGTGTCAGAAAAGTTTTTGGGAATTGCGTAATGCATTGTGTTCAGCTCCTGTGTTGGGTACCCCTGACTACAGTAAGCCTTTTACATTGTATGTTCATGAAAAAGATGGTTGCGCATTATCAGTGTTAACACAGCCTTTTGGCGATAGACCGCGTCCATGCGCATATTTTTCGTCAACCTTGGACCCGGTAGCGAGGGCATTGCCAAGTTGTCTGAGAGCTACAACCGCCGCAGCTATGTCTATTAGACAGTCTGCTGGCCTAGTAATGGATCATACATTGATTGTTATGGTTCCACATGCTGTGGACACATTGTTAAACAGGACCAAGACACAACACTTAACTAGTGCGCAATTATCTGGTTATGAGCTGACACTGTTAGCAAACCATATACACATAAAGAGATGCAACACGTTGAATCCAGCTACACTATTACCAATTCCAGCAGACCTAGATGAGATTGAGCAACGTGATTGCCTGTTCAGAACCGAAGAAGAGACGAAAGGGAGAGTAGATCTTAAAGATACTCCCCTGACTGAGTGTGATGGTACTTTATGGGTGGATGGTTCGTGTTTTAAGCTTCCGAATGGTGATACGACTGCTGCATATGCTATCACGACTTTGCACACGATTGTGGAAACTGCGCGTGTGCCACAAAATTCGGCCCAAGCAGCAGAATTGATTGCCCTTACGAGAGCATGCGTACTGTCTGAAGGAATGAGAGTGAACATATATACGGATAGCCAGTACGCCTTTGGCGTGGCTCATAGTTTTGGGCGATTGTGGAAAGAACGTGGGTTCCTGACTTCGCATGGAGCTAAGATTCAGAATGGCAAGTTGGTGAATGATCTCCTTGAGTCACTGACCCTACCGTTGCAAGTTGCGATTATGAAATGCAGTGCGCACAAGAAAATCACTGATGATGTTGGTCGTGGTAATGCGTTTGCTGATGAAGTCGCGAAAGAAACAGCAAAAGATGTGAAGACTCGAATATATGTTGCAGGCCCTGCAAGATAGGTTGGTGATGTTGGAATGTGTGAAAACACAATAGAAAGTGTAAAGTCCCTTCAAGCTGAAGCCACAGAGAAAGAGTTGAGCAAGTGGATAGAAAGTATGGGTAAGTTGGATGAGAATGGTTGTTGGATTTATTTGTCAGAACATAGGCGATGGTTGTTACCTGATGCATATGTGCTTCCAGTGGTTACTATGGCACATGGAATGGCACATCAGTATGAAAGGAATCTGTAAGTTGTTGGCTCCAGTAGGGCAGAATGCTGGAATTCCCAAGTGTGCAGAGAATGTAGTCAAGAATTGTATGGTATGCTTGAAATACAACCCTGGTAGGGGAACCCCAACTCCAGCTGGTCATTTTGCGCCTCCATCATATCCATTTGAAGTTTTGCAGCTAGATTTTATCCACATGGAAAGGTGCAACAACCTGAAATATGTATTGGTGGTTGTTTGCGCTTTTTCAAAATGGATAGAGGCCTATCCCCTAAAAGACAACACTGCTCTATCCACAGCCAAAGCCCTTGTGAAGGAATTTTTCCCTAGGTTTGGAATGCCAAGAATGGTGTGGAGTGATAATGGGAGTGAGTTTGTGGGTAAAGTGATGAAGAATGTGTGTGAGGGACTAAGTATAAAGCAGAAGTTTCACGCTGCAAATCACCCCCAATCAGCTGGATTAGTAGAACGCTACAATGGCGCTCTAAAACTCAAATTGGCCAAAATCCAGGCGAGCACCGGTCTTAAATGGCCTGACGCTCTGCCTTTAGTACTCCTATCCACGAGAATGACCGTACACTCACGAGTGGGACTTAGTCCTTACGAGGTCGTTTTTGGCCACCCGGCCAATGTATGGGGTGTGCCAAGACCGACAAAATTCTGTGAAATCGAGCATCCAGTACTGCTTGATTACTTGTATGATCTGACGGCTAAATTACGTGTTTTACATCAACAGGTGCATGATACTCTTTCTCAGGCCTCTGAAGCTCCTGGACACCCTATTGAACCTGGCACGTGGGTCCTCGTGAAAAATTTCCAGCGCAAAAGCAACGATGAGCCTCGTTGGATCGGCCCTCATCTCGTACTTCTGTCTACAAGATCAGCTGTTCGAGTAAAGGGGAAGAAGAACTGGATCCACGGCGCCCATGTTAAAAGGATACCTTTGCCTCTGCCGTATGACCAGTGGGTCCAGGAGGGTATCGCAGACTCTGAAACAGACACTGTACCTCGTTTTGCGCCATTCAGTGATGCACGCATAAAAGGCACAACTTCAGCACAACAGAGTGACGATATTTTGCAAGAAGCTGTGCCACCGTCAATTCGATTGGACACCACAGAGCCTGAACTCTTGTTTCAAGATCAGACAGTACCTGGCCGTTTTCATTATAATCTAAGACCAAGGCCTATGGACAAATAAATATTCTTTTTCTTTTACCTTTTTATTTTTTGATAACCAGAGCTCTCCCATCTGAAGGACTTTCTTGATTTTTGTTTTTCGAACCACAGGGTCGCGGTGCCAAGACTTTGGGGTACAGGCCGAAGACGTTAGGTCGACGGTTCTGGTTGGTCTAGGGCGTTCCCTGGACCGACAGGCGTACTCCTTAGCAGAAGATACTCACCCGCCGCGAGCGGCCCGATTAGAGGATGGAGTTTTTCAAGATGGAGAGACTCGCTGAGGAAATGAACTTTAAAGCAAGAATGTGTAAAATAATGAAGAGCAAACGTTTTGTATTTTTATGCCTGTTTGTATTATGTAGTATGGTAGTGTTTACTGTAGGATTTGTATTCTTCTCCTCTCAAGAGCCCATTGCACCCACTGTACAGCCTATACCTCCTCCTACTGTCTCCTCACACTCTTTTCACCCTCTGCCTGAACATGAACAAGCTAGACGGTCTGAGTTTGTAAACAACTCGTTTATTCAGCTCCTGCACCAGCACCAACTAGTCATGAATACAACGAATTGCTGGGTGTGTGGTTTAATGCCACATACCATTAATAAGGGTATTCCTTATCTGGTGCTGCCGTTTAGTTACAATGGATCATCCTGGGCATTCCAGACCATGTTTCTCTTTGCTCTAGATGCGTACTTCCCGCGACAACCGCGTTCCATCAGACCTAGTACAAATAATAAAGCTTTAATGAAAGGAGTTGCCGATATGAGCAGAGATATCGATGCATACTCATCTATTCCCAAAGAAGAGTTGAGAGCTTATGTAGGGTGGAACGCGACGGGGTATAGTATTAGTCTGGGTGAAAGACAGCGAAAAATCTCATCCCCAACCTGGGTCGTACCCCACATAGGTCGGTTCTGTTTACAAGGTAGTGGTCAGAATCCAACAACTCAACTGGGAAGAAGTGACTGTACTGAAACGTACACTTTTCCGTCGCAGTTTTCCCCTGCGTTTTTGGCTGCCAAGGGTACATATTTTATCTGCAATGACCGAGCATATACATGGTTGCCCCCTGATTTCTCGGGCACATGTTATATTGCAAATCTGCTACCGCCAACATTTACTGCCGCCTCTGACTATCACAAGACCAGAGTTGTGAGAGGTGTGATTAGTAAGGAGGATACTGCCGGTCAGGAAGCGGGAGATTTCTTTTTGGGTTTCCTGCCGTTTTGGGGACCTATGGTCAATAGTAGGAACCTGAGACAACTGACTCGTGTGGTTGAATCCACTGTTAATGTTACCGCTGGTGCCCTTGGTAATTTGACAGCTGAGCTCCAAGCGGATCGCCTCATGACTTTGCAGAACCGCATGGTTCTAGACGTTATACTTGCAGACCGCGGTGGGGTATGTAAGGTTATCCAATCTAGTTGTTGCATTTTCATACCAGACAATGCTCCAACAGTTTATCAAGCCATCTCCAAACTACATAAAATATCTGAGTCCATACACGTGGATAAAGGAGATTGGTCACTGGTGGGGTGGTTCTGGGAACTGATATCTGCCTGGGGTTGGAAAGTTCTGATGGTCATTGGAATGATCTTAGCCATCCTTTTTCTGTTCTGTCTGTGCATACAGTGTGCTCCTGCGATATGTGGCCTCTGTGCTACATTATGTGTAAGGAAACCTGTATCGAGGGACGAGCTAAGTAATAGCATTGCTTTAAAAATACATTGCTGCTGCTTTGCTCTTTGCACAAAACTTATTTTAGAAATTCTTTTGCACACTCGAGCCTACCGGAACTCGCGCTTTTTGCTGGGAGGGTAGCGCTCCAGTCTTTCTGTGCCGGAGCCTACTTAATCGTCATCCTGGAGCGACTGCGCAGCGGACGCGCGCAGCGAGCGCGCCGACGGCGCGCCAAAGGCGTGCCAAAGGCAAGCCCGTCTGCGCCCGTCCGCGCCTCGGATGCGCCTAATGTGCCATATAATGTTGTTTATGAGTGCCTGCCATGTGCGAAGCCTCCTAATGTACGATTTAGCTACACCCGGTTACAGCTGCTCCAATTGAATAACGGTGCTCCAATCCGGGAAGTGCAGACAGGGGGACATGTACTTGGGACTCCTGGCTGCTCGGCTAAAGAGGAAGGACTGAACTGTGGACTCTTAAATGTTAGGTCTCTCCCTAAACACTCAATGGAAATTCAGTTGTTAATTGATGAGCACAGCTGTGACATATTGTTTATGACTGAAACCTGGCTGGCGCCCGGTCTTGATTTTGAACTTGGCGCTGCTTGCCCCTCTGGATTTAAAGCCTTCCACAAACCTAGATCTAATGGTAGAGGTGGTGGAATTGGTATTATCTTTAAAGAAACATGGGACTTCTCGCCACTGGATATTGACGAGATTTCACAGTGCGAAACCCTGGGCTTCTCGCTGAAGGACAGGTCCGGCAATGTCCTGACTGGTTTTCTGTGTTACAGACCTCCGGGGACGGTGAGCGAACAAACACAGCAGCAGTTACTGGATGTGATTGGCAATCTGGCACTGACTCATCACAGATTGTTGATTTTGGGAGATTTTAATCTCTGGCCCAACGCAATGTTGAAAACAGCATATAATAATATTGTTCAATCTTGTGCTAGTTTTAATTTATTACAGCATGTGTTGGAGGCTACCCATTCGGCAGGCCATGCCCTTGATCTTATATTTGCGGCAGAGAATGTAGTCACTTTGGATAACATCCTCCCTGTGGACTGGACTGATCACCATTTGATCAGTTTCAGAATTCGGTCGATCCCCAAGGGCAGACCTCCTCCGGGTGAAGGTAGTAACAGTGTCCTGGGAAGGGACTGGAAAGCCCTGAGAAGGAAAGCTCAATGTGCCCCTCTATTTAATGCGGCCCCTCTCTCTGTTCCAGGGCAGTCGGTTGATATTAACTTTAAGGAACTCTGCAGTTATATCACGAACACTATTAATCGGTATGCTCCACTGAAACAGATTAGGAAAAGAGGTACCCCTTCGGCTCCCTGGTTCTCAGAGGAACTAAGAGCGTTTAAAATTCAGTGCAAACATGCAGAGAGGCAGTGGCGCAGTCAGTATCTCATCAGTGATAAGATTATCTGGCGGAATCTTCTGAGTAGCTACAAGCACGCTATTGCATCTACTAAAGCGCTGTACTTTGCGGACCTCATTCAAAACTCTCAGAATAGTACTAAGTGTGTCTTTAATATTCTTAGAGGCCTTACTAATCCAGAGTGTTTGGCCAATAAGGTTACTCCCTTGCAGGATTTGTGTGATGGGCTGGCTGCCTTTTTCCACAATAAAATCAAGGATATCCTCGAGGGCCTGCAATCTAATCCTATCTCTAGCTGCAAGGTTGGAACAAGGACACCATCGGTGGACCCTCCTGACTGCTCAATCTTTGGGCTAAATGATGAGGCAGCGGCAGGACCCTGTTTAGATCATTGGTCGTGCCCTTCTTTGGAGGACTTTTCCAACGTGGCTATGAAAGTCTGCTCGGGGTCTCCGTTAGACCCTATTCCACAGAAATTGTGGAAGGAATTGGGAGCAGAAACCTTTCCGCACCTCCATCTGATCACTAATGAGTCACTAAGTAGTGGTGTGGTGCCGTCCAGTTGGAAGGAGGCGTTGGTATCTCCCCTTTTGAAAAAACCTTCATTGGATCCTGCGTGTTATGGGAATTATCGCCCTATTTCCTTGTTGCCTTATCCGGCTAAGATAGCTGAACGCCTCGTTAGCCTGGAGCTTTCGGGGTTTTTAGAGAGCAAGGATATACTGGAGGAGAATCAATTTGGTTTTCGCCCGGGGCATGGCACCGAGACCGCATTGATCACAGCCTTGGATGATCTGCGAATGCGAGCGGATAAAGGATATTCAGCAACTCTGATATTGCTTGACTTATCCGCCGCATTCGATACGGTCAGTCATACTATTCTTTTACATCGGCTTGAAGAGGTGGGGATTACAGGCTCGGCCTTAAAATGGCTCGGCTCTTTTCTGTCGGACAGACGGCAGGCGGTTTTTCTGCCTCCGTATCAGTCAGATTTTCTGCCTAATAATCAGGGTGTCCCACAGGGCTCTTCTATTAGTCCAATACTGTTTAATGTCTATATGCGTCCTCTGGTGCAAATCATCAAATCCTGCAACATCATGGCAGTTAACTATGCCGATGATACGCAATTGATCATCTCCTTGGAAGGGGACCAGGTGGATTCCTTATCCATCTTCCACAATTGCATGTTGGAAATGGCGACGTGGCTGAAAAATAATGCCTTACAATTCAATGGTGCCAAAACTGAGATTTTACATTGCTCAGTTGGCAGGGTGCCTCTAGCCATGCCACTTAATTTTTGGCCTCTTCCTTTGGACACCCCCCTGGTCCCAGTAAAGACTGTACGTAATCTGGGGGTCTGTTTCAATGAGCAGCTCAGCCTCGAGTCGCATGTCAACAAGGTGACCTCTAACTGTTACATGATTATGAGAGGCTTACGTAGGATTTTACCTTTATTGCCCCTCCATGTACGAGGTACAGTAGTCCACTGCACGATTCTTAGCCGCTTGGACTACTGCAACGCCTTGCTGCTTGCCTCCCCGGCTTATCTGATCAGGAGGCTTCAACGGATCCAGGCAGCTGCCGCAAAACTTGCCCTGCTGAGACCCCGTTTCTCATCCAGCACCAAGGCCCTGACCGAGCTCCATTGGCTGCCTGTACAACAGAGAGTTTTGTTTAAATCCCTGTGTATAACCTTCAAAGCTCTTCACAGCCTTGGCCCTAAACCATTGCAAAGTCTTTTTAGCTGGTATGTTCCTACGCGCACTTTGCGCTCTTTATCAGCTAGGCTAGTCTTGGTTCCTAAGACAAAGAGAGCTACTTTGGGAGGAAAAGCCTTCAGCTATGCGGCTGCACGACTATGGAATAGTCTCCCTTTGGAGCTACGACAGGCTCAGGATCTGACATTTTTTCGTGGGCAGCTTAAAACCTGGCTGTTTCCCAGAATATAATCCCCAGCCCCCCCCCTCCCTCGTTATCCTCCCCTTCATTATGTCTTTAGCGCCAGGATGCCCGTAGGGTTGCAGTGCGCTTTATAAATATTTTATACATACATACATACATACATGATGCTACAGCAACATCTCCATGACTTTGTAAATATTGACCTAGACTCGGATTGAAATGAGTATAGTTATTGCCTATGTAAGGGAAAAAGGAGGGTCTGTCGTACTTTGCAATTTGGGACCGCGTAGGAGGCAGGGCCTTACCCCTGTCTATCCCGATATTAGTGAACCGCGAATGGTTAATGCGGTATGTACAAGTGCTTTGTGTAACGTTTTAGCTATGAATGCACTGTGTATACGTTATTATACATCACTGCGTGGGTTCCATCTTAGAGCGGTGGCCATCTTATGGTTGCCCTCACATAGGCTACATAGCATGAAGCAAATACGGGCCTTTTAGAGCACATGTGCTTTCCTTTGACTTTTCTGTGACCTGGGCAGCTTGGCTCCGCTGCCCCAGGTCAGTCCGGTCTCACGAGTTCCCCGTCCTCTGGCCACCTGTGATTAGCATCAGGGCTTGACACACCATAAAGCCTTTTCATCCTACACGAGCCTCCAGCTAATCTCTTTCACACCTGACTGTTCCTGCTTTATGGCTTGTTTTCCAAACAGGAGATGCTCATGTTTATTGGGGCCTATCGATATCTGATGTGGGATCTGAGCCTTGCTGGGTAAATAATTGCGGGCTGGCTTAACTGGAATGTGGGATGGTCATCATGACTCTGCCTTTTCGTTTGTAATGTATACCTATGAATGACCATGCCATAAAACAAGGAATGTATGCCTGAAGCAGGATATTCTGTATTTAAGGGGAAGCCCTTTTTTTTTATTTTTAGCAGTCTCCTGAGAACATACACGCTGTTGTACTTCTAGGACACCTGTAATTGGTCTGCAGCCAATAAACTGATCTTTGACTTCACCCAGAAGACTCTGTGTTTCTCTAGGTCTGAAACAGGAAGAACCCGAAGTCATAGGGTGTATTCCCCTGCACCGCTGGGCTTAAAATTCCCAGTACTTCAGTTGCCAAGGCTTGTTGGTGCTCCATCCGGACACCGACCCCTCAGTACTTGACATCCTTTGTTCAAAATCTCGTATCTGGCTCCTGGTCATTCTCGACATCTTCTGGTCCCCGTGGCTGCAGAGTCAAGAACTCAATCAAAGCACCTGAAGCACCCAACATCAGTGGGCATTCGTCTACCGAGCCCCTGGTCACTCCTGATTGACCCAGACTCTACTTTCAGGTACTCTTCAACAAGAATCCACCTTTGGATTCCAATGGACACTTTTCTTCCTTCCAGCAGTGGCTCTTCTTCGAAGTCCTCCGCTGGGTTCGACAGTGGTTTCCAACGCCATGCACCCGGCTTCCATGGGATAGGTAACTTGGTTACCTCGGAATCAATGGGTGGGGTGGCTATCCTACCTCCTAACTTCCATGGGGTTTCTTCAAAGTCCACTGGGAAGGGTCCTTAAACTCTAAAGTGTCAACCGCGACTCTCCCATAGAATTGTACACAGCACGCGGTCGTGTTCCCACACTGCAACCGGCCTCCGTGGGGTCCCTACTTACTCACCTTGGGTGGGTCCTTGTGGTCCCAGTGATTCTACAACCTCTCAAAACTGTCTTGACTCGAGTCGTGGTTCTTATACCACTATTTTAGTATATGGTTTGGTCCCCACCTGGGGCCCACTGTGCATTAGTGCTATTTACTAATATTTCTGTGCTTAAGTATTGTGTGCTTTGTGATTATCTCCGTGTAGGAGATACTGTGTCATACTTAATAGTGTTATGTTAATAAATACATATTTTTATAACTACTGTGTGGTTCTCCTTTCATTTAACCAAATCTATAAGGGTGCATTCTGGTAAAACAAGCTGCTTAACATTCCTTCAAGACTAAGCCTAAAGGCTGCTCTCCACAGCTACCACTTGGATAGCTTTTTAAGGTTATCTTTGACCTCTTAAATCACCATAAGGGTTGTTTGGACTGGTGCAAGGTGCCCACTTTAATTAGTGGACAGCATATACCAGGCCAAATTCTCACAGCATGTCTGAATTCTGCATACGGCTTGCTGCCAGTACAATATACACCATGAAAGACTCTGAAAGCGGGCCAAGCTCAAGCAACCTGCCAATCAGATTTAAAATATATATTGGCACTGGACCTTAAAGAGCGCACCAGTAAAAGCAACACTCACTCTCACCGTCTCCATACGAAACCTCTGTACTTCTCACCTCAGGACCCTCTTGCTTTGCTATTGTAAAATCTGCTTACTCCTTAACCTTTACTTCCAGAAATATCTTTCATTCATTTTCTTAATGTACACTTGCTTTATAATGAACACCGTCAGCATTTTTACTTCATATTAATTCCCTATGTGGCCTCTTAAATTGTATTTTCCCTTTTGCCTTTTTAATGTAAACTAGCCCTATTTATCACTGTGGAATTTATTTTTACTTTGAATTACGTTGTTTGTCTTTTTTGCTGCTATTTTGCACTTTTTGATTGACAGTGTTGCGTGCTCTAGAGCGCCAGTGGGCCTTTTTTGCTCTGTTTAAACTTACAAAGATGAAGCCTTTTGGCCATGGGATAATCAGTTGCAGTGGCGGCTCCTCCACTATGGTGGAGGAGTGTCTCCCTACTGGTTTCAAGCAGTGCAAATAAAGGAAACATAAAATGATAATAACTTTGAGTTGAGTTTTGCGAGTCGGCGGGTGGGGCTGCTCTGCTCTCAGAGCAGGGCAGGGAAGGAGGGGTTTGCCCACCCCTAAGTGCACATGACTGTTTGGCTGGGCCTCTGGGACCGGCCAAACAGTCATGCTCTCTGTTTAGACAGACAGTCTCTGTTCTCCATGCAGGCTGCATTACAGCCTGCGTGGAGAACATGCACAGGCCCCTATTCCCTGGCTGAGCATTAAACCACGATGCTCAGAACATTCACAACTCTGCACTGCAGCGTTGTGATTGGTCAGGGAAGCCTGGGTGCTGACCAATCACAACGCTGCATTGCAGCATTGTGATTGGTATGCGGTACCTGGCTGTGCTTCCTGTTCCTGGAGCCGACGGAGGAGAGCAGGAGCTGAGACACGGAACCCGGCGGCAAGGTAAGCTTTTATTTAAAAAAAAGAATTTACATTGCGCCCCCGGTGTCCCCCCTGGGTCACCATCCGCGAGATGTACCGGCCGCTGCTGTACAGATCTCCAACGGATGCTCACATTTAAAAAAAACAAATTCACGTCTACATCAAATGAAACTATATTCTAGACAATTCAGATGGCGTATCTTGAACTTCTTCATATGTAACGACTGAACGTTCTTTTTTTTTAATTTCAAAAACATTTTTATTGAGATTTTTGCATAAAAAAAGGAAACACAAAAACATACGCACACAAAACTAAACATTTAGTCATACAAAAACATAAAACATGCACAAAATCTGTGATTTCTAAGGTCTACAGTACCTTCCGTTTCCCTCTATTCTCTTTATAGTCGGCCTTCCCCTTCTGTTCTAATAAAAGGTCTCAGGTATGTAGGAGGGGGAAAGCTACTTGATCTGCGGTGAGTGTATAGTAGCACAGTGAGAGAGAGAGGGAGCTTAGTGGGTTGTTCTGAAAGCTAGGCGGCAGGTGTCATTCTCGCCTTCTTCAGGGGGGTTCATATGGGCCCAGGTACTTATCCATAGATGTCCACATCCCTCTGTTAGGCTGTCTCCACGGTGAGTCTTGTAGGGACATTGTGTCTGCCCCCCTAAGGTATGTTACCCAGTTGAGCCACCCTTTGAACGATGCCTTGGATGTGTCCTTCCACTTGTTTAGAATCAGTTTAATCCCGGCAGTTAGCAAAAGGTCAAGTAGATCCCTATCTCTTTGAGACAATGGGTCTGTCGTGATAGGTGTAGTTACTAGGGTTGCGAACTCTGGATTAAGGGAACACCCTAGCATGTCTGTTAGAAAGGTAAAAATTTTCCCCCAGTAGGTTTTAACTTTAGGGCAGTAAAAGATGAGGTGTGCCAGATCTCCCTTCTCGCTATTACAGTTCCAGCATAGATCATTTGTGTTTATGCCCAGTTTCGCCAGATGAGCGGGAGTCCAGTGTGGTTTATGTAAGATCCAGAATTTTGTCTGAGCCAGTACTGGGGTTACCTTACTGTGTGTGGGGGAGGACCATAGTATATGGCTTTCCTTTTCGCTTAGAGTGTTACCTCGCTGTGACTCCCAGTATGTTTGTGTTTTAGTGTTGAGTCTCGATGTATTTGGGCGCAGTAATCTATAGATGTGTGACACATGGTGTCCCGTTATGTTGAGGGTAGACATGTACTGGAAGATTGAGGGTGTGGCATTAGACATTCTTGCTCTAGACAGTGCTGCTTTTATCTTTAGAAAGTTATATAATTCAATGTCGGGTAGGGTGTGTTTGTTTTTAAGCGAGCTGAAAGTGGTGGGTCTTCCTTCATCCTCGAGTTGGATGGGAAGGGATATTCCTGCTTCCACCCATGTCTTCATATATAGTGTCTTGCCTTTGTATTTTATTTTTTTATTTGACCGTAGTGATTCCCATCTCGAGTCTGTTATTCTATTTTCTAACTTTTGATCAACTTTCAGTAGCGCGTTCCTGGTGTTTGTAAGCACAGAGTTCATTAGAGTGTTGTGTCTGTTGGTTGTTAGAAGTGCTAATGGCTCTAGGTTGTTTAGCATGGCTCTTTCTATTTTCAGCCACGCCGGTGTGTATTCCTGGTCTGGTAGAATCCAGTAGCTACCTTGTTTTGCTAGGGAGGCTTGTTTGAAAAGTCTTGAAGTCTGCCAAGTTTAACCCTCCTAGAATTTTTGTCAATCTTAATTTTTTAAGGCTCATCCTTGGATTTTTGTCTCGCCAGATAAAGTTATTTAGCATCTTGTCTATTTTACGGTGGAAGTCGACACTGAGGGTTAGGGGAAGCATATTAGTAAGATAGTTGATCATAGGTGTGACCATCATTTTAATTGTTTCAATCCTCCCCCACCATGTGATGAATTTTGGTGACCACCCCTCCAGCAGCTTCTTAATCTTGGCTAAAAGCATTTTCTCATTGTGTTCTAGCGTGTTTTTAAGGTCTTTGTCGAAGTAAACGCCGAGATATTTGATGAACCCGGTTTGCCAAGTGAGGCCCGAGTTTCCCAATATGTCTCTGGTGGTATGTATGTTGAGAGGTTTACATTCCGACTTATCTCTGTTGAGTTTATAGCCGGAGTATGCCGAGTATCTGTTTATGAAGTCCATGAGAGCCAATATGGAGGTTTCCGGGCTTTCGCTGACGACAAGAATGTCGTCCACATATGCAGATAGTTTCGTTGTAGTGTCGTTAATGGCAAAACCCTTTATCTGATTGTTTGACTCAATGTCTCTACTTAGTGGTTCTAGTGCGAGTAGGAAAAGTGAGGGGGATAATGGGCATCCTTGTCTTGTACCTCTGTGTAGTCTAAGGGGTTCGGAGATGGCCCCGTTGATCACTCTGCGGGCGTAGGTTTGTCATATAGAGCCATAACTTTCATAATGAAGGCGTTGCCTAGGTTGAAGCTTCGCATGCAGTGTTCTAGAAAATGCCATGAAACCCTGTTGAAAGCCTTCTCTGCGTCAAGTGCGATCGCCACTGCTGGATTTGTTTGCCTGGCTGCCCTGTTGATAATATGGCATAAAAGTCTGGTGTTGTTGTGTGACATGCGTGATTTGAGGAAGCTCACTTGTGTGTTCCCTATCAGTTTTGGGAGTACCTCGTTCAGCCTTACTGACAGAATTTTTGCATATATCTTGCAATCCACGTCAATCAGGGATATAGGCCTATAATTTTGTGGGAGTTGGGTGTTTTTACCCTCCTTGGGTATGACTATAATATTCGCTTCTGTCATTGTATGCGTGACCGTCCCTGTCTCTTTGCAGTGGTTGAAAGCTTTTTTCAACATTGGCTGTAATAGCGTGATAAATGTTTTATAGAAGGTGGCTGTATACCCATCTGGTCCGGGTGCCTTATTAGTTTTAAGAGACTTAACTGCCATTTCTATTTCCGCTGTGCTAATCTCTTTCACCAAGCTAAGTGCGTCTTCTGATATTATTTTTGGGAGGTTCAGGTTGTTAAGGTATTTGAAGCTGCCGTTTTCATCTAGTGTTTGGTCCTTGTTATAGAGCTCCTGGTAACAATCAGTAAAATGTGCGTAGGATTTCTTTATGATGTGTGTGTGTGATGTTACGGGAATCAGTGATCACGGAGATGGTGTGTTGTCTTTGTTTGTGTTTTAGGTAGGATGCCAGGATTTTCCCCGATTTGTTGGCTTCGCACAGGTTAATTGCCTTGTATTTGTTTACCCACAGACCTGCTCTCTCTCTTAAAATTCTGTTGAATTCATATTTCTTCCTTGCGAGTTCTGTGAGTGCCCCTACGTTCTTTATGTCTGAGATGTGCGTTGATTCTAGTTTTTGAATATCTTGCTCTAGTTGGTCTAATTGGGCCTTGGCATTCTTGTTCATCTTGCCTTTGATGTCCATGATCGTTCCCCTAATTGTGGCTTTCAGGGTGTCCCAAACTATTTTGGGGTCCGAATCTGGTATGTCATTACAGTAGATGTATTCCTTTATGGCCTGTTCTATTCTGGTTCTATTACTTTGGACTTTTAAGACATCGCTGTTGAATCTCCACCTACGTCGATGGTCTTCATTATGTCTGCCATTTAGATTAGGCTGATACAGGAATGATCTGAGATTGTTTTTGTGGCTATATCCATGTTCTCTATCAGATGTGTATGAGAGCCAGAGATCAATATGTGGTCAATCCTGCTATATGAGTTGAGTGGGTTTGAGTAAAAGGTGTAATCTCTAGTGTCTGGGTGTTGATGTCTCCAGGTGTCTTTCAGGTTGTACTTGGTACATAGATTTTTAAGTACTTTATGGCCCCCCGGCGGTAGTGTGTGGCATTGTGATTGTCTATCTAATGTGTAGTCTAGTGCCATATTAAAGTCGCCTGCCAGCACTGTTAGCTCATTTTGTGGGAGTGCATCCATTCTCTCTGATACGTTCTCCCAGAAGGTTTTATCATCCGTGTTAGGGCCATAGATATTGATTATATGAAATTTTTCGTCACCCCTTTTCAAGTGTGTCAATAGGACTCTTCCTTCTAGGTCGCATTTGTGGTCTTCTATGCTTATCTTGGAGTTCTTGTTTATCAAGGTGATCACTCCCCGCTTTTTCCCTGTGGCCTGTGAGCACGCCATTTGCCCTACCCATCTTGCCCTAATCCTTCCTGCGTCATCTTGTGATAGCCTAGTTTCCTGGAGGAGAAATATGTCTGCTTTAGTTTTAGCTAAGTTGTCTAGTACTTTTTTTGTTTTGACTGGGTGGTTAAGGCCTTTGACATTTAGGGATACTATCTTCAGGTTGGATGAAAGTGATAGTGCGTTACCTTGTTTCGGTGTCATTATGTGAGGTTAAGTTGTGGTTGTAAAGATCGGGCCCTGATCCCTTTCCTTGTGATAGTATTCACGTTGGTTCCTGGTGTTTCGTGAGTGTTGTCCTTATCTCTGATCTCTCTCTGTGACTATCTCCATCTTTACCTGTGCTCTGATCACACTCCTCCTGTGCGTGAATGTGTCGGTGGAAAAAATGGGGAGCCAGAGAGCACATGGTGTAGATACTAAATACGAGTGCTTGACAAAACAGTGCTAGTACTAGACTGACATACAAAACAGATACCTCCCCTCCCACAGAAACCCTCCCTCCCACCCCCGCGTCCTACATCTGGAAATTTGGATGTGTTACAGCAAAGCTCCCGCTCCATTTCCCCTGGGGTGTTATTAGTGTAATGCTTATCACCTACGCGCCTACAAGTTACTTGCATCTTAATGACTCTATTAGCAACATATTTGGCTGCTAATATGTGCTATAACATTGACTTAAAAATAGAAGGATATTATTTCTCTTTCTTCTCGCTACTAAACTTTAAAAAGGGAAAAAGCGTGTGACTGCGTCGGTTAGTTCGCGGGGTTGTTCTTTCCAAAAGCATATCCGCTCCCAGTTCACTGTCCTTCTTGAAAGGTCAAAAACCCGGCCTATGGTTATTGAGGTAGTAGGTTGATTATATATAATACTCTGATTGAGGTAGATGTTGACGATGAAGTACATGTTCGAATATATAGATTTATGATCACTTTTAAAAAGGTGAAAGTAGTTTCATAAGTTCTCTCCCAGTTCTGGTGATGCTCTTCTCTTGTTCACGTTTGTTTGCGACAGTTCAATTTCTTGTGTAGGTGGCCCTCGTATGTAGTTGGTTAGATCATTGGGGTCCTCGAAAATGTGCATTCTGCCCCTGTCTGTGATTTTAAATTTCGTTGGACCTATGAAGGAGATGTTTTCCTTTCTCAGCTTTTCTCTTTGGACAAGGAACCGTTTTCTTATGTCCGCTGTATGTTTCGAGTAGTCTTGAGTAAGGATTATTTTTTGACCCTCCCACATCAAGTTCTGTTTTTTCCTGGCCAAAGCAAATATGGCTTCCGTATGTTGGAGTCTCAATAGTTTGCATATAATGGGCCGTGGCGCAATCATATTTGTTGGTCTGTAGGCCGGAACTCTGTAAGCTTTGTCTATCTCCAGAGGCACATCGAAATTCAGGTTGGTGAGTTTAGGTATTATATCCTGTAGAAAGGCCATGCAAGAACGGTTTTTCTCTTCTTCACCTTCTGCTATGCCTAGAATCCTGATGTTCCCCCTTCTATTGCGATCGTCCAGCTCCGCTGTTTGTTTTAGTAGTAATGCTGTTTTTTTGAGAGTTCTTGTAGAGCTTTGTTGAATTTTAGTTCTTTATCTTCCACGTCGCTTACCCTCTGCTCTACTTCCGCTAGTCTATTATTTGCTGCCTGTATGACTGCCCTAACTGCAGCCAGTTCCAGCTGGATAGCGTCTGTGGTTTGTTTGGTCGATTTCCGTAGATCATGCACGTCTGCCAATTTTTTTAAGATCATGTCTAATGTGCTATTAATGTCTGGTTTTTGCTTGATCGGGGAATCCAGATTCTCACTCTTGTTTTTTTTGCTTGTTGCGAGGGTTTCCCATCGTTACCAGCCATCGTTGCTCGTCCCCTCTTCTCCTGGTGTAGGGTGAGCTTTCCTCTGACCTTCCGCTCTATGATTGGTTCTCTTATGGGTCCTTTTTGATTGTGAGTGTCTTTACCTATTTCGATTCTGTTCTCTGTTTTCGACTCGCCGATTCGTGTTGTGCTCTGATTGGCGTTTGTGGCCCCTTGGTTTGTGTATGTAGGCTGTACGCTAGTTATAAGTTTGCTGAGCTGCTCTGTATGATCTGGTTATTCCACGTTATGCCTCCCGCTGGGTTAGGATGTATTGCAGACCTTTTGGTGCTATGGCTCTGTGGAGTATTGATCCTTCGTTCTGGGTACGATCTGTGCTCTCCTTGGCTGCGACCTGGGTCTCTCCTGAAATCACTTGGGCTGCGTTCCCCTGCCGATCTTACACTGGACTTTAGCCGGTGGGGTGGTATGCCTAGATAACACTGTAGACTGGCACGAGTAGAGCCTGTGGGGTGGATCAGGCTAAAGGTTTTACTTTGACTCCTTTCTACCTGGGAGGTTTACGTTGTTCTCTCCGTTCGGTGTTAGCTGTATGTCGCCCTTCACATGTTATGGTTGGTGGGCACGTTCTCCCTTGCTTCGCTTTGTCTGTTCGCCAATTATCACTGTTGTTGTGTGTTACAAAGATGGTGGCACCCAGCTAAAAGTTTCGGTTTCGCTCGGGCCGATTTGGAGCGTTGGGCGCACCTCCGATCTTTCTCTAGGCTTCGGTGCACCGTAATGACCCAGTTTATGATATTAGCCCTCTCCTATGTGCTAGACTTATTCCTCTCTTGCTCGCCGTCTGTGCAAGCCTTAGGTTGTTGTTCGTCGAGAGTGTTGCGTTGTTGTTGCTTCCCTGAAAGATGGCGGTCCCCGTCAGCCAGTATCTGTTTGGAGTGTTAGGCGCACCACCGATCTCCCCTAGGCTTCGGTACTTAACTTTGCTTGTTCGTAGTTTATCTCTGTTGTAGTGCGTTACGAAGATGGCGATACAAAGATGGCAGCCCCAGCAGAAAGTTTTGGTTTCGCTCGGGCCGAATTGGAGCGTTGGGCGCACCTCCGATCTTTCCCTAGGCTTCGGTGCACAGTAATGACCCAGTTTATGACATTAGCTCTCTCCTATGTGCTAGACTTACTCCTCTCTCCCCCGCCGTCTGTGCAAGTCTTAGGTTGTTGTTCGCCGTGAGTGTCACTTTGTTGTTGCTTCCCTAAAAGATGGCGGACCCCGTCAGCCAGTATCTGTTTGGAGTGTTAAGGCGCACCACTGATCTCCCCTAGGCTTCAGTGCTTAACTTTGTTTGTGCGTAGTTTATCTCTGTCGTAGTGCGTTACCAAGATGGCGATACAAAGATGGCTGCCCACAGTCGGGAGTTTCGGTTTCGCTCGGGCCGATTTGGAGCATTGGTCGTGTCTCCGATCTTTCCCTAGGCTTCGGTGCACCGTAATGACCCAGTTTATGATATTGGCCCTCTCCTCTTTGCTAGACTTACTCCTCTCTCCCCCTCCGTTTGTGCAAGTCTTAGGTTGTTGTTCGCCGTGAGTGTCGCGTTGTTGTTGCTTCCCTAAAAGAGATGGCGGCCCCCATCAGCCAGTGACTTTTTCAGTTTCGGTTTCGCCTTTGCCCGTTAATTTTATCGCACCTCCGTTTGTCTCTGGTTTGGCGCTGTCAGATCCACGATATCGCATGAAATTCCCAGCAGTACTGACCTTGCGTGCGATTCTACGGGTTGGTTGCAGGGGATCACTGTGTGCGTGTCTGAAACTCTGTTTTCTGCCTCGGGGTAGTTCAGCTTGCGGCCACCATCTTGGATCCTGTTCTCATCGCCTCTCCGATCCCGGGTCTCTCCCTCCCACGTTGCTTGCCCGGTTGCTTTGCTCAGCCCAGTCGGCTCTCTGCTTGTTCCGACGTCCTCTGGTGTCACCGCCTTCCCGTTTCTCTCAGTGCATATAAATTCTTTTGTGGAGCTCGCTCCCAGGGATTACGGAGCTATGGAGTCAGACGTCTGCACCCATTGCTGTCTAAGCCACGCCCCCATAACGACTGAACGCTCTTAAGAAGTCTTAAGGCAAAGAACAATGAAGTGATTTAAATGCTGTATGTTCAGGAGCTTGGATTGTGCAGACCGGATGGGGATGCTGCAGCACAGAACAATGACATAACTTTAGAAACACATTAAATAAGTGGTGTGAATAAGGATACACTTGTGATGAATCAACCCTAAATCCACCTGGGACGAGCCCAAAAGTCATCAAGGTAGTTATGTAGTTGGCCAGTTTTCCTCTGGCTGACATGCTGGTTGTAAATAAAACAAAAAGGTTAGTATTTAAAAACATAAAATAAACAAAACAAATACAACTGCCTAGAAGTAATTTAGCATGCAGAGCAAAACTATTCAGGCCTCATTTACAAGGCCCCTAACGGCACTTTTGCGCTGCTGGAGCGTCACATTTTTGACTCTCCGGTGGCCCAGTGTGCCACTGCATAGTTACAAGGCCATGTAAAGCCACTTTACCTGGCTTTTCATGGCCTTGGAAATATGTGCCCCTTTCCCGCAGAACACTGCGTAAAAGGGGTGTTCCATGGGTGTTGCTGTGGGTGTTCACACACAACACCCATGGAAAATGAAGCATTACCAGATTTATGAGAAATTGTAAACCTGGGAATGCGTCAGAATCTAATGTCACCCCAGGAGTGGTGTTAGTAAGGCGCAACGAGGAGAAATGTTTTCATTTCTCCTAACTTGTTTTCATTTTCTATGTGTGCTGTACATAGAAAGAGGAAATCGCATGAATTGATTGATATTTTGCAGGAAGGTGTCCCATGTTGTTTTAAGGAAAAGAACCCTCACTCACCCTAAGGTGACATGCTTCATCATTGGGTTCCCTCCTCACAGCAGGACCGCAAGGTACCCCGTGTGGGCTACAACTCCCCAGCTAGGGAGGAGCAGAGGTGTTTTCCTCCTGTGTGCCCTTTCCATTGTCCATCTCATTGGTAAAACTGTACATGTGCAGCACTGTCATTCGCTACCTCCTTCACTTTAGGACTGATATATGGTTATTACCGGATCTCTCTTAATCTGCTATTATGTTATCAGTGTTTGTATAGCGCACTGGACACATGCATCCAGTCCTGGGCTAACACTTATCTGTTAGCTGAATTAGGTCAAATGAAGCAAATTAAGACTACACCCTCAGAATCCACTGATGGATTTAAATGAAAACCAAGAACTAGAAACATGGTGCAGAATGGACAGGTTGCAGACTGGCTACTCGATGTCCACACTGCAGTTAGAATCCATAAACTGTGCCAAATGTAATTGTGTACAGCAAACAAACATTTGGTACTTGCAAGTACACTTAAATTTGTTTTCCTTCTTCAAAACGTGTTTCCAATTGGCACACCATTCTGTGGCGTTGTAAAACAAATGTTTAATTTTTGATTTGTCTACTTACTTTTCAGCTGAGACTTTAGGAGTCCCTAGTAATACATCTATTTGTTGGGTAGTTAAGAGACTCTGAATGTTGAAATGCGTGACTTGTTGAGTCCAATCCATGCACAGAGGCTATATTACGTTTCCTGCATAAATGCTTTGTTATCCAAATTGGCTTTCTATCTTTCAAGTGCAAACAGTGAAAACTGCAGCTTCATAATTAAACTGCACAGAGGCTATACCTCTTTCATAGATCATGACACTTGCATTGATCTCCCATTCAGCCAATTGCAAAGCTTGGACCTCCAGAGTTGCTTACTATTTATGCTCCGGCTTGACAGCACAGCTGTTGTCAGACAATTATGTAAGAAATACCAGGAGAGGGGCTTTGGCCCCTCCCACATATTGGAAGCCAGGATAATATGTTCTGATTGGGCAGATGTTGTGTGCTCCCAAAAAAAGGTGCTTGCTCTCCACACAGCTGTGATAATTTTGTTTAGTTATCCAGGTGCCTGAGTTTGAACTGTGAGAGGCATACACTTGCCATTTTAATGCTATTAAACTAAATAATTTATGGCATTTGCCGTGGCAGCAGCACAGAAGGGGAGAAGGCACTCATTAACATATATGGAGAGAGCAGGAAGGCAGATATGTAGAAAATCAGTCTTGGAAACATGGCCGAGCATGTTTTGTTTCATCCAATCTTGCATTTCCACTGGCAGGGATCAATTCATTGTTAGTCACCATAGAGTACACGTGGAATCCAACATAGTAGACTTCAGTTGTCTGATCCAGGATACCATGTAGATGGAGAAAAGGCACAGACCTAAGGCACCCATCAAACGTTAGGAAATGTTTTGTAAAGGACAGTGATGTGCTGAGCATATAGGTGATGCTATCATGATTCATGTGCTGCTTAGAAGTATCGAAGCACTAATGTGCGTTGATGGTCTCGATCTGTAGATTCCAAGGGTTCCTCCCTATTGTTCATTAGAGCAGTCTCTTCATTGGAGTGGAAGTCAGAGTGGGAATCACTGAGACTGTCATGGGCTGAAGATGGGTGGTTAGTTACCTGGGAAACAGCATTGCTATAGACTAAGCAAATCAAGAGAGGCCTGAAATTGGGTAGAAATTAGTTGGGTCAGTCTTTTTAATGCGGGTTGTGAATGTGGTGATGGAAAGGGTCTGTTTTTGGCGGTATGGATGCGTTGGTGAAAAGAGTGGTGACATCTGTATCACACACTCAAGCTTCAGGGCAAAATTGCTTTCCATCTGGGTGCCATCTGAGGTGTTATTGTCTCTGGGATCTGCCATTTGTGCTGTCTAGCGAGCATTGCTTTGTGGGTGGAGGTAAGGTCATTTGTTGTACTACTTCTGTTTGTCGTTACAAACCAAACAAATCAACTGAAAACATCTACTTTTGTCTGTGATTAAGCACGTATTACTCCTGGATATTCCTGAATAAGCATTGCCTAAGACACAACTATTTAGCACAAATGCTTTTCAAATCAAGGCCGCATATCCTGGTGTATTCCACATTAGATGGTGGAAGGACAAGGCATGTATAAGGTTGAGCCCTCGGAAACTTGTTTCCCCGATACCTAAAGAAAACATCCTGTGGTTTAGAAAATACGCGAAAACTTATGTTTTCTGAGTGGGGTTTGCTGTCCTCTAAATAGCCATTATCATAGTGTTCGATCCTGCTCACCCAGCACTCATCCAGAAGTCTACCACATGCCTAACACCTGCTTTCCACCTCAAGAAGTTAATTCAAGGTGTTTCCATCTTCCTTCTAACTACAGACTTGCCCTTTCTTTAATGGTGATTGAGATCCATGACCCCCACAGCATCTTGATCAACTGGATTACCCCATTGACCATACTTTGATCTTTTGCATATCTCTAATCCTGCCATATGTTATGTGACTGCAATCCCCCATTGCCCCTGCGCTTAAAGATGGCATGTAGAATGCATGCAGCATTTTTCAAAAAGCACTAAAATACAAAAAATAAATAAATACTCATGGAAAACGGTTTGGGATTAGACTCCAAGTGGTGGCAACATGCATGGCGTACATTCTCATTTACATTGGTCCGCTTCTGTAATAGGCCTCATCAAGGAAATATATGGCTTACGCTCTCTGATTCATTTCAGTATATGCTGCTACTGTAACTGGCTAGCTGATTTAATGGTCCATTAATGTTTTTATTGAACATACAATAAGTTAAAGGTTTTTATACTGAAGGTCATATTTTCCCCTCGAAATTGTGAAATGAGATTGACACAACATTGTCTCCACCTCCTTAGCGTCACAGCTCCTCTGATATAAGGCCGTCTAACTATTTGGCTCCTTAACATCCTGGCGTCTCATTTTGCTTCCCATGTCTTCTCATGGCCATTTGGTCTTTGTGAATTCTCGAATAGAGAAGGAGTCTGGGCAGGTGCCCTACCTAGCGACTGAGGTCAACTATGTTTAAATATATTGAGAAGGGAGTAGGAACCAGGATCTCTCCCATTAAAGTCTACCATTTTCATGTGGGAGGAACTACTTGAGAATAATGACTAGTGCTTCTGGGTCATGGGCCACAGGTGGGATGTAGGAAAATGGTTATCAAAGTCCTGTTTTTAATGTTAATTTATGTTAGTAAATGCAACCGTAATGTTTCCAATCGAATGTCTACGCCCATTAAGCTCTTCACTTTGATTACAGCATGTAATGTAATGTAATGTAATGTAAAAAGAACTTATAAAGCGCGGCTAACACCAAACGGTTTCTTGGCGCTAAAAACAGAGAGACAGAAAACAAAACAGTCCAAGAGGCTAAGAAAATTCTAATTGTAGGCTATACGGAATAGATAGGTTTTCAGAAGAGACCTAAAATGGGCTAATGAGGAGGCCAGTCTCAAGCTTAACGGAAGAGTGTTCCAAAAGGAGGGGGCAAGAAAAGAGAACCTTAGTCCTCCATGTTTTTTACGTTTGTACTTGGGGATTTGAAGAAGAGCCTGGGAGGAAGAACGAAGGGTGCGGGAAGGGACATATGGGTGCAGAAGTGGGGAAATAAACAGAGGACCTGTGCCAGCAAGGGATTTAAAGATAATGCAGCCCAGTTTAAATTTACACCGCTCACTGATGGGGAGCCAGTGAAGGGATTTCAAAAGGGGGCGTACGTGCTGGTGTTTGGGTTGGTGGTAGATGAGCCGTGCTGCCTGGTTCTGGACCAGTTGGAGCCTCTTTAGTTGGTAAATGGGTAACCCAACATAGAGAGAGTTGGCATAATCCAACCTGGAGATGACAAGTGCCAGTAATACCAGGGTGAGGGCCTCGGTGGTCAGGAAGCGAGCGATCTTACGAATTTTTCTCAATTGAAAAAGGCTAGAGGACACCACTGCACTAATCTGTGGCTTCATGGAGAGATCGTTACTGATGATGATCCCTAGGCTCTTCACTGAGCTGACGGGAATAGGGGGGGTACCCAACCTGAGAGGCCAAAAGGTGGAATTCCAAGGGTTGGCTATGCCCCCGACAAGCAGGAGTTCAGTCTTGTCGGGGTTAAGCTTCAGGTGGTTCGCCCCTATCCAGTCACTGATATGACAGAGGGTGGATTGAAAATTGTCAACGGACTGGGCCGAGGAATTAATATTAAAAATCAGCTGGATGTCATCCGCGTAATTGAACGCGGTGACACCACTGCCTTGTAGCGAACGGATGAGGGGGGTGAGATATAAATTAAAAAGGAGAGGAGATAAGGAGGATCCCTGCGGGACACCGCAGGTAAGTTTAACCTCGTCCGCGGAGAACTGAGAGAGCCGGACCGCCTGATAGCGTTCTCTCAGAAAGGAGCGGATCCAGGCCAACGCAAGGCCCTGGATGCCGGCCTCCCCGACACGGCCGATCAAAATATCGTGGTCGACCGTGTCGAAGGTGGCCGACAAATCCAGGAGCACTAGGGCCTGACTGATGTTGGAGTCCGCCCCTCTCCGTAGTTCTTCCATCACTGAAAGTATGACAGATTCTGTGGGTCTAAATCCAGCCTGTTGATGGTCGAGGAACTGAGAGTCCTCGATAAAAGTACTCAAAGTGTTGGTCACATGAGCCTCAAGGACCTTGCTAAGGTAAGGAAGGAGGGAGATGGGTCGAAAGTTGCTCATGGTTGTGGGGTCTGCCGTGGGTTTTTTAAGGATAGGTGTGACCTCAGCTCGTTTGAATGACCCAGGGACGGTGCCAGAGGAAAGAGATTTATTCAGCAATGCCAAAGGGGGAGAGGGGCAGGTTGTAAAAGCCTCACGGAGGGCTGAGGGAGGGCAGCTGTCAGTGGGGGATCCTGACGCAACCTTTTTAAGAAGGGCTAAGAATTCTGTCTCAGAGATTGGAGGGATCTGGGTCAGCTGCTTGGAATTGAAAAGAGGCAGAGGGGACTCTGGCCCATGATGGTGAGAGAGGGCTGAGGATAGAATACTCTTCTTGATGTTAGCTATCTTTTCAATAAAGAACAGGTTTAGAGAGTCACAGAGTGCTCGAGAGGGAGGGGTTTAGGGGTGATCCTGTCTGGGTTTGACAGTTCCTCGACAATAAGGAAGATGTCCTTGGTTTTAGTGGCAGGGCTGACAATCTTATTTGAAAAATACATGGATTTAGTTTGCAAGACTGCTAGTTTATAATTTTTGAGCAGGGTAGCGAAGTGCAGTTTCTTGTCTGGGGCATAGTCTCATCGCCACTGACGCTCAGCCTGCCTGAGGCCTAGCTTCAAGGCTTTAAGATCGTCCGTGAACCATTTTTGGGCATCATGAGGGCGTTTAAGTTTTAATTGTCTACGGGGTATCACAATGTCGCTGGCTGACTCCAGCCAGTGTATAAGAGCAGAGGCTTGGGTGTCGATAGATCCCCGACTGGAGGGGGTGGAGGTTTTAAGTAGAGTGGCAAAGTCGTTGAGGTTAGCCCTATTCCAATTCCGGGCTGAGAGATTTCCTTCCTTAGGTCTTCTCGGAATGGGGATGCCTATGACAGAAAAGGAAATTATAAAATGGTCTGACCAGAGACAAGGAGAGATGAAGTGAGCGGAAATATCCAGGTTGGATGTCCAAATCTGATCCAGAATATGGCCCTTGGTGTGAGTAGCGGTTTTTATGTGTGGAATACAGTTCATGCTGGAAAGGAGTTCAGTAAATGAAATGGAGCAGGCGTTCTCCTTGGCATGAGAGGGCCAGTAATTAAAGTCGCCCAAGACCAGAATTCTTGAGTTGTTGATAACAAGTTGAGACAACATATCACCAAACAACAAAGGGAAATTCTGCATAGGTTGAGGGGGGCGGTAGACTAACACGCAGACAAGTGGGGTGGTGGGGGATTCCAGTCTGGCCGTAAGAAATTCGACTGAAGGAATGGCGGTTAAGGTCAGGGCAGAGAACCGAATGGAGTTTTTAATGATTGCTGCTACCCCACCTCCCGGCCTACCGGAAGCTCTGTTTACGTGGAGAATATAGTAACCTGTAGGGATCGCTGCGAGTAAGTCAGGAGCGGAGTCATCATTCAGCCAAGTCTCTGTGAGCAGAAGTATATCCGGCTGCTCAGAATCCAATAAAGCAAAGATTTCCAGCTGGTGCTTTACTAGTGATCGTGTGTTGAGATAGATCACCGTCAGTTGATTGGATGCAGTTTGATCATTAGGTAGGGAAGGAGCGTTAGAAGTATTGGGAAGAGGGGCTAAAGGTGGACCTATTATCTCGGGGAAAATATCTCTGGTGCAGAGAAGTCCTAGTGACTCGCATTTAGACAGGATAGGGGGGGGGGAGCCCTGTGTGAGTGCAGTCGGATTATGTCTATGGAGGAGTATTTCCTTAAACCAACAGGGGGACAGGCCTCAGGTCCCAGTCGGTCGCGGACGGGCGCAGACGGGCTTGCCTTAGGCGCTCCTTCGGCGCGCAGACGGCGCGCCCGCTGCGCTCGTCCGCTGCGCGTCCGACCGAGGCACATCCTTTATGGCAGTGGGAGGGGGGGTGTGGCCTCGCAATGGTGGGCGTGGCCTCGCTTCCGGCTATGGCGGCGAAGGCGAGGTGTGTCCCGCGACAGCGTTGGTCAGCTGTGCAGCGGGGTCTCGAGCAAGTGTTCCAAGGGGAAAGGTGCCCAAGGAAGTAGCGGCGGTAAGTGGAGCCAAGAAATAAACAAAATAACAACAGTGATAATTTTTTAAAAAGCGCTAAGCTATCTCCCGGCTTCCACCTCAGGAGCTATTAGTTGCAGTCTCAGAGTATCTAAGAGAAATATCGCGCGCCTAAAATACTTTCCGGGGGGCGTGGCCTCGCAATGGTGGGCGTGGCCTCGCTTACGGCTATGGCGGCGAAGGCGAGGTGTGTCCCGCGACAGCGTTGGTCAGCTGTGCAGCGGGGTCTCGAGCAAGTGTTCCAAGGGGAAAGGTGCCCAAGGAAGTAGCGGCGGTAAGTGGAGCCAAGAAATAAACAAAATAACAACAGTGATAATTTTTTAAAAAGCGCTAAGCTATCTCCCGGCTTCCACCTCAGGAGCTATTAGTTGCAGTCTCAGAGTATCTAAGAGAAATATCGCGCGCCTAAAATACTTTCCGGGGGGCGTGGCCTCGCAATGGTGGGCGTGGCCTCGCTTACGGCTATGGCGGCGAAGGCGAGGTGTGTCCCGCGACAGCGTTGGTCAGCTGTGCAGCGGGGTCTCGAGCAAGTGTTCCAAGGGGAAAGGTGCCCAAGGAAGTAGCGGCGGTAAGTGGAGCCAAGAAATAAACAAAATAACAACAGTAATAATTTTTGAAAAAGCGCTAAGCTATCTCCCGGCTTCCGCCTCAGGAGCTATTAGTTGCAGTCTCAGAGTATGAGTATGTGCTTTTTATATCTTCAGCTCACCAAATTTATTATTCTGTAGCACCCCTTCATTTCTTTTCTTATATATCTGCCACTTCTCAGGTCGCCATCTGTACAACTAACCAGAACTGCAGCCACACAGCTCCCGTAATTCCTGTATTCTCTCTTAATTTGATTTTAGTTCTCTATCTCCATACCTCACTATCTCTGCAGACCCCCTACTTTATGGCTTCCTCACTCTCATGCTTCATGGCATTTGAACTCCACTGTGTGTTTTCCTCTCCAGCTCAAATCACCCTTTTAGCTATCTATACAATTCATACCTTGTGCATCTACCATGCTCTTGATTCATCACATTCTCAGCTTCTTGTGTCTCTAACTAGTTAGCTCTGCAAAACCCATTGTTGCCTATTACCAATTCCCCAACTTACATTTATGACAGGATATCTGTTGACGAGAACCCACACTCAAGCTCTGCCAATCAGCATCTCAGGTCTGCTCCGTTGCCCTTCCTGAGAGCATCCAACTCCTCGTACACCTACTTCCATGCCCTGCCAGTTTCCCTTCACCCCACCCTTGTTGCCCCCAAAACGTTTGCCTTCTTCACACATATTCCCCTCACCCCCATTGAAAAATTGTTAGTTCATGATAGAACATACATGCGATAGAATATTTGTTTGATTTTTTACTGATGACATTCATACACGTTCACTCTTTAACCATTTGCCCTTTCTATCCACACGAACAGCCTGCACCTGCAACTTCATGGGCACAATTGATGGGGGGTGCCATAATTCCACTGGTCGATGCATTTGCCGCCCTGGCTTTGCTGGATCCCGTTGTGATGAGTGCCAACGCAGTTACTGTGACAAGCACCCAACTTGTGAGGCCTGCCATCCTTGCTTCCATTTTTATGACTGCCATATCCAAGGCTTTGGGGTGCAGCTATCTGCCCTACGGAATGCCAGCCAGAAGCTGGACGGGATGGCAGATAACAGCTTGGGTCCAAAGATTCTGCAGGCAGAGGCAAGTCTACAGCCCATTCAGAGGATCCTCAGCAACCCCCTGTTATCGAACAAAGAACTGATGCAAGTGAAGAACACGTTTTCTACAATGAGGTACAGTGCCCCTGCTGCTCAACTTGAACATTGTCCACTCCTTATCCAGTGTTTGCTCAACTGCGACCCCTCTCCCACATTATGAACCCTGGAGAGTCTTCTGAGAGGTAAAGCAGGTTGCTAACGGATGAGGTAATCTAGAGCCTAATATATGAACATGTTTTCTGGTTGCAAAGTCTGGGAGTCTCAACACCACAAGCACAAAACAGTGTGAGAAGTGTATTAAAGAAACATTGCACGTCAGGAATGATTTTACGATTCCCAGAGTGCCTTTTGTGACCCACATCAATGCTTAAGGGGTATAATGTCCTTCCCTATGCTTCAAGTCGGTATGCAATGAATCTATGGTTTGCTACCACAATTATAGTCACAAACTACTGACAGGGGCGGCCTTAGGCATGTGCAAGCTGTGCACCTGCACAGGGCCACCAAACCCCAGGGGCCACCACGAGGAATCAGATACAATACATATTTGTGGCGGCCCCTGGCAGGGATTTGGCGCATGAACGACTGAGGCATGCTAAATCTAATGTGATGCACGCTGAATGGTTGTTCTTATACTCTTTTCCTTTCTAACCCAGTCTCGTCTTTGTGTGGGGTCGGCCTTGTTTCGGGCTCTTCTGGTAGGTCTTGTGCTTGTTTAGAACTTTTTTTCCAGGAGAATCGAGCTTGTTTTAATAGTCCAGATCTGGCACCTCTGGAGGCTCGCATGCGCGCGCATGCGCAGTGCCCGCGAGTCCTGCAGCAAAGGGGTTACAGAAGCACCATGCATCACTGGCGGCAGGAGGGGTGGCAGCACCCGTGCCCGGCGTGCAGCGAGCAGCACCGAGACCGGCCGAGGCCATGCACTGGCGCGCCTAGAGACCCTGGGCAAGAAAGGCCGCCTTGCAGAGGATAGCATGCCAGTGTGCAACCTTTGGTGCCAGCTGTGAGGTGAGCAGCCCGAGGGTCAGGGCATGGGGAGGGGGAGTGAGGAGGTCAGCGTGTGCCACTGCAGAGTGAACCCGAAGGAAGGTGAGCCATTGGACGAGGGTGTGGGGAGCCCTGGGGAGGAGGGCAGATCAGGCATAGGAATGTATCCCAGCTCGTGGGGGTGAGGAGCCGGGGGCGTGGGGAAGGTTGGGTGAGGATGTTATTGTAGATGGTGTGTGCTTTGGGTCTGGGTGGAGGTAAGCCATGTGAGGTGGCGAGCTGGAGGTATTCTGGTGGTCATGGGAAGGGAGGGCATGATGAATCGTGAGAGAGAGCCTCTCTCTCACGATTCATCTCTGAGAGGGCGCGGGTCGGAGAGGTGGTCACTGTGCGCCAGGGGTAGGGAGTGGTACAGATCGGCGCTGTATGTTGAGGGAAATGTGAGTCAGAAGTGCAGGGGCGGTGTTTACTTGTGGCTGAGGGGAGGCATGGTGACTTTTGGAGGTGTAACTTGGGAGGCACGGTCGTATTGGGGGGAAGAGGAGAGCAGGGTACGAGGTGTTAGACGTAATGTTAAGGATTCATTAAAACGATTACAATTACTTATCAACAATCATGAAAACAGAGTATGAAGCTGATACTTGTGATCTAATGAGTGGATCTGCCTGCACAAATCTTTTAAAACATCGAGTGTTCGAATGTACTTGGCATTTGGTTATGTCTGTTTATATGGTGTTGAGGCAGACATGAAATGCAAGCACCTATGGATGGACGCCTGGAATAGGATGGCAGTGCCTACCCATGTTAACTCAATCTAATGCCCTTTTGCAGAGACCTTGGTAGGAGACTGGCTTCTTGATCATTTCTTTAATTACATTCCAGTGCTTGTCATGTGACTAGCAGAGAAAACTAGTTTAACTAGTCCCCAGTTTGCAATTGGTGAAGCAGCCTTCTCTGGCCATACTAGGGGCATAGTTACCATTGGTTCAGCAAGTACAGTGGTACTGAGACCCAAAACCCTCAGGGGCCCATTGAACCCTGATAATTGCTATATTCTACTTCCTGAGCAGCAGCCAAAGGGGCCATTTTCCTTGCTTATGCCACGGCCCATGGGGTCGTTGGAACGCTGTGCTAGTGATTCGTACGTCTGCTTGAAAGTTGTCTCCTGACTGGATGTTCCTTGCACATTAATTTTGCTTCAGTGAACCTCTAGTGCCTTTTCATAGCCTTAGGACTCACTGTAATTAACCCTTGTTTAATAGGTGCTCTGTAAAGTGAGCAGAACTGGTTGCTGGAATATGGCACTATGCAAGAAACCTTAATTAAATATATTGTATTTTATCTTTTGACAATGTGGTAAAGTTGACGAGTCTTTGGTTACCTGTAGGCTGTCTTCAGGATCAGTTAGTGACGTACTGAGACAGGTCTCTGTGTGCCATGATTTCAAGGTAGCTTACTCTCTTCCTGCTAAGGTCACTTCCCAAATAGATCATGAACTATTCTCCAGGCTCTACTGTTCTCAGTGGACTGAGAAAACAGACCTTGTATGCCAAGTCACATGATCTACCCTATAGTTTTATAACACTCTTCAAATAAACCTTCCATATGTGGCTAGTCTTCATAATGTGTCATACATGTAGTGGGAAGGGTAATTACTATCAATCAGTCAGGGTTTGTAAAGCTCAGCTGCTTCACTCATAAGGGTCTCGAGGCGGTGTGGGATTCATGCTGCTGGATCATGCTGCTTGTTGGTTGAACAGCGAGGTCTTGTGGTCCTTCCTGAACTACTGGAGCAATGGTGAGGCTCTGAGGTGCAGGGGGAGGGTTTTCAGGTCTTCACTGCCAGGTGGGAGAAGTAGCGGCCTCCACTGTTTTATCAGCGGCTGCATTGGGTGGCTGCTAGGGAGATGGTTCTGGAACATATTTTCCTGGTAGGTTGGTGGAAATTCACTTGTTCATTAAGGTATGCTGGTCCTTCATTGTGTAGTCCAGGGAAGACATGGCTTGGCAGTTCGGGCTGGTCTGTTCCCATGAGGCACAGGGTCAAGGCTGATATGCATATGGCCATGTCTGAACTGGGGTGGTGTGGTGAGCAAAAAAACGATGGATTTAGGCCCAGATCTCTGTACTGGGGTGAATGTATGACATTGTTCTGCATTCTGTCCATCAACTGTTGTTTTTGCAAGAAAATAAAAATGACACATCAAAATCTTTCAGCAGCCGCCACTGCTGATTGTCTTCTTTTTTTCCCTACCCACTGCAAGCCTTGCCCGCTGCATTGCAAGCAAAATGAAGAGAATTCGAGTACACAAATCTGGTTATTCGAAACGAAAGAGAAAGGTGGCTCATCAGGCTTTCGTGGTGTCACAGGAAGGAGCAATCCTGAACTTTATCACCCACGGGAAACCTAAAGATGGAGAATCCTCTGGCCAGAGTACTGCTGATGCACTAGGTAAAACAGGCGCTGACGACCATAAAGAAGAACAAAAAAATGATGATATCCATGAGCAGAATGATACTCATGAGCAGACCAATGAAAATTAACAAGGTGACTCTGAAATTGATACAAACATGCAGCAATTACCAACTCAGGATGAGGATTATTACAAAAGACCCTCAGACAGAGAAACTGAAACATCATTCATCGGTCCATCAACATCTGGCATTCTGAAGGAGGTTCAGAGTTTACAGACGGATGATGCTGGTATTGAAAAGGAAGCCAAAGAGCAAGACCATGTTACAGACCCGTGTTCTGAATATGATTTATGTGATTGGAGGGATCCTACTTTGTGGCCGAACTCTCTTACGGACGCGCAACGTGTTTTTCTTGTTGAAAGGGGTCCCTCCAGAGACCCAGATTCTAAAACAAAGTATTGAAGTGATGAGCACTCAAAAAGTAAACGTCGTTTTTCTGTTACCATGTTACTGGTCATCTAACGCCTTTTCTGGACGTTTTATTAAAACACCTTCCTAAGCTCCGCCCCGCCCGGACCCCCTCTTCCGGGGCCCCCTACCTGCGCTCCCTGCACAGGGCCACCATGAGCCTAGAGCCGCCCCTGCTACTGATCAGTTACTGAAACCCAAAAGGGGATGGTAATAAAGTTAGTGGTGCAGCTTCCAGTTTGCGATCCCGTGTGCTAGCATTGAGGGAATACAAAGTTGTCCAGGGGACTGCTGCATGCTCTCCCCAGGTCAACTTACGGAGAGGGGTGACTTTCAAGTAAAATATTGACATTCAGTGAATGCGAATTCAGAGATCGATATCTCCTGTCCTTCGCAGACTTCTCTCTCTGCATTCACAGCCATTCGCAGAGGTTTTGCAGAAACGTTCCTGCCACTTGCATGCGCAGGAGAGACTTGCATCTAAGGAGATTGCGGGACCTTCTAAGAATGGGCATTTCCTGTGCAACTGATTAGTTCATTAGTCACAGCGTAAAGTGAAGACCGGGTCGCAAACCAGTGAGCAAAAACACCGATGGGACTGCGAGCTGGTGTCAGTGCACCAGGCATGCTGTGGGCTGAGGGATGACTGCTGAGATCTGTGTACAATTCATTTACCTCAGGTAGAAAGCCTGGAGTCTGATTCAGTCTAATATACTCCTGAGTAGGATAAAATGAATACTTTCAAGAGAGGCTTTAGAATTTACAGGGCGGTAATACTGACAAACTGCAACAGCAAATGCTATATATAATCCTTAAAACTTACAGTCAGTGATGGATGACCACAGAACATGTCAGGACTGATGTTTGGGATAAATGCTGTTTAATGCATATCTCATGTGTTGCCCCATCAGTGGCAAATATGGGAATAAGGACACTATTCTTTAGATGAAAGTTTGGAAAACTCTTTTTCCAACAATAGCTAACTCACACACAGTGACCAACTTTGAGCTATTTGTATGTTGGTTGAATCACCTGCTGAGCCTTTCTCTTCTAGACCCTCATTTCAAAAATGGACAGTGTTGATAGTGACAAGAAATCATTGCAATCTGCTTGCAATCTAGTGGCCTACATGAATTATAGTCTCAAAGAACCACATTTGTAGACATATACCTTATAGAATGTGGGTGCATCTCTTAATATGTTGAGAGACATCACCAGTAGAAATCATGCTCCTAGAGCAAAACTCTGTCTTATAGGTAAACAGAAGATAATTACTTTTAGCACTAAAGGCCTTATTTGGTGGGGCGAGATAGATTCCAAAAGTAGGCAGACGTCCAGATGTCCTGTTCATTGTATTTAGAGTGCTATTGACATCAGTTCACTCTTACTATGGTAGAGAAGACTGTTTGGTGGATGTCCTGCATCCTCCCAACTCTTGACAAGGACCTGTGTCACTTATTCCATGTTTGGTAAGATTTGGGTGGAAACATGTTGCCATCTGTATTAGGAAAACTGGGTGTTTGGTAAAACCCACACCGTTGGACACATCCAGGGCATATTTTGTCTGTGAAAACGAGATAGACTCTATCTAAGAACAAGCATTAGCAAAGCCAGTAGGTGTCGTCTATACAAGAACTATTGGCTTTGCCATCTTGTTTTAGCCCTGTTGTACAGCATCATGGCTGCCGTTCAGCATGGCTTAAAGTTTGGGGTGTAGAGGAGAGTGGCATGGAGTGGAGTGGCGTAGAGTTGATTGGTGTATACTAGTGTGTCGTAGAGTGGAGTGGAGTACAGTGGCATAGAGTGTCACAGTAGAGTGGAGTGTTGTAGACTAGAGTGCAGTGGAGTGGTGTAGAGTAGTGTGCACAGAGTGGAGGGTCATAGAATGGAGGGTTATAGAGTGGGGGGCGTAGAGTGAAGGGGGTGTAGATTGGAGTTGAGGGGCTTGGATTGTTGTGTCATAGAGTGATGAATAGTGTTGTCAAGTGGGGTGTCATAGAGTGGACTGCTGTAGAGTGGAGGGGCATAGAGTGGAGTAATGGGGCATAGAGTATTGTGGCACAGAGGGGAGTAGAGTGTCATAAGGTGGAGTGGCATACAGTGGAGTGGAGTGGTGAAGAGTGTTGAGGAGCAGCGTGATTACCAGGGGGGTTTTACTGCATCAGAATAGACATGGGACAGCTGACCCAGAGTTCAAGGACTTTCATGATTATTCCCAAAAGCTAACAAACTAGCCTATGCCTCATAGATTGCTATCACTGATGTCTATTTGTAGGAAGGTCTACGCTGGTGGTACATAACTTTTCTTTGGTGCAGAGCAGTGTATATACAACATTAGCAATTACTACTGAAAATTGAATTTATTGCAGTAGTTGGTTAGTATAAATATATTTTTTGCTCCAATCACTTAGTGAAGTTATCATTTTTACAAAGATCAATTGGGGCAGATGTCATGGCAGACTTGCCCTTCACTGGTGCATATTTATGTAATCTAGCAGTGTCTGTAGAGTGGTCTTCTTGTGAGTCAGGTCATATGCTGCTTTAACACTCAAACTGGTTGTGTATAATGCTGCTGCTCGCACCAGTTTGCTTTGAGGACAGTCTCTGATATTGTAAGTGTACACTGATGCATTCCTGCTCTATAACTGACTTGAATACGTCTATCGTTTTATATCAGGGTTGCCGCTCAAAAGGTAAACCCTGATTTACCACACATGGAAGATGCGTCTACTCTCTTGTCTGACATGAAAACGATTAACAGCCTCCTTCTCACTGTGAACGGTGAGTACCTGAGTAAGAAGATGCAGTACCATAGCACTGGCAATGGCGGCACTTCAGGTATAGTCTGTATTCTCTTCTCATTGAGTCCCCTACAGCGTCACTTTCTGTCCGGTACCTTTTGGGGACCGGCCGATAAGATATGCTTTATGCAGGGTTGATTTGCATCATGGATCATCAAGTGGCAGGTCGACTCTCAGAGCCAAGTGGATTTTATTCTGCTTTATTTACATATTGTCATAGTTAGGGAACAGGATCGTCATACAAACGTCTAGAGCCATTCAGGTAGGCTCTTTACACTTTAGGCCTTTAGGCGACAGCAGCAGCAGGTAGGTCCTTTCAAGGTTCCATCCTCTCTCCAACTGTCCCTGACCACACACCAACATTCCATTCCATTATTTGCTCATCAGCATTCCAGGCATCAGCTCAAACATACGGGGAGTGGGAACACAGCGTACTACACACATTTAGCGCCTATGTTTTTTTCTGAGAACTATTATCGCTAATTGTGTAGTGAGTGTGACCATATATCCTGGTGATATAAGAAATGATGACATATATTTGTGTTTTCGCACTCAGAGAACAGGATTGCCCTCATATAACTTTATGTTTGCATAGTGCTCTCACACTGAAACAAAATTTACCATGTAACACAAGCAAAAAAAGCGATATAACACGATTCTCCACTTCATTAATACACTGACATCTTGTTAACTGTGCAGTAAAGAGTGGAGTTGTAGATGGCCAGTAATGCTGCAATCTCCTTATCAGCACATTACCTGCCTCTAGCACAGGGTAACTGCTAGCATCCCCGGACAACCTGTAGGGGCAGTCTACTTATTCACTGTGACCATTGTACAACAAGTAAACTACATTGTTGATATTTATCAGGCGTTCTTGTGATAACTTACCAAAAAGTTTCTATTGTTGAGTTAGTGATTCATAATGTCTTCCATTGCCTTACTCAAGGGATTTCAATAGGAAAATTAATCCGAACAGTTCTCTTTTCTGCAATTGACACTAATGACTTGACTGAAGAACGTATTTTTCATAATAATCTCATGTATGCAGTTACTAAGGAACACAAAAAACTTTTCTGTTGACGATTTAGGGATTAACAACTGTTTTCCTGCTGTGCTTGAACTCAGCGTCTCCATAAAGTGTGAGTCATAAGCTGATCATGCCGTGTCTGCTCCATTTCACCTGAAAGGAGTTTGCAAAACGATCACCTCTGCACACCGAAACTCCGCGGATGCCGTGCAGCGCGTGGCGGAGTCCACCAGGACGGTCTCCTAGTTGAAGAGTAGCAGGACCAGCGCAGTAAAGCTGGAGATTGAGATCAAAGGCGAGAGGTCCAGACTGCAAGCGCTGCAGGAGGAGATGTCCTACCCAGACCTGACTCCCACCATTAACCTGGTAAGTCGCTATTAAAAGTAAACAGCAGTCTTTGGGAAGTGATGTTGTCCCATGGTCCCAGAATAGGCCATAACACCGGATCAGACCGCTAATTCAACATAGGTCACACCACTGAGACTACATTTGCATTGAGCGCCAACTCTCTTTGCAATGTAGGTGACATAAAGGTGGGCGACTACAAGCAAAGGAGGTCAGAGACATCACAGCAACTTGAGGCAGCAGAGCACCAGTCATCATACTAATTGTGCTTGTTATTTACTACGTTATTTACATTTGATTCTCAAGATTCTCAATAATATTTCATTCTGTTGTAGACACAGTATTTGTGTGTACTACTCCAGTTTTAACTTGCATGCAATCCCACTCCAAATCTGTTGTCATTTATATTGTGATACCAGAATTATCAAAGATTTTAGATTTTAAGGGCAGCATTGATTTATCTTTAGTAAGTTGAAGCTCTGACAATCATTTGTGTATTTTAGGAATGGTTTATTAATTTACTCTCTGATTGGATGCCGTCTTGGGATTTGGTTTGGCCCATGTGTGTCTTCACCAACATGTGTAGCTCGGAACATGGTGACTTTGCAACTCACAATGTCTAGCAGTGTCATACATGGGCTAATAATATATGTTCACCTGGCTGGGCCGGTGCTACCTTATGGCCATTGTAAAGAGCTATCTTATGGCACAACCACAAATAGCCACAAGAGGTCCCCAGATTGCTAGGGATAGGGAATACCAAATGGATAAATGTAACTTTGTATGATTCTCCAAACCCTTTGACAGACAGACTGATGAGCTATACTAGGTGCATTATTTTTTATCTTTACCTTTTAAAGTATGGTCATGTACATTGCACTTTTATCTACTATAGATCTGTGGTGATGCACGCTCAGCTCCCTGCACACCTCAAGAGTGCGGGGGGAGTGTTTGCCCAGCAGAAAGCAGCACTGAATGTGTGCTGGGAGCCAGCTGCAGAGGAGTGATTCCACTGTCGAGAAGTGCAGCCCAAACAGCCAAAAAAACAGCTGGTGAGATCCAGGCCCTAAATGCCCAGCTTCAGCAAACTACTGAAATGGTAAGTATGCTTCCGGCATTTATGGAACAATTATTCAAAGTATTTCAGCAAAAATGACAGAGTGTTTAAGCCAACGGCTGGTTGTAGAAGCGGCCTCTCCATTAGGACGGGGGAGCACCGCCCGCCCTGCCACCACCCTCAGATAAAACGATAATAAAATGGGTTTTAAACCTGAGACGTAACAAGTTGGCGGTGGATGGTGCCTGTAGGAGAGTAGGATCTGCACTTGTGTTGCTCTCACTTTTTTTCTGATGTATACAATGGTTTCTGGCTATAGTCTGGCTGGGTCCCTGCTAAACAGGGCCCCAGTCTAACTGATCTCTCTAAACAACTTGGTGTGCATATTAGATGCACTAGTGATTGGATACTGTGGTACCTTATGAGCCCCTAGCATATGGTACCTTAGGTACTTAGGGCATTGGTACTTCACAGGCCTACCAGGGGCTGCAGCATGTATTATGCCACCCCTGGGAAGCACTCACAATCTGACACCACAGGCCTGCTACTGCACCCTAAGTGAGGTAGTGTTAGCACTCCTCGCTGAGGTATAGGTTCCTATAGCTCACCATACACACACATATAAACCTATCAGTCACCCCTATGGTAGGCCCTATCAATCCCAAGGGCAGGGTGCATGGTTTACTATGTGAGGGGGTGCTTCTGCCTGAGCAGGACCCCTCTGCAGCTGACAGAGTCTATTCTCTGCTGCTGTTTGTGGATGCGGTTAAACCATATACTCTTAAGTGCATTATAACCTCGCGGTAAATGCTAACTTTGGAATGACTGCATCAAAACATGTCGTGTTTGGTTTCAAACAACTTGGAATCCTACCCCCACACCAGTAACTGGTGTGGGAGTAGGATCCCACCCTTCTAGAGGGGACGACATGTACCCACTGTACTACACGGTAGAAATCTTTCAGAGCCCTGGCATCACAAAATGGATGCCACCAGCACAGACACCGGGCTGCCCTCCTGCTGCTGACCGAAACTCGCAGTGGAGGGAGCCCAACAAAGGGTTTCCTGTCACAGGGAGGTGTCACCACCTCCCAGACAGTGAAGTACTGGGAATTTTAAGCCCAGCGGTGCAGGGGAACACACCCTAAGACTTCGGGTTCTTTCCTGTTTCAGACCTACAGAAACACAGAGTCTTCTAGGTGAAGTCAAAGATCAGTTTATTGGCTGCAGACCAATTACAGGTATCCGAGAAGTACAACAGCATGTATGTTCTCAGTAGACTGCTTAAAATTACAAAAACGGGCTTCTCCTTAAATACAAAATATCATGCTTCAGGCACACATTCCTTGTTTTACGATATGGCCATATACATGTATCCATTACAAACGAAAAGGCAGAGTCATGATGACCATCCCACATTCCAGTTAGGCCAGCCCACAATTATTTACCCAGCGAGGCTCAGATCCCACATCAGATATCAACAGGCCCCAATAAACACGAACATCTCCTGTTTGGGAAACAAGCCATAAAACAGGAAGAGTCAGGTGTGAAAGAGATTAGCTGGAGGCTTGTGTGGGATGAAAAGGCTTTATGGTGTGTCAAACCCTGATGCTAATCACAGGTGGCCGTAGGACGGGGAGCTCGTGAGACCGGACTGACCTGGGGCAGCGGAGCCAAGCTGCCCAGGTCACAGAGAAGTCAAAGGAAGGCACATGTGTTCTAAAGGCCCGTATTTGCTCGTAATAGGTAGCCTATGTGAGGGCAACCATAAGATGGCCACCGCTCCAAGATGGAACCCACGAAGTCAATGCATAATAACGTATACATAGTGCATTTATCAAAGAAACGTTATATAAAGCACTTGTACATACCGCATTGACCATTCGCGGTTCGCTAATACCGGGATAGACAGGGGTAGGGCCCCGTCTCCCACGCGGTCCCAAATTTCAAAGTACCACAGACCCTCCTTTTGCCCTTACATAGGCAATAACTATACTCACATCAATCCGAGTCTAGGTCAATATTCACAAAGTCATGGAGATTTTGCTGTAGCATCATCCTATTACTTAGCTCGTCCCTCGATACAGGTTTCCTTACACATAATGTAGCACAGAGGCCACATATCGCAGGAGCACACTGTATGCACAGACAGAACAGGAAAAGAAAGGCTAAGATCATTCCAATGACCATCAGAATCTTCCAACCCCAGGCAGATATCAGTTCCCAGAACCACCCCACCAGTAACCAATCTCCTTTATCCACGTGTATAGATTCAGATATTTTATGTAGTTTGGAGATGGCTTGATAAACTGTTGGAGCGTTATCTGGTATGAAAATGCAACAACTAGATTGGATAACCTGACATACCCCACCGCGGTCTGCAAGTATGACGTCTAGAACCATGCGGTTCTGCAAAGTCATGAGGCGATCCGCTTGGAGCTCAGCTGTCAAATTACCAAGGGCACCAGCCGTAACATTGACAGTGGATTCAACCACACGAGTCAGTTGTCTCAGGTTCCTACTATTGACCATCGGTCCCCAAAACGGCAGGAAACCCAAAAAGAAGTCTCCCGCTTCCTGACCGGCAGTATCCTCCTTACTAATCACGCCTCCAACAACTCTGGTCTTGAGATAGTCAGAGGCAGCAGTAAATGTTGGCGGTAGCAAGTTTGCAATATAACATGTGCCCGAGAAGTCAGGGGGCAACCATATATATGCTCGGTCATTGCAGACAAAATATGTACCCTTGGCAGCCAAAAACGCAGGGGAAAACTGTGATGGAAAAGTGTACGTTTCAGTACAGTCACTTCTCCCCAGTTGAGCTCTTGGATTCTGACCATTACCTTGTAAACAGAACCGACCTATGTGGGATACGACCCAAATTGGGGATGAAATTTTCCGCTGCCTTTCACCTAGACTAATACTATACCCCGTCGCGTTCCACCCTACATAAGCTCTTAATTCATCTTTGGGAATAGATGAGTATGCGTCGATATCTCTGCTCATATCGGCAACTCCTTTCATTAAAGCTTTATTATTTGTGCTAGGTCTGATGGAACGCGGTTGTCGCGGGGAGTAGGTATCTAGTGCAAAGAGAAACATGGTCTGGAATGCCCATGACGATCCATTGTAACTAAACGGCAGCACTAGATAAGGAATACCCTTGTTAATGGTATGTGGCATTAACCCACACACCCAGCAATTGGTTGTATTCATGACTAGTTGGTGCTGGTGCAGGAGCTGAATAAACGAGTTGTTTACAAACTCTGATCGTCTAGCTTGTTCATGTTCAGGCAGAGGGTGAAAAGAGTGTGAGGAGACAGTAGGAGGAGGTATAGGCTGTACAGTGGGTGCAATGGGCTCTTGAGAGGAGAAGAATACAAATCCTACGGTAAACACTATCATACTACATAGTATAAACAGACATAATAATACAAAACGTTTGCTCTTCATTATTTTACATATTTTTGCTTTAAAGTTCATTTCCTCAGCGAGTCTCTCCATCTTGAAAAACTCCATCCTCTAATCATGCCGCTCGCGGCGGGTGAGTATCTTCTGCTAAGGAGTACGCCTGTCGGTCCAGGGAACGCCCTAGACCAACCAGAACCGTTGACCTAACGTCTTCGGCCTGTACCCCAAAGTCTTGGCACCGCGACCCTGCGGCTGAACCCGGATGGTGGTTCGAAAAACAAAAATCAAGAAAGTCCTTCAGATGGGAGAGCTATGATATCAAAAACAAAAAGGTAAGAGAAGAGAATATTTATTTGTCCATAGGCCTTGGTCTCAAGTTATAGTGGAAACGGCCAGGTACTGTCTGATCTTGAAACAAGAGTTCAGGCTCTGTGGTGTCCAATCGAATTGACGGTGGCACAGCTTCTTGCAAAATGTCGTCACTCTGTTGTGCTGAAGTTGTGCCTCTTACGCGTGCATCACTGAATGGTACAAAACGAGGTAAAGTGTCTGTTTCAGAATCGGCGATACCCTCCTGGACCCACTGGTCATATGGTAGAGGCAAAGGTATCCTCTTGATGTGGGCGCCGTGGATCCAATTCTTTTTCCCCTTTACTCGAACAGCTGATCTTGTAGACAGAAGTACGAGGTGAGGGCCAATCCAACGGGGCTCATCGTTGCTCTTTCGCTGGAAGTTCTTGATGAGCACCCACGTGCCAGGGTCAATAGGGTGTCCTGGAGCTTCAGAGGCCTGAGGGAGAGTATCATGCACCTGTTGGTGTAAAACACGCAATTTAGGCGTCAATTCATACAAGTAATCAAGCAGTACTGGATGTTCGATTTCGCTGAATTTCGTCGGTCTTGGTACACCCCATACATTGGCTGGGCGGCCAAAAATTATTTCATATGGGCTAAGTCCCACTCGTGAATGCACGGTCATTCTGGTGGACAGGAGTGCTAAAGGCAGAGCGTCAGGCCATTTAAGACCGGAGCTCGCCTGGATTTTGGCCAGCTTGAGTTTTAGAGCGCCATTGTAGCGCTCTACTAATCCAGCTGATTGGGGGTGATTTGCAGCGTGGAACTTTTGCTTTATCCCCAACCCCTCACACACATTCTTCATCACTTGACCCACAAACTCACTCCCATTATCACTCCACACCATTCTTGGCATTCCAAACCTAGGGAAAAATTCCTTCACAAGGGCTTTGGCTGTGGATAAAGCAGTGTTGTCTTTTAGGGGATATGCTTCTATCCATTTTGAAAAAGCGCAAACAACAACCAATACATATTTCAGGTTGTTGCACCTTTCCATGTGGATAAAATCTAGCTGCAAAACTTCAAATGGATATGATGGAGGCGCGAAATGACCAGCTTGAGTTGGGGTTCCTCTACCAGGGTTGTATTTCAAACATACCATACAATTCTTGACCACATTCTCTGCACACTTGGGAATTCCAGCATTCTGCCATACTGGAGCCAACAACTTACAGATTCCTTTCATACTGATATGTGCCATTCCATGTGCCATAGTAACCACTGGAAGCACATATGCATCAGGTAACAACCATCGCCTATGTTCTGACAGATCAATCCAACAACCATTCTCATCCAATTTACCCGTACTTTCTCTCCACTTGCTCAACTCTTTCTCTGTGGCTTCAGCTTGAAGGGACTTCACACTCTCTATCGTGTTTTCACACATTCCAACATCACCAACCCATCTTGCAGGGCCCGCAACATACATTCGAGGCTTCACATCTTTTGCTGTTTCTTTCGCGATTTCATCAGCAAACGCATTACCACGACCAACATCATCAGTGATTTTCTTGTGCGCACTGCATTTCATAATCGCAACTTGTAACGGTAGGGTCAGTGACTCAAGGAGATCATTCACCAACTTGCCATTTTAGCTCCATGCGAAGTCAGGAACCCACGTTCTTTCCACAATCGCCCAAAACTATGAGCCATGCCAAAGGCGTACTGGCTATCCGTATATATGTTCACTTTCATTCCTTCAGACAACACGCATGCTCGTGTAAGGGCAATTAGTTCTGCTGCCTGGGCCGAATTATGTGGCACACGTGCAGTTTCCACAATCGTGTGCAAAGTCGTGATAGCATATGCAGCAGTCGTATCACCATTTGGAAGCTTGAAGCACGAACCATCCACCCATAAAGTACCATCACACTCAGTCAGGGGAGTATCTTTGAGATCCACTCTCCCTTTCGTCTCTTCTTCTGTTCTGAACAGACAATCATGTTGCTCAATCTCATCTAGGTCTGCTGGAATTGGCAATAATGTAACTGGATTCAACGTGTTGCATCTCTTTATGTGTATATGATTTGCTAACTGTGTTAGTTCATATCCTGACAGTCGCGCACTAGTTAAATGCTGTGTCTTGGTCCTGTTTAACAATGTGTCCACAGCATGTGGAACCATAACAATCAATGTATTATCCATTACTAGGCCAGCAGACTGTCGAATAGACATAGCTGCGGTGGCTGTAGCTCTCAGACAACTTGGCAATGCCCTCGCTACCGGGTCCAAGGTTGACGAAAAATATGCGCATGGACGCGGTCTGTCGCCAAAAGGCTGTGTCAACACTAATAATGCGCAACCATCTTTTTCATGAACATACAATGTAAAAGGCTTGCTGTAGTCGGGGGTACCCAACACAAGAGCTGAACATAATGCATTACGCAATTCCCAAAAACTTTTCTGACACTCCTCAGACCATGGGATAGGATTCGGTGTGTCTTTACATGTTAATGCTAACAAAGGTTTTGCCAGCAAAGAAAAATTTGGTATCCAATACCTACAGTATGAAGTAATGCCCAGGAAAGCACGCACTTCTCTCTGTGTTCTAGGCACACTCAACTGTGCAATGGCTTGAATTCTTTCTGGGGTCAGTTTCCTTCCCTCCTTCGATAAGAGATGACCTAAGTAGGTCACTTCTTGTCGACAATATTGCATCTTTGAGAGAGACACTTTGTGATGGAAGGCAGACAAATGACGCAACAATGACAATGTAGCGTCTTGACAAATCTTTTCAGTATCCGCGGCGATTAGCAAATAATCAACAACATGAATGAGGGTAGCACCTCTAGGTAAAACAAGTGCATCAAGCTGCGCTTTCAAAGTCTGACTGTATATTGATGGACTTTCACAGTAGCCCTGTGGAGCGCGTTTAAAGCGGAAGCTGCGACCTCCTAAACTGAAGCCAAAAATGTCTCTGCTCTCCTCTGCAATTGGGATGCTAAAGAAAGCATTCTTTAGATCGATCACTGAGAACCATGCAGCGGAGGCTGGAATCATAGTTAACAAGGCAGTTATATCAGGGACTACTGGAAACTGTGGCACAACAATCTTATTTACCTCTCTAAGATCAATCACAAATCTGTAAACAGGTGGCTGTGAAGGGTCTGTTCGTTTTAAGACAGGTAAAACAGGACTATTGCAAACGTTGCCTCTTGTCTCTTCAATTACACCCTTTTTAATCAAATCACTGACAATTGCTAACAACGCTTTCTGACCTTCATTGGAGATCTTATACTGGGGAATACGTGGCAATCTAACATTGGCTTTTAAAGTGACCACGTATGGCGGTATTTCCAAAAGACCCACATCATTGGGACCAGTAGCCCAAAGGACATCCGGAAGGGATGACAACTCAGGCGGCATTGCATTCTTAGACAAATACATTGGGGAAATCACTTTCTTACCTAATGTAAGTTGTACTCCTGAGGGAGAACAATATAGCGTTGCATGCAATCTTTTTAGCAAATCTAATCCTAGCAGATTTTCACCACAACCTGTCGTTAGGATGAGGGGTGCTTTTAACTCGCAAGGTCCAACAGAAAGTGACATAGGACTAGAAATCGGGTTCCTAACTGGGGCGCCAGAAAAACCTACTGAAACATTTATTTCGCCAGACAAAGGCGCGCCAGGGAGTTTTGAATGCATAATTGAACTCTTTGCAGCACCAGTGTCTAGCAGAAAGGGCTCTGTTACACGCGCTGTAGTCACTTTAACATATGGTCCGCTCTGATCCACTGGCACTGAAACAACTCCCTCTCTCTGTCTACGGCTGTCCTAGTAATCATTACTTTCCACATTGTCGTCTTCTGCATAATAATCATTATTGTAGTACTGAGCTGTATTACCAGTTGCATTGGCTTGCTGATCAAAGCTATTTATTGTATTTTGAGGCGGAAGAGGACGCGCGTTCCGGGGAACATTTCCATGCCCCCTACCTCTAGGAGCTTGCTGACCACCTCTACCTCTTGCGCCATACGCATTACTGTTACGCTGCATTAATTTAGGACAACTATACTTGAAATGACCTTCCTCTCTGCAATATGAACATTGATTGGGACCTACAGGGATACGTGGTTGATAATACCCATTCATTTGCTGATTATTCTGAAATAGTTGGGGTTGCTGATAGATACCTTGTGTTTGCCTATAATTGTTCTGTCCTCCACGTGGCGGATAAGCCTGCTGTAAAAGGACCTTTGTTTTCAGTTCTTTCGTTTTCTTATCTGTTCTATCCTTCTCATCTTTATCTCTATTTTCATAATACTGTGCAGTAGCCAGTATTTGCGCTGAAGAGGAAACAGCCCAGGAACTTTCTGAATCTTTTAATTTCTTACACAACTCGGGAAGTAGATTCTGCACAAATGTATCCACAAATAACCATTGGCCACCTTCAGTACTCATGTCTTGACCACTGTGGTCGATAAACGTTTCTTCAAACCTTGTAAAGAAATCGGACACTGTCTCATCTTTCTTCTGCTTACATGCGGATAGTTTATCCCAATTTACGCGCATCGCGGGCATTATAGTCTTCATGTAGGTAATAATTCTACCAGGGAGTTCTGCTACCAAAGGGTCAGGCTTCGCACCACCAACTTGGCCAGCATCTGCAGCAATGATATTAGCCCATGTGTTACCCAATTCTGCAGCGTGATCTACATTACGAATGGATCCCCATAAAGGCTGTGGAACCACATTCCCAAACAACATATCTATATCAGCCAGACTCATGACACACGATTCTTCAGTTTGTAATAACTCCTTATAATCTCCTGTAGGGTTTTTACGGGGGTCCGGCAATGTCTGCTTAAGCGCTAACACCTCAGAACGTTTCCAAGGGACATGCACCCAAACACGCTGAAAATATGGCTGAACAGGTGGGTTAGCAGCCAAATCACCAGGTCTCCAAACTGGAGGAACCTCACGCATTGGATATTGGCGTGCTTTTACCTTCTTCCCCACAGGGAAATCCTGCTCAAACAACGATTGCTGGCAATCATCATTTCTGAAGGACAGTAAAGTCGCAACTGCTTTATTTACATTGGGACCCACAATTGTACCTGTTCCAAAATCCAAGCGCACTCGACACAACTCCTGTGGGTTTGGGTTTGAACCATTATCCTCCAATTCCTCACAGAGGAATTCACACATTTTATCAAAGACATACCTCTGTTTAGGGGCATCCCATTGGTGAAAAACGTTAACAACTGATTCCACATCATAGAGTGAAGGGAAACCAATCCACCTACGCGCCAGATGATCTAACACCTCCTTCTCGTCAGAACCAGGCAGCTGACTACGCAATTGCTTACGCTGTAAGCCAGGAGTCGCACTAGAGGACCCAAAGAGAGGCGACATTAAACTAGTAACTACATTAGCTAGTCGTTGTCGTGCTGAAGGAGAAGTTGAGGCGAAAACGGGGGGATAGACAGAGGGAAGAAAAGCGGATTCTGATACAGGTACCTGGGTAGTGTAAGAAGGAGCGCCAGGGGAGGCAGCTGATGTGCTAGGCAAAGTCGCAGGAAGCGCGGGGGCAACAGGTAACAAAACTGGCGGCCCTTGAGAGGGCTGCACTATAGGGGTAGGAGCCAGCTGAGGAGGAGCTGGCGGTTGTGGGAAGGCTTGCGGCATATTTACTGGAGGCTGCACATTTACAAGCTGTGGAGGCGCTGTGGCATTCTGCGCATACGGGGGTGGCGAACTTAGCAAATGGGACATTAGGGAATCTTTCTCTTTCTCTTTTGTCTCATCTTGCACAAGGGGTGACAAAACAGGGTAACATTTATCAATCCCTAGTTTGCGCTGTCTATGCAACTGCTCATTCATTTGTTCCTCCTCATTATCTTTAAATTGCACAGCTGCTTGCATCATTGACATACCTCTTTCCCTCTTATTCCTTTTTGCTAGCTTAATTTCCTTCTGTTTGGCTTCCTTTCGCCATAGGCGGAAAGAATCAAACATCGCCGGCCGGGCTTTCTTTTTAAACAATTTAACTTCCAAATTATCTAAGATATCTGTATCGAAACTACCATTTTGGGGCCACTTTAAAACACCGTCCTTTCTGGTGTATCGGATCCATACTTCATTATATGCAATGGGGCCCACGCCATGTTTTACATAAAGCTCATAAGTTGGAGTTCCAATTGGAGGAACCAGACATGAATCCTCCAACTGGAAATCCCTTCCACAACCCAAACAAAACAATCTTCCAAATACACTAGCACCAGGCATCTTCGCTCACTAGTCTAGTTTCAAACTTCAAAGGATTATCGATTACGATAGTCTCGTGAATACACGAGTCCTCTGGCTTTGGCGTTTGCAAACTCCAAATCAAAATGATCCCGAAGGATACCTGTGAGAAGTTGGCCTGATGTATGATGTCACTAGTTCTAGTGTACACCTTATATCAGTCCAAATACCCTTATGGTGATTGGTTGTAAAGTCAACCTTATAGACCAGCTATCCTAGTGGTAGCATGGACAAGAGCAGTCTTAGGCTAAACTCTGAATGGCATGTGAAGCCAGCTGTGATACCATATATAATCCCTTGAATACCAAATGAAAGGACACCACAACAGATATATATATAAAATAAAGTGTATTTATTCTAGTCAAACCCTCAGCACTCTTTATGAGATTAGAGGTAAGTACAACACAGTCTTATTTAAGCATACATTAAGTCACACAGGTAAGTAATACAGTTAGGCCCTAGGGGCCACGCAAACCATATACTAAGTAAGTGGTATAAGAACCACTGTCACGGAAACAGAATAGGCCTAGGCCTAGGGAATCGCTGGGGCTACACTACACTAGCGTTAGTTAGGAAGTGGGAGGCCCACGGGATTCGTGTGCAGAGTGGAAACACTCACGCGTAATGCGTAAAAGTCAATAGCAATAGTACAGTTTAGAAAACGGTAGATTTAGGACACTTCCGGAGTAGCTAGGAAGTTGAGACTTGAAAACTAGACACTAGGATAGTCACTATCCTGATGAGCACCGGAGTACCCAAGTTACCTAGCCCACAGGCTGCGGGTGCATAGGGGTGAAGATGCGTCGTTTTCGTCGTCGACTCCTATGGATGCCTGAAGAAAGATGCTGACAGGCAGTCAGTGAAGAGTGTCCGGTGGATCCCAAGGCTGGGATTAAGAAGAGAAGAAACCTGCAAGCAGAAGGGACAGAGTCAAGGTCACTAGCCAGTGACCACGTGGAACCAGGAAGGAACCAGGCGATGTCGTGAAGATTGCAGGTGAAGGTGAAGCTTGTCGCTGCAGCCAGGAGGACCAGGAAGCGTCGAGGACAACCAGGACCAGGAGGCGAGCTGTCCCACGAAGGCTCTTGCTGTCGGCGGCGTCGAAGTTGGACTAGGACTCACCAAGCCTTGGCAAGCGGAACCCACGAAGAACGAAGGACTTGCTTCTGGTGCAGACCAGGAAGGTCTGGGGTGCTTCTTCTTTGCAGAGAAGCGGGAGCCAGTCTGGAGGAGCCAAACCAGCGCAGAAGATTTCAGGGTGCGTCGTCACAAAGGCCACTAGCCAGCGGGCAAGCAACCGGACAGACGCGGCAAGCAGGAAAATGCTGAAGGGCCCCACGCAGGACTCGTGGAGTGTGGGGGGCTGATCTTCGGTGCAGATGGTGCTTGGGGTTGGGGCTTCTCAATCCCCGGTGCACAACTTCGAGGGTACCTCAGAAGCTGCGCTTTAAGTTACTAGCCACTTTTTCCAGGTAGCCGGTCCCACGTCGCTCGTCACCTCCACGGATCTCAGCTCTGCTGTAGATGTGGATCAGGGTCGGAGAAGTCTGGAAGTCAAGGCTCTGGTCAGGCTCTGCAGTCGGTTCCTCGTAGAACGTGGGCAAAGCAAAGGGTAGTCTCTTGATGGTGCCTGTTTGCACAGGGTAGCCACTCCTTGGCTACAAGGGAGATTCTTCAGTCTTCTTCTTTCGTCGAATGTCGAAGGTCCAGAGTTTCTGTTCAGTTTTGCAGGTTCAGGATAATCTAAAGTCTTGAGGCCCAACTCCCACTCTTATACTAATCTGGGGGGCTGGGATACCTGCTAGGTCACGCCTCATGGGTGGGACCTGGGAGGGGGTGGTTACACCCACTTCCCTTTGTCCAGTTTCGCGCCAGAGCTGGGGCTGGAGTGCCCCAGCGCCGGTTTGAACTGGACTATGCAAGGAACACCTTGTGTGCCCCAGGCATGTCTCATTCCTTTCAGCCCACCCTGCCCCAATACACTAAAGGCTGTCTGGGGAGGTGCTAGCACCTCCCCAAGCAGGAAACCTATTGTCCAGGCCTCCCTGGCTGGGATTACTCCCAGCTGCAGGAGGTCAGACTTGTGTCGTGGCAGCAGCATCCATTTTGTGATGCTGAGGCTTTGGTCAGAGGCTAACAGTTGAAGTATGATTTTAACATGTCTTTCCCTCTAGAAGGGGGGAATAATATTCTCATGTCCAGAAATGGCATGGGGGTATTATTCCACAGTGTTAGACACCTTACACGACATGTTTCGATAAAGCCAAACCATAGTTACCATAACCGTCTAAGATTATAAGGCACTTTAAGAGTATATGGTAGGCTATATCATAGAACAGCTATAAGGACAAGGTTCCGAAAGCTGCAGACAGGCTCAGCTCATGCTAGAGCACCATCTCACATGTTACCAAGCACTCTGCCTCCAGGATTGTCAAGGCCTGCCATAGGTGTGACTGATAGGTACACATGTGTCTATATGTAAGTTAGGTATAGGAATACTACACCTAAGCAAGGGGTGATTACACGACCTTGCCCCAGCTGAGTGATCAACCAGTTGTGTCTGATTGGAAGGCCAGACCAGGGGTGGCATAATACATGCTGCAGCCCCTGGGAGGCCTAGGGTACACCTATGCCCTGGGTACCTAGGGTACACTGTACAGGGTCCAATAAGGTGATCCTTACCAATTGGGAATGTACCTAGGGTACATGGAGTCCATTAAGAGAGAGCAGACAGCCTGAGACCCTGAATGGCAGGATCTCAGGCCAACTAAGTCGAAAAACCAGCTAGACACTAGGCAAAAAGTTGGGGGTAACCATAGTCAGATGTCCACCTTCCTACACAACCCCCCCCCCCAAACGAAAGGAGATAAGGCTGGCCTTGACAAGGTAAGCCTCTATTGCCTAAGTGGCCATATAAGGAAGAACCAGCACTGGCATGGTTACCCCCTGTCTCATGGTCCACTAAGCAATCCCTCACCCTAAAGGTATCATAGGGTCTCCACCATAGGGAATCACTACCTTTGGTGTGTCTTTGCAAAGTAAAAGGCTGGTGTTGAGATGGAGTACTAAAGTGAGTGTCCTCAAAGTGAGGCCTCAGCTTCCTCCAATCATTCTCCACCATGGATGCCTTTCTTTCTTTAACTGAGTTGCACTGTGCTCTCAGGGTCAGCCTCTGGCTACCTAAAGCTGGAGGCTGGGTCCCTTTTGTGGGCTTACTGGAGGGACAGGTCAGGTTTGGGGCCCTAAGGTCCCATGTTTGCCTGTGCCCAACAGAATCCCTCTGGGGGAGGTCCCTAACTACCTGTAAAGGGGATCCCTCAGGAATGTTTTTACCCATCACCTGGCTAGGGCTACTAGCCAGGCAATCCTCATTCTTTTCATGGGGGGGTTCTTGTGGACAGGGGCCCTCTTGGGGTCCACTGGTCTCCCTGACCTCTGCAGCCCTGGGCTGACTGAGGCAGGGTAGAGAGAGGCAGGCTACCTGCACCAGACTGGGTCCCACCTTGGAAGGGGCCACTGACATCAGAGGCTCTGCCAGGCCAGGCCTGGCTACCTCTGGGGCAGTTCCTTCACAAGGGGTGAGGTCAGGTCCCTGAGGAGGCTGACCTTTTCCTAATGTCTGGGGAGAGGGAGACTTTTCTTCCTCCCCACTACTCTCTGTTTGTGTGGAGTGATCCATAGTTTCATGCTTCACTACACCTATATCAGTCTGAGTATGGGCTGAGACCATTACAGCCTTGCCAACCTTTTCAGGAAGGCACTCAGTTTGTGTTTGAGTTGTGACTGTCACAGCTCTGCCAATATCTACAGGGAAGTCTGTTTTTGCCTGGGCTGTGGCTACCACTGCCCTTCCAACCTTTTCAGGGAGGAAATCTACTTGGACAGGGGTTGTGACTGGCACAACCCCACTACCCTTTTGTGAAAGGCCTACCATTTTAGAATGGGTGTCTTGTTCAACTCCAGCCCAAGCTGAGAGTTCTAAGTCATTCCCCAGTAAGCAGTCCACAGGCAAGGTTGGAGACACTGCCACCCTTTTAGGGCCAGTGACCCCTCTCCAGCTGAGACATACCTCTGCCATGGGGTGACTGTTCTGTTTGCCATCAATGTTAGTTACCTGGTATGAGAACCCAGGCAAAAGCTGCTCAGAGGGAACTAGCCTATGGGCCACCATAGTGATGCTAGCTCCAGTGTCTCTGTAGGCCTCAGCTTTTCTACCATTGATGTAGGGTTCCTGTCTGTACCTACCCAAAGTGTTGGGACAGGCAGTGAAGTTGGCAAACCCCATGCCACCATCACAGACAAGAGTAGCTGCTGTAGGGGAATTGGCTAAGCCAGGATCCCCCTGTGTTCCCCAAGAAAACCCAACCAAATTTTTGGGGGCACTCCCACCACCTGGGGGATTACTGCTGACAGTAATAGGTGGTGTGACAGGAGTAGTTGGAGGAACAGTTTTGTTTTTAGCCTGTGGGCAACTGCTGTCAGTTTTCCAATGCCCAGGTGTTTTACACACATGGCAGTAAGGCTTTTTAACTGTGGTAGAGGAGGGAGCTTGGGACCCACCACCCTGTGTGGAGTTTTGGGGCCCTGAGGAAGATTTCTCTTTTGTTTTATCCCCACCCTTCTCTTGAGGCTTGGTGGTATCTTTCTTTTGGTCACCACCCTGATTTTTAGGCCTAATCCTGGTCCTGACCCATTTATCTGCCCTCTTTCCCAATTCTTGGGGAGAGGTCAAATCTGAGTCTACCAGGTGTTGATGGAGAAGCTGGTTCTGACAATTACTAAGGATCTGCTCCCTCATAATCAAGTTGTACAATCCTGTATAGTCCTGCACCTTGCTGCCATTTAACCAACCTTCCAAAGCCTTAGTGGCACAATCCACAAAATCAGACCAGTCCTGTGTCTGTGTCTTCTGGGTGTCTCTGAACAACAACCTATATTGCTCAGTGGTTAAGCCAAACCCATCTATCAGAGCACTCTTCAGGACTTTGTAATTGTTTGCATCCTCATCACTGACTGTGAGGAGCTTGTCTCTACCTTTGTCAGAAAAGGAGAGCCACAAGATAGCTGCCCACTGACTCTGGGGAACCTGCTGTACTTTGCAGGCCCTCTCCAAAGCAGTCATCCACTTGTGGATGTCATCCCCATTCTGATATGGGGGGACTATCTTGCTTAGGTTTCTATGGTCATAAGACCTATCCCTATCTCTAGGAATGTTGCTGCCACCAGTGGGTTCTAACCCACTTAACTTCTGTTCTCTAGCCAGAGCAAGCTTCTCCTTGGCAAGGGCAAGTTCTTCCCTCTGAATCCTCAGATTAGCTTCCCTCATTCTGGCTTCATGCTCCTTTCTCTCATGGGAAGTCATTCCCCTGTGAGAGGAAGCATTAGAGATGTTAGAGACATGGGAGTGGATGGATTCCCTTGAAGGGGATCTGTCCCTCCTGCTTCTCTGTGTAAGCCTACTTGGGGGTCTGTATGGGGGGACCCCATGCAAACTCCCATGTAAGCTTAGGTTAGCCTGGCTAAGTCTTCCTACTTGGCTCTAGCTGTCTACCTCTTCATCTGAAGTCCCATCTGACTCCTCTGTGGTGGGTAGACCCTCCTCTGTACCTAGGGTACCTGCCTGAGATGCCCTAAGAGTATCATACTCCTCTAGGAGTTGTCTTAACTGAAGGAGGGTAGGGTTTGCACCCTGTTTTATTCCTCTGGAGGTACACAAGTGTCTCATCTCCTGGAATGTTAAGGTATCATATCTAGAGGGGGTCTTTTGCAGACCTGATCCTCCTGAGAGAGCATCTACTTGATCTCCTCTCAGAGACATGATCTAGTGAGGGTGTGGTGTGTGCACCTACCTACACTAGTTGTTTCTACTAAACCTCTCTAGTAGTTGTAGTCAGGGTGTGTTACTCCCTTCAACCTACAACTACTAAGTCCAGTAGGACTTAAGTATTATAATCTATGTTATATGTACCTAGACAATATCTGTGTGATCTTTCAATTTAGTATCTCAAGATTACAATGGTATTACAACAGCAAGCTCAGATCCCAACCGCTGCTCACCAATGTGAGAAGTTGGCCTGATGTATGATGTCACTAGTTCTAGTGTACACCTTATATTAGTCCAAATACCCTTATGGTGATTGGTTGTAAAGACAACCTTATAGACCAGCTATCCTAGTGGTAGCATGGACAAGAGCAGTCTTAGGCTAAACTCTGAATGGCATGTGAAGCCAGCTGTGATACCATATATAATCCCTTGAATACCAAATGAAAGGACACCACAACAGATATATATATAAAATAAAGTGTATTTATTCTAGTCAAACCCTCAGCACTCTTTATGAGATTAGAGGTAAGTACAACACAGTCTTATTTAAGCATACATTAAGTCACACAGGTAAGTAATACAGTTAGGCCCTAGGGGCCATGCAAACCATATACTAAGTAAGTGGTATAAGAACCACTGTCACGGAAACAGAATAGGCCTAGGCCTAGGGAATCGCTGGGGCTACACTACACTAGCGTTAGTTAGGAAGTGGGAGGCCCACGGGATTCGTGTGCAGAGTGGAAACACTCACGCGTAATGCGTAAAAGTCAATAGCAATAGTACAGTTTAGAAAACGGTAGATTTAGGACACTTCCGGAGTAGCTAGGAAGTTGAGACTTGAAAACTAGACACTAGGATAGTCACTATCCTGATGAGCACCGGAGTACCCAAGTTACCTAGCCCACAGGCTGCGGGTGCATAGGGGTGAAGATGCGTCGTTTTCGTCGTCGACTCCTATGGATGCCTGAAGAAAGATGCTGACAGGCAGTCAGTGAAGAGTGTCCGGTGGATCCCAAGGCTGGGATTAAGAAGAGAAGAAACCTGCAAGCAGAAGGGACAGAGTCAAGGTCACTAGCCAGTGACCACGTGGAACCAGGAAGGAACCAGGCGATGTCGTGAAGATTGCAGGTGAAGGTGAAGCTTGTCGCTGCAGCCAGGAGGACCAGGAAGCGTCGAGGACGACCAGGACCAGGAGGCGAGCTGTCCCACGAAGGCTCTTGCTGTCGGCGGCGTCGAAGTTGGACTAGGACTCACCAAGCCTTGGCAAGCGGGAAGAACGAAGGACTTGCTTCTGGTGCAGACCAGGAAGGTCTGGGGTGCTTCTTCTTTGCAGAGAAGCGGGAGCCAGTCTGGAGGAGCCAAACCAGCGCAGAAGATTTCAGGGTGCGTCGTCACAAAGGCCACTAGCCAGCGGGCAAGCAACCGGACAGACGCGGCAAGCAGGAAAATGCTGAAGGGCCCCACGCAGGACTCGTGGAGTGTGGGGGGCTGATCTTCGGTGCAGATGGTGCTTGGGGTTGGGGCTTCTCAATCCCCGGTGCACAACTTCGAGGGTACCTCAGAAGCTGCGCTTTAAGTTACTAGCCACTTTTTCCAGGTAGCCGGTCCCACGTCGCTCGTCGCCTCCACGGATCTCAGCTCTGCTGTAGATGTGGATCAGGGTCGGAGAAGTCTGGAAGTCAAGGCTCTGGTCAGGCTCTGCAGTCGGTTCCTCGTAGAACGTGGGCAAAGCAAAGGGTAGTCTCTTGATGGTGCCTGTTTGCACAGGGTAGCCACTCCTTGGCTACAAGGGAGATTCTTCAGTCTTCTTATTTCGTCGAATGTCGAAGGTCCAGAGTTTCTGTTCAGTTTTGCAGGTTCAGGATAATCTAAAGTCTTGAGGCCCAACTCCCACTCTTATACTAATCTGGGGGGCTGGGATACCTGCTAGGTCACGCCTTATGGGTGGGACCTGGGAGGGGGTGGTTACACCCACTTCCCTTTGTCCAGTTTCGCGCCAGAGCTGGGGCTGGAGTGCCCCAGCGCCGGTTTGAACTGGACTATGCAAGGAACACCTTGTGTGCCCCAGGCATGTCTCATTCCTTTCAGCCCACCCCACCCCAATACACTAAAGGCTGTCTGGGGAGGTGCTAGCACCTCCCCAAGCAGGAAACCTATTGTCCAGGCCTCCCTGGCTGGGATCACTCCCAGCTGCAGGATGTCAGACTTGTGTCGTGGCAGCAGCATCCATTTTGTGATGCTGAGGCTTTGGTCAGAGGCTAACAGTTGAAGTATGATTTTAACATGTCTTTCCCTCTAGAAGGGGGGAATAATATTCTCATGTCCAGAAATGGCATGGGGGTATTATTCCACAGTGTTAGACACCTTACACGACATGTTTCGATAAAGCCAAACCATAGTTACCATAACCGTCTAAGATTATAAGGCACTTTAAGAGTATATGGTAGGCTATATCATAGAACAGCTATAAGGACAAGGTTCCGAAAGCTGCAGACAGGCTCAGCTCATGCTAGAGCACCATCTCACATGTTACCAAGCACTCTGCCTCCAGGATTGTCAAGGCCTGCCATAGGAGTGACTGATAGGTACACATGTGTCTATATGTAAGTTAGGTATAGGAATACTACACCTAAGCAAGGGGTGATTACACGACCTTGCCCCAGCTGAGTGATCAACCAGTTGTGTCTGATTGGAAGGCCAGACCAGGGGTGGCATAATACATGCTGCAGCCCCTGGGAGGCCTAGGGTACACCTATGCCCTGGGTACCTAGGGTACACTGTACAGGGTCCAATAAGGTGATCCTTACCAATTGGGAATGTACCTAGGGTACATGGAGTCCATTTTAAAGAGAGAGCAGACAGCCTGAGACCCTGAATGGCAGGATCTCAGGCCAACTAAGTCGAAAAACCAGCTAGACACTAGGCAAAAAGTTGGGGGTAACCATAGTCAGATGTCCACCTTCCTACAATACCAAAAATCCCAAAGGATACCAAACAAACTGGGAGACGCTCCACTTATACTTAACTGAATATCGATGATCGATGGCGTCACCAGAAGACTCTCTCGATTGTTTCGCTCTACCAAAATCGTCAAGGGTCCAAAACAGGGCGGTTAATCAGGGCAGCAGTCCTTCGTAGCCGTCGGGACGTGGAGAACCTCGCAGAAAAGACTTTCGGACCACGTCGACATGCAGGGGTCGATGAAGTGGCGGCCTTCCTCCGGAATTTCCACACGAAGCTCCTCACGAACCTCTGGCTTGGACTGGTACCGCTGAAATCGTCCCGAATTGGGCGCCAACTGAAGTACTGGGAATTTTAAGCCCAGCGGTGCAGGGGAACACACCCTAAGACTTTGGGTTCTTTCCTGTTTCAGACCTACAGAAACACAGAGTCTTCTAGGTGAAGTCAAAGATCAGTTTATTGGCTGCAGACCAATTACAGGTATCCGAGAAGTACAACAGCATGTATGTTCTCAGTAGACTGCTTAAAATTACAAAAACGGGCTTCTCCTTAAATACAAAATATCATGCTTCAGGCACACATTCCTTGTTTTACGATATGGCCATATACATGTATCCATTACAAACGAAAAGGCAGAGTCATGATGACCATCCCACATTCCAGTTAGGCCAGCCCACAATTATTTACCCAGCGAGGCTCAGATCCCACATCAGATATCAACAGGCCCCAATAAACACGAACATCTCCTGTTTGGGAAACAAGCCATAAAACAGGAAGAGTCAGGTGTGAAAGAGATTAGCTGGAGGCTTGTGTGGGATGAAAAGGCTTTATGGTGTGTCAAACCCTGATGCTAATCACAGGTGGCCGTAGGACGGGGAGCTCGTGAGACCGGACTGACCTGGGGCAGCGGAGCCAAGCTGCCCAGGTCACAGAGAAGTCAAAGGAAGGCACATGTGTTCTAAAGGCCCGTATTTGCTCGTAATAGGTAGCCTATGTGAGGGCAACCATAAGATGGCCACCGCTCCAAGATGGAACCCACGAAGTCAATGCATAATAACGTATACATAGTGCATTTATCAAAGAAACGTTATATAAAGCACTTGTACATACCGCATTGACCATTCGCGGTTCGCTAATACCGGGATAGACAGGGGTAGGGCCCCGTCTCCCACGCGGTCCCAAATTTCAAAGTACCACAGACCCTCCTTTTGCCCTTACATAGGCAATAACTATACTCACATCAATCCGAGTCTAGGTCAATATTCACAAAGTCATGGAGATTTTGCTGTAGCATCATCCTATTACTTAGCTCGTCCCTCGATACAGGTTTCCTTACACATAATGTAGCACAGAGGCCACATATCGCAGGAGCACACTGTATGCACAGACAGAACAGGAAAAGAATGGCTAAGATCATTCCAATGACCATCAGAATCTTCCAACCCCAGGCAGATATCAGTTCCCAGAACCACCCCACCAGTAACCAATCTCCTTTATCCACGTGTATAGATTCAGATATTTTATGTAGTTTGGAGATGGCTTGATAAACTGTTGGAGCGTTATCTGGTATGAAAATGCAACAACTAGATTGGATAACCTTACATACCCCACCGCGGTCTGCAAGTATGACGTCTAGAACCATGCGGTTCTGCAAAGTCATGAGGCGATCCGCTTGGAGCTCAGCTGTCAAATTACCAAGGGCACCAGCCGTAACATTGACAGTGGATTCAACCACACGAGTCAGTTGTCTCAGGTTCCTACTATTGACCATCGGTCCCCAAAACGGCAGGAAACCCAAAAAGAAGTCTCCCGCTTCCTGACCGGCAGTATCCTCCTTACTAATCACGCCTCTCACAACTCTGGTCTTGTGATAGTCAGAGGCAGCAGTAAATGTTGGCGGTAGCAAGTTTGCAATATAACATGTGCCCGAGAAGTCAGGGGGCAACCATGTATATGCTCGGTCATTGCAGACAAAATATGTATCCTTGGCAGCCAAAAACGCAGGGGAAAACTGTGATGGAAAAGTGTACGTTTCAGTACAGTCACTTCTCCCCAGTTGAGCTCTTGGATTCTGACCATTACCTTGTAAACAGAACCGACCTATGTGGGGTACGACCCAAATTGGGGATGAAATTTTCCGCTGCCTTTCACCTAGACTAATACTATACCCCGTCGCGTTCCACCCTACATAAGCTCTTAATTCATCTTTGGGAATAGATGAGTATGCGTCGATATCTCTGCTCATATCGGCAACTCCTTTCATTAAAGCTTTATTATTTGTGCTAGGTCTGATGGAACGCGGTTGTCGCGGGGAGTAGGTATCTAGTGCAAAGAGAAACATGGTCTGGAATGCCCATGACGATCCATTGTAACTAAACGGCAGCACTAGATAAGGAATACCCTTGTTAATGGTATGTGGCATTAACCCACACACCCAGCAATTGGTTGTATTCATGACTAGTTGGTGCTGGTGCAGGAGCTGAATAAACGAGTTGTTTACAAACTCTGATCGTCTAGCTTGTTCATGTTCAGGCAGAGGGTGAAAAGAGTGTGAGGAGACAGTAGGAGGAGGTATAGGCTGTACAGTGGGTGCAATGGGCTCTTGAGAGGAGAAGAATACAAATCCTACGGTAAACACTATCATACTACATAGTATAAACAGACATAATAATACAAAACGTTTGCTCTTCATTATTTTACATATTTTTGCTTTAAAGTTCATTTCCTCAGCGAGTCTCTCCATCTTGAAAAACTCCATCCTCTAATCATGCCGCTCGCGGCGGGTGAGTATCTTCTGCTAAGGAGTACGCCTGTCGGTCCAGGGAACGCCCTAGACCAACCAGAACCGTTGACCTAACGTCTTCGGCCTGTACCCCAAAGTCTTGGCACCGCGACCCTGCGGCTGAACCCGGATGGTGGTTCGAAAAACAAAAATCAAGAAAGTCCTTCAGATGGGAGAGCTATGATATCAAAAACAAAAAGGTAAGAGAAGAGAATATTTATTTGTCCATAGGCCTTGGTCTCAAGTTATAGTGGAAACGGCCAGGTACTGTCTGATCTTGAAACAAGAGTTCAGGCTCTGTGGTGTCCAATCGAATTGACGGTGGCACAGCTTCTTGCAAAATGTCGTCACTCTGTTGTGCTGAAGTTGTGCCTCTTACGCGTGCATCACTGAATGGTACAAAACGAGGTAAAGTGTCTGTTTCAGAATCGGCGATACCCTCCTGGACCCACTGGTCATATGGTAGAGGCAAAGGTATCCTCTTGATGTGGGCGCCGTGGATCCAATTCTTTTTCCCCTTTACTCGAACAGCTGATCTTGTAGACAGAAGTACGAGGTGAGGGCCAATCCAACGGGGCTCATCGTTGCTCTTTCGCTGGAAGTTCTTGATGAGCACCCACGTGCCAGGGTCAATAGGGTGTCCTGGAGCTTCAGAGGCCTGAGGGAGAGTATCATGCACCTGTTGGTGTAAAACACACAATTTAGGCGTCAATTCATACAAGTAATCAAGCAGTACTGGATGTTCGATTTCGCTGAATTTCGTCGGTCTTGGTACACCCCATACATTGGCTGGGCGGCCAAAAATTATTTCATATGGGCTAAGTCCCACTCGTGAATGCACGGTCATTCTGGTGGACAGGAGTGCTAAAGGTAGAGCGTCAGGCCATTTAAGACCGGAGCTCGCCTGGATTTTGGCCAGCTTGAGTTTTAGAGCGCCATTGTAGCGCTCTACTAATCCAGCTGATTGGGGGTGATTTGCAGCGTGGAACTTTTGCTTTATCCCCAACCCCTCACACACATTCTTCATCACTTGACCCACAAACTCACTCCCATTATCACTCCACACCATTCTTGGCATTCCAAACCTAGGGAAAAATTCCTTCACAAGGGCTTTGGCTGTGGATAAAGCAGTGTTGTCTTTTAGGGGATATGCTTCTATCCATTTTGAAAAAGCGCAAACAACAACCAATACATATTTCAGGTTGTTGCACCTTTCCATGTGGATAAAATCTAGCTGCAAAACTTCAAATGGATATGATGGAGGCGCGAAATGACCAGCTTGAGTTGGGGTTCCTCTACCAGGGTTGTATTTCAAACATACCATACAATTCTTGACCACATTCTCTGCACACTTGGGAATTCCAGCATTCTGCCATACTGGAGCCAACAACTTACAGATTCCTTTCATACTGATATGTGCCATTCCATGTGCCATAGTAACCACTGGAAGCACATATGCATCAGGTAACAACCATCGCCTATGTTCTGACAGATCAATCCAACAACCATTCTCATCCAATTTACCCGTACTTTCTCTCCACTTGCTCAACTCTTTCTCTGTGGCTTCAGCTTGAAGGGACTTCACACTCTCTATCGTGTTTTCACACATTCCAACATCACCAACCCATCTTGCAGGGCCCGCAACATACATTCGAGTCTTCACATCTTTTGCTGTTTCTTTCGCGATTTCATCAGCAAACGCATTACCACGACCAACATCATCAGTGATTTTCTTGTGCGCACTGCATTTCATAATCGCAACTTGTAACGGTAGGGTCAGTGACTCAAGGAGATCATTCCCCAACTTGCCATTCTGAATTTTAGCTCCATGCGAAGTCAGGAACCCACGTTCTTTCCACAATCGCCCAAAACTATGAGCCATGCCAAAGGCGTACTGGCGCTCCGTATATATGTTCACTTTCATTCCTTCAGACAACACGCATGCTCTTGTAAGGGCAATTAGTTCTGCTGCCTGGGCCGAATTATGTGGCACACGTGCAGTTTCCACAATCGTGTGCAAAGTCGTGATAGCATATGCAGCAGTCGTATCACCATTTGGAAGCTTGAAGCACGAACCATCCACCCATAAAGTACCATCACACTCAGTCAGGGGAGTATCTTTGAGATCCACTCTCCCTTTCGTCTCTTCTTCTGTTCTGAACAGACAATCATGTTGCTCAATCTCATCTAGGTCTGCTGGAATTGGCAATAATGTAGCTGGATTCAACGTGTTGCATCTCTTTATGTGTATATGATTTGCTAACTGTGTTAGTTCATATCCTGACAGTCGCGCACTAGTTAAGTGCTGTGTCTTGGTCCTGTTTAACAATGTGTCCACAGCATGTGGAACCATAACAATCAATGTATTATCCATTACTAGGCCAGCAGACTGTCGAATAGACATAGCTGCGTTGGCTGTAGCTCTCAGACAACTTGGCAATGCCCTCGCTACCGGGTCCAAGGTTGACGAAAAATATGCGCATGGACGCGGTCTGTCGCCAAAAGGCTGTGTCAACACTAATAATGCGCAACCATCTTTTTCATGAACATACAATGTAAAAGGCTTGCTGTAGTCGGGGGTACCCAACACAAGAGCTGAACATAATGCATTACGCAATTCCCAAAAACTTTTCTGACACTCCTCAGACCATGGGGTAGGATTCGGTGTGTCTTTACATGTTAGTGCTAACAAAGGTTTTGCCAGCAAAGAAAAATTTGGTATCCAATACCTACAGTATGAAGTAATGCCCAAGAAATCACGCACTTCTCTCTGTGTTCTAGGCACACTCAACTGTGCAATGGCTTGAATTCTTTCTGGGGTCAGTTTCCTTCCCTCCTTCGATAAGAGATGACCTAAGTAGGTCACTTCTTGTCGACAATATTGCATCTTTGAGAGAGACACTTTGTGATGGAAGGCAGACAAATGACGCAACAATGACAATGTAGCGTCTTGACAAATCTTTTCAGTATCCGCGGCGATTAGCAAATAATCAACAACATGAATGAGGGTAGCACCTCTAGGTAAAACAAGTGCATCAAGCTGCGCTTTCAAAGTCTGACTGTATATTGATGGACTTTCACAGTAGCCCTGTGGAGCGCGTTTAAAGCGGAAGCTGCGACCTCCTAAACTGAAGCCAAAAATGTCTCTGCTCTCTTCTGCAATTGGGATGCTAAAGAAAGCATTCTTTAGATCGATCACTGAGAACCATGCAGCGGAGGCTGGAATCATAGTTAACAAGGCAGTTATATCAGGGACTACTGGAAACTGTGGCACAACAATCTTATTTACCTCTCTAAGATCAATCACAAATCTGTAAACAGGTGGCTGTGAAGGGTCCGTTCGTTTTAAGACAGGCAAAACAGGACTATTGCAAACGTTGCCTCTTGTCTCTTCAATTACACCCTTTTTAATCAAATCACTGACAATTGCTAACAACGCTTTCTGACCTTCATTGGAGATCTTATACTGGGGAATACGTGGCAATCTAACATTGGCTTTTAAAGTGACCACGTATGGCGGTATTTCCAAAAGACCCACATCATTGGGACCAGTAGCCCAAAGGACATCCGGAAGGGATGACAACTCAGGCGGCATTGCATTCTTAGACAAATACATTGGGGAAATCACTTTCTTACCTAATGTAAGTTGTACTCCTGAGGGAGAACAATATAGCGTTGCATGCAATCTTTTTAGCAAATCTAATCCTAGCAGATTTTCACCACAACCTGTCGTTAGGATGAGGGGTGCTTTTAACTCGCAAGGTCCAACAGAAAGTGACATAGGACTAGAAATCGGGTTCCTAACTGGGGCGCCAGAAAAACCTACTGAAACATTTATTTCGCCAGACAAAGGCGCGCCAGGGAGTTTTGAATGCATAATTGAACTCTTTGCAGCACCAGTGTCTAGCAGAAAGGGCTCTGTCACACGCGCTGTAGTCACTTTAACATATGGTCCGCTCTGATCCACTGGCACTGAAACAACTCCCTCTCTCTGTCTACGGCTGTCCTAGTAATCATTACTTTCCACATTGTCGTCTTCTGCATAATAATCATTATTGTAGTACTGAGCTGTATTACCAGTTGCATTGGCTTGCTGATCAAAGCTATTTATTGTATTTTGAGGCGGAAGAGGACGCGCGTTCCGGGGAACATTTCCATGCCCCCTACCTCTAGGAGCTTGCTGACCACCTCTACCTCTTGCGCCATACGCATTACTGTTACGCTGCATTAATTTAGGACAACTATACTTGAAATGACCTTCCTCTCTGCAATATGAACATTGATTGGGACCTACAGGGATACGTGGTTGATAATACCCATTCATTTGCTGATTATTCTGAAATAGTTGGGGTTGCTGATAGATACCTTGTGTTTGCCTATAATTATTCTGTCCTCCACGTGGCGGATAAGCCTGCTGTAAAAGGACCTTTGTTTTCAGTTCTTTCGTTTTCTTATCTGTTCTATCCTTCTCATCTTTATCTCTATTTTCATAATACTGTGCAGTAGCCAGTATTTGCGCTGAAGAGGAAACAGCCCAGGAACTTTCTGAATCTTTTAATTTCTTACACAACTCGGGAAGTAGATTCTGCACAAATTTATCCACAAATAACCATTGGCCACCTTCAGTACTCATGTCTTGACCACTGTGGTCGATAAACGTTTCTTCAAACCTTGTAAAGAAATCGGACACTGTCTCATCTTTCTTCTGCTTACATGCGGATAGTTTATCCCAATTTACGCGCATCGCGGGCATTATAGTCTTCATGTAGGTAATAATTCTACCAGGGAGTTCTGCTACCAAAGGGTCAGGCTTCGCACCACCAACTTGGCCAGCATCTGCAGCAATGATATTAGCCCATGTGTTACCCAATTCTGCAGCGTGATCTACATTACGAATGGATCCCCATAAAGGCTGTGGAACCACATTCCCAAACAACATATCTATATCAGCCAGACTCATGACACACGATTCTTCAGTTTGTAATAACTCCTTATAATATCCTGTAGGGTTTTTACGGGGGTCCGGCAATGTCTGCTTAAGCGCTAACACCTCAGAACGTTTCCAAGGGACATGCACCCAAACACGCTGAAAATATGGCTGAACAGGTGGGTTAGCAGCCAAATCACCAGGTCTCCAAACTGGAGGAACCTCACGCATTGGATATTGGCGTGCTTTTACCTTCTTCCCCACAGGGAAATCCTGCTCAAACAACGATTGCTGGCAATCATCATTTCTGAAGGACAGTAAAGTCACAACTGCTTTATTTACATTGGGACCCACAATTGTACCTGTTCCAAAATCCAAGCGCACTCGACACAACTCCTGTGGGTTTGGGTTTGAACCATTATCCTCCAATTCCTCACAGAGGAATTCACACATTTTATCAAAGACATACCTCTGTTTAGGGGCATCCCATTGGTGAAAAACGTTAACAACTGATTCCACATCATAGAGTGAAGGGAAACCAATCCACCTACGCGCCAGATGATCTAACACCTCCTTCTCGTCAGAACCAGGCAGCTGACTACGCAATTGCTTACGCTGTAAGCCAGGAGTCGCACTAGAGGACCCAAAGAGAGGCGACATTAAACTAGTAACTACATTAGCTAGTCGTTGTCGTGCTGAAGGAGAAGTTGAGGCGAAAACGGGGGGATAGACAGAGGGAAGAAAAGCGGATTCAGATACAGGTACCTGGGTAGTGTAAGAAGGAACGCCAGGGGAGGCAGCTGATGTGCTAGGCAAAGTCGCAGGAAGCGCGGGGGCAACAGGTAACAAAACTGGCGGCCCTTGAGAGGGCTGCACTATAGGGGTAGGAGCCAGCTGAGGAGGAGCTGGCGGTTGTGGGAAGGCTTGCGGCATATTTACTGGAGGCTGCACATTTACAAGCTGTGGAGGCGCTGTGGCATTCTGCGCATACGGGGGTGGCGAACTTAGCAAATGGGACATTAGGGAATCTTTCTCTTTCTCTTTTGTCTCATCTTGCACAAGGGGTGACAAAACAGGGTAACATTTATCAATCCCTAGTTTGCGCTGTCTATGCCACTGCTCATTCATTTGTTCCTCCTCATTATCTTTAAATTGCACAGCTGCTTGCATCATTGACATACCTCTTTCCCTCTTATTCCTTTTTGCTAGCTTAATTTCCTTCTGTTTGGCTTCCTTTCGCCATAGGCGGAAAGAATCAAACATCGCCGGCCGGGCTTTCTTTTTAAACAATTTAACTTCCAAATTATCTAAGATATCTGTATCGAAACTACCATTTTGGGGCCACTTTAAAACACCGTCCTTTCTGGTGTATCGGATCCATACTTCATTATATGCAATGGGGTCCACGCCATGTTTTACATAAAGCTCATAAGTTGGAGTTCCAATTGGAGGAACCAGACATGAATCCTCCAACTGGAAATCCCTTCCACAACCCAAACAAAACAATCTTCCAAATACACTAGCACCAGGCATCTTCGCTCACTAGTCTAGTTTCAAACTTCAAAGGATTATCGATTACGATAGTCTCGTGAATACACGAGTCCTCTGGCTTTGGCGTTTGCAAACTCCAAATCAAAATGATCCCGAAGGATACCAAAAATCCCAAAGGATACCAAACAAACTGGGAGACGCTCCACTTATACTTAACTGAATATCGATGATCGATGGCGTCACCAGAAGACTCTCTCGATTGTTTCGCTCTACCAAAATCGTCAAGGGTCCAAAACAGGGCGGTTAATCAGGGCAGCAGTCCTTCGTAGCCGTCGGGACGTGGAGAACCTCGCAGAAAAGACTTTCGGACCACGTCGACATGCAGGGGTCGATGAAGTGGCGGCCTTCCTCCGGAATTTCCACACGAAGCTCCTCACGAACCTCTGGCTTGGACTGGTACCGCTGAAATCGTCCCGAATTGGGCGCCAACTGAAGTACTGGGAATTTTAAGCCCAGCGGTGCAGGGGAACACACCCTAAGACTTCGGGTTCTTTCCTGTTTCAGACCTACAGAAACACAGAGTCTTCTAGGTGAAGTCAAAGATCAGTTTATTGGCTGCAGACCAATTACAGGTATCCGAGAAGTACAACAGCATGTATGTTCTCAGGAGACTGCTTAAAAGTACAAAAACGGGCTTCTCCTTAAATACAAAATATCATGCTTCAGGCACACATTCCTTGTTTTACGATATGGCCATATACATGTATCCATTACAAACGAAAAGACAGAGTCATGACCATCCCACATTCCAGTTAGGCCAGCCCACAATTATTTACCCAGCGAGGCTCAGATCCCACATCAGATATCAACAGGCCCCAATAAACACGAACATCTCCTGTTTGGGAAACAAGCCATAAAACAGGAAGAGTCAGGTGTGAAAGAGATTAGCTGGAGGCTTGTGTGGGATGAAAAGGCTTTATGGTGTGTCAAACCCTGATGCTAATCACAGGTGGCCGTAGGACGGGGAGCTCGTGAGACCGGACTGACCTGGGGCAGCGGCGCCAAGCTGCCCAGGTCACAGAGAAGTCAAAGGAAGGCACATGTGTTCTAAAGGCCCGTATTTGCTCGTAATAGGTAGCCTATGTGAGGGCAACCATAAGATGGCCACCGCTCCAAGATGGAACCCACGAAGTCAATGCATAATAACGTATACATAGTGCATTTATCAAAGAAACGTTATATAAAGCACTTGTACATACCGCATTGACCATTCGCGGTTCGCTAATACCGGGATAGACAGGGGTAGGGCCCTGTCTCCCATGCGGTCCCAAATTTCAAAGTACCACAACAGGATTTAGTGTATTGAAGCTGGGTGGGTGCACTCTTAGAGTGCTTTGAAGTCCTGCACTGGGGGAGCAGTAGGCTCCTCTGTGCATATGCCAGCTCAAACCGGTTCAGGGGCTACCTGCCCCTGCTCTGGCGCGAAACTGGACAAAGGGAAGTGGGTGTAACCACCCACTACCCTGACCCTCCTAGAGGAGTGGTCATAGAGCTAGTCCCTCCCATTTTTTCACTATAAGATACCACACATTGCCAATGCAATTTAGATTACACCTGGACGACGCTCAACTAAGAAGAATCCTGGCCCTTCGATGTTCCACTATCTCTGGAAGACTGAAGAATCTCCCTTGGAGTCAAGGAGTGACTCCCCTGCTTGGCAGGCACCAAAACTCTCTACAACGGTTGCAAACTTTACCGCTCCCGCCGGAGCCCGAAGTCCTTGCGTCCCCTGAAGCGGATTTCCTGACCTCCCGATGGCCATTTTGAGTCCCCAGCGAAGCTGTGGCATCTGGACCCCACAAGTGACGAGGAACAGCAATACCAGGGAACCGTGCACTGATTTCGAGTGCAAGCACTAAACTACGTCCAACGAAGTTGTGCTTTGGACCACTTGTTGTCCCATTCCCTAGCAGGTCTAGTACCAAATTTCAGCGGCCTACCCCGTCCCGAATGACCGTGGGCTGTTGTTAAACTTTTCCTGCAAAGGCGTCTTCGCGGTTGCTTGCCCGTTGGCTAGTAACTCACCTGAAGACTTCCACATCGATTCCAAGGGCTCGCCTTGTTGCTCTGGGCCTGCCCTCACTTACCTTCGCTGGGTAAGTCCATCAGACCTTGCTGGTCAGCACCATTGTCAATCTTCACTTCACACGAGACTTGTGGCTGCCAAGGCTTGTTGGCTCCAATCCGGGTGCCGACACCGTCGACAGCTGCAGACGTTGCGGGACCTCCCGAATCCAGCTGCTGGTCATTGTCGAGCCTTCCTGGACCTCGTGAGCGAAGAGACAAAACACCATCACCGACCTGAAGAGACGCGACAGCTGTGGCCATCCATCTTGCTGGCCACCGGTCACTGGCAAGTGACTCTGAACTCGGTCCCCTCAATTTCTAGGTCTTCTGCAACTCCAATCCATCGTCGGATTCGAACGGACACCTCTCCAGTCGTCACAAGCAGCAAGTATCCAGTGATCTCCATTGGAAACAGCATCGCGACCCGACACCAAAGGACACCTATGCACCTGGCTTCCCTGGGTGAGGTAACTCGTGCACTCCGGTGCCCAAGTGTGTGTTGGCTCTCAAAATACTTACCCTGTAAGTTGCTTGCCTGTTGACTTTTGGGAAGTGCCCTAGAACTGTAAAATACAAACCGCGACATTTGCCATTGAAACGCATTGAAAACCCGCGTGTGTGTTAAGACACTGCACTCGTCTCCGGTGGGCTGATTACTTACCTGCTAACACTGCAGAAGTGAAGCCCCAGCGGTTCCCAAGGCCCTAGGCCTCTTACTTTTGCAAGTCGAGTTTGTTAACCCATTATTTTAGTATATGGTCTGGTACGCCCCTAGGGCTACAGCCATATTTGTGCTTAATTTATTGAGAACTGTTGATCTTTTGAATGTTTACCTGGCTCTAATCTCATAAAGAGATTAGTAGAGTATATTTAGAAATAAATACATATATATTTGATATATATACCTGTGTGGTGTCTTTTCATTTGGTAATTCAAGAGATTATAAGGTAAAACAAGCTGCTTTACATTCCTCAGAGACTTAGCCTGAAGGCTGCTCTCCACAGCTACCACTAGGATAGCTTTCTTTAAAAGGTTGTCTTAAACCTATCTACCATAAGAGTCGAATTGGACTGGTGCAAGGTGGCCACTATAACTAATGACCAGCATATGCCAGGCCAACTTCTCACATTGGTTGGCAGCGTGTGGGATTCCAGCTTGCCATTGATTTACCAGACAATCTCTATTTGAATTACTAACTGAAAACCACTTAAGGTACTCAAGGTACATATAAAGTCAAGCTAGTATCAATAAGTTCTACTGAACTTAGAGCTGTTTGTGAAGGGACAAGCACACCCTTGCTACAGCTCAAGCTAGGTCCAGTAGGCCTCAACTAGTGTAGGTAGTACAACACTGCACAACACTAGTATGTCTCACCATGGTGGAGCCAGTGGGTCCACCCCATCTCAGTACAAAGATATAGCCTACACTGAACTGAAGGCCTTATGCTTTGAAAGAAATCTGAGGGCGGGCAGGAGTCCCTCATCACAACACCTGATAGATCTGTTAGTAGCAGATGACCTGAGACAAGCTCTAGGAGCAAGTGGGTCTGCATCAGGGGGTGGTTCAAACATAGTCTCTGGGTCTGATGATGAAAATCAAGATGACCTGGAGTCTTTGGCTGAAGGGCCAGACCCAGAAGGGTCTGAAGAGAATAGAGGAAATCTCCCTAAGAGAGCTGACAGAGTGGGAGACAGGCTAGGTCCCTCTCAAGGGACTCTGACAGGTCATATCACTCTGGAAGAGAATCTATTCCACAGAGGAACTCCAACTTTCCCAGGGAGACCTCCTCTGAAAGGAGGTTCAAGATGCTCCAGTATGAGGAAGCTAGGCTTGCCCTCAGAACCAAGCAATTGGCCTTAGATAGGGAAGCCTTCGAGCTCCAAAGAGCTTCAAAGAAGGAGGGGTTAGATACCCCTGGTGGCAGCAACAGTGTCCCTAGAGGCAGAGATTACATGCCAGATCATAGGAACCTGTCCAAGGTTGTTCCTCCCTACCAGAGTGGGGATGATATCCACAAATGGATAACTGCTATGGAGAGGGCCTGTAAAGTTCAACAGGTCCCCCAGAAACAGTGGGCAGCAATCTTGTGGCTCTCCTTTTCAGACAAAGGGAGAGACAAGCTCCTCACTGTTAGAGAAGAGGATGCTAATGATTATGAAGCCCTGAAGAGTGCTTTGATAGATGGGTTTGGCTTAACCACTGAACAGTACAGGTTGAAGTTCAGAGACACCCAGAAAGCACAGACTCAGGATTGGACTGACTTTGTTGATTGTGCAACCAAGCCTCTAGAAGGTTGGCTGGTGGGTAGTAGAGTAACTGACTTTAAGGGATTGTATAATCTTATAATGAGAGAACAGATCCTTAATAATTGCCAGAACCAGTTGTTGCATCAGTACCTGGTGGACTCTGATCTGACCTCTCCCCAAGAATTGGGAAAGAAGGCAGACAAATGGGTCAGAACCAGGGTGAGGCAGAAAAACCAGAACCAAGGTGGTGACAATAAGAAGCAAGATCCTAAAGGCTCAGATAAGGGTGGGGATAAATCTAAAGATCAGAAGTCTTCACAAGGGCCCCAAAAATCTGCATCTGGTGGGGAGTCACAATCTGCAAAGGGAAAAGGCCAAAAGAAGCCCTGGTGCAAATTCTGTAAACAGAAAGGGCACTGGACTTCTGACTGTACAAAGTCCAAAGACCAAACCACCATCACTCCAGCCCCTAAGGCAACTGTTCCCCCTAGTGCAGCAAGTGGTGGAGGTAATACTCAGAATAAGGGTGTAGTAGGATTGACCCTGGGTTCTGATGTGGACTCTGGCCTAGTCAGAGTACCAACACAGGCGATGCTAGTTTGTGAGGGAGACCTTGATATGTCCTTCCTAGGCAGCAGCCTATCCTAAATGGCAAACGGGCTTTGGCATTTAGGGACACAGGTGCTAGTGTCACCATCGTGGCAGAGGACCTAGTGGACCCTACACAGATCATCCTGGGTGAACTGTACCAGGTAACCAATGCAAGCAACACCAGGACCAACCATAGCCTGGCAGTTGTGAATTTCTCCTGGGGAGGGGTAACTGGCCTCAAAAAGGTAGTAGTCAGTGCAGACCTCCCTGTCGAATGTTTGTTGGGCAATGATCTAGAGACTTCAGCCTGGTCTGAAGTAGAATTATGGACTCATGCTGAGATGTTGGGCATACCTGCAGAGGTATTTGCTGTGACCAGGTCACAAGCCAAAATGCATAAAGCTGAACCAGCTCTGGATCCTGAAACTATGGACCAGGTGCTACCCAAGAGGAAGAGCAGTAGGGTTAAGGCTGGGCCTTCCCCTCTGTCTCAGATCTCAGATTCCCCTCCTGAGGGAGGAGAAGCAGAGCCTGTAGAAGGAACTGCCCCAGAGGAACTTGAGCCTGGTCAGGTTGAGTTATTGGGGGCAGGGGGCCCTTCCAGGGAAGATCTGAGCAAAGAGCAACAGTGCTGCTCCACTCTTGAACCCCTCAGACAGCTGGCTGCTGCTGAGGCTGCTGGGAGTGCTAGTGGGTCCCATAAAGTTTATTGGGATGAGGGGCTCCTATATTCTGAGGCTAGAGATCCTACCCCTGGAGCCACCAGGAGGCTGGTAATTCCTCAGAGGTTTAGGGGGTTCCTCTTGACCCTAGCACATGATATCCCATTGGCAGGCCACTTGGGCCAAAACAAGACCTGGGACAGGCTTATACCACATTTTCATTGGCCACACATGTCTGAAGACACAAAGGAGTTTTGTCGCTCCTGTGTCACTTGTCAAGCCAGTGGCAAGACAGGTGGCACCACAAAGGCCCCCCTGATACCACTACCTGTGGTGGGGGTTCCCTTTGAAAGGGTAGGGATTGACATTGTTGGTCCCCTTGACCCACCAACAGCATCTGGGCACAGATTTATACTGGTGGTAGTGGATCATGCCACCAGGTATCCAGAAGCTATACCCCTAAGGACTACCACAGCTCCTGTGGTAGCAAGAGCCCTCATTGGAGTTTTCTCCAGAGTGGGTTTCCCAAAGGAGGTCATCTCTGACAGAGGTTCTAACTTTATGTCAGGATATCTAACTGCAATGTGGAAGGAGTGTGGTGTAAACTACAAATTCACTACTCCCTATCACCCACAATGCAATGGGTTAGTTGAGAGATTCAACAAAACCCTAAAGGGAATGATTAAAGGACTCCCAGAGAAGCTTAGGCGAAAATGGGACCTTTTACTTCCCTGCCTTCTGTTTGCATACAGGGAGGTTCCTCAGAAGGGGGTTGGCTACAGCCCTTTTGAACTTCTGTTTGGGCACCCTGTTAGAGGACCATTATGTCTGGTGAAGGAGGGATGGGAGTTACCTCTCAAACCTCCCAAACAAGATGTAGTGGACTATGTACTTGGTCTCCGCTCCAAGATGGCTGAGTACATGAAGAAGGCCAGTAAAAACCTTGAGGCAAGCCAAGAACTCCAAAAAGCTTGGCATGACCAAAAGGCTGTCTTGACTGTTTACCAGCCAAGCCAGAAAGTGTGGGTGTTGGAGCCTGTGGCCCCAGCAGCTCTCCAGGACAAATGGAGTGGCCCCCATACAATTGTTGAAAAGAAGGGAGAGGTCACCTACTTGGTAGATCTTGGCACTCCCAGGAGCCCCCTTAGGGTGCTCCATGTCAACAGACTTAAAGCATATGTGGACAGGGCTGACATGAGCTTGCTCATGGCAATTGATGAGGACCAGGAGGAGGAGAGTGACCCTCTCCCTGACCTGCTCTCACAGAACCCTGAAGATGGGTCAGTTGATGGTGTTGCTTTGGCAAGCAGCCTCACTGAACATCAACAAACTGAATGTAGACAAGTGCTACAGCAGTTTAGACATATGTTTAGCCTGACCCCAAGTCAGACTTCCTGGTGCACCCATGAGGTGGACACTGGAGACAGTCTGCCTGTAAAGAGTAAAATCTACAGGCAACCTGACCATGTCAGGGACTGTATCAGGACAGAAGTCCAGAAAATGTTGGAGCTAGGTGTTATTGAGCCCTCAGATAGCCCTTGGGCTAGCCCAGTAGTACTTGTCCCAAAACCTCACACCCAGGGAGGTAAGAGATGAGGTTTTGTGTTGACTACAGGGGCCTCAATGCAGTCACCAGGACTGATGCCTACCCCATACCAAGGGCAGATGAACTAATAGACACTTTGGCCTCAGCCAAGTATCTCAGTACATTTGACCTTACAGCAGGCTATTGGCAAATCAAGTTAGCTGACGATGCCAAGGCTAAAACAGCATTTTCGACCCCTGGTGGGCACTATCACTTTGTGGTAATGCCCTTTGGTTTGAAGAATGCACCTGCCACATTTCAGAGGTTGGTGAATAAAGTTCTGACTGGTATGGAAACCTATTGCTCAGCATATCTTGATGATATTGCTGTCTATAGTTCCACCTGGCAGGATCACCTGGTCCACCTCAGGAATGTACTGGAGGTCCTGCAGAAAGCAGGCCTCACTATCAAGGCCACTAAGTGCCAGATAGGGCAGAGTCAGGTTGTGTACCTGGGCCACCTTGCAGGTGGAGGCCAGGTTCAACCATTGCAGAGCAAGATCCAGACCATAATGGACTGGGTAGCTCCAACCACCCAGACACAGGTGAGAGCCTTCTTGGGCCTGACTGGGTATTACAGGAGGTTTGTTAAGGGATATGGATCTATAGTGACCCCCTTAAATGATCTTACCTCCAAGAAAATGCCAAAAAAGGTTCAGTGGACAGCTAGCTGTCAAAAGGCATTTGATGACCTCAAGCAGGCAATGTGCACTGCCCCCATCTTACAGAGTCCAGATTACAAAAAGAAGTTAATTGTCCAAACAGATGCTTCAGAGCTGGGTGTGGGAGCTGTACTGTCTCAACTTAATAATGAAGGTCAAGACCAGCCAGTAGCTTTTATAAGCAGAAGGCTGACCCCTAGAGAGAAACGTTGGTCAGCTATTCAGAGGGAGGCCTTTGCTGTGGTTTGGGCCCTGAAGAAGCTGAGGCCATACTTGTTTGGCACTCACTTCATAGTTCAGACTGACCATAAGCCCCTCCTATGGCTCAAACAGATGAAAGGTGAAAATCCTAAACTGCTCAGGTGGTCCATTTCCCTACAGGGGATGGACTATACAGTGGAACATAGACCTGGGACCCAACATGCCAATGCAGATGGACTCTCAAGGTATTTCCACTTAGAACATGAAGACTCAACTGGTCAAGGTTAGTTTAATGTCCCTGCGTTTGGGGGGTGGGGGGGGTTGTGTAGGAGAGTAGGATCTGCACTTGTGTTGCCCCCACATTTTTTCTGATGTATACACTGGTTTCTGGCTATAGCCTGGCTGGGTCCCTGCTAATCAGGGCCCCAGTCTAACTGATCTCTCTAAACAACTTGGTGTGCATATTAGATGCACTAGTGATTGGATACTGTGGTACCTTATGAGCCCCTAGTATATGGTACCTTAGGTACCTAGGGCATTGGTACTTCACAGGCCTACCAGGGGCTGCAGCATGTATTATGCCACCCCTGGGAAGCACTCACAATCTGACACCACAGGCCTGCTACTGCAGCCTGTGTGAGGTAGTGTTAGCACTCCTCACTGAGGTATAGGTTCCTATATCTCACCATACACACCCATATAAACCTATCAGTCACCCTTATGGTAGGCCCTATTAATCCCAAGGGCAGGGTGCATGGTTTACTATGTGAGAGGGTGCTTCTGCCTGAGCAGGACCCCTCTGCAGCTGGCAGAGTCTATTCTCTGCTGCTGTTTGTGGATGCGGTTAAACCATATACTCTTAAGTGCATTATAACCTCGCGGTAAATGCTAACTTTGGAATGACTGCATCAAAACATGTCGTGTTTGGTGTCAAACAACTTGGAATCCTACCCCCACACCAGTAACTTGTGTGGGAGTAGGATCCCACCCTTCTAGAGGGGACGACATGTACCCACTGTACTACACGGTAGAAATCTTTCAGAGCCCTGGCATCACAAAATGGATGCCACCAGCACAGACACCGGGCTGCCCTCCTGCTGCTGACCGAAACTCGCAGTGGAGGGAGCCCAACAAAGGGTTTCCTGTCACAGGGAGGTGTCACCACCTCCCAGACAGGATTTAGTGTATTGGAGCTGGGTGCGTGCACTCTTAGAGCTCTTTGAAGTCCTGCACTGGGGGAGCAGTAGGCTCCTCTGTGCATATGCCAGCTCAAACCGGTTCAGGGGCTACCTGCCCCTGCTCTGGCGCGAAACTGGACGAAGGGAAGTGGGTGTAACCACCCACTACCCTGACCCTCCTAGAGGAGTGGTCATAGAGCTAGTCCCTCCCATCTTTTCACTATAAGATACCACACATTGCCAATGCAATTTAGATTACACCTGGACGACGCTCAACTAAGAAGAATCCTGGCCCTTCGACGTTCCACTATCTCTGGAAGACTGAAGAATCTCCCTTGGAGTCAAGGAGTGACTCCCCTGCTTGGCAGGCACCAAAACTCTCTACAATGGTTGCAAACTTTACCGCTCCCGCCAGAGCCCGAAGTCCCTGCGTCCCCTGAAGCAGATTTCCTGACCTCTCGACGGCCATTTTGAGTCCCCAGCGAAGCTGTGGCATCTGGACCCCACGAGTGACGAGGAACAGCAATACCAGGGAACCGTGCACTGATTTCGAGTGCAAGCCCTAAACTACGTCCAATGAAGTTGTGCTTTAGACCACTTGTTGTCCAAGTCCCTAGCAGGTCTAGTACCAAATTTCAGCGGCCTACCCCGTCCCGAGTGACCGTGGGCTGTTGTTAAACTTTTCCTGCAAAGGCGTCTTTGCGGTTGCTTGCCCATTGGCTAGTAACTCACCTGAAGACTTCCACATCGATTCCAAGGGCTCGCCTGATTGCTCTGGGCCTGCCCTCATATACCCTCGCTGGGTAACTCCATCAGACCTTGCTGGTTTGCACCATTGCCAATCTTCACTCCACACGAGACTTGCGGCTGCCAAGGCTTGTTGGCTCCAATCCGGGTGCCGACACCGTCGACAGCTGCAGACGTTGTGGGACCTCCCGAATCCAGCTGCTGGTCATCGTCGAGCCTTCCTGGACCTCGTGAGTGAAGAGACAAAACACCATCACCGACCTGAAGAGACGCGACAGCTGTGGTCATCCATCTTGCTGGCCACCGGTCACTGGCAAGTGACTCTGAACTCTGTCCCCTCAATTTCTAGGTCTTCTGCAACTCCAATCCATCGTCGGATTTGAACGGACACCTCTCCAGTCGTCACAAGCAGCAAGTATCCAGTGATCTCCATTGGAAACAGCATCGCGACCCGACACCAAAGGACACCTATGCACCCGGCTTCCCTGGGTGAGGTAACTCGTGCACTCCGGTGCCCAAGTGTGTGTTGGCTCTCAAAATACTTACCCTGTAAGTTGCTTGCCTGTTGACTTTTGGGAAGTGCCCTAGAACTGTAAAATACAAACCGCGACATTTGCCATTGAAACGCATTGAAAACCCGCGTGTGTGTTTAGACACTGCACACGTCTCCTGTGGGCTGATTACTTACCTGCTAACACTGCAGAAGTGAAGCCCCAGTGATTCCCAAGGCCCTAGGCCTCTTACTTTTGCAAGTCGAGTTTGTTAACCCATTATTTTAGTATATGGTCTGGTACGCCCCTAGGGCTACAGCCATATTTGTGCTTAATTTATTGAGAACTGTTGATCTTTTGAATGTTTACCTGGCTCTAACCTCATAAAGAGATTAGTAGAGTATATTTAGAAATAAATACATATATATTTGATATATATACCTGTGTGGTGTCTTTTCATTTGGTAATTCAAGAGATTATAAGGTAAAACAAGCTGCTTTACATTCCTCAGAGACTTAGCCTGAAGGCTGCTCTCCACAGCTACCACTAGGATAGCTTTCTTTAAAAGGTTGTCTTAAACCTATCTACCATAAGAGTCGAATTGGACTGGTGCAAGGTGGCCACTATAACTAGTGACCAGCATATGCCAGGCCAACTTCTCACAGTGCCTGACTGGGACGGTCGGCCACTGGACACCGGGCAGCTGGCGAAGTAGTGCTGGGTGCTCCCATCCCTCGTTGGCGTTGACCCCACGGAACATTCGGAGCAGCAGGCAACTGGAGTATAGCCGGATACTGTCGAACCTGGAGTGCGCCAGATGAAACACTGTTTTCTTTGAGCTGCGTCATGGCATTGGGACACTAATGAGGGGTCGATTGACGGGGAGGTATGCGGGGCTGCATAGCTGGTTGTTTGCAGGGATCCAGGCAGCTGGCTGTTGCTGTGGTGGGGCGGCAGAGACGCGGCCACAATAGAAAAGGCTTAAGTCCCCGGAAGTATACACTGCAAGGACTGCGGAAGAAAACACAGGCACAGACAGAGACACCGGCACCGGTGAGGCGTATACCGGAGGGATTGCACTGCAGACTCCCCTGAGGTGGAGGAACAGGGGGCACTTCATACAGCGACTTCATCATGACAAGAACTCAAAATTGAATTCCCTACCAGGAGATGTGAGGGGCCAACTAGCGGAGGGTACAAAGTCAGAAGGAGCTGGATTGCGACAGCAACGGCCTATATGCACACAAACATAGATTCCCATTGACAACCCATAGGCTTTCCCTGCCTTGGCCTGGATCGGGGGTACGAGAGTGCGTGAAGATACAAGCTGAGGTGAGCGGTAACCCCCCCACCCACCTCGGAGCTGGGAGCGAAAGCCAGTCTGTGGGCGTAGAGATTGCTGAGAGCGCTTCAAGAATCGCGGCAGAGGTGGACGGAGAACACAAGGAGTCCTGGCTGCCTGGAGCGCATCAACCTTTGCCATCCCCGAGAACATCTCTGGGTGCCCCCGACCCCCGGATGCCTCTCGACACTCACCCCCTCCATACTCCCGGCCAGCTCTGGGAACAGCGCGCTGCCTGGCATCAGCCGCCCTTCTCCCCTCTCTGAGTCCCTGGCACGGCGATTATCGAGCGGCGGAGCAACGCGACTCGCAAAATGGCGGAGGTACCTGTTTGTACCAAACTCAGCAGCCGCCGACTCCCTTAACCTGCGGCGCTGTACTCCTCTGAAGATTCGGCATAGCGGGGGCGGGCCAAGAGCCGCGACGGAGGAGACCGGAAGTATAAGCCGCGGAACGACTGCGCTAGTGAATGCGCCCGCCAGGTGCATCACGGACTCCGACGGTAGGAGATCTCCGCTCACTGACACGAGCGACTCCTATACATAGTGGAGACAGCCTGGGGGGTAAAATATTTATAAATGAAGACTGAGAGCTCGGGTGGCTGAGATGTGAAGCGGGGGCACCCAGACACGGCTTGCCTGACTTCAACATGGCGCCCACCGATAATAATTAAAGTAGCATGCAGGAGTGGAGATCAGGCAGCCAACTAGAGCCAAATTTCGGGGGGGGGGCTGAAAAAGATTTCGGGGGGGGGGGGGCTAAGTCTTCCAGCCATAGGCAGAGTGGCTGTAAGAAGGGGTGAAAACATAACAAAAGCCTCATTAACGAGTAAATGGTCTTTTAAAAACCTGTGAAGTACTCGGGTGCGGCTGCAATTAGACAGACGACAGCCCGCGAGGCTGTCTCAGCCGGGCTGACACACATGACGGGGGGGGGTGAAGCCCGGTGAGCCCAATAGGTGTTGCGCGCCTGGTGGAGATAGCTATCCCACTGGGAAACTGCCCCTAGGAGCGACCAACGGAGCTTGCAGATGGCAAGCAGTAGATCAGATGTCATTGGCCCTAACAAAATAGAGTGGTGCTAGTCTGATGAAGTGGACAAGAGCTGACCCAGTGCTACAGTGCTGGTGAGGAGCACACACATTGTCCTTTTGGAGGGGAAAGTGGGAGCCCAGGGAAATATTGGAGCGCTGCGCAGGAGGGAGCAGCATCTGGGAGACTCCAAAAATAAGGGGTGAAGGATCTTCCATCCACAGAGGGAAGAGATGAGGGGCTGCACGCTCTGACGCGGCATGGGCTGCAAAGACATGAAGCAACTGCCAATAACTCCAACAACACCACTCGGGAATGTGTTCTAACCCATCCTCTGAGGTTGCCCAGCGACGCCCTTAATCGGAGGTGACATCCATGAGTGCCTTCATCAATCTCTATGGTGCAAGTGTTGCGCAAGCCTCTACATAGTGTCCCACTCAAACCTGTCCGAGTGCTGGTGTTACGCAATAAACCTTACGTAGGATTATTCAAAACCAACGGTGGATACAAGCCAGGCAAAGTTCAGGAGCTTTGAAAACGGCAAGCCACACTTCTTCACAAATCCAAAAGAACTCACAAATCATTTGAAAGAATCCGCAGTACAAGAAATGCAACCTTCTGCAGGGGCCTCTAATAAACGGAAGACTTTAACTATTCATGACCACCCTATACTTTTCTGTCCCTACTGGTTGATGTCGCCTATCTTCAAAATGGCGCCGGTCAGGCGATTTCAGGTTGACGCCATGTGTGGCCCACAAAAGGTGAGCAGAGGGGCCGACTGGACATCAGCCATTGTTTTCCTCCTCATCTTGTTTTTCATTGCTTATTGAACGGTTGGGCCCCGGAGGTTTGGGATCGCCATCGGTGTAAATCCTGAGTAAACCCTGGAATTTGAGCCTATCAAACCAAGCTACTTGCTTCATATTGCTAAATATGATATAATATTAAAATATTAACATAATATAATTGCTCCCCCACAGACTATTGTTTTTGGATTTTATCTTTTGCTTTTTGAGGTTTGTGTTTGTTTACCTATTTAATTTGCTCCAATTCTACGATGTAATCTGTTTTGCTACCTAATCTGCTCTTGGCTTTTAATTCCTCCCTTGGTTATCCTACTCTCATATTTTACTGTGTTTGTTTAACTATTTAATGTGATCCATATTTGCACTGGAATCTGCTTTTACTATCTTATTTGCGCCTGACTGTATTTCCTCGCCTATTTGCCCCCTTGCTTGATTCATCTTATCTACCGTGCTTGTTTTACCTTTTCTACCCTACTGAACATCAATGATGTAATTCTGGTTTGCTATCAAATCTCCTGATTTTATTCCTCTCTTGCTTAACACTACCCCCTTATCTTGCCCCCGATTTTTCGACCCCACACTCTCCCAGCGCCCCCCCTCTCCTCTCCTCCCCCATCTCCTTTAACTTCCTTCTCTTTTCTCTGTATCCCTCTCACGCCCACCCAAAATGCCCTTTCACAGCACTGACCATCACCCTCAGGACCATACCCTCTCTAAACACGGCCCCAACTCCTGGACCATTCTCTACCCCCCAAATCTCTCCAAAAATTTCAAACATAAACTCCTCATCCGCAACCCTGAAACACTCATTGTCGATAACTACCTCAGCCTCACCACCCCCATTATTACCAACTACATCTTCTACTCCAAACACCCTTCCAAATGGAAGAGCATCTTCCTCCAACACCTCCCTATCTCTAAATCAATCATTATCCCATATGGATTTAAAATATCCACCGCTCCCTCCCCAGCCTTTCAGGGTGATATTGATATCTCCATCTTCAAAAGAGGTAATATCCTTATACAAGCCTCGCCTTCCCATCTCTCTATCTTTGAACACCACTTTTGCACTATGTCTCTCCTCCTTAACCATTCAGCGCCTAACACTCCTCCTCCCCAAATGAACAGAACCCCTCAAACCTCTTCCTCCCCCCTCCCTCCCACTCTACCTCCACTCTCAACCTCCAAAAATTGACCTCACCATCTCCCTCCCTTGACCCCGAAAATTGATAACGACTACCCCCATCCCCAATTACCTACTTCTCATCCCCCACTTATCTCTCTCTCTCCCCCTAACCCCCTTAAGCCTTACTCCTCGGACCCCTCCGTGAATAACGGTAGCCCCAAACTCCTGTCACCTACTTATCACTCCCTTCACATGACCCGCCCTCCCCCTGTCCCCCAAACCTCCCTCCCCCTGACCCAACCACTCACTTACTCCACCGTCTTTTCCCCGCAATCACCTATCACAACTCCTCACCCCCCTACCCCTACCAATCCCATACACTCTCTGCTCCTCCCCTTCCCCTCTACCCGCCCCCCTCAGGCTCTACCTACCCAACCGTCCAACCCCGCACCTCAACCCCCAATAAACACCCATCTCCCTCACACCCCCTCACCCCAACCCTCAATAATCACACATCCCCATCACACCAAAATATTCATTTCTCACTGGCTTCATGCCCTTATATCCTCTCTGACCACATCACCTGCAGATTTCTGCCCCCTGTTTAACCTAACCCCTCCACTCTCACTTAACAGATCCACCAGCCATCACTCCATACCTACTACCCTATCTCCCCCCTCACACAGTAGGCCTCCATCCGCAACTAATTACGACCACTCCCTATCCCCTGACCATTCTCCTCCCACCTCCCACGCTCCTTCATCACTTCCCTGTACCCGGACTACCCCAAGCCTACACAACACTGTACTCGTCCTACCTACTTTAACTTCCGAACCCCTCACTCCTACCAGCCCCGTCACCGCTCACCCCACACCATCTACCACATCTCCCCCCCTCACATTAGTCCACCCTCTGCAAATAACTCAGACCACGCACTCCCGATACCTCCCCTCTCCTCAATTGCCCAGATCCTACACAACATTGAATGTGACCTATCTAATTTAACTACGAAATTTGCCCAACTCAGAAAAGACTTATTTGTCCACAGCACCAGAACCCTCCCTCACCATAAAACCACCATCCTCCCTCCCTCAAACATCCCCAATAACAAACACAACCTTTGGAGATCACTCCCTCTCCGATGCCGTAAGCATAGACCTCTCCGCACCTCGAACCATCTCTCCCCGTCCGACCTTGCCGACCTATGTAACTCCTACCTTACCAATCTGCCAACCACCAACCCTCCACTCCCGTATGCCCCCATCCCTGTTATCATAGGGACAAATAGAAACCCCTCCTCCCCCGCTTCCCCCAGACCACCACCTCAACTTTCGCTAATCCACTCTTGCCCACCCTCCATACCTAACCCCACACCTCTGAAATGCATGCTCCGCGGTCCTACGCGCCACGGAAATCTCGGAAACCATCCTGAGTGAATCCATTGATATTGCATTCCTCACTGAAACCTGGCTAAATGACCACTCAACGAGCATACTTGACCTTCTCTCCCCCCCGGGATACTCTATTCTTAGAAAAGACAGACCTAACAGAGTTGGGGGAGGGCTAGCCATTATCTTCAAAAAGGAACTTCAGATTTCCCTTATCACTAACCCAGGCTACTCCTCATGCGAATACCTGGAAGCAGAACTGTTAACTCAAAACTCCCTCCCAATTCGTCTACACAACATCTATCGCCCCCCGGGACCACCACAGCCCTTCATTGAGGATTTATCTGATCTACTGGCGCAATCAGCATTATCCAACTCAAAAAATCTCTTTCTTGGGGATCTTAACCTCCATTGGAATGATACCAATGACCCCACCATCTCCCTCCTCTCTACACTTCTTGAAATCAACGAACTCAAACAACTCTGCCAATCTCCAACTCACACTAAAGGATCCATACTTGACGTCATTCTGTCCAACGATGATCTGACTTCCGTTACCAATATCATCCCCACTGACTGGTCCGACCATCACCTTATACTCTTCACCATTGCTACCTCAGCAAACCTCCCTGCCCCTAAAACTACCAGACCTAAGAAATTGACCAGAAACCTAAAAGGCATCCCCCCAGGAGTTCTACAATCGAAACTCCAAGCTCAACTTCTCCTCATTCCCCCCTCCCAAAATGCGAATGTGCTCACTGAACTATTCAACTATACTGTTATAGATATTCTTGACCAACTAGCCCTGCCTAAACTCAAAAACCAAAGAAACAGCCCCTCAAACTCTTGGTTTAATACAGAGATAAATAATGAGAGACGGGCACTCAGACTGTCGGAAAGAACCTGGAGACACCATCTCTCACCCTCCCATCTTGCACTTCTCAGACATGCCAGATCCACTTACAAAAAACACATCCTCAAGGAAAAGGCATCCTTCTTCCGCACTCAACTTGACCGTGCCAAAAACAGACCCAGGGAACTCTTCAAAATCATCCGAAACCAAACTTCCCCCGCACCTCCAAATATGACAGCCTCATCAGACAGATGTGAAGAAATTACCCACTTCTTATCGGAAAAAATTGCCAAAATTGACCAATCCTTCCTTCCCACACAACTATCCTCCAACTCTCAATCCAACCCTGTCCTCACCTCTAATGCCTACTCCACATCCCCCCTTCCAGACGACACACTCTCTCCTCTGCCCTCTATCCTACCGCTCCCCAGCGAGCCTCCTCACCCGCCCATTTCCATACCCTCCCACCACTCCACAGGCCTCTCACCTTCCACATCTCCAGTAGCCAACTCCCCTAAATCTCAACTTAAGAACAATGCCTCCTTGCTCAACTTTCTCCCCGTCACTGAGCTAGAAGTCCTCAATATAATTGGCAATCTAAAACCGCCCTCCCACACAAAAGACCCAATACCCTCCAACCTTGTCCCTGCCCTTAAGCACATCATCACCCCATTCTGGACCAAAATCATCAACACCTCTCTCTCCACGGGCTGTGTCCCCTCCTCCCTTCAGCTTAGTCAAATCTCGCCCATAATCAAAAACCCCAATGCTGACCCCAATGACCTAAATAATCTCCGCCCCATCACTAACCTCCCCCTTCTCTCAAAGGTACTTGAAAATGTGTCCTACTACAACTAGACAAACACATAGAAAATTTCAACCTTTTCGACCCCTTTCAATCTGGCTTCAGAAAAGGCTGCAGCACCGAAACGGCAATGCTCAAAGTCATAGATGACATCCATCAATCACTTGACAATGGCGAGGCCTGCCTTCGTATCCACCTTGATCTCTCCGCAGCATTCGATACAGTCAACCATTCAGCCCTACTTAATGTGCTTAGGACCCGTTTCGGCCTTAATGGCACCGCCTACAAATGGTTCATCTCTTGTCTGCAACACCGTACTCAGCAAATCAAAATTCAAAACTGTCTCTCTACCCCCACTCCTGTCTCCCTTGGAGTCCCCCAAGGATCTATTCTCTCTCCCTCCCGCTTTAACCTCTTTATGGAACCCCTCACCCTCATTCTTAACCAAGCAGGCATAAATTACCACCTCTACGCCAATGACACCCAAATCTATTACAAGATTAAAACTCATGCTGACATCTTACACCTGAACAACACCCTTACCAAGATCCAAACCTGGTTACATTCCAATCATCTCAAACTCAACCCTAACAAAACCGAAATCATTCTCTTCTCCCCCAAAAATAACCCTCTACCCATTCAATCATGGATCCCTGACCTCAATGCACTCAATTGCTCACTCACCCTGTCCAACTCCGTCAAATCTCTTGGCATCACTATCAACAACACCCTAACCCTTAATGTTCACATCAAAAACTCTGCCAAAGGAGCCCTCTTCACTCTCCGTCACCTCAAGAAAATTAAACCATTCATACCCACTGATGATTTCAAACTCGTAGTTCAGTCGCTTGTTCTGTCACGTATTGATTATGGTAATGCCATCCTTAATGGAATCCCCAAAGTACACCTAGCTCCAATCAAAGCTGTGCTCAACCTTGCTGCCAGGCTCATCACGGACTGCAAACGCTTCAATCATATATCCCCGGCTCTCAAATATCTTAAATGGCTCCCTATCGAAGGCAGATCTGCCTACAAAACCGCCTGCATTACTCATAAAGTCCTCCACCAAAACACTCCGCATTACCTCTCAAAGAAACTCCACACTGCGGGCTCCACTCGACCTCTGAGAAGCACCAACACCCTACTCCTAATCCCACCTCGGCATAAAAAGAAAGCTACACAATCTCGCTCCTTCTCTGGCAATGTCCCTATTATCTGGAATGCCCTCCCAAAAAACCTGCGCTGTAATCCATCCCATTCTAGTTTCAAAAAAGACCTCAAAACCCACCTCCTCAATTATTATTGGGGTTCCTAACCTCTGTCCTACTCCTGATTTCTTATCTATCACACGATATTTGTTCAGTAATTATATACCCTGTTCTCCTGTTTCACCATTTACCTAATTACTTAAATGTATAGCTCCTGCCCCTGTTTATTTATCTGATTTCGTATAATGCTCATGTTGTCTGTACTTTGTAAATTTTTGTTGCACTACCTTTAATATGCTTTTATACCCTATGTGCCTTATACTATCCTTATCTTGTAAAGCGCTCTGATACCTCTGGGTCTAGCCAGCGCTATATAAAACCTTCAAAATAAAATAAATAAATAAATAAATATTTGAATCCCCTAGACCCCCCCTCCCCAGAACTCTGATAAGTCTTGGGGAATGACACTGCTGGTGGGGGACTCCCTTCACTGCATATGAGGGTTCGGCAGGCCATCTCCGGCTGGCCAAACCCTCATGCACAGTGAAGCTCTCTCCAGCCGCAGCTGCATTGCTGAGGCACAGGCTTCCAGTCTGCCTGGTAGCTCAAGTTGCCAGCACTCAGACCAATCCTGACGCTGCTTTCATGCAACGCCATGATTGCCCGCAGTGCAGTCTGGGAGCCTGTGGGGAAAAGTCCTTTAGGACTAAGCCCCAATCACGTTATGCCTTCACAGCACCAGCAACAGAATAAATGCGTCTTAAGCATGCATTCGTTCTGCACGCAAGTCGTTACAACAACTTGCTTTAAGGGGGCGCATTGGTGGAATGGTGTTGGAATTAAAGTCCAACACCTTCCCTGCTGTTGCGCAGATTGGAGTTGGAATAATAAATTAAACTAATCCAAAATCCAGCACCCCCCTAAGGCAAGTCATTTTAGTGACTTGCGTGCAGAACGAATGCGTGCTAAAGATGCGTTCATACTAATGACAGCATTCCCAAGGCATGCATGAAAAAATGCATTTGGAATACCGTCCTATATTCAGCCTGCGCGCAGAAGAAGGAAGAGCGCAATGCTGTGGGCGATGGCGGCAGCATTCGGTTAAGTTTTTTTTGTTTTCTTTTTTTGTCAGCTAACCCCCCCTTCCCTCCCCACCTCCCTCTTCTGGCCTGCCTGACCACTTTGGCAGGGGGTGAGCCGCTACTGAGTTGTAGTTTCAGACACGCAGCATGGTAGTGGTGTCAAGGGAGGGTGGATGAACGTGCGTTTGCCCACCTTACATTTGAATGTTTGACAAATGCTCCTGATGGTCTGGAAGTATGTCAGGTCTGGGATGTAAGGTAGATGTAGTCGAAGGTGAAGGATGTGCAAGAGAATAGAGAGGGCATTCCATGCTACTGATTACTCAGACATCAAATGCACAGTGGCAATGGGTCAGAAAATAAAGTACTGAAGGGTGGGGCTGAGTAGCCTACGTCCTGTGGAGAGTGGCTGTCTGTCTAAAAGCATACAGTGCCACGGTAGAAAGGGAGCTAGTTTGTGTGTGAATGTACTGTTTGTGAAAGAGAAGAATGGTGTCACTCACAGTGATGTTAGCCAATAGCTGAAGTAAGCTGAGGCGCTTCCCTAAGCTGTATGCTGTAGTGGGCAGAAGAAAGCTGTGAATGGCACAACAGACCGATGGATGAAGAAGACTGGCTGAAAGTCTCCTAAATATGTATATGATAGAATTAATTGTAGTAAAATCAAAAGATCTTGGCTAACGCCAGGCCTAAAAAGCAAAAGCAAACATGTATTTCAGTGCATCATGAAGCCGAGAAGCTTCTGCACTTCTTCTCAGCAGACCACATTTTTCTCTCTTTTAAACACTGAACATAGCACGTGTCCTTGCGGCATGGGAGGCACTACATTTCAGGGTGGAGGATCGTGGTAGGGAGCAGAGACAACCCACAGTACTAGTGCAACCCAAATTACCAGTGTCTTGTTACAGAAATCTGCAAGAAGTCATGTCCCCATATATTTGAATAAACTCAATAATCCACAAGGTTTAGATGTAAAATAATGACAAATAAACAGTTCAAAATATTAACAGTTCACAAATTCTGGTACTGAGAAGACACTTGTGGGAAAACATTATTCTGCATGGGACACTAAACCAGCAAGCGGGAACTACTGAAGGAAGATCACCCTATAGTTCTGTACAACAGAGCAGATCTAAAATGGTGCATTGTTTACATTTCTCCAGTATCGCTTGTATAGTTCAGTAGATAACATTAGTTTAACACAAACTTTTCTAAATTTGATCAAAGTTTCCTTGTTATTTTTTCATTAGAGATGTTTCTGCCTCAGATGGGCATAAAGTGACCAAGAAATGAAAATACAACTGCAAATTCCAAATTGCTTTTACAGTTTGCTTGATGAACATGATAATCTGCAATGTGTGTTCCATAATTTCTGCAGGTCGCAACCTCTGCTTCTCTGACAATGGGTTTACAAATTCAGATGAGATCACAAACTTTCGGTTCGCTCTGGGAGACTTCTGAGCAGCAGGGCCCAGATTTGTTTTACCCTGCAACAAAAAATACAACATTGAAACCTGGCTGACTCAATTCTCTGTCCCCTACATCCCCCAGATGAAATTTCTGAGTGGGCAAAATCCCCCATGCCTGCCCACAAACCCTCCCTCCTTGGATGCCATGCCCATGCATGTTACATAGACATGGTGTCAGCAAGTGCCACCCTGTATACTAGAGAGGAATTGCAGTGAGTCATTTACATAGCGTCCATTGGCTGGACAAAAATGCCTGTGACGATCTATATGCTGCATTATGGCATCGAATTACCCTAGGCTCTGCCTCCAAACATGTTTGCTCCAATGGCTTCCACAACAGAGATTTCCATCTCTAGAAGTGTGGCTTAGACAGCAATTGTCCGCCGTAACGGCTGCTACCGGACTAGGGTGGTGAGGCTGGAGGGCGTGTGGGGGAAATTAAAAAGATAAAAAAAAAAACTCTTACCTAGCTACGGTCGGTGTTGCTGCCGACTCTCTTCCGATCCTCTTCATCTTCTTGTCTTCTTCCTGTCTGGAGTCCGGCAGCAGGAAGCACCAGGGCTCCCAGGCTCCCCTAACCAATCACAATGCTGCTATGCAGCATTGTGATTGGTCTGAGCGCCATATTTCGGCGCTCAGACCAAGCTTGGGAGCCTGGGGCATGTTCTCCACCCGGGCTGTAATGCAGCCTGAATGGAGAACATGGCAAGTGCTCCTGACTGTTTTGGGCTCCCCGAGAGGGACGGTCAAAATGTCATGCACACTTGGAGTGCCACCACACCTCCCCCTGCAGTGCTCCGGTGTCACGGGCCCAGCCCCGCCCCAAAGAAAATGATAATACTTTATGTTATCATTTTTTTTCTTTTTTCACTGCTTAGGGAGCAGGTGGTAACATTCCCCCGCCTCAGCGGACGAGCCGCCACTGATTGTCCCTAAAGACTTCAGTTGGACAGCAGAGCAGCAGATCAAGCTGCGTCTGTTTTTATTTTGTTTTTAATTTCGTTAGATGAAAGTCTCTTACACCTGCACATTTTATGGATTTTAGAGGTGCTTTTAGTGCCCCTATTATAAATTAAAGAATGAAAAGTTATTACCCCAAATTTCTGAGTCTGCATCAAACGAGGTAAATGTATTGCCACCCATTACTGTCAATGCTGTAGTATCTTAATGAGCTAGTGTTGTGGAGGTTCCACCGAGAGTCTGTGGGGGGAGCCACACTGAATTTAGGGGTTATTACTTTTACTGGTATCTCAGAATTGGCAATAACATTTTCAAAAAACCTTGTTGTTTAACAAGCTATATTTTTACTATCACTTCAAGATTGTTTTTTTTTACTTAAGAAAGTAATGTTTCATCTTCGAATCTGTAAGCTGAAAGCGTCCACAACATGATTTGTCATTTTATGGTTACCCTAAGTGAACACATTTTCTCAACTCAACTCGTGGCGTTTTATTCAATATAGTTGATAATTATGGAATGTAATTGCAGATTAAATCAGTATTGCTGTGCATGCATGATAGATATTTATGCTCACCTATCTTTCATTAAATGAATTGCTCTCGGCAGATCAGAGCAGCGGAACAGTCTGCAAAGGAGATTCAGAACAGCGTCCAGAAGCTGACGGAGCGCGTCACCGTCGCCAGAACGCAGATGGAACGGGACATGAGACACAGTCGGCAGTTTATACAGCAAGTCAGAGACTTTCTCACAGGTACAGCACGGATCTGGGCGTTGTAGGGTTCTTTCTGGTACCGGAGGTTGCAGTTATTCTTTTCAATCAGCATCCTTCACAGCAAATTATTTTTAAAAAGCATATTGTATAATGTATCAATACTTGTGGCTGGTCTGCTTTCTGTTCTAGCACAGTGATTTGGAGTAATTTTTTAAAACTATTTTTTGATCGTATATATGCATTGTTTATATTTTATGCTACTCACAGATTTTAATGTTTCAGCTGTGTCCCAGGCCCAAATAGACACAGTGAGAAGTCCATTTTGGGCCTTGTCTTCCCTGGCTGACCACCACTCCCGCAGGTAAATCCCCCTAAAACGTTAGAATGCCGATATATCGCGGTTAGAATATGAACTGATATAAATGTTGTTTCCTACATCGCTCTCAAAAATATCACCGGAGGAAACGATAAAAATGTACACCCAGTGTGACAATATTTTTGTGAACGGTATTTCGGGCTCGCTATTTATGTCGGGCGATATTTTCGTTAACGACAGTGTGACAGACAGCCCTCCTAAGGTCAAAGACTTAGACGGCCCCCGTGGCAACAGGCAAGCTTTGACCTCCTCGCACGGGTGTGCATGACTCTATATCTACTTAAGTGAGGCCTTGAAGAGAGCTGAGTGCTGACCTCGCTGCATCAGCAGAGTCCCACGCGGTGGCTCGCGCATGGACCACTGCACGTGATGTGTTCGAGCAGACTACTAATCAGAAGGAAGACGCGGGCAGGCTAATCCCTGCTTGCTCTCCTGTCTTTTCCAAAGGTAGATTTAACAGCAGATCAGACTCGGGGCTTCATTTGTCGAAGAATAAGTGCCTGAGATGAACGTTCTGCTCAGAAGCCCCAGGGCAGCGCGATACAAGGCCGGGGTGCTGAAGATCAAGGATGTGCTAGACTCGACCTCAAGCCTCTTCAATCCAACGCCAGACACCCATATCACTCTATCTCACTTTTGCAGGTTCTTTTTAATCCCTGCTTTCCCCCATTCCATCTTTCTCTTGCCCTTTTGTGTGTTTCTCACTCTTGCTCTGGATAAAAGCCTGTGAGCTGGTCCTAAAAAATGAATGACGGTGCCCCCTCTCCCCCCAAGGCAACCACAGCCTTCCCCAGATCGCTAATCTCAGACATGACACAGCTTTTCATGGGGTGGGAGATGTATCAGCTAATTATGCAAAAGAAGCAATTGATGGACGGAATGCTGGACAATGCAAACATTCACCCCTAGGCACAAGGATCTGGGTTAAATCCATCATTCTTTTGCTCACCACACCACACCAGTTTGGACCCAGCCATATGCAAATGAGTCGTGACCCTGTTCCTTGTGGCAACAGTCCAGCCCGAACTGCCAAGCCAGGTCCTCCCTGGACCGGAAACAAGCATCCTGGGACCGGTTTCAGGGCATCACCCTTCATCAGCCAGGGATGGGTCCAAACTGGGGTGGTGTGGTGAGCAAAAGAATGATGGATTAAACCCAGATCCTTGTAACTGGGGGTGAATGTTTGCATTGTCCAGCATTCCATCCATCAATTGTTTCTTTTGCATCAGCTAATTATGCGGCATCCCACCCATGATCCTTTAGAATCATTAGACCGTATTTCGATGCCCTATTTAACAACAGATGTATATAACATTGTTTCATTGAGTGGGTGGCCATTTCTAACAACGTCATTCTGAGTTCAATTTTAATCCCAATTCTGCAGTATAGGAAGGCTACACCCAGAATGCGATACAGAGTTTCCTTTTATGATTTACAGCCACAATTAATGCTAAGGAAAGAAGAATTATTCTGAGTTTCGCACATCAAAACAAGTTAGAAGAGTGCGGTGTTACCGCAGTATTCCCCTTTCTGGTGTGGTGTCCAGTGATTGCCATACACTGTAGTACTGATAGTTACAGGATGCTGTAGGAATGCACATCATTATAAGCTACTCCTAACAAGGAGCTATATGGTTATTAATTTCTCTTCATATAACCGAGGCGGCGGGAGATGCAGACGCGTACAATAAACTGATATTATTTGGAAAATCTGAAGACTTAGTTTAAACAAATAAGGCGCTACTAGAAGATCAAATCTTAAATTCCACAAATTCATTAGCGCCTCCAGAAGTTCCCTTCTGTGTCTAACTTGACAGTCTGATGGCCAACAAAAGCCCATTCAAAGTTATTGGCAGAGGGCCTCCTGTCTTCATTATTAGGGTGCCTTCTGTATTTTTAGGCGATATGAATTATGTAATGCACAATGGATGCACAATGAGTAACTTCTAATATGGAAAGTTGGAGGGGATCGATGTTCCAGAGAGTGTGGCAAGCTGTAGCAATGGATCAAATGAATTTAGTCATAGTATTGGTAATTTGACTTTTTGTGGCGCCACCTGCCAATATATGACTGCTGCAGGTAACCTGTGCAGATGGAACTAACTTGATGTCAACCAAATGTAGAGCTGGGCTGAACTCTTGGAGTCTTACTCAACGGAATTGTGCAGAGTTACCTAAAAACTCAATGAGATTCTGTGGAGTTCTGTGAATGGTGGAATTCTAGTTTGTCGCGCTGCTCATGCTGAGTCTTAGCTCCGGGATCTTGTCCACCTTGCGAAGTGTCAGAGGGCGATGCTTCTTTCTGTCGCTCAAGTAGATTTTCTACTGAGCTGCAGCTTTCGCAAAACGAGCGGCAACTTTCTCAACGCAAGTGGTAGCGATCTGACGCTTCCTTGCTCAAGATTAGAAATCTCACCGGGAGGTGATTTTGAAATTGTTTTTTCTCACTCGCACTCGCCAACTTAACATTGGTGAGCTGCGCATGAGAAATACTCTTCCACGTGGTGGTTGGCAGAGTTTTTGTCGAACTCATGAGTGTGGAGTGGGCAAAACTCTCGGAACTCCTCCAGCGGAGCTGAGTTTACTGCCCACTCAGCATTCAATAGCTCAGGGAAATAGTTTTGTGTTGAGGCCTTTCTGAAAGCAAGCTGTTATCCATTGTTGTGAGGAATCCTCGTTGGCAGGACCAGAGCAGAGATCCCTCCAATGCAAGGGACTTTTTAATATATAACATAAGGATTTGCGTGTTTGTATGCCCTAGTGGAGAGACAGCTAGTATGCACTGACTATCACTGCACCTCATCAATGACATTGGCATTGTTGGCCACACTGTGGATGACAGTGGTGGCATCCGGAGCTTCTAACAAAGGCTGAAATAAGTAAACCCACCCTCACAGGCATCCCTTCCATTGACAATGATAAGTTCAATGAATGGTTGACATCCCTTGCTGATAACTTAGCACCAGTTACTCACTCCAGAAAATCTCGGATTGATAAGAAGAAACAGGCCCTTTGGTTCACCCCCTGACTAAAGGAATTACAAACTAATTGTAGGAAGCGAGAAATAATCTGGAGGCGAGGCTATGAATCAGCTGACCTCATGTCTTCTAAAGCAGCTCTTAGACAGTATCACCATCACATCAAACGAGAAAAAATTGCAATCCAATCAAGCAGGAGAGAACCAAAAAATTATTTTTGATATCGTTAAAATAATCACAAAGCCCAAGATACTTGATCAACAAATCATACCATCACAAGCTTTGTGTGAAAAAATCGCTGAATATTTTGAAAACAAAATTACGGATCTGAGAAAGGATTTCCCTGAGACCGTCCTCCAGATCAACCAGTCCACATCCTTAGGGACCACCGGAATATTTTCCAGCTTCCAAGAGATTAGCATGGAACAATCGAGACACGCTATTCTCACCTGTAAATCGGGTCCCCCCATCGATCCCTGTCCCCCCAGAGTCCTTCAGACACTTGTGGACATTATTAATCCAGCCATTAATCATATAATTCATTTATAATTTGAATCCTCCAGTGTACCAGACACTGTTACCTTGGCTGAGTAAACTAAACTAGTGGAAAAATTGGCAAAAAGACAACTAAATGACTTCCTGCTGAAGGAAAACATCCTTCACCCAAAACAATCTGGTTTCAGACCCGGCCATTCTACAGAATCAGTGCTGCTTCACACCTCAGAAACATCAAAGCTGGCCTTAGATCAGGGCAAGGATGCAGTACTGGTTCTGTTGGATTTATCTGCGGCGTTTGATACGGTTTCCCACATCATTCTACTTGACAGACTTGCAACCAGTGGCGTCACCAACAAGGCGCTAGCATGGTTTCCGTCTTTTTTAGAAAACAGACGTAACATAGTCACCCTCGGCCAACACAAGACGGTAGAAAAACAGCTTCCATCGGGGGTCCCCCAGGGCTCTTCCCTGAGCCCGACGCTTTTTAATTTGTACATGACCTGCTTGTCCTGATAGATTCATTTGATGTCGAAGCTATTACTTATGCAGATGACACACAGATCATTCTCACCCTAGATAAAAATTCCACCATATCGGAAGAAAAATTCTATCACTGCCTAACAGCAGTCATTAATTGGATGAAACTTAATCATCTGAAATGTAACAGCCAAAAAACCGAAATCATGTTGTTCGGGAAAACAAATCTTTTTATGCCCAGTCAATGGTGGCCTGAAAATATGGTCCCACCACCAAACACTGCAGATACAGTACGGAACCTAGGGATTTTATTTGATCACTCTTTATCGTTCCATAGCCAAGCATTAGTGGTAGCAGGCATGTGTTTCTATACCATAAAAACTTTGAGAAAGTTCCTGGACTTATTGCCCTTGAATGCTAGGAAAACTGTCGCGGTGGCACTAGTGCTTTCGCGTATGGACTACTGCAACAGCCTGTATGCAGGGGTAAGTAAATCTATTATAAAGAAGTTACAGGTGGTCCAGAACGCAGCGGCCTGGTTGGTGCTTAGCCTCCCTAGAGGATCCCCTTCCTTAGTAGCACTTCAACGACTACATTGGCTACCAATTCATAAAAGAATTTTGTTCAAAGTTTTAATGATCACCTATAAAGCCATAAAAGCATCAGGGCCGACATATCTCAGATCCAGAATTCGCCCCTATACTACACAGCGTCTTCTGCGATCGTCTTCGGGGAACTATTTGCTAGTTCCTAGCTACCGACTGAAAACAAAAGGGGGCAAAACCATAGCCGTTCTAGGTACAAAAGCCTGGAACAGTCTGCCGCTCCAGTTGAGATTGGCTCAATCAGAATGCCTCTTCAGGAAGCTTCTGAAAACATAGATGTTCTCTGTTCCCGACAGTACTGTGCTTTCCCTTATATGATGATAGATATTAATACATAGCCTCACTCTTATTTCCCTCATCCCACTGCTGCTTCTGTTTTCGTTTCACTGTCTGCTAGCGCCAAGATGCTCCTTGGAGTGAACGTAGCGCTCTATAAATAAACTCATTCATTCATTCATATAACTACACACTTGCTATTCAACCTTTTCCACTGCAAATACACAGGAATAAAGGGCCCAGTAACAAGCCAAGGTTGGTTACTCAGCTGTAATAGGCACGGCATTCATCCTCTGGACTGAGGCACAGGCTAATCAAAAATACGCTTAGGCACGATGATGGGTTCATTACTCTAATTTAGTCAAACACCATAAAGGTGTGGGATTCCTACTATAACTCGTGTCCTATGATTTGACAAGTTGAAACGAGGGCCTAAATATTAGCATATGCCCACGAGCTTCGCAACAATTTTGGAGCTATTTCTCCTCACTCCCCCGTTCCTCATACATGATTAATACTGCAAAGGGAATGGTAAAATATGTGCTTGTGTTATGCTGTTACTGAAGGCAACTTGCAATCGAAGGCTGCTTAAAATTGCACCAATTAACTCAAGTAATCAATCTATTTGCGGCCAATTAACATTCGTTATGTTTGCTAAAAGGTGCCTCTCAAACAGTGCTCTGACCTGGGAATGGAACCACTCTGGGTAGCCATTGCTGTTCATGTGTAGGGGTCTACTCACAAAGCCATTTGCGTAACTAGGTTGAATAAAGTTGAAATTAGCTGTGAGTGTAAATGAAAAATTTCCTAGCTAACGTAACGGAAAGTTTCAATTCTATTAAGGACTTGGAGGCGAGGATTATGCCTTCTTTCTTCACTTTAATGCATAGCAGCGAAGATATAACAAAAACTACATTTCCCATGGAACAAAGGGAACATGTAGTCACAACAAGAAAACATGGTAACAACCAATCACAGCACATAAATCCAGTGTCCAATCAGGGCTCAGGCAGCCCAACATAGTCCTTCAGCAGTGTCCTCTCCTCCTCTTTCTGAGCGCGTAGCCAGCCTCTCTCCGCTCTTCAGGCATCCTGTTTGTTGGAGTCCAAGCCTGAGGACAAGAGGAATATATTAACGGAGGAACCACTGAGAAATTATCACAAAAGAGTCATCCACATTGAAAACAGAGTCATAAGCATTTGAATTAACAACCTTACTTACTGTAGTACGGGGAGGGGTCTCCTCCAGGAACCCTGGGCGGGATAATCCTCGCCTCCGAGTCCTTAATAGAATTGAAACTTTCCATTACGTTAGCTAGGACATTTTTCATTTAATGTCAGGACTGGAGGCGAGGATTATGCTTGTTTATAGCTTGCCCACAACCAAATGAGCCATATTCAGAATCGGTTTGAAAAAAAACCGCTTGAATGTGGAGTCTGAAGACCAGTCTGCCGCGTTGAGAATATCCTCAAGACGCGCCCCTAGACTGAAGGCCTTAGAAACCATGGCACCCCTAGCGGAGTGTGCCCCAAACTGTCTAAGGTTGATACCTGCTTCCTGCATCACCCAACGAACCCATCTGGCAATCGTGGGTGAAGAAACCGCCTTAAAGGGCTTTCGCAGCGAAATGAGAAGCTGGCTCTCCCCTGGGGGACGGAACTCCTACGTCATCTCTTCATAAGCCTTAAGGCAACGAACCACACAAAGCTTCGGGGAATCTGGAAATTGTGGGTAGGAAATTGATCTGGTATGGCACTTAGTGCGCCTGAACAAAGTAAACATCACCCCCTCAGGGGTAAAAATTCTGCTAGAGATGTCCAGAGCCCGTACGTTGGACACCCGCCTACAAGAAATTAGGCACAGAAGCATCGCCAATTTTGCTGACAATTCTTTCCTGGAGAGATACCTATTCTGCTGCCAGGATAAAAACAGGTTAAGGGACTTGATTCACATCCCAGAGAGCGGAATAACGCGGCTCCGGGGGTAGGGACAGGCGTATGCCCAGCAATAGATGACTAACCAAGGGGTGTTCACCCACCGGAGCACCATCCACTGGGATGTGGCCAGAAGAGATCGCCGACTGGAAGGTATTAACCGCTCGATAAGCCAAACCCTCAGAGGCCAGTTGGGCCAAAAAGTTCACTATATGCACCACGTCCGTGACCAAGGGATCAAAACCCCGTCGCAAACACCAACGGGTCCATCTGTTACATGCGGATCTTTACCTCTGTACTGTCCGCCCACGCCTTAGAGATAAAGGACTCAGCCTCTCTCGAAAGGCCAGTGGCTTCCCATCTACTCCGGAAATCCGCCATGCCATGAGCCTCAGTGAGTTTGTGGACACTAGAGAATGGGGAGACCCGTCCGGACTCATGAGGAGAGTCGGAAACTGGGGGAGTAGGATTGGAAAATCCCAAGAAAGTTCCAGAAGAACTGGAAACCACACTTGGGACCTCCACAGTGAAGTGATCACCACCAGATCTGCCGCTTGCCTGCGAACTTGTACAGTTACCCTCGTGATCATTGCAAAAGGTGGGAACGCGTAGCCCAGTTCCGCACTCCAAGTCTGGAGGAAAGCATCCGTCGCCACAACCAGAGGGTCCGGCCACCAGCTGAAAAAACGTGGGACTTGGTGATCCAGTCGGGACGCAAACAGGTCCACAGAAAAAGGACCCCAAAGGGCGCTCAGTCTCGCAAAAAACGATTGGTCCAAGCGCCAGAGACTGGAATCCCTGATGTGGCGAGATTAAAAATCGGCTTCCAGATTGTCTCGCCCCGGGAGATACTCCGCCGTGACAGAGACATGATTGTCCAGGCAGTACTGCCAAAAACTTGCCACCAGATCCGGAAAGGGCCTTTGACTTGGTACCCCCCAGATGATTCACATAACAGACGGCCGAGATGTTGTCCATTTTTAGCAGTACACAAAACTGCACTGAATCTCTCGTCCAACAACGTACTGCGAAGGACCCTGCCAGAAGCTCGAAACAAGTTATGTGCAACTTCTGTTCGTCGGGTGACCACAATCCTCCTGTAGAGAGGTCTCCGCACCTGGCACCCCAACCGAGCCTGCTGGCATCCGATTCTATAACCATGTCCAGGGCGGAACCGAAGATTGCCCTTCCGTTCCACGCCTCCATGTGGTCCAACCACCACTGTGTTTCGGACCGTGCCTCGACAGACAAAAGGACTTTTTGTGAATACGGATACCCTTTGCGGAGGAAAAATCCTTTGAGGCGTTGCAGAGCTCTGTAATGAAGCGGGCCCGGGAAGATGGCTTGTATGGAGGCGGACAGTAGACCCACCACCCGAGCCAACTGGCGAAGGGAAATCCGTTGTTTGGCCAGAACCCGACGCAGTTCGTGATGAATTTTGGTCACTTTCCTGCTGGGAAGGCTGAGTGTGGATGTAGTGGAGTCTATGATGAATCCCAAGAATGTAATGCTCTGGGTAGGCCGCAACAGAGATTTCTTCTCGTTGATAACAAAACCTAGATCCTGAAGGAGTGATACCACCATCTGAAGCTGTTGCAGCAAGCGACGGGGGCAAGCCGCCATCAAAAGAAGATCATCGGTGTAAACGATCATCCTGATACCCCTGGACCTTAGGAATTCTACCGCCAGTCTGAGGACCTTGGTGAAACACCAAGGAGCCGACGAGAGGCCGAAGGGGAGAGCCGTGAACTCGTAAGTGTGGGGACCCCAGAGGAATTGTAGAAACCGTCGATGGGGTGGGAAGATCAGAACCACTAGATAGGCATCTTTGAGGTCCAAACGGATCATCCAATCGAGGGGCCGGAGGACATCCCTGAGAAGATGGATCCCCTCCATCTTGAAAGGACGATAAACCAGCCATTGATTGAAGTCGCTCAGGTTTATCACCGGTCTCTTGCCGCCATCGGTCTTGTCGACCAGAAAAATGTTGTTCAAGAATCCCGGGGCGTACTGGGTCGTAAGGGAGACAGCGCCCTTCTGGAGAAGAGAAGAAACCTCTTTGTCCACCAAGAGAGCATCCTGCACCGAGAACTGGATAGGGCGAGGAGTGGATATTTGCACGGGTGTCCCTTCGAACTCTATGTGGAAACCCCTCACAGTTTGCAAAACCCATGCATCTTGCGTGATGGTCAACCAATGTGGGGAAGAAGGGAGAACTCTCACCTGGGTATAGACTGCAGCTCCACCACGGTATCCTCTCCCTTTACAACGCTTTCCTCGGGTGGGGTAAAAGTTCCCCAACCTGGACTGGTCCTGGTATTGTCCGGATCCTCTCTGGTTGGTCTGGCGTTGCTGACGACTGGGCGAGCAGCCCCTTCCTCGGCCGGCCCCACGAAAAACACGAGGGAACACCTTTTTAATGGTAGACTGTGCTCGGTCTACCGAGGTGAAGGTGTTAACAAATTTACCGAGCTCCTTCACAAAAGGTTCGCCAAAAAGACTACCCTGGGCGACAGCACCCGCTTCTGAATCCGCCAGGTCCCCTAACTTTGGGTCAATCTTAATTAAAAGAGACCAGCGGCGCTCTGTAGAGAGAGCACAATTAGCATTGCCCATGAAGATTACAACACGTTGTGCCCAGCTTGAAAGGGTCTCGGGGGAAATGATAGAGCCTGACTCCTTTGCCTCCTCCGCCATATCCAATATTTTTGTGATCGGGCCTAGGGCGTCTAGGAGTTTATCCTGGCAGGCCCACCAGGATCTGTCTATCCCCTTTTTGGGGTCCCTTATAAACTTCTGGAGAAAAGTACCCATCCGCGGGTCAATTTCTGGTGTCAAAGCTACTTTGCCTTCCAGGGAGGGGCGGGGGCACTCCGCCCGCAAACAATTGCGAGCTTCCTCGCAATTGTTCAAGGGGGCGTCGGATATGGGCAGCCACATAAGTAGCTACCTTGTCAGCTGGGGTCCACTCAGAGGAGCGCGGGTGCACTATATCGTTGGGATCCAACATGTCAGCGGTGCTCGGGGGGTCCTGGGATACCCCAGGAAGCTGACTGGGTGGAGAAACCGGCACTGGAGCAGGGGGAACCGCCAGCCGAGAAGCCATGAAGGCCTGCCTAAGGCGGTCAAAAGCATCCCCATCGACACCCTCCTCATGGGAACGTTTAGGGGGAGGGGAGCCGAGTGGGTCCTGAGAAGAAGTGGTTGGAGTCTGGGAGGGAGGGGGGGGCAATCTGCTGTGAAAGTCTGGAAAAAGCCTGCTCAATTTGGCGTGAGAGCCTATCCTCTAAGGGAGAAATGGCCTGGTCAACCGCCCTATAAATAGAGGTATCCACTGCCTCATAGAAGGCGTCGCCCCAGGGCATGTCAGCGAGGGGTCTTCCTCCTCCTGATAATCGTCATAGAAATCCATGACGCTGAAGACTGACTAACGTCGTGCAATAACACCAAGTGGATCCCACTGAGCCTGCAAAACGAGGCCTCCACAGGCTGGGTGACATCCAAAATATTTCCAAGAGTGCGGGGAAACCGCAGAATCAACGGGTTCAAGCCCAGGGACAAAAATGGTGGCAAGGAATAATTAACAAACCCCTTTACACGGGGCCAACTGGTCTGGGTAAAGTCCCTCTACATGCACCCCCAAAAGCACAAGACCTCGCAAGGCATTTAACAGCGCAAGCTGCACATACAGGCTCTGCCTTCACAAGGTATATTGGGCCAAGGCACAGAGCATGGGGCACAATAAAAGCAGCAATGCAAATGTTTCTCTGCCGCGTTACAACCGTTCAGGTGTCTTCCTCAGACCAGGGCTCCACAACAACAAACGCGGGCGCGACGTTTGAAACTCTCTGAAGAGAGATCAAAGGACGCGCCGCGCTCGCACTGCCTCCTGCGCCCTCTAGCGGCGGGAGGTCCGGAGCCACCGCCAGCAAAGAGCCGCGTAGGAACAGGGAAACCGTGCCCGCGGTCTACTCTCCGCAGCGTAGCCCACATGCTGCGGGAGATTGTAGATAAGAGCGCTTTTCCGGCACTATCAAAACAAAGCAGTGCACGCGAAAGCAAGCTAACGCATAACAAAATTCACACCACTTAAAAAATAGGCAGAGAACAGCGCGAAGCAGCGCTCGCTACAGCACAAGCAAATTTACCACAGCAAAGTACATCAAAGCACAAAACGGGAAAATAAGCCTGAATGGTACTTATCTTGCTGCGTAGCAGCGAAGAAAGAGGAGGAGAGGACACTGTTGAAGGACTATGTTGGGCTGCCTGAACCCTGATTGGACACTGGATTTATGTGCTGTGATTGGTTGTTACCATGTTTTCTTGTTGTGACTACATGTTCCCTTTGTTCCATGGGAAATGTAGTTTTTGTTATATCTTCGCTGCTATGGATTAAAGTGAAGAAAGAAGGCATATCCTCGCCTCCAGTCCTGACATAGAATTAACATTCTGTATTAACAAAGCATCAAAGTTCACCCATAAAGCAATTTTCTTGTGTAACATTAAGCAGGTAGTCTTAATGTACATAATAGCAAACCGTCTTCCACGACCGGTATCCCTTGAAACGATAGTGCTTTACGCCAGGTACTGGGTAATCACACATCTTTGCAAGATGCAATCCCTCCTTCAATATGCTTGTGAAGTTGTCAGAGTCAACAGTAATGTTGTATACAGAGAGGGGAGCAGGGAAAGATAACCATCAGAGTCAGTGAATAATAATTTCCATTGGACAAAAGAAAAATAAAGTTATCAAGCGCAAATACACTTTTCTTTGTCATTTACTCATTCGCAAATTCAAGTATATGCACATGCAAGTGCTTACAAGAGTCAGTGCAAGTACCCCTGGAAAGATGGGCCTGCCACATTGTCCTAGAAGAATGCCTGCAAGATTTTGTGAATTACCAAAAATTGTAAATTTACTTCAAATGTAAAAGTAAATTTACGTGAGCAAATTTACATTTTTTTTTAATAGGTTCAGTGAGAGACCAACACCTAATGGCAAAGGGACCCCTGCATGATGCATAGAAGAAACAGATTAGAACGTGTGAACTAGCTCCACCTTTTATGTACTTATGCTGGGGGGGAGGTTGCACTTGTCTGCGCTGTATGTTCTGGACACAAAATGGCACAAACTAGCACAGTGAAAGTATATTTTACGAGCTATCGACTATGTATTTGGGGGCAGATTTATGACGACTGGCGCATCCCTGCATATCAGCAGGGATGCGCCAGTTATTATGCGCCACAGCTGCGCCACCATGGATGCGCCGCATTTATAATGCTGCGCACCATGTGGCAAAAACGGCACAGATGCGTGACGCATCTGTGCCGAAAAGTGGCGCATTGCTGGAGTTGCGTCGCAAGCGCGACGCAGCTCCAGCAATGATCTGGGGGGCCCTATCTGTACAATGCTGCGTCAATCCTTACGCCTGCTTCAAGCAGGCGCAGGGTTTTGACGCAGCATGGGCCTAAAAGTGACTGAGTGAAATCTTGTAGATTTCACTCAGCCACTTTTAGGAGGCGTTCCTGCGCCGGAACGCCCCCACCTGCCCTGGAACGCCTACATGTGGCGCAGGGCTTTACAACGTGACGCATCTGGGAGATGCGTCACGTTTGCAAATGCCCCGCACCATGGCGCAGGATTTGCGCCGTTGCTGCGTCACAAAAGTGACGCAACGGCGGCGCAAAAGTGACGCAAGTGCAACATAAATCTGCCCCTTGATCTTTAAAACGATTGTAACAATTCGACTCACATTCATAAACAAATTCAAATGCCTTCATGTATAGGTGTGCACTTTTTTCAGGAGTACATTCTCAAATTTCTAGGATGTTAAACTGTCAAAGAACTCCCAGAGTGGTGTTGGTAAAATGTAACTGTCTTGGCTTTTCAAGAATACTCGCAGAAGCAGTTACACTGCGCAGTTGAATAAAGGGGACGATGGACAAGTCCATTTTACGATTGTTGATGGTGGGATCAAAGACATTTAGGGGTTTTGGTGGTTTTCTCTATGAAATCCAATATACATTTCTGGCAGATTTCTTTTTTAGGATAGGGGAATTACAAATTGTAGATATTACACATTATGGTTGTGGTATTGATTATACTTCTGGTTCTTCAGTGCTCACACAATAGAACTATGCAATAAGATGGGACTATAGTCCTGCTGAAACATACATACTTTTAACTAATAGAGTTGAAAAAGCAGCATGGCATAGACCATTTATCCAGAAGTACAGAAAGTGATATGCTACTCATTAACATTGATGAGAAAGGGGAAGGGAGCCATGACCTGCACTAGGCTTCGCGTGATGATAATTAACAAATTTTACGCGCACACACATACACACATTCCAATGACAAAAAAAACACATACATTCTATTAAAGTTAGGGTTGACAACTATGTTGACAGTGGCTTTTCCTTAAAAACAAAAGAAATCGGTGGATTGCCGAGTGTAGGTGCTGCCCTTACCCCACTGTATCAAGTCAACCTTTTGGTGCTCGGGTAATATTAAAATGAGATGTGATTTAGAGAGTAATTTATTACGTTTAGTTTATTTAAGGTTATATGACAGTATATTATTAAGGTTATAAACTGACAATATAAACAATTGTTGATCTGGTGGCATATGATTATTTGCGTATTGGTGAATGATGGTGGCTGGTTATGTGTATGGTGGTGGGGGCATTTCATGGTGGCTGCATGATCACATGTTATTGGTTGTGGATGCATGAATATTGATGTGGGGTAGTTTTATGGGAGGATTTCAGCATACGGCGCTGGTTTTAAGTAGATATGGGTTGTGTGGGGTTAGATATAAAGTGTGAATACCCCTATGATAATTGATTTTTGTTGTCGACAGTGAATAGCATTTGAAAATGTTGGCTACATGAGTGCATGATGGTTGGTATCTTGGTGGTCCTCTATGTTTGTGCTGATGTGAATGGGCATTTGGTTGTTTGCCCATTGGTGTATTTTAGTGGATTCGGGTATATAAATGTGGCTCTGTAGTTATGTCAGTGGAGGCTTTGCTGCTCATGGTGGTGGTTGTCTGGGAAGATAATGGTTGTTGGATACTAATATATGATGTGTGATTAGCCGTATGATCGTTGATATTTTGTTATAGGTACTATAAAACATTGGTAAATGGCCAGTGTATGGCTGAATGGTGGTTGGTTAAAGATGGTGGTTGTGTGGATATTTGATGGTGTGTGTATGAATGCATGTTGGTGAGTGTGGACATATTAATGTGGCTGTGTGTTTGTTTTTTTGGATTACTATGGATCTGTGGGTTTATAATGGTGATATGTGGACACAATGTTTGTTGTGTGGTGTAATACGGTGGTGTGAAAATAGTCATATGTTGCTTGGTTAATTCCTATACCATATACTAGTAATGATGTGTATTCTGTATGAAGCATATGATGAAGTGGGCATTCATGTTAACTTAATACAGGGAGGTGAAAGCAGCTTCTAGGGTCGTTTCTTAAGAGTGTGTAGAGTCAAGACTGTGTGTCTCTGAAGAATCTGTGCAGTCTGGAGAATGGATAAAGGAATATGTAATATAACTGTATCGCATGGGTGTATGTACTTTGTGGGTTATCTGTGCATTGGATGTGCGCATCACATGGAGTGTGTGTATTGTGCACTGTGAAGTATTTGCATCCTTCATGTGTGTGAGGCGTGTACATTGGTCTGATTGTATACTGAGCCAGGATTAAACATTGTAGGTTCCTTTAAAGAATGTATATAGAGAGAGGACTGTGGATTAATAATGTGTAAGGAGTGAGGAGTGTGCGTATTTCGGAGAGTGGAGTCACAAATGTGTGTTATCAGAAACAAATCAAATTATGTCATGAGGTATTATCACAGCAACAAGTGTGATTTTTCTTTCCTAAAAGGACATGAAAATGTACACTCCCCTGTGCTTGGCAGCCATTTCTGTAAGACTCTACCTAACAGTACCCAGAAACTGTTCCTGCGTTTCCCTCGGTTTATAAACTGAGGCCCACTGTCCTTGGTTTAAGTTTCCTCTGCCCTCCTCAGTCAAGGTATGAACACGATTACAGAAGTGAGTAGATGCAGGGATGGCAGTGGAGAGAAGGATGTTTTTCATTGCGCTTCTTGCCTGCGTCTCATCACAGCGCCTTGAGGAATTATGTGATGCACGTCTACAGACACTTTGAGTGAGTGCTTGCTGACACAGGCCGGGTGCTTTTATATTACATGTATAAATATACTTTTCCAAGGGCCTCATTACAATCCCCGCTTGAATACCTAGTCTGGCACTAACAGGAATTTCCACCTTTAAAAGAAATCAAAGTTTTTTGGTAAATACTATAACCAGGGTTTTTTCCACACAGTTTTCTGCAGGTAAAAAGTGAAAGAATTCATGGGGAAAATGTAAGTATTCTGAGCTTTACACCTAGGAATAGGTCTGCTTTATCGCTCATTTACAAGTGTGAAACTCAGAATGATTTGGTAATATGACTCTTAGTAAAAACCAAAGCCCTGGGTGTTTCTAAATATGGATGCTGCATATCTGCATCATTTTACAGTGGGAGATGGGATGAACTCCTGTATCTTGGTAAAAGAAAGCTTTTATTGCGGTTGATAAGGTATGATGCTGTTAGAGGCCCTACCTAAAAGGTACATTTGGTTGTAAACAAGTGTATGACAGAATTTTCCTTTTTGATGCCTGCCAAGGATTAACAAAGGGATTCCTTGAGTGTGTAAATGCTTTTATTAGTGCTTATTTCTCTGCCACTAGTGTGCAGAAATCTGCAGTAGTAAATCCCACTGAAAGAGTGGGAAAAGCATGTTCTAAGGCTTAGCTTGCCTTGGAAGTTTAGGAACACCTACAGATATCTACTATTCACATTGTAAATGGTCAGAGATTTACTTCAACCAAGGACTCCTTTTCCATCATGTAAAAGGGAACTAGTCACTCCCAGACCTACTAAGGGTGTAGGGGATGGTCTCTTTGAACGGGGAAAAAGGATAACAAAATTGGGAAGATTCGAGATTACACTCCTCATAGTTGTTTATGTTCATGCAGTAAGCTTTCCAGCTATCCAGGTGCACCATCAGTTCATGAGTGCCAGTATATGGAAACATTGGCCACCTGTCACCGTTCCAAGTGGATACCCCCAATGCACTGCTGATTTGCAGTGTGAAGCAGACTCCATTGAAATCTAGTAATCCAAAATATTTTTTCACTAGAAAAACATTTTATTTTAATTGGTGCTCAATCATAATACTCTTCTTTTTCTTATGTAATCATTACATTCGTAAAGAAACGTATTGATTGCTGTAATCCTAGAAATTAGCGTCTTTCGTAATTTATACAGTAATTTCATTGTTTACCATAGTCCGAATGCATTCGGTATTACTATTCTTTATCGGGGGATTTCATGTTTTTTTTGCAATTAGTTGTTCACTGCTGTATGGGGAAAATGTTTCCCCATGGAGAATAAAATGTGCATTTGCCCAGGAGTCTCCATACCTCCTGTACAGAGTTATCCTCTATGGAATGATAAGCAAGATTATGATCCTTTCGGAGGAGACACGACATTCCCAGGTGTAACCCTGGAAACCTGTGCCTGGCCCTGGGAATGTTTGTGAGTAGCAAAATACTGTAAAAATACATTCAGGCAGAGATGTAAATATCTGCCCACAATTTCACATTTGGTTTTTGTGAATAAGAACCTAGCTATTTCTGTTGCAGGCGTCTCTCATGTATTCATAGACCTGACTCTGGTACTGCCATTATAGGATTAAATATCCGTTTATCCTTCTTATTGCTTTTGGGTCTTTGGGTCTTTGACCCTGTCACCAGGCAGGTCGCTCCCCCCAACCGCCACGCAGCCCCCTGTGTGATCGGACATCCTTCTTGCCGTTTTGCTGCTCTTTCGCCACTTGACTGCCTTCCCTTCATTTCTGTACCCCTGTGCTCGCATTTCTGTGCCCCTGTGATTCTTTTCTGTACCCCTGCGCCCCCTGTGTGATCGGACATCCGTTTTGCCGTTTTGCCGCCTTTTCGCCACTTGACTGTCTTCCCTTCATTTCTGTACCCCTGTGCTCACATTTCTGTGCCCCTGTGATTCTCTTCTGTGCCCCTGTGCCCCCTATGTGATCAAACTCCGTTTTGCCGTTTTGCCGCTTTTTCGCCACTTGACTGCCTTCCCTTCATTTCTGTACCCCTGTGCTCGTATTTCTGTGCCCCCTTTTTTCTGTTTTCCCCCCCTCCCTCCGTGACCCTCGCCGTCTTTTTCCCGCCGTTTTCCTCCGCCGCTGAGCCCCAGCGGCCCCACCCCCTTCTCTCCCATTGGCCGCCCCGCTCCCACCTCCCAGCTGCTCCTCCCTCCCTCTGCCCCTCATATGGAGGCCTCGAAGCGGACGCGCCGCTGGCGCGCCAAAGGCTCGCCTAAGGCTAGCCCGTCTGCGCCCGTCCGCGCCTGGACCGCACCCAGCGCCACAACCCCTGGACCCCGCACATCCCGCAACGCCAAACTGCACTACGACGCTAGCGCCCTCCACGCACTCATCACCGAACGAGACCACCCCTGCTACCGGGCCACCCCGAAGCGCACCCACGGACTTTCACCTGCCGGAACTGCAGATTCACCAGCATCCAACCCTCCACACCACCAGCCAGAGAACCCAACCACCTCCGCTGCATCCTCCTCAACACCCGCTCCGCTCGCAAGCACGCCATCGAACTCTGGGACCTCCTAGACTCCACCGCCCCCGATGTCGCCTTCCTGACGGAGACCTGGCTGAACGCCACCTCAGCACCAGACATCGCCATAGCCTTCCCACAGGGCTACAAGAGACCGCACCAACGGAGTGGGAGGAGGAATCACCATCATCCACAAAGACTCCATCAAAATCTCAACGAACACCGACGACACCCTCACCACCGCCGAGCACATGCACTTCCAGATCCACACCGACCCCAACACCACCCTCAGAGGAACACTCATCTACAGACCTCCCGGACCCCGCCCACAGTTCAGCGACACCATCGCCGACCTCATCAGCACCCACGCCCTCGCCTCCACGGACTACATCCTCCTCGGGGACCTGAACTTCCACCTCGAGAACAACAACGACGCCAACTTCACCGCCCTGATCGACAACCTCGCCAACCTCGGACTCAAACAGCTCGTAACGACACCTACTCACACCGCTGGACACACGCTCGACCCCATCGTCTCCGCAAGCCCCCACGTCTCCTTCAACCACACCACCAAACCCCACTGGACCGACCACAGATGCATCCACTTCACCTTCAGGAAACCCACCACACACCACCGCACCCAACAGCTACCGCGCCGCTGCTGGGGCAAGGTCACCGAGGACCAACTGACCACCGCCCTCGCCCTGAGACCACCCACCGACCCCACCGACCCAGACACCGCCGCCACCAACCTCACACAGTGGATCAACGACTGCGCAAACACCCTCGCCCCTCTCAAGACATCCACAACCAACCACACCAACAAGAAAGCCACCTGGTTCAACGAGGACCTCAGGATCTCCAAGCACACCTGTCGGAAGCTGGAGAAGAAATGGCTCCACGACCAAACACCAGACAACCACGCAGCCCTCAAGAAAGTCACCCGCAGACACCACCAACTCATCAGGACCGCCAAGAAGACCGCCTTCAAGGACCGCCTAGACAACAACGCGCACAACACCAAAGAGCTCTTCAGCATCGTGAAAGAACTCTCCAACCCCAGCTCCAACACCAACGACATCCCGCCATCTCAAGACCTGTGCGACTCCCTGGCCACCTTCTTCCACCGCAAGATCACCGACATCCACGACAGCTTCAACTCCGACCCCCCCGCACCCTCCACCGAGTCCACCACCCCTGGGAGTACCACCCGCACCAGCCGCCTGACCGTCTGGTCCAGCGTCAGCGACGAAGACACCATCAAAACCATGAACTCCATCCACTCCGGATCCCCATCGGACCCCTGCCCTCACCACGTCTTCAACAAAGCCAGCACAACCATCGCGCCCCATCTCCGGAAAATAATCAACTGTTCCTTCGAGACAGCAACCTTCCCAGAAAGCTGGAAGTACGCCGAGATCAACGCCCTTCTGAAGAAGCCCAAGGCGGACCCCAAGGACCTCAAGAACTTCCGGCCCATCTCCCTGCTCCCATTCCCGGCAAAAGTGACTGAGAAGATTGTCAACAAACAGCTGACCCGCTACCTCGAAGACAACAACATCCTGGACCCCTCCCAATCCGGTTTTCGCAGCAACCACAGCACCGAGACCGCCCTCATCACCGCCACTGACGACATCAGGACCCTGATGGACAAAGGAGAAACAGCCGCCCTCATCCTCCTGGACCTATCAGCAGCCTTTGACACGGTCTGCCACCGCACCCTAACAGCACGCCTCCATGACGCCGGTATCCAAGAGAAGGCCCTGGCCTGGACCACATCCTTCCTCTCCGGCAGAACCCAGAGCGTCCGCCTCCCACCCTTCAGCTCCAAAACCACTGAGATCATCTGCGGCGTCCCACAGGGATCCTCCCTCAGCCCGATGCTGTTCAATATCTCCCTGGCACCTCTCGCCCACGTCGCACGACAACACAGCCTCAACTTCATCTCCTACGCCGACGACACCCAGCTGATCATATCCCTCACCGAAGACCCCCACACCGCCAAAGCCAACCTCCACAGAGGAATGAAGGCCGTAGCCGACTGGATGAAGGACAGCAGACTGAAGCTGAGCTCAGACAAGACGGAGGTCCTCATTCTCGGACCCACCCCATTAGCCTGGGACGACTCTTGGTGGCCCACATCGCTTGGCACAGCCCCGGAACCCACGGACCACGCACGCAACCTGGGGGTTATCCTCGACTCCACTCTCTCCATGACCAGGCAAGTCAATACCGTCTCCGCGTCCTGCTTCCACACCCTCCGTATGCTCCACAGGATCTTCAAATGGATCCCCCTCGACACGAGAAAAACCGCCACCCAGGCCCTCATCACCAACAGACTCGACTACGGGAACGCCCTCTACTCAGGAACAACAAACAAGCTCCTGAGACGACTCCAACGTATCCAGAACGCCTCGGCCCGACTCATCCTCGACGTACCCCGCCGCAGCCACATCACACCCCACCTGAGAGGCCTGCACTGGCTCCCCGTCAACAAAAGGATCACCTTCAAACTCCTCATCCACGCACACAAAGCACTACACAACACCAGACCCACTTACCTCAACGACCGACTCAGCTTCCACACCCCCACCCGAAGCCTCCGCTCAGCCAACCTCGCCCTCACCACACTCCCCCGCATCCGGAAAACCACCGCCGGCGGCAGATCCTTCTCCTACCTCGCCGCCAAGACCTGGAACACTCTCCCCACCATCCTACGACAGACCCAGGCCCTTCTGGCCTTCAGAAGACTCCTCAAGACCTGGCTCTTCGATCAGTAGCGGCCCCCCTCCCCAGCGCCTTGAGACCCTCTCGGGTATGTAGCACGCTTTACAAATACTTTGATTGATTGATTGATTGATTGATCTTCCTCTGCTAGTTGTTTGATGCTGCAACTGAATTTTCCTCTTTCTCCATTGTGGCGCACTCCTTGTCCATATAATGAACAAGTCAGGATGTTTCCAACAGGATAATAATTGTTACTGTGTACGTGCTGCTTTTGTCTCTATGCAGATCCCGCGACTGACCCTGCAGCCATACAGCAGATCAGTGAGTATGTCCTCTCCCTGCACCTCCCCACAGACTCGTCTTCTGTGCTGCGGAAGATCAAGGAGATACGGGATATCGCAGGCAAGCTGCCCAACGTCAACATGGTGCTTGAGCAGACCAAGCTGGACATTGAGAAGACCAAACAGCTGCAAAGAGAAGCAGAAACTGCGAGGTACAGTATTCACAATTACTGAACTATACAGAATCCATCTATGTCAGGAGATCTGTACGCATGCGTGTGCAGGCGCACACATATGAGCATGTCACTGAGTTGTAATCACTTTCATTTTCCTTGCTCTGAATTATTCACACTTATTTAAAACAATGGCCTGGTGCCTTATAGCATATTTAGTTAGGCCAACTAATATGTATGTCTTTACTTATTAAACCTGTTTATTTAGTGCACTTGCACCACAAGGAGTATTAGACTCTATAGTGTGCGAAAATCATAGCAAAAAGGTTAAAAGTGAGAAGAAACTTGCAGTGAACCTAGTGACAGCAGTTTGTGCAGCCCATTTGCAGGCTTTCAAGTAACTAGGCAAAGTGAGGTTGCGGCATCTGAGAAGGAGAGTCTCTGAGCAAGATGTTTTGAAGAAAAATGCCCTTAGTTGGAATTGTTTTCATCTTCTGAGTGAGTTCTCTAATGTCACCTGAAATAGCGAGGAGTTTGGATAGCAATGAGGGTGTCACTTCATAGGTTTTACAGGTGAGGCGTCTTAGTTTGAACGGGATTCGTGTTAGTAAGGGTGGCCAATGAAGATCACGTACAATGTGCATGATGTGCTCAACTGTATTCAGAGTCTAGAAGTGGAGTGTGATATTGCCTTCAGCGGAGTGAATGAAGATTTAGGTGCACGTGCTAAGACGGTGTTTCCAAAGTCGAGGCTTGAGATAACAGGAGTTTGTACTGTAGTTTACAAGTCGTCTGGGAAGATTATCTGCTCATTTTATTCGAGTGAGTGAAGAAAGAAGTTAGTATGCAAGTGAAGTATGCTGTTCCTAAAAGAATCAGAAAAGGAAACAGAAAAGGCAGTTGGTTAGGAGGGGTCTGAGCAAGCAGATCGGGGGATCTGACTGCTCAGAAGCAAGAACCCTCACACACCCAGATGGATTTTATGCTTCATCATCGGGCAACTTCTCGTTCAAAAGAAAATGTTCGAGTTATTTGCTATTCTCGGGTGACATAAGTAGAAAATCCTTTTCCTTTTTTGGGTTCTGTCATCCATGAATGGAGTGCTCTTAGACATGAACAGAGAGTCAGATTGTCCTCTAGAGTTAGAATATTTTAGGAACACCGAATGTGATCAGCGTATTGATGCACAACAATTGTATTGTTAAACATCCGGCTCAGAGGTTTCATGTTCAGGTTGATAACAGCGGGGCCTAGGAGCGAACCTTGAGCTAAAGTTGCTGACAGATCCAGAAGAATGATTTAACATGTGATGACACGCATGTGCCAATAATCATTCAACATGAAATTAATTAACCTTTTGAAATCGATAGGGAACTATGCAAATTGCATTGCAAGGCAAGTAAACGAAAGAAATGTCTCCATCTTTTCATATGGGATAATTGATTATAAAATGTGGGGAAACATTGGCTCCTCAAGAACATTACAATTGAATCGTCTAATGATAGCTGCATTCTGTTCAACGTTGGGGAGTAAGGATGTGATTGGTTGGGCAATAAAGTGTCAATGATGAAAGGATTTAATGTAAACACTGGTGCATAATCTGGATATCACTTATCTAATAGCCATGCAGCTGCCCTGTAAACTGCTGCTGTAGGGGGCAGCCACTATTCTCTTACGGTTTGTCTACTGGAAGAACACTTTGTATATAAATACAAAACCGTTAAGTGGCCTGATGTGATTATAAAGATGTTTCAAAAAGGCGAGACAGGGGCAAGGCACATATTGGCCAATTCTCTTCTCATTTACGATCTCTCCTTGTAATTTGAATTCACTTTTGTAACTAAATATATAGGGTCAACAATAAACTTTGAAGGCAATTGTGTCCTTAATGCTTAAATAATCATGTGGGAGAAGATGACCACCAAACATTGGCACAGTGGGGGAACAGCCATTACAACGCGGTTTTTACCACGCGCAGCTTTTACATCGCATGAGTTACAACGCATGCGATGTTACAACGCAATGCCATTACAACGCAAGTCTTTACATCGACTTGCGCTAGATGGCGTGCTAACATTACAAATAGTGTAGTTTACTATCCCAACACCTTCCCTACTGTTACGTGGACTGGAGTTGGAATAGTAACTTACACTTTTCTAATGTTAGCACGCCATTTAGTGCAAGTCGATGTAAAGACTTGCGTTGTAATGGCATAGCGTTGTAACATCGCATGCGTTGTAACGCATGCGATGTAACTGCACGCATTGTAATGACACGCGTTGTAATGTCATACATCCGGCACAGTGGGTTACCTGCTGATTGTCATAATGCACAATTAAAATAACCAAAAGAGATTGTGTCACGTGCCGCTGAAGGGACTGAGGATATCCTATGAGTACAATTTATAGTCATGCAAAACCCTAGCATTTTCTTTCAAGCAGGCAAGAATATGAAGACAAATTGGGAGAACCAGAACAAACACATTTCTTAGAGATTAGTCAAAGGGAGCAAAAGTAATTCGGAGGATCAAAAGTCGAAGACCTCATTCTCTTTGCCATTGCATTATCTGACCGCCATTACAGCATAAACTTTGAACAGATTTACATTAAACCAGGCAAGAAGGTAGACCATGAATTAAATTGGATCCTTTTTAGAAGGATGGAAATAAATCCGGTAAATTATGGGTAAACTAAAACGTTACACATCACACAATGCGCAGAGTTCACGTACAAACAAACCTGTGCTGAAAAAATAAAATGCTGGTATGGGGCTATTATGCCATAGGAACACACCACAATTCCAGGGGGAATAGAAAAAAACCACAGATTGGACGCAGAGGAAATACCATTTGTCTAGAAAATCTTTAATATATTCTGAGTTATTTTGTTCTGCAACAGTGACATTATTCACATCCAAAAAATGATGCCTTACCGGCTAACCCTTTTCACTATGCGTAAATTGTGGGTGGCACCTTAAGAATTCTGATTCTATAAAAATGGTTTATTCTTAGATTCTCTGTACATTTCAAAGGCCACTCATATTCATGTAAATGTCGTCACTGACTTCTTGTCTGAATACCTGTTGTATACCCCGCTTCCTCTTCGTTTTCATCTCTATCATTCACCTGTGTCTTGCTTATGATGCCTTTTTAAAACCTTTTGGCCTTTACAGAAACATGGCAAATGCTGTGGAAGGAAATGTGGAGGGTGTGATAGTGAACATAAACGAAGGCAAAGCTTCCCTTCAACAAGCAGAGGACACAGTTGCCGGTACAGGGTTTCAGTTGTGGGTTGCGAAGGATCGGATTGCAGAGGTGAGAAATGTACTGAAAGTCTTCGACTATGATATGGTACATGAACCATAACACTTAACACCGCCATACACTGTTCACAGCCTCATACATGACATCTCTCATGTAATCTCCAATGACCTTCATTCATGACATCATTCATGCGTAGAGGCCTGCATATCGAACTTAAACATGTATTACTGTGTTATTTCTCTCATTTGATTTTATGAAAATAACAGCATGAGTTTCAGAAGAAAACATTGCATTCCCCAAATACAAAAAAGTAAAAGCAAACTTTACATGGCCGAAGTATTTAAAGGGGGATTGTCACATAAGTTACATTGATGTTTCCCTACTGCGTCAAAGGTTCGGAGCTGCAAGAATATTTTTGAATCTGTGGTCAGATTCGAATCTGCCTGCTGCTTGAATAAATTAATGATCGAACAAAAAGCCTAATTCTCCAGTTGAAGGCTTTTGGCTGAATGTAATGATGACAGGATGTTGAAAGTGCTCTGGGTGAACTCAAGAATTTGACCTCATGAGTAATACACTAGGGCTATTTGACTGCCTTCTGACCTTATGAGGGGAAAACAATGATCAATGAATACCACCATTACTTTTATTGTGCATAGTCCATATGAAACTATATTATCAAATAGTTATCATTTCATTTGGCCTTAACTGAGAATCAACTTACATCTTTTATCGTAAACTGCATTTGATATGAATATTATATTTGCAATTCGTAAATTTAAACCATATCCCATTGTATCAATGACTAAACCTGGATATTGACAGAACCTATATAAACTATTTAGGCTTTCCTAGGGCCTCTGTATAGAAATGTGATTCAATTGGGTCTTTCGAGCAAATAGATGCCAGATCGCACTGCTATAAAGAGTTCTAAATTAGTGTGATGATGTAGTAGCCTAAACACAATTGTCTAAAAGTTTGATAGTGTATATTATCACCTTTAAACTGACCCTCTGCTCTGAAAAAACATTATCTGACAGTTTGCATATTACATTAAATTGTCCTTGGATGCTTCCATCAGTTATAATATAAGGGGGTCATTTAGACCATGGCAAGTGGCCCACCTACACACTAGATTGTGGAGGCCCTCACCTCCATCCCAGCAGATGACTGATTGCAAATATTTGGAATTCCTTGCCTGTTTTGTGGGGCTCTTAATGGCTTCAGTGAATTGGTATTGAGGTAAATGCGCAGTAGGCACAGCATAATCCTGTGTGGTAGCCATGTTTTTTGCCTCCATTCCCTACCTATAATTACTTACCTTCACAATATTGTGGCAGTCAGTATTATGAAGTTGGTAATATGGCAGTACAATATTTTGTCACTGGATGTTGACTTATATTGCTATGATGATATGGTTCTAGATGTGGTCCATAAAAAAATGAGGATAGTGTACATATTAACAGATTGCTAATTTACGTATTATAGAGTTGTTCAGTGACTGGATTAAAATGTGTATTTGCAGGCACATGTTGCCACATGCCAACTGTGCAGGATACCTTAATATTGACAGAGAGTCTTCAAATGAATGCAACAGCAGCAAAATAACCTACGATGGCTTAAAACACGCAAATGGTGGGCATTGTTCTGTGCCTTGACTGCACAGATGTGACAATAGAGGGTTCAAAAAATGTTTTGGTTCATCCCCAGTATTACATTTTGGGGTGAGAGTTGGGAGGGCAGATTTCTTAAAACTGTGACACATCAAGGCTGAATTTCCATTCAATATTAGTCAAAATCAGAAGACCGAGATGAGTGGTTGTGTTCGTGATTGAAGACTTCAGGAATGGTTATCAGTCTGCGGTCAATTTATTTTTATTTCTGTGGGTTCTTAAGAGTGGATTTTGTGATGAGGCAACACTTATTAGGTTGGATCTATTGAAGAAATACGATGCTCTTTTTCTTGTGATGGTGAGTTATAATCACACTTACCTATTTGCTTGTGTTGCTTATTAGATATCAGCATCCTCGATGAAGTATATTTCCCCCTCAAAAAAATGGGAATAGGGAAAGGTATTCATGAAGTTCAGGTGATCACAAAAAAATGTAACATCAGCAGAATTCATTGTATTAAATAATGGTAAAATGAACCTCCTCTTGCTGACTTTTCAATAGTCGCGGAAGTAGTGGAGTGCAGCACATCATGTCCGTCAATGTACCATCACTCCTTTGATCAAAGTCTCTCAGACAAGTTCGAAATGCACAATCTGAGGGGCATCCACCATTTTATGAGGACCTTCCATACTAAATGAAAAGTTGTTTCAGTCAGCGCCTGCACCCATATATTGATAGCACTCAGTAGTTCAACAAGAATGTCCATGATTCACAGGATGGGTTGTCATAAATGTAGGAACACACTTGCAGCTTATGGATAGGTCTGTCATTGTCTGGAGTGTGCAAGTTCAAAAACAGAGACAAGAAAGGTAGCCTTGCAGGACTCCACACTGAAGTACCTTCTTATTACAAGAGCAGGACTATGCCTATGTCTCCCAATCTTGTCACTTGAAAAGGCACCACAAGCAGGATAAGACATGCCTCATACGCATTTTGCGCTGCAAATCCTTACTGTATCAGCAATTCACGACCATTTGCTGCTTGAAGGATGACCATGCTCTCATTTTGCTCAGATTCAGCTTGTGTTGACACCGTCCGAGAAGATTTTGAATGACTTAACTGGACGTATGCGTGGCTTTAATGAACAAATCAACGGTCTACGTCTGGAGGCAAAACAGAACCAGCAAGAGGCGCGCCAGGCCCAGGAGGCCGCAGCGGAAGCCGGTGCTCAAGCAGGCACGGCTCAGCAGGTAACAGGAGAAACTCGGTGTAAAGATTTGACATATTTACTTCTTTTAACCTGTGTTCCTCTTTCAAAGATCTTTGTATTTAGTCCTTGGTTGTGTTGCGTTTCGATGTTTTCTTCCATTAGCACCTCTTGGTGAAGGACTGTGCTACCCTGTAGATTATTTATAAAATAACGGCACACACATTTCAGCTTTGTTAGCGCTTAAGAACTATTGACCAATTGAGAGACCTCTCTGAAGCAGTAAATGACAAGTAACAGGTTCAGGGGAAGGGTGCAAGTCAAGGTCAAGTATTCCGCACAGTCTCTTACGCAAAAACACCGTTTGTGTGTCCGCTACTGACTGCCACGATTGCTGTTGTAAACCGTCGGCGTCTCCCACCTGGAATTGTACACTGCAAGGAGACGCTTTAAGTAATGGTGGCAGAGGATAAATGGGGAACTATTTTTAGTTATGTCTGCAGACTTAGCACGAATTCCGGATGCTATTCCTGCAAGGGCTAGCAGAGTAGACCTTGGTATAATCATGTCAAGCCTCGGCTGCAGTCAGTAATCCTATTACCAGCAACTCATAATTAAATGTAAGTAATATTTGGTATAATTACACTGCTTGGCTTTTTTCATAGTGTAATTGATGGCATACAAAAAGTGTATGGGCGTGACACTCACAGAGACTGGAAGAAAAAGTAGTTAGGGGCATATCAGCAACACCCGGCAATAATTATCGCTCAGCGCTCTTAGCGCTCGGATAATTATTGCCGGCTAGCGTGGATTTTTATCACTGAGATAGCGTGCTATTAGCAACACTTATCTCAAAAGCGATAAAAATCCTAGCACTAACTGCCTAACGTGAGATTATCGCTGGAAATCCAGCGATAATCTCACAAAATGTGGCGTTAGCTTGTTGATAGGGACTCACAAACTTAGCCATGATATCCACCTTCCATAGGATATCATGGCTAAGTCAGTCCTGAAGCAGGCGTAAGGAAGGTAGCGATAACAGGTGTTATTGGTGCAGATCAGAGCTTCCGAATCCCCTCCACTTCCACGGACGGAATGATTTCACAGTCACACACCCATACACACATCATTCGCTGGTGGGGCCCATTACACCAACATTCACTACAAATCACACTATCCGTGCCCTGTAAAGGAGAAAACACCTTCCACATAGGTTCTATCTGATCTGCCTATACTTTGAGGTCAATGCGACCAGCTAGTTGCTGAAGATCTAGAGGAATACATTTCAATGAATATACAATAAATCAAATAAACATGACCAGAAATAATCACCCGAGACAGGAATTCAAACAGATTGTTCATTTATCTAATATTTCAAGAAAAAGCCAATTAAATGCAATTTCATTTCTCTCATATTTACCTATTCTGTCTAAATGTCAGATCCTAAGTCAGAAACCGGTCCTCTGGAGAAAAATGATAGTCTTCTGTTGTCATGTAGAGTCATCGTCCTCTCCGTCAGCATAGGGACCTCGCATCATCAGCTCGGGAAGAAGTGGCGCTAGACCTCTCTAGTCTACGTACTTTTATACTGAAAATTACATTCTAAAAAGTATCATTTCTTTATTCAGAACGGATGAATGGCGGAAATAATGTCATCTTGGTATATTTGTGTTACAGTGCAAAACTTTCTCACACATAGGTTGTCCAAAATAATGAATAGGAAAATAAAGAGTTCATCACTAATTTGTTACTTCCACGAATGTACACTTAGGATAAAATGTATCTTGTTCATAAGACTAATAAGTTCTTCGGGTCAGTTTTCAACAGTTTTGTAACAGTTTGTGGTGTTCAGGGGCACTTGGCAACTTTCCTGGGTTTATCATCATGATCATGGCTTTTCAGTTCAACAAGAGGGCAAGGTCACAGGCAACGCGAAGCCTTCTTGCAAAATTTTCCATTAAGTCATCTACTCGACTGCAGGCTTCAGGAGGTGGCCATCTTTCAGTAGGCCACAATTGTCAACTTAAGAGTAAAGAAACACAAAACATAATTACTGCATAGAAATGATTAAACAGTGTTATTCCCCTGCTAATACCCTTATGTGTGTGTATTTATCTAGCCATTTGCGACATCAGAAGCCATTAATGCATATTAATTATAAGCGCAAAACACCATAACATCACATAAGCAACATCGTATTCTGTCAGTTTGCTCACCAACTTAGTTCACTTGTTATTTAGCCATGCAATAGCATTCCCACGTGTAATTCTCTTGTTAATAAGGTTGATTAGTCAATATTCGACAAACTATTAATCATTAATAATTATTCAGTAGTACTTTTAATTATAACATGCGAAAAATGAAACAGATTTTCGGTTTTGGAGTAAAAACCCTGCTCCATCATTATCGCTACTTTTCCTGCCGCTATGCTTCATAGCGTGGGGCTTGATGATAGGAGAAATGTCGCTTAGTGACATTTCTCCTGTCAGGTTAGGTCAGGAACGCCCACTTTGCATCTGATTAGAGATGCAAAGCTAGGCGTTAGGAATCCCCACGCTAAAGCAAGGTTTCACGCGTTAGCATGGCCTTGCTAATTAGGCGATTAAATTATTGCCACTTTTTGGCCGAAAACGGACGCAAAAGCGGCAATAATTTTTTATCGCCAGCTTGTAAATATGCCCCTTAGAGTCCTATACACTACACATAACACACACGAACCTGAGGCCAGCAACCTTTGAGAACTAGGGCTACAGCTCAGGACAGCAAGTAACTCTTAAGCAGGTGGGACACATTTACAGTCCTGAGGTGCGAATTGATCCACATGGAACCCAGTGCTGGGACACTCCGAAATGTATGAGATCATGTGATCTTAGCACAAATCCGCCATTTCCATCCCCCTTCCTGATAATCCAGGGTATCTGTGGACTTCGGAGCCCTTAAACGTCTTCATGAAAACACATTCTTTCCTTTCACAGTTGTTATGATACGTCACTCTCCATTGTGGGTTTATGCACTATATAAAAGCTCAAAATAAATAAATAAATCTAACATTACCCAATTAATCACCCCTTCTGGCCTGTCCGATCGTCCTTAATTACCTTTCCTCTGACATTCCAATGACAATGGCTGCTGCACAGGGGCACAACCACATCTCCAGTTCTCTCCTACCTTCAGTTCCCAAACCACAACACACAACAATTTGTAGCAATCCTGATTTTGCATAGCGTGTCCATTCCTATTCTGTGTGGCCTGTATTGTTTTCGGGTTGGCTATTGGATGGGCTATTGCTAAACACTCATGTATACCTTGACTGTTCTTTGACCTTTCTTTCAGGGCTTTGAGCTGGTAAAGCAGAAGTATGCCCTACTGAAGGGCAGAGTGGGGCAGTCCCCAGACCTGGGGGCACTCAGTGCCAGCATAAAGAGCGTACAGGCAGAAGCGGAAAGTCTCTTCCAGGACTCCATGAGCATGATGTCCAGGATGGAAGGTATGAGGACATTTTCCACTCATTCCTCACACCGTAATGTACCAATGGATCAGGGTTCGTTAAAGTCAGCTTGCCGTCCTGATGGAGAAAGATATCCGGAAATAGCAGTGGTGTTTGCTCTGCTGGGGCCAGCCATCACATCCAACTAATGTTATATCTACACAGCATGATATTTGGTTGCCTACTGGTGTGATGGACCATGAGGCTCTGTAGATTGCCCCAGAAGTTCACTTAATGGAAATGCATCCAGTGGATCCTGTAGGTACTGGTGATAGCAATTATCAGAAAAGATTAAAATATCATAGCTTAAGGCACAATTTCATGCGTCTGGCACCAATTTAAAAAACGAAACAAATACCACCATAACATTTGCCTCCAGTTGTAAAACCAATTACTGCCTGTCACAATCTATGATTATGTGGGTGTTTAGTGACACCATAGCTGTGTGGTCCTAGCTATTCATTTGAGGTAACAAGAGTTATTTCGAGTTTTTGACCAGAGTTGGTTTTATTTTCAGCAGGCTAAAAATCAAGTTACAAGCAAATATGATAAATGAATAGGAATTTCTAGCCCAATGGTGGCAGTTTTTTGCTATGTGGGTTTTAAAGGTAGCCCGGAATTAACCAGATCTCCAGTACCTGGTAATTTACTGAACCAGTACTGGTGTGATGGAATTTATAATTCCCTCTCCAGTATAAGACTTATAGGGTCAGCTGTACAAAGCATTTTCAGGTCGCAAACGGCCCGATTCACTAAATCAAGCCATTTGCAAAGGGAAAAATGCTTTTTCAAATGTACAAAATGTGATTCAGTAACTTGCAACCAGATCACAATTTGCGTTCACGATTCGGTATTTGGAAGTGGCTTATTTTGGGCGTCCTTTCCAGATACCGAATCGGTATGGTATGTATTACTGTTTTGCGTCCGAATTCTGGTGGCCAAACAGTAATACTTTGCCATCATTTAAAAAATGGTGGTAACCCATTAGCAAATGGGAAAGGGTCCCCTTCAGACCCCTTCCCCTTTGAATATAGTGAAAAATGCTTTTTAATGCAGGCAGTGCTCCCTCGATCCACTGCCTACTCTTAAAAAATGATACTTCAAAGTTTTTTTTTTCTTTTTAAACACATCCTGTATTCCTTTAAGGAAAACGGACTCCACAAAAAAAAGAAAAATTGCTTTATTAAAAAGCAATCACAGACATGGTGGTCTGCTAACCTCAGCAGGCCATCATTCTGTGTGGTATCTGCGATCCCTAATGGGTTGCAAATTGCAGCCAACCTTATCAATATTCATGATGTAGGTCGATTTGTGTCCTACTAGGAATTGCTGTTTGGAAATAAGAAGTTTCATACATTAGGAATACTGATTACCTAATTGTGATAATCGCAATAAGGAAATTGTTATTCCTAATCTTAGTTCATCTGGCCCATAGTTGCTGACTAGCAGTACCAAAACTTGAATACGTTTGTCGCATGATCACAGCTAGTAGACTGAAGTGGCAATGGAAGACCAGAATATGTGGAAGAACTGTCTAATCTGTGATGCAAGAAAAGGCAAAGCAGGTGGTATAATGCAGCACATTTTGTGACAGTATTATTTCGCTATTTGAGCATAGGTTTAATGCCTGAATTCTGAGAGGAGGCTAACCCTCTGGCAGAAGCCTGCCACTGCAGGGCACTGTACAGATGTATAGAAGAAAATATTTTTCAATATTTTTACAAAGGAAGCGGTCCCAAAGGTACCCCATCCCATTTGCGAATGGGTTACCACCACTTTTGAAATGGTGGTGAAGTATTACTGTTTTGCGATCGGAATTCAGTCGCAAAACAGTAATACATACAATACCGATTTGGTACTTGTAAGGGACAAGTTACAGAATCACATTTGCATATTGTACATTAGAAAAAGCATTTTTCCTGTCACTGCGAATCTGGCCTTACGTCTTTATTTGTTTTTGTTTTTTTGCTTTTTTTAATAACTTTTTCTCTGTAGTACAAACATTTTTTGTGGTTTGGGGGGTTGTATTTGCAAATAATGCAGTTGATGGCGGATTATGTGGAAAGCCAATAATTATGTGGGAATGCTACAGTTGCAGAATTGCAGCATGCCAGTGGTCCATGGCATGATTACTGTTCACAGTGTGAAATCGCTTCCCATCCACAAATCAGGATCATTCCTGCTTCCAGACGATGGTCTCCCTTCAAAGCCCTGCCAGCTGAAAGGGGGAGCATTGAACAACTTTGAATAATTAAATTCATTTGTATTTTTAATGGTGCTTTGACCGAACTTTTGTCGTTACGAAGCAATATAAATAACAGTTGAAAACCTTTCACAATTCAATGGGACTCGGTGGAGGCTTCTCTTACAAATATACACTTGTCGTTCAACCCGGTTGAAGAGTGGAGCGGTAGCTCTCTTGAGTTGATGTTGTAGCGGTCTAGTTGATGACTAGCCCTATGACCCTAGCCCGTAAGGACCCTTGCACATTGTATCACTCTCTGGCCAGGCGTGGCCAGAGAGCTTAAATAAAAGAGCTGGAGTCACACGGGACTTCCGGCTCACATGAGCAAAGTAGTGTGTGGTTCCCATTAATTACTCTGCCTGTTCAGCGAGTTGAGCCTGCCACGGCCCAACTCTACACTGGCGACGAGGGTGGGGGTCTCGATACGTGGCCCGACCCCGCCGATATCCTGGCGGTGAGCTCCCAACGACCGCATCACGCGGACCCAACGCTGTCTGGGACGCGCTGCACCGGGCGCGTGCTGCTGCAGCGCTGAATAGGTGAGACGCCCGTCAACCGGCGTATGCCTGCCCTTTGTGCGCCTGAACAACGCGTGCAGCGCTGGTGCTCCCGGATTGACCGAAGGAGCTCGCGCGTCCTCAACGGAATGCGGGTGCGCGGCCCTGCCCCCTTTTCATGCATTTGGTGCACAAAACACACTGTAAGGCCCGTATACCTGACACAGCAGGGAGACCCTATCTCCCCACCTCCTTCATCGTCCCTGCAGGCCTTGAGCCACCCTTCTCCACGCCATCACCAGGTGCCCCAGACTGGCCCCTGCTTTCCATCCACACACCCGGAGGACAGAACTAAGGCACTAGAGGACACCATATAAGCCCATGGGCAGAGAGTGGAGGCAGTGCCAAAGAAGGCCCACACGCTGAGAAGGTGCAGCGTCACAGCAGGCCCACGTTCTATCAGACACCAGGTCCAACCAAGCAGCACCCGCAGCTCAGTAGGCAGCTCCTCAAGCAGCGGCCCCGGCGGTACTTCAGGGGGCTCTGCATTCTCAGATCGGCGTCCTACCCCCGTTCAGTAAGCTGATCGACCCAGCCACGGCATCCCCCAGATGGACCGTCTGGATTGGCAGGTTGGACAATTATTTAATCACCACAAGGGAAACGGATGGGGCGGTGAAGCGGTCGCTGCTACTAGACTTCGTGGGAGATGAGATATACAAACTGTTTGCGCACCTCCCTAATACAGGACCACCAACAGATTACGACGCAGCAGTGAGAGCCCTGAATGCCCATTTCAACCCTCAGCTAAATCCCGATTACGAACGTTTTAAGCTCAGACAAGCACGCCAGAGGGAAGGGGAATTGATGGATGCCTTCCACGCAAAACTGCGAGATTTGGCAAGTACGTGCACCGAACATGACTAGGTCAAGGAGGTGCGAGCGCAAGTAATCCAAGATTGCCACAACAAAACCCTGCGGACCCTCATTCTCCGGCAGCCACACATATCTGTGGAGGACATCCTGGTTCTGGCACGATCACATGACCTATCGAAAGTGAGGGTGACAGCCATGGACGCCGCCCTGACTCAACAAGGGGGACAGCCAGCGACGGTAAAAACCGAGAAAGTAGACGCCATACGTCCGCAACAGAGAGGTGCCCGAGGCCGATGGCCACCCAGAAACGCACAGAAGTCACAGTGCAGACACTGTGGAAAAGATGAGCACCCACCGGAGGAATGCCCAGCACGAGGCAAGGTATGCGTGAAATGTAATATCCCCAATCATTTCGCGAGCGTGTGCCTGGGTGGTATGAGGAACAAGGGATCCCCAGGCCGAAGGCCACCGTCGAAGACAGTTAGACACCTAACAGTGCAGGAACCGGAGACCCCGAAGGGGAACAGGCCACCAACACAGTGCAGGCAGTATCTCGAAGATTCATCAACTGAAGAAGATGGAGAATGTTACCTGATCTCGTTTGCCAGCGACCTCAAGTGAAGACGACGACCCCAGCCGGCATGCGCCATTGAGATTGCTGGATCCCCCGTAACAGCTCTCATTGACACGGGAGCGTCCGTGAATGTCATGGGGTGCTAGCAATACAAGAGGCTGAACCCGAGACCAGTGCTGTCGCCTTCCCAGTTGAAGATCTTCACGTACCGGAGCCGAACACCACTACCCTTGAAAGGCAAGATTACAGTCCAGGTGAAGTCAGAAGACCACGAGGTCACCACGACGTTCCACATGGTTGACCGGGAAGCGGATATCCTAGTAGAGAGCCACACCGCAGAAGTTCTGGGCCTAGTGACCTTCGCTAATGCCGTGAGGACACTGCAGACTGAAGACATCCTTGAACTTTTTCCTCAACTATTCAAAGGCCTAGGAAGTATAAAGAGGCCGCCCATAGAGCTCCACATTGACAAGGCAGTGGCGCCTGTGGCACTACGGCACCGGCGAATACCGTTTCACCTACGACCGCTCGTAGAACAGGAATTGGACAAACTAGAGCAACAAGGTGTCATAGAGAAAGTAACCGGACCAACACCATGGGTGTCACCGATGGTGATAGTGGAGAAACCAAAACAGCAAGGGAAAATCCGGCTCTGCATTGATATGCGTATGCCCAACCAGGCCATAAAACGGGAGAGGCATCTCACACCTACCGTAGATGACATCCTGGCAGACCTAAATGGCTCCCGGTGGTTTTCCAAATTGGATCTTAATGCCGGCTTTCACCAACTAAAGCTAGCCGAAGAAAGTCGTTACATCACGACATTTTCAACTCATCTGGGACTCAGGCGTTATAAGAGGCTGAACTTCGGTATCTCCTCAGCGGCGGAAATATTTCAAAATGGAGTGAAGGAAGTTCTGTCAGGCCTCCAAGGAGTATTAAATGTCAGTGACGATATATTGATCCACTCCGCAACAATTGAGGAACATCACCGTCACCTGCGAGCCACTCCCCAGCGCCTTGCTGATTATGGAGTAAACCTCCATAAGGACAAGTGGCAATTCTTCAAGAGATGCATTGGCTTCTTTGGCTACGTCTTCAGCCAGGAAGGCGTGAAGGTAGACCCCCAGAAGTCTCAGTCGATCCAACTTGCCCCGGCTCCTACGACCACCTCAGAAGTGCAAAGTTTCCTAGGAATGGCAACATACTGCGGGCGGTTCATACCCGACCTTGCCACTATCTCCGAACCCCTGTGGGTGCTGACGAAAAAGGATGCCATGTGGGCGTGGGGCCAAAAGGAGGAAGAGGCATTTCGAAAGGTAAAGGCAGCATTGCAAGAGAAGGCGACCATGGCCTATTTCGATACCACCAAGCCAACTGAACTGTTAGTCGACGCCAGCCCCGTCGGCCTGGGGGCACTGCTAACACAAGAGACAGAGCCAGGAAAGTGGGTCCCACTAGCCTTCGTGAGCAAGGCGCTCACACCCACCGAAACCAGGTATTCTCAGATTGAGCGAGAAGATCTCGCCATTAAGTGGGTGTGCAACCATTTTCATCTCTACCTCAGTGGGCATCCCTTCCAAGTCATGACGGATCACCAACCGCTACTGTCACTATTCAAGGGTACCTCGCTACATCCACCACCCCGGATTGAACGCTGGGCCATACAGTTACAGGACTACCAACTAGATCTGGTGTACAGACCCAGAGCCAAGAACCCGGCAGATTTCCTCCTGCGGCACCCTTCAGGTCCCGCCGACAGCAACTCCAAACAGGAGCGACACACAGAAGACAACGTGAACGTGATCTGCCAGTGGGCCTGTCCAAAGGCCCTCACCCTCGAGGAGATCAAGAGACACACGGAGACCGACTTTGTCCTTCAGCAAGTGGTGGATGCCCTGCGGAAAGGGTCGTGGGAACACTTTCTACACGACATCAGCGGATGGATCGAGACAGATCGAGCCCAGCTGGGGAAAGTCAGGAGAATCCGAGAGGAACTAAGTGCTGCTGACAGCGGAGCAGTACTAAGGGGATCACGAATCGTTGTACCGGCGGACCTTCAAGAGCGGGCGACTATCCTGGCACATGAAGGTCACCAAGGAACCGGTAGGATGAAGTCCCGAATGAGGGAAAAGTGTGTTTCCCCGGGCTGGAAGAAGCAGTCGAGACAGTTGTCCGGAACTGCAGAGCGTGCCAACTCACCAGTAACCCGGAAGCGCTAGAGCCGATTATAACCGAAGAACCTGCGCCGTCCCCATGGTCATGGGTGAGCCTAGACTTTGGAAGCTTCCCAGATGGGAGAGTAACCATCATCATCATCGACAGCTATATAAAGTACCCCATCGAAGAAGTCCTACCGTCAACAGCGTTCAACCATTTATAACGAGTCCTGGAAAAGACGTTTGCGCTATTTGGACTGCCACAAGTGGTCAAAGACAGACAACGGACCCCCGTTCCAAGGAGGAGAGTTCAAAGAACTCCTGACGCAGCTGGGAGTAAGACATCCCCGCATCACTCCTCAATGACCCCAAGCCAACGGCGAAGTGGAACGTTTCATGTGGACTCTAAACAAAGTGTTCCGCATCGCCCTGGCAGACCAGGTTGATCCCGAAGCAGCACTTCAGAGATTCCTGCGAGAATACAGAAGTACCCCACACTGCACCACCCAGAGGTCACCGTGGTCGCTGATGCTAGCAGTGCCCCGGAGAGACACCCTACCCATGGCTGACAACTGGGTGCCAGAGCCGTATGACCCAATGGATACGCAAGCTCGTAGGTCGGCGATCAACGACAAAGCCAACAAGCGGAGGAAGGTCCGTCCTAGAATGATCCTACCAGGGTGTACCGTGCTATTGAGAAATCGCCGGAGCGGAGGCAAGTTCTGCACTGCATATGAGCCCGGTCTTTGGACTGTCACGAAAACCCGAGGGACCGCTGTCACAGCGATAAAAGGGGGAGAGACCATTACCCGGAACGTATTATGGTTCAAGAAGGTCCAGGCTCCTGCGACCAATGTGTGTGTCAGTGACCAGCAAGCAGACAGCAACACTTCCCACGGGGAGTCTCTCCTCCGTCCAGTCGGAGAAAGTGGAATTAGCCCAACGACAACCCCTCCGACTCCCGAAGGTGAACCAAAACCCAAGGCACCGAAGCAACCGGCCCAGCAGTCAGCCAAAGAGTGAGACAACAGCGATAACCCGAGGCCGAGCCAGAGACTTGCAGAGTTTGCATGTTGAGTTGTGTGAAGAATTTAGTTAAAATCTGATTTGGGATGGGATGTAGTGGTCTAGTTGTTGACTAACCCTGTGACCCTAGCCCGGAAGGACCCTTGCGCATTTTATCACTCTCTGGCCAGGCGTGGCCAGAGAGCTTAAATAAACGAGCCGGAGTCACACAGGACTTCCGGCTCACACGAGCAAAGTAGTGTGTGGTTCCCATTAATTACTCTGCCTGTTCAGTGAGTTGAGCCTGCCACGGCCCAACTCTACAGATGTCACTTTTCCATACGCTCCACTCCCACACAGTGGCTTAGCTAGGCCTTGTGCCGCCTGTGTCGGTCCCTGCTTTTGCCGACTCTGGCGGCCAAATGTAAGAGGGGGAGCGGGCATTTCCAGCGTTTGCTGCCATATGGCTGCAGGTAAGAGCGGGGGGGGGGCAGGGGAGGGAGGCAGCCACCCCCAAACCTCGTGAGACCCGGGGTGGGCCGCCAGCTTCATCACTGCTCCTACACTTAAATTAAGGATTCAAGTCACAGTGGGAAGGTTGAATGTATGTCTGCTGAGAGCTCACCCTCTGCAAGGATATACTGTCCAATCAGGAAACTGAAAAATGTAGCAGGTGCTCGGTACCTCTAAAAGAAGCCTGATAGGGCAAAGGAATACCACCCTTCAGGACTGCAGAAGATCACGGATCGTGAGACATATGTGCTTGCCAGTAGAACTTCATGTGTGTAATTTGTACTAATCGAATTTGCCTCCGCATCCTCTTCCACGTTTACCTTCCATTTATTTATTTATTCATTTTATTTTATTCATTTTCAGAAATCGAGACAGAACTACAAGAAGGGAGTGAAGCGTTAATGGCTAAATCGGCTAGACTGGCCGGCTTGGAGGAGAGGGCCATTGGCCTCAGAGACTACATCAGCCAACGAGTGGAATTTTACACAACCTGCAAATAGAGATACTATGAACGCTCCATTCTTCGCGTGTCACAGCATTGTTTTCCTGCCATTAAGAAGCCTGGAGTGCCTACTTATCCCCGTTTCCCAGCTCAACGTGTTGTTTTCCTTCTTAGCATGCTACACGCACTCCTATGTCTTGTCAGTTAGGATTGAGGTGAAAGAATGGAGCTCTGAGCCGAGAGGAAGGCCGGGAAACAAAAGAGGGGAACGCTGTAAAACGTACAAATATAGAGAAAAGAGAGTATAAGAAAAGTGGAGAATCCTAAGAGCAAAAACAGGCGAAGAAGGGTTTAGTTAGAAGAGAATGAAACTAATTGAGTGAGAATAGGAGAAAAACTAGGAGAGGGACAAAATGAAATTCAAAGAGAAAAGTGAGGGGACAAAAGAAGAAATAAATAGATGGAAAATGAGATTAAGAAAGCAACGCACAGGGTAAGACAAAGGGAGAAACAATAAGAAAAGGTAGAGCAAGGCAAGATTAAGGAGGAAAAAGAGAGAGATTTAATGTACATAATAATAATATTTACGTATTTACATAGTGCTTACTGCTACAGGCTCTTGCCTCTAGACACTGAAGATAACACATGTTTATATTATCCCAATAACTGATGCTCATTGTAGTACCCTCTGATCAATCCCAGGTTGATGGGACGTGCCAAGACTTTAATTTGTGATGTTTGATGATCCACTAAGTGAACTAAGGCTCAGTGATTAGGCCAAAGTTTTGTGCTTTTTTTTGCTTCCAGAATACAGAAAAAAGTTAGGCCTGGTAGCTGGTCCATGGATTAAAATCACCATCACAATTTGCACTAACAATATCCTCATAGGTGCCAAAGTAAGAAAGTGCACAACACTAGATATCCCCTATCGGGTTTCAGGATGACTCCTCCGAGAGAGGGTTGAAGAACACTAGCAAGGCACTTTCCTTAATGCTTTACTGAGTCTGATATACAATTTCAGTGCAATCAACATGGCATCTGAGTGTTAAATTCAGGATGCCGATGGATTTATTGGAGTCTTACACACTCACTCACCTGCTTGCTTGCTCCCTCACTCACAATGTCACTCATTCACTCCCTGGCCCAATCACTCCCTCACTCATTCATTCATTGTTTACTTTATTCGGTTTCATCGAGAGAAAAACCATAAAAGTATCAATGTAGGAAGGTGGATATCTGACTATGGTTACCCCCAAATTTTTGCCTAGTGTCTAGCTGGTTTTTCGACTTAGTTGGCCTGAGATCCTGCTATTCAGGATCTCAGCCTGGCTGTTCTCTCTTTAAAATGGACTCCATGTACCCTAGGTACATACCCAATTGGTTGGATCACCCTGTCAGCCCCTGTACCAGTGTACACTAGGTACCCAGGGCATTGGTGTACCCAAGGCCTGCCAAGGGCTGAAGCATGTATTATGCCACCCCAGGCTTGGCCTAACAATTTGACACAACTGGCTGATCACTCAGCTGGGGTAAGTTGGTGTAATCACCTCTTACTTAGGTGTAGTATATCTATACCTAACCTTAAATGGGACACCTGGTAACCTATAAGTCACTCCTATGGCAGGCCTTAACAATCCTGAAGGCAGAGTGCTTGGTTCCATGTGAGATGGTGCTCTGGCATGAGCTGAGCCTGTCTGCAGTGGTCGGAACAACTTCCTTCTACTGTTTCCAGATATCGTCATACCATATACTCTTAAGTGCATTATGAACCTCGCGGTTAAATGCTATCTTTGGTTTGGCTTTATCAAAACATGTCGAGTAAGGTGTCATACGAATTGGAATACTAACCCCTCGCCAATTCTGGCGACGGGGTTAGCATTCCACCCTTCTAGAGGGACACGACATGTACAGTACCTGAAACCCGGGTAAAATCAGACCTAGCCTCAGCTCCACAAAATGGATGCTGCCACCACAGACACAAGTCTGCCCTCCTGCTGCTGGGAGTCCTTCCAGCTTGGGAGGTGTGGACAAAGGGTTTCCTGCCAGGGGAGGTGCGTGCACCACCCCAGACAGGATTTTGTGTATTGGTCAGGTAGGGCTTGAAAGAAACCAGACATGCCTGTGGCTCACAAGGAGCCTCGGTGCATATGCCAGTTCAAACCGGTCCTGGGGCACACCAGTCCCGGGCCTGGGGCGAGCTGGACAAAGGATTGGGGGTGTAACCACCCCCCTTCCTGGTCCCACCCATAGGGAGGGACCTAGCAGGTAGTCCGGCCCCTAGAATCCGCTTAAAGGTAGGAGCTGTGTCCTAAGACTTCAGACATCCTGGAATCAACTTAAAACTAAGAAGAAGACGGGAACTTCGACGCTCTGCTGCACAGAGGACTGAAGCCAATCTCCCCTGTGGTCAGGGAGTGACCACCTTGCTAACGCAAGCACCATCCAGCGAATCAACGTCTGCTTTGCCGCCGCCTCCCGCCGGAGCCCGAGCCCAGAGACTGACAAGACCTGGACCTCCAGACCTCTCACCGCCCGATCCACAGTCCCTGCAAAGAGGAGACCCGTGGAGGCACCGAGACACGTGGAGCCAGCCATCTTGAAACGACTACGACAAGCTGACCAGTGCAACAACCGAGGCTCCCTCCAAGTTGTGCTTTGGGTCCTGAGAAGCCCAACCCTCGAGCAGCATCTGCACCAAAGGTGAGCCCTCCAGCATCTCCACGATCTGCGTGGGGCCCTTCTGCATTTTGCCACTCGACGCGCCTAACCGGTTGCTGGCCCGCTGGCTAGTGGCCATCTTGGCGACGAAATCTACGACAAACACCGCTGGTCTGGTTGCTCCAGACTGGCCCTTGCTCCCCTCCAAAGGAGCAGTTCCTCTGACCTTGCTGGTCAGAACCATCAGCTTAAACTCCTTGCCTACAACAATTGCTTTTGCCAAGGCTTGTTTGCTTCGATCAAGTCGCCGACACCGCCGACAGCGAGAGCCTGCGTGGGACAGCTCGTGACTCGACTCCTGGACGTCGTCGACCTTCAGGGACCACGTGGCTGCAGAGTCAAGCTACACCTTCCTTCCTGTTTGCACCCGACATCGCCTGGTACCCACCTGGTGCCACGCTGGTCACTGGCTAGTGACTGTGAACACTGTCCCCTCTGCTTTCAGGTCTTCAACATCTCCGATCCACTCTTGGATCCACTGCATCTCTTCCCGACCGACCGCCTGCAGCACTTTTGTCTACAGGCCCCACGGAACAGATAGAAGAAACCCGACGCACTTCGAGGCCTATGCACCCGCTTCTTGTGGGTGAGGTAAAGCTGGCACACCTGTGCCCAAGTGTAGTATTACATCTCTAGTGCCTGTGTTCCAAATCTTAAGTTCCTAGGTCATCCGGAAGATTCCTTTTGCAGTAACTTTGTACTTTTTACGCACCCATTGAAACCTATGGGAGCACGCGTGTGACTATTTGCTCTGCACACGCCACCCGTGGACCTCCTGGTCACTAACTGACGTTAGCTCCTTGTAGGCCCAGCGATTCTAGAGGCCCTAGGCCTTTTCCCTTTTCTGTTCGTGGTACTTATACCACTATTTTAGTATATGGTTCGAGTGGCCACCAGGGCCTATCCATATAAAGTGCAACTTCTGTGTATTCTGTGATAATCTTGTTTGACGATTTGTGCTCCTGTGCTCATAAAGAGACTAGGGGTTACTTTGAGAAATAAATACATATATATTTTGAATATATATCTGTGTGGTGTCCTTTCATTGGTATAAAAGGGGGTTACTATTGGTAAAACAGCTGGCTTAACACGCATCACGAGTTTAGCCTCAAAGACTGCTTAGCCTACGCTACCACTAGGGCAGCTAGTCCGAAAAGGTTGACTTACAACCACACCATAAGGGTTGCTTGGCATGGTACAAGGTGGTCACTAGAACTAGTGAACAGCATATACCAGGCCAACTTCTCACATTGGTGAGCAGCGGTTGGATTTGAGCTTGCTGTGTTTTACCATTGTAATCTCTTGGTTACCAATTGAAAGATCACATAGGTACCTGTAGGTACATATAAAACAAGATTAGATATACTTAAGTTCTACTGAACTTAGTTGTTGTAGAGCAAAGGGAGTAGCACACCCTGACTACAACTACTAGATAGGTTTAGTAGGTAAACCCAAGTGTAGGTAGATTGCAACACATCCACCCACACTTAAGAGCAATGGCTGGGGCAGAGGGGTCCACTGTACCCATCTCTGTTGAGAGTGACCCCCCGAGGGCACCATCCATCTTTGCTACCCTTAATCAGAATGAGCTCAGGCAGTTGGCAACTCTTAGAGGCCTTAAACAGCCCAAGAACCCTACCTCTGCTGTGCTCAGAGCACTCTTGCAAGATGATGAGAATCAAAGAGAGCTCAAGAGAGCTTCCCAGTTAGCCCCCTTAGGGACAGGAACAGGAGGCCCCCCTTCTGAAGATGCCACTGAGGTACCCCTTTCCAATAGCCATCCCTTAGATGAAAACCATACTACAGAGGAGGAAAGTGAGGGGGATACAGACAGTGGTGAGGATGAAGGGAGAACTAGCCCAGTGCCAAGTGTTATACTTGGCCCAGCTAAACCAAGGCTATTGGGGACTGACAATGGGTTCACCCCATTGGATCTCCCCAGTGGACTTAACACAGGGCTTGGGAGGCAAAGGAATCGCTCAGGTGACTCCAATGCTTCTCATGGCTCTAGAGGCTCTCAAGGTCACTCCAGGAAAAGGATGACCACCCCTCAGAGGAGGGAACATGAGGCCAGAATGCAGGAAGCCCAGCTGAGGATCAGGAAGCAGGAGCTAGAAGTAGCCCTGATGGAAGAAAAACTGAGGAAGGCTAGGCAACCTAGAGAGAGTGGGTCTATACCCACTGGTGGCAGCATTGTCCCTAAGGACAAAGATAGGGTCTTTGATAATAGGAACCTGTCTAAGGTTGTGCCCCCCTACAAAAGTGGGGATGATATCCACAAATGGATAACTGCTCTTGAGAGAGCCTGCAAAGTACAGCAGGTTCCTGAAGACCAGTGGGCAGCAATCCTCTGGCTCTCCTTTGAAGGAAGAGGCAGAGACAGACTCCTCACTGTTAGGGAGGAGGATGTCAGAAACTACAGAGTCCTGAAGAGTGTCCTAGTTGATGGGTTAGGCTTAACCACTGAACAGTACAGGTTAATGTTCAGAGACACCCAGAAGACACAGACTCAGGACTGGTCTGAATATGTTGAATGTGCCACTAAGGCTTTGGAGGGTTGGTTGCTGGGAAGTAAGGTATCTGATTATACAGGATTGTACAATTTGATGATGAGAGAACAGATTTTAAGTAACTGTCAAAACCAGCTCCTCCATCAACACCTGGTAGACTCAGATTTGACCTCTCCCCAAGAATTGGGAAAGAGGGCAGATAAATGGGTCAGGACCAGGATCAGGCCTAAGAATCAGGGTGGTGACCAAAAGAAAGATACCACCAAACCTCAAGAGAAGGGAGGGGATAAGGCAAAAGAGAAATCTTCCTCAGGGCCCCAAAACTCCACACAGGGTGGTGGGTCCCAAGCTCCCTCCTCTACCACAGGTAAAAAGCCCTACTGCCATGAGTGTAAAACTCCTGGGCATTGGAAAACTGACAGCAGTTGCCCAAGGGCTACAAACAAAACTGTTCCTCCAATTACTCCTGTCACACCACCTATTACTGTCAGCGGTAATCCCCCAGGTGGTGGGAGTGCCCCCAAAAATGTGGGTGGGTTTACTTGGGGAACACAGGGGGACCCTGGCTTAGCCAATTCCCCTGCAGTAGATACTCTTGTCTGTGATGGTGGCATGGGGTTTGCCAACTTCACTGCCTGTCCCAACAGTTTGGGTAGGTACAGACAGGAGCCCTACATCAATGGTACAAAAGCTGAGGCCTACAGAGACACTGGAGCTAGCATCACAATGGTGGCCCATTGGCTAGTTCCCTCTGAGCAGCTTTTGCCTGGTTTCTCCTACCAGGTGACCAACATTGATGGCAAACAGAACAGTCATCCCATGGCAGAGGTATGTCTCAGCTGGGGAGGTGTCACTGGCCCTAAAAGGGTGGCAGTGTCCCCAACCTTGCCTGTAGACTGCTTACTGGGGAATGACTTAGAACTCTCAGCTTGGGCTGGAGTTGAACAAGACACCCATTCTAAAATGGTAGGCCTTTCACAAAAGGGTAGTGGGGTTGTGCCATTCACAACCCCGGTCCAAATAGATTTCCTCCCTGGAAAGGGTGGAAGGGCAGTGGTAGCCACAGCCCAGGCACAGACAGACTTCCCTGTAGAGACTGGCAGAGCTGTGACAGTCACAGCTCAAACACAAACTGAGTGCCCCCCTGAAAAGGTTGGCAAGGCTGTAATGGTCTCAGCCTATACTCAGACTGACATAGGTGTAGTGAAGCCTGAAACTATGGATCACTCCACACAAACAGAGAGTAGTGGGGAGGAAGAAAAGTCTCCCTCTCCCCAGACATTAGGAAAAAGTCAGCCTCCTCAGGGAGCTGACCTCACCCCTTGTGAAGGAACTGCCCCAGAGGTAGCCAGGCCTGGCCTGGCAGAGCCTCTGATGTCAGTGGCCCCTTCCAAGGTGGGACCCAGTCTGGTGCAGGTAGCCTGCCTCTCTCTACCCTGCCTCAGTCAGCCCAGGGCTGCAGAGGTCAGGGAGGCCAGTGGACCCCAAGAGGGCCCCTGTCCACAAGAACCCCCCCATCAAAAGAATGAGGATTGCCTGGCTAGTAGCCCTAGTCAGGTGATGGGTAAAAACATTCCTGAGGGATCTCCTTTACAGGTAGTTAGGGACCTCCCCCAGAGGGATTCTGTTGGGTACAGGCAAACATGGGACCTTAGGGCCCCAGACCTGACCTGTCCCTCCAGTAAGCCCACAAAAGGGACCCAGCCTCCAGCTTTAGGTAGCCAGAGGCTGACCCTGAGAGCACAGTGCAACTCAGTTAAGGAAAGAAAGGCATCCATGGTGGAGGGGGATTGGAGGAAGCTGAGGTCTCACTTTGAGGACACTCACTTCAGTACTCCATCTCAACACCAGCCTTTTACTTTGCCAAGACACACCAAAGGTAGAGATTCCCTATGGTGGAGACCCTCTGATACCCTTAGGGTGAGGGATTGCTTAGTGGACCATGAGACAGGGGGTAACCATGCCAGTGCTGGTTCCTCCTTATATGGCCACTTGGGCAATATAGGCTTACCTGGTCAAGGTCAGCCTTATCTCCCTTCGTTTGGGGGGGGGTTGTGTAGGAAGGTGGATATCTGACTATGGTTACCCCCAAATTTTTGCCTAGTGTCTAGCTGGTTTTTCGACTTAGTTGGCCTGAGATCCTGCTATTCAGGATCTCAGCCTGGCTGTTCTCTCTTTAAAATGGACTCCATGTACCCTAGGTACATACCCAATTGGTTGGATCACCCTGTCAGCCCCTGTACCAGTGTACACTAGGTACCCAGGGCATTGGTGTACCCAAGGCCTGCCAAGGGCTGAAGCATGTATTATGCCACCCCAGGCTTGGCCTAACAATTTGACACAACTGGCTGATCACTCAGCTGGGGTAAGTTGGTGTAATCACCTCTTACTTAGGTGTAGTATATCTATACCTAACCTTAAATGGGACACCTGGTAACCTATAAGTCACTCCTATGGCAGGCCTTAACAATCCTGAAGGCAGAGTGCTTGGTTCCATGTGAGATGGTGCTCTGGCATGAGCTGAGCCTGTCTGCAGTGGTCGGAACAACTTCCTTCTACTGTTTCCAGATATCGTCATACCATATACTCTTAAGTGCATTATGAACCTCGCGGTTAAATGCTATCTTTGGTTTGGCTTTATCAAAACATGTCGAGTAAGGTGTCATACGAATTGGAATACTAACCCCTCGCCAATTCTGGCGACGGGGTTAGCATTCCACCCTTCTAGAGGGACACGACATGTACAGTACCTGAAACCCGGGTAAAATCAGACCTAGCCTCAGCTCCACAAAATGGATGCTGCCACCACAGACACAAGTCTGCCCTCCTGCTGCTGGGAGTCCTTCCAGCTTGGGAGGTGTGGACAAAGGGTTTCCTGCCAGGGGAGGTGCGTGCACCACCCCAGACAGGATTTTGTGTATTGGTCAGGTAGGGCTTGAAAGAAACCAGACATGCCTGTGGCTCACAAGGAGCCTCGGTGCATATGCCAGTTCAAACCGGTCCTGGGGCACACCAGTCCCGGGCCTGGGGCGAGCTGGACAAAGGATTGGGGGTGTAACCACCCCCCTTCCTGGTCCCACCCATAGGGAGGGACCTAGCAGGTAGTCCGGCCCCTAGAATCCGCTTAAAGGTAGGAGCTGTGTCCTAAGACTTCAGACATCCTGGAATCAACTTAAAACTAAGAAGAAGACGGGAACTTCGACGCTCTGCTGCACAGAGGACTGAAGCCAATCTCCCCTGTGGTCAGGGAGTGACCACCTTGCTAACGCAAGCACCATCCAGCGAATCAACGTCTGCTTTGCCGCCGCCTCCCGCCGGAGCCCGAGCCCAGAGACTGACAAGACCTGGACCTCCAGACCTCTCACCGCCCGATCCACAGTCCCTGCAAAGAGGAGACCCGTGGAGGCACCGAGACACGTGGAGCCAGCCATCTTGAAACGACTACGACAAGCTGACCAGTGCAACAACCGAGGCTCCCTCCAAGTTGTGCTTTGGGTCCTGAGAAGCCCAACCCTCGAGCAGCATCTGCACCAAAGGTGAGCCCTCCAGCATCTCCACGATCTGCGTGGGGCCCTTCTGCATTTTGCCACTCGACGCGCCTAACCGGTTGCTGGCCCGCTGGCTAGTGGCCATCTTGGCGACGAAATCTACGACAAACACCGCTGGTCTGGTTGCTCCAGACTGGCCCTTGCTCCCCTCCAAAGGAGCAGTTCCTCTGACCTTGCTGGTCAGAACCATCAGCTTAAACTCCTTGCCTACAACAATTGCTTTTGCCAAGGCTTGTTTGCTTCGATCAAGTCGCCGACACCGCCGACAGCGAGAGCCTGCGTGGGACAGCTCGTGACTCGACTCCTGGACGTCGTCGACCTTCAGGGACCACGTGGCTGCAGAGTCAAGCTACACCTTCCTTCCTGTTTGCACCCGACATCGCCTGGTACCCACCTGGTGCCACGCTGGTCACTGGCTAGTGACTGTGAACACTGTCCCCTCTGCTTTCAGGTCTTCAACATCTCCGATCCACTCTTGGATCCACTGCATCTCTTCCCGACCGACCGCCTGCAGCACTTTTGTCTACAGGCCCCACGGAACAGATAGAAGAAACCCGACGCACTTCGAGGCCTATGCACCCGCTTCCTGTGGGTGAGGTAAAGCTGGCACACCTGTGCCCAAGTGTAGTATTACATCTCTAGTGCCTGTGTTCCAAATCTTAAGTTCCTAGGTCATCCGGAAGATTCCTTTTGCAGTAACTTTGTACTTTTTACGCACCCATTGAAACCTATGGGAGCACGCGTGTGACTATTTGCTCTGCACACGCCACCCGTGGACCTCCTGGTCACTAACTGACGTTAGCTCCTTGTAGGCCCAGCGATTCTAGAGGCCCTAGGCCTTTTCCCTTTTCTGTTCGTGGTACTTATACCACTATTTTAGTATATGGTTCGAGTGGCCACCAGGGCCTATCCATATAAAGTGCAACTTCTGTGTATTCTGTGATAATCTTGTTTGACGATTTGTGCTCCTGTGCTCATAAAGAGACTAGGGGTTACTTTGAGAAATAAATACATATATATTTTGAATATATATCTGTGTGGTGTCCTTTCATTGGTATAAAAGGGGGTTACTATTGGTAAAACAGCTGGCTTAACACGCATCACGAGTTTAGCCTCAAAGACTGCTTAGCCTACGCTACCACTAGGGCAGCTAGTCCGAAAAGGTTGACTTACAACCACACCATAAGGGTTGCTTGGCATGGTACAAGGTGGTCACTAGAACTAGTGAACAGCATATACCAGGCCAACTTCTCACAATCAAACATCTTAAAAAAAACATTACATTTTCCAATGATAAGAAATTACATTAAATTATTGTTAAAAATCATCACAGTGAGTTATTTATATATTAAAATTTTACATTCAGAGTTTTGCAGATTAAAAACTTATAACGGTACTTTAAAATACATCAGTGCTCAAGTTACAAATTAGATCTATGTCGAATACAAAATTTCAAGAACCTTGCTATATTTATGGCTAAAAGATCTGATTCCAGAAATTGGAGAACCATAAAAGCAGGGCGACATTGGCGAAGGCCCATGCTTTTTAAAATCGGAATAAGCTGTCGCTTTCTGGGTTCGATATAAAATTTGCAAAAAAGGGTTACATGTATGAGCGATTGTGGGGATATGCCATCACATGGACAATGGGTTAACTGCTTAGACCAATCATTTGTCACTGGAAAAGTGAGAAAGCGGTGAAAGATGTTTAATCTGAATTGAGTCAATAGAAACTGGATATCTTCCAAGTTAAGTAAGGCTGGATCATCACAGTTGATTGAATTGACAGTGAATGTTGAACAGAGGTTTTATTTACTTCAGCTGTCAGACGGAGAACCGCTAAATGCGTTAGACATTGATTCTTTAACATCTTCCTTGATATCCGGGCCATTTCATGGGGGTTGTGATAATAATTCTCCACACTCAAGTCAAATAAGAACTTCCTAACATATTGTAACCACTGTATTTTCTGAGCGTGTTCTAGCTTAACACAATCTGTCACGACTGCTTGAGTAAGCGTTAACTTATTAGACGTCCAAAGACGGTGCCATAATAGAACTGGTTGCATCCCTATGATGTCAGAAATATAGGACACGCCCAGTTCTAAATGACAACTGAATGTGGGCGTACTTTGTGGTACTGCAAGTAGGAATCTTAAAAAACTGTTTTCTACTTTTTGTATGGATTCAGCCTGCAAATACCCCCAAACCACCGGCCTGTAGATGGCTGTGCTAATGCATTTTGCCTGGTAAATACGTAGCATCTCTTCCGGGGGTCGTTTTCCAAGCCTCTGAGTAAATGCTACTAAGGCCATTGTAACTTTTAAGAACTGCAGTTTTCTAGTCTCAATTGCTCTTTTCCAAGTACCCTTTTCATCTATTACAACTCCAAGGTAAGGATAAGTGGGAGTGTGATCTACCCTAGAATTGCTTATATAGATGTCTTTTCCTTTTCTTAATTTTTGACCAGAAGTCATAATGAAGGTCTTTTTTATATTGATTTTTAGATCTAAATTCGACATAAATAAATTGTATCGATTTACTGAGCGCTGGAGTTCGAGAGGAGTGCGAGCGGTGATAACCGTGTCATCTGCATATAGGAGAGCGGGGATTGGACGATTCTGTACGAGGGGAAAGTCCTGACTCCCATCCAACATGGCTAATTCCAGGCCGTTTGTATAAAGGGAAAAAATGTAGGGGGCCAGGACACAACCCTGTCTTATTCCCCACTCCACCCTAAAATGTGCGGATAACTGGCCCCCCAGGCCATATCTCACTCTCGCAGTTGCATTTAAATAAATTTCTCGCAGATAGTTAACCAACAGAGTGTCAACCCCCATTGCTGTCAAGATGTCCCAGAGTTTTGCATGACACACGCAGTCAAACGCTGCAGTGAGGTCTACATAGGCCATATGCAGTCTTCCACCCTTCACGTCTACATATTTGCTCCTAAGTAACGACAGGTTTAAGACCTGCTCGATGGTACCAAGGCCTTCCCTAAATCCATACTGGAGGTCAGATATGATGTTATCTTCCGTCCAGTGCTGTAGGCATTCTAGCAGGTACGGCCCACCACCTTTCCCAACGAGTCCAATAAGGAAATGGGGCGATAGCACGTTGGACTATTGCGATCGCCCTTTTTAAAAACCAGGACCAAGATGGACTCTGACCAAGAGGCCAAAAGGCCAGCTTTTCCCGTGGCTTCTTGTACCCTGAGTAGTAATGGGGCCCATAGGTCCATTTTAAATTTAAATAAATCCACGGGGAACCCGTCCGGGCCCGGGGCATTTCCTCCTCTGCTGGCGTTCAAAGCTTGCTCAACTTCGGCCACAGTAAAATCTAAGGCCAGTGAGCTCGGAGAAGGGCTTAGGCTACTGATCCTTTTCCTGGGAGTGCTGTGGGTTTGGGTGGAATCCTCCGTTAGGCCAAATATCTGCGAGAAATGAACTATCCAATCAGATTCTGTGATTGTAACTTCTATATTACTGTTCTCCCTTCGGCCAGAGAGGAATGGTGTGTTTATGACTTCCCAGAACACTGTGCTGTCGTTCATTTTACAGCTATTGTGTAAGGCAACCCATAGTTCCTCTTTTAATTCCTTCTTTCTCTGACATAGAGTTTTATTGTATGCATCAATGTGGGCCACTGACACATCAGGGTGCGAAGGTGATAGGGCTGCATCACTGTGTGCCACTGACACATCAGGGTGTGAAGGTGATAGGGCTGCATCACTGTGTGCCACTGACACATCAGGGTGCGAAGGTGATAGGGCTGCATCACTGTGTGCCAATGACACATCAGTGGGCGGAGATGTGTGTGTCGAAGTTCCAGCAGCAGTTACCTGGTACCGGCTCAGAGGCAGCAATGGCAAGATGAGGATCTGCAAGGCATGGAAGATCCGAGCTGCATCTCGCTGGTGTTCAGTCGTGGCAGCCATACTTCCAGGCTGCATTGGCTCCATGGTCTCCATTGTCCTCGGCATCTGGGCCAACTCCATGCTGTCATCGCTGGAGACTGTCTGACTAGACAGTTCTTGTATCCGAGTAATGGCCCCAGCGAGGTCAGCCAAGGATTGTTGGTGAGCATGGTGCGGACAGTGGGTGTCCGTTAGGGACTGTAAGTGGTCCCTGATGGGACTCCAACCCACGCATGGCATCGAGTTTGGCTGCAATGAGGTCGAACCCCACCCGCAGGTGATCAGCCATCTTCTCCTGGCACCCTAACACACGGCGTTGGAATTCCATGTGTTGGTCGTGGGGTTCCTGTGAGCCAGCCGTGGTGGTGTGTGCTTCCTGCTATGTTGTCTGTGCACGGTGCGGGAGTCACCGCAATGCAGCTGGGCTGCCCTGCTCCTGGGGGTGGGCTGCGGAGGCTGTCCATGAGCCGTTGAAGGGTGTCTGAGCAAATGTGCACGGTGTCCTCTTCATCATCACTGTAGAGTTGTGATGTCTGCTTGCAGGAGGTATTGATTGTCCTACTGCAATGTAACGGGGAGATGCAGGTTAACAGTGTGTTCCATGTATGTTCACTCATTGTAGATGTTCACGTTCAGACTGCATGACAATGTACTTTGTGAATGTGTTGGTGAAGCTGGCTATTTGATGCTAGACAGTGGACATTTCGACTACATGACTGATGTGAGGTTGTACTCGTATATTATCATCTCACAGTGTCATGCAATGCCAGCTGTGATTGGCCAGTTTCTACGCACGAGGGACACCAGTTGTGTCCTCTGTCCTGTGGTGTAAGGGTAGCACTTTGTACGACATTGTCGTCAATGTTGATGTACTGTAATTGCTATGTGTGCGTGCTCAATTGTCGGCGAGTCGCCCCTGCAGCTCTGATTTGGCGGCCCCTTATCCCTTTGAGTCGGTGTGCCTTTGAATTGTGTGCTTTTCGGGTGCTGGGATGTTTGCGACTTGGGTCATTTGTGCTCTTGGACATATTTAGAACTCTTGTGCATCGTTTGTCTGTGGATGTGTTTTTGACGTCATGGGTTGTAGGTGCACGTGGATGTGACATACTCCTTTACGGGTGTGGTCCACACTCAGCCACCTCAAAGTCGTCTCGTGCAACATGTCATGTATTGTGACTGCAGCCATGCTATCTGTCATGCAGTGTCACTTGCATAGTCCGTGTGGCTCACGGAGCCACTGTTTTTCTGCATTCAGCACATGTGCATGTGTAGGTTGTGGCATTGGTGATATGGAGGGGGGCCCATTTGTGCACATTGTGGATGGTGGCCTAGTTGGTGTTTTCTGTTGGTGTGCTGCAGTGTGCCAAGGGTATCAGGGACATGTTCCACACTCATTGTGGGTGTGCAGTGTACTGCACATGATTGTGCATGTGTGCCATTGTGCTCATCTCCCTCCGTCCCCCAAGTCCCTGGTCATTACTCACCCTGTTGATGTTGGGTCGGGTCATATCGAACTGTGTCCAGACCCCCAACTCATTGCACCGTCTCCACACTGATGACTGTGGCCACCATTTCCTCCAGCTCATCCAGCTCCTCCTGTGGCGCAGGACTCCCACCTCCAGTCGCCTCTGCTGCCTTCCTGTTGGCAGCGAGTTTCTCCTTGGTTTGGCTGTGCACTTCATGACAGCACTTCTTGACCTCCTCCATTGACCTTCTCGATACTCCGACAGCATTCACGTTGGTGATGATGGACTGCCATATTTCCGTTTGTGTTGCCAATGACGCAGTGGAGGTGACAAACAGATGTTGGAAATGTTCTATCACCTCTGTGACGATGATCCGGTCTTCCTGCGGACTGAATCCCGTCTTCCTCTTCCTCTTCTCCTGGCTTGTCCTCCGTGGGGCTTGTGGGGTTCGGGTTGTCCTCTGCACTCGGTCCGGATGCATCCATGGTGCTACGCAGTTTGATTTGTTTTTTTTTTTGGTGCTTTTATAGTGCATTTTCCCGCATGACGCGTGGGAATTTGGGGCATCGCAACTTTTTTTCGCGTTGGTGTTTCGCATTTTTGCAGAGTCGTATTGATTTTAGCGCGGTCATTTAATGTGTTATAGTGGGACTATTGCATGGTGCCTCAGGATTGAGAATACCACGTTAACACTGAGTTATTTTCCCGAGATAGACTGTGATGTGGAGAGTTGCGTTAAGCTAATTTTGCGATGGTTATCACACCTTCTTGAGAATATCCCCCTCTGTGGATAAACATTTTTAAAAGTTCCCAGAATCCCATGATACCCCCTCACATATAATAGGTGAACGCAAGATGAGGATGTTAGAAATTCGGAGAGCGATGGGGAGTGCATTAGAACACCGGTAAATGAAGGGGTGAAGGGTAAAACAGCACGCCTGTACAGCAAAGTATGGAGATTAAAAAGGATGAATTGGTTGCACCCACAAAACTGATGTCTATGAATTTGGAGGAGACAGCATCATCAGCCTCATCTATGCTTGACATAATGTTGATGATTCAAAAAACAATCACTCCCTCACTCAGTAACTTACCAGTTGACTCACATGCTCACTTAGGGCCAGATGCACAAAGCATATTCAGAATGTTGAAAAAATATTTTTTAGACATCGGTGATGGCTGCATTCCAACTCGTCGTCTTTGGCAGGTCTCTGTCTAGAGTGGCAGAGTGGCCACACATGGTGGACTGGCATGCTGCCTGAGCAATCCCCAATGGCTGAGATGAATTCAATAATTTCTTGCATCATCTTGGTGATTGTTGAAAGCCACACTTTAAGCATCGCATTTGCCTTGTTCTTCCTGGCATGCATATAGAACTACTTATAACTGTGTGGAAAGCATACTGAATATATGTAGCTGCCAGCTGAGTAACTTTATGGAGCTCGATGTATTTGGAGGAAATTCTGCATTTGTAGTTTACATTTTTTAATAGAACATTTTACAGATTCATGCTTGTGAGTCAAAATACAGAATTTTTCATGAAGTTCACCTTTTCAGTGATTAGGTATTACAAAGAAAAGTATGTATTGCTACAGCCCATAGATCCGGATTTAATGAGCTAATACATGCAAACTGCCTCTATGCATGTTCGTGTCTCCATGTGTTGCCACATTAAAGCCAGACATATTGACTTGCCATCGGTTGTGTAGTTTTAAACAGCTGGATTCTGTGTCCTCTTGCATGTGCGTGTGTCAAACATATATGAGTACATGTATGTGCCCCTCACACACGATTCCTGATTAAAAAAAATATATATATATTTTAAAGTAGCACCGAAGTGAATAACAACACAAAAAGGAGTGTATTGTGTACACAGTGCATTTATGCAATAAAGAAATTCATGTGCCATGATTCAGTGTATTTTTGAGATGTAAGCCAGTCTCTCTCGAATTTCAATGCAAGCACTCCTTACAAAGTGGAACAATACATCAAATGGCCAAAACAATGAGGTGAGAGAGAATTACTTCTCTGTGGAGGCCATGCCCACTCTGTAAATTTTATTGAATTGTAGGTATTGCAGACTGCTTCACTGCCAAGCCAGACATAAAAGTAAAAATAACTTTTATCAATAAAGGTTAAATGAATTAAACGTATCATTGTATTATTATGACACACAGAGATTCTTCCTTGCACACAAAATGTCATTGAACGTTCAGACTCTTCTGCACGGTTAGTTTACCTAGATGAAAATCATGAATACCTTCTTTCCACCTCTCTGAATCTTATGATATAATAATGTTTCAGCGGCCAATCAAAATCCTATTTCCACAGCATTTACTGCTGCTGCTGCTTTTGATTCCCCACCAGTCTAATAACTGTCAACCAGATGGGCCAGGGAGGCGGAAATTACCTCTCCACCAAGTGAAACCTGTATCAGGACACAGGATCAGAGAGATCTAAGAAGAGAGGAGTCATCTCGATCGAAACAGTCCTAACTGATACCTTCCTGCACCTCCTGACTTGCTGAACTCGGGAATACGGAAGATGCGAAAAGACACGCCGTGCTTGTGCCCGTCCGTCCGCCCGCCTGACTCACCCCTCGCTCGGCATGTTGAAGGAACGAGGAATTATGGCTCTTGCTCCTGCTACTAATTCTGGTGCTAAATTCTGGTGGTATCACAGGTCCCACACTGTCTTAACTCACTACCAATTTTAGTGATGGAGGTAGGCTGGATTACCATTCCATGAATCATTTTGGGAAATAAGGCCGAGTGTCTCTTTCAGGAGGCCAGTGTGCCGCTACTGTGTCAGCTCACAGGGAGCCGCAAAGAGCATGACATGTGGCAGAGCTTGCACACAGCCCTCTAAGTACTTAAAAGCTCAGAACGTTTGGTGTGGTAAGGAAGCAAAATAGGGGAAATACAGCCTCTGAGGAAGTATAGCACAGGGGAAGGCGATGAACCTTGGTGGAAGGCAAGGGTGGAGGCCGCGGCAGCAACATCAACAGAAGAATACCAAAAGGAAAGTAAAACTAGCTAGTCAGGAGTGAGTAGAGGTAAGTGTTCTATAGCACTGCACAGTTTCCTGCTATACTGTTAAATAACCAGGAACAAGTGGGGCAGTGTATAGAAAATAGCCCGCTGAGAAGTGGGTCACAACACACTAGAAAACAACTAATGGCTCCCACCAGAGTCAAAGGGCGGCAAGGTCAGTGCCCAAAATTTCGGAAATGCAAGGGTAAAGTGGCAGAGATGGAGATCTCAATCAACAATCCTATATATGGTACTATGGATGGTAGCCCCACGAAAAAAAAAATTTAAGAAAGAAATGAGGAAGTGGATACATAGAAGGCCCTCGTCGAGTGAAGTCGTTGACCAGTCAGCAACAAAATGTGTGAAAGGCTCTGGGGCATATTCTCAAGGATCTATCGCCGAGTTATCAGCACTTTATCTCAGCCAAAGTCACGATAAATTCATCGCCCTATTCACAAGCTGGTGCTGACAGCCGATACCACCCGTTTACCTGCGATAGCATCTGCAAAAAACATCACCACGGATGACCCCGACAACTATCGCTAATGAGATGCAGAGTAGGCGTTCTCGAGCAAAAAGCAGTGACAACACCACACCTCAACATTCTCAACAACCAGCCAGATCTGCGATAAGATCACAAAACAGGCAATAAGGCGTGTTAGCAGCAGGAAACTAACACTTGCTCTGACCTGGTGCAAAGTCAGACTACAAACTGCACCAGAAAAGGGAGCCCAGCCCAGAGCCACACCAGAAGAACAACAGATGCCATGGAGCCAACGATCATGCAGCTCGGACCCCCAAGAGGGCCACAACACCCACCCCTGGACCAACCCATACCCTGCCCCCCCCAGGGCCCTACCCCAGGCACTCCCCACGGACGAAGAGATTGCACATCAATGTCACCAAATCATGACCAAAATAATTTGCTTGATGCCGCAAAATCACAACAACTAACAGTCATGTGAGTACAGAAAAAGCAGAATCAATCATTCACCATTGAAAGTCCAAACAAAATATCACAATCAAATTTGTCTCCAAACAACTATTTGGAAGAGTCAGGGCGGGTCATCCCTGGACAATCTGTAAGTGACAGCCTGTAAGACAATATCCAAGATAAGAAGGTGTGTCAGGCACTCCTCAAAGGACAGAGAGAGAGAGAAAAAGAGAGAGAGAGAGACTGAACATGAGCGCAAGGACAATCTGGCCCTTGGCTCATATATGCCAACTGTCGCGTGTGTTTTGCAATTGGTGCACCCTAAATCTTAGGCCTGGCATCAATTCCAGTGCGAAGACCACATCACATTCCAGAAATGCAAGCAGTAGTCAGACTAAAATTAGGCATGAAATCTCCTTTGTCTCAATACACAAGGCGGAAGGAGATCCGAACCTCCGACCTTGGTCTTCAATGCGCCCGGCACCCCCTGAGTGGGATACCAGACCAGACTCTGATGACTCCCACACCATGAACTGCGCTAATGAAAGACCAACGTGTCCACACCCCACACACACATGTCCCTGCTCTAGCTACACCTTCATGGGATGCCCCTGACACATTGTTAAAAAACAACCCATACATCCAAACGTTGAACACACATACGACTCATTGTTCTGAGCTGTGGTATATCGTCCACAGAACTGCCGCCCGTCTGAGGAGTGCCGGTGGTACGAGACCAACAAACGCAATGGCAGGCAATCCCGGCCACATGCACAACCCCTGTCGTGTGGAACTGTGCCGTGCACGCATGCTGCATCTGTTGGGAGCTCTGCCAAGGGCAGTTTTGCGAGTCAATTACCGTCTGAGTTTCCGGCTTGCGTACGTCACATGCATCCAGCCCTGGTTTCACTGTCGATCATGCACATTCGAGTCGCCCATGGAGGTCTCCCTATCAAACACAACGGTAGCTGAACTGAATTATGACTTGTGTGTGCGCCCCCTGTTGGCCCACGAACAGGAGTGCAACCAGGATACCCGTGCATGGCATGTCTTGATATGTGGCATCTGTGCGGGCAGTAGTGGATGAGAGATTGCACAAGTCATCGTGTGCAGTGACCACATCGAGGCGCTCCCCTATTGGGCTGTGCTGCGGATTGATGAAACTGTGTGGACGGACAACATCTGTCCTGACCAGTTAATGGATTGGCTCTCACTCGTGTTCCTTGAACTCGAGAACGACGTACTTCTGGAACTGATTGCCTATGAAGCTGCGCTCGCATTCATGGACGAATAACTACCTTCTTGCAGCCACAACTGATTGACACCCAGAGCACAGGTCCCAACACCGTTTTGCATCGTGGAGGAATGGTCACATAACCCAGAACAACAGTGGGCATGTCTGCATTCGCCCAGACTCAGCATGCATGTGCGTGCACCTACGCATGTTGTCACACACCTGTGCAAGGTGATGCAGCCCCATGGGCGGAGATGCACAGCATCGTTTGGCAAAATTCCCAAATCTGACATACTGCTGGAGGGAGACTACACACATGGCAATGTAGCACGACATGTGACCTTGTTGGTCCCTTTCACCTGCTCACTGTCAGCATAGTACACAGTCGGCGCAGTCCGGTGGTACAGCTCCATGCAGATCCCATGGGCTGTGAGTCGTGTCCCCTGACACGGGGCAATGAGCAGACGCCAAACATCACATGACTTGACCAGCAAGGCAAGGTGGGCTGAGACCCTTGCCATCAGTAAGGATATGTGTTCATTTTTGCCTCCCCATCTCTTGCACTTCTACATGTTCCCATTCTGCCTGTAAGTGGCTTAAGCATTTGTCTGTCTGTTGTGGCCCATTCTTTTCCCGTACTGACACGCACATGCTAATAAAGTCTACACAACTTCACCAGTGTATAACTGTGATCAGTGTTGATTAATATGACAAATCCTGTGCCTCAATGAGCATTGTCCGTACACAGGGAGGGACAGACTGCCGCATGTACATTGGTTGTGAATCCCTATTGGCAGCTCCACCTCTGTGAGCCAGACATTGTGTTTGGGATAGTTGCTGGTAGACCTTTGCTCTTACGTGTCTTAAGCAATGTGAGTATGGTGTCCAACTTCTTGCCATGTGGATCAATGTGATATATTAAAACAGACTGTATCCACACTGATGTGTGTGAGTAGGTCATGCAAAGAGATGTTCAGTAGCCACATGCGATGGGGGACACTACTTTACGCGTGCTACTAAATTTGACATTTCAACACACAGCCCTACATAATACATGGACGTGGGGCTAAGTTGGGGGTTGCGAGATTGTTGTTCATGTGCAATTGGGCCACAGCTAGTCCACACCTTAACAGTCATCTAATTGGCCATGTGGGTCAGAGTCAAACATGCGCATAGATGACATTCACCAGGGTGTTCCTTTTTGTGCAATCAATGTCCCTACATTCATCCATACTTGCATGCGTGAGTGAACATAGACATGACACATCTGTGTGATTTGGAATGTTTTATTCACATTCTGGGGAGTGTCGGAGCTGGAGGTGTACATGGCCAGTTCAAGCCCACATAACGTGGTTGCCCAGTGGTGGGCCAACCAGGGTCCTTGGGGGAATGCAAGGTTAATCTGAAGAGGAAGAGTTCAATCCGCAGCTGGATTGCTGTGTCATTGGTACCAGAACAGATATGGCAGGCTATGTCGGGGTCCAGGTGAATGTTGCAGAGTGTTCCGGGGGACAGTGGGAGGTGTTGTTCCAGGGCATGATGCATAGAGCTGAACCAGGCAGGGACAGGCCATGTGGGGGGTACGGATGTTAATGCCTCATTCCTCACACAGTCATTACCCTCCACATCTTACTCCTCTGAGAGGTCTTCTGTGTCCGGTATGTCAGGTGTGTGTGGTGGTTTATGGCTGCATCAATGTGGGCCACTGACACATCAGGTTGCGAAGGTGATAGTGCTGCATCACTGTGTGCCACTGACACATCAGGGTGTGAAGGTGATAGGGCTGCATCACTGTGTGCCATTGACACATCAGGGCGCGTTATCGTGGGACTATTGCATGGTGCCGCAGGGTTGAGAATACCACGTTAACATTGAGTTATTTTCCCGCGATCGACTGTGATGTGGAGAGTTGCGTTAAGCTAATTTTGCGATGGTTATCACACCTTCTTGAGAATATCCCCCTCTGTGGATAAACATTTTTAAAAGTTCCCAGAATCCCATGATACACCCTCATTTGAGGAAGAAATTGTAAGGGCTGGTAGCATGAGAAACGATAGTATGGAGTTCCTCAAACTACTGTATGCCCGTCTCTAATGTTTCTGATCTCGGTGATAATAGAAACCCCCTGCCCGATCCAAGATTGCCCTCCTTGCCTAGGTTATTCTCCCTAACACATAATAGGTGGACGCAAGATGAGGATGTTAGAAATTCGGAGAGCGATGGGGAGTGCATTAGAACACCGGTAAATGAAGGGGTGAAGGGTAAAACAGCACACCTGTACAGCAAAGTATGGAGATTGAAAAGGATGAATTGGTTGCACCCACAAAACTGATGTCTATGAATTTGGAGGAGACAGCATCATCAGCCTCATCTATGATTGACATAATGTTGATGATTCAAAAAACAATCACTCCCTCACTCAGTAACTTACCAGTTGACTCCCATGCTCACTTAGGGCCAGATGCACAAAGCATATTCAGAATGTTGAAAAAATATTTTTTAGACATCGATGATGGCTGCATTCCAACTCGTCGTCTTTGGCAGGTCTCTGTCTAGAGTGGCAGAGTGGCCACACATGGTGGACTGGCATGCTGCCTGAGCAATCCCCAATGGCTGAGATGAATTCAATAATTTCTTGCATCATCTTGGTGATTGTTGAAAGCCACACTTTAAGCATCGCATTTGCCTTGTTCATCCTGGCATACATATAGAACTACATATAACTACGTGGAAAGCAAACTGAATATATGTAGCTGCCAGCTGAGTAACTTTATGGAGCTCGATGTATTTGGAGGAAATTCTGCATTTGTAGTTTACATTGTTTAATAGAACATTTTACAGATTCATGCTTGTGAGTCAAAATACAGAATTTTTCATGAAGTTCACCTTTTCAGTGATTAGGTATTACAAAGAAAAGTATGTATTGCTACAGCCCATAGATCCGGATTTAATGAGCTAATACATGCAAACTGCCTCTATGCATGCTCGTGTCTCCATGTGTTGCCACACTAAAGCCAGACATATTGACTTGCCATGGGTTGTGTAGTTTTAAACAGCTGGATTCTGTGTCCTCTTGCATGTGCATGTGTCAAATATATATGAGTACATGTATGTGCCCCTCACACACGATTCCTGATTAAAAAACAAATATATATATTTTAAAGTAGCACCGAAGTGAATAACAACATGTTAGAAATGGGGGTCTCTAGTTGGCAATGGCTGGCCACTGTCCAAGTAGGGACCCTTCTTCCTAAGTCAGAGTAAGCAGCCTACACCCTTGACAACCCCTGCTCAACCCTGTGGTAACGTAGCACGAGCAGCTAGGCTTATCTCAGAGGCAGTGTGTGAAGCATTTATGACCATACACAGTAATACAATGAGGAGCACTACAAATGGACACCACTCAAGTAGTTATAAAAAATAGGTATATTTATATAGACTTAATCACAAGACCAATAACAGTGAAAATCCACAATACTAGAAAAATAGGGTTACTTTAAAAATGCTTCAAAAATAGTTCAAGGTGCACAAAATGATGTTCAGTTCAATGCAGTGGAATCTGGATTCCGTAGCAAAGCAACAAAAATTTCCTCATGCTAACCAGCGATGCATTGAATCCTTACCGCAAGGGAGGATGATGCGCTAGGTTGCGGGCAGGAGAAGGCGACAAACTTCTTCACGCTAAGCCGGTGATGCGATAAAATCCTTGCCGCTAAGGGAGGATGATGCACCGAGCCATGTGCGATCTTGCTGCGATGAAAGAAAATGGCGCTCCGCGAGGGAGCGACGATCCTGATGCGATGCGGGGAAAATGGCGAACGCTCGGCGTCCGCGCTGCGATGAGCTTGATGCGATGATTTGGGGTTAGCGAGCGCATTGGGGCCCGCTAACAAGCAATGCGACAATCTTCGTGATAGCGGGCGTTTTCAGGCCCGCAGTCAGGTGCTGCGACGAACTTCGGGATAGCGGGCGTTTTCAGGCCCGCTGACGGGTGATGCGACGATCTTCGGGATAGCGGGCGTTTCAGGCCCGCTGACGGATGATGCGATAATCTTCGGGGTTAGCGAGCGCTCGGCGACAGCTGAGCGACGATTTTTCTCACGCTCACCAGCTGCAGTGGCTCGCTAACGGGGGTTAGCGACGATTTTCAGCACTCGCTTCTCAGCAGTAGAACTAGAGGCCCTGGAACTCACAGGAGCCTCACCTGCAGATAGAAATCCTCGCTGGGAGGAAACAGGAGGCTGGTGGTGGAGTCTGATGTACCTGAGACTCCTGCAGGAGGCTAGCTCTCTTCTAGCCCTTGGGTGATTGCTGTAGCCACAAAATAAAAGTTCCGTCAAAGTCCTTTTCCTCTTCTTCCAAGTCCAGTAGTAACCACTGCAGGCCAGTCCCAGAAACAGCACACAAGCACAAGGACAGTCCTTCTCCTGCAGATTCCTGTAGTCACACGGACAGAGGTTCTTCTTGTTGTCCAGGAGCAATTCAAATTGTAGGGATATTTATCCCCCAAAGTCTTTGTTCTTAGGAGTCGCAAGTCTCTGAACCCAGCCAGAACCAGTTCTGCCCAGCCCTGGAGCACTTTGTTTACCAGGCTGCATCCTTCCTTTCAGAAAGAGGGGGTCTGCCTTCAGACGCACAGTGGGAGGTGGAGCCAGCATTCACCTTGCCAGGCACAGCCCTATTCAAGTGCAGGAGCTACCCCTCCCCTCACTCCAAGGCAGATCTCTCTATTCAACCCAGGTCTGACTCAGCCTGCCCTGTCCCTCCAAAACCAGACAGCCAATACACATACTAGCAGAGCAAACTGGAAGGCTTAGGCAAGAAAGTACCTATACTCTAAAAGTGGTAGTTTCAAACACAGAATATAAAAATAACCTTCACTAAAAGATGTATTTTAATATTCTGAGCTCAGGCATACTAAATTCGTTTTTCTACCATGTTCTGTGGGTCAGTTAAGACTATAGAATGTAATAGCCCAGACCTCCCATTCTGGCCTGTGGAGAACAGGTAGCCTTACAGTAGTGAAAAACGAAATTGGGTGTAATTCACTACTAGGACATGCTACACACATCAGGGCATGTCCTTCCTTACACATACAATGCACCCTATCATAAGGGGGGCTTACAGGATGCCAAGGGAAGGTTTAGGGGCTGGGAAGTGGGTGCACTTCACAGCCAAGATGGTAGTTCTGGACTGCACGCAGACACTGCAGTGGCAGGTCTGAGACACACTTTACAAGCTGCTTCTGTGGGTGGCACAAACCAGTGCTGCAGGCCCACCAGCAGCATTCGGTCTACCAGCCCTGGGCACACACGGGCCACGCTACTAGGGACTAACAGGTAAACCAAATAAGCCAATCATGGATGTACCAATTCACATGTCATCTTTACAAAGGGAGCATTCGCGCTGTGGCACTGAATGGCAGTGGCACAGCGCCCAGAGCATCTATAACCAGCAAAAACAGAGGAGACACAGCGAAAAATGGAAGGGAGACTCACGCTAATGGTGCCAGGTCTAACACGCGTCCCCTCCAGCTGAAATGTAGGGAGAACTACCCATCCCCTGGGAAGTTCTCATCACTAAGGCAGAAAAATCTGGACAGACCATCAGCATTGGCGTGTTCTGTACCAGGGCGATGTTCCACCGTAAAGTCCATACCCTGTAGGGAAATGGACCACCTTAACAACTTGGGATTCTCACCCCTCATCTGCATCAACCCTCTGAGGGGCCTGTGGTCTGTCTGAACCCGGAAGTGAGTCCCAAACAGGTATGGTCTCAGCTTCTTCAGTGCCCAGACCACAGCAAATGCCTCACGCTCAATTGCACTCCACCTCTGTTCCCGTGGAAGTAACCTCCTACTGATGAAGGATACAGGTTGGTCTAGTCCCTCCTCATTCATCTGTGACTGAACAGCCCCCACCCCATGCTCTGAAGCGTCTGTCTGGACAATAAATTCCTTAGCAAAGTTGGGCGCCTGGAGTACGAGTGCTGTACACACGGCAGTCTTGTGGGCATCAAAAGCTTTCTGACAGGTGTCAGTCCAGTTCACAATCTTTGGCTGCTTCTTGGAAGTCAGCTCAGTCAAGGGGGCAACAATGCTGCCATACCCCTTGACAAACCTCCTGTAATAACCCGTGAGTCCTAAGAAGGCCCTCACCTGGGTCTGGGTCCTTGGGGGCTCCCAAGCCAGGATGGTTTCAATCTTGGGCTGTAGAGGTGCCACCTGGCCACTCCCTACCTGGTGTCCTAAGTACACCACAGAATCCTGCCCAATCTGGCACTTACTGGCCTTGATTGTGAGGCCTGCTCTGCGCAGCACCATCAACACTTCCCAGAGGTGGTGTAAGTGGTCCTCCCATGCGGAGCTAAACACTGCAATGTCATCCAGGTAGGCAGCACTGAAATCCTCCAGCCCAGCCAACACCTGGTTGACCAACCTCTGAAAGGTGGCAGGGGCATTCTTCATTCCAAAGAGCATCACACGGAACTGGTAGTGCCCATCTGGTGTGGAGAATGCTGACCTCTCCTTTGCCCCATCAGTTAAGGCGATCTGCCAGTACCCAGACGTTAGATCAAACGTGCTGAGGTACCTGGCAGCCCCTAGCCGATCTATGAGCTCATCAGCTCTGGGGATGGGGTGTGCGTCGGTCCTCGTAACCGAATTGAGACCTCGGTAGTCCACACAGAACCTAAGTTCTGGGGTGTCACCAGGCGCTGCAGCTTTTGGTACCAAGACCACGGGGCTGGACCAGGGGCTGCTAGAGGACTCAATCACCCCCAGGGCAAACATGTTGGAGACCTCCTCCTTAATGCAGGCCCTTACCCTGTCAGTTATGTTATGTTATGTTATACAAGTTTATAAAGCGCACTGTTACCCGAGGGTGTCCTGGCGCTGCTCACTGTTTGCCTGGAAGAAAGTCCACCCTCCCGAATGAGACCGGATAATTAGTCTGGGAACAACCAAGTCTTCAAATTTCGTCTGAAAGTAGTGAGTTCCGTAGCAGACCTTAAGTAAAATGGAAGTTTATTCCAGGCGGAGGTAGCTCTGAGCACATTGCTCTTGCCACCCCAACTGGCCTTATTTGACTTTGGAACTGCTGCCATTTGGCTTCCGATGACCGCAAAGCTCTCCTGGGGATGTGCCAGTGGATCCGTTCTCTCAGATCTTTGGGTCCTGTTCCCTGAAGGGCTCTGAAAACCGTGCAAAGAGCCTTAAATTGGGCTCTTTTTTTGATTGGGAGCCAATGAAGCTGGGTAATCCCTTTCTTAATTGATACCGATCTTGGCGTGCCAGTAAGCAGTCTTGCTGCCGCGTTTTGAGCCATCTGGAGTCTGTCAAGATGTTTATTGTTTATTGACAAATAAAGACTGTTGCAGTAGTCTAGACGGGATAAAATTAATGTAGAGACTACCGTTCTAAAACTATCTTCCTCCAGAAGGGGTTTAATTTTTTTTCAGAGTCTTAAGGATAAAAAAGCAAGTGGAAACCACTTTACTAACCTGATCCCCGAAAGAGAGGGTGTTATCCACCATCACACCTAGATTTTTTACAGAGCGTGCGGGTACAGGTAAGAGCCCCATCTCACTCGGCCACCATGCTGGGGACCAGAGATTGGGGTTATTACCAAAGCTTATCACCTCGGTTTTGCCCGAGTTCAATTTTAGGCAATTGGCTGCCATCCAACTAGTAATGGCCGCCATACAATTTTGACAGCTGGAGGCAAATCCCTTTTCCTTCCCCTTCTGTACGGATAGCACAATTTGGGTGTCGTCCGGATAGGAGGTAATAAGCAGGCCAAAGGACCGAATAAGGGCAGCCAGCGGTGTTACATAAATATTAAAAAGCGTGGGACTAAGGGAGGAGCTCTGAGGGACTCCACAGGGAAGGAAAAAAGGTTTCGATGTTTCCCCGTCCAGGTCCACCGTTTGTGTTCTGTCAGTCAAAAAGTATTTTAATAGGTCCCAAGCAACTCCTTGGACCCCGACCTTCGACAATCGATCCAATAATAGGTCATGATGAACCGTGTCGAAGGCCGCAGACAGATCTAGCATAATCAATATGGCTGATCCACCCAGGTCGACCGCCTCACGTATTTCTTCCGTGGCTTTTATCAGGGCGGACTCCGTGCTATGCCCTGCCCGAAATCCATACTGAGAGTGATCCAGCAAGTCATTAGTTTCCAGAAACCGGCTTAAATGCATATTCATAGCCTTCTCCAGGATCTTGGCCGGCAAGGGAAGGCGTGAGATGGGCTGATAGTTGTTGGGGTCAGTTGGCTCTAAGTGGTTTTTTTTAGGAGAGGGAGTATGGAGGCAGTTTTCCAGGAAACCGGATAATGCCCCGTACCCAGAATCTGGTTAAGTATCGGGGTCAAGGAATTAGAAATGGTTGCGGGAGCCATCTTCAGTATAGAGGCCGGACAGGGGTCCTTGGGAGACCAGGATCTTCAACCCATTAGCAGGGTGCAGACCTCCGGAATGGTCAGAGGGGAGAAAGTATTGAAAATGGGGTCAGGTGGTGTTATATTAGTCACAGGATTACTAACACTCGCAGTTCTTGTTTGGTTATTAAAAGAGGAGAAGATGGTATCCACTTTATTTAAGAAGAAAGTGGCGAGCGTATTGCAAAATTCAATGTCGCCAAGCGCGATGGGCTTGGAGGGGGTCATGAGCAAAGTTACTGTATTGGACAGTTCATTAGCTGAGGTTTTGGTATTTGCAATTTTGTCTGAAAAATAAGCCTTTTTTTCTTCCTGCAGTATTTTCTTATAGGCTAAGAGGCTAGTTTTATAAAGTCCTCTATCATTTAAGTTATAGCCCTTTCTCCATTGGCGCTCCAATTTCTTACACTCTGATTTGAGTTCTTGCAGTTTTTGTGAGAACCAAGGGGCAGATGGAATTCGTCGTCTGGGGGAGCACCATTTGACCGGGGCCAGTTTGTGGCAGGCTGCCCTGATGCAGTCCTCATACCTTGTTGTAGCTTCCTCAGTATTGGAAGAAAGAGGAGGGACTGAGTCAGTCAGGGTAGAGTCAAGATTAACTGGGTTTATGCTTTTCCATGTCCGAATGGCTATTTTACCTTTGGGTTTAGGGTTAGACAATGAGGTAGGGGAAGAGGAAATTCCCAAAATAATGGCCGCATGATCAGTCCAGGGAAGAGGTAGAATGTCTAGAATGGACAGAGTGGAGGAATTAGTAAAAATTCCATCTAAGGTATGACCCTTCTTGTGGGTGGGGCCAGCTGCGAAAGGTTCCCACCCCCCATAGTTTCCAGCAACCTGGCGGTGTCAGAATCGGAGGCATCTTCTAGGTGAAAATTAAAATCCCCAAGAATGGTGAAGGATTTGGTACAACAACCTTCTTCTAAAAAAGAGCCAAGTGCATCCAGGAAGCCACCTTTAGGGCCTGGGGGTCGATATAAGAGCATTGCTCTCAAAGAGTCTTGAGGGCCATAATGAACCATGATAGATAGAGCCTCACATGAGCCATTTGAGGCTACCTCGAAAGCGGGAGTTAAACTCTTGTGGTATATAACGGCAAGACCTCCCCCTTTCCTCAAGGGTCTGTCTAAGGTATGGCAGAGATAGTTATGGGGGGTGGCTTTAACTATATCCGGCCCGGAGGCCATGTCAGTCCAAGTTTCCGTAATGAAGGCCATCTTGATGTTATTGGCTTCTATAAACAGGCAGCATTCTGAACTATGCTTCACCAAAGATCTGGTGTTGAGCAGTAAGCATTTAAAATCTTCCTGTTTGCTCTTAGGCGTAAAAGGGGTCATGTGGTCACTAAGGAGGGCCCTAATAGGAAGTGCCAGGAAATGCGGAAGAGGACTCAAGCAGATGGCACAAGGTTTGAGCGAGTGCTCCGAAGCGA